>NC_089839.1:154147056-155409556 GCF_035609145.1 Eleutherodactylus coqui | reverse complement strand
TTGGCTCCCAGGAAGCCCATGGCTGACCAAACCTCCAAAAGAATTAATGTCACTTGAAAGTGACCTGCAGCTGCCATGGCCGCTCTATGACAGATCACACTAATAGCGGATGTAGGGAAGGAGGAGCAAATGTTCTCAGCAGTGGCAGCCATTACCCATAAGCTAAAATGGCATCTGTTTGATAGATACATATTTTTACAGGATGTCATTTTATTCTATGGGTACTGAATGCCATTGTTTGTCATCTGTCACAGCCTCCGTTAACCCAAATACATCAGGAGCTGTTCCCCAGGCATACAATTAAAATAGCCTAATATAAAAGAGGTATTTCAGGACATTTTTAACTTTTGCTATTTAAGACTGACAGGTCCAAGCGATGGCTCTCCGCTGATCATGTACCATTGAATTCTGTGCTATGGTCAGCACTTTCTGCTTCGTCTGATGACTATAGCAACAGCGGCAGCAGGAATCAGATGATCGTTGGGGATCTGTTGATGACCCATCAGTCATCAAAGGTTAAAAATATCTTGGAATACCCCTTTAAATTACTTCTTTGACAGAACAGCACAGATTGGCTCTAAACAGGACAGAAAGAGAATTGAAGGGTCCCCATGCACAGCCGTGCAAGCAAGCATATCAGAATATAGTTTGAGAAACAGATGACTTATACATCCTCTGCTAACAACTTTAAGAAATAGCACCCGCTAAACATCTTTCTCATCTTCAGCTGTAAAATAACGACACCATAAAGAGACAACTCCAGAATGGTTGCCTCCTAGGCAAAGTTTCATGCGAAAAGTCAAATCTGTGGCTCTGCAATAAAATGAAAATATTAAAATAGGCCAAAAATCAGGACATTTGATAGAGAATTACTAGGCATTAACATAATGGATAGATTAACCCTTTCCAATTCAGTTTCCCTGCCATCCACACACTCCCCAGCTCTTATTTATTTTGGATGGGAAAACACATTGTGGATTCCTCTGATTTACTAAAAAAAACCACATAAAAATGACCCGTCATGATGATTTTATTAGCGATTTTTTGAAAATGAACTATTTCCAAACTAGTGTCGACCCTTGTCATTGCTGGACAACGGCCGAAATTGAATTGGAAATAGTTAATCAAACTTTGAGGTGTTAAGGTCATAGTGAAAAACATTTGTTAGGGGCAAAATAAAAAGGATGGTGGATGATACCATCTTTCAAACAAGGTGTAGAAAATGTGTGCTGGTAAAGTGGAAATATATACTATATAAGGGCTTATTCACAGGAGCGTATATCGGCCACCGTTTTCATGAACGGACGATATACGCTACCATCTGAGCTGTCTTCCCCTTTCCCTCACCCTCGATGGCTCTCTGCCTCTCTCCTCCCCTCCGGCTGTTTGCAATGGGAGAGGGCAGGGTGGAGCTTAGCTCCACACCCATCTCGCCCCCTCCCATTGCAAACAGCCAGAGGGGAGGAGAGAGGCAGAGAGCCATCGAGGGTGAGGGAAAGGGGAAGACAGCTCAGATGGTAGCGTATATCGTCCAGCTGTAAAAACGGCGGCCGATATTTGCTCTAGTGAATAAGACCTAAGCTTTAAAGGATTTATAACGTGTCACTCCAATCATAAACAACTTTTAATGAGTTAATAGTACTAACAAATATAAACATTGTAATATATCTTATTAGAGCCAATAAAAATAAGTGGATATGTACTAACTTTGCATCATTAGAATATTTTAATAGCCTATCCAAATACATTCAATCAAAAATGTTACCTATCAACATACATGCAGTCATTTCTAAAAAGGAATAAAGAATAATCATAGTACATTAATGGGCAGTATTAAAGGCATCTTCTCTGATACTTGGTTGCACAACCTTTGGCTACTATGATGGCCTCTGAAGGTTATTGGGAGCCATCTGTGAGCCTCTCGCACCGGTCTGCTGGTAGTTTCTTCTACTACAATTCTCTCCAGCTCTTCAATGTCTGTAGAGCTCCTTTTCCCAACAGCAGATTTCAGCTTCTCCAAAGATTTTTAATTGGATGGCGATCAGGACTTATTATTGGTCAATTTAAAATAGTCAATGTCTTCCTTCTAAACCGTTCTTGTGTACTTTTGGATGTGTGTGGTGGGTCATTATCCTGCTGTAGGATCTATTTTGTTTGACTCAAACCCAGTTGTCATACATTGGGATTACATTTCACCCTAAACTGCTGTGTTAATTCTCTGATTTCATTGTTTCACTAACACACTCAAAGCCTCCAGTCCCAGAGGCAGCAAAGCAGTCCCACAACATTATGGGTCCTCCGTGATGTTTCAATATAAGCAAGGTGCACTTTCCTTTATAAGCCTTATTTTGTTGTCTATTTACATAAAGCCGTTGTAACAGGCCATAGTATACCTCGGGTTAAAAGGGCCTAGGCTAGATTAAACTCCCATTGGCCTAGGCCAATTCATATTCCTCAGGCCAGATTATAACCCCATGATATCAATAGTGTTGAGTGATATACACAAGAATTACTTAAAGGGGTTGTCCCGAGGCAGCAAGTGGGTCTATACACTTCTGTATGGCCATAATAATGCACTTTGTAATATACATTGTGCATTAATTATGAGCCATACAGAAGTTATAAAAAGTTTTATACTTACCTGCTCCGTTGCTGGCGTCCTCGTCTCCATGGTTGCCGACTAATTTTCGGCCTCCGATGGCCAAATTAGCCGCGCTTGCGCAGTCCGGGTCTTCTGTAGTCTTCTATGGAGCCGCTCGTGCCAGAGAGCGGCTCCGTGTAGCTCCGCCCCGTCACGTGCCGATTCCAGCCAATCAGGAGGCTGGAATCGGCAGTGGACCGCACAGAAGAGCTGCGGTCCACGAAGACAGAGGATCCCGGCGGCCATCTTCAGCGGTAAGTATTGAAGTCACCGGAGCGCGGGGATTAAGGTAAGCGCTCCGGTAAGCTTCCTTTACTTCCCTGCATCGGGGTTGTCTCGCGCCGAACGGGGGGGGGGTTGAAAAAAAAAAAAACCCGTTTCGGCGCGGGACAACCCCTTTAAGGGGTCCTGCACAAAAACGGATTTGCATTGCGGAATCCACAATCAGCATCTGCACCGCAGTTCCACAGCAAATATCATTCATAGCATGCTATGGAAAATCGCTTCTTCCCGCACATTCACGTAACTGAATTGCGATTTCCACGAGTGGAGGAAAAATCACAGCATGCTCTAATTTGTGTGCGGTGTCCACACAGACAACTTCTGTTGACCACGGCCCATCGAAATTGACATTGCGGACAGGTCATGAAATCCACATCCTCGTCTAGCGACGGCGCGGGAAAAACAGAAGATTTGAAAAAAAATCTGTACTGCGCATGTCCGACGGCGAGCCACAGGGTCCATCCGCAGTACAGATGAAGAAGAGAGAAGACAAGTACGCGCAGTTGTTGGCTGAGCACAGAGCTGGATTCCGCTGCGGGCTCCTATATGAAGAATCCGACCCATTCATCTGCAGGAGAATGTTTCAACATTTTATTGGCGGTTAAGTTAAGTTGGAAAGCTAGCTGCCTTAAATCTTAAAACACAAAGACTTTTATCACTTCAACCCGAAAACCTTCAATCAGTAAAAATATTAGACTTACACCAAGATCAAATATTACTACCACACCTCTCAGTAATGTTTACACAATAAAATAAAAGCACATACCCAAAACATTTGTAATGCAATTTTAATATAATGTTCAATTAATTTGACTGTTCAGAAAATAATAAAAGTTATAATGTCCTGAATCTTCAATTTCTAAGATTACCATGCTTGTTTTCTAGATAAAGTGCATGTTCTGTTGCAGATTGAAGCTTGCGGGATAGGTCAACCAATCCATGGAGTCACCACTTTTGTGTGGATGATGATGTTGAACTCCTCCTGCTCCTGCCCTGGCTGACCCTCACTACACAGGTAAGCAGAATCTCATTATTAACCCTTATTGGGAACCACCAGTTGCTTCTATATTTTAAACACCAGCCGAACTGATGAAGGGGTTATCCCCGAAACGCGCTTTCATAAGCTGATCACATACTTTATTAAATAAAAGGAGAAGTTTTCCACAGCTTTGGTCACTTCCTACATGCTTTAACCTGGAGTATTGCGCCTTCTCCACTTTTTAGTCCTATTCCCTTGCTCTATCACGCCCACCCCGGTGGTGCGTCATCTGGTCAGGCAGCACCTCCACTATTGAAGTTACCACTCCACTCTCTTCACCACATATGTAGTGTCTTTCTTCCTCGTCCACACCTTGACAAAGACTGCTCTGACGGTCGAAACGTTGCCTGGCAGTTATTTGTAACTGGTAGAATCACCATAATAAAGATGTCTATGTCATTTTACAGAAGCTTTCTCAAGATCTCTATTTGTGTGCTGCTCCTTTGGAATATTCACTCGTTTTAAGGTCCCTTGTGTCCATAGAACACGACCTTACCAAACATAAGGCCAATAGTTGTGCTAAGATACTTCCTTCCTGAACTTGGTAGTGGGTTGAAAGTCTTGGTCATCTGTGAGATGTAGATGTCATCATTGTCTGGTTCTAAACATGGTCTTTTGAGTGTCTTTTGCTTTGGGCAGTCATTGGCAGAGTCACTGGGACAATCATCAGGGGACTGGGGTGGTAGAAAAACCTCTTTATCCCAGTAAATCTTAAGGCTGCTGGCATGGTAGGCGTTGCTCAGTATCTTCATAGTCTTATTGTTCTTAAGTTTTACTTGTTCCTTAGTCAAGGATTTCTCAACTAAGTAGGTTCCGGCAGCGACGCCAGTCAGTGATTACCAGCTGTGTAGCTGCAGCACCCTGGCTGGTAATCACTTTAATGGTGACCCCATGTCCCGAAAGTAGGACAAATGGCTGTCCTGCTTGAGACCCTGGTAAAGCTGGACACAGGGTCCCAAAGTGGGACTGTCCCACCTAAATCGGGATGTATAGTCTCCTTATATAAGGGCTTAAACAGATGAGTGTGATACGCAGAGAATAAAACCCATTAATTTCAATGGGTTTATTAACCACTTTCTTTCTTTTTGCTCCCATTTTTTCTGCAGCACAAAATAGGAACTGCCATATCTTGTGCATGTTTGTGCACCAAAGAGCCCCATAGAGGTCTATGGGAGGTACGCAAGCATGCACATCTGCCCACATGGTCATGCACTTAGCGCAGCGCATGCCTGCAATCACAGCCACCATGTTAGGCAAACTAGACTTTTATATCAGGGTGCGGTGATTCCCCCGTTTCTGTGAACAAGTGGTGCCTGCGCAAATACGCTCTGTTTTTGCAAAGATCCGAGCGTTAAATACACTCCTTCACTGCGCAGGAGGGAGTGTATTCCATTATATTCTCATCTTTTGAAGCCTGGGTTCACACAGGGAGGATTTGCTGCGGTTCTGCCGCGGTTTGCCGTTGCATATCCGCACTGCGCAAAACCGCTGCGTTTGCAGTGCAATGCAGTGCAAATGTGTTTGGGCAAAAAGTTGTTCTCACAGGACGGATTTTTTACGCACAGCCGCAGTTCAGAAATGCAGCTGCGGTGCGGTTTTTCAAGACCCAGCATGTCAATTCTTTTGACTTTTCTGTAGCACTTTTTGGTCCATAGACCACTATGGATGCAGCAAAATCCGGACAAAAAGCGGTTTTAATGCAGAAGCAGTCCTTCTGCGGCAAAACCGCAATGGAAAAACCGCAGAAAAACCGCAACAAATCCGCCCTGTGTGAACCCAGCTTAGACCTGGCGATATCTTGTACACAACCTCTCCTCCCAGACTTCAGATTTGACTCACAAACTTATCTAATATATTAGTCTTTATTGGCTCAGTTTAAATAAAAAGTCTTATGATGCCGTATGCACATTACTGCGCCAATTTACAGCCCCCAACAGTAATTCCCACCACGACTGCTTGTTTATAAGACCCTCCTAATATTTCTATATGACCTCTCTCTAACATTTCACTATAAACCCCCATTGTGGATGAATCCCTCTGTGACCTCCATAGAAGCATCTCCGCCTGCTACACCCAGATCTGCACAGGCGAGGGTGCTGCCCATTGTAACCTATGGCAATACACATCATGTATCTGGATGATGGACACTTATTGAATGCAACAGAAAATGACCCTCAAAAGGCTTTATTATTCCAATCATTAGTACAATTTATAGTTTATTCCTCCACCGGGTTCAATTTAATTTCAACACAATTGCAAGTTTTCTAAAACTCCAGAAGTTTCTGATGAACTATGGGCAGTGCTGCCAACCCAGACATGAAGTGCCATCCCTGCCCCATCTACTAATAATGTGGTACTAGAAGAACCAGCGATGGCACTAAACCATCACTCATAGTGCCCACATCACTGTGTATATGGCAGGCACATGCCAACATCACTGTGTATATGGCTGAGCAGGGTACTGGCAAGAATGGTACTGGCAAGCAAAGTACTGGCAGCTTCCCTGACCTTTGACCTTCACTCGGCCAACTGCCATTTCCTTTCAACTGACGACGGCAGTGGTTGGATTGAAGAGTACAAGATTGTGAAAAATGGCGTTCAATGGACACGGAGGAGAAAACGAAAAGAGAAAGAGAGATGATCACAGCGTGAGTGGACTCACGGAAATAAAGAAGAGGAGGAGGGGAGAGGATGAGCCTGAGGATGAGGGGCCAAGACCGGGCACCAGCCAGGACCTCGTACCACCACACCGCAGCTTTGACATCAGTCGCTTCACCGCCCTACAGATCTTGGGCAGAGGAAGCTTCAGCAAGGTAAGTTCTAGAACGTAGTATTTTCGGGTTGGGGCGCAGCGAGGGCTCCTTCACACGGGGATTTTTAATTAGCATTTTTTAAGCCAAAATGTAAATCTTCCCATTCTACTTCCTCTCTGTACTTTCCACTTTTGCCTCACAAAATACTGATGAAAGACTCTGACGTGTGAACGACGGTCACCCATAATCGCTGCTTTAACCCCTTAGGGACATGACCTATTTTGGGCATAAGAATGCAATGATTTTTGGGGGACTTTTATCTCCACTTTTCAAAAGCTATAACTTTTTATTGTTCCATCGACATGGGATTTTGAGGGGTTGTTTTTTACAAAGCGAACTGTAGTTTTTAATGGTGCCATTTTTGGGTAAATATACTATATTGTACAACTTTTAGAAATTCTTTTTTTGATAGCAGGGAGAGAAGACACATCAATTCTGCCATTGTTTGTTTTCATGTGTTTTTTTTACAGCGCTAATCATGCAGCATAAATAACATGATACATTTTCTCTGCAGGTCGGTACGATTACAATTAGAGCAGAATTCTTATGATTGTTTTAGGTTCTTCTACTTTTCCACAATTAAGTACTGCCTTATGTCCTGCAACATTAAAGGGTTAGGGCGCCCACCCACTGGCGATTTTTTTTCCTGCGAAATTCGCAGCATTTTTTTCTCTGCAGTGGTCTATGGGACTTGTAATGTTAAAATCGCGATCGCGCAAAATCGCAATTTACCGCGAAATCGCGATTTTGCGCGATCGCGATTTTAACATTACAAGTCCCATAGACCCCTGCAGAGAAAAAAATGCTGCGAATTTCGCAGGGAAAAAAATCGCCAGTGGGTGGGCGCCCTTAAAGGGAACCTGTCACCTGCGTAGACCACCATAAACGAACTCACATGGTCTTAGGAAGACGCTTCATTTCAGGCCAGGCTCACGCGACAGTAAGCAATAATTCGCCGGGAGAATCCTGCTGTGTTTTATAGCGTATGGCGGCGAAATTGTACTACTCACGCAGGCGGTCATACGTTTTTTTTTGTTTCTATTTCCCATACCGTTGTTTAGTAATGACCCATATACTCGGAGCCCATACAGTGACCCAGCTTACTGGTCCAGCATCTTCTCCTTTGCTGCCTATGTCCCGAGTGGCACATGCGGCGTACAGGGAACACCGCACTGTCGCTAGGGCAATGACACGGCCTCCTCTGCTGCCAGATCATTCGCAGTTGAGAGGATACTGCGCCGCTGCCATGGTGATGACACGGCTTCTGCGGCCATTCCACAAAGATGATTGCGGAATGGCTGCAGGATGGACGGCTTCCATTGACTTCAATGGAAGCCGGCCATGCGTAGCTTGCAGCGAATCGCAGAATGCTGTGTTTTCTTTCCCGCGACAGGGGAAAATCGCAATTGATTTCCGCTCATGGGCAGGAAATCGTGTTTTGCCAGAGCATGCTACAGGCTGCATTTGCTGCGAAATCCAGAGGTTAAATCCCGCTCTGGATTTTGCAATGTGAATCGTCCCGCGTGCAAGAGGCCACATGCTCACGGAAAAACTATGTTGTGTAAATTGACCTATGGTGCAGATTGTAACTTCGCTTCATGTCAACTTATGTTGTTTCAGCATGAATTTCATCTCTTCAAATGAGGGTTGAAATTCATGTCCTTTCATGCGGATGTTCACACAGATTTGCTATGTGTGGAACTAGCCTTAGGCTACCTACACATGACAAAGCGTGATATCGGGACGTGAAACTTGGCTCGCTTATGTGCGATTTACCTGTTTTTTTCTTTAAAACCGTCTCCCATCACTTCAGGTAAAGTAATAATCAGCAATGGAAAACCTCACATTACCTGCCGTGCGATGTGTTATCCTGTCCCATTGAAAACAATAGGAGATGCGTTCTGAGAAACGCGCAAAGAGAGCATACTGCGAGGTCTTTTAAATTAATTTTTCCCCGCACCACAATGCAGTACAGAAAAAAAGGAGAAAAATGCTCATGTATATGACGGGAGGATCAGAAGGACGTGTTCATCGACTACAGCAAGGCATTTGACTGTGTGAAACATGACAAGCTTTGGAAGTGTCTGAAGCAAATGGGCGTCCCAGAACATATTGAACAGCTTATAAGGTCGCTTCACAACAACCAAGAAGCAACAGTCAGGACCGCTTATGGAAACACGGATTGGTTCGGAATCAAGAAAGGCGTACGACAAGGCTGCATTCTATCACCAGTCCTTCTCAATCTGTACGCAGAAACGATCATGAGGTGATGCAATTTGGACAAATTAGAAATAGGAGTCAAAATCAGTGGCAGAAATGTCACCAACCTCCGATATGCAGATGACACCACCCTGCTTGTGGAAAGTGAAAGGGACCTGGAATACCTCATCCAACGAGTGCAAAAGGAAAGCGAACGCATGGGACTGTACCTCAACAGCAAGAGAACGAAAGTCATGACCGCGGTAGGCAACTGTACAGTGAACATAAACATCAACAGCGAAGAAGTCGAGTTGGTCCACGATTTAATCTTTGCTGGATCCAAAATCGATTGCAACAACCAATCTGGACATGAGATCAAGCGACGGATTACACTTGGCAGGATTGCAATGCAAGGAACGGAAAAGATCTGGAAAAGCAAGAATATTGGCATTGCAACAAAATCCAGACTGGTCAATGCAATCGTCTTTCCCATAACGGCATATGGTTGCGAAACTTGGACGTTCAGGAAAACAGACAGAAGAAAAATTGATGTGTTTGAACTCCAGTGCTGGAGGAGAATGCTACGGATACCTTGGACTGTGAGGACAACGAACAGGGTAGTGTTAGATCATGCCAAACTGAAAATATCACTGGAGGGCAAAATCATTAAACAGCAGCTCTCTTTTTTGGCCACGTGATGAGCGCAAACTCACGGGAAACAATATTGATGCTGGGCAAAGTCAATGGAAAGAGAAGATCAGGACGACAAAGAACAAGATGGCTGGATACAATCAAGGCACCACAAACATGTCAATCACGGAACTGGGAGAAGCTGTGAAAGACAGGAATACATGGAAAACATTGATCCACAGAGTGACCGAAGGTCGGATGCAACTGAATGGATAATCATCATCATATGACTCCATTCATAAGACTATGGCTCTTATTTGTGTGTCTTGCAATGTGCAAATCTTGCACAATTTGAAAGCGGCCTATTGATAAATCCCTCATGCAATAAATGTATATGATTTTCCCCTCTGGCTGCTGTCAGTGATTATTTCCTATTTGTTTTCCTGAGGTGGTCCTGGCATCATTCCCCGAAAGAAACACCTTCATGGCCATTAAGATCGTCAATAAAACAAGGAGTGAACAGCACATCTTAATGAGAGAGCAGCGGATACTCCTGAAGGCCCAAGACTGCCCCTTCATCTGTCACCTGTATGCCGCACAGCAGTCTGCAGACCGAGTCTACTTTATCACAGAGTATCTGCTTGGAGGAAGCCTAGGAGCAATGATTAAAATGTGCGGCAGCTTGGACATCAACCATGTGAGGTGAGTAAATGACTAATCAGGGGTTGGGGGGGGACTGAGGGTGACATGACAGATATAGAAGAGTGGAGGGTGTACAGGCTGCCATAAACAGCGCCTCTTCTCTTCTGGTGGTGACACTATGATGGTGACATGATGTCAGGGGACGGATTCCATATCATTGATACTACACTCTTCTTTCAGATTCTACACAGCGGAGATAGCATGTGGCCTCCAGTTCCTGCACCAACGCTACATCGTCCATCGGTAAGCAGAACTTGTCCACATTTCTCTTTTTCCTTGCAATTGGTTCCAGACTTTCCTATAATCCTGAATTAGGACTGGTACATATCTAAGACCACTGTGTCGCTGAACAGATTAACATCTCTCTATTTTCATTGCAGTGACATAAAGCCAGACAACATCATGCTGGACAGATCTGGACACATCCGCCTGATTGACCTGGGGCTGGCCCAAGACGGCGTCACCTCATCTAACAAGATCAGTGGAGTGACGGGCACACTTCAATTCATGGCCCCAGAGGTGCTTCTTGAAGAGGACTATGACACTGCAGTCGACTGGTGGAGCCTGGGGATTGTCGTATCCTGGATGGCGGCAGGACAGTCCCCTTTCTATCATGGCTCCATCAGGAGAAAGGTCATCAAAGCCATCACCAGAAAGGAGCCAAAATTTCCACCTTGGCTTGATGCTGATGTGAAGCATCTTCTGGAAAGACTGCTACGCAAGAAGCCTGAGGAGAGGCTGGGTGTTTACAGAAACATCCGAGGTCACCGTTTCTTCGACACCATAGATTGGGAGGTGCTGGAACTGAAGAGATCACGGCCGCTATTCAAACCATTCAAGGAAATTCTGGAAAATCGTAACATGCTATGGCTGGAGGATAAGACACCCCTTCACCCCATGGACGGATTCTCGTACACTTCACCAAGCTGGACCCGGTAAGATCTTCCTCCTCTAGGGATGATGTTCTTCAGGCAGACCTCTGTGTTCATCATCATTGTTCCTCTTGTATCAGACAGCAAAGGAGGTCATATAATAACCCTGCTTCATGTCACCATGCCTGGTCCGCAGTCTTTTCCCTCCTCAGCTACATTATTATTTCTTCTGTAATAACTATGTCTCTGCTTCTTCTTAGGATGTTGAGAAGAATCCGATTGTGAAGGAAGCCACAACCATCTGGTAAGTTATATCTGTACACCTACACATACATATCTGTACAACTATACATACCTATACACACAGGACACCTACCATTCATACACTGCAACAGAACAGCCGGGCTTGCGCCAAATGATTTGACTTTTTATGCCAGAATCTAGCATAAAATGTTCTGTAATTTTCCCCCTTTGAGTCATCCCCTTCTGAAATTTTGATATATCTGGTTGACAAGCAATATGGCCTCCATTATGGCTTCCACAATCACAAAACTGCTAATAACTCATAGTAAAGACACAGTTGCAGAAAATAACTTTTTTGTAAATCAGATACAAATCAGATCCTGATAGAAATTGTCATGTTACAGTAGTTTACTTGTTTGTATCCACAACTAGTAAAACTAACAATTCTCTCTCTTATGTCTTGTAGGCTTAGCCTGCAACAACTGCCTCCTAAACCCGCGACTTTGCTGCTGTAGAAGAGCTCGGCTTACCAACAACAACCTCTCTCCACCATCTGTATCCTGCGTGCTACCATCAGCTACCCTGAACCTTGACCTCCTTCGGCTAACATCAGATATCATCCTCTCCTGAAGACCTACTACACCACCAGGAGCAGCCTGTGTTTGATTAGTAGCTGGTGAGTTCAGGAAAAATAGCCTGAGTGGCTATTATCCCTGAACTCCTGGTTAATAGTAAGACCTCGGCACAGGCCGGGTAAGTAGCCCACACCACACCAGATTAGACACAAATGTAGATACAAACACATACATAGACACGAGTATGCACACACAGATAGGTCAGATGTCGGCTTTGATCCTGGGACTTACTCTGATCGCCATATTTGGGGTCAGGAAGGAATTTTTCCAACTTGAGGACAATTGGCTCATACCTCAAGGTGGTTTTGCCTTCCTCTGGATCAACTCACAGCCTTAAAGGGGTTGTCTCGCAAAATCAAGTGGGGTTAAGCACTTCTGTATGGCCATATTAATGCACTTTGTAATATACATCATGCATTAAATATGAGCCATACAGAAGTTATTCACTTCCCCACTCCGTTGCTGGCGTCCCCGTCTCCATGGCTCCATCTAATTTCAGCGTCTAATCGCCCGATTAGACGTGCTTGCGCAGAAGGGTCTTCTGCCTTCGGCTCGGCCTGGCACGAGCGGCGTTCTGGCTCCACCCCCTTCTACGTGTCATCGCGTAGCTCCGCCCCGTCACGTGTGCCGATTCCAGCCAATCAGGAGGCTGGAATCGGCACACGTGATGGGGCGGAGCTACGCGATGATGCGTAGAAGGGGCGGAGCCAGAATGCCGCTCGTGCCCGGACCGACTAGAAGGGAGAAGACCCTTCTGCGCAAGCGCGTCTAATCGGACGATTAGATGCTGAAATTAGACGGAGCCATGGAGACGGGGATGCCAGTAACGGAGAGGGTAAGTGAATAACTTCTGTATGGCTCATATTTAATGCACAATGTATATTACAAAGTGCATTAATATGGCCATACAGAAGTGCTTAACCCCACTTGATTTCGCGAGACAACCCCTTTAAATAGGGTTAGGATTTATTTATAAGGAATAAGCCACATAAATAACATAATATAAACATAAAAAATAATCAAAAACTTTAGCTGATATCACATACACTAGGGAGGTGAGCTGCTGGTGTTTGATCCTGAGATTTATTCTGGTCGCCATATTTTGGATCAGGAAGGAATTTTTCCCCCTTGAAACAGGATGATTGGCTCTTTCCTCAAGGGGGTTTTCGCCTTCCTCTGGATCAACACAGTCTATAAATAGGTTTAGTTTAATACACTTTATATTTCACACAAACAAATGGTAATAGATTAATAAAACAATAATATATTTTAAAAAGTCAGATAGGTGTAGATGTTGGCTTTGATCCTGGGACTTGCTCTGATCGCCATATTTGGGGTCAGGAAGGAATTTTTCCCCTTTCTTCAAGGATAATTGGCTTTTTCCTAAAAGGGTTTTCGCCTTCCTCTGGATCAACTCAGCCTCAAAATTCCCCATAATAAAATCTATCATTTCCTACAACTAGAAATAAAATGTTCTTTTTCCATAAATCTTTGTGTGTGTCTTTATTTCCATTGAATGTCTTACATAATGTTCTTCGCATGCCACTGGGGATTGTATATGCAAGAACCATAGTGGTGGGTGGGGGCCCATGTAGTTACGCCCCTACCTTCTACCTACCTTCCCAGAAATTCCAGAGCCAATACTGAGAACTTATTACTGTCAGAGATCCAAAAGGTCTCAACTAACTTATCAGATCAAATCTGAGAGCTTATCTGCAAAGGATATTGCAGCAAATGTATGGGACCCAATACCCCGAAAGTATAAACCTAGGAGATTGCCCAACCATCTAGTTCCCTCAGATGCAATACACTGGACCAAGATGGTTTAAGATAGAAGATCTATTTGTAATTTCTAAAGCCAGAGCAATGTTTGGGCTCACTTCACAGAACCTGTTCGCTTAAGGCTAGGGTCATAGACGGGAGCAGCTTTCAGCCAGAGGACCTAACATATAGTGTAGTCACCTGATCTAATCAACCCCTATGCTGGAGTGCTTGTGAGGATCAGGTTAATTAATGGCCATTAATACTTTATTATCTTCGTTTGCATGTAAAAGGACCTCCCTGAGTTGTTTGCAGAGCCCAGTGTGTGTTTCAAACACATGCCCAGCTGTGTAAACAGCTGCACAGACTCCATTGTTCTCCTTGTGGCTGCCAAGGCATTCCATTGTTCTCCTCAAGGGTAGTGTAAACATGCTCATCTATTGCAAGATGAGTGAAATACTTTCAAATGGAATGTATTTGATCAGTCTTTCAGTGGCTAAACGATGGATTTTAAGTGAATCAATCGTTCAAACGAAAAGTGCATGATACCCGTAGTTACATGTAACGATTACCTCTCGTTTTCGGCCATTTGGACGACTTTTAAGCAATAATCATTGTGTGTAAAAGGGCCTTTAGTTTTCTTATTACAAAGGTTTATAGCCCCTGTACACTACTGTGCACATCCGTCAAGTATGGTATATATGGAAATATGCTTCCTACAAGCTGTAACCTAGACATGTGCATGAGCACCTAAGGCAACCAGGGAGTTTAGGTTGGCAAAGAGTTTTTTTCCTCTGCATTTGAGTTTTTAGGAAGACCTGTTAAAAGGCCTCAGTTACCGGAGCCAGGGCTCTGTTACACAGGACGACTGTCATCCAAGTGATGATCATTCATATTCTCTTACACAGGAACGATCATCGATCAGTAATGGAGGCAGAGCGGATTGATGATCATTCTGGCCCGCCCCCGCCTCCATTCACAATAAGCAGGCAGTTATTCATGAATGAAGGAATGCATGTTTACACAGGAAGATCATTGTTGTTCAGTTTATGCATTCAAAAAACTTAACATGTGATAAGAGAATGAATTATCGTTTGTTGTTGAGTCGGTGCATGCATTTACAGTAAATGATAGTCGTTCAGATTCTTATTGGATCGCAGGAATCTGAACGACTTATCAGCCCATCATAGACTACAACATGCATATAAACAACAACAGGCGCCAAAATACTCACCGATGTACTACAACACCCAGACAGAAGGAAATATATAATAAGTTAGTACATGTGAGGTATTGGGTTGTATTTTGTCCAGAATATGTAAGCCCACAAGCCCATGTCACCATCTGAGTCCCTACACTAACAAGGCAACTAAAACCCCAAAAAGGGAACATACCCAACACCTCAGTGAAGTGTTGCTGATTCCCATTGATCATGGCTTGAAAATAAAGCCATCTAAATGTCATCTACTGCAGACTAAAGTGCGCTATCTCAGACACATTGTCAGTGCCGAGAGGTTATACCCAGATCCTAATAGGGTGAGTGTGGTAAAGAATTGGCCTACTCCTAAAAGCTTAAAAGATGTCAGGAGCTTCCTAGGGTTTGTGGGGTATTACAGACGCTTCATCCCCAAATGTGCGCAGATTGAACCTACATTACAAGAAATTTTCAGCCAATAGAGATTTTTAGTAGGCCCATCGCTACAAACTGGGAAGAGGAGCAAGAGCAGGCCTTCCAAGTCATAAAAGAGAAGCTAAGTACTCCCCCCTTTCTTGCTTATTCTGATTATATGCTCCCATTTAATCTCCACACAGACGCCAGCTTTAAGGGCCTAGGCACAGTGCTTAGCCAGGTGCAAGAGGGAAAAGAAAGGGTAGCCGCTTATGACAGACGCTCACTAAAGGGTGCTGAAAGGAATGATCAAAATTTTAGCTCCTTCAAATTGGAACTTCTTGAGCTAATCTGGCCTGTAACTGAAAAGTTCAAGGATTACCTTGTTGCTGCCACCTTTACAGCATACACGGATAACAACCCAGTTACCCATCTGAACTCTGCTAAACCAGGGGCATTGGAACAAAGTTCGTTATCCCGCCTAGCCAACTTCACTTTCCAGGTCAAATACCGCACAGGGAAGAGCAATACAAATGCTGATGCTCTCTCTCTCGATTACCGACTGAGTTAGACAATTTTCCTGAAGAGGACACATGGGAAGATGTCGAGAGGCCGGGTTTCACTTTACCGCAAGCCCACCAGAATTGCCAAACCATCTTCTCTAGTCAGTGATTGGCTGTAGCAGTCACATGTCCTGGTCAGCTGCAACCAGGAACTACAGAGTGGTTGTCAAGTAATTTTAAATTATGGGAAAACCCCTTTAAATAAACTAATATCCAAATAGACGAGAGAAGCTCAAACATCTTTCAAGCAGTCATATTAAAGGTGTATTAACACATGGTGGATCCTATTCCCCCGCATGAATGGATAGACGGTCAAGCATGCGTGCTGCCATTCCATTGATCTCTATGGGACTGCCAAAGAGAAGCAGAATACAGAGCTTGGCTATCTCTGGCAGTCCATAGAGATAAATGGAGCTGAAGTTGGACCCTAAGGCCTCATGTCCACAGGGAAAATCCGTCCCGCCGCGGATTCTTCATGCAGAATCCCGCAGCGGGTCCCTCCTTTCCTGCGGATTAGTCACCCATGAATAGTGGATTACAATATTTGCTCCCAGGAAGCCCATGGCTGACCAAACCTCCAAAAGACTTGAAAGTGACCTGCAGCTGCCATGGCCGCTCTATAGTTCTTAAGTTTTACTTGTTCCTCAGTCAAGGATTCCTCAACTAAGTAGGTTCCAGTCCGGGGTGGTTCCATCTTATAACCCATGTGATGAATACAGCGCTGATTCTTGATATAAACGATACCAGCAGTAATTTCTTTGTTGCTGTTGTGTCAGTGAACAAAGGCACGCTTCTGGTGTTCCTGGGTAGAGTTAATGTTGGTACTGACAGTTAAACTGAGCTTTTTATGAATGGTTGTCAGTGTATCCAGCACATCAGGGTTAGCATCATCTGAGAGTGGTATGGGGTCCACAGAGTCATCTTCTGAGGATTTGAGGTCCATAAGAAGCTTGGCCTTCTGCCCATACATAACCTCAAATGGAGTGCACTTGGTTGAGGCATGCACAGATTTGCGATAGGCCAATGGAACACCAGGGATGAACTGGTCTCAATTGTTTTTTTGGTCATTGACAAGACTGCTAAAAGATTCTTTGAGTGTTTGATTGTCACGTTCCCGCTGGCCATTTGTTTGTGGGTGGTAGGCAGATGATATGCAGTGATCTGTTTGAAAATGCGCCATCAGATTGTCGATGATCAACTTCACAAACTCTCGCTAATCAGAGTGTCTATACTGGATGTCTGAGCATGTTAAGATAAAAAGATAAGATACACTAAATTAAATTATTTTGGCACTGTGCAAATATACTCAGTTTGTGACAGTTTTATCACAAAAGATAGCAAATATTTGGCATGTCTTCATAACAAATTTACTGTTAAAATCAAGTCATAGTTCACAACACCGCTGATACACATTAGATGGGTATATTCTGGCCTTAAGGGGTATAGTTTGGCCCAGGCTATTTTACACTCCCGGATATTTGTTTAGGACAGTTTATTCCCCAGGTATACTCTGGCCTGGGCCAAACTATACCCAGATTCAATCTGGGCCAGGGTTGATTTGACATGTTACACCGGTATGTTTGGCCAGAGAGTTCTAGTTTGGTTTCATCTATCCATAGAACATTTTTCCCAGAAGGATTGTGGTTTGTCTATGTACATTTTTACAAAGTTCAGATGCTCTTTTTCACGACTTTCAGTGGTATTCCCCTTGCTCCTTGGCGATTGCCCATAGAGTCCTGTTTTGTTTAGTGTGCAGCATATCGGAGAGGTTCAGACTTCAGATATTTCCAGTCCTGTCTTCAGCTCCTTGGATGTTGTACGCTGTTTCTTTGCCACATTTTGAAACAAATTTTGTAGGGTTCTCTCCTCAATTTTCTTCTATCCACCACGTTCTGGAAGGTTTGTGACTGTTCCATGAGTAGCAAACATCTTTTGAACTGTTGAAGCTCGGATGCCAAGGTGCTTGGAGTTCTTGTACCCTTTAGACTACTTGTGCTTGGTGATAATATTTCTGGTCTGCTCAGACAGCTCTCTTGTCTTTGCCATTGTGAAGAAGGAACAGAGAATAAAACTGGTCTTTTTAAGCATCAAAGCCACCATTCATAAGTGAATTGAAGTCATGTGAGCACGGACAAGTTGGGGACAGGTGAGTTTAATTTCTAATTAATCACGGGTTCGTCTGATTTTGTCTTTTGTACCATTAATCATGTTTGTCACATTCGCCCCGAACATAATGCACACCACACCCAGGACGAACGCAAACAGAAGGCTGGTCATTATGTTACATCCGTGCACGACGTGGGAACAACGACCTACATGGATGCAACCCAAACAAGGGCTGGAGGGAAATTGGAAAGGGTATGCACACGAACAGACACTGAAACAAACCAGAATGTGCATACACGCTGAATACCATAAGAAAGTGACCTGCGAGTGGGACTAGCAAGCAGACATCTAACAATGACTAACAAACACCAAAAGACTTGCCTAGAATACCAACACGCATAAGCAGATGAAATAGCTAAAGTACATATGAGGTATTGATTTATATTTTGACCTAAGCTCACGAGCTCACAACAAGGGTCCTCGTTGTCTCATGAGTCCCCACTCTAGCAAGACAAATTAGCCAGACGAATCCTGTCTACAAGCTGGAACCCATGGCCCTGGCTCGCCCTAGGTGGTATACAACATATACGCTGAACAGAATACAATTCAAATGCACAAACAAATCAAGGGACATCCACCCTAAACAGGTAGTTGATCACACTAAGTGTCAGGTCACCTACACAGACACTGAACACGTCACTGTTTACACCAACAAACAGGGAATCCCACCAGGAACCTCATGCAAGCAAGCAAGACCACAGCACAACATGCATGACTCTAAACACCAGGGTTCTGGGAGGGAATATAGAAAATAGCAAAAGGAATAAATTACCAGCACCTGCTTGCAAGAGGGGCTGGTATTTCTGTGCAGCAGACCGGTGGTGATTGGCTGGCTGCAGCAATACTCACTCAGCCAGCTCAATAATCCCACACCTGTAGAAGTGTGTGCCTAGAAACCCATAGAACAACAGGTCCCAGGAGCACAACGTGACAGTTCTGGAATTGTTTTTAATTTTGTATCCCTTTTCTTGGGAAGTTTTTATTTTGTTTAATTTTTGTCTTGTGCTTTTTTATATACACTAATTGTCAAAAATAAAATAAGCACCTAGAAGGAGTTGTCGGAATAAAATGGAATTTTCTCTGTGTGATAGTAATGTTGATATAAGTAAGTGTATACTATATCAGAGCAAAACACTACCCTGCTGTACCACCTCTAGCTTGGATACAAGATGTGATACAGGCAGGCATGGAGGCTGTAGTACCGTATTGTGCCACCTCTAGCTTGGATACAAGATGTAATAAGGGCAGGCATGGAGGCTCTAGTACCCTGTTGTACTGCCTCCATCTGGGATGTAAGATGTGATACAGACTGGCATGGAGGCTCTAGTACCCTGTTGAGATGCTTCTAGCTTGGATACAAGATAGAATACGAGAATACGGGTGAGCATGGAGGCTCTAGTACCATGGTGTACCACTCTAGCTTGGATAGAAGATGTGATACGGACAGGCACAGAAGCTCTAGCACCCTGTTATACCACTTTCAGCTTGGATACAAGATGTGATATAGGCTAGCATTGAGGCTATAGTACCCTGCTGTACCACCTCTAGCTTGGATGCAGGATGTGATACGGGTGGGCATGGAGGCTCTAGTACCCTGCTGTACCACCTCTAGCTTGGATGTAGGATGTGATACAGCCAAGCATGGAGGCAAACAGGTTCTGTTTGTTATCCTGCGGCATATCGGGCCACATTTTCTGTAATTGAGCCTCTAGATCATGCAAACTCTTAGGCTGTCAAAGTTGGCATCCCAGATGGTTCCATGCATGTTCTATTGACAATAAATCTGGCGACTGGGCAGCCTCAAAAGTGTGACAATGTTGTGTAGGTATTCCTATGACCCCCCTGTGTGTGCACCCGAGCATTATCCTGATGCCTCTTGGATGCTGCCATGAGAGGCAACACATGTGGCTGCAGGATGTCCTGAACATATTGCTGAACTGTCAGTGTCTTTCGTACCACTACTAGGAGGGACCGACTGTTGTATGCGATGGCCCCCGAGACCATCACACTAGCAGTAAGGGCAGTGTGCCGCTCCACAGCAAAGGCAGGACTGAAGCCCTCACCCCGAGGTCTCCAGAAACAAACACGGCTGTTGTCATTGCCCAAACTAAACCTGGATTGAGTACTCCGTAGTAGTCCAGTTTCGTTATTCACAACACCACTGCACAAAGGCGATAGTGCAATGGTGTCAAAAGCGGTACATGTATTGTGTACCGTGAGACCAAATGTTCTTCAGCCAAGTGCCTGGAAATGGTTCTGACAGACACAGGGGTGTAACAATGGTGTCACCTGTCTATGGTTTATGGGCAATGAAACAGTTGGAGGTGCTCATGCTTGTCGAGCTATCAGACGATCCTCTCTACTGGTGGTCTGTTGAGGGCGTCCTGAGCTCAGGTGCCTTATGTCGGCCCTCACACATCCACTGGTCCTAACACCTCATAACAGTCTGGTCAGAATGGCCCAGGTGGTGAACAATTCATCAATACGACAATCCAGCTTCTCACATCCCAATAATGCGCCCCTCTCAGACTCTGATAACAGGGTGAAATCTCTTCTCTATTGTAGAGGCGTCTAGTGGTCAACAAGCTCTATACAACCAGAAGAAGGGGTCACTACACACATGGAGCCTCTGAGAGCCTTTTATAGGCCAAGGCAGGAATCACTTTTAGGGCCTCAGGTGACGAGACCGTTCATCTAATCACACTACTCATCATTTGTATATCTGCCTGAGATGGAACTGCATGTCGAACTTTATAGCAAAACAACAACTTCTTCCAGGTGCTTGAGTTATTTTGACAGAGTGTATATTCAAGCAGCTTCATTAAACACTTTATTACAGGAGATATTTTACATGATATATCATTTTACTTGGTGTTAAGGATATAATTAGAGATGAGCGAGCGTAGTCGTCCAAGCTTAATGCTTGTTCGAGTATTAGGGTGTTCGAGATGCTCGTTACTCGAGACGAGCACCACGCGATGTTCGAGTTACTTTCACTTTCATCTCTGAGACATTAGCGCGCTTTTCTGGCCAATAGAAAGACATGGAAGGCATTACAACTTCCTCCTGTGACGTTCCAGCCCTATACCACCCCTCTGCAGTGAGTGGCTGGGGAGATCAGGTGACACCCGAGTATTAAAATCTGCCCCGCCCGCGGCTCACCACAGATGCATGGTGACAGAGATCAGGGAAAGTGCTGTCTTGCTGTAGCTGCGATAGGGAGAGTGTTAGGTGTTATTTTAGTCTTCAAGAACCCCAACAGTCCTTCTTAGGGCCACATCTGACCATGTGCAGTACTGTTGAGGCTGCTTTTAGCAGTGTTGCACAATTTTTTTTTTTTGTATATCGGGCGTGCAGACCATTGCGTCCTCAGTCTGCAGTCATTGTACAGAGTATAGGGGCAGTACTGGTGAGGCAGGGAAAGAGGGAAAGGTGAAAGAGATATACTGTCTATACAGGCAGTGGGCTTTTTCAAAAAAATTGGGGAAAAATACTATCTTTGGGCTGCCTGTGACAGTCTTCAGTGTACTGCATGTCTGCTGGGGGTAGTAGTCCTAATTAATACGCAGCTAAGCGTTACAGCAGGCGTGCGCAAAATTGTTTCCTGGCTCTGCTGTGCCAGTTACATCACCGCCGTCATAGCGCCAGAGGGAAAGAGTATACAATATATATGCTGCATACAGTATCTGTCTGGTGTTTCAGCTCACCATTTAAACAAATTGAAGCAAAATACTTAAGGCGTACCACTGCCCTTTGGCGACTTGACTGCTTCTGCGCTGTGAATTCCACTAGCTCAGTCCTACGCACCTATGTCTCACTACAGGCGTGCGCAAAATTGTTTCCTGGCTCTGCTGTGCGTTCTGTAAGCGAAGTCAGCCTCCAACCACAGGCCAATAAGCAGCACATTTAATTACAGCGTTCTGTTTCTGCTCTACTCCTAATACACCATGCTGAGGGGTAGGGGTAGGCCTAGAGGACGTGGACGCTGGCGAGGACGCGGAGGCCCAAGTCAGGATGTGGGCACAGGCCGAGCTCCTGATCCAGGTGTATCGCGGCCGACTGCTGCGGGATTAGGAGAGAGGCAAGTTTCAGGGGTCCCCAGATTCATCTCACAATTAATGGGTCCACGCGGTAGACCTTTATTAGAAAATGAGCAGTGTGAGCAGGTCCTGTCGTGGATGGCAGAAAGTGCATCCAGCAATCTATCGACCACCCAGACTTCTACGCCGCCCACTGCTGCAACTCTGAATCCTCTGGCTGCTGCTCCTCCTTCCTCCCAGCCTCCTCACTCCATGAAAATGACACATTCTGCGGAGCAGGCAGTCTCCCAGGAACTGTTCTCGGGCCCCTGCCCAGAATGGGCAGCAATGGTTCCTCTCCCACCGGAGGAGTTTGTCGTGACCGATGTCCAACCTTTGGAAAGTTCCCGGGGTCCGAGGGATGAGGCTGGGGACTTCCGGCAACTGTCTCAAGAGCTTTCAGTGGGTGAGGAGGACGATGATGATGAGACACAGTTGTCTATCAGTGAGGTAGTAGTAAGGGCAGTAAGTCCGAGGGAGGAGCGCACAGAGGATTCGGAGGAAGAGCAGCTGGACGATGAGGTGACTGACCCCACCTGGTTTGCTAAGCCTACTGAGGACAGGTCTTCAGAGGGGGAGGCAAGTGCAGCAGCAGGGCAGGTTGGAAGAGGCAGTGCGGTGGCCAGGGGTAGAGGCAGGGCCAGACCGAATAATCCACCAACTGTTTCCCAAAGCGCCCCCTCACGCCATGCCACCCTGCAGAGGCCGAGGTGCTCAAAGGTCTAGCAGTTTTTCACTGAGAGTGCAGACGACCGAGGAATTGTGGTGTGCAAGGTTTGTCACGCCAAGATAAGCCGGGGAGCCACCACCACCAGCATGCGCAGGCATATGATGGCCAAGCACCCCATAAGGTGGGACGAAGGCCGTTCACTGCCTCCGGTTTGCACCACTGCCTCTCCCCCTGTGCCCCAACCTGCCACTGAGATCCAACCCCCCTCTCAGGACACAGGCACGACCGTCTCCCGGCCTGCACCCACACCCTCACCTCCGCTGTCCTCGGCCCCATCCAGCAATGTCTCTCAGCGCAGCGTCCAGCCGTCACTAGCGCAACTGTTTGAGTGCAAGCGCAAGTACACCGCCACGCACCCGCACGCTCAAGCGTTAAACGTGCACATAGCCAAATTGATCAGCCTGGAGATGCTGCCGTATAGGCTTGTGCAAACGGAGGCTTTCAAAAGCATGATGGCGGCGGCGGCCCCGCGCTACTCGGTTCCCAGTCGCCACTACTTTTCCCGATGTGCTGTCCCAGCCCTGCATGACCACGTCTCCCGCAACATTGTACGCGCCCTCACCACTGCGGTTACTGCCAAGGTCCACTTAACAACGGACACGTGGACAAGCACAGGCGGGCAGGGCCACTATATCTCCCTGACGGCACATTGGGTGAATTTAGTGGAGGCTGGGACCGAGTCAGAGCCTGGGACCACTCAAGTCCTACCCACCCCCAGAATTGGGGGCCCCAGCTCGGTGCTGGTATCTGCGGCGGTGTATGCTTCCTCCACTAAACCACCCTCCTCCTACGCAACCTCTGTCTCGCAATCAAGATGTGTCAGCAGCAGCACGTCGCCACCAGTCGGTGTCGCGCGGGGTGGCAGCATATCGGTGGGCAAGCGCCAGCAGGCCATGCTGAAACTACTTAGCTTAGGAGAGAAGAGGCACACGGCCCACAAACTGCTGCAGGGTCTGACAGAGCAGACCCACCGCTGGCTTTCGCCGCTCAGCCTCCAACCGGGCATGGTCGTGTGTGACAACGGCCGTAACCTGGTGGCGGTTCTGCAGCTCGGCAGCCTCACGCACGTGCCATACCTGGCCCACATCTTTAATTTGGTGGTTCAGCGCTTTCTGAAAAGCTACCCACGCTTGTCAGACCTGCTCGGAAAGGTGCGCCGGCTCTGCGCACATTTCCGCAAGTCCAAGACGGATGCTACCACCCTGCGCACCCTGCAACATCGGTTTAATCTGCCAGTGCAACGACTGCTGTGCGACGTGCCCACACGGTGGAACTCTACGCTCCACATGTTGGCCAGGCTCTATGAGCAGCATAGAGCTATAGTGGAATACCAACTCCAACATGGGCGGCGTAGTGGGGAGTCAGCCTCCTCAATTCTTTACAGAAGAGTGGGCCTGGTTGGCAGACATCTGCCAGGTCCTTGGAAACTTTGAGGAGTCTACCCAGATGGTGAGCGGCGATGCTGCAATCATTAGCGTCACCATTCCTCTGCTATGCCTCTTGAGAAGTTCCCTGCAAAGCATAAAGGCAGACGCTTTGCGCTCGGAAATGGAGGCGGGGGAAGACAGTATGTCGCTGGATAGTCAGAGCACCCTCATGTCTATATCTCAGCGCGTTGAGGAGGAGGGGGAGGAGCATGAGGAGGAGAGGGAAGAGACAGCTTGGCCCACTGCTGAGGGTACCCATGCTGCTTGCCTGTCATCCTTTCAACGTGTATGGCCTGAGGAGGAGGAGGAGGAGGAGGAGGAGGAGGATCCTGAAAGTGATCTTCCTAGTGAGGACAGCCATGTGTTGTGTACAGGTACCCTGGCACACATGGCGCACTTCATGTTAGGATGCCTTTCTCGTGACACTCGCGTTACACGCATTCTGGCCACTACGGATTACTGGGTGTACACACTGCTCAACCCACGGTATAAGGAGAACCTTTCCACTCTCATACCCGAAGAGGAAAGGGGTTCGAGAGTGATGCTATACCACAGGACCCTGGCGGACAAACTGATGGTAAAATTCCCATCCGACAGCGCTAGTGGCAGAAGGCGCAGTTCCAAGGGCCAGGTAGCAGGGGAGGCGCGGAGATCAGGCAGCATGTACAGCACAGGCAGGGGAACACTCTCCAAGGCCTTTGACAGCTTTATGGCTCCCCAGCAAGACTGTGTCACCGCTCCCCAGTCAAGGCTGAGTCGGCGGGAGCACTGTAAAAGGATGGTGAGGGAGTACGTAGCCGATCGCACGACCGTCCTCCGTGACGCCTCTGCCCCCTACAACTACTGGGTGTCAAAGCTGAACACGTGGCCTGAACTCGCGCTGTATGCCCTGGAGGTGCTTGCTTGTCCTGCGGCTAGCGTCTTGTCAGAGAGGGTGTTTAGTGCGGCTGGGGGAATCATCACGGACAAGCGTACCCACCTGTCAACTGACAGTGCCGACAGGCGCACACTCATAAAGATGAACAAAGCCTGGATTTCCCCAGACTTCTCTTCTCCACCAGCGGACAGCAGCGGTACCTAAACAATACGTAGGCTGCACCCGCGGATGGAAGCATCGTTCTCTATCACCATCAAAAACGGGGACCTTTTAGCTTCATCAATCTGTGTATTATATTCATCCTCCTCCTCCTGCTCCTCCTCCTGAAACCTCACGTAATCACGCCGAACGGGCAATTTTTCTTAGGCCCACAAGGCTCAGTCATATTACTTTAGTAAACAATGTTTATACGTTTCAATTCTCATTAAAGCGTTGAAACTTGCACCTGAACCAATTTTTATTTTAACTGGGCTGCCTACAGGCCTAGTTACAAATTAAGCCACATTAACCAAAGCGATTAATGGGTTTCACCTGCCCTCTTGGTTGGGCATGGGCAATTTTTCTGAGCTACATTAGTACTGTTGGTACACCAATTTTTTGGGCCCTCGCCTACAGTGTAATCCTAGTAATTTTTATGGGCTTCGCCTGCACTCATGGTACAGCAAGGTGTGTGGGGTTGGCCTACACTTTTGCTACATAAACATAAATGTAACTGGGGTCTTGTCTATACTGCAACTACTGAAATGTGAAAGAGACTGTTATCTCCCTAAACTGCTGCAACGGGAATGTTACAGTGGCCTGTCTTGAATGCTACTACTACTGAAATGGAACTAATACTGTGCTCCCCCTATACTGCTGCTTCGGAATAGTTATTGGGGCCTGCATGGACTGCTACTACTACTGAAATGGAACTAATACTGTGCTCCCCCTATAATGCTGCTAATGATATGTTACTGGGGCCTGTCCCTAATGCTACCGCTGAAATGTTACTAATTCTGGACTCTACCTATACCGCTGCTAATGCTATGTCACTGGGGTGTGGAAACGGAGGCTTCCCAACAACATGATGGTGGCGAGGCCATTTCCCACCAACGCGGTTACTGTTAAGGTGCATATAACCACGGACACGTGGAGAGGACACGTAGTGCCTCAAAAACATCCCCCTCCTCCTCCAACAATGAAAACATTCTTGGAAAATACCTTTGCATTGGTCCGTCTGGTGGCAGTCCAAGAATTTCACCTTTACCGACACAACAAGAGAGCCCCCCCACCATCCCCCCGCCTCGGCCCACTTAATCCTGGCCACATTCCGAAAACCAACTAAATAAAACCGCGCTACTAGGTCCGCAGTCGCCACCACATTCCCACCAACGCGGTTACTGTTAAGGTACATATTACCAGTCTGACTGGGGCATGCACTGTGGGCCGAAGCACACCTATATTGTATGTGGCGTTAGCTCTGCTGAGCAGGGCACTGCAATGGGATACATTTATGTACCGCCGATGGGTTCCAGGGAGCCACCCATGCTGTGGGTCCACAGGGACTTCACATTAGGGAGTTGTACCTGCCAGTGTCTATGTATTAAAAACCCCGGTCAGACTGGGGCATGCAGTGTGGGCCGAAGACCACCTGCATTTAATCGGACGTTACCTCAGCTGTGATGGGCAATGCAATGGGATATATTTATGTACCGCCGGTGGCTTCCTGGGACCCACCCATGCTGTCGGTCCACACGGAGTTGTAACTGCATGTGTCCACTTCTAAAGAACCCCAGTCTGACTGGGGCATACAGTGTGGGCCGAAGCCCACCTGCATTAAACCTGACGTTACCTCAGCTGTGATGGGCAATGCAATGGGATATATTTGTGTACCGCTGGTGGGTTCCAGTGAGCCACCCATGCTGTGGGTGCACACGGAATTCCCATTGCGGAGTTGTACCTGCCTGTGACTATTTATAAAAAACCCCGGTCTGACTGGGGCATGCTGACACCTTGACAGAATGAATAGTGTGTGGCACATGGGTTCCCCATTGCTATGCCCACGTGTGCAGCTCCTGATGGCGGTGGCACAGGATTGGATTTCTCATTGCTTCTGTATAGCATTGTGGACTATCGCCCCGCCCCTTTTAAAGAGGGTCGCTGCCTGGCCGTGCCAACCCTCTGCAGTGTGTGCCTGCGGTTCCTCCTCATGGCAGACGCACTTATAAATAGACATGAGGGTGGTGTGGCTATGAGGCCAGCGTGTGGCATGAGTGCAGCTGAAGGCTGCGCAGGGACACTTTGGTGTGCGCTGTGGACACTGGGTCGTGCAGGGGGGTTGGGCAGCATGTAACCCAGGAGAAGTGGCAGCGGAGTGTCATGCAGGCAGTGATTGTGCTTTGCTGGAGGTAGTGTGGTGCTTAGCTAAGGTATGCATTGCTAATGAGGGCTTTTCAGATGTAAAAATTGTTGGGAGGGGGGGGGGCCCACTCTTGCCGCTATTGTGGCTTAATAGTGGGACCTGGGAACTTGAGATGCGGCCCAACATGTAGCCCCTCGCCTGCCCTATCAGTTTCTGTGTCGTTCCCTTCACTTTCTTGAATTGCCCAGATTATCACAAATGAAAACCTTAGCGAGCATCAGCGATATACAAAAATGCTCGGGTCGCCCATTGACTTCAATGGGGTTCATTACTCGAAACGAACCCTCGAGCATCGCAAAAAGTTCGTCTCGAGTAACAAGCACCCGAGCATTTTGGTGCTCGCTCATCTCTAGATATAATTTAATATTCAGGGGTGTCGAAAATGTTGACCACAACTGTCTATTTTTTTTCTTTCTTGTATTATATCCATGTAGTAAACTTGGTTCTCTTACCTAATCGATACAGTAAGCTTAGTTATTTTACCGTATCTATACTGTAGGCTCGGTTCTAGTATTACTTAATGTAAACTCACTTCTGTTATTGTTGAAATACAATTGTGGTTCAAACTATTGGCATCCTTGAATATTAACTAAACCCCTTAGTGCCGGCCAATATGCATTTTTATTGACCTCACTAATGGACTTTTAACCCACACATACATCTTTATAGGACAGTGACTTGGCTGACTATTGACAGCCAGGCTCCTGCTGTAGCTGCTAGCAGCAGAAAAACCTCAGATTCTTGTAGTTTAATCCCTTACATGCCCCAATTAATAGCAACTGTAGCATGTAAGCAGATGAAAAGGAGTGGGAGGGCCTTCTGTCATGCATTGGCATCCCACAGTGTGATCGCAAGTTACCAATGGGTTCCCATGACAGCCATGTTTACCATGTAACTCAGCCTAAGAGGCGCTGCCTCCAGCAGAATCTAATAGGCTGCTGTCATATACTTAGTTGAATGCACTACATAAGTAATGCAGTGCACTATCCTAACGACTGAACTATTGCTTATTCATTACTTATTAACAAAATAGTGTCAAAAAAAGTTCAATACGTTTTAATTTAAAAAAAGAAATCCAGTTTAAGAAAAACAACATTTCCCCATAAAAAAACTTTTTTTCGAAAAATCAAAACAAAATAGGAGTTATTACTGCATTTGTAACAATCCAGCAATGAAAATATATTGTTATTCATCATGCATGGCGAACAATGTAGAAATAATTTTAAAAACTAAAAGGTCCATTTAAGACTAGAGATGAGCGAACGTGCTCGGCCACGCCCCTTTTTCGCCCGAATACCGCGATTTCCGAGTACTTCCGTACTCGGGCGAAAAAATTTGGGGGGCGCCGTGGCGGCACGGGGGGTAGCAGTGGGGAGTGGGGGGGAGAGGGAGAGAGAGAGGGCTCCCCCCTGTTCCCCGCTGCTACCCCCCGCACCGCCACGCCTCTCCCCGCCCCCCGAATCTTTTCACCCGAGTACTGAAGTACTCGAAAATGGCGGTACTCGGGTGCGTAAGTACTCGAAACGAGTACGTTCGCTCATCTCTAATTAAGACGTGACGAATGTCGGGCAAACGATGCCCGACACTTGTATCTGTGTATCCTCGCTCCTGTGCTGTTGCGGGGAGCTAGTAGCACTGGCTCTCTCACAGAGCGGCCAGCAGGGGGGCGGGGAGGCTGGAGGAGATTTCTCTCCTCGCGCTCCCCCGGCCCTCTCCATTGACTTGACATAGCGGCCGTTCATTACTGAACGGCTGCTATTTACACTGAACAATGATCGTTCAGCACATTGTCCATCGCTTATCCAGCATAAACGATGTACAATGCACTAATCATTTAGTGTAAACTGCACGGGAGCAGGAAGCATGGGGACAAGTGACGGGCATCGTTTGCCCGACATTCCACCAGTCTAAATGGGCCCTAAAGCTAGAAATGCTATTTTTCCCCCCAAAAAACACAATAAAAAACAATTGAAAAGTTAGATGTACCTCAAAATGAAATAAAAACTACATCTCTTTCCACAAAAAACAAGCTCTCACAGTGCTCCATTGCCGAAAAATAAAAATGCTTTAAATCTTAGAATGAGGCGATGCAGATTCAATTTTTTTCTTGAAAAAAATGTGATTTTATTGTGCCAAAGTAGTCAAAAAGAAAAATAATAGCAAAAACATGATATATATATATATATTCATACAGTTATCAGGTCGCGCCCTCAGCCATCTTTTTTCTAAACTAAATAACGGCAATTTGGGTAACCTCTCTGGGTATTGTAGTGCACGCAATACATTTAGGACTTTTCTTCGCTCAAGCTCTAATAGGTCCTTTTTGAGTACCGGTGCCCAAAACTGTCCACAATATTCCATGTGTGACCTGACCAGTGATTTGTAAAGAGGAAGAACAGAAGAAAGAGGAATGTTCTCATTATATGCCCCATGACCTCTTCTGATGCACCCCATGATCCTTTTTTGCCTTGGCAGCAGCTGCCTGACACTGGTTGCTCCAGTTTAGCTTGCAGTTAACTAAAACCCCCAAGTCCTTTTCTATGTCAGTTTTACCCAGTGGTTTCCAATTTTGTGTGTAATGGTGACATGTATTTCCCTGCCCATGTGCAGAACTTTACATTTATCACTCTTAACCCCTTGAGTGGCGTGTTTCCTACCACCCTGTCGTGCCCACCAGGGCAGGTTTTTTAAAATGGTCTAATCATTGAATTTCAACTAGTTTTGCAGTTGCGTCTCAAGAGCCATAACTTTTTCATTTTTCCATTGACATGGCCATATAAGGGCTTGTTTTTTGCGGGACAAGTTGTGATTTTTTAAACAGGGGGGAGGAAAAAAAGAAATGGGGAAAAAAGAAAAAAGGGGCCACGTCATTAAGGGGTTAAATAATGTATTAACTTCCTTCTCTGGGTCATTACGACGCACATGGATACCACATGTGTGATTGTATTTTTGATTTTTTACAAAGTAAAGGGAGACAAGTGTTTTTTTTATTTTTTTAATAATTTTTTTACTTTTTTTTTTTTTAATTTTTTAAAATTTTTTTATTTTTTTTTGTCCCTTTAGGGGACTTCCACAGGGACCCATCAGGACCCCTGATCACATTCCAGGGGTCCGATGGTGACAGCCCTTTACATGCTGCAGTGACAGCCCTTTACATGCTGCAGTCACATAGACTGCAGCATGTAAAGGGTTAACACAGCAGAGATCGGAGGTTTTCTCTGATCTCTGCTGTAAGAGCTGGTACCTAGCTGTCCTCTGACAGCTAACAACCAGCTCTCCCTGCCACAGAGACCATCGGCTTGCTTCTGACAAGCCGATGGTCTCTATGGCAACCTGTAAACAAAGCAGGACATTGCCGACATGTCGGCAATATCTTCTGCTGGTTTTTCAAAGCCCTTGCTTTGTTCTCTGTGGATCTGTGCAGGCAGAGCACACTGTCACAGCTTGTGGCATTGTGCTCTGCAGCTCCCATAGTGATACATAGCCCGGAAATCTTCCGGGCTATGTCACTATGAGCAGTGGAGCTCGTCCCGGAAAATTTCCGGGCGTGCCACTCAAGGGGTTAAATCACATTTGCCATTACATACTGTCCTCTCTTGTGTTAATTAATTTAGAACCTAGCTTACTTTATTAATATGGTAAAAGAACAAAGTTTACTAAATAGAAATGGCACCCAAACGCACAATGACTATGTGCAGTAAGCATCATATCATAATTAAACCTTGTGGGGACTTACAATCTACATACAGCCCAAAGTCCATGGTACTCTTAATCCACCCCAGCGGATAAGTCATCAGTAAAAAAAAAGTCAGACAACCCCTTTAAGTCTGAGTGCAAGGGGGAAGGTTTTGGCTTTCAAGAGCACCTGTTGGACTTTTCATTGTAGTAAAAAACTGTACTCTGCTGGTGATGATTTGTACCTGGATGGAGGAGTCTGCTCTGCTTGGGGACAGAATCCTAGCAGGGGTAGTAGAGTATTCATACTAGGGTAGAGGGGGAACAACAAGGCAGAAAATAAAGGGATACAGTAGATCTAGATTAGAAAAGGGTCACAGCATATTGGAGGGTGGAGAAGTAGACTGTGCGGCAAGGATTAGGGCAGTGGATAAGTATATCCAACTGCTACAAACCAACACTTAAGACAAATGTGCCAACAAAATATCAGAAAATCACTTTCTTGAAACAGAATGTGAAAAATTGGCCAGTATGTGTTCACAAATGTCAGAAGTTTAGCAAGTAAAAGCTTTGGGGGCTGGTTCTGCAGAAACTAATTGATGTACATATTTTTTAACGGTGCAGAGCTTGTAGCAAATGTCAGTGTCCACAAAAGCCTTGGAAACAGTGACCACAATATAATTTCATTTTGCCTAAGGTCGCCTGCAGTCGGCCAGGTCGGATCCGGCTGCGAGAATTCTCGCAGCCAGACCCGACCCGAGCGTCTGCAGAGAGCAGCGGGTCACTCACCTGCTCCCACGGCCCCAGCTCTTTCATGTGTCGGCTGCCGGGCCGCCGGCACATGCGCAGAACGGAGCCGGCGGACGGTGAGTGACGTTTCTGTGCTGGGCTCTGCACAGAAATAGAGCATGCCGCGATTTGTTTGCCGTACAACATTTTGCGCGGCCAAATCGTGGCCGTCTGCATAGGATTGCGTTTGTTAACGCAATCCTATGGCAGCTTCCAGGAGTGGAAATTCCCGCTGCGGAATTTCCACCCGTCTGCAGGCGGCCTAAATTGTAAAAAGCAAATACAGGCTCGGAGATCAAATACATGTAAAGTGTACCTTGCGCTTTCAGATCACTTTTCAGAATAAGCTGTCGTGTGTGAACATCAGGAATAACGCTATTTCTGGCCATTATAGGACTTCTATCCTGCATTTATCTTCTATGTTCCCCTCTGTAGGCTCCATTTCCAACCTTCAGTTAGACTCTATTCACATTTTCTTTGGGGACTTCATTCAGAGCCTCTAGGGCAGTGATGGCGAACCTATGGCACGTGTGCCAGAGGCGGGACTCAGAGCCCTCCCTGCTGGCACGTGTCACCATCAGCCGCTCACCACTTTGCAGAATACCGGCATGGGCCGGGGCCACCCCGCGGGCACTCGGCTGTGCTGCTAGCTGCACTGATCCCGGCGCAGCGGTCCCTCCAACGAGTGAGTGCTACACATTTCCTAGGCGTCTGAGGCTATCTGAGTGCGCGGGGCTGCTGACTGTATTCACCGGAGGAGTTGAGTGATTGATCGGCAAGGGCGGCTGCTGTACATGGCGATAACCTCACAGCTGACGAGCTCCGCGGACTTGACATTTCCTGCAGGGCTGGCCAGGCAGGTGAGCAGGGCTGCTGTAGCACCAAGGGAGCGGAGACTACAATCAGGGGACTGACTGGCTACAGCACCAGCAGAGCCACGATGCGGCCGCTTACCGCTACTCCGGTCCCCTGCCTCCTCTCCCTTCAGCAGATGCCATGGCCTTCGCTGCTCACAGGCAGATGGGGAGCGGAGCACTCCTTCGCAGATGCTTTTCAGCAGTACAGCATGGGGGACGACCCAAGTATCTTGGAAGCCAATCCACAGCTAGAGGTGTGACAGGGCCAGTACCTCTGACGTCTCCTACTTGGTTCCACACGTCCGGCACAGTGCACCTGCGATTAGAGCCAGCAGCAGCGCAGAGGAGGGGGATAAGAATATGGGTCTCAAGGGGGGCGTTAATACTACTGGGGGCTGCCATGCAGCGTTACTCTTACCGCTGGGGGCCTCCACGCGGCATCATTCTTACCGCTGAGGGCCTCTGTGTGGCATCACTCTTACCGCTGGGGGCTGCCGCGTGGCGTCACTCTTACCGCTGGGGGGCGCTCCTAGTGGGGAGGGGTAGCACTCTTACCGCTGGGGCCGCTCATAGGGGGTAGCTCTCAACACTGGGGCCGCTGATAAGGGGGGAAGGGGGCACTATTACCGCTGGGGCTGCTCGGGGGGGGGGGGTCACTATCACTGCTGGGATATGATTACACTAGGTAAAAAACTTGCAGAATGTCCTCAGCGGAATTTTTTGCTGCAAATTCCACAGCATTTCCGCATCCAAAAGCAGGCACAATCTGTACCCTGTCTATTTTGAAGCGGCCCTGTCTTTTTAAGAACAACGGAGGTAAAAATCATACGTCGTGATAAGCTCTGCCCCCTGACGTGTTGGCACTTTGGGATAAATAAGCGGGTTTTGTTTTGCAGTTTGGGCACTCGGTTTCTAAAAGGTTCGCCATCACTTCTCTAGGGCAAAGATCTGGCATGAAATGCCAGATCAAAAAAGTTGTGCATGCAGGACTTTTTTCGCTTGTAACAATAAAAGGGACAGGTGCAGGAACCAAACAGATCCCACTATAGTCAAAGGGGTCTTTTCGGCACAGTATGGTTCCATTAGGAGACGAATATGTTCATCCAGAGGATTCAATTTTCCTGCACTCATAAAGGAGCAGTAAAACTAAATCACTAGCACAGATGTGAATTTAGCCTTAGCTGCTGCAGCATCTGTATGTGTGTCTCTCTCCTTCTTCTCTTCCAGTCACAAATCCATAGGCTTCTGTGGTCAGCATGAGACATCACCCTCCTCTACTTCCTGTGTTCTGTCTTATATCTATTACTAGAGATGGATTTCACTTGAGAACACGCAGTGGGCAGAATATTAGAAGGAAGGGAGACTCCTGGTGGTCAGCACTTTAGAGGGATTTTTAGAGACAAGAACAATATTTTAAGAAATAAAGTTGCACTTTCACTAGTTTTCAAATTGGCCATCTTATTAACACAAGTTTCAACTAATCTGCAGAAAATGTGCGACAGCAAATTTTTATCCCAGATTTTGGTGCAGAAATGCTTTAGATTTGCTGCCTCTTTTCACCTTTTTCATAGCAACATTTAAGAAGAATGTTTCTACTCCCGGATTTTCCAGAAGTAATGTTAGAATAATGTCAGCTGCTGTTTCTTTTGTGTCCACCGCAATAATTGTTCCACCTGATCAGTCTTACTTTTCTCCTCCACTGTATAGAAAATTGATTGAGGATGTGTGACCATCTTAGACCGTTTACTGGAGTAGACCAGACACAGAAAGGCTTTTTAATTAAAACAGCAGGTGGCGCTATTCTAACATTAGTCCTGGAATATCTGGGGATAGAAACATTCGTTTAGTAAGTGTAAATACAAAAATCTTTATGGACTCGATTAACAAAATATTTTTGTGGGAAAACCCCTTTTACTGATGAAGATGGTCAATCAGCTGCGTTTAAGGCCAGCAGGATACTGTTGTGTATTAAAAGAGATGTGTGGGACAGGGGTGTAATATTACCACTTTACAGAACATTAGTGCTGGTTTATGTGGATTATGCAGTTTAGTTCTGGGCACCGATTGCTAAAAAGAACAAACTGGAGTTGGAAAATGTACAGAGAAGAGCAACTAAAGTGATAGGGGTCATCAGGCATGTAGCTAAGACTCATGGGCTGTGGTGCAAAAGTTCAGCTTGCTTTTTCCCCTTGCACAATTTGACTTTACAGTTCATTTGTATCTTTCAGTTAAATAAGTGAGCCAGAGTCATTGCTAAGGTTGTAAAAGATCAGCGGCACAGGTCCCCAAGACATATGTCTTCCCTCCTCCACCCCCCAAAAAAATTACATTGACAACTATTAAAATAAAACAGGCTAAAAGCCCATTCAGACGGGATGAGTCTCGGACAAATACAGCATAAACGATAGACGATGAGCTCAACGATGAGCGTTCAGTGTAAATAGCAGCCATTCAGTATTGGACATGAGCCCTAATAGTGGTTGCTCTGTCTGTGTGCCCACAAAAAAGTTAAAGTGGTCCCTCTGCGCATTCGCTCAGACCACAGATAACTGAAGATTCTGGAACTCTTTTCTCTGCTGGTGAAAGGTGAACACCTTAGATGTTTAGTGTCTAACTTACAACAGACAAGGAGGAGAGCAGCAAAGATGTGCCAGGATGAGTGAGGGTACAGGAGGGGGGCTTAAACTCCATTATCTGCTCTTCTATATTCCCCTGGTGAAATAGTATGGTGGCTCAGTTGTTAGAACTGTTGCCTTGCAGTCCTGGGGTCCTAAGTTCAAATCTGATTAAGGAGAATATCTGCATGGAGTTTGTATGTTCTCTTTATGTTGCGTGGGTTTCCTCTGGCTACTCTGGTTTCCTCCCACACTTCAAAAATATTTTTAAAAAAATAAAAACTTGTGAGCCCCAATGTGGACGGAACATAATATTAAGAAATATAAAGCGCTGAATAATATGTATGTGCTTTAGAAACTAAGGTGATTATTATACGTGAATAAGACTATGGAGGTATGTGATTAGCTGCTGCAGTCTGTGATGTCCCACTCACAGACTGATTGCAGCGTGTGAACAGACCTGGCGAGGAGAACGGCGGATGCAGCGCTGGGTCAGTGTATCTTCTTTTATTTTTTTTTAACATGGCCAGTCGATTTTAAAAAAATAAAAATAAAAATAAATCTTGAAAAAGCCCTTTAATATACAGTAATAAAGTGGAAAATGCAAAATAGGGGCACTGTGTATACAAACTGTCTTAAAGACCAAGGGTGCAAGAAGCTTTCATTAATTGTCTGAATATGGCAAAGTGTTTCGATACTAGATTTGTATCTTCACCTGGCCAGGTATGTACACAGTAAACAGGTAGGTACAATAAATAGGTAAAAATGGTGCCAGCACAGTGCCCCCTGACTGCATTAACATATATGTGATCACAAGCAGTACAAACAGAAAAAATGAAGAACGTTTCAAAGTAGCATGTAATATTTAGACTAATGCTACTGAAGAGCTAATGAACAGAGAATGTAAAGAATTAAATAATAATACCTCTCCGGAGGGGCAACGCTACTGCAAAAGACTCCACTGGACAATATGGCTGTCAGATAGGATATACCGCAGAGCAATCTTGAAATGTGCATGTGAAGGCAAAAGCTAAGTACGAGTGATCAGCTAAGTTTAAGCCGCATTGTGTATTGTAGTAGATGCCTGGGAGATAAGATGCTACCAAAACTACAATAGCTGGTAAGGTTCAAAAAGGCCACTGAAGCAAATAAGTCACTGAATAATTGGTGGAAAGGAAAGGACTGTTGTCAAGGAAATAGAAAGCAGTTGTTACATCCACTGGGTGCACTAAAGCACCGCGCCTCGGCTTAGACGCAAGATAGTGTCCTGATAATCCTGAAACAACTCTCATAGTGTGGCAAAAACAAATTACACCACTCCAAGCAAAGATAGGAGGAACCCTGTCCCTTAGTAATCAGGGAAAGTGAGGCATCCCTGCCTAAAAGCGGGTAAGGCACCCTAATAAGGACGGCCCCACTGTCTTTATCTGGGATCTGGCTATACCTGATTAGAAAGCTGAAGAGATGCACAAAACACAGGTCACGACGCTGTTCACACACACAGAACATGACTGTTCATACACCACATGTCTGGTCACCAGCACAGACCCAATGAACATGTCCTGTTCACTCCAACACACCAGTAATGCATACCACACAGAGTAGGACTGAGCATACATCACGTCTGGCCAGCTGCACAGACATACAAAACATGTCACTGTTCACACCTACACACAAGGTAATGCATACAACATAGAACAGTAACCCCACTCAGAACTCACATGCAAACAGCCAGTAAATAAGTGTCCTCACACCAAGGGGAAAGAGTGTCAGCCACCGTGCTGACATAAAAGGAACAGTGTCAGGAATCACCTATCTGACTACACCTGACATCAGATGTCTGGAGGCCACACCTGTCAAAGGGGAAGGGAGAGGTGGTCCGCATAAGATGCAGATGGAGACTACAGGTGTCCAGACCATCCTCAGGGAAGGAGAGAGAAACACTTCAAACGCGCATGCCTAACATCAAGCTCTGAGTAAATACAACAGACTGGTTAAAATGACCAGCATCGTCTATTCAGAGGAGCTGGTATTTATATGCAGCAGACCAGGGGGATTGGTTGGCTGGAGAAACTCCACACCCAGCCAGCTCAATTATCCCACAACTATGAAGGTGTGGTCCTGAAAACCCATAGTACTACAGATCCCAGTAGCATAAACCTCAGAAAAAACAATGGCCAACTACATGTATGGAGATGGGACACTCTTAAGGGCCATTTACACGGGATGATTATCGCTCAAAATTAGTTCAAACAAACAAAACTGAGCAAAAATTGTCCCATGTAAATGCAAAAAAATCATTTCCCATTCGTTCACTTTTTGTTATTGTTGACTTTCAATCAATGTAAAAAAACATCACTGGATCACGGGATTCTCACTCAGTGTAAACACTCCCCGCTCAATACTTAGAAGGCGAAATGCTGAGAGAGAAGTCCGTGATCCAGCGGTGAAATCTGCATGTCTAAACGCCCTGTATAAGCGCTAACGACCTTGGCAGTGACATCAGCGCTCGTGAAGTCATTGAGACAATTGTCACCTTGTGTAAATGGGACATAAGTGAGAGTAATGGCAAAACAGATATACAGAAACTCTGAGGACAATTTGCACCCTAAAATATGCTTGCAAATTATGATGCCATTTATGCTAAAATAGTTTAGAACAGCTAAAATAATTACAATAATTAGGTGCAGCATGACAGATATATTCCGCAGAAACTTTCTTTGGGGAACAATAGTAGTATAATTATGTAAATAAATTAAGCTAGAAACTAAACAAAATGCACAAAATATAAAATGCCCATGTGCTGAAAATGCAAAAATGTATAAAATAGATAATAAACCCACCTTTAATTAATAGTGTAAAGATATGTAGAAAAAAACTTTTTTTTAAAAAAAGGTGAGCTTGATAAAGACGTCAGGAGACGTTGAAACGCGTTGCTTTTTATATCCATGTATTATATCTTAGGGGAATAAAAGTTTAGCTTGTTGTTTGCTGTGGCTCTGAGAAGCTTATTCCCCAGTTGGACTATAGGTCTGATGGTGTAGCGCAGCTTTTAAAAAAAGTTTTTTTCTACATATCTTTACTTTGTTTTCCCCATTTATTCTGTTGAATTTTGGGGTACTTTTTTGGCTGCTGCTCTTCAGTATAGCTTAGCGGAATCAAATAGATTCTCGATCACTAGCTGTTCTGGATTAAACTGCTGACCCTTCAGTAAAGAAACCTTTGAAAGGTAAACGTGGATCTCCGGTGCAGGCGGGACACAAAAGGTTTTTTGTTGCTCCGCCTGGCACCTGGTAAGTAGAATCCTGCACAGTGTTATATTTTTTCTCCTTGGGCAATGGCGCTCTCCCTAATTCTTGTTTTAATTAATAGTGTACTATACAATAAAACACCAAAGTGGTTGCAGTGCTACTCGCAAGTTGTTGCAACCACAACCTGTAGATCACAATAAGAATCAAATATCAGTGGATTTTTTGTGGCACGGGACATGGTTGAGGCAACTTGCGAGTCACACTGTGACCTTCCTGACTTCATTGAGATTGCGAGGACACAGGGCTATACAGTGATATTTTTTTGTGAGACCTGTGTTGTGGCAAATGTCACCGTGTATCCTTAGTCTTAAAAACACAGCCAATTTTGACCTTGTGAGCATAGTCAAATTGTTCTACTCTGACAAATGTGACTTTATGTGGTGATAATTTTGGAATGATTTTACTTATCCAAATTATTCTAAGATTGTGTTTTCATGACAAATTATACTTTGTTAGTGGCAAATTTTGGCAATACATTACATTTATGAAAAATACAGAATATTGCATGCAAGATAGATACAGCAGTTATACCACACAACATACTGTATATACTCAATTATAAGGGTGCGTTCACACAAGCGTGTTTTTGTGCGTACATATGCACGCACAAAAATACGCTTCTATTTGCAACAATGCATTCCCTATGGTGTGCACACATGTCCGTACTTTGCAGGTGCGTGCCTGCAAAGATAGGACATGCGTACACCATAGGGAATGCACGCATTGCTCTCAATGGAGCCGCGGCTGCTGCCGGTGGCTCCATTGAAAACAATGGTCTGCCGGCACCCCTGCATTATTTTTCAGGGAAGAGCTTTACATATAAGCTCTTCCCTGAAAAAGAAAAAGTTTAGTGTAAAAAAAAAAAAAAAAAATGCAGGCATTCTCTTCAATGGAGCTGCTGCTGCTGCTGGCAGCTCCATTGAAGGCAATGGTCTGCTAGCACACCTGAATTGTTTTTCAGGAAAGAGCTTTACATATAAGATGTGGCAGATGTAGCAGCTGGGAATTCTTTTAACTAGCGGGGTGAAGGAAACATCTGCCGCATGCAGCAGATGTGTTCTTCATGCCCGCGGGGGTCACGGCATCGGCGGAGAGGTAAGTTTTTGGGGTTTTTTTGCACTAAAATGTTTCTTTTTCAGGGAAGGGCTTATATGTAAAGCCCTTCCCTGAAAAGAATGCAGGGGGCCGGCAGAGCATTGTTTTCAAGAGAGCCGCCGGCAGCAGCCGCGGCTCCATTGACAACAAGCACGCAGCTGTGTTCACACATGTTTTTGGTCGTACCTAGGTGCAGACTTATATGTGCACACCTAAGTACGCACAAAAACACGCTCGTGTGAACGCACCCTCAGTCGAGTTTTTCAGCACATTTTTTATGTTGAAAAAGCCCCCCTCGGCTTATACTCGAGTGAGGGTCCCATGCACCATTGTTTTCAATGGGGCCACGGCTGCTGCCAGCAGCACCATTGAAAGCTATGGTCTGCTGACATCCCCTGCAGTGATTTTCGAGGAAGGGCTTTAAATATTAGTCCTTCCCTGAAAATCATCCCTAATTAAAAAATCTATACTTAACTCTCTGCCACTGCTGGGGCTCAGGTGTGTCTAGCCACTTGAGTTCTGTCACTGTAATGAAATTCCCGCCTGCTGAAAGGGCTGCGTCTGACTGGCTGAGCGCTCAGCCAATCACAGGCAGTGCTCAGCCATTCATTGAATGACAGGTGCCTCGGCTTATAATCGGGTCGGCTTATACTCGAGTATATACAGTAGTTAATAAGTAACATGCTCTATCTCTGCTTTATCTTATCATTTTTAAACATTCTATATTTTTTAAGATGCTGGAAGGCTCACAAGTTTAGCAGCATTTTTTTAAATTTCCCAAAGCATATTTTTTTTAGGGACCAACTTTAAAATCCACCCCTCAAATTATTCAAAATGGAATTAAAGAAGTTCGTTAACTGCTTAGGTGTTTCAAAAAATTATGTTTGACAGATGTTCAATTTCAAACCATTTTATTCTATAGCACAGATGTTGTTAAAAGGTAGAAACAGAAAAACACAACTCATCATTTATTACCCTGATTATACAGTTATAAGAAATATCCTATATGAGGTCCTACTGTAGTGTGCAACACGAGCTCCGGAAACGAAGGAGCACTTTGTGAATCTTGGGACCTGCATTATATTTGGGCTTTTTCAGCCACCTTTTCAAGTTTACAGAAGAGGCAATGAGGAATTAATTTAGGGGAGTTGTGGCCATTTTGACCCCACATTTAATTTTTTTACCATTGGGCCAGAGAAATGAAAAATACAGTTTTTGCCCCCAATTTTTAATTTTCACAAGAGGTAAAAGGAGAAAATGTTTATATCCAGTGTAAAAGACTAAAATGAGCAAAAACTATGTGAGACGGACCAAAGAGGACTCACATATTTACCCCTGCGGTGCTGTCTAGGTTCCATCCTGGTTTCATACCTGTTGAGTTTTCTGAATGGAGAAAGAAAGCCAAGACAGAACCAATGCTGGATTCACAAAATGTGATGTGAAAACAGCCTTGCTGTCATTTTTTACAGTGACAGCTTGTTAGATCCGGCCTCTGGCAAAGCCTATTAGGCCACAGTCCATGGCAGACCCCGACGCCATTGTTGAGCCTCCGACTGTCATATCAATCATCAGCGGTTCATGATCTCATTGATGGGTTAGTGATCGATGAGGTGAGAGAGGAAGGCGCTCTTTTCATCATGAAAACAGATTTATGCATAAATCTGTTGGTCTGTGGCGGCCATGGCCCCTTCTGGCAAGCCTGCCCACTTTTTATAAAAGAGTCAAGACTGGCACAGAAAAAAGAAAAGTAGCAGATTTTTCCACAAATACCTGATTGTGCAAATATTTGCCACTTTTTCATGCCAGAAACTGAAACCAAATGGTTTTTGAATGTTCCCCATTAAAAGTGAACATGCACATGTTCTATATTAATGAAGGCACAGTCCAATATTGGATGGATGTCAGAATCTGATGACTGGACTTAACGAAAAAGTTGTTGTTGCCAGAAGAAAATTGAAAGGAAACTGTGGCACCTGTCCGAACTACTGTATATATTGAGCCTGGTGACTCAGTGGTTAGCACTGTTGCCTTGCAGCGCTGGGGGTCCTGGGTATGAATCTACCAAGAGAAACATGTGCATGGAGTTTGCATATTCTCCTTCTGTTTGTGTAGGCTTTTTCTAGTTTCCTCCCTCACTCTAAAAATATATTGGTGGGTTAACTGATCTCTCATGAAACTGAGATTAGCGTTTTTTTGAAATGGGAAAATTAGACTGCGAGCCCCGTTGGAGATAGGACTCCTGAAAGTGTTGGCACTGTAGAGCAAAAAAATTACATTTTATTAAGAGATTTACAGATTTAATGAGAAAAAAGCCATTACTGATGTCATGTTGAAGAGAATTTCTTCCAGTGAAGAGACATTGTGTTATACAACATGATATCGTGGTATTACAGCCTAGCTGGGAGTGCAGAGTATTTGTCGTCTAGTTAGTAATTCAACTTTTTCATGCGACTGTACATTTTTAAACTGATGTAAGATGACGGCAGGCAATGGCCAATTTTTACTCCTCCACCCAAGTGGTTCACTGTAGATAAAAATGTGCTACTATGTAAGTATGATTGGGCACAGGGGATGATGGAGTTAATTCTCTCCCTATGATGATCAGCATGACGAAGACCCAACTGAGTACCTATAAAAGAACCCAAGTCAGCGATCGGATGTTGCTAGGAGACTTTCCAAAAATAGTTTAGGTAAATGGCTCAGGCTCCTGTTTGCTTTTCCAGCAGAGAGAACGACACATTAAAATTGCTTTATTCTAGTTCTCTGATGTACAGGTCATTTTTGGAAATATAAGGAGGAAGCCATTAGAAAACTTTACATTAGATGCAGGAAAAGTCTCAGGATCTCATACTGTGCCTAATGACAATTGTTGTAGCACAAGGGTATAGGACAGCCGTGGAAAGGAAGTTACCCAGTAAGCAGCTGAACAAGATACATTTGTAAAGTCATCATGATAAGACAACTTTACTAGCTCAAGGAAGAGGACACAGGTATATTTTATTAAGGTCTTCAACCTCTTAACGCCACAGGATGTACGTTTACGCCCTGGCTGTGTGGTACATAACTCAACAGGACGTAAACTTACATCATGTGGATAGCGCAGGATCAGACGCACAGCCCGATATTCTGTTGGGAACAGCTGGCCTCAGGCTACAACAACAAGGGTACATATGGACAGCGATCCCCGCTGTTAACCCCTTACATGCCACGATCTACGTAGATCGCAGCATGTGAAGGGTTCACAGATGGAGAGCGCTCCCTCTGTGACGTCATCGGAAATAGTCGCGGAGGGCCTATGGGTTGCCATGGCAACAGGACCCCAGATACTGGCGGCCCAGCTTGCCATTGCCTATGATCTCTATTGTAAGCGATAAGGCATTGTAGAACAGAAGATCATAGCTGTTATAGTTCAAGTCCCATACAGAATTATAGAAAAGTGTAAAAAAAAGGGTGTTCAAAAAACATGGAAACAGAAATAACAGAAAAAGCTTTTTTTCTGCATTTTTCCCTATTTGTTTAAAAAAATGGAAAAAAAACCCAAAAACCCACATATTTGGTATCATCATGTCCATCATGACTCGTACAATCAATTGAACACACTATTTATCCTGCATGGCAAAAAAATGTAAAAATAACCTCTAAAAAACAGGTAAAATACTTAGTTTGTTTTGCCTCTGAAAAATTGCAAGAAGGGCTTTTCACACCCGGCCTATATACGCTGTCTCTCTCTGCAGGGGGAGGAGGCGGGCCAGGCCAGGTTGGAAGCAGTGCACTGAGCTCCTGCCCCCTCTCCACCCCTCGCCACTGATTGCAATCGGAGGGGTGGGACAGTATGGAGCTAGGTTCCGCCCCCTCCCATTGCAACTAGTGGCGAGGGGCGGAGAGGGGGCGGGAGCTCAGTGTACTGCTCCCGGCCTGTCCCGCCTCCTCCGCCTTGCAATTTTTGGAGGCAAAACAAACGTTGGAATAAGCCCTAAGGGCTCCTGCACTTTTTTTTTTTTTTTTTTTAAACGCTGCAATATTGCTGCGTTTTTTTTTAACACACTTGTCAATGGGACTTTCTAGTGTTAAAAACACATCACAAGTTGGTGCTTTGCAATTTTTGTGCGATGCGTTTTTAACATTAGAAAGTCCCATTGACAATCGCATTTAAAAAACGCAGTGATATCGCAGCATTAAAAAAACGCAAGTGTGCAGGATCCCTAAAAGTGATTTAAAAAAAACACATATGTACCCCAAAAAGGTAAAACTAAAAAAGGTTAGCTTCTCACGCAAAACTTAAGCCCTTATAGAGCTTTGAATGCAAATAAAGTTTTACAATACTGTTACGGCACTCTGCCCCCAAGTGCCAGGTGGGGTGCCCTGAACTTCCGCACCCCACTGTCCCTGCCTACTTGCCTCGGCCCTGGCTAACCCCAGGCGGACAACTGGGCAGCGGTCCCTGCTCTGGCTAGGGACCTGGTGACTACCTAGATGGAACTTAACTAATGGGGGACAGAGTGCCAACAGAAGAGGCAGGTGGAACAGACCAACAGAACTTACAAGGCAGAGCAAGGCTGGAGATGGAGCTCACAGGCAAACTGGAAGGACACTGACTAGCAACTAGAGCAGACTGAGACAGACCTGACTAGAGGCTAACAGAACCAATAACTGGCAGTGAGCTCAGGTCACTGCCAGCCTTTTAACTTAAAGCCTCCGCCCAGGGGTGGAGAGTGGGAGGAGCTGACTCTCCCACTGTTGCATATGGAAGGTGGAGGAGAGCGGGCGGCACCCTACAGGCGGGCACGCCCACACCGCTGCACGCTGGCTGCTCCACGCCGCCAGGAGAGCCCCGACAGCAGAGCTCCGGGACGCCGGAGCCGACATCGGAGCGGCGCGCGTCGGCCGCGGGACCCAGCGCCTCCCTGCATGGTAACATTACTCCCCCCTCTGACGGGGGACCTCCGGGCCCCCGGAAACTCGACCAGGTTTATCCGGAAAACAACGGTGGAACCGCTGTACCAACACGGGAGCGTGAACATCACGTGCGGCCACCCAGGAATGTTCTTCTGGTCGAAAACCCTTCCAGGCCACCAAATATTGTAGGGTTCCTCGACACCGACGAGAATCCAGTATCTCCTGGACCTCGTATTCAACTTCATCCCGAACCACGGTGGGCAGAGGGGGACCGGAGGTGGGCATCACCGAAGGGACAAAAGGTTTCAATAGCGACTTATGGAATACCCTGTGAACCCTCCATGTGGCTGGCAACCCCAGCTCGTAGGCGAGTGGGTTCACCACACGTGTGATGGCAAACGGCCCCACGTAACGTGGCGCCAGCTTCAAGGACGGGACCCGCAATTTGAGATTTTTAGAAGACAGGTATACCTTCTGTCCCACCCTGTAAGGTTCAGACACAGACAGACTCTTCCCACTACGCAACTGCATACGGGCCCCCGCTGCCTCCAAGTTTCTCTGTACCTCTTTCCATACACCCCGAAGCGTATCTGTGGCGACATCAGCTGCAGGACAGACCGACGAAGTAGGGATTGCTGTAAGGAAGCGAGGATGCTGACCGTATACACAAAAAAATGGAGACACCCCAGTGGAAGAACAAAGGCGGTTGTTTAGTGCAAACTCTGCCAACGGCAGGAACTCTGCCCACTGATGAGCCTTTTCGCTAGCAAACAACCGTAAATATTGCACTAAATCTTGGTTCTTCCTCTCAGTCTGACCATTAGTCTGCGGGTGGAACGCTGAAGAGAAGGAAAGCAACGTTCCCAGGTTTCTGCAGAAGGCACGCCAAAACTGCAACACAAACTGAACCCCGCGATCAGATACAATATTTTGGGGAACCCCATGTAGGCGAATTATTTCCTTTACAAAAATCGTGGCGAATTCTTTTGCCGAGGATAGCTTTTTTAACGCCACAAAATGTGCCATCTTTGAGAAGCGGTCGACCACCACTAAGATAGTGGTGCACTTCTGGGATTCTGGTAGGTCAGTGATGAAATCTACTGATAAGTGCAACCATGGACTGGAAGGAACCGGTAGCGGTCTCTGAGGACCCTCCAGAGGACGCCGCCGACTCTTATTGCAAGCACAGACCGAGCAACCCCTCACAAAGTTGCGGATCTCCTGAGACATGCCTGGCCACCAGAAGTGTCTGGAACAAAGCTCCAGGGTCCCCTGGAACCCTGGATGCCCGGCGAGAACCGACGAGTGAGACTCATCCATGACTCTAGGGCGTAGGGTCTCTGACACAAACCATCTGCCCTCCGGCACCCCCGAAGGAGCATCCTGCTGAGCATCCTGTAGTTGAGGGACGAAGTTAGACTCTACAGCTGCCACCACCACGCCGGGGGCTAAGATATTCTCGGGAGTCATTGTCTCACTATCCGGTACCCCGAAACTCCGTGACAGGGCATCCGCCTTCACATTCTTCTCCCTGGGATATATGTCACGACGAAATTAAACCTGGCAAAGAACAATGCCCACCTGGCTTGACGAGCTGTGAGTCTTTTTGCATTGGCGAGATATACCAGATTCTTGTGATCAGTATATACGGTAATTGGGTGTCTAGCACCCTCAAGATGGTGTCGCCACTCTTCCAGAGCCCATTTGATAGCCAATAATTCACGGTTACCCACGTCGTAGTTGCGCTCTGCTGAATTGAACTTCCGCGAAAAGAACGCACATGGGCTATACCCAGAGCTCCCACTGACAATACTGCTCCTGTCCCCACTTCCGACGCATCTACCTCAATAAAAAAGGGTAGTCGTGCGTCCGGCTGTATTAGCACCGGGGCAGTCGTGAATGCCCTTTTTAGACGGCTAAAGGCCTCAAGGGCTGCAGGCGACCACTTACCCAAGTCAGCCCCCTTCTTAGTCAGGTCGGTCAGAGGTTGAGCAATAACTGAGCAATTCCTAATGTAATTGCGGTAAAAATTTGCAAAACCTAAGAACCACTGGAGAGCTTTGAGGTTGTCTGGTCTGACCCATAGGGAGATTGCTGCTACTTTATCAGGCTCCATCTGAATCTCCGTGGGTGAGATTACATAACCAAGGAAGGATACTTGTTTAGAACCAAATGTACATTTCTCTAACTTGACAAAAAGTTGATACTCGCGCAAACGGGTCAGGACCAACCTCAGGTGCCGCACATGTGAGTCCCAGTCAGGCGAGTACACCAGAATGTCGTCAAGATAGATGACCAGAAATACCACCAGGAAGTCGTGAAAGACCGCGTTCATAAAACCCTGAAACACAGCGGGGGCGTTACAAAGTCCAAAAGGCATGACCAGACATTCAAAATGTCCTAACGGGGTGTTGAACGCCGTCTTCCATTCATCTCCCTCTCTAATGCGAATTAAATTGTAAGCCCCCCGCAAGTCCAGTTTGGAGAACCAGTGGGCCCCTACCACCTGATTTAACAAGTCAGGAATTAGGGGCAAGGAGCACTGGTTCTTCACAGTGATTTTATTCAAGGCCCGATAATCCACACAAGGCCTTAGTGTCCCGTCCTTCTTCTCTACAAAGAAGAGACCTGCCCCGGCAGGGGACCTGGACGGCAGGATATGTCGGTTGGCCAGAGCCTCCGAGACATAGGACTTGAGGGCTTCATGCTCACGGCCTGACAAATTGAAAATGGCTCCCTTAGGGATGGGACTGTCGGGAATCAGATCAATACCACAGTCCCACTCCCTATGAGGAGGCAGAGCCTTAGACAGTTTTTTGGAAAATACATCCTGAAAGTCTGACAAATACTCCGGAATGAGCACCGTATCTGCGGAGCACACAGCTATGGTAGACAGGTGATTATGACAGGATGATCCCCAATGAGTCAATTCCCGGGTGGACCAATCAAATTGGGGATTGTGCAGTGCCAACCAGGGCATACCAAGCACCACATCAACCGACATTTTTTCCATAACCAGGAAAGACAGTTCTTCTGAGTGGAGGATCCCCACCGTGAACTGTAATCTTGGGGTCCTCCATCGTACCAGGCCTGTAGAGAGAGGGGTAGCATCAATACTGGTAAAATGAATTGGCGTCTTCAGTGCCACAAATTCCGCCATCAGAGAACGGACAAAACACAGACTTATCAAGTTAGCGGCTGCTCCGGAATCAATAAACGCCCGCCCTGATCGGGAAAAATCCCGGAATCTAACATGACACGGTACCAAAAGTTTAGGAAGTACCTGACGTCCTAGGCGATCCTCCCTACAATCGCCTAGGACTCGGAGTTTTCCGCCGGTTCCGGCTGCGAGCGTTGAGACCTCAGTGGGCAGGTTATCACCCGATGTCCAGCTTTCCCGCAGTAGAGGCAGAGATGATGCAACAAACGGATCCGGCGTCGCTCTTTGGGTCCAGCGGATCCACCTCCATCGGCTCGGGCACAGAGACTGGTAAGGAGGAAAAGGGACCAGGGCAACCGACCTCCCTGACTCTACGGGTCTGCCTGTCCTGCTTCCTAGACCTGAGCCTCCTATCTGCCTTCACCGCTAGCTCCATAGCCTCCCTTAAGGACCCGGGAACGGGATGGGAAATTAACAGGTCTTTAACTGCGTCCGAGAGGCCCTGCAGAAAAAAGTCTTTCAGAGCGCTATCGTTCCATGTCGTATCCCCCGCATAGCGTCTGAAGTTGGAGCAATAATCCTCCACACAAGACGACCCCTGCCGCAGCGCCAACAACCGCGAAACCGCCAACCCCGCTCGGTCCGGTTCGTCGAAGATACCCCCGAGTTCCTGAAAAAAGGAGTCCACGGACTGCAGGCAGGAGGAACCCTCGGGGATAGAAAAAGCCCCGCAGCAGGGACATTACCAGCCCGACCCTCTGAGCCTCCGACCCGCCTGTCGGAAAACAAAAAACTTGTTCCTCTCCCCAGAAAACACCTCGGGAAGAGGGCACTTGGGTTCTGGGCTGGTTGAGGCATCCAGCCCCTGCGACACCCCCCGCTGCTCCTGGGTCACCATGCGGGCGGATAAATCCTGTATCACAGGCACCAGGGCCTGCAGCTGGTTCGTGAGGGAACTGATCGCCTCCATGACAAAACAGTTTTTAAGGGCCAGTTATTATGTTACGGCACTCTGCCCCCCAAGCACCAGGTGGGGTGCCCTGAACTTCCTGCACCCCACTGTCCCTGCCTACTTGCCTCGGCCCTGGCTAACCCCAGGCGGACAACTGGGCGGCGGTCCCTGCTCTGGCTAGGGACCTGGCGACTACCTAGATGGAACTTAACTAATGGGGGACAGAGTGCCGACAGAAGAGGCAGGTGGAACAGACCAACAGAACTTACAAGGCAGAGCAAGGCTGGAGATGGAGCTCACAGGCAAACTGGAAGGACACTGACTAGCAACTAGAGCAGACTGAGACAGACCTGACTAGAGGCTAACAGAACCAATAACTGGCAGTGAGCTCAGGTCACTGCCAGCCTTTTAACTTAAAGCCTCTGCCCAGGGGCGGAGAGTGGGAGGAGCCGACTCTCCTACTGTTGCATATGGAAGGTGGAGGAGAGCGGGCGGCACCCTACGGGCGGACACGCCCACGCTGCTGCACGCTGGCTGCTCCACACCGCCAGGAGAGCCCCGACAGCAGAGCTCCGGGACGCCGGAGCCGACATTGGAGCGGCGCGCGCCGGCCACGGGACCCAGCGCCGCCCTGCATGGTAACAAATACATTACAAGCAACCAAACATGGTACCAATAAAAACAGTTTTCCACGCAAAAAAACCAACCCCCGTGTGGCCATGTAGACAGAAAAATAAGAAAAGTTCTGGCTTTTGAAAAATGGAGACAAAAATCCCCCCAAAAATGTTTCCCCTCATAGCCAAAATAGTCCGCGTCCTTAAGGGGTTAATTCAAGGAAGTGATTCCATTGCCTTGTGGTCTGAAAGTTTGCAGACATAATAACAATAAACTTTATTTGTATAGCGCCAACATAAAGTATGTTTTATATTTTCTCTTGTCTAGATTTTTGCCGCTAGTCTTCACTTCATAAGAATACTATAGTAACAAAGTGAGGAAACAATTGCAATATTCAGTAGAGCCTGACAACAAGATGGATCTGCTGACTTTGTACCAGTCTACACAGCAAAGCTGAACAATAAGCTACTAAAAAAGCAAATCAGCCTATTGTTTGTGCCCCGCATGCTCATGTAAGAACTGGAAAATTTCATATACTGTATATGGAAAGTCACATAAATAAAATAAAACAAAATATACTGTACATATTTATCATTAAAAGCTGATGATACAGTCGTTCCCTGTACACAATAGGAAATGTTAGATTGCTTTATAAAAAAAAAACATATGTATAAATATAAACAATAACACCAAACCGACTGATGGGTGATAGGGTTGACATCCGGCCGGTAATTCACCGGCCTGGCCGGTATTTTTCGGACCAGGGCGGCGCCGGTATTTTTTTTTTACCGGCCCTATTACAGGCTGGTATTTTGGTCAGGCTGCCATGTCCCCCACAGGGATAAAGAACACATCTGCCACATGCAGCAGATGTTTTCTTCATTCCCACGGGGAATGAAGAATTCCCCACAGATGACAGCTGCGGTAGAGGATCCAGCTGTTGGCACCCCTTAATTGTTTTTCAGGGAAGGGCTTTAAATATAAGCCTTTTCCTGAAAAATAACCCAAACTGGTGTAAAAAAATTATACTTGCCTTTCTTCAGCTGCCAGGGCTCAGCCGTGTCCTGTCTGCGCTGTCCCCAGCTCTGCAGTGAAGTTCTTTCAGCAGCCAGGGAACTAAAATCCCTGCCTGCTGAAAGAGCTGCTTCTGATTGGCTGAGGCGCTCAGCCAATCACAGGCAGCTCTCGGCCATTCAATGAAAGGGCTCAGCTCTGTTGTTGGCTGCAGCGTCCGTGACGTCCAATAAATGTATAGCAGCAACATGATTAATGAAGACGCAAGGGACTGGGGAGCACGGTGTAGAGAGGAAAGGGGTTGGGTGACCGAGAGTACGAGGTATTGAGGGGTTGAGTTTAAGTTAGGAAAAGGAATAGGAAGAGGAGGAGCAGTACATTCGGGAGCCAGGAGAAGAAAAAAGAGGACAGAAGACAACAGCGTGGAAGAACCAGGGAGAAGACAAGGAGAACCTGTTGGTCCAGATCCGGGAAGCGGTGTCTAGCGCAAGCCATCAATGGTTGCAGTGGGTCCTGCAGGAGTTCCGGTCACCAGTGTGGGCTGAGGCGGAAGGAGAACATCCAGCGGTGGATGGCGGCGCGGTGCAGGATAGATCCCAGAGGTGTCGCAACCCCCCTGCTCGCCTGTGTTCCAGCCGGGTGGCAAAGAGAGGAGGCAGAAGATGCAGTCAGGGGGCTGCTACAGGAACAGACAGCGAAAGACAAGAGGTATCTAGGAGGTCGGTGGGTGAGCAGAGGTGCCGGCATAGGGTGTGCTGCAGGAAGGCTGGCAGTGCTGAGGGCAGAGCACAGCCAGGAGGAGGCAGGGCAGTACCAGTGGATTGTCTGACTAGCGAGGGGGGGAGCCCCCACATGGCCGACAATCATGGTATGCTGATTCAATGTTTTGTTGTGTAGCCCCCCTTGGTGTTGGGGTGGCTGAGCAGACCATGGAAAAAATAAAAAATGGTGTGTATGTGGATATTTGGTCATTGTTGACGGTCGATTACGTTGCAATTGATGAAGAGCGCTTTTCGGAACAGGAAACAGCTAAAAAAACGCGGGTAGCTAAAACATTTGGGTATTGGCTGCAGGCCTTTTTGGTGCTGGCCCATATAACGTGCCACCATCAACCGCAGAAAGGCCCTGAGCTTATGGTAGACATTAATACCATCTATAACGCATACAAGCTGCATGGCAGTGCGGCATGGTGGCGATACGATGAGGATTTTAGGTGTCAGGTGCGAGGTCAATCAACTGGGCGTCAAATGCGACGGACGTCTGGATTCAGTTGATATTGGTGCAGTGGCCGCAGAAGGTGCCCTTTTCCAGGCAGAGCCACAGTTGCTGGGAAACAGTCAGTGGCTGCGGCCCCAAGGTCCAATGGCTCTTGTTGTCTGTTCAACAAGGGTCATTGTCGGCTTTACGCCACATGTAAATTCCGTCACGAGTGCTGAATGTGTGGAGGCTCACATGCAGCGGTTCAAGCACCCGATGCACAGTAGGCACACCCGGTGCAGTAGTGAACTTTGGTGAGAAGCAGCTACCTGTGTCTGTGGTTTGATAGGTACCACAGGAAACAGGAGACAAGCCTGCTCCGGCAGGGCTTCTCTAAGGGTTTCTTTATCCCGCATGTCCCGCAGACGTCATTGTTAGTAAGCATTAATTTAAAGTCTGCATTGGATAATATTCAGCTGGTTTGAGAAAAGTTGTTAAAGGAAGTAGAGCTAGGTCGTATGGCGGGCCCTTTTCAGGAGCCGCCATATACTAATTTGTGCATCTCCCCTTTGGGCCTGGTCCCAAAGAAGGAGACAGGGAAATTTCAGTTAATCCATCATTTATTATTTCCGGCGGGTGAATCGGTAAACAACAGCATTTCAAAAGAGCAGGCAGTCGTTATTATACCTCTTTTGCTCACACAGTATTTTTGGTATGGCAGGCGGGCGTGGGAGCCTGCTTGGCGAAGGCAGATATCGAGTCAGCTTTTCGTTTGCTGCCCGTGCACCCTGACTGTTTCCATTTTTTGGGGTGCAGGTTGAAAGGCCAGTTTTTCGTGCACATGTGTTTGTCGATGGGATACTCCATTTTTTAATGTTATTATTTTGGACTTTGAAGTTCGTTTTTGGAATGGATGCTTACATACGAGACGGGCACCACATCGGTCATTCACTATTTGGTGTACCTTTGTCCGAAGAGAAAACGGTCGGTCCACTTTCACGTTTGGTCTTTTTGGGTATAAAAATCTATTTGGAAGAGATGGTTTTTCGGTTGCAGGTCCAAAAGGTGACACGGTTATGACAAATGGTCGAGGCGGTTGGCGGTTGCCGTAGGGGTACACTGCATCAAGTTCAGGTTCTCCTAGGACTGCTAAATTTCACGTGTAAGGTTATCCCCATCGGTCCGGCCTTCTTGAGACTTTTTCATTGGTGACGAAGAGAGCAAGAAAGACGCATTATTTTGTGCGGATAACGTGGGCAATACGGGCAGATTTGCATGTATGGAAGGTTTTTCTTCAGACGTTCAACAGGCAGGTTATATGCCAAAAAGGGAAGATTTCGAATGACAAACTCTGTTGGCTTTTGGATGCGGTGGGAGCTGTCGGTTTTGGAGTCATTTTTGGAAATCATTGGTGCAGGATGGAAAAGCAATGGGTCAGAAACATTGCGCTGTTGGAGATTTTTCCCATCGTGGTGGCATTGGAGTTATGGGGTCTCAGGATTGTGGCCAGGAGTATGTTTTTGGTCAGACAACGAAACGGTGGTGCGAGCAATTAACAAGCAGTTGGCCTTTTTGCCCCCGATCCTGGCAATGTTGCAGTACCTGGTTTTGCGGTGCCTGCAATACAATGTGAAGTTTCAGTCTAATCATGTTCCAGATTGTCAAAATGGAGCGGCTGATGCTCTTTCTCGTTTTCAGATTAGGACATTCAGGGACCTACACCCGACAGTGGATGTCGTGGGGTATGTTGCCTTTCTTCCTTATGGGAAATAGTAGAAGAGAGCTGCTGAGTTTGGTCAGTCGCCAGTGTCTAGATGGAGGAGTTACCATGCCATTTGGTCGACTTGGCTGTCTTCCGCTGAGGGCTATTTGCCGGAGGTGGAACATGCACAGTCAGTAACGCTAGACTTATTGTTGGGATTGCGTAGAAGAGGGGCATCAGTGGGTGTGGCTAAGAAGCATCTCTCAGGCGTTGCCTTCTTATTGCGCTTGCACGATAGGCTGGAAGTGATGAAGGATTTCTTTTTTAGGCAGATTTTAAAGGGTTGGAGGAAGGATCGGAGACAGGTGGACGGTTGCTGGCTGATCACTTTTGCTTTGCTATGTCTCATTTTAAAATTTTTGGAGCAGGTGTGTGGGAATGAGCAAGAGACATTGTTGTTTCAGATCGGTTTTTCGTTGGCATTTTTTGCGGCCCTCGGAGTGGGGGAACTGGTCTCGGCTAGTAATTCTAAGCTGGGGGGTTTAAGTTATAGGGATGTGCTGGTTGCGAATGGTGTGGCAAAGGTATGTGTGAGAAAGTCCAAAACGGATTTATACAGCATGGTACCTGGTTAGGCTGTTACACACATATTTAGCCCAGCATTCTGGGGAGGGCCAATTATTGGTGCATGGATTGGGGTTGCCAGTGACGACCTATCAATTTTCGTGAAAACAAACAGTCCGTGGCAGCATCAGGTACAAAATTAAAACATTTTATATTTCCTCCATAGTAGTGCAATGTTTCGGCCACAAACTGGCCTTTGCTTGACCGAGGCCAGTTTGTGGCCGAAACGTCGCACTACTATGGAGGAATAAAAAATGTTTTAATTTTGTACCTGATGCTGCCACAGACTATTTGTTTTTACACTAATTGTTCCTTTGAGGAAACGGTGATTTAGATTCCTCTATACATGGATGCTGCATTGTTACAGAGTCCCACCCTTATTGGGTATAAGAGAGTGCTGCTGATTACCTTCGTTTGTGTAAGACCTATCAATTTTTGTCAGTCATGCAGTCTTGCCTGAAGAAGTTAGGTTTGGATCCATTAGTTTAGGATCGGAGCGGCGATGACAGTGGATGCTTGCAGTATGAAAGCTGAGGGAGTAAAACCTTAGGTAGTATACCGAAGTATACCGGTCATATGTGCGCCCGGATTTGAGTGCCGTTTGACATTTTGTTGGTTAAAGCAGGGCGGTGGTGCTTATTCAGTTTTGGGGGGGGGGGGTTTGGGGGGGGGGCGGGGGTGGATATGTTTTTTTCCCTTGGTTATCTTGTTGCAGCCAGTGAGAGATGGAGCATTTGGATCGTCGGGCACTCGTTCATATACTGGGCGGAGAGAAGAGCAGGAATGTGGCCAATTGGCAGAAATTTGGGCCTAAAGAATGCAGTGATCCAATGGCACGGCATCAGAGGGCTTCAGAGGTCCAGGCTGCTTCAAGAGGTGTTAAGGTTTAGCAGCTGGACTCCCTGGAATGTCCTCCTTTTGCATGCCAGAGGAAATGATTTAAGGAAGGCTAAGGTGGGGGAACTAGTGGCCCTGATGAAACAGGATAAAGCGTGTTTTAAGGACTTTTTCAGTAGAGTGATTCTGGTTTGGTTGGACATAGTGGTAAGGAGGGTGTGGAGAGGGGCGAGAAATCTGGAAGCAATAGACAGAGCTAGAAGGGTAGTAAATGTTAAAATGTCAGGGTTTATACGGTCGTTAGGGGGGGTCACACTGAGGCACTGGGAGTTGGAAAGCAGGAATTGGAGTGTCCTTAGAGGAGATGGGGTTCATTTAAACGAGATTGGTTTGGACAATTTCTTGTCTGGGTTGCACGATGGGCTGGAGGCAGCATTGGTGCTGGCAGGTGGGGCAGAGTGGATGTAGGCGTTATGCCGCATCCTTCGTGATGGAAAGTTGCTTTCCATGCCAGCAATAGTTAGGAGAAGGCGGTTATTCAAACCTGGTTTATCGCTAAAGGGCTTTCTGACGCCTTTTTTGGATTCATAAAAGTTTGTGTTTTTTGGACCGCAAATCCATAGGTTTCAATGGGTACACTGACATTGAAACTCACAGAGATAACAAAAGACGGCTTTTGAGCGAATTTTGAGCGATAATCGTTGTGTCTAAATGGGCCTTAAGGCCGGAATGGAGGCCTGCAGGGCGCTGGGTGGAGGCTGCCCATGACAGGGTAAACAGGGAGTGGTAAGGAAGGGGGAGGGGTGGAGTGAAGGGGGGGAAGGAAGGAGGAGGGGGAGGAGTGTTCGCTGTTGGAATGATAATTAAACCACTCCACTCACACACCTTTAAAATACTATTTGTTGTTTTGAAGTTGGCATGCTAATAAAACCACTCTGCATTCCTCTCCTATTTTTCTTTCCTGGTTGGGACAGTAACAAAACCACTCCGCCCACACATCTCCACAATACTATCTTTCCCACTATTGTTTCTTTGGAACACTCCACATGATCGATACTGGGCCTAATTAAATATCTCTGAACGCCTTCTCAATTCTTGCTTCTTTTTGCCCCCTGATCGATCCTGATCCGTGCCTGTCACTAACTCCCAAGTTCCATTCTCAATCGCCTCATCGATAATCGCCAACCTTTCATAGTGCTTGACCCAAAGGAATCTCACTATTTTAAGTTTTCTAACCCCGTCTAGTACCCATCACTATACGGCATTTCAGACCCCCTAAATTCCTAATCAAACCTAACTTCACCCATTTTCCTGGCCAACCCCCATGCAAAGTATGCACATGCGATAGCTTGGAACTGTGTGCAAAAGTATCTCCCAGTAGGCTAGCCAGCTGCACCCAATGCAAAGTATTAGCATACGATAGACAACCTCCTTCCTTATCATGGTGCCCCCATAATGCTCTTTGCTTTGAACTGTGCGCCCTAGGGTCACCCAATAGGCTAGCCGGCTGCACCAACGCAAAGTATGCGCATGCGATAGCCACCTTACCCCCATTTTTTGATTAATGGAGACGGTGGAGTCTGCCGCCTCTTGGCTCTGGCAGGGCGGAGTCCTTGCAAAGATGGTGGAGTCTAGCTTGGTAATGGCTAGTGGGTCTCCCGAGTCAGTTGGCTTGCAGCAGGAGGCAATTAGAAAATTTGGGGTCTCCTGAGTCAGTTGGTTGTGGCTGGATTATTATTTTTTTTCCCCAAAAAAATGGTGAGGCGACAGACCGTGGGCTTCAGGACCTCCCCTATTTCAGTTATGGTTAAAAAGATATGTGCTTAAAATATAAGCCCTACCCCAAAAATTCGATGAATGGCTGTAATTGGTTCATCAAGCTCTGGCTGTGAATTGCTAAGCGTCAGCCAATCAGAGGCAGTATTTCCAAGAGGCGGGGATTTTTTTTCAATCACCGGCCAGAAGACATGAAGAAGACCAGTGCCAGGGACTGGAAGGAAGCTATGGCGCAGCCAGAGAGGGCTTCTAAGGTGATGTATCCTTTTTTTCCCCCTGCAGTTAGAACTTAAGTTATGGCTTCGACAGTAGGATTTCCTACTGTCAAAGTTGCATCGCACCGCACGAAAATCGCATTTTCATGTGATGCAACAGAGAGGAAGACTTTATAGGGAAACATGGGCTTTAAAACCTCACTAGTTGTGTGGATATTGCGGGACCCACAAGGTTTTTGTGTCAGAATGTCGCACACTCCAAAACAACGCATGTGTGAATTAACCCATTGGAAAGCATGGGCTGAATGAACACACGATTTGTTGCATTGTCGCAACGCGACAAAATCGTGCGACTTTTTCACCCATGTGAACGAGGGCTAATACACAGACACAGCACTGCTGCACACACAATTACAACATACATGCATACAGCTCTTTTACATCTACATATCTTAAAGTAATTACTTAATTTAGGTGATACTCGGGGGGGGGGGGGGGTTCGTACACATGAGAAAACTGTAAAATATTATTCACTACTTTCACACACATATACAGCTTTGGTTTAAGTACACACACACACACACATATAGGTCTGCTAAATGGAAACACACACACACAGCACTGCTACATGCACACAGACATACCTGCAGCTGGCATGCTAAACTCTGATATTCTTAAAGGAGATGTCTCGAGGAAGCAGTTAAATTTTTTTTTTGCCCAGTCCCCCCCATTAAGTACACATTACTAAGCCCCCCTGTAAATGACATTTCTAGCTGGTTCGTACTTACCGTTCCAGCGTTTCAGCAACTTATAAAAGTTTCCTCAAGATGGCCGCCGGCTCTTTCCCCGTCGCTCGCTGCAGCCCGACGTGCGCGCTCCCGAGACGCCGCCAGCTGTGTCTCCATGGCAACCGGACGCATCGCAGCCGCCGACCAGACGCCCCGCAGCCGCCGACCAGACGCCCACCGCCAGGCAGCAGGTAAGGCGCTAGCCCCCGGCTCCCCAGCGCTAGACCCTCAGCCCAGGTGAAGGCCCCGGAGCCCAGCGCTAGGTTCCGGAGCCCAGCGCTAGTTCCCCCGGCCTAGCGGCAGCCCCCCCCCGGCCTAGCGGCAGCCCCCCCCGGCCTAGCGACAGCCCCCCCATCGCAGCGACAGCCCCCCCCGGCCTAGCGACAGCCCCCCCATCGCAGCGGCAGCCCCCCCCCCGGCCTAGCGACAGCCCCCCCATCGCAGCGACAGCCCCCCCATCGCAGCGGCAGCCCCCCCCCCCGGCCTAGCGACAGCCCCCCCATCGCAGCGACAGCCCCCCCGGCCTAGCGCTAGTTCCCCCATCACAGCGGCAGCCCCCCCCGGCGCAGCGACAGCCCCCCCCGGCGCAGCGGCAGCCCGGCGCAGCGGCAGCCCCCCCCGGCGCAGCGACAGCCCCCCCCCCGGCGCAGCCCGGCGCAGCGGCAGCCCCCCCCCCCCACAAATCACTTACCTGGGAGGCTTCTCGGGGCTGCTGGGCTGGGCTTCTCCACTGGGCAGCTCCAGTTTCTGCACCTTCCTCTAACAGAGGAAGGTACAGAATGGCCGCTGCAGCGCGCTCCCGAGCAGTGACAGCTCGTCTGCGCATGCGCAGAAGAGCTGTAGCGGGGAGCACACTGAAGCGGCTCGTGCTGAATGGAGAAGACCGGACTGCGCAAGCGCGTCTAAAAAAGCAAGCTGCCAGCGAATTTAGACGGAACCATGGAGACGGGGACGCTAGCAACGGAGCAGGTAAGTGGAATAACTTCTGTATGGCTCATATTTAATGCACGATGTATATTACAAAGTGCATTAATATGGCCATACGGAAGTGTATAACCCCACTTGGTTTAGCGAGACCACCCCTTTAACATTAAATCCCTACATACAAGTGTAGTAATACATGACCCCCTCTAGCTGCTTCCTGCTCACATGGTTATGACATTATCAGCCGTGCTACTGCATGACCTTCGATCTTTGCTATTGTCTTTCCCTTTCTGTAAAGAGAACCTGCACCCTGGGGGACATATGTGAGTGATCCCCAGTGTAATCTTCTGGAGGTGACTGATCAGGCAGAAAGAGGGAGGGCTGTGCAGCCTTGGTGTGTATGGCTGCATTAGCTCACTGCCAGATCATTAGGGCAGCAGTCAGGAGTCTCTGCATTTACCAGACCCCCCTGCTCTGGACGATAAGGCGCAGACACTTCTTGCTAAAAACTGTATTTTAGTCAGGAAAATACGGTATCACCTTATTCTATCACCTCCCTAATGCTGCATTATTTACTGTGACAGATTTTACTGTGACCAGTTATTTAACACACTACTAAGTCTTTACCCTTTAGGAAACAACCTGTAAACAAACTTCCAGCAGACGTAGTTGGAAAATTAACAATAAATAAATTCAAGCTGTCTGGGATAAGCGTAGATCTATCTTAAGGCCGGGCTCACACGGACGGGTCGGATTCCACATGCGGGAGGCCCGCAGCGGATTCCTCACTTAACTGTACGGAGGCTCGCAGGCAAATGAATGCGGAGGCTTGCAGGCAGTCATTCGCAGTACATTTTTTTCGTTTGCTTGTATTTCCTGTGCGGTCACTTAGAAAGGACGCGGATAACTGCAGCCCATACACAAAGTTAATGTCTTTCAATGCCCTTTTTTTTTTACTGTGCATCGTCCACACGGACGTCGATGGCGGATCCGCAATTCAAATCCACACGTGCAAACCCGCCCTAAGGGAGAAATAAAATTAAAATAGTATAAAGGCAGACTAGATGGACCATAGGGTCTTTTTCTGCAGTTATTTTTTAATGTTTTTAGACACTTGCACTTGGGGACACCCAACTTGCATAGAAGGAACACAAATATGAAAGGACCACTCAATACAAAAGCAAAAACTAGCTTGTTTTTTGAGGGTATTCAGTTTGTCGTGGTGAAAGATTTCCTGCTTTAGCTATAAAAGACTAGCATGTTTCTACTTTATTGCATCAAGAACAGCATTTATTACATACAGGTCATAATAAGAATTCTTTTTTTTTTCCTGTGCCTGTGTGTAGGGAAGAGGACCTGCACCCCAGGGATGATGTGAGTGATAGTAGTATCTGCTGGGGGGGAGGGGGGGGGAGGATTGCTCCTGTCCTGCACTGATGGGGCAGGAGGTGGAGGACTGCGCGGTATGGCTGCAGAGTTCTCATGATGATCAATCAGCACACTGCCAGATGTTTAAGGCAGCGGTCAGCAGTCTCTGGATCTACCAGACCCCCCTGCCTCTGGACCATAAGGTGCAGACATTTCTTGCTGAAAACTGCGTCTTATAGTCAGAAAAATATGGTATCACCTTGTTCCATCACCTCCGTAACGCTGCATTATTTACTGTGGCGGATTCTACAGTGACCAGTTACATAAAACAGCAGTAAACTGATGAAGCCCTTACTCTCCAGGGGTTAAATATGACCAATGCTATTTTGTAATGTGACTGTAAGAAATAAAAATAATTTATTTTTCTTTTACCTACCATCTCAATTAGTTCTATCACTATATTTAGCATTCTAGAGAAAAATAAAATAGAGAAAAAACACTCAATCTTTTGCCAAATTTGGTCACTGTGGAAATAATTCTAAAGCAGGGCCCAGTTACCATGGAAACAGAGGCGCTGCGTGGTGGGGAGAAAAGACCAATATAGATTGGGAAAAAATGTTGTCAAGTCCCCCCCTGTCACTTTTCTAAGTCTGAAATGTATAAATGACCCTTATAATAGAAAAAAGACTAAATATATGGCAAAATCTACTAACAGCTTTGTTACAGGTAATGAATCTCTTCTAGCAGCAAAACTTTGGTGTCGATACTTGATGCTAACGTGTTATTAAATTCAAGGGTTCACTTAAAGGCTCATTTACACGCAGCGATGATCGCTTAAAAATCGCTCAAAATCGATCATTTGAGCAATAATCGTTGCATATAAACACGCACTTTTCATGCACTGCTAGCTGAACATTAAATTCAAGCCAGCCTAAAAATCATCATTCAGTCTGATCAGGACCGCCCGCTGAGCTCTCCGTGGGTAGTGCTGATAGCATTGTTTCCGTCGGAGAACAAAGGAACTGGAAGCAGATAAGAGCCCTCAGGCTATTAACTGCTTTCAGCTAAGGCTTCATTTGCACACTAAATAGCTATTAAGTAGCTGAGTAGCTACTTAATACCATGTTTCCCCCAAAATAAGACACTGTCTTATATTTTTTTGGCCCCCAAAAAGGGCACAGTGTCTTATTTTCGGGGGGGGTGGCCTTTTACTTACCTTGTCCGCGGTGCCCCGATGCCTCCCGATGGTGTCCGGGGGCGGCGCGACGTCCTCCTCGTCTCACAGATGCCTTCTGCTGGCGACAATGTTTCGAATACCCTGCCTCCAGCAAAGAGAGCGCTGTGATTGGCTAATTGAGCACCGGCAGCCAATCACAGCCGGCGCTCGATGAGGCAATCATAGCCATTCAGTGATGCCATTCAGGACACTGCCGGGACGCCGCCGCAGACATCCTCGGGATGCCGCAGACACCATTGGGACGCCGTGGACCATATGAGTATTGATTGGGGGGGGCACTCAAGATAGGTCCTATTTTTGCGGTAGGCCTTATATTTCAAACCTCACCCAAAAATCCAATAGGTCTTACTATCAGGGTAGGACCTATTTTTTGGGAAACACGGTAGTGATCGCTCAAAGCTGTCACTTAAAATGTCGTTTGAGCTTTTTTTTGAGCGATCATCGCTCCGTGTAAATGGGCCTTTGCTTTTCTCCTTGCATGGTGAATGTTTACTCAAAGCGCTCAATAATAGACCTGGACGGTACAACTGTTTGCCTGTTACCAGTTTAGACTATATTTGCCTTTAATTGTGGCCAGATACACAAGGGCGTATTTGCATGTCCAAACGAAGTGAATAGATGAGTTGCATTTCAATGGGTTAGTTCACATGCACATATTTCACATGCTCTATTTTCCTATGCACCAAAAGTTCCCATATGAGTCAAAGGGGATGCGCAAATGCGTGCAAAATACTCTAGGAGATGCGTAGAACACTGCGTAATTGCACAGGAAGAAGAACACACATGGAACTCATTAGATTAACCATTTCAATCAGTTCATATTTTTTGCTGCTCGCAAATTGCACCTGCCCTGCGCATGGAATAAATACAGTAAAATACCCCAATGCTTCCCCAAAAAAGCATTGTTCGTTCCACAAAAGTGGTAGGCTCATGCACACAAATACACATATGGTTATGTCAGTCTGGCCTTAAGCCGGCTTCACACAGGTGTAAGCACATTAATGCGCGCATTTGGGCTGCGTATTTTCACAATGGGCGTTGCGTTCTTGCACACACCTGTGCATGTTTTACTGCACACGCAAAAAAACACACAAACATGCTTCCATTGATTTCAGTGCGCAATTCATTTAAATTAGTTTAATATGTGCTATGTTCGTGCGCAATACACATGAAAATAGAATATGTTGGCTTTTTTTTGTGCAAACGAAATGCACGCGCAAAATACGGTCATGTGGATGAACTCAATGGGTCCCTGCCACTGCATTTTGCGCGGGCACTGTGCAAACGCGTTCATGTGAATAAGCCCCTAGGGTCGCTTTGGGCCAGGCTCACATGAGTGCGTTTTAGGCCTCATGTCCACGGCATAATTAACATTTAAAATCCGCAGCGTTTTTCCCGCACGCGGATCCACGCCCCAAAGGGATGCATTGGACACCCGCAGGTAGTTAAATACCTGCGGATGTCATTTTTCCCTTCAGGCGCGGATCCGCGTGCAGGAAAAAAAACGCGGCATGCTCCATTTTCATGCGGGTCCCCGAGCACATCCGCCGGGCCAAAGAAAGAAGATCCGGCCGCAACGGAGGGGAGACTCACAGCGTCCAGGACAGGTGAGTTTATTCTTATTTTCAGCCTCATGTCCGCGGGGCAGGAAGGACCCGCTGCGGATTCTGCATGGAGAATCTGCGGCGGGCCTGATTTTCCCCGTGGACATGAGGCCTGAATTGTGAGAGATGATCGCGCAGTGAATGGAAGTATAGTGGCCGGAGATTTCTTTTACCCGTCTGCCATCTTTCACAGTTAACAGGCAGCCGTTCATAGATGCCCGCGTACACGGGCCGATCGTCGTCTGATTATTATGTCTGCAGAAACTGAAGGCGAACAATAAGGGCTTAAACACCTGGACGTGTTTTTGTCCCGTTATGTAGCTATTTTCACAGCCACATGACAGGACAAAACGAAACTAGCGATTTCATTGGTTTCGTTTTTACTAGCGCTATTCTTGCGCGTTATTAGTACATATGAGAAAAGATAGGACTTGCCCTATCTGTCTCGCATGTACTTTTTCTAGGGCAGGACCTATCTTTCCGCTTTTTTTTTTCAAACTTGTACGCAATAGCGCAGAGTTTGAATAGTGCAAAAAATAAAAGACCGGGTTCATGCGCTAATACGCTCTGTAGCGGCGAGCATATTCGCGCATGTGCACTTATTTTTGTCCTTAAGGGCTTAAACACATGGCTATGATTTTGCCCCATTATGTGGCCGCATAACATGACGAAACAAAACCACTGATTTCAATGGTTTCGTTTTCACTGGCGGGATCATCTCCTGTTAATACTACGAGCGGGAACGATAGGGCTGGACCCACCTACCTGCTTTTTTTTCAAACTGCCGCACAATAGAGTGGAGTTTGAATGGTCCGCAAAAAAATTAAAAACCTGTTGATGCGCAACTATGGTCTGTAGTGGCGAGCATAGTTGCATATACGCCCATCTGGAGAAACCCTAAGGCTGGGTTCACACGGGGCGGATTTGCCGTGGAAATTCTGTCTGGAATTTCGCCACGGCAAATCCGCCTGCAGCCGCTAATCCTGGGGTTAGCCAGCCATGTAGACGAGATTTCTCAGAAATCTCGTCCACTGGGGACGGCATATCCGCCGCGGCAAAGCCGGAAGAAGTCAGTACTGTGGCCCGGATTCGCCGGCCGCAGCATGTTGAATTTTTTTCTTCTTCCACTGCGGCCCCACTCTGCTCTATGGGAGCGCCGGCCGCAGCGGAAGAGCAAGCGGCCAGGCCGCTTCAAAACCCTAAGTGCCGTGGGTTTTGAAGCAGCGCTTCTCCCGGCGGAAATCTCGCGGTTTTTCGCTGCAGCCAAACCGCGAGATTTCCAGCGGGAATCCGCCCCGTGTGAACCCAGCCTAAGGCCTCATGTCCACAGGCAAATCGGATTCTGTGGACGGGAGCCCGCAGCAGAATTCCACCCTGCCTGCGACAAGAGGACATTACTTAACCGCCCGGATCTGCGTGGCTGTGCGGGTCTTCCGTCTTCTCCTCTGTGGATGTGGGTGGGTTTGCTGACCGTAGGATCCATGGCACGTCTGCAGTGACAGCTGCAAGTGTGTCGTGGATCTGACGGCTTCCATTGACCTCAATGGAAGCCGTCCCTGAGGGATTCGCAGCAAAGTGGAGCATGCTGAGATTTGTTTTCCGGACCAAAAGGTCTGTAAAACAAATCCGCATGCTTTAATTATGCTGTGGACAGCCATGTTTCCCCATGGGCGGCTTGAACTGCGGAACGCCGTGCGGATTCCACAATTCAAACCCGTCCGTGGACATGAAGCCTAAGGCCGCTTTCACACAGTTTTGTGTGTTGCGAGATACACAAACCTTGCATATGAATCCCATTCTCTTGAACGGGGTCATATACATGAGCGATTATTTCTTGCATTGCGGTTCGGGAAGAAATCGCGGCGTGGCTTATCTTTAGGCGTTCTCTTGGAACACATCGCTCATTATTTTCAATGGGGCCGGAAAACACATGGCACCTGCCCGCAACAGCTCTGATAAGCCGCGCAGCTTAACTGAGCCGTTAACCCTTTAAATGCTGCTGCCAATTCTGTCATAGCAGTACATCATACTGCAGGAGCGATCAAAGTTCTTGTCTCCTATGGGTACTAAAAAAAAAAAAAAAAAAAGTTTAAAAAAGTTTTACTAATTTTATTAAAAAATAAGTAATAAAAGTTTTTTTAAAAAACCTTTTGCCCTACTTATAATAATATAAAATTCTAAATATAAAGATAAATCTAGAATATAAATAGTCAAATAAAAATACAAATTTGGTATAGCTGTGTCCGTAAAAGTCCGATCTAGCAAAGTAATGCATTATTTACCCCGCACGGTGAATGCGGTCAGAAAAAAACCTAAAGAAGTCAGAAGTGCACTTTTTTTGGAAACCTTGCCTCCAAGAAAAAATGAAATAAAAAGTGATCAAAAAGTCATTTGTATTCCAAAATGGTACCAGTAGAAACTGCAGGCCCTCCCTTAAAAAAATGAGCCCTCGCACAACTATGTTAATGGAGAAATAAAAAAGTTATAGCTGTCAGAATACGGGGACAGAACATAATTTTAAATAATTGAATATCTTTGAAAAAAAGTAAAGTAGTACAGCAAAAAAAAAAAACAACTGTAAGTTTGGTATGGTAGTAATCGTACTGACCCACAGAATAAAGCTATCATGTCATTTTTCTTGAAGTTTGTGCGCCAAAGAAACAAGACGCACAGAAAGATGGCGGAATTCCGTTTTCTTCCATTTCATGCCACTTAAGTTTATAAAAGTTTTTCAGTACATTATTTGGTACATTAAATAGTATCACTGAGAAATAGAACTCATCCCGCAAAAAACAAGCCCTCATACAGCAACGTCAATGGAGAAATAAAGGAGTTAGGATTTTTTTTTTTTTAAAAAGAGGGAGATAAAATTAGAAATGGGGGGAAAAAGGAGGGGGGCGGCGTCCTTAAGGGGTTAATATAGCAATGCGAATCTATCAGATCAGAAAGAGGAATGGGGGGACTGGGGTGAGAAGTCTGGGCTGTCCGGATAAGGGGCTGTGGGGGCCGGTGCGGCTCTACACACATCTGCTGCAGGCAGGTCAGCCCGATAAGCAGCCCCCGCCCGCAGCCCTGTACCCCTGCAGCCTCCTGTCCGGCGACCCACTACGTGGCAGTGCGAGGGCAGCGGAGGGACGGCAGTTTCTGTCGGCCAACTCTCTCCTCAGCCCCTTTAACGTGCCCGAGCTGAGTGTGGTGCAGCCTCCTCCGCCCCGGTGTCCGTGCACACTGCCGCCACGTCACCGCCAGCTGCAGGCACACAGCGCCGCGCACGGGGCAGCACGGACGGAGGATGAACGTCTTCAGGATCCTGGGAGACGTGTCGCATCTCCTGGCCATCATTATCCTCCTGATGAAGATGTGGAGGAGCAAGTCCTGCGCCGGTATGCGGGGCGCTGGGGGTGCGGGCAGGCGTGGGGGCTCCATGGGGATCCGCGAGCATTGCCCTCTAGTAGGGGATGTGCTGTGTGACCGCCGGCAGGCTGGGTCCCGGCAGCGTCACGTCTCCATCCATAACCCTGTCACTGGCCATCCTGCCATCGCCTTTTAGGTGCCCTGGGTGACCGCACCGTACGCACTACCGCTGACCGCACCGTACGCACTACCGCTGACCCCACCGTATGCGCGGCCACTGACCGTACCAGCTACGGCTGACCGCACCGTACGAGCTACGGCTGACCGCAACGTACGAGCTACTGCTGACCGAACCGTACGCGCTACCGCTGACCACACTGTACGCGCTACCGCTGACTGAACCGTACATGCGGCCGCTGACCGCACTGTACGCGCTACCGCTGACTGAACCGTACGTGCGGCCGCTGACCGCACCGTACGAGCTACTGCTGACCGCACCGTACGCGCTACCGCTGACCACACTGTACGCGCTACCGCTGACTGAACCGTACGTGCAGCCGCTGACCGCACCGTACAAGCTACTGCTGACTGCACCGTATGCGCTGCCACTGACCGTACCGTACGCACAACCGCTGACTGCACCGTATGAGCTACTGCTGACTGCACCGTATGCGCTGCCCCTGACCACACCGTACGAGCTACCGCCGACCGAACTGTACGAGCTACCGCTGACCACACCGTACGAGCTAGCAATGACCGCACCGTAAGAGCTACCGCTGACCGCACCGTACGAGCTACCCCTGACCGCACCATACGAGCTACCCCTCACCGCACCGTACGAGCTACCCCTGACCACACCGTACGCGGTACCGCTGACCGCACCGTACGCGCTACTGCTGACTGCACCATATGCGCTGCCATTGACCGCACCGTACGCACAACCGCTGACCACACCGTATGAGCTACTGCTGACTGCACCGTATGCGCTGCCACTGACCAAACCGTACAAGCTACGGCTGACCGCACCGTACGAGCTACTGCTGACTGAACCGTACGTGCGGCCGCTAACCGCACCGTACGAGCTACTGCTGACCGAACCGTACGTGCTACTGCTGACCACACTGTACGCGCTACCGCTGACTAAACTGTACATGCAGCCGCTGACCGCACCGTACGAGCTACTGCTGACTGCACCGTATGCGCTGCCACTGACCGCACCGTACGAGCTACCGCCGACCGAACTGTACGAGCTACCGCTGACCGCACCGCACGAGCTACCGCTGACCGCACCGTACGAGCTACCCCTGACCGCACCATACGAGCTACCCCTGACCGCACCGTACGAGCTACCCCTGACCGCACAGTACGCGCTACTGCTGACTTCACCGTACACTACCACCGGCTGCACCGTACGCGGTACCGCTGACCTCACAGTACGCGCTACTGCTGACTGCACCGTACACTACCACCAGCTGCACCGTACGCGGTACCGCTGACCTCACAGTACGCGCTACTGCTGACTGCACCGTACACTACCACCGGCTGCAACGTATGCGGTACCGCTGACCTCACAGTACGCGCTACTGCTGACTGCACCGTACACTACCACCTGCTGCACCGTACGCACTACCACGGACCGCACCGTACACTATCACCGACCACACCGTGCACTACCACCGGCCGCACCGTATGCACTACAGTCAGAGGACATTTTTACCATACTCTGTGGTCACCCGCTGTTCCTCTGAAGGAGGCGCAGTAGAAATCTCGGTGATACGCCTGTGCTACTTACAATCATTTCTGAAGAAGGGGTTTATCCCCAAAACACGTTATATTAGCTATTTTTAAATTAACTAATAGAAACGAGAATAATGCTCACTGGAATATTTTTGTAAGAGTTGCGCCAATTAAGTCCACAGTTTTTTCTTCTATTATTTTTAAGCTTGGTCATCAATGGGTAGGGGTGAGGGCCGATGGGTTGCCATGGCAACGGGACGCCAGATACTTGTGTCCCGGCTTGCCCTTGCCTATTGTAAGTGACAAGGCATTGCAGTACAGAAGTCCCATTGCAGTGCATTATCACGGCTGTTATGGTTCAAGTCTCCTACAGGGATATAAAAGGTGTAAAAAAGAAATAAAAATAGTGTAATCATATTTGTATAAAAAATACTTGCTATCATCGTGTCGATAACGACCTGTACAATAAGGGCTCATTTCCGCAGACGGCGTTATCCCACAGCTATTAGGTTCTGTTGAACCTAATAGCTTTCTGCCTTTCAGTGTTCAGTGGAATTCTACCGCGGAATTCCTCAGCGTGAAAGAAATCACACATGTTCTAATTGCCGCTGAAAAACGTGTGGCCAGCTTCCATTGTAGTCAATGGAAGCCATCCGTCACGCGGTACTTCCGCTGTGCTCACAGAGGAAGTATCGCGTGATTATGCTTTACTGACGGCCACGTCATCATCCACCGCCGGCGTGTCATGCGCTGCACTGCGAATGCGCGCCAGCTCGCCCGACAGGACTTGCGCGGTGGATCCGGAGAGGTGAGTATGGGGTCTTTGGGGTGGAGCCGTGTCAGATTCTGCTGCGATATTCCGCTGGCAGAGTCCGACACGGCTGTCGGCATGTGGCCTTAATTGAACACACTATTTATCCTGCACGTCAAAAACTGTAAAAAAAAAAAAACAATGTAAAAAACAGGCAAATTGCTTATTTTGTTCGCTTTGCCTCCCAAAAAACTCAATAAAACTGATCAAAAAAGCCACATGCACACAAAAATTGTACATAAGTAGAAAAGCCTAAAAAATTTACAATATTTTTGGTATTGTTGTAATCATACCAACCCGCAGAAAAAATGTATCATCATTTATGCTGCATGATTAACACTAAGGCCTCATGTCCACAGGCAAGAGAAGAATTAAAATCCGCAGCGGATTTTAACTCTTCTCCCGCCCGCGGATCCGCACCCCATAGGGATGCATTGACCACCTGCGGGTAGATAAATACCCGCGGATGGTCAATAAAAGGGAATTTTAAAAAAATGGAGCATGTAAAAAAACACGACATGCTCCATTTTCGTGCAGGTCTCCCGCGGGGACGGCTCCCGCAGGCTTCTATTGAAGCCTATGGAAGCCATCCGGATCCGCGGGAGACCTAAAATAAGAATAACTTACCCGCAGCGGGCCGGGCATGTCTTCTCTTCCTCATGGCCGGATCTTCTTGCTTCGATCGGCGGATGTGCCCGGCGCATGCGCGCGGCACGCTGCCGACGTGCTGCCGGCATGCTGAGTACATCCGCTGGTCGAAGAAAGAAGATCCGGCCGTGAGGAAGAGAAGGCATGCCCGGCCCGCTGCGGGTAAGTTAATTCTTATTAATTCTTATTTTAAGCGCTCATGTCCGCGGGGCAGGAGGGACCCGCTATGGATTCTCCATGGAGAATCCGTAGCGGGCCTGATTTTCCCCGTGGACATGAGGCCTAAGATAAAAAAAACTGTGACAGAACTGATGTTTTCTCTCCTTGCTCTCGAAAAAAAAGAGTTTTACAATACATTACATTTACCCAATGGTACCAATAAAACTACAGTTGCCATGCAGATAACAAGCCCTTATACGGCCGTGTCGACGGAAAAATAAATAAGTTAGAGCTCTGAAAGTGGAGATGAAAATCCCCCAAAAATCGTTGCATCCTTATGGCCAAAATAGGCTGCGTCACTAAGGGGTTAAGGAGTATTCCAATTTCAAACTTTTATTGCATATCTACAGAATTCTCCATAGCAGTTACATAGGTGCAGATTGGGCTTGCATTTATCTCTAGTTGCACCCCCTGCTGGCCCGGTTGTACACGGAGGCTGGCATATGGAAACAGTCAAACGAGCTTCACTGTCCTCTTCCCATAGCTTCTACAGGAATCAGTGGGGGTTACACAAACAGCGTAGACCAGCGGCACTCCACTGTGTCCCTCCATGTTCAACAGAGAGATGTTCCCATGGCCATTTTTAGCCGAGATGGGAACACCCTTTAATGTATACAATGAATGGGTCAGAGAAGTCTGCTCTGATACTGCACTGAGCCAGAACTGCGCGGTGCGAATGTTGCCTAACTCGAATTTTCCCCAAATAGTTTCTATAAACATAATGATGTGTGATGCCGTCATCCTCTGGTGACTATTACGGCGTGACGGCTGCACTCCGGTCTGACATCTCACAAAACCTGCGCTTATCAGAAACCTTTCTTGGTACAGTCTTATGGAGCATTTCTCTGTGATCTGGAGCGCCTTCAGGCCGATGTCTTCACTTTGACTAGGCTGTAGTCTTCAATTAGTTCTGTAAATTAACCAGATTTGCATTTCTACAGTAATCCCTAGAGGGCAGACAAGTTAAAGCAAGGCATCAAATTTAGATCTTAAATAGCTCTGTCTTCCAGCACATCCCACTCACAGAGGGGCAGGAGTTGGGGGAAGGGGGACTTAAAGGGATGTTCCTACAACTATCACCTATCCATATGCAAACAAAGGATATCCAAATTCCATATAGCCCCTAAAAGATGTCAGTGTTAACCACCAGGCCATCATAATTATTGCTATCCAGTTAACCTATCCAAGGAGGTTCATGCCGTGAGGCAATTATTTCCCGAATAGTTGCTGGAAACAGTGATTTTCGGTGATAGTTGTCCTGTGTGCACGCGGACACCGTTAGGACATGCAGCAAGAAATCGCTCACTTGGCAGAGTTACTTGGTTTTTACCTCACCTAAAGACCAAGCAACTATCGGCCCGTGTAGACAGGCTGTCGTTCCTCTATAAAGGACTATGTGTTTGCAGTGAATGGAGGCGGGCGGGTTGGAAGCAATCTCCAGTGCGCTCTGCCTGTATTCACTAAACAACTATCACTCCTGTGAGCAATGGTCATTGGGAGTTTGATGGTCATTGGGAGATGGTTGTTAGGACATGGTCGTTGGGAGATGGATGGTCTATGGGAAATAATCGTTAGGAGATCGTCTTTGGAAATGGTCGTTAAGGCATGATCGTTGGGAGATGGATGGTCATTGGCAGATGGTCTTTGGGAGATGGTCAGAGATGGATGGTCATTGGGAGATGGATGGTCTTTGGGAAATGGTCAGTGGGAGATCATCTTTGGAAATGGTCGTTAGGGCATGGTCATTGGCAGATGGTCTTTGGGAGATGGTCAGAGATGGATGGTCGTTGGGAGATGGATGGTCTTTGGGAAATGGTTGTTGGGAGATGGTCGGAGATAGATGGTCGTTGGGAGATGGATGGTCTTTGGGAAATGGTCGTTGGGAGATTAATAGTTGTTGGGAGTTGGTTGTGGGGAGATGGATGGTTGTTGGTAGATGGATGGTCATTGGGACGGCTGTGGGATGCTTTCCATGTGTAAAGGCCCATTTAGACACAACGATTATCGCTCAAAATTCGCTCAAAAGCTATCTTTTGACCGATAATCGTTCTGTCTAACCATGTTGCCATTGTGCACTGTTCATACACTTTTCGTTCATGGGTGATTTCTAGCAAGCTAGAAATCACTGATGACTTATCAGCGTTGCACGCTGATTTTCTCAGTGGGCGGTGCTGATAGCATTCTTTCAGCTGGTATCCAATTGGCATTCCTCAGCAGGACACCAGCTGAAAGCTCCAAGAACAATGCAGCTGTTTGCATATACAAAACAGCTGCTTTATTCTCGGAGCTGTCGCAACGGTGTCCCGCTCCGCCAGCATTAACTCTTAAGTAGCTAATTAGAATTATGCAAATATGATCACTCAAATTGTCGTTTGAGCGATTTTTGAGTGATTATCTTTCAGTGTGAATGGGCCTTAAGTTGATGCCTTCTTAAAGACCTAACATGCAGCCTATGTGTCTACTGTGTACATAGTGGGGCGTGCAATCAGGAAGACCTCGGCAGTTTGCTCATGTTATCAGATTGTCTGATCTCATCAGTAGTTCAGTCTAACAATACAAGTTATTGCAGCATAACAGTATTTCATCTAGATGCCTGTAGAAGATGAAACACATGACTAACAGCATATAATTCACAGAGGCAGAGGGATATAGGAGAAAGGCTTTTTAACAAATATTCACTGGGTATATCCCTTAAAATATAACTTTTATTGACAAATATATATAAAATATTTGGGCCTCACAAAAAACAGACAAAACAAAACAAACAAACACAGAGCAAGAGGTTCAACCCTGGAAAGGAACCGAAGGAAGATATATGAAGTTAGCACCTCTATTGTAGCACAAGAGTGTGCTAAAAGATGAGACACTGCTGTATACCCTATATAAACCACTAGTGAAGATGAATACAACTCAATTCAAATGTGATTAGAGGACCATATTCAGGTATATCCTTTTAGGAAAGGTGGAAGGATGATGATAGTTCCACCAAGGTATGTGGTTTACAGTTAGCTTCTAATAGTGGCAAGCACTTGGGTTCCTATTGTGTCTAATCAAAAGGACCAGGAGCATTAAAGGTAAGTGACTAAATAGAAGCCACAGAACCCTGGTCTTCTTAATGTAAAGACGTCTCGGTAGGAGACAGGTACGGTTCTATCCAGAGGAATGCCCTGTTTAGGTAATAGTGCCGGGCAAGAGATAATCAAAAAACAAGAAACCAGTAGAAGTCTATGATTGGTTCTTATCCATGATAGAGAACAGAACTGGATATAACTTAGTTCTGAATAAAAGGACACCAATCAAAGCTTCTGCTGAGATCTTCCGAGAAATATATATAAGTGGCTGATGGATTAAAGGCCACAGGTTACTAATCCAGAAACAAAATAGATTCTGATAGAACAACAGGAGGACCACAATCAAGAATATGATGGGTTCTCATGCAAAATGTGGTTTCAAAAACCAATTCAGGACTGATTCAAAATGCCAGTAGATAATCAGACTGGGTTCAATTATCAAGAAGAAAAGAAAAAAATGTTGAAAAATTGTTTCAAAGATGGTTCAGACTGGTTCAACGCGTTTCTGTCTCATACAGACTCATCAGGAACCTTGATGCATGATAGTGTCAACCGACACGGAAAAAATAGTTGTCCTTGATAGTTATAATATCTATCTAATGTATGATTAGATTAACCTATAAAGATGCCCTAAGCTGTAGGTAATGCTGTTACATATTATAATAAGGGGTACCTGTCCGTATGGGCAAATAGATAAAAAATGAATTGCCCATAGCAAAAAAAGACGTACCAGCCTAAACTTCCCTAAATAATGGAACACTCCTAGATGAACAAGGAATCTGCTCATATGAATGGAACTAACCAGGATAGATGAGACACCTAAAGAGAATAAAGCGTTCCCAATGGCGCAAAAATTTACCACTAAGAGGTGCTAAGATAAAGTTAGATGCTGGAAACAATGTCCAGAATAGAACAGGGTCCCCACAATATGTGGAGAAAGCTCCTAACTAAAAAAGGAGTAAACCCTAATCCGGTTAGAGAAAGAGCCAAAGTGGGAAGAAGAGAATAAGAACAGCAACTCCTGTCTTGATGGTAGACAGGAGGGAATGACTAACAGCAGATTTCACCAGATATACAAGACATTAGGCACTGATACTGTTTTGTATTTTATTTCAGGTATATCAGGCAAAAGTCAGCTCTTGTTTGCTGTTGTATTTACCACCCGGTACTTAGATTTGCTGACATTTATCTCTGTCTATAACACCGTGATGAAGGTAAGCGAGTCGGGTGGGGATCTTAAAGTGACCCTCCAGACCTGGAGAAAGAAAGATGGCCGAACCGCTTCTCCGACTCCCTGGTGCTCACTGTGCATAGTATACAACATTAGTATAAGACATTGATTGACCAGTTGTGACCACATGAGCCGCACTGACTATTCAGATCAGCATGTAATGTCTTAGACTACCGATGTTTACTATACTATGTTGTACAGTGTGCATCAGGTAGTCAGAGAAACCGTGCGGCCATCTTTGTTTGTCCAGGACCGGTGGGTCTCTATAATAAAAAAAATGATGAGAATACTTTTGCAGACATACAGGTAGCTCATAATGATGCCAGTCAGGAATGATGGATTGTTTAATGATAAAGAGTGAGGATTGGCAGCTTGGAGGGCGGCCTCATACCGGGCATTGGCGGGTGCAAAATCTGCGCACTGAATGCGCAGCAAATAGAACCCATTAATTTCAATGGGTTCCTTCAAGTGTGTTTTTTTTCCACGTGCATTTTAAGCATGGAGATAAAAAAGCGTGACATGCTCTATTTTGGTGCGCAATTGTGCACCGAAGGTTTCCGTCTGCACTAAATTACGAAGTAAGCTGCACGATTTCGCAGGCTTAAAAGGTGAACACTTGGGCTTACCGAGTCAGGTGACCCACCTACTAAGTAGGCTACCCCGCCTACTCAAACATGGGGCGGCAAAAAAGTACAGTAGAAAGCGTCAATACGGGTGCTATAGCCCACAATCGTGCGCCCTGCATAGCGCATATATGTCTTGCAACAGCAACGTGTATATGCGCTTACACCTGTGTGCGGCCTCTCTGAGAGAGGTTAAAACTTTGCAGAATTGCATGTTTGCCTGATTATTTTTAGGACCCTTTAAAGAGCACCTGTTATCTCGCCTGACATTTTAGTAAATCCTTGTATTCTGCATTAAATAACAACCCTGCAGCCTCTATTGTAGAACTGTACATTGTGCTGTCCCTCTATTCATACATTTCCATGAGGAATAACAAATTGACCGCAGGGTGCTACTACCACGTTTCCCCGAAAATAAGACCTACCCTGATTTTCATGAGGGTGGGGGCTTGAAATATAAGCCCTCTCCTAAAAATAAGCCCTAGCTACACTACATGAAAAAAAAACCAATTCTCACCTAGCAGGCGGCGTTTGGGTTCCTCACACTGGTCTCCGGCAGTCTTTCATGTAGTCCTCAGCGCTGAGAGAGCATTCTCTTCCTGGTAATGGGGCTTGAGTACCCCACCTCCAGCAAGAGATTGCTGTGATTGGATCACGAGCACCGTGGCTCAGCCATTCAAAGCCGGCGCTTGATGAACCAATCACAGCCATTCATTGAATGGCTGTGATTGGCTCATCAAGCACCGGCTCTCATTGGCTGAGCTGTGGTGCTCGTGATCCAATCACAGCAATCTCTTGCTGGAGGCGGGGGATTCAAGTCCCGTTACCAGGAAGAGAATGCTCGCTCAGCGCTGAGGACTACACAGAAGACTGCCGGAATGCCGCAGCCCACCCAAAGGGACCCGCAGCCCACCCAGAGGGATACATGATGGGGCATTATGTATACATTTCCAGGATGAATGAGAGTTGAATGGCACAACACAGATTTATAAGAAAAGCAGCTGCAGAATTGTTACTTCATAGGAAACACAAGCATTAAGCGCATGAACGTCTTTTTTCCCGTTATGTGGCTGTGATAATCACGGCCGCATAGTGGGACAAAATGAAAACATTGATTTCAGTGATTTTGTTTTCACTATCGGGATTCTCGCCCGTCAATTGTACGGTGCAGATTCGCAGCATTTTTCATCCCTTCAAAACAAGGAGATAAAATCTGCACCTTTTGCATTTGGTAAGGATTTTCTGCAGAACCCTATACTGCTGTGAATTGTACCAAGCGCCAAAAACGGTGAAATGAAAACGATCTGCTAGTAAATCCTCGAACTCCACGGCCGTTGTTACTACTTATCTGCCATCTTTCCACAGGTCATATTCCTGCTTTGTGCATATGTCACAATTTATCTGATTTACATAAGATTTCGAAAGACATACGACAGTGAGAACGATACATTTCGGATGGAATTTCTATTGGTTCCTGTTATTGGGCTCTCCTTTTTAGAAAACTATGAATTTACACCTTTGGAGGTAAGAGACCAAATTCTAAAAACCAAGACCGCTGCAGTCACACATGATCATGTCTTCTCATTGACTGAATGCAATGACTTTTTTATGCAGATGACAATGAGCTGAACAACCTGCTTGTGTAATTGTAAAACAAGTAGTAAATTACTGTGTAGCCGGTTGGCCTGCAGACAAGAAAGCCATAAAAAGTCTACGGCAGAAAACATAGGCAAACATTGTATAATATCTGCATACCTTTACATGGGCCAACTAGTGAAAATAAAGCTCTGCCAGCAGCATCTGGGGTGTAATCCCAGATGGATTTACACGGGCCAACAGTTTCCTAGAGAATTGCTGACTGAATTAGGGATTGTGGGCAACTGTTGGCCCGTGTACACACGACCCCGACGGGGCAACAATTTGCTCAGCAGTTGCAAATTGGTCCGTCTCACTGAAACAGAATGACTACTGAGCAGCGTCTCCCTCGGTGTAAACAGGAGTTACTCAATCTTTGAGCAACTGCCCGTTCGCAGCAAATGGAGACAGAAGAGATCTCCGGCCACTTGGCTTCCATACTCCGACTGACTATCGCCCCCCGTGTGAAAGCACAAGAGTAATAGTCGCTGAGACATCTGTCACCTGACAAGCAATGAGTGGGCCTGTAGAACGAGGCTCTTATGTGTGATCAGACTCATCTAGAAGCTCCTAATATCAGATACTATACCCAATTAGTGTCACAGCTCTACAGATTGCTTCTGGAGACGGGGGTATCCACTACTCCCATACTGTACATCTCTGCTGGGGAGGATGCACTGCAACAGTCCCTCTCCAGATGCCTTAACCCACATATCTTCCATCTCTGGTAAAGTGCTAGAGAAAAACTCTGGGGGTGTATCCGAACGAGCGAGCGTGATATCAGTCCGAGAAACTTGGACCCATTGTCCGGCCGCAAGACCAAAATCCGGTGTTGTGTCACTAGTCTTTTTATGTGCAGCCTTTTTTTTTTGTCATTTTCCGTTCTTCCTCCCAACTTTCAAAAAAATCAGAACAAAACTTGTTTTTCGCGGGCCGAGTTGTATTTTTTAATGGTACTATATAGTGTATCAGAAAACGTTAAAAAAAATTCTAAGTGGAGTGAAATAGGGAAAAAAACGCAATTCCCTCATTTTTGGGGGGATGTAGGGGTTTTGTTTTTACGGCGTACAGACTTCGGAAAAAATGCAATGATAACTTTATTCAATGGGTCATTATGATGGTGATGATACAAAATTTATATTAGTTTTTGTTTTTTGAGTACTAAAACATAAAATATATTTGGAATAACATATATTTTCTGCCGCCATCTTCTGACAGCCATAACCCATCAGGGACTTGAACTTGTGATTGTTTGATCATTCCTGCAGTATAATGTAATGCCATAGTATTATATTGTATCGCGAAATGACGGGCAGTCTATTAATCCCATTTAAAGGATTAAAAGCTGTGATCAGCTGACATCCACATTGTATGGAGCAGGATCAACCCCGAATCCTGTTTCATGCAAACAACATACAAATCCAAAACTCCATGATATAATAGTACATCATCGAGGGGTCAGACCGCCTTCCCTCTGCTGAAAAGGGGCTTTGGGCAGTAATGCACATAGTTTATTAGGGCTGGATTGTATAGAGCTGAAGTATAACGTTCCCATTTTAGTGCTTGGGGCCTTTACCGTACCCACATATGCCTCTTTTTCATACGGACGTTTTTTCTGCTGGATTGCAGACACTAAAAACTATTGTGAGATGCTCTATATGATACTGTATGTTCAGCGGTGTCCTGAGTACATTTACTTTGAACAGTATATGTAAACTCTTCACAGTCCGAATGGACGTGTAATAGCAGGTATCACTCTCACTGATTTCAATGGGTGCGAAACTTTCTATTCCACTTCCGGTTCTGACCACCAATGTGGATGTCCGACCCCGCTACACTAACATGATAGATCATCAGTAGTAAATGCCAGGAATACCCTTGGAAATATAACAAACTATATATTATATTCCAAGCTAGAACAAGTGATTTCCAGCAGCTACTGTAATAGACACCTCTATAAATATTGACTCAGGTGTTACTGATGTTTGCTAGTTTAAAGGTAGAATTCTTGCAGAACAAAAACTCAAGAGTGGAATTACATAATATATTCCTGCTGCCTCTTGTACATTTCATAGTAACAGTATGTTATGATGAAAAAAGACACATGTCCATCCAGTTCAGCCTATTACCCCCCCCAATGTTGATCCAGAGGAAGGCAAAAAAGGTGGAGGTAGAAACCAATTTTCCCCATTTAAGGGGAAAAATTCCTTCCTGACTACAATCTGGCAATCAGAAAAATCCCCAGATCACTGACCCTTCTGATGTAATCAGTGATATAACATGTAATATTGTATCGCCCAAGAAAGGTGTCCAGAACCTTCTTATTATCTTTTAATGAGTTTGCCATCACCACGTCCTCAGACAGAGTTCCATAGTCTCACTGCTCTTACAGTAAAGAACCGCCTTCTATGTTGTGTAGAAACTGTCTTTCCTCTAGATGTAGAGGGTGCTCCCTTGTTACAGTCCTAGGTATAGATAGATGATGGAAGAGATCTCTGTACTGACCCATGATATATTTATACATAGTTATTAGAGCGCCCCCTTGTTACAGTCCTGGGTATAAATAGATGATGGGAGAGATCTCTGTATTGTCCCCTGATATATCTATACATATTTATTAGAGCGCCCCCTTGTTACAGTCCTGAGTATAATAGATGAAGGGAGAGATCTCTGTATTGTCCCTGATATATTTATACATAGTTATTAGAGCGCCCCCTTGTTACAGTCCTGAGTATAATAGATGAAGGGAGAGATCTCTGTATTGTCCCTGATATATTTATACATAATTATTAGGTCGCCTCTCAGCCCTCTTTTTTCTAAAAGAAATACCCCAATTTTGATAAACCCCTTTGGGTATTGTAGTCCGCCCATTCCGTTTATCACTTTAGTTGCCGCCTTTGTACCCAATCAAGCTCTGATATACCCTTCTTGAGTACCGGTGCCCAAAACTGTCCACAATATTTCATGTGTGGTTTGACTGTGACCGGTAAAGAGGAAGAGCAATGTTCTTGTCATGCACCCCTAGACCTCTTTTGATGCACCCCATGATCCTACATGCCTTTGCAGCAGCTGCATGGCACTGGTTGCTTCATTATTGTATTGTGTAAGCCATGAAGTCCACAGATGTATACCAGACATACTGAGATCATACTAACTGTCCTCCAATGTGCTAAATAAAATTAAGGGCTCCTGCACACAAGTGTGTTATACTGCATACACATGAACACTTTGGGACTTATTACTCTATGCCACGCATCCTGAGGCACTGGATTAACCCTTTTAGGGGAGAAAACGTCTCCAGTGCAGCCGATGATGGAGCATGCTGGGTTTTTTTCCCCTCAGAAATTCATACACAGTACTTGAGAACAGTAAATCTGTACGCCTCTACATAACAGCAGAGCATAGTATAGGCCATATCAGACTTTCTTATAGCCCTCTACTACAAGGACCTTACAGGGGTCATCTTCTTTAGATCATTTCTTATTGCTAAAAGAGATCTCATTAAGGCCTCCTTCACACAGCCGACAAAGTTGCGCAATTTTCACGCGTTGCAGCAATGATACAAATTGTATGTATGTGAAGCCCATGGTTTCCTATGAGTATATTCACACATGCGATATTTTGTAGCATGCGACTTTCCGAGTCAAAAACCTCACGGGTCCTGCTATATGCATGCGACTCGCGAGGTTTTGTAGCCCATGTTTCCCTATGGAGCCTTCCTCTCTTGCATCGCATCGCACGAAAACGCGTTTTTCGTACAATGCGATGCAACTTTGACAGTAGGAAATCCTACTGTCTGAACCCTAGCTGCAGAAAAAAAAAAAAAAAAAAGAGTACATCACAATAGAAGCGCTGTTAGCTCCATCGCATCTTCTTCCCGGTCCGACACTGTTCTACAGCATCTCTTCTGGCCGGGGATGCTTAGCCATTCAGAGCCAGCGCTCGATGAACCATTGAATGTCTGGGATTGGTTCATCGAGCACTGGTTCTGATTGGCTAAGCATCACAGCGCTCAGCCAATCACAGGCATCGCTTCCGAGAGGCGGGGATTTTCCAATCCCCAGCCAAAAGAGATGATGAAGAACAGTGTCGGGGACCGGGGAGAAGATGCAGCAGAGCCGGACAGTGCTTCTAAGGTGATGTATTCTTTTTATTCATTTTCCTGCAACTAGGGCTTATTTTCAGGGTAGGGTTTATATTTTAAGCCCTCTGGAGCCTCCCTTTCTGTGGCATCGCATCGCACTTGCGACTTTATAGCGCTACAAAATCTGGGTATTGCCACCAGAAAGTGCAGTGATATCACACAGACCACCGCTGCGATATTGCTGCAATTTTCTCGCGGTGATATTGTGTCGCCTGAGTGAAGGAGGCCTAAGTTGAATGCAAAGTGTCCCTGTGTTGGAACCCCCCAGCATTCAGCTGTGATCTGTGGGGATATTTGGCGCTACACAGCGCCCATCAATAGGCTGCACATGCACAGATATGCCGAGTCCTTCGGAAGGAGAGATGTGTAAGATACAGCCAAGTGCGTGGCTTTAGGGTCAATTCCCACAGACATATTATCGGGCTGTGTGCAGTCTATGTATCTCACAGACAACACACGGCCCCATTATGGCTCATGAGGCTAAATACCTGCGCAACTCTTCATAAGAAAAAAAAAAGAAAACTGTTGCATGTCCCATTATCATCTGTTTTCATATTCTTCGTCCGTTTTCACAGTTGGCAATATGACATGCAATGGTCAGTGTCCGTGCGGATCAGATCGCGTCTGTGTGCTGTCTAATGTGAGTTGTGCCCTAGTTTCTCATCCGCAATGTGCAATACAGCCTTGTGAATCTAGTTTTATTGTGAATTAAACATTTCATGCACATAACTCACAGTAAAGCCTCCTTCACACGACCACATGCGTTTTTACGGTCGCCTGTACGCCCTGTATAATCGCATGAATAAATGTTTGAAACAATAGAGTCCCGATCTTAGAAATGGCATGAAATCTGCGAACTATCACCAAGGATCGGCAGAAATCCTAGGAATTACCAATAATGCTTAAATATGACCAGCTGTCTTCTGTTCCCATCGTCGTACGCAGGGTAACTCCCTCCCCTTCCCTTTTTTCCAGCTGCCATAGAACTCTATGGGAATTTCCTGCATATTTCAGCAAAAGATAGGGCAAGACCTATCTTTTCACATGGCGTGTAAAATCAGTGACCTAAAATGGTCGTATATGTCCTATTTTTTCCCACGCAATTATTTTACGCTGCACAAATCATTCATCATGGTCTTGTTTTCTGGACGATTTTTTATTTTTTAACGTGCTGAAATCCCGGCGTTAATACAGTCATCTGAATAAGCTCTAACGCCGCTTTCACACGGCTGAGAAAATCGCACAAGATTGTGTGTTGCTAGTCATATACATGAGCGATTTTTTTTCACTTCATTGCTGTGGCATGCACTATCTTTGCACGTTCCTCAGAACATACCACTCATTGTTTTCAATAGGACAGGAAAACACATCGCACAGTGTATGCATGCGAGTGTGATCCGAGGTTTCCCATTGAAAACAAAGGGAGAAACACTTGCCGATCCTCCAACATGGCTGAAAGCCGCGCCGGAGGATCGCTACTTTACCTGAACCTGAAGTGATGGGAGGCGTTTTTGACAGGAAAACACCTCGCATCTGCGAGGGAATAGCACGATCACGATATCATGCTCAGTCGTTGTGTAGGAGCCCTTTCACACCTATCTCATGATGCATTAGTACAGCATAAGCTGAGGCTATACCATTCTGCCTGCTGTGGGGACAGTTTATCATTACCTTCTATGTTCACCTATATAGGCTACAGGCAATAAGTATATAGTCAGGAGGAGCTGAGATCTCCTCTATTACAACTGTGTGACAGGAGTGTCTATGTCCCCCTCTAGGCAGTTTCTGTGTTAGCTGCATGTAACAATATCTCACAGACTAAGAGACTGACTTTGATTACACATAATTTTAAGGAAATCTGAGCTGGGCAGAACCAAGATTACATGACCAACTGAGAAAAGAAAGGCTGAGGGTTTGAGACAGAAAGAAATAGCTAACCGAGGTAGCAGTAGCTCACACATATATACTGGGGGATAGCTACAGAATCAGATTAAATAAAAAAATATCACTGGAGTGGCCCTTTAAATGTGACAAATGGAGGGCACATATGAGAACCCAAACAAAAGTTCCTGTATCACACCCTGGGGTTTCTGCAGAGTGTACGGAGATGACAGTAACAGACTGTGCTCTTTCTTCCTGTCACTAGCAACCCCCTTCCCCCTGCGCCGCCTTTACAGAGACACAAAGAACCAGCAATCACATATTTTTATCATACTCCTCGAACATTGCATATAGCGCTTTGGCATCATTTGGAAGCTAATATTCTGGGTTTTCGTGTGATACCAAGCTGTGCAACCCTGATAGTGTAGTCACAGCAGTTGTTTAAAGTCATGAATGTCTTTGGCATTCAAAGGGTTGGCGGATCCAAAATTCCATGGATACTGCTCTCTCATCAATATATTTGGTATAGGACCTTTAAAGTGTACATCCACTTTCACAATAAAAACAACTATAGGGTAGTACTTTGCAATTGTTTTTTGTAAATCATCTAAGAGTATAAGATATTAGAAAAAAACTTTGACAGTGAGGGTGATCAATGAGTGGAACAGGTTGCCACAGGAGGTGGGAAGTTCTTCAATGGAAGTCTTCAGAGACTGGACAGACATTTGTCTGGGATGATTTCGTGAATCCTGCACTGAGCAGGGGGTTGGACCAGATGACCCTGGAGGTCCCTTCCAACTCAACCATTCTATGAGTATTGTATATTGCATGGACTGGGCTGTCCTTAGACAGCATTGTGTACCAACTGCTTGGATAGTGCAGGAGCCAGTTGTGTACTGTGCATTCTAAGAGCATTATATGGCTGTAATTCTAAGGCACTTTCCTGGAATCCTTTGTGATAAGCAAAACAACTGAATTTTTGTTACCATAAAATCCATTTATCATCACATTCAATGGGGGACACAGAGGACCTTGGGTATAGCTGCTGCTGCTACTAGAAGGTGACACTAAGCAAACAAGGTTAGTCCCTCCTACAGGCACTGAGCTAAATCAGTTTGTACATAAGCAGTAGGAGAGAACAAATTAATGCATGAAGCTGATCAAGATAGACAAAAATTAGAAAACCTAAATATTTCCAGTATAGAACCAGGCCAAATTGAGGATTACTTTTTTCTCAGAAAACACACCACCAATGCTAGCAAAGAACTAACTGGGTGGATTCTGTCCCCAAGATCTTCTGTGTCCACCCCCAGTGAACATGACGAGAAATGGATTTTATAGTAACAAAAATCCTTTTTTCTCATTCATGTCATTGGGGGACACAGAAGTCCTTGGGACGTTCTAGAGCAAGTACCCAACTATCCAAGGTGGGAAAAAGTAAAGGTGACGCAGTCTGCCTGTTGTGCCTAGTGGATGCAATGAAGCGACAGGTCCACCAGCAACTGACAAATAAAGCTCTCTGTAAAACAGTAGAGATGAGGAATACTGGAAACTTCCTATGAGGAGGAGCGCTGAATAAGTTGCAGATTTCCAAGAAGCGCCTGCAAACCTATTAAGGTGGTACTAAGTAGGCAGGGTGGTGCCTTTGTACTTTTATTAGGCACCCTGTGCTGAGAGCAGTTATGGACAGACTAGTCTGCAAGAAGTACAGTCAGAGGTCTGCTTGATGAGGACAGCTGATGTTTGTAGGTGTTGACGGAAGAGGCAGACTCAAAACAGCCGAAAAACGGGTGAGAAAGACCCAATTGGAAAGTACTGTGTATTCTCCAGTTCACTATTAACAAAAAAGGAGAACCCTTATCTTGGTTGAATTAAAGATGAAAAGGAGATTCTAGCTAGACCTTCTGCAGAAAAGCCTGCTCTGTACTCGAGAGTTGATGTCCCTCTGGCTACCTGCTTCTGGATGGTACGGAGTTTGCCACAGCATGCTGGATGACACGGATATGGCTGAAGCCATGTGCTCTTTTTTTTCGGAGCCCAGTTGGCTAGATAGGCCAATGCTGCAGTCTGCTTTTAGTGCCCTAGAACAGAGAATGAACTAAGCAGATCTAGCGCCTGAAGGACAAAGATACGGAAAGGAAAGTAGATGATGATTCCAAGGCAGGATTTTTGTGGTTTCGGTCCCAAAACGATAGAGGGGAATGCCAGAATTCTTGTAGAGGGGCATAGTCCCACTAGAGAGTTAACACCGCTGGAGAAGATTAAGGCATAAGATGCTCTATGTTTCTGTTCTGTTGTTCCATCTAGGTGGGTTGGTTCCCGGAAGGGGAGAGTGAGGTATTGGGAGAAGGACCAGGTTACCCGAGGCTTGGACATTCACAGGTGGATGCCTCATGAAAGTTTTTTTTATTTTTTTTTTTAAAGGCGGATCACAAGGAAAAAGACTATCTAACAAGTGTGCCCCATCCAAATGAAACTAGTGGAAAATGAAAATCATCCTTGATAAGCACTTAACACTTTGAGCCTAGGTCAAAGGCAGTAAATGCTGTAGAAAACATTTGCAGTTAAGCTATTATGTAGAGTCTATCTTCTGCACCCTGGAAGGAAGAGCTGTAGTGAATGAAAACTCACCACACTGCGAAATGTTAATAACTAACATGAGTGATAAATGTGAGCGGATGCTTGTAGAGGACAACGCTAAAGATGAATACAGGTAAATGTAGGCATATTATAACTTGCACGGCGGAAGCAAAGAATGAGCTGTCAAGGACGAGTCATAACATTGTGATTATGATGATATCCGCTGACTCATATTTTAGAAAATGGCATAACCATGGTAGGTATATCTGGACTAACCGCTTTGTTTTAAATTTGCTTAACTAACGAGGGACAGAAGAGAACGACATACTGTACAATGATGCCTTGTTAAGGGAAATTAATGCGGCCAATCTGAAGCTTCTTTGGGCTGTGTTATTTAGTTATATAGAATCTAGTTAAAATGTAACTGTGGTATGGAGGGTAGTACTGCGGTCCACATGAATACTGTGCCACACAATAATATAGATCCTTCTACATGATGGGGAAAAAGTGATCAAGTGACGCTTGTGGGTACTGTACCACTATGTCCCATACAAAAAATAGCACTAAAAAATGATGCGTCGTACAACGGGGTTGACGTGGCAGATTGCAAATGTAATTACTACTTTACAGTGTAGCTGTAATAAAACTGTTCCACCTGCGACGGGTGTAACTGAGCAGGTCTAGACTTACAATCACCACCCAAGCTATCAACACGTTAAGCAGGAATATCAAACTTTCTCCATAGAATAGGTTGCAAGACCGCCTGGCACTCACATTCACTGCATAATTATGGGAGATACAGACTGCGGCAGTAGTTAATTCATTCTGCCCAAGAAGAAGTTAAGGCAGCTTTATGCCTCCATGTATTGCATCTGCCTAACGATGTAGAGTCCAGATGTAAGGCCTTTCTTGAGAAGATGACCGAGTGGTCTGATAGCTGCATTTGCAATTCGAACACGAGTCCCACATTGACTGGTCAATTGGAGGGCATGATGCCCACTATATCTGCATAGCAATGCGTAAAGCAAAGTGTTACCATACCACATTACTCCACTATGGATGCAGCTTAGCAAAAAATCACATAGAATGGATGTAGCCTCACAGTAATAGTTACAGCACCTATAAAAAGGGGCTAATGAGAATGGACACAGCTTGCTATCACTGCATAGTCACGTCTGATACAGAGACGCAACCACATTACTCCCCTATGTGTGAGATGGACATGGCCATGATAATTGTGTTATTAAATCCATAGAGGATCACAGTCCTACTATTAAGCCTCCTAAGAAAGAGGGTAATGAGAATGTACACTGCTGCCATAACTAGTCAGTTCCACTTTAGAAACTCACAGTACTACCAATCGTCCTACAGCAGAGAGTAACAAGGCGGGCGATGGTTGTCTGTGTAGTCATGTCCCAGATGGAGACTTTAGGCCCATTTACACGGGACGAATGTCGGGCAAACGATGCCTGACACTGGTCCCTGTGTGTACTCGCTCCCGTGCTGTTATATAGGAGCGAGTATCGCTGGCTCTCTGACAGAGTGGCCAGACGATATTTCACTTCTCACTCTCCCCCGCCCCTCTCCATTCACATAACAGAGCGGCCATTCAGTTCTGAACGACGATCGTTCAGGATTTTAAGCTGTATAAAATCCTGAACGATGATCGTTCAGTGTAAACAGCAGTCGTTTAGTACTGAACAGCCGCTGTGTTAAGTGAATGGATAGGGGAGGGGGAGAGTGAGGAGAGAAATCTCCTCCAGGCATCCCGGCCCGCTGCTGAGCGAGCCAGCAATACTCACTCCTGTGCAGCAGCACGGGAGCGAGTACCCACAGGGACGAGTGTCGGGCATCGTTTGCCTGACATAAGTCCCATGTAAATGGGCCTTTACAGTACCACGTAAAGACCGGAAGCCCCACCCACAGAGTAGGGTCAGGAAGTTCTGCCCTCTTGGCAGTGTGAGGATCAGAAGTCCTGCCCTGCCACACAGGCCTTTGTAGGCCCAAGAAGCCGAGGCCTAAATTTAGGCCCTAACCCAGAAAAAGAATGTACCACCTGAAAAAAAAAAAAGATAATACTGAGGAAACCGCTGCCCTTGCAGTAGGCTGCTTAAAGTCCGGACCTGGAGTGACCGGCACCCGGATCACGAACAGGCTGCAAAGCAGAAACTCCACTGTGGGTAAGGAGCAATGGCCACCGATGAGACCCTTGTACTAGACTAGGAAAGAGGTAGAGAAAGGAAGTGGACCTGGGGTACCCTAGAAATTTAGGGGGAAGGCAATCCAACCTAGAACAGGGACTGGGAAGATGCCCGAAGTATAAGTAAGGGAGGCCTGGGAGGCAGGAAAGTACTGCACCATACTTACCCAATGCACATATTCTTCATCCTTTATGCTTCAACTCCATCAAGGCACCTCCTCGGTAATGCTCACCTAGTGGCGAGATCCCCGGGTATGGGGGAGTAGGCTGGAATCTTAGGTGACCCTGTGGCTGGTGGGAAGCAGAGCAGTTAGTGTTTTTCTGTTCCACTTTGTCTTCTTGGAGGGAGTAAGAGTATGTCTGATGCAGCTCTGTTTGCCCTTCCCCCATGGGGACAATCGGAGAAGTTAGATCAACCCTGATTCCCAGCTAGAAGTGGAAGAAAAAAACCCAAAAGGATGGACCACCTGAAGAGGTGTTCTGCCTTCTACGGACACTGATTTAGCTCAGTGCCTGCAGGAGGGGTACAGCTGGTAGGAGGGACTAACTTTTCTTTACCTAGTGTCGCCTTCTAGTGGCAGCAGTTACACCCAAGGTTTTGCTGTGTCCCTCAATGACATGGACAAGAAATAAACTTTAATGCAAACCAGACTTTATGCTAGAGGAATTTGACATTAAGTTTTCAAGAAGTGTTTTTTTACAAACTGGGAATGTACATGACACAACATGTGTGTTCTTTTTAGATACTCTGGACTTTTTCGATTTACCTGGAGTCTGTAGCCATTCTGCCTCAGCTGTTTATGATCAGCAAGACCGGAGAAGCTGAATCTATCACCACCCACTACCTCTTCTTCTTGGGCTTATATCGTATGCTCTACTTGGCAAACTGGATCTGGCGCTACCACACAGAGAACTTCTATGACCAGATAGCCGTGGTCTCCGGAGTTGTGCAAACCATCTTCTACTTTGATTTTTTCTACCTCTATGTCACTAAAGGTAGGAATTATAATTGAGCCGGTAACCAAGAGTACATTATATAAAATCAGATCATACTACCTGCTTCCTATTGATTCACGTTGGCCATCTCAAATACACTTATACTATTGCACACAACATTGCATAGATAATTATGTAATAGAGGAATACCGTATATGACACGTTCAGTTATATAAATGATTATTTTTGTGTCTATCCCAACAGTTCTTCGTGGCAAGAAGCTCAGTCTACCTATGCCAGTCTAATACTATGACTCCAGGACCCAAGCCTAATGAGCTATGGACTAAGTAAAGAACAGCGTCACTCCAAATTCACTATGTGCCTCATTAACTCTTTTCATAATTGGGTAATGACCGTATACTTGTTTTTTTTTTAGATTTTTTGTCTCTTTTCTGATAATAAAGTATATTTGGGATACTCACTTTGTAAATCTTTTTGTAGAAATAAATGAAGCAGTGGTGCCCTGTCAACAGCTCTCTTCTTAGTTGATTCTAAACTTTTTGCCTCTGACAAATTTGTCCAAAAATTTTCTGGAGCTCCTGTGCACTTAACCTTTATGGATACGATCAGGCTTTTTAAACGTAGCAGCATAGTGCTGAACAAGGCAGGGCATAAAGTCACTGTATAGGGGCCCTTGTACATGCAAATTTCAGCCAAGCACAATGCGATTTTCTCCCAACCAATCACACTCGCATAAAAGCAAGTGTGATATCAGTCCCCAGTTCTCGGACTGATACGGCACTCGCCGGTGTAAATACCTACTTTGACCAATGATAACAAACCTTTATTATTACAGCGCCAACATCCTCCATGGCAATAAACTAATATAGAGTTTCATGATTAATATCTATAGGACAGTAACATGATTTGTAAAAACCAGCAATCGCTCACTGTTGCTTTGATAGCAGATGGGTAGTTTCATAACTATAGCTCAAACCAGAATTATTCCAGCTAATGTAAAATAAACCACATTTTATTAGCAAGAATATTTCGCTAATTAACCCCTTAGTGAAGGGGCTTTTTTGCTTTTTTCTAAAAAAAAACGTAACTCGTTTATTTATCCATCGACGTCGCTGTATGAGGGCTTGTTTTTTGCGGGACGAGTTATATATTTTTCAGTGGTGCTGTTTATTGTACCATATAATGTACTGAAAAACTTTTAAAAATTCCAAGTGGAGAGAAATAGAAAAAAAACAACATTCCGCCATCCTTCGGTGCGTCCTGTTTCTATGGTGCACAAACAGCAACAAAAATGACATAACTTTATTTTATTGGTCAGTATGATTGCTACAATACCAAACTTAGGGTGACTATCCACTAGCATTTGCGAATTTGCTGCATTTTTTTCCAGGTGTCTATGAGACTTGCTAATGTTAAAAACGCATCATGGCAAAAATCGCAACTTACCGCAAAAATACGATTTTGCGCGATGCAATTTTAACATTAACAAATTCCATAGACCCCTGGAGAAAAAAAAACCTCCGAATTTCACAGTGAAAAAGAACTGTAGTGAGTAGTGACCCTTATATAGTTTTTTTTTTTTGCTGTACTACTTGTATTTTTTTTTGTTTTAAGATATTTATTTTTTTAAATTATTTTCTCTCTCCATTTTCTGCGCACAATAACTTTTAATTTTCCGTCGACATAGGGCTCATTTTGTGCTTTACGTCCTGTCGTTTCCGTTGGTACCGTTTTTGAATACAAACGACTTTTTGATGGCTTTTTATTACATTTTTTTCTTGGAGATTGGATGACCAAAAAAGCGCATTTCTGGCGGTCTTAGTTTTTTTTTCCAGAGGCCTTTCACCGTGCGGGGTAAATAATGCATTACTTTGATAAATCAGACTTTTACGTACACGGAGATACCAAATACGTAGTTTTGCTTTATTATTTAGATTTAATTTTTTTGCAAATATGGGAATTTTTTTTTACTGTATTACTTTTTTTTAATAATTAGTAAAACTTTGTTTTTATTTTTAAACTTTCTTTTAGTCCCCAGGGCGACCGCAACTTGCAATGCTTTGATCACTCCTGCAGTATGATGTAATGCCATAGCATTACATCATACTGCATTCTGACAGGCAGCCTACCAAGCCACCCCACGGGAAGGGCTTGATGGGCAGTCTGCCAAGATAGCCATGGGGCCTTTCAGAAGGCTGCCATGACACCTGCACGGCTCCCCCGAACATCCTTTGGGAGATTTAAATGCCGTGTCAGAATTAGCAGTATTTAAAGGGTTAATAGCCGTGATTGGCCGATTGCAGCTGACGCCCGCTCTGTATGGAGCAAGATAGCGCCGCTATCTCCCTTCATACACGTCCTGCAATAGCAGGACATAAAAACACAATGGGGCCGTCGCTAAAAGGTTAAAGTATTTGCACCTCACCTATAATAATGGCCCATGTATATAGCTGTAGCAATTAGTAATATACAGAACTGTGCCGAAATCTTTTAAGTGATAATCGTTCTGTGCATTTACAGGGCAAGATGATCGCTCAAAATTCGCTCAAACGGCAGTTTGAGTGACAGTTTTGAGTGTTTACTTTGCATAAGTATGTAAATGAAGGCTCATGCTGTATGCAGAAGACAAGCGGGATTGCTATTTTCTGCATACAGCTGTAGTCTTCTCGGAGGGCTCAGCTGGTATACAGCTGAGTGCTCTGAGCGAGGTATGCAGAACACAGCTGGATCGCTGTCTTCTGCATACTTCTGCTGTGTTTTCTGAGCGGAATACCAGCTGAAACAATAGTATCAGCGGTATCCCGCTAAGAACTCAGCGCACGCCACTGATAAGGCTCATCGTTCTCTTTCAGCTTGCTGTATACCAGCTGAGCCGTCCAAGAATACAACAGGTGTATTTAGAAGATAGCCGTCCCGCTTGTCTTCTGCATACAGCGTGACCTTTCATTTACACACTTTTGCAACGTGACGCTCAAAACTGTCACTCAAACTGCCATTTGAGCGATCATCTTGCCGTGTAAATGCACACAACGATTATCGCTCAAAAGATGTCTTTTTTCAGCAAGAATCGTTGTGTCTAAATCAGGCTTAAGAATGCTTCCAAAAATATAGGTCTTAATTAGAGATGAGCGAACGTGTTCTAAACGAACACTTACGCACCCAGACACCGGCTTTACCGAGGACTTCAGTGTCCGCGCGTAAAGATTCGGCCGGCGCCGGGGGGCGGGGAGAGGCGCGGCGGCGCGGGCGGCAGCAGCGGGGAACAGGGGGGAGCCCTCTCTCTCTCCCTCTCCCCCCCACTCCCCGCCGCACCCCCCCGCGCTGCCACGGCGACCCCCGAACTTTTTTCACCCGAGCACGGAATTGCTCGCAAAGTTCGGTGCTCGGGCGAAAAGGGGCGGAGCCGAACACGTTCGCTCATCTCTAGTCTTAATAGTTTTTACTTGTCAAATAACAAAATGCAAAGTGACTGAACAAAAAAAGAAATGTAAATCACATCAATATTTGGTGTCATCATCCTTTGCCTTCAAAACAGCATCAGTTTTTTGGGGTACACTTGCACTAAGTTTTTGAAGGAGCTCGGTAGGGAGGTTGTTACAAACAGCTTGGAGGACTAACAACAGATCTTCTGTGGATGTAGGCTTGCTCAAATCCCTGTCTCTTTATGTAATCCCAGACTAGAGGATGTTGAAATCAGGGCTCTGTGGGGGCCATACCATCAATTCCAGAATTCCAAAGCCCCTTGTTCTTTACGCTGATGATAGTTGTTAATGATATTAGCTGGATGTTTAGGGTTGGTCTGCTGCAGAATACATTTAGAGTCAGACACCTATTCCGGTGAGTCGGCCTATTGCCCTGTATGGCAGTGATTTTGTACTGTGCACACTCTGTCATGCAGTCTTCCTGGTTTTTCATTTTGTTTGAATTTCCTGCTTTGTCGCTTGGCAATGATGCGTATAAACGCTGCCCATACACAATGTAATTGTATGTACAGCATTGATTGTGCACCCATAAAAAACAATAGCGCAATATGCAGCAAAGTCAAGCATGCTGCACACGTATAACGCACAATGAATATTCACAAATGTGAATGAATCAATGTACTTTCATTGATGCCATCCACTGCGTATCGCACACGTAACACGGTGAAATTACACTTGTGTGAGCCCAGCCTAAACCGTTCACACAGTACTGTATATAATATTGCACCATTTGCAATGAGTATTACCTGTTATACAACAAAGGAAACGTAATCCAACTGTGGAAGCTGCGGGCTCTACTCCCATCAAAAGGGATCGCCACATATACAATGCCAAGTTATTTTATTATGTCTATTTCGATAGCCAGTCTGGTGGGAATTACTGGATGTCGATCCCATATCAAGCCAGTGGGCCTTATCTTTAGTGCAGGCTCTCACTGTTTTGTGGGCAGAGCTGGTATCTGTGTTATCATCGCTGCTCGGCTTTAATAACAATCTATGAGTCTATTTACACAGGCGTATTATTAATGGTGATGTTTAACCCCTTAATGACATGGCCTATTTTGGCGTTGAGGACCAAGTGATTTTTTCGTATTTTTCCATCTCCATTTTTCAAAAGCCATAACTTTTTTATTTTTCCGTGCACGCGGCCGTATAAGGGCTTGTTTTTTGCGTGGCGAGCTGTAGTTTTTATCGGTGCCACTTTTGGGTACGTAGACAATATCGTAAAATTTAAAAAAAATAATTTTATGATAACATGGAGATAAACCGCATCAATTCTGCCATAGATTTCTTTTTCTTTTTTTTACAGCGTTAATCATGCAGCATAAATGACACACAAAATTTTTTCTGCGGGTCGGTACGGTTACAACGATACCAAAATTGTTATATTTTTTTAGGTTTTTACACTTTTTTGCAATAAAACCCCCTTTTTTTTGGAAATCTTTTTTTTTCTCTATAGCTGCATTCAAAGTCCTGTAACTTTTTTTTTTTATGTACGGAGCTCTATGAGGGCTTATTTTTTGCGAGGCGAGCTGTAGTTTTTATTGGTACCATTTTGGTGAATGTACGGCTTTTTTGATCACTTTTATTGCACTTTTTGGGAGGCAAAATGCTAAAAATTAGCATTTTGCCTCTGTTTTTTAGCTTTTTTTTTACGCTTTTTGTCGTACAAAATGAAAAGTGTGTTCAACTTTTTGTACACGTCATTACGGACACGTCAATACCAAATATGTGGGGTTTTCATTTTTTTCCCCCTTTTTTATGCTAATATTAGAAAAAGCATGAAAAAAGGGGTTTTTTTACATTTTTTTTTTACATTTTTCTTTTTTTTTTTTTTTTACACTATTTGAGTCCCTCTGAGGGACTTGCAGCAGTATGCCTATGATCGCTGTGATAAGGCATGGCAGAGCTACTGCTCTCCCATGCCTTATCGCCTATACAGCGATTATAGGCACAGGCAATACAGGACGCCAGTGTCTGGCGTCCTGTTGCCATGGCGACAGGCCGGGCTCTCGCGATGACATCGCGAAAGCCGGCCGGAGACACAGAAGGATCGCGATCCCTCTGTGAACTCTTTCCCTGCCGCGATCTACTTGGATCGCGGCAGGGAAGGGGTTAACAGCGGGGCGGCGCATCTCTGATGCCCCCCCACTGTTGCAGCAGGACGCCGGCTGTGAGTGACAGCCGGCTCCCGCTGCGGGATAGCACGGGATCTTATGTGATCCCGCGCTATCCCCAGGACGTACCGGTACGTCCTGGAGCGGGAAGGGGTTAAAAAAAACACATTATGTGCTACTTTTGTTCGTTTGTTATGGAAAATATGCCCATTACAGTAAACACAAAGTAATTAAAGCTGGCTGCACACGGCCGTGATACAGCGGAAGATAGCGTGACTGCAATGGAAGCCGTCCACGCGTACACCCGTGGCAAATCGAGCATGCCACGGGTGAGGTCGGGTGATTTCATGGTGCGGAAGTGAGCATTGAGCTATTAGGTTCAATAGAACCTAATAACTGCGGGCAACGCGGCGGAAATCCGTCCGTGGAAAGGAGCCCTAAAACAGGTGCATCCGTAGGTCCTCAGAATTTGATCTATATTTGTATACATTGGAATTATTTTCTATTGGGCAAGAAACAGATCCATATTTGCCCAGTAAAAAAACAAACAAAAAAGATCAAAGATGGATGTACTGTAAGTTTCGCTCTATAAGATGCACTTTCCCTTCATCCCCCCCCCCCCCTCCCCCCCAAGCAGAAGGAAGGTCAGTGTGTCTTATAAAGTGAACGTGCCAAAATTCGGGCCTGGCTGATGTTCTTATCACACAGCTGCTGCCCAAGTCTGCTCCTCGGCAGGGAAGGAGAGCAGTTCTTTCTCTCCACTGCTGCCCGTACGTCCCACTGATTGGTGGAGGTGGGGAGCAGCAGCAGTTCCCACCAGCAATCACCGCTGCTGCTCCCCCGCCTCCACCAATACCATTAGCACCGCTGTTACAGAGCTCCGCTGCTACTGCTGTGGAAAAGAAAGGAGTACCAGAGGCCCTCTGTAACCTAAAGTCCCTGGGGGAGTTCAAAATATTTTTTTCTATCTTCCTCCTCTAAAACCTAAGTGCATCTTATAGAATGAAAGATACAGCAATTTCATTTGTGCTTCTTCCGTATTTCAGACTTCTACAAATACGGTCATGTGAAACTCTTATTCAGATAGCAGAGACAAGAAATGGCAAGCCTTTTCAAGTGTATGGCAATAATCACTCACCTTTCTGGAAATTGAACTTGAGGACCTAGTTACCCCAACTGTAGCAGCTGAGATAACAGCCAGAACACCCCAATAACTGTAAATATAACTAAGTAATACATATTTAGTAACACTGTTCACAGATATAGAAATTAAAATTTAATAACTTTTATTCGTAAATTCTAAAAACGTGGGCTCACATATAACACTTACAAACGATACACAAAGAGACAAGTAACATATATGTAAAGGATCAACCCTAGTTAGGAATCGTGTAGGGTAGCGCGTCTCCCAGATAGATTAGGGAGATAGGTACCGCTCATATATATGAATGAGAGATAGAGATCCTGTATTTCACAGAATTTTAGTGTTCAAGTCTACAGGATAGAAGTTTTAAATACTAGTGCGGTACGAAAGATTGATACCCATTCATAACACGATATTGTTTTGCATATTGGAAATGCTAAAACAATTTTCTATGAATACCCAGTTATAGCACAGTGTTGTTTCACATATGAGGAAGTGCTAGGTACATGGATGGGCTCATTGCACGTCAATAATGCTGAACAAAAAAGCTCTAAAAAGCTCGACGCGTTTCCCTGTCCTGGTAAAGGGCAGTTCCTCAGGAGCCAGGGTGATTGTCACCCATTAGTCTATGTATCGTACTTGTTAAAGAATAAAATAATAAAGTAACAGGATTTGGTACTTCGTTAGGACGTTATTGATGGTAGAGTCCTATGTAGATAGTACCGCCTGCTTAGTATTTTCCGTAGAATCACGGTTACCACTTATTTCTCTCTGTTTCCGATGTAGTGTCTATATTAGTGCCACTACCGGATTTACTATTTGGAGAATATTTAGTTAATACTGGCATATAGTCTGATATGCATCAGTATTTCTCCGGGTGTGTCGCGTAACACCTCGGGGCAATAGATGACAGCCTATAGCCGGCCGCTCACCATCAGAGCCGCAGGCACCACTTCTTCCTCTTTGTCCCTGCTTTAAACCCCGGTCTAATCCAGTTCGGGTAGACACTATAGGGGTTCTGTCCTTCTCTGTTTCCTTGCAGTAATCGCAAATGGGGTGCTATCTCCCTGGTTTAACTGGGGCAGTTTTCTCTTCTGTCTGAATTTAACTGTTCGTTGACTGGGGCATACATTACCTATGATCTCAGCCTTCCGTCTCTAAAGGGTATCTCCCCTGATATACACAGACTGGATCTATACCAACTGTGTAAGAGCGGAGTTCTACATATCTTTGAGCAGAATTTGATACAGAAAACTGCATGAGATAGATAAACCTCTATTCCAAACACATGGGTGTCTCTAGACCAGTAATACCATCTTGACTGGCATAGCAGGGAATCTTCAGGGGGTCACTACTTGATATTGTTCTAGGAGTGGGTGACGAAGCTGGATTTGAGGCTGTCATCTATTGCCCCGAGGTGTTACGCGACACACCCGGAGAAATACTGATGCATATCAGACTATATGCCAGTATTAACTAAATATTCTCCAAATAGTAAATCCGGTAGTGGCACTAATATAGACACTACATCGGAAACAGAGAGAAATAAGTGGTAACCGTGATTCTACGGAAAATACTAAGCAGGCGGTACTATCTACATAGGACTCTACCATCAATAACGTCCTAACGAAGTACCAAATCCTGTTACTTTATTATTTTATTCTTTAACAAGTACGATACATAGACTAATGGGTGACAATCACCCTGGCTCCTGAGGAACTGCCCTTTACCAGGACAGGGAAACGCGTCGAGCTTTTTAGAGCTTTTTTGTTCAGCATTATTGACGTGCAATGAGCCCATCCATGTACCTAGCACTTCCTCATATGTGAAACAACACTGTGCTATAACTGGGTATTCATAGAAAATTGTTTTAGCATTTCCAATATGCAAAACAATATCGTGTTATGAATGGGTATCAATCTTTCGTACCGCACTAGTATTTAAAACTTCTATCCTGTAGACTTGAACACTAAAATTCTGTGAAATACAGGATCTCTATCTCTCATTCATATATATGAGCGGTACCTATCTCCCTAATCTATCTGGGAGACGCGCTACCCTACACGATTCCTAACTAGGGTTGATCCTTTACATATATGTTACTTGTCTCTTTGTGTATCGTTTGCAAGTGTTATATGTGAGCCCACGTTTTTAGAATTTACGAATAAAAGTTATTAAATTTTAATTTCTATATCTGTGAAGGGTTTTCGAGAAGAGTATATAGAATTCTATACCACTGTGACTTCGCTATATTTAGTAACACTGTAGGGAAATGTCAGTTACAGAGTCGAGGATTCATTAGTCACAAGTATCACTACAGCAGGTACCAAGCAGCTATAATAGATACACTTATGGGCCAATAATACAGAGTAGGGGCCAGTATCACACAGAGGATGGACAAGTGCTGTGTACTCCGCTGCATTACCTTCCAGGCTCTGGGCCGCTAGGTAGGACAACAACGAGGGAGCAACAGTCACCACATGGGAGGAAAGGGTTGCAGGTAGGGCAGAATCATGCAAGCTTATGTGCACCACATTTGCAGATATTGCCTGCAGAGACAACTTAATTTTAATAGGAAATATAACACTTGCTATAAATGCGACATTACAGAAACATAATACAATTTCTTTAGTATCATTTACTATAAAGATACAACATCTGAGTAGTGGCCAATGCTTGTAACTGCAGGCGCAGCTCCCGAGCGGCGGACCCCGGCTGATCAACTATTGATGATTTTGAGAACTCCTTTAATGCAAACAATAACGTCCAACATGTACGAGCCACTACAAATTTTTGTGTTTTTTTTTTGCTGTGGATGACTCAATTGTAGCACACGAAAATGTCTATTTTAATTTAGGAGGTAGGCCGATTTTTGTGAAAAAGAAAACATGTCAAAAAGATGTCTGTCTTCAGCCTGGCAACCAAACTGGATTCTACTAGTCATTGTACTAGTGCAGGTTATAAATGCAAGCCATGAGCTAATAGCTTGCTATGGGGGCGTCAACACCTCTGCCCCAAGACAATAAGATGAATATTAGGCATTCTAGTACAACTAGCAGAGCTGTATTCACCTGACAGCTTGCAGTTTCTTATAAGTTAACTTGTTAAGACATAAAAACTTCCAAGACTTTCTGTTCTTCCATAACAGCCGGGCAGGTAAGAGTGCGCCATATCATCAGTGTCCGGCACATTATCTTGTCAGCAGGACTGTGGTATATTACACTTTAATGAGGTCACTGCCGTCTTCCTTACTCACAGAGAGAATACAGAAGATCAATCTCATCGGAATAATCTTCAAAATGAGAGCTGCAGGGGAAAAAAACAGACAATAATATAAATATAACATCAAAGATTGTGATTGCCCATATAAGTCATTTAAAGTGTAACCGTCGTTTATAAAAAAAAACGGTGTGGAGACCCCCACTGATCAGTGAAACAAAGGGGAAGAAATGTTCATCCAAGCATGCCAAATATAAAGCTGCTGCGTTCTGGGGGGGAAACAATGCCATGAACCCAACAAATACCAAAAGTGAATAAAATCACTACAAACATTGATTGTAGTATGCTTTATAGTTCAAAACTGGCTTTCAGGAAACATTTGGCCTCAGCGTTATTGGGCAAAAAAGAAAAACTACAGGATGAACGCTGCAAAAAACACCAGTTTTCAAATAGATTGGTTTCAAGAAGATACATTTCTGTGAAGAATGTCCACTTAAAGGGGTTCTCCAGGGAGAATACTATTGATGATGTATCCTCAGGATAGGTCATCAATAGTTGATCGGGCTGATGGCCGTCACTCAGGACCCCGACCGATCAACTGATTGCATGCCCGCTGAGAGCTCCGCAGTGACACAGAGGTCAGAGTGGAAGCAGCGGAAGTCTCTGCTCCGACTTCTGTCAAGTAGCTGGTGCTTGTAACTACAAGTGCAGTTCTCATTGACATCAACACGTGCTGTGCTTGCAGTTACAAGCGCCGGCCACTACACAGAGGTCGGAGCAGAGACTTCCGCTGCTTCCACTCTGACCTGTGTGTAACTGGGGTGCTGTCTGCGAGCGCTCAATCAGCTGATTGGTTGGGATCCTGAGCGACAGACCCCAGCCAATCAACTATTAACCTAGCCTGAGGATACATCATCAATAGTATTCTCCCTCGAGAACCCTTTTAAGTGGACATAATGGGAGGGAATCAAAAGAACCCCAGGAGGCGCCATAAGTATGTATGTAACATGTATGTAACAGCAATATCCTAGACCCTAAAGGTTTTTGTTAAAGGGGTTGTCCCGCGAAACAAAGTGGGTCTATACACTTCTGTATGGCCATATTAATGCACTTTGTAATGTACATTGTGCATTAATTATGAGCCATACAGAAGTTATCAGAAATTTTTCACTTACCTGCTCCGTTGCTAGCGTCCTCGTCTCCATGGAGCCGTCTAATTTCGGGCGTCTAATTGCCAGATTAGACGCGCTTGCGCAGTCCGGGTCTTCTTCTTTTCTCAATGGGGCCGCTCGTGCCGGATGCCAGCTCCGTGTAGCTCCGCCCCGTCACGTGCCGATTCCAGCCAATCAGGAGGCTGGAATCAGCAATGGACCGCACAGAAGAGCTGCGGTCCACCGAGGGAGAAGATCCCAGCGGCCATCTTCAACCGGTAAGTAAGAAGTCACCGGAGCGCGGGGATTCAGGTAAGCGCTGTGCGGATTTTTTTTTAGGTCCCTGCATCGGGTTTGTCTCGCGCCGAACGGGGGGGCTGTTGAAAAAAAAAAAAAAAACGTTTCGGCGCGGGACAACCCCTTTAATGATTCCACCACTTAAAGAGTTGGGTGACCTAACAGAAATTCATACTTGCATAAATTGTCAACTCTGTCGGGAAAAAAAGGGGTAACCCACATTCCTGGAAATGTTGGCAAGTCTCCTGGGCACTGGACATCAGGGATGTTGCTAGAGATCTGGAAGGAAGGGACTGGGGCAATTTCCCTTGGTCTGCCAAATCACACTACTTGTTTTATGTGCCGCTTCATTCCTCCTGCACGGCGTGCAGCATCTTCATGTGTGTCCTATCCTCCTGCTTTGTTCTCCATTAGTCCATGCTTCGGAACATCAGATAGGGGGAGACAGAGCCAGGAAGGAGAAAACATCAACCGATACATGAGCTGGTCAGAGGGAGGACTTGTGGGTCACTATTACCTTGTGGCGGCATTATCACTTAAAGGAGGCACTATTATCTTGTGGGGTAGGGCACTAAGGGGAATTACTACTTTCTGGTGAGCACTGTGGGACACTAAAAGGGAATTTTACTGTATTAGGAGCACAAAGAAGATACTTTATTATTACTCTGTAGGGGGGCACTGAGAAAGATGGAGGAAGCAGTAAGATGAGGAGTTTCCAGGTACCCCCTTCATTTTAGTGCCTTTGCTCCACCGGGTGTGGGCTGTAAATAGGGAATGTGGCATGTAAAAAAAAAAAGGGGGGGTCTGTGCTCACACCACTCTCTCTGGTCTCCCTACTGGCAGCTTCTAAAAGTTGGCAATTATGCAGACATTTAATACTTATTTGTGGGACGACCCTGAGAAGGAGTTCTCAATTATAAAATAATGCTGTAGATGTTCCATAAAAGAACAACCAGTTTTGTCGTAGATCGTTCCCTGGCCTACTAGCTAAAGTAAGTCTGTGCACGGATGGAAAGGCCGGCTGTACTGTAAGACTTATATGTAAGAATTATACATTATATTTGCAACTGGCTTGAAGAATTCACATGGCAACACATGTAGCACGGTGTACATATACATAAGAGGGTACCAAGGGACCTAGAATACTGTAAGCATACAATACCTGGTTGTAAGACTGGAAGCTAATGTCTTCCAACACATCACCATAGGTATGACGTGGCATCATACAATCTGCCACAGTGACATATGGCAGGGTCTCTGAGCAGCCAGTAGTGCTTAGAAAGTCACTGGCTAAACAGGCACCATGCCTTCTCTTCATCTGCTAGTACTCTTCGACAGATCCTTCGGACCCTTTAGTAAAGCCCTGGAGTTTCTTAGAACTCAGTTTGAGAAACCATGACTACATGAAAACCGAGCTTCAATAGTATAGAATCGTATTAAAAAGCTTTTTTTTACCCCTTTTTTCCTTTAAATGAATACAGTGTAACAAGCAAGTGAGCAAGGCATTATTTAGTTGCAGCCTACATCCAAGTATCTTCAGAGGAGTTCTTGTTGTTTACAGCGTAGACTCTGAAGGGTTTAACCGTTAGCATTGCATTGCCATAACAACCCAATACTTAACATGTTGTGCTTTTAATTATTATTAGAATCATTCTACTCATTTGCATGCGCCCCCTCCCATGATATCTCTGCTAATGACTATACAAAATCATCTTAGACTGGATTTACTTGTAAGGATGGAAAGACCAGCTTCCTGCTGGGGAAAAGATCAAACGTGCTGAAATTACAGGATATATTACTATATATACACATTAATATACGCACATACACAGTCCTCATCTTCACCTAGGTGCTATTTAATACTTGGAAAGGCTTTTGCCATTGTGAAATATTAATTGTGAAGGATTCCATATGTCAAATGATAGAAATGAATAGAAGAAAAGACACTATAGATCAGTGGTGGCGAACCTATGGCACGCGTGCCAGAAGCGGCACTCAGAGCCTTCCCAGCTGGCACTCGCTGCCGTCAGCCACTCACCACATTAGTAAATACTGGCAGGGGTGCCGCAGCTCCCCTGCTGGTATGCACTCAGCAGCACTGCTAGAGGCGCTGATCCCGGAGCACACTGTGATGTCAGTGTGCAGCCAGGATCCTCCTCCCCCCTCCTTTGATGTCTCCTACTTGGTTCCGCGAGAGCAGGGAAGGGAGGAGGTGTCCGGCAGCACATCACAGTGTGCTCCTGGGAAAAGTGGCAGCAACAGCACCAAGCAGAGGAGGTGGGGGGGGAGGGGAAATTTGGGTCTCAGAGGGGGCTTGAGTGCTATTACTTCAGGGGCCACTGTGGGATGTCGCTATTACTACTTGGGGCCACTGTGGGATGTCACTATTACTATTGGCTACTGTGGGATGTCACTATTACTAATGGGGACGCTGTGAAATGTCACTATTACTACTGGGGACCACTGTGGAGTGTCACTATTACTACTGGGGGCTGTTGTGGGATTTCACTATTACTACTGGGGGCTGTTGTGGGATTTCACTATTACTACTGGGGGCTGTTGTGGGATTTCACTATTACTACTGGGGGCTGTTGTGGGATTTCACTATTACTACTGGGCTGATGTGGGATGTCACTATTACTACTGGGGCCACTGTGGGATGTCACTATTACCACTGAGACCACTGTGTGGTGTCACTATTACTACTGGGGGAGCCACTGTGGGATGTCACTATTACGACTAGGGCCACGGTGCGGTGTCACTATTACTGCTGGGGCCGCTGTGCGGGGGTTACTATAACCATTAAGCCGCTTTGGGGGGGGGGGTCACTTAGCGCTGGGGCTGCTCTGGGGTTGTCACCCTTACTGCTGGGGCCGCTCTGGGGGGGGGGGGGGGGGGGTCAATATCACTGCTGGGATATGTTTACACGAGTTGGAAATGCTGCAGAATGTCCTCAGTGGAAATTTCCATGGCAAATTCCACAGCATTTCCGCATCCAAAAGAAGTCAAAATCTGCACCCGGTCTATTTTGAAACAGCCTTGTCCTTTTAAGAACAACAGAGGTAAAAATCATACGCCGTGATAAGCCCCGCCCCCTGACATTTGGCACTTTACAATAAATAAGTGGGTTTTGAGTTGCAGTTTGGGCACTCGGTCTCTAAAACATTCGCCATCACTGATGTAGATGATTGTTCTAAATGATCACATTGAAGCAATTATATATTGCAATAAGCGAACTATGACAATATAAAAAAAACACATTAAGGGTGAATTCACAAGTCGCAAATCTTGAGTTGCACCCAAATCCACAGCATACATATACTGCACTGCATATTTTGGTGCAGATTTTGACACAGATTTTACCCTTTTAATGGAAGGAATGAAGTCTACTGCAGATCAGAGAGTCAAAATCCACACCAGTGGTGCAAATTTTGACACAGAAATTCACACAATTTTGGTGCCAATTTTCTGCTGAGGAATATCCATACCAAATCTGCTACATGTGAATGTGCCTTAAGACTTCTTACTGTGTAGCTCCAAAACCTTATGTACTATGTATGAATGTTTTGTTTTCGTTTTTTTTTTGCTTAAAGAAGCACTTCAGGGAAACTTTTCATCATTCCCTCAAGGTGCAACTGCCTTACAGAGCGTAATAGCGAGGATAATAAACTTACTGATCACTATATTGATGAAAAAGCGTCTCGGATCTCCCGATGCCCCACGTGACCCCTGCCGTATCTTTTAGCAGACTGGAAGTCACCCTTTCTATGAGACTGACTTTATGGCTCTCATACGACCGAATAGAAAAAGTCTCTTCCGGTCCATTCAACCGACACAGCAGGATTCAACAAATCACAGTAGGACAAGGGGAACCTGGAGGGGCTACTTCATCAGTATAGTGTTGGGCAAGTATATTATTCCCCTTGTATGTTCTGTATGGCAGTTGCATTCTGGGGAAATTATAAAAAGTTTCCCGAAGTGGCACTTTAAAGGAATATTCCAACCAAATTTCCCTGTGTTATACCTACAGAATGTGACATAAATGTCTGATAGGTTTTCAGAGAATAGGGGTACATATACCCCAATTTTGTAATCCAAAGAATACATAAAGACTGAAGAAACAGTCTGATATAACCACAGCAGCCAAACTACAGTATGTGATTTATATTGGAGAAAAGCCATGAATGTTATACAGTTCTCTTGCTTAGTGGGTGTATAGACTGTATCCCAGTGCCAAGAACTGCATGTTTTCTGACTAAAGTGGTGATGGCGGAGGAACACATTGTAAAATCATTTTAAGAAGGGCTTGTCTAAAAATAAGTTGTTTTTTAAAGGTAAGCAGGTAACTCCTTGTAGGGATCTCACTGGGATTGATAAAATGCTTTGATCTGTTCCTGCACTAAGAGTGGCGGATTGCAGACAGTCAATGAATATCTTTGAAACCCAGTGACATATATAATACCATATAGTGAGTTTATGGGTGTGCTACATACATAGAACTAAATGGTGTAGCAGATCCACAGACTCCTTGCCTGGAAATGTCTACCCATACAGCATTCATCTCCTTCCTGTATGGGGGGAGCACAGAGACAGACAGCATTTTTAGAGATATTAGAAAGTTTCACTTACTGCATTGCTAAAGCAGATCACAGCAATGTATAAGTCACCTTTAGCGATGGGAGTAAAGAGGGATATTATAGTCAGATGGCACAAACCTGGCAGGTGTCTCAAGGATCATGGGAATTTCATTAAACCGGGGCTCATTCATCACCTTTCTAAATCCCTCTAATCCAATGTGTCCTCTGCCAATATTTTCATGACGGTCAAGCCGACAGCCAACTCCACCTGGGATTATATCAAAGGTTATGGAGAGAAAACAAGGGCAATAATTATTACTATATTTCTACATTGTTGTAGCAGCAGATTCTAAATTATAGTTTGTATGGTTGACGCACCAGTCATGTGAAGGGAATGACTCTACTAGCTCTATATAGGTTGTCTGCAACGAATGCTTCCGTCACTTAACCCCTTAAGGACCAAGCTGTTTTGTATCTAGAGGACCAGACACTTTTTAGGGATTTTACCCTTGTGGTGGTTTTGCTGCCCTATTTGTTGTTCTTCAGCTACCAAAATTATTTTTGCTGCGTTTTTTCCCCCCGTAACATATAGGGCTATTTTGTTCGTATCTCTTTCACTGACTTTTTTTTCCCAGTTTTTTAGTTTTATTGGGGGTAAAATGTAAAAGAAACTATTTAAAATTTATAGTATTTTAAATTAGTAAATTTACACTAAAATAAAGTATGGGAACGGGTTCCTCTTTTTTTTCCAGACGTTTTGACATATAATATGTATGGTTTTAGATTACAGGACACATACGGCGATGGTTTGAGTGGGCGTCGGCTTTGGGTTATTTTCTTTTTTTATGCATATATTTTTATTTTATTCTGTAATTTTTTTAAACTTATTTATGGAATTTTTTTTTACCATCTAGGACCCCCGTGATGTCATATAAGACCTCTAAGGGGTCATTCACATGGTTTTTTTGTTTTTTTTATCTGGGGCATTCATAGGAGCCCCACTTGCAGGGAAAAACATCCCCCTGCAGTGACATCAGTCACTGGCAGAGATGTTCAGGGTCTGTTTGGAACCTGCAGCTCTACTGTAACAGGGGGAACCAGACGGTCATATGCTCACCGAGTCTCGTAGTGGAAGAATCACTTCCACATCTTAGTACATAGTGCTCACTGAGCGCTATGTACCCAGGAAAGGAGAAAGGCAGAAGTGGTTAAAAACACTTCTCCTCCTTGATTGCAGCGGCAGAGGCTTTAATCCCGCACCATATTTTTGCTAACGGCCAGGATTAAAGCCCGGGACCAAGCACCGTAAATTTACAGCGCTTGGTCCTTAAGAGATTAATAGTCGTTTTCTTAAAGACATTGATTAGTTTTTTTCTAGGATTCTCTACAAATTTCTGATCAGTGAGGCTCCAACCACTGAAACTCTAGAACAAAAGAGTAGTGATATTGGAGAATCACAATGCTGCCTCGTGGTCTCTGGTTAGTTTTTTTAGGCAATGACCTAGATAGCCATTGTATCAATGTCCATTCATACAGCCATTAAAGTAGCACAATGCTTTCTTAATGCCACTGGCAATTCATTCTAGCCATCAGTCTTATCCCACCAATGTCTTTGATGTGAGAACCTCTTAAATTCTTTAGCCTTACTTTTATACAGACTGTTCATTCACATTAAGAATTAATGCTCAATTTAAACCTTCCTCCATGGATGTATTTTCTAGACTCTCTAGCTGCAGTTGAGTTCCAGAGCTGCCCACTACAACATGCAGGATATGTACGGGGGGCCGGCTGCGTGACCTTCAATGAATGAAGACTGTAAATTAACTATAAATGCCAGTACTGTACAGAACCACCACCAGAGTCATTAGCAGTATCAAACATACAAACATAGAAAACCTCAATGGATTGCAGCTAATAAAGATTACCAAGTTTGATTAATGCTACAGAGTTGTTCTGAATGGTATTAGTTCATGTATCCTACGGCTTTGCAATAGACATGTAACATGTGGTGAAAGAAAGCCAGTGGACATGAGGCCTCAGACCTCAAAGGGCCCCTAGCTGCCGATTGGCTGCATTGCTGTCCAGCTGGGAAAAGACTTACAGTGGCTTGTTCCTTATTTTCCTGCAGTGCTGATATGCTGTATATCCATGTCACCACTGCAGCCAATCAGTGGCCTCAACAATAACGCTGGCATGTACGGCATGAGACCGCAGAGGGCGCGTGAATGTATGGCACCACTGAAGGTGATGTTTTGGCGTTTTGAATGGTAATATTCGGACTTTTTTTTATTTTTATCTCTTTAGAAGTATTGGGCTTTTTAGTTTAGTGATCAGCGGAAAATGACATTGACTTGTTAAGCTTTATCTATAGCAAACCCTTGTGCAGAATGTTTGAAACTACAGCTATACCTGCATTTCTATTTGTCTTATCAATAGTTAAACACATGTATCCTGTTTCAGTAGGATCTAAACAATAGCAGATCCTCTACTAGCACGGCCCTTATTAAAGTAAACACAATTCCTCTTAAATAAAACAATCAGAAGTGTTTCCGCACCAAGTCATCAATTACCGTAGAGCTGCAGCTGAATACTGGCTTCCACCTCACCATTAGCATATGAAAAACTGATCATAACTTAAAGCATCTACTACACCACAATCCAGTGCGCCAACCGGGGAAATAAGGGAGTAGTAATCAACAGTAACACTGCTAGTCCAAAACGTAGGAGAATACAACAACATTCAATATGTATAAGCATCCATTACAATGGCGCCACAGTAGCGGAAAAACATGAAATGGTGCGCCAGCAGGTAAAAGAATAATAAGAGCAATTATAACAGAGCTAAAGAGGAGAGGTGACATTCAAAGCAATAGTACCAATATATATTCTCTCACCAGTGATGAAGTAAAAACCACGTGGGACGCGCTGTTGTTTATCAGCGCGAGGAGGACCACGCTAGGTAAAACTCGCCCGATTATAAATGCTTTTATTATTATTTTACTAGCTTGGGGCACCTTTATAATGGATGCTTATGCATATTGAATGCGGCATGTGTTATATTCTAAGTTTTGGACAAGCAGTATTACTGGTATTACTTCTCGCACCTTTCACCTGTTTGCACCTTGAATTGCTGGTATAATAAACACAATTCCTGATATCAATCTCTGCATCACATCCAGAATGATCAGAAACATCAGAAAGGCTAAACTTTAACCCTTTCCAATCCAGTTTCCCTAAGGATAGGTCATCAGTAGTATTCACCCTGGAAAACCTCTTTAATGACAGTCCAGTTCCACTTGGTATTATTGTATCTTGACGCCACCAGGAAGTACTGGTGGAGACAAGTCTGACTGCCTGGTGAGAACCGCTGAAGCTCATTGGCTGCAGAAAAGGCTTGGCTCCAGGTCCTGCCAGGTAAGTAGAATTATCCCTTCCCCTGTGAATACTGCTTTATATGCTCCTGCTTTGTCATCCCCGGCCCTCCTATCCCCACTCCTGGTCTCCCCTCCCGGTTCCCCGGGTGCTAATAGTGCTCCCTGCGGCCGGCTCTTAATAGTGCTCCCCACGGCCACCTCCCTGACTGTTAATAGTGCTCCCCACGGCTGGATCTCAGCTCCCACCTCCCCAGCTGGTAAAACTGTTCCCCGTACCTGCACTTTGGTGACCGCCCCTGTTATCCCCACTGCTGCAGTTTGGTGTCCGGCACAGTGGTCTTTAGCCCTCGTGCCTGTGCACCCAACTGCAGCAGTTTCTCTCACCGGCCCTTTGACGCAGCTGTTCGTTCTCCCCACTCACAGCCGATGTGACATCTCCTGTCCCCACTCCGCGGTTCCCGCCTCTCCTGCATGGCGGCACCATATCCACGACAGTACTACATGTATAGCTACTGCCTGTGTATTGATTGTTGGCTGCCGTGGACGGTTAGGGATGATTTTCCTTTTACCCTTACATTATTAGTTGTAAATCGTTCCATGTAACATAGAATTATTTACAACTAATAATGTAAGCCAAAAAGGAAGATCATCCCTAACCGTCCACGGCAGCCAACAATCAATACACACTGTGCTGCTAGGACCTTTGCCATGTCAGCCTATGGGGAGCTAATGGGTGTAACAGGGGCTTTCCCCCTGTCAAACCCCTAGCTTCCTGGTGGCGTCAAGATACAATTATACCGCTCAACTTACTAGAAAGGAGAGGGTATGGGGAATCCTATACCCTCTCCTGAGGGGACATCCAAAAGGTCAGATAGGAGAACCAAATTACAAAAAAGAGGATTTTTTACTCACCGTAAAATCTCTTTCTCGTCTCGTCATTGGAGGACACAGCAAAGACCGTGGGGATATAGCTTCTGCCACTAGGAGGCGACACTAAGCACAAAGTTAGCTCCGCCCTCTGGCTATATCCCTCCTGCCGACACCCGGCTAATCAGTTTGTCATGCCAGCAGTTGGAGTAGCCATGCGGGAACAGAGAGACAACAATAGTTAGCAATATGACACATCAACTGTAATGAAAAAACACATGACCATGTGCGACTTACAGAATCCGGAGTCCGACCAGGACCACCACTGTGTCATATAAAGAAAGAGGGGTGGCTGCTGTGTCCCCCAATAACGAGACGAGAAAGAGATTTTACGGTGAGTAAAAAATCCTCTTTTCTCGCTCCTGTCATTGGGGTACACAGCAAAGACCGTGGGACGTCCCACAGCCGTCCCCAAGGGTGGGTACAAATAAATCATAAATGCATGCGGTCAGTTTACAGCCGTCTGTAAAACCTTTCGATCCAGCGAAGCGTCGGCTGATGCAAACGTATGCATCTGATAAACTTAGAAAAAGGCGTGCAGGGATACCCAGGAAGCTGCCCTACACACTTGTGACACTGAGGCCCTGTGATTTACCGCCCATGAAGCCCCCACTGCTCTGGCGGAGTGTGCTGTCACCTGGAATGGCAGTGTCTTACCTCTAACTGGGTAGGCCTCCACCACTGCCGACCGAAACCAGCGAGCAATTGTCACCTTTGATGCTGAAGACCACGTCTCGGACCATCCATTCACAAACAGGGAACCCGAGCGCCGGAAGGACGCGGTCTGGTCCAAATACGTCCTCAGGCGCGGACTAGGTCTAAGGTATGTAGAGCCCGTCCCCTGGGGGGGGGGGGGGGAACAGCCTCTGGACACGATGGTAGTACAATGTCTTCATTAATGTGGAAGGTTGACACCACCTTTGGGAGAAAAGACCACACCGGTCGCAGCACCACCCTATCCTGGTGAAAAACCATAAAGGGTGGTTTTGCCGACAGCGCCGCAATCTCCGACACCCTGCGAAAGGAGGTAACCGCCACCAGGAAGGCGACCTCCCAGGACATCAGCCGCCGCGGTATCTCCGCTAATGGTTCAAACGGATGGGCCTGTATGGCATCCAGAACCAGTTTTAGGTCCCAGGGTGGCAGCAGAGACCGAAAAGGCCGGAACCTATCCCTTAAGGGAGCTGAGGCTCAGGCCCAAGTCAAACCCGTCCTGGAGAAAAGACAGGAGGCGGGCCAACGAGAAATGCCTCGGGTGTGCCCCCCTCTGCTCGCACCAGCGAAGGAATATTTTCCACACCCGGTGATATAGCAAAAAATTCCATGCAGGAAGTGTAATCCACGCTTGCCTGCAGAGCAAAATTTGTAATCCTCTCTATTTAGTCATATTTAAAATTGCCAGGTGTACCCATCTCTAACCAGACACGTATTTGCTGCACAGAGCCCTCGTCAGTGGTAGTGAAGTGAGCAAGCTGACAGCACAGCACACCATATTCTAGTGTTTGTTCTTTGGAATTATCCGGTGATATACTCTCAATGACGACGGCTTTCAGCCCTAATCATTGTTTGAATAACTGGGTCTGAGAAACCTGTGCCCTCAGTACCGTGGCCTCAACCGCCACGCCGTCCAACGCAGCGTAGCCAAATTCTGGCAGTAGAGGGGACCCTGAGAGAGAAGATCTTTTTGCAGAGGTAACCACCAGGGCGTGACTGCTACCAGGTCCATAAGTTCCGCGTACCGCGTTCTTCGCGGTCAATCTGGGACTAAGAGAATCACAGGTAGCCCTCCTTCCTGATTCTCCTGAGCAGCCGGGAAATGAGAGTAGTTTGTGGGAAGACCTAGGGGTAATGACAACCCGTCCGGGGAGCCATTAGCGCATCCGCTGCTAGTGCTCTGGGGTCCCTTGACCTGGCCAGCTAGGCTGGAAGCTTCTGTTTGAAGCGGGATGCCATCCGATCAAGTGACTCCTCTGCTGCAGGTCCAGCCCTGATGGCTTATGTAAGCCACCGCGGTCGCACTGGCATTCCCTCCAGCCGATGTGCAAAGAACTGCAAGGTCCGGAATACTGCTTGCAGCTCCAATACATTTATATGGAGACCGGATTCCTGCCTGCACCAGGTTCCCTGTGCTGACGAATGGGGATTTGTAAATATGCATCCTGGATATCTATCGAGGAAAGGAACTTCCCTGCCTCCAAGGATGCGATGACCGGTCGTACAGATTCCATGCGGAAATGACGAACTGCCACCAACTTGTTCAACTTCTTTAGATCCACAATCGGACAGACAGCCATCCTTTTCAGGGACCACCAAAGGATTAGTGTAGAACCCTGCGAAGTGATGCTCGGGGAGAGCTTGCACCACCACCCCCTGCAAAATAGAGAGTGTGGACCACCTTGAGGAAAGCTGCCGCTTTCCCTGGGTCCCCCGGGGTTCTGGACCGAAAAAGGGGTGGGCGCGTGGTTGCATCAGGAACTCTATCGCATAGCCCCTGGACACGACCTCCTGTGACCTCGAGAAGCCGACCCCCCACCCTATCCGAAACAGGTGGGGGCAGTCCCTCATGCGGAGGGCTTTTGGAACTCTTCGTAGGCTGAGGCCCACGCCAAGAGACCTTGGTTTAAAGGGAGGCCTCTTCCTTTATTCCCGCTCCTGCGGACCTTTCCTCTCCATCCTGCGAGGACTCGTCCGGCGACAGGAGCGAACGTCTCTGCTGCGGGGATGACCGCTTTGGACGATTCTGCGGCAAAAGCAAGCTCTTTTCACCCGTAGAAGTCAACGGGACCTGGGCTTCCCAGGCGGACATCCATACTGGTACTTGCCAGGCCTCAAGCTGGCTGGGGGCCGCCATCTGACGAGAGCAGGAACATTCAGCTTAGAATGCCCGTTGACCCTCTGAGATGAGCCCGACTAGCTCGGCGCCAAAAAGGCGAGATCCTCCAAAGGGCATATTGCTTAACGACCCTTTTGAAGAAGCATCTGCATCCCACGATTTTAACCATAGGCTCCAGCGAGTTGCCATTGATGCCGCAGAGGCCCGAGCCACCTGTTTGGCTGCATCTGCTGTGCTGTGCCCGGCAAATTCCCGGGAAAAGCTCCTTCAAGGACTCCCCCTCGTAACCGTTTTGCCCAGTCAGTAATAGCCTTACTGACCCGGGAAGAGTCAAACACAGGCTTAAGAGCCGACCTAGCCGCCTCAAAAACGGTCTTCGCCAACGCCTTGACCTTTCGATCCTTGAAATCCCTGAGATCGGAGGACTCCGCCGTAGGCAGCATAATAGGCTTAGCCAGGCGAGAGATAGGCGGATCAACTAGCGGTGGGATCGACCACTTCTCCTAACTCTTGTGAGAAGAGGTATTTCCCGTCCAAGTAACCAAACTTGGAAAAAAACGCTTATCCCGATGCCTTCCACTCCTTAGATAGGACCTAGTCAAAGGCCTCATGGGCAGGAAAGGTCTTCGGGAAGTGTTTGGGCTGCCTAAAAGAAAACAATATCCCAGACGCCTGTGGCTCTTGCTCAGTGAGCTGAAACGCATCCCTAAGCTCTCCACCATCGCCGAAAATCTAAGGACCTCATCCTCCTCCATGACAAAGTCTGAGGAGGATTCAGACCAATCCTCGTCCGAACAAACCTTCTCTGCCGATGATCGACGTGACCTTGTACCTGAGGAGCGCAAAAACGACGAGGAGGATGGAGATCAGGAGGACCGCCGTGAGTCCGGGGGCCTGTCCCATCTTCGCCGACGGCCGCGCTGCGAGCCATCTCTTTCTCTCACGTGAACCTGAAGCGTCCTGTGCCAACTTCTCCAAAATCGCACCAGACGCCCGAGTGAGGACCGACACCGCAAGGGACAAGGAGTGGGCCCACTCCGGCTCGGCCATAAATGGGGGCTGAACGGGGGAGGGGTGCTTTGCACTGTCATTTGTTTCGCTGGGGAACAGTCTCTACGAAACGTCTCAGCCTGTCCGCATGCGAACTCTAGGTTACAGCGTGAGCAAGCAAAGTGCGTTACTGTTGCTGTCCTTGGTCCAGCCTCCAGAACTCTGGGGTCGGACATGGTGCTGGGATTTCGACCTGGCAAAAAGCTGCAAACTATCCTCCACTATGCCAACCGCCGGCAGGAGGGATGAGCAGCAAGAGGGGAGAGATAGCCGCCAGGCAGCTTACCCTGGGTCCTTGTCGAGGTCCGAAGAGGTCCGGGGAGCCGCTGGGTCGAGAGCCTGCAAATGCTGAAGAGGCCTCCTGGAGCTTCCAGCCTGAGCAAGCACAGCAGCAAGGAGTGAAGGCGCAGGGCGGTCTCAATCTTTGGCGTGCTGTCTCCCGATATGCTGCTTCACTACATCATCCCTCCTCACAATCCTAAAAGAGGAAGGGAGGGAGGGAGGAAGGGAAGGAGGGAGGAAGGGAGAGGCGGCGTGCATCACAACGAGGCCACGCCCCGGTGGCGCGAAGCCACGCCCACATCAGCGAGGTCACGCCCCCACAACCGCTCACGAAGCCACACCCATGCGTCACTAGGGGTGTGGTCAAGTCGGAGCCACGCCCCCTTCCGGCCCAGAGTGTTGCTGCCGCGCCCATGGCTGCACAGAGGTTCCCTATTGTGCCCCATATGCTGCAAGAGTGCCCCATGCCCGGAGCCCAAGACCCGGGCGGCACCATGTCAACGCGCTGTGCTACTAAGGTGCCACGCCGGGACACCACCGCCTGTAGCCATGCCCACTCAGCGTGCTCATGCCCTGATACCGGCACCAGAACACCACTAGGTAAGCCATCAACCAGAAACAGCCCCCCCCCCCCCCCCGCTGCCCGCGAGCTCAAAGGGAGCAGAGGGAGAGATTAACCTGCCAGCCGCTGCACGATAATATGGGCACGCTAGCGCTTACCCTACGCCATGCTGCCCGAAACAACAAATACATACACAGCGCAACATACGGGGAGAGCCAAGGGAGGGGGAAGGGAAGGTCGCCAGCGCATACTCACCTCTTGCGTCCTTGCTGGTGGAAATAGCGGCTCCCCAGTTCCAGCAGCCTACCCCTGTAACACCGCCTGCCCAACGGGTAGAGGATGTGGACCTTTGCACCAAACGGGGGGCTCTCGCTGGCGGGCCACATGCAGATATATATGATCCGGATTTGCCACCTTTTCTTCTGAGGCGGGCCGGGCAAGAAGCAACCTGGACAAACCCGAGGTTGTTCGCCCTCCTCTCCGTTCGGGTTTGATGGGGAGTGTCCTGCCTCTCCATTTAACCCTGGCCCTTAAAACTAGCCCTAACGGGCACGACCGTCCTCCTACGAGACACTAAGCTAAAAACTGATTAGCCGAGTGTTGGCAGGAGGGATATAGCCAGAGGGCGGAGCTAACTTTTTGTGCTTAGTGTCGCCTCCTAGAAGCTATATTCCCACGGTCTTTGCTGTGTACCCCAATGACGAGACGAGCAAGAAAAGGCTATTTATTTGAACAAATGTGAAGTACAGGAACAAAAACAATCACCGGCCAGACGTTTCGGTGCCATTTATAGCATCTTTTTCCAGGCTAGATCTGGCAGTAGCAGAGGACAGTATTTATAAACAATATGATCCACTCTAAAGTTACCAAAGCTGTGGCTTGTTGGACTTCCGGGAGTGGGTGATCCTCCCTGCATGTGGGCCTGGAACGTAGGCTCTCACACCGGATGCTTTTTACTGTGATTAGGGCGGCGTACTGAACGCCATGCTAATTGTGGTACAATGCTCTAATTAAAGTCAATGGGGCCTCGCAAGCCTGCACACGTTTTTCTAGCGCTGTCTGTTCTATTTTTGTGTGTTTTTGCATTTTTTAACACACCTCATGACCCATCACAATGATAGGGTGCATTAAAAAACACTGCCAAATGCTGTGACAGGTGTTCAAAAACATTGCGCGAAATCACTGTAAATGCCATGATTTTGAATATGCCGTTTTGTGAACGCATGTCTAAGAGCGGCTTAAGGCTACCTACACACAAGCTTATATGGAAAATACTGCATGTCTAATGCAGCGTTTTATCACTGTGTAAGCTGGTGGTGAGCAGGCATATCGCTGCGTAGGATTGCGATTTTGCACTGCACACGACTGCGATCAGGCACAGCTTGAATGGTTTATTTTTTTTAATCTTCGACTGTCGCCAAACGACACTGCAGATACGCAGATAAGCGCTGCAGATACGCAGTATAATTGTATGTGTACAGCGTTGATTAGGCACCCATTGAGAACAATAGGGCTCTATTGCACGCAATATCCTGTAAAATAATACATGCTGAATTCTTTTCCTACATACAATAAAAATATGCTAGTGTTAGTGGGTGAATGAAAAATCTATGTACTTTCATTGACTCCATCCACTGTGTATTATGCACGCATAATACGCAATGAAATTACGCTCATGTGAACCTTCCCTAAGAGACACAAATTAAGAGAATGCAAGGCTGGGTCTCACTCCTGGCCATCAGCAGATTTTGCCGTGGAAGCCCCAGCCAACCACACATTTCCACTGCAGTGGCAAAATGTGGTATCACAGGATGGCCATTCATATGAATGGCCATCCTGTAATAGCAGGACAGAACCGGGTCCACCAGAACGGGAGCCGCTCTTACTGTATAGCTCTCCGTTCTGGATTATAGAGAGGGGTCCTGAGCCGGCGACCCCGCTCTATGATGTTCTAGTGCTCTAATACGACATATGAACATGGATTGGCACAACCCCTTTAAAGCTTTCAAATTAATGGGAGACATTACTCTTCCAATTAGATTCACTAAAACCAGGTTCACCATGAATGTAAGCCACCAGACCAGTGTGAACAGATCCTTATTTCTTGGCGTTGCCACATTTTACCACTATGGAGCGACCAAACTGAATGGGACAATGGTGCAATACCCAGCACAGCTACTGCTAATGCATGGTTTCAGGTATGCAAGGAAGAGGCCACAGTGCTTGCCCACTCCCTTAAAATAGCTGATCGGTGGGACCCCCACTTATGAGATACCCAAGGCCTAGTGTAAGGATAGGCCATCACTATTGTAATCCTAGAAGAGCCCTGCAAAGGGATGGAAAGTAGGACAGAACCATAGTGTTCAGTATGTGAGATGGAGACCTCTTTGGTCTCCATTTCACATAGTTTCTGTTCCTGTCAGTCATTTAAACAGAAAAGAAAAAAGTGTAGAGAACATCACGTCTCTATCCCTTTTAAAATATTGGCAGGGATGTAATCCATGTGAAATGGAGGCCCAAGTGTCCGCCTCACATACTCAGGTTCTGCCCCCATGCACAGAAAAAGATGGAAAGCTGGGACAGAGCCCATGCTGGTTCCAACAGCATGGTGTGAAAAGAGCCTTAATAAAGCCAAGGCTTTAAGAGATCACAGTAGAGAAGCCTGAAGTACAGTGACGGCACTCCCCCTACTGGTTATTGTTAAACACACACCAAGCGCTGCGACTATTCCAGGTGTTTATGGTGGTTTGCATTAAACCATAAGACACTTTCTCATAACTGAAGTGGTTATAGATAACTGAGTATATGGTATTTCATATTTAATGAAGCTCTAAATGCGAGATTGAAAAATGAAATTCTGGCTACTTATTAAACACCTGGTGAACAAGTCCTATCAATAATCTTAACCTATATAGCGCCAACACATTCAGCAGAACTTTATAAATCAGTATGTAAGCAGAAATGAAATGACCCAACATCATTTAGCCCTAGCAATGCCACTAAAAAAGACTGACCTTTGGAATCATTCAGGTGGACAGCTTTGAGGTAAGAAAGCCCAACAATCTCACTGAACTCATCTAACATACGTTGGAGACCGGTCTTTTCTGACAAGTTGTGACCTGAAACAAAAAAAGTTAGAGGGAAAGCACTGACATGTGACCATCGGTGATCAAGATACAGAAGAGGATCTACGGGACATACAACTCACCAGCAGCAAAGGCATGACACGTGTCTAGGCACACGCCAATACGAGACTTATCCTCGACATGGTCAATAATACCTCGCAGTTCCTCAAAGCGACCGCCAACCGTGCTGCCTTGACAGCTCATATTCTCCAACACTGTGGAGATAGAGTAATAAACCACACAAGATGATAAAGAAAGGACTAGAAAAGAAAGATGATCAGGGTCATAGGTATGTAGAAAGCTGTACGCTAATAAGCCAGTAGAAAGAAACTGTATATACATACATTTATACACACGCCTGTCAAGTGATTAAAACCACCAATAGGTGAACTGAATAACATTGATTATCTTGTGATAATGGCCCCAGTCAAGAGATGGGATATGTGAATTAGAAAGCGAGCAGTCAGCTCTTGAAATTAAGGTGTTGGAAGCAGGAAAAATGAACAACTGTAAGGAGCTGAGCAGCTATGAGGAGGGCCAAATTGTGATGCTGGACTGGATGAGACCATCTCCAAAAACAGTAGGTCTTGTTGGAAGTTCCCGGTCTCCCAGTACTAAAAGTAGCAAAAATAAGAACAATCAGTGTACTGGAAGCACGGTCATGGGTGACCAAGACTCATTGATACCTGAGAGGGACGAAGGCTATCACATCTAGTCTGATACAACAGAACATCTACTGTAGCACCAATTCCCGAAAAAAGTTACTGCTGGCTAGGGTACACAAGTATCAGAATAAAGAGGTCATTGAATCTTACTGCATATGGAGCCGCAGGGCTACAGAGCAGTCAGAATTCTCATGCTCTCCCCTGTACACCATTAAAGCACCTACCATAGGCACATGATCATTAGAGGCAGACCATGGAGCAAGGGAAAGAAGTGGCCTGGTCTGATAAATTACATTTTTTTGTACATCATGTGGCTAGCCGGGTGCAAGCTGCAGGGTCAATGTGATGAAATGGGCGATGCTCTGTTGGGACAACTTGGGTCCTGGCACTGATATCAATCTATATAGATTTATCTGTATCTCTATACCTTTATACACATTAAACTACATTCAAAAAGTTGAACCAAACAGATTTAAAAATTAGCTGTTCTTACGTCATTCTCTATATTTAAAAAATATATAATGAAAATGTGCTGCTGTCAAACTGTCCGCGGAGCACAAGTACAGACCGGCACGTTCTGTAGGGAACACTTTTCAGAACCCTTCTTGTTATCCTCACAAGCAGGATTAGATTAGATGGAAAAGTAACAATAATCACTTTGTCAAAACAATCCCGTCCCGCGAAGAAGTTGTCGTTTTGCTGCAAAACTCATCATGCAGTTCCATTTCAGGCAGATATACAAATGATGAGAGTTGTAGTGATTAGATGAGCGGTCTTGTCACTTGAGATGCTAAAAGTGGTTCCCCCATGGCCTATAAAAGGCTCTTGGAGCCCCCTGGTGTGTAGTGACCTATTCTTCACTTGTGTGGAGCTTGTTGACCACTAGACGCCTCTACGACGCAGAGAAGAGATTTCACCCCATTACCAAAGTCTGAGAGGGGCACAATACTGAAATGCGAGAAGCTGGATGGTTGTATTGTCAGTTTGCCCGCCACCTGGGTAGTTCTCACCAGACTGTTAGGAGGTGTTGGGACTAGTGGATGCATGAGAGCACGCACACAAGGTCACCAGGCTCAGGACACAGAGAGTTATACAGCTATTTTCATTGATGTGCTCCTAGGAACCATTCAAACATCCAACCCGCAACAGAAGACTTACGGCCCATTTACACACAACGATTATTGCTCAAAATTCGTTCAAACGATGAAATATGAGCGAATCGTTGAGTGCAAACACTGCCATCGTTTACTTTTTGGCTGAACGCTGATTTTAAGGTGAGTTTAGAATTAGAGATGAGCGAGCATACTCGGTAAGGCGATATACTCGAGAGAGCATCGCCTTTTTCGAGTACCTGCTGGCTCGTCCCTGAAGATTCAGGGGGGGGGGGGGGGGGGCAGCGCGGGTGAGCGGGGGGATCGCGCGCGCGAGAGAGAAAGGGAGGGATCTCTCTCACTCTCCTCCCGGCTCCCCCTCACTGCCCCATGCCGCCACCGAACCCCGCCCCCCTCCCCCCCCCCCCCCCCCGAATCTTCAGGGATGAGCCAGCTGATACTCGAAAAAGGCGATGCTCTCTCGAGTATATCGCCTTACCGAGTATGCTCACTCATCTCTATTTAGAATCCATCGTTCAACCATAGAGAAGATAACAGGGATCGTACGCTGTGTTCTGCACGCGAGTCAGAGATTACATTGTATTCTGTCAACAGTCCGCTTGAGAACAATAGAGCTGTATGCAGAGCTCGGACCACATGCTGTGTTCTGCAACAGCTCCTGGAGGCCCTTTTAAACGCAAAAGGAAGCTTATGAAGTGCTAATGGACATTAGTGTCCATTAACACTTTATGCAAAACGATCGCTAAAACTGTTAATCAAGATTTCAATTGTTTGAAAGATTATCTTTGCGTGTAAATGGGCCTTTACCGGTCTGCAGTTTCCAGACTCACTTTTCAACCCCTTTTTGAATACTGGCACCACATTGGCTATGCGCCAAACCAGTGGAACAGACCCTGTAGTAAATATAAGAAACAATGGTCTGTCTATCACATTATTCAATTTCCTCCAGAATAAAGTAATTTGTCTATTTTAATCTTTTTAAGGCAGCTCTCTCTGTACGTTGTCCTGGGTTAAACTGGGAACATTTAGTGGAGAGTTAACTTTATCACTCTGCATTTCACCTGGCATCTCCTTTTCCACTATGAATACACTGGAGGAAATAACTATTTAATAGATTTGTTTTCTCCTAATCATCCTCTATAATTTTCCCTACGTTATTTATTTAAGAGTCAAAGCTTTCAATATTAATCTTTTTATTATTTATGTAAATGAAGGATAGTTCAGTGTGAAGGCCCATTTAGACACAACGATTATCGCTCAAAAGATGTCTTTGGAGCAACTTTTGAGCAATAATGGTCGTGTCCCTTTACAACGCAAGGTGATCGCTCAAACGTTGAGCGATCACCTTGCACATCCAGCGGAGGATGCAGAGGACAAGCGGCAGGGGGGAAGGGGGGGAGAGGAGAGGTGTTGTTCTCTGCATCCAGCTGTTCGCCGCTGGGAGCGCCCTGCTGTCATTTAACCGAGCGCTCCCAGCAGAGGATGCAGAGGACAAGCAGCGGGGCCGCTTGTTCTCTGGATCTGGCTGTTCCCTGCTGGGAGTGCCCGCCTGTCATACAGCCGAGCCCTCCCAGCGGAGGACTGAGAAGATAAGTGGGGTGGCCCTGCTTGTCTTCTGCATCCAGTTGTTCTCTGCACAGAGCGCCTGGCTCTTATACAGCCGAGCGCTTGAAGCGAAGGATGCAGAAGACAAGCGGGCTGTTATACAGCCAAGCGCTCCGTGCCGGGAATAAGGAACAGAGCTGGACCGCTCTGTTCTTCATACCCAGCCTGTCATCAGGGAGCAAGATACAGCTGAAACAATAGTATCAGCTGTATCCTGCTTTGAATCCCTGATAAGGCTCATCGCTGTCTTTCAGCACGCAGAAAGACAACGATGAGCGATGGCTTAACAAAAACTGCACGATGTAAGTGTAGTTAAACACAACGATTATCGCTGAAAAGATGGCTTCTGTTATATTTGGTAGCCTATAGAAAACCCTTAAGAGTATTTTATTATTGGTTTCCCCTTCATGTATTTCCATCCAAAGAGACTCCACATGTTAATTTTTCCATAATGTGGGATTTAAACATGATTTTACATAAAGACAAACTCCTCCCCCTTTCCAGTTTTTACAATCCCTTCTGAAAAGAAGTTAACCGCCAGTCACAGCTTTTGTCCAACTAGATCTCAGTTATTCTCACTATGTCAAAGTTTTCCTCAGACATTATTATTTTCAGTTCGACAACCTTATTGGTCTGACTTATAGCCTTAGTCATCACAAAGTTTAGAAGGTATTAGTTATTTTTATATTAAGTGTATCCCTACCAACTGTTCTGACAGTTCTAACTGTACTAACCCCTCCCATTCTCATTAGTACCAGATCACTGCACTATCTTCTGCTCTATCTCTCTAGCTGCCCTCTGCCCCCAGTCCCTAGTCTAAACATGTTCAGAAAATAGAACGAAAACAGAAATATAGAAATAGGAAATAAAACTATTAGGAAAAAAGTATAATTCAGTATGTGATTTTAATCTGCAAAAAAAAAAAAAGAAAATAATATCCCTTTAAAGGGGTTGTCCCGCGCCGAAACGTTTTTTTTGTTTTTTTCAAACCCCCCCCCCCCCCCCCCCCGTTCGGCGCGATGCAGGGGTTAAAAAAGAACACCGCACAGCGCTTACCTGAATCCCCGCGCTCCAGTGACTTCTTACTTACCTGCTGAAGATGGCCGCCGGGATCTTCTCCCTCGGTGGACCGCAGGGCTTCTGTGCGGTCCATTGCCGATTCCAGCCTCCTGATTGGCTGGAATCGGCACGTGACGGGGCGGAGCTACACGGAGCCGGCATCCTGCACGAGCGGCCCCATTGAGAAAAGAAGAAGACCCGGACTGCGCAAGCGCGGCTAATTTGGCCATTAGACGCCGAAAATTAGACGGCTCCATGGAAACGAGGACGCTAGCAACGGAGCAGGTAAGTGAAAAACTTCTTATAACTTCTGTATGGCTCATAATTAATGCACAATGTACATTACAAAGTGCATTAATATGGCCATACAGAAGTGTATAGACCCACTTGCTGCCGCGGGACAACCCCTTTAACTGATATAAAAGTTGATAGTCTTTCTTGAAAAGTGTTGTTAATTCTCATAATTGATGCAGGAATTTATTCCGATTGTCATAATGAAAGTTAGGTGCATGAGTTTGTGTGCTTTTTTCATTACCCTTTTTGTGAACAATTTGCTTACCCACTGTAACTCCAGAAACTTGTGAGTGGGCGTAATTTATCCCATCAGCAATGAGTTCCAGGCATTTGCCCACTGGCATTTCACCAATATGTGATCCAGGGTGAATGTTGTATAGAGTAAGGCCAAGCTTCTGGCAACGGTTTAATTCTTCAACCAGCATAGCACGGCTCTTCTGAAACACATCTTTAAATGAAATGTAGGAATAAAGCATGAACATACAGAATAAATATATGAACTATAGTAATTTTAGGTATACCTGGTTTAGGTGAACCCAGGTTCATAAGATATGGGCTGTGTGGAAGTATATAACGGGGCTCAAAGCCCAGCTCATCACATGTGCTTCTGAACTTCTCAGCAGCCTCTTCTTCTAGGGGTTTACTGTTCCAGGTTCTCTGAGACCTCAAAAACAGACCAAATGCTCTGGCTCCAATATGTTTGGCCTCCACTACTGCTTTCCACAGTCCCCCTGCGCCCTCACAAAAGAGCATACAGTACATGTGATGGGATCTGATGTTTCATTTATTACAATCAATCATTAATGCACTTACTTTCACATACCTTGAATGGATACATGCGCTCCTACATACTTGTGAGAGCTCAAACTGCGGTGAAGATGTTTCGTTACCATCTCAGACACCTCCACTTCTTTCTCTACTCTCTTGGGGTTATCATTATTGGGTTTCTTCCTTACTCTTGTCTTTCTCTCAGATGTTTGATTTCTAAATGCATCTGAGGAATAATTGGAAGAATGAACTTTTACAAACAGCTAATAGTTGATCCTAAATGACACATATGGCAAGATTAGTAATTATAAAGTGTCCAATAATTATTACTGCTTTTATAATTCAACTTAGATTCCAACAACCTGCACGCAAATACCCATTTACACAACTGGACTCCATGGTTTTTTTTGAATAATTATTCATGACGATGTAACTTTATATTTTAATTTCTTCTAATAAAAAAAATTATGCAGTCACTCAAAATGCCATGGTTGTCCCCATAAAGGGGCTGTCTAGTCTGGACTACTTACAACGTAACAGTAATGTAGCACAATAATGAACTGGGTCGGCTGTCTCCAGTGGTCCCACTGGAGTAAATGGAAAGGTGGTGTGCACATTTGGCCATCCCTACCATACACTTCAAGAAGAGTCGCGTTAGGACTTCTGTCAGGATACAAGCCCTTTAAGTTAATGGGGTACACTGTCAGGTGTTGTCAAGACAGAAATCAAAAATAGAAATTTATGTAATATATCTTCTGCACATGATCATACAACCCCTAGACTACATTCATATAGCGCCATATGCCTAAAACAGCATTCAGATGGAACCCTGAACAGCTCCGTAGGCCGTCATCAGTGAAACACAGACTAAAGCTGCAAGCTTCGGTTTCTGCTACAGCAGGTTGCAATCCACTTCCGTCTTCTGAGCAGGCAGAATGGCATGTTCAACTACACTATTCTGTCCGGCCAAAACACTGGAAATAAGCGGTAACCTGTAGGCCAAAGCATTCAGTTTTAGTCTCTGTTTCATTAATGACAGCATTTGGATCCATTCAAGGTTCCATCTGATATAACTCCTGGATGGGAAGGCTAGTCGGGGCCCTAACAGTATGTGAAAGTAGCCTTAGAGGGAGATTGCACTCAAATTTGGCTTATAAATAATCTGTTAAAGGGAATGTATTATCAGAAAATGAACTATTGTTTACATTTTCATGCAAAACAGTTTTGAAATGTTGGTTATTTTTCTAATTTTCATGTCATTATCTATACAAAAAAAAATAATCCTGAAAACTTCCAGTTCTCATGCTGACTGCTGAGCCTCATAATAGTCTAACACTTCCTATTCTGTAGAGAACACTTCTCATTATTTACAGACAGAATTATAATGTTAGGTAGCACCTATAGATTACACCAGATCCACCACTCACTATAGGTGATGGCACAGCTCACCTCCTCCCCTTCATTGCTAAAGTGATAGAGAATGCCAACGAATCTCTCCCACAGAAGTCAACTACAGATACCAATTTCCTCTAGCAGGTTGTAAAGCACACTGATGAATTGCTGTTAGTGAGCAGCAGCTCACAGGATAGCTACCTTCATAATCATGTAGAGACAAATTGGGGGGGAAAAAAAAAAAAAAATCAAGAATCGGAAAGTAAAAACAAACTATAAAAAATACAGTTGAATATATAATTTATAAAATAGAAATATGACAAACTCATTTACCATAATACGATGCGTGCTTTGAGCTGCCCGTGAGCCAGCGCTAAATGCAATATTGAGTGAGACCAAGTTGCCTGGAACACAAGCCATAAAAGTAGCCATGCAGCACATTAGTGTCAGTATAAAGAGACACAGTCACCATCTTTGAGTCCCATAAACCAAGTTAGGGCACGAAAAGTCCACGGAGACATCTTTCGTACTCACTAAGTGCCCCATTCCTGCGCTTTGTCTCCCTGTGAAGTCAGTACTCCAGCAGCTTGATTCTTTATGCACAGACATATGCAATTCCTCTCTATGGTAAGTGCGTGTGCAGAAAGAGTCAAGCAGCTGGCGAGTACTGACTTCACAGGGACACAGCACTAGAAGCCCCTTAATTCAGCTTATGGGGCGTAAAAGTGATGACTGTGTCCCTTTAAAGCACATCTGTAATGTACATGCTTTTTCATGCTATTTTTGCTAAGAGGGAACAAACTGAATAATTGGCATAATCAGATGATAGATGATTATAAGACTCACCTGTTTCAGGTGTCACATCAGTAGAGGTGTCTGTATTCTGCGTCTGAGTCTTGTTTGTGGTTTCCTTTTTCTTTGATTTTTGCTTCTTGTCATCTGAGCCTTTACTTTCTAGTAGCAAAGTCAAAATGTTAGTTGGTCGGCCGCATGTTTCTGCCTCTGACAGCGGGATTTAACGCACCCGTCATTGATGAGATGCGATAAACGCGGTAAAGTAGAGCAGACAGTGCTCAAAAACCTTGGCGTTTTCTAACGCCATGATCGAGCATGTCTGTGAGGCCCCATTAAAAACAATGGAATCGTTCTACTGTGATTACTGCACCGGTCAAAACGCTGCAGTAAAAAACGGATGTGTGAGAGTGGCCTTAGTTTGTAGCAAGATATCCTGATTAAAAACCATTACAACCCAAATAATATTTATATACAGTATGAAGTATTCACATGGAACTTACTCTTTCCCTAGAAGTAAAAAAATTAGCAAAAATTTAAAATCCTTGGACTGCCTACAGCCTGGGACTGTGCAGAATACAGCACTTTTCCTTCCAGCCTGAAACTGGGTAGCTGAGTGTAAAGCGAGCGGACCGTATTACAGTCAATGGGGTCTGCACGGCGCTGTTTGGTTCCGTCTGAGCAGGAAAGCGTAAATCCCCAGAGCAGATGTGAAAGCAGCCTTATCCCATACCCCCAGGATAGGGTATAACTATCTGACTGGTCGGAGACCGATCATTGGGATGCCTTGCGATCACAAAAACGGTAGTCCTTAAAAGTCCCTAAATAAGTGGTGCTATGGTCAGATATGTACACCACCACCGTTCATTTCAATGGCACTGTCAGACAGATTAACTCTTGAAGTAGGCAGTCTTACTGAAATGAATGTTCTGTGCCACTGTAGTGAAAGAAGTCAGCTGAATTAATAAAGTAAATAAAAGTTAATTTTGTATACATATCAAAAATGAGCTCAAATATCACTGCCAGCAGCCATATTTACCTATATACTAATCCAAAGATATACCTGGGGCAGGTACAAACACCACTTCCCAACAGAATACAGACAGGCAAATTACTATACAGGGGAGCATTGCAGAAGTGCAAGATACTGATGAACAACCACTCACACCTACCACATACTGGGGGTATGATAAATATTATCTATTTTACCACGGAATCTGCAACATAGAGCCCACTGTTCTCTATGGTCGCGGATATATCCATAGCCTATATTGCGCGTGGGCTGCAGGTATCCATGTCATCACTAAGCAACGGCGTGGGTAATATAAACAAAAAAAAAGGTGTGCTGCACATGACCGACTGCGTGAGTATGCGGTCATACTCAGTATATTACGCCATGTGAACCAGACCTTGGGCTTCTCCAATGCTTCCCTCATACTCTGGAACTTACTACCCCAGGCAATCTCTTCCCCGCCTTCAAATTCTCCAAAACCTACCTCTACAGAAAAGCTTACAACGTACAAGAACTCTGCTGTCTCTACGTTGTAATATCAGCAGCTTCCACCCTCACCTGCTGTCTCTTGTAGAGTATAAGCCCTTGCAGACAGGGGGCGCTCTCATTTCACTCATGTTTATAGTTCTTGTTTTCTCTGTTATGTATTGAAGCATGTCATACACAGTGGCCCTTGGCACTTTAGAAATAAATAACAGCCCACAAGCCGGCAGGTTTTTTGTCTTCTGTGTAGAAGCTAGCAGAAAAGCTTGGTGAAGTGACTTCAGGATCTACTGGTAGACAATGATCCACTATCTGGCCATTGCTGCAGCTGCTCACAACTGCACTGCTTTACGACAGACAGTTCTGGAGTCTTTTGAGAACACTCACATTTGTCAGGTTTTATATCTATAGATATATATTCTGTGTCTGACGTTTAGGGCATTAAACACAACACCGTGTTTGCAGAGTGAAAAAGTTTTCACTAGTCTGATTCTCGTGCAATATTACTCTGTGCGAGCAAAGATAGGAATTTCCCTATCTTTTTTTCTTTTTTTTTCTCTCGCATGCAATAGTAAGACATTTAAACAGTTTAACCCCTTAAGGACTATGCTGTTTTGCACCTTAAGGACCAGACACATTTTAGGGATTTTACCCATGTGGTGGTTTAACTGCCCTATTTTTTTCCTTCAGCTACTAAAATTATTTTTGCTGCGTTTTTTTTTTCCTGTGACATATAGGACTTTTTTTTTAATATGTTTTTCACTGACTTTTTTTTTCTTTTTTTTTAGTAAAAAGATGAAAAAGTGATTTTTTTTTTTAACATTTATAGTTATTTTTTTTTAATTAGTATATTTACACAAAAAGGGAACCGGTTTCTCATTTTGTTTTGGATGTTTTGATATATAATACGGTATGTATGGTTTTGGATTCCAGGGCACATATGGCGATGGTTTTGGTTGGCGTCAGCTTTTGTTTTTTTCTTTTTTATGTATATATTTTTATTTTATTCCATAATTTTGTTTTACTTATTTACGTAATTATTTTTTTTTACTATCCATGTATGTCCCCCATGATGTCATATAAGACCTAAGGGGGTCACATGCTTTTTGCTTTTTTATTACACACTTTACCATTGTAACATCCATAGGAGCCCCAGTTACAAGGGGAAAACATCCCTTCTAGTGACATTAGTCACTGGCAGGGCTGATCAGGGTCTTCTTGGACCCTGCAGTTCTGTTATCTCAGGAATCCCAGCGATCACGTGACTGCCGAATGGCATAGTGGAAGAAACACTTCCACTTTCACTTGTTAGCACATAGCACTCATTGAGTGCTGTGTACTAAAGAAAGGAGAAGGCAGAAAGGGTTAAAAACTCCTCCTGTCTTCTCCGTGACTAACAGCTAACAACACGATATTCTTCTGATTGATTGCAGAAGCAGGAACTTTAATCCCCACAGTATTTTTACTATCGGCTGGGATTAAAGCCCGGGAGCAAGTGCCGTAAATTTACAGTGCTTGGTCCTAAGTGGGTTAAAAAAAAGAAGACTTTTCACTAGTTCATGTGCAAATGCGATCTGTTGCGGCAGGTGTATTTGTGCATGCGACCATATGAAGGTGCCCTTACTTGCAGTTTCTATTTTTCTTGTTATTCGCTTCTTGGAAGGTTCGGACTTCGGACTGTCGTCTGACCCGGGATTTTCTGAATAATAAAAATAAACAGAATATATTTTTAAGGCAGAAACTTTATGTTATGTCACATCTCAGTAAACTATTGTATCCATATGTCTTTACTGAAGAGTCTTCCCACACAAATACAGTTAATACATCTAAGCAAGATGTATAACAGATATGAACGCTCTTCAGCTTGCCCTATTATTCTTCGCTGCGGCCCACATTCAGTCTTCTCTGCTCCCAATCACTGCCAGGCTGAAGAAAGTTAGATGCAAGCACACTTTTGCCTCTTGTCCTGCAACCACCCAAGCGGGGGCTTGCTCGATTTATACGCGCTTTAGAATATGTAGTGCGAGTTTAGCTTGTAATCTATTGAGATTATAGCCATAAAAACAGTCCGTAATATTCCTCCGAGCATTCAGGCCTCACGACTAGACTGTTTCCACAAGTCCCCAAAGACTAGAAGGGCACGTTCACACAGCTGATTTTCCACACCAATTCCAATGTATTTTCTGCACTTGACTCGATGATAGTTTGTTTTTTTTCCCGTAAATCGGTTTCCAAATATATGAACTGACATGTAAATTCATAAAAGGAGACCACACACAGAATAGCACCACTAGATGCACGCAGATCCGGGCAGAAAAGCAAGAATCAGCCTACCATATCATGGCTGATTTTTTAAACAGAAATATCAGCAGTGTGAACATGCCCTTAGGGCGCATTCACACGACGTGATTTTGGCGCGTATTACATGAGTGATGTACGGCCGCATCACACATGGGAATGGAGTCCATGAAAGTACATGGGCTTTTGTTGGTCCATTCACATTAGCATGTAAACACTGCGTGTAGATACGCACATGAAAAAGATCGCAGCATGCTCCATTTCTCAGGGTACCACGCAGCATGAGCCCTATACTTTTCAATGGATAGTGAACGCAACGTGTTCCATACACAATATATTGCATATGGGCAATAATACATATGCAACGCCGCTAAAATACAAAGCGGGGAATTAAAAAAAAAAAAAGACAAAAGAAATCCTGCGCATGACCGTGTAAGTGAGATACGCAGTCATGCTCAGTGCGCTCGCTGCCATACGCAGCGATAGCTGACTCTTTTCCGGACCATGAGGCCTCATACATACCGGTAAACTACTGCGTGGCCCACGCAGCGTTTTACGCATTCTGTTGTGTGAATGAGCCCTAAGGATGTCTTCACATATAGCGCATTCATTGTAAAACACAAACAGTACAAGTTGATGGGGTCTTAATAGAAGAATGGGGAACACAAGACTCCTCTGCTCTTGATAACTGAGGATCCCGGCGCCAAGAAGCCCAAACGCAAAAGACATAACTGTCCACAGCCAGAATACAAATACATTATTACTCAATGCATTCTCCTACCATCTTTCCTTGTCCGCCTTTTTACTTTGTTGCTAGCTGGGAGACTTTTCTTAGGCTTTTGAGCAGCGGCGCCTCCTCCTCCTTCTCCGTCCATAATTATGGGAGCTGGAAATGATGACATTATTTATGTAAGAAGGAAAGCAAAGCTCAAAACCTATCCAATGGATGTAAATGGACAAGAAGTGTCACTGGGGAACTGGGTGGCAGGTCCCTGTATCCTAGATTTAGTACAGCAGCGACAGAACCTGATGGGTGCGGTACTAGTAGATACTCTGGGATATGGACAACCATAATGAAATGTTAACAGTACAATGTTACTATAACCCCGTGTTCACATAGCAGTGCAGTTCTGAGGACGTTTTTGTTGATTTTAGTAAAAAAGGAAAACATTACAAAAAAAGCAAACAAGGGAAAAGTATTTTTTAAAAAGGCTATGACCGCACCTCTCTATACTCACCTGTCCAATGGCTTCCCCCATCCAGCGCCAATAATCTGGCCCCTACCAGCCTCACCCCAAGAGTGACAGCCATCAAACTAAGGGGCTGCTCACATCGCACTTTTAATGCATGTTAAACATATATGAAACAAATCCATACATTCAACTTTTAACCCCTTATTATTTTGATATATCCATCATGGGTCACAACAGGTTGTATGAAGCAAGGTCGAGAGGCGGCTATCAGCTGCTTCTGACAGCCAATGGCAATGGCTGCGGTCGGATCTAACTCCTATTGAAGCTATTTAAGAGCTAAAATGCCAAGGGGGCTAGAGGTGGTCCCCTCACTTCCCACTGGCCACCCACAACACAATCCCAGGGTGCTGATGGACAACCATGGCAGCCTAAGGCAATGTGAAGGCTCACAGAGCTCCTAAGGATTTCAGCCTATTAAGTCCCGCCTGTGGCAAGGCTTAATAGGTTGCTGGCCAGTAAAAGTACAATATACTACAGAACTGAAGTATTGCAGTATATTGTACAAGCCATCAGACGATTGCAAGTTCAAGTTCCCTATGGGGACGAAAAAACAGAAGAGAACGTAAAAATAAGTGTAATAAAAAAAGTTTTACAATTTAGGGGAAAAAAAATAAAAATCAGCGGACGAGGCTGAACGGGGAAGGGTGTGGCAGCAGACGAGGCTGAACCTGGGGGGCCAGAGGCGGATGAGCCAGAACTGGGAAAGTCTGTCGTTTAGGCCGGCTGCACACGAACGGGTTGGATTAAGCAGGCAGGAGCCTGCTGTGGAATCCGACCCTGTGCCCGGCCAGCGTTCGCGCATGCCTGTCTTAAAATCTCATCTGTACTGTGGATGGTCCGCGCAGTGCAGATTTTTTTTTTTTCCTGCGCCGTCACTAGGTGATGACGAGTACCTGCAACCTATTCACAAAGTCAATCGGAGATGGGCCATGGGTTGGATGGCTTCCACTGACTTCAATGGAACCCGTCCGTGTGGACACTGCACAATAATAGAGCGCGCTGCGAGTTTTCCTCCGTGAGCAGGAAGAATTACTTTTCCATACAATGCTATGGGCAGTATTTGCTATGGAATTCAGAGGCGGATGCTGACTGCAGATTCCACAATGCAGATCGGCCGTGTGTAGCTGGCCCTAGGCTACATTCACACAGGTGGGCCAGGTATTGCGCTGGTTAACGTGCGTTATAAACGCAGTTGCGAGAAGTTTTTCATTCAAAAACATCTATGTCACTTCTGAGCTGCTGGCGAATCACCAGTGTCTCCCGTGGCATGGAGCATGTAGACCATCTGGCGGGCATTGTGCCGCCAGCTCTCACACACTGAAACGGGATCCCCGAGATGGGCGCACCCCTTTATTATCTACCACCGCCAGACGCAACGTGACTGAGCCAGAAGAATGGAAACACCGGAACCATACAATAATAATTACTAAGTTGAAGGTATTTTTGATGGTCACACGCAACTTTTTTCCGCGAGTAAACATCTGCAACAACTGAAGAAAAATAACCGTTTACTACAAAATGAGATGCAACTAGCAAAAAAAACCAAAAAACTTGTAGCCACGTGACCAGCTACAAATCAGAGAATGGATTCCTCTATAAGCAGGTGACCGGTCAGCCGGCATGGGGCTCCAGGCAGTGATACATGACCGAAAACAAACGTACAAACACAAGTTCACCAAACCCACATCACACGTTTGTCGCCGGCAGAGCACGAGTTAACATTCAGGGGGCTCTGAGCTCCCCACCCGCATCCACTAGAGGTCCGCGCAGCCGCACCTCACAGCACTTGTCTCCTCTCACTCTGTAATACGTTTTCCGAATACTGAGACTTCTTAAAAATGGCCGCTGGGTCTCTGTAGTCTGCACATTACTGACGTCGGCGGATAGGTAATTACACGCTGTCAGATTCACTATGCATACGGTGCCATCTAGTGGTCAGTGTAGAATATACTACTGTAGATTATGCCGCATACTAACCAGTCATCACCTGTAGATGGCGACACCATGCCCGAAGTACCTCTACAGGAATTTTAAAACATTGGGGTCCATAAAACTTCGGGAAGGAGGGGGAGCTTCTTGTTTTTTAAGCCTAAACAATTTTTAGATTTTCATTTTTGTTTTTTTTCATCCCACATTCCAAGAGCTAGAACTTTTTCATCTTCCGGTCAGCTTAGCTGTACAAGGGCTTGTTTTTTTTTGTGAGACCAGTTGTAATTTTTAATGTTACCATTTAATGTATTGGAATTTTTTTTTAAGTGTGATGTAGTGAAAAAAAAACAATACGGCAGTTTTTCTGTTGTTTTTTTTTTTGCTTTAACAGTGTTCATGATGTAGTGATCTATTATTGTATCTTTACTCCACTAGAAAGGCCTGGTGCAGCCAAAATTGACAGGCGGTTGACACCCCCTGTACGTGATTGGCTGCACAGCTGGCTTGCCTGCAGGTCATGGCAGGCCAGTAACCTAATGCTGCAGCTCCAAGTCCTTTGAATCCACGGCGGGCTGCAGCTCTGTTTCTTCATGGCCCCCGCTACAGCCGCGTATTGGGCCAGCTGAAACCCCGGCAGCGGCACTCCGCTCCGTGTTGAAGTGCAGAGCGTGGTCACCATGAGTGAGGGAAGAGTGCTGTGGAGCAGCTTTGCCAGCGGCGCCGCAGAAACCCTTAGATGTGTTTAATATTCCAGTGGACAGCAGGTAGGACACAGCGCCAGGGGTCCCGTAAGTGGCAGACGGTGTCCACACACAGAGCGCCACAGCATCAGGGAGCCAGCAGCAGTTAGTGACTGCAGCGACAAAGAGCAGCAGGAGGAGGACAGCTGGGAGGCCATAGCGCCAAAGCCGGGGGATAGGTGGTTAGCTGCGGACGGCTGTTCAGTCACATAGCACATAGTACGCCTCACATAATAGCAGTTTAGCACCTTCCAGGACCTTCACCTATTGACCCAATCAGGAGCTAGAAGTGTGACAGGGGCGTCCCTGCATCCAAGCCCTGTCAAACCCCTAGCTTCTGGTGGCGTCAAGATACAATAATACCGTGGTGATCTGTCACCGGGGGTGTATGAAGGCTCGTTTTTTGTAAGGTCAGCTGTAGTTGTGCACTCAGTAGTAATAGTGCCCCCCACAGTGGCCTTAGTAGTAAGTGTCCCCCACTGTGGCCTCAGTATTAATAGTGTCCCCCACAGTGTCCTCAATAGTAATAGTGTCTAATACAGTGGCCTCAATAGTAATAATGTCTCCCACAGTGGCCTCAGTAGTAATAATGTTCCCCATAGTGTCCTTAGTAGTAATAGTGTCCTCCACAGTGGCCTTAGTAGTAATTGTGTCCCCCACAGTGCCCCAGTAGTAATAGTGTCTCCCACAGTGGCCTCAGGAGTAATAGTTACCTCCACAGTGGCCTCAGCAGTAATGATGTCCCCAACAGTGGCCTCAGTAGTAGTAGTGTCCCCCACAGTGGCCTTATTAGTAACAGTCTTACCCACAGTGCCCTCAGTGATAATAGTGACCCCCCACAGTGGCCTCAGGAATAATAGTGTCCCCCACAGTGGCCTCAGTAGTAATAGTGTCCCCAACAGTGGCCTCAGTCGTAATAGTGTCTCCCACAGTGGCCTCAATAGTAATAGTGTGTCCCACAGTGGCATCAGTAGTAATGGTGTTCCCCACAGTGGCCTCACTAGTAATAGTGTCCCCCACAGTGGGCTTAGTGGTAATAGTGTCCCTCATAGTGGCCTCAGTAATAAGTGTTCCCCACAGTGGCCTCAGTAGTAATAGTGTCCCCCACAGTGGCCTCAGTGGTAATAGTGCTCCTCACAGTGGCCTCAGTAGTAATAGTGTCCCCCACAGTGGCCTCAGTAGTAATAGTGCTCCTAACAGTGGCCTCAGCAGTAATGGTGTCTCCAACAGTGGCCTCAGTAGTAGTAGTGTCCCCCATAGTGGCCTTATTAGTAACAGTATTACCCACAGTGCCCTCAGTGATAATAGTGACCCCCCACAGTGGCCTCAGGAATAATAGTGTCCCCCACAGTGGCCTCAGTAGTATTAGTGTCCCCAACAGTGGCCTCGGTAGTAATAGTGTCTCCCACAGTGGCCTCAATAGTAATAGTGTGTTCCACAGTGGCGTCAGTAGTAATGGTATTCCCCACAGTGGCCTCACTAGTAATAGTGTGTCCCACAGTGGCCTCAGTGGTAATAGTGTCCCTCACAGTGGCCTCAGTAATAAGTGTTCCCCACAGTGGGCTCAGTAGTAATAGTGTCCCCCACAGTGGCCTCAGTGGTAATAGTGCTCCTCACAGTGGCCTCAGTAGTAATAGTGTCCCCCACAGTGGCCCCAGTAGTAGTAGTGTCCCCCACAGTGGCCTTATTAGTAACAGTGTTACCCACAGTGGCCTCAGGAATAATAGGGTCCCCCACAGTGGCCTCACTAGTAATAGTGTCCCCAACAGTGGCCTTAGTAGTATTAGTGTCTCCCACAGTGGCCTCAGTAGTAATAGTGTCCCCAACAGTGGCCTCAGTAGTAATAGTGTCTCCCATAATGGCCTCAATAGTAATAGTGTCTCCCACAGTGGTGTCAGTAGTAATGGTGTTCCCCACAGTGGCCTCACTAGTAATAGTGTCCCCCACAGTGGCCTCAGTGGTAATAGTGTCCCTCACAGTGGCCTCAGTAGCAATAGTGTCCCCCACAGTGGCCTCAGTAGTAATAGTGCTCCTCACAGTGGCCTCAGCAGTAATGGTGTCTCCAACAGTGGCCTCAGTAGTAGTAGTGTCCCCCACAGTGGCCTTATTAGTAACAGTATTACCCACAGTGCCCTCAGTGATAACAGTGACCCCCCACAGTGGCCTCAGGAATAATAGTGTCCCCCACAGTGGCCTCAGTAGTAATAGTGTCCCCAACAGTGGCCTCAGTAGTAATGGTGTCTCCCACAGTGGCCTCAATAGTAATGGTGTGTCCCACAGTGGCGTCAGTAGTAATGGTGTTCCGCACAGTGGCCTCACTAGTAATAGTGTGTCCCACAGTGGCCTCAGTGGTAATAGTGTCCCTCACAGTGGCCTCAGTAATAAGTGTTCCCCACAGTGGGCTCAGTAGTAATAGTGTCCCCCACAGTGGCCTCAGTGGTAATAGTGCTCCTCACAGTGGCCTCAGTAGTAATAGTGTCCCCCACAGTGGCCTCAGTAGTAATAGTGCTCCTCACAGTGGCCTCAGCAGTAACGGTGTCCCCAACAGTGGCCCCAGTAGTAGTAGTGTCCCCCACAGTGGCCTTATTAGTAACAGTGTTACCCACAGTGCCCTCAGTGATAATAGTGACCCCCCACAGTGGCCTCAGGAATAATAGGGTCCCCCACAGTGGCCTCAGTAGTAATAGTGTCCCCAACAGTGGCCTCAGTAGTAATAGTGTCCCCAACAGTGGCCTCAGTAGTAATAGTGTCCCCAACAGTGGCCTCAGTAGTAATAGTGTCTCCCACAGTGGCGTCAGTAGTAATGGTGTTCCCCACAGTGGCCTCACTAGTAATAGTGTCCCCCACAGTGGCCTCAGTGGTAATAGTGTCCCCCACAGTGGCCTCAGTAGTAATAGTGTCCCCCACAGTGGCCTCAGTAGTAATAGTGTCCCCCACAGTGGCCTCAGTGGTAATAGTGCTCCTCACAGTGGCCTCAGTAGTAATAGTGTCCCCAACAGTGGCCTCAGTAGTAATAGTGTCCCCCACAGTGGCCTCAGTGGTAAAAGTGCTCCTCACAGTGGCCTCAGTAGTAATAGTGTCCCCCACAGTGGCCTCACTAATAATAGTGTCCCCCACAGTGGCCTCAGTGGTAATAGTGTCCCTCACAGTGGCCTCAGTAATAAGTGTTCCCCACTGTGGCCTCAGTAGTAATAGTGTCCCCCACAGTGGCCTCAGTAGTAATAGTGTCTCCCACAGTGGCCTCAATAGTAATACTGTCTCCCATAGTGGTGTCAGTAGTAATGGTGTTCCCCACAGTGGCCTCACTAGTAATAGTGTCCTCCACAGTGGCCTCAGTGGTAATAGTGTCCCTCACAGTTGCCTCAGTAATAAGTGTCCCCCACAGTGGCCTCAGTAGTAAAAGTGTCCCCCACAGTGGCATCAGTAGTAATAGTGTCCCCCACAGTGGCAACAGTGGTAATAGTGCTCCTCACAGTGGCCTCAGTAGTAATAGTGTCCCCCACAGTGGCCTCACTAGTAATAGTGACCCCGCCCCCCCCCCCCTACAGTACCCTCAGTAGTAATAGTGTCCCCCACAGTGGCCTCAGGAGTAATATTTGCCTCCACAGTGGCCTCAGCAGTAATGGTGTCCCCAACAGTGGCCTCAGTAGTAGTAGTGTCCCCCACAGTGGCCTTATGAGTAACAGTGTTCCCCACAGTGCCCTCAGTGATAATAGTGACCCCCCCACAGTGGCCTCAAGAATAATAGTGTCCCCCACAGTGGCCTCAGTGGTAATAGTGTCCCTCTCAGTGGCCTCAGTAGTAATAGTGTCCCTCACAGTGGCCTCAGTAGTAATAGTGTCTCCCACAGTGGCCTCAATAGTAATAGTGTCTCCCACAGTGGTGTCAGTAGTAATGGTGTTCCCCACAGTGGCCTCACTAGTAATAGTGTCCTCCACAGTGGCATCAGTAGTAATAGTGTCCCCCATAGTGGCATCAGTAGTAATAGTGCCCCCCCAGTGGCCTCAGTGGTAATAGTGCTCCTCACAGTGGCCTCAGTAGTAATAGTGTCCCTCACAGTGGCCTCACTAGTAATAGTGTCCCCCACAGTGGCATCAGTGGTAATAGTGTCCCTCACAGTGGCCTCAGTAATAAGTGTTCCCCACAGTGGCCTCAGTAGAAATAGTGTCTCCCACAGTGGTGTCAGTAGTAATGGTGTTCCCCACAGTGGCCTCACTAGTAATAGTGTCCTCCACAGTGGCATCAGTAGTAATAGTGCCCCCCCAGTGGCCTCAGTGGTAATAGTGCTCCTCACAGTGGCCTCAGTAGTAATAGTGTCCCCCACAGTGGCCTCACTAGTAATAGTGTCCCCCACAGTGGCCTCAGTGGTAATAGTGTCCCTCACAGTGGCCTCAGTAATAAGTGTTCCCCACAGTGGCCTCAGTAGTAATAGTGTCCCTCACAGTGGCCTCAGTAGTAATAGTGTCTCGCACAGTGGCCTCACTAGTAATAGTGTCCTCCACAGTGGCCTCAGTGGTAATAGTGTCCCTCACAGTGGCCTCAGTAATAAGTGTCCCCCACAGTGGCCTCAGTAGTAATAGTGTCCCCCACAGTGGCATCAGTAGTAATAGTGCCCCCCCCCCCCAGTGGCCTCAGTGGTAATAGTGCTCCTCACAGTGGCCTCAGTAGTAATAGTGTCCCCCACAATGGCCTCAGTGGTAATAGTGTCCCCCACAGTGGCCTCAGTGGTAATAGTGTCCCTCACAGTAGCCTCAGTAATAAGTGTTCCCCACAGTGGCCTCAGTAGTAATAGTGTCCCTCACAGTGGCCTCAGTAGTAATAGTGTCTCCCACAGTGGCCTCACTAGTAATAGTGTCCTCCACAGTGGCCTCAGTGGTAATAGTGTCCCTCGCAGTGGCCTCAGTAATAAGTGTCCCCCACAGTGGCCTCAGTAGTAATAGTGTCCCCCACAGTGGCCTCACTAGTAATAGTGTCCCCCACAGTGGCCTCAGTGGTAATAGTGCTCCTCACAGTGGCCTCAGCAGTAATGGTGTCCCCAACAGTGGCCCCAGTAGTAGTAGTGTCCCAGTGTCCCCCACAGTGGCCTTATTAGTAACAGTGTTCCCCACAGTGCCCTCAGTGATAATAGTGACCCCCCCCCCACAGTGGCCTCAAGAATAATAGAGTCCCCCACAGTGGCCTCAGTAGTAATAGTGGCCCCAACAGTGGCCTCAGTAGTAATAGTGTCTCCCACAGTGGCCTCAATAGTAATAGTGTCTCCCACAGTGGCGTCAGTAGTAATGGTGTTCCCCACAGTGGCCTCAGTGGTAATAGTGTCCCTTTCAGTGGCCTCAGTAATAAGTGTCCCCCACAGTGGCCTCAGTGGTAATAGTGCTCCTCACAGTAGCCTCAGTAGTAATAGTGTCCCCTACAGTGGCCTCACTAGTAATAGTGTCCTCCACAGTGGCCTCAGTGGTAATAGTGCTCCTCACGGTGGCCTCAGTAGTAATAGTGTCCCCAACAGTGGCCTCAGTAGTAGTTGTGTCCCCCACAGTGGCCTTATAAGTAATAGTGTCCCCCACAGTGGCCTCAGTAGTAATGGTGTTCCCCACAGTGGCCTCACTAGTAATAGTGTCCCCCACAGTAGCCTCAGTGGTAGTAGTGTCCCTCACAGTGGCCTCAGTAATAAGTGTTCCCCACAGTGGCCTCAGTAGTAATAGTGTCCCCCACAGTGCCCTCAGTGATAATAGTGACCCCCCACAGTGGCCTCAGGAATAATAGTGTTCCCCACAGTGGCCTCAGTAGTAATAGTGTCCCCCACAGTGGCCTCACTAGTAAAAGTGTCCCCCACAGTGGCCTCAGTGGTAATAGTGCTCCTCACAGTGGCCTCAGCAGTAATGGTGTCCCCAACAGTGTCCCCAGTAGTAGTTGTGTCCCAGTGTCCCCCACAGTGGCCTTATTAGTAACAGTGTTCCCCACAGTGCCCTCAGTGATAATAGTGACCCCCCCCCCACAGTGGCCTCAGGAATAATAGTGTCCCCCACAGTGGCCTCAGTAGTAATAGTGTCTCCCACAGTGGCCTCAATAGTAATAGTGTCTCCCACAGTGGCGTCAGTAGTAATGGTATTCCCCACAGTGGCCTCAGTGGTAATAGTGTCCCTTTCAGTGGTCTCAGTAATAAGTGTCCCCCACAGTGGCCTCAGTGGTAATAGTGCTCCCCACAGTGGCCTCAGTAGTAATAATGTCTCCCACAGTGGCCTCACTAGTAATAGTGTCCCCCACAGTGGCCTCAGTGGTAATAGTGCTTCTCACAGTGGCCTCAGCAGTAATGGTGGCCCCAGTAGTAGTAGTGTCCCCCACAGTGGCCTTATTAGTAAGTGTTCCCCACAGTTCCCTCAGTAACAATAGTGACCCTCCACAGTGGCCTCAGGAGTAATAGTGCCCCCCCACAGTGGCCTCAGTAGTAATAGTGTCCCTTATAGTGGCCTCAATAGTAATAGTGTCTCCCACAGTGGCATCAGTTGTAATGGTGTTCCCCACAGTGGCCTCAGTGGTAATAGTGCTCCTCACAGTGGCCTCAGTAGTAATAATGTCCCCCACAGTGGCCTCAATAGTTATAGTGACCCCCGCCCCCCCCACAGTAGCCTCACTAGTAATAGTGTCCCCCACAGTGGCCTCAGGAGTAATAGTTACCTCCACAGTGGCCTCAGCAGTAATGGTGTCCCCAACAGTGTCCTGAGTAGTAGTAGTGTCCTCCACAGTGGCCTTACTAGTAACTGTGTTCCCGACAGTGGCCTCAGTAATAAGTCTCCCCCCCACAGTGGCCTCAGTAGTAATAGTGTCTCCCACAGTGGCCTCAGTAGTAATAATGTCTCCCACAGTGGCGTCAGTAGTAATGGTGTTCCCCACAGTGGCCTCACTAGTAATAGTGTCCCCCACAGTAGCCTCAGTGGTAGTAGTGTCCCTCACAGTGGCCTCAGTAATAAGTGTTCCCCACAGTGGCCTCAGTAGTAATAGTGTCCCCCACAGTGCCCTCAGTGATAATAGTGACCCCCCACAGTGGCCTCAGGAATAATAGTGTTCCCCACAGTGGCCTCAGTAGTAATAGTGTCCCCCACAGTGGCCTCACTAGTAAAAGTGTCCCCCACAGTGGCCTCAGTGGTAATAGTGCTCCTCACAGTGGCCTCAGCAGTAATGGTGTCCCCAACAGTGTCCCCAGTAGTAGTTGTGTCCCAGTGTCCCCCACAGTGGCCTTATTAGTAACAGTGTTCCCCACAGTGCCCTCAGTGATAATAGTGACCCCCCCCCCACAGTGGCCTCAGGAATAATAGTGTCCCCCACAGTGGCCTCAGTAGTAATAGTGTCTCCCACAGTGGCCTCAATAGTAATAGTGTCTCCCACAGTGGCGTCAGTAGTAATGGTATTCCCCACAGTGGCCTCAGTGGTAATAGTGTCCCTTTCAGTGGCCTCAGTAATAAGTGTCCCCCACAGTGGCCTCAGTGGTAATAGTGCTCCCCACAGTGGCCTCAGTAGTAATAATGTCTCCCACAGTGGCCTCACTAGTAATAGTGTCCCCCACAGTGGCCTCAGTGGTAATAGTGCTTCTCACAGTGGCCTCAGCAGTAATGGTGGCCCCAGTAGTAGTAGTGTCCCCCACAGTGGCCTTATTAGTAAGTGTTCCCCACAGTTCCCTCAGTAACAATAGTGACCCTCCACAGTGGCCTCAGGAGTAATAGTGCCCCCCACAGTGGCCTCAGTAGTAATAGTGTCCCTTATAGTGGCCTCAATAGTAATAGTGTCTCCCACAGTGGCATCAGTTGTAATGGTGTTCCCCACAGTGGCCTCAGTGGTAATAGTGCTCCTCACAGTGGCCTCAGTAGTAATAATGTCCCCCACAGTGGCCTCAATAGTTATAGTGACCCCCGCCCCCCCACAGTAGCCTCACTAGTAATAGTGTCCCCCACAGTGGCCTCAGGAGTAATAGTTACCTCCACAGTGGCCTCAGCAGTAATGGTGTCCCCAACAGTGTCCTGAGTAGTAGTAGTGTCCTCCACAGTGGCCTTACTAGTAACTGTGTTCCCGACAGTGGCCTCAGTAATAAGTCTCCCCCCCACAGTGGCCTCAGTAGTAATAGTGTCTCCCACAGTGGCCTCAGTAGTAATAATGTCTCCCACAGTGGCGTCAGTAGTAATGGTGTTCCACACAGTGGCCTCACTAGTAATAGTGTCCTCCACAGTGGCCTCAGTGGTAATAGTGTCCCTCACAGTGGCCTCAGTAATAAGTGTTCCCCACAGTGGCCTCAGTAGTAATAGTGTCCCCCACAGTGGCATCAGTAGTAATAGTGTCCCCCACAGTGGCCTCAGTGGTAATAGTGCTCCTCACAGTGGCCTCAGTAGTAATAGTGTCCCCCACAGTGGCCTCAGTAGTAATAGTGTCCCTCACAGTGGCCTCACTAGTAATAGTGTCCCCCACAGTGGCCTCACTAGCAATAGTGACCCCCCCCCCCCCCCACAGTAGCCTCAGTAGTAATAGTGTCCCCCACAGTGGCCTCAGGAGTAATAGTTACCTTCACAGTTGCCTCAGCAGTAATGGTGTCCCCAACAGTGGCCTCAGTAGTAGTAGTGTCCCCCACAGTGGCCTTACTAGTAACAGTTTTCCCCACAGTGACCTCAGTAATAATAGTGCCCCCCTGCAGTGGCCTCAGTAGTAATAGTGACCCCCCCACAGTAGCCTCAGTAGTAATAGTGTCCCCCACAGTGGCCTCAGTAGTAATAGTGTCTCCCACAGTGGCCCCAGTAGTAATATTAACATCGTGTTCTCGCAAGTGTGAAGGCACCCATAGGGTGCAAAAGTGAGTGAAAATGCTGAATTAGGGCTCCTACCCACTAGCATTTTTTTAACGCTGCGAAACCTAAAGTTTGTGCTTTGCGATTTTCGTGCGATGCAATGTGTTTTTTTAACATTAGAAACTCCTATTGTGTATCGCAAGAAAAACATGCGAGGAAAACGCAAGTGGCAGCGATGTTTTTGGAAGAAAAAGCATCGCTGACACTCAGACATTTTATGAACAAAGTTGCGATTTTGCCACAATTTTCTTGCAGCAATATTGCGATCGCCCGTGTGAAGAAGCACTTAGTCTTCCTGTTTAATTTTGCCTTGTATTGCTACTTAGTAAATGAAACAATCCAACACTAGCTGCCTCTCTCTGTGTGGAAGCTCTATTCACACCGAAGTAGTGGGATTCCATTGGATAGGATCGATTAAATTGCATTCAAAGGGGGTTTTCAGGTTTCATTCTTTGTAGCAAGCAGAATAGAGCAGCAGTTGCATTATCCAGGGGGCCGCTGAGAAGCAATAGCGTTGGGCCAGCAGTAACGCTGAGCACATCTCCTCCGATGCTCCACTGGTGATACAGTAGCACCCTGCAGCAGCCCAACCATGTTGCTACTCCTCTATGCATCATCCTCTGCAGCAGACCACCAATAGCTAGGGGCTGTAACCTGCTCCAAAGCTGGAACAGAGCAACATGGGCTCCAGCCACACCTTATGGGGGTCCAACAACCGCTGGGAAACAGCTGAGCACAGCGCCTGTTTCCATTACTTCCATACATTCTGAAAGGGGCAGCTGAGTGCATCATCGCCACTCTACACTCCTAGCCACTGTCTTGTGGCTGGGGGGAATGGGGAACTGGAGTCTCCTGCTCTGGTGATCAGTGGGGATCCCAGCAGTCAGACCCCTGTGAATAGACATTAAATACTTCTGCTTTAATATTCCTTTAATACAATCTTACAGTCATTAACTATATTGTTTCCGAACAAGACATAATTCATACTTTTACCACTCCACTAAAATTCATTTCCCCTCTCATCATAGTTGTAATGGGTGAGAGGGGAGTCAGAGGGGGAGTAATTATAAAATATGTCAAGGAAGAGAAGTGCGAGCCAGGGTCAGACAGACCCAGAAGATAAGTGAACTGAGGTAGACAAAAGTGAGAAGAAGGGATGTAAGCAAAGTTAGTTGGCAGTGCTAAGAACTTCACGTCCTATAAAGGACAGTTGCATGCAACAAGGAGAAGAGAGACAGCAAAGTTCAACAAATGGCATCTATGGAAAAGACTCTCATCTTCTGGTTAATTGCCCTGGGAATCCTTTACTCCCCAGCTTTATCGGACAAGACGGCTGTAACCAAACGCCTTGACGAGAGCCAACCAGACATTGAAATGGGCACTTTGCAACGGAAAATCTCCTCTGGCACCCGTCCATACAGCCTCTCTCGATCGCCACTGGATTACCACTATTCTCCAAAGCCCAAGCACTTGAAAACCCCCCGTCTTCTCCGAATACTAGGATCCTCCTTTGATCCATTCTGGATGTCTGTGGAGAAACCAGTAGAGAACGTCACCAGCAGCCGCTTATCTGCTTTCAGCCAGGATCTCTTTGACGGAGCCAGTCGCTACCGAAAGAAGCTTACCCAGGAGGCTCAACACATCGATTTTGCTTCACTGAAACTGCCAACCGAACTCTCTGCTAACAGCAGCCATATTGTGCTTAATGAATTTCGGCGTTGGCTGGTGCAACGAGCGAGCTGTAAGCTGACGTCCACATGGGTGGATCTGGGTCCTGTCTTTTGGCCACGATGGGTGAGGCACACGGACTGTGATGAGAGTAACACGGCGTGCTCCTGGCCACCAGGGATGGAATGTCGCCAGGCACAGCTGACTCAGATTAAGCTACTGGCATGGCATTGCTGGATGCAGGATGCTGGCAAAGGCTGGGCAGCACAGAATTGTATGTGGAGACAGGTACCTTACCCGGTGGTGGCTGCTTGCAAGTGTGCCTGTAGGTAATAATGTCTTTCTGTACCTAGTGAGATTACTTGTTCTAGAGTTGACGTGCGTCACCATTAAAGTACAATCAGAATGAAAGTTGTTGTTTTTTTAAGTTCAATTGACAATAAAGCAGCTTTCCAAAAACCTAGAGGACTTTTTCTGACTTTTTACAGTTTTTATATAGGTAATTCATGGCAGTGAAAGGATTAAATGTGGGAAGTGTGTGCCTTGATGGTGTTTCTGTTGAGACAGTCTGTCTGGGATAAGAGTGAAGGACACGGGGGAACCCAAACACAGCTAGCAGTAAACCAGGGTACGGGCAACCAGTGCATGTTAACTCATGGTGGCATTCATTCCTGAGTACATGACTACAGATAGACGATGGCAGCCGCCGGCATCCAGCAGTGCGATATAACTCTGTCAGATACAGTAATTATTGAATCTCAAATATATCTGCTGTTATACAAATCAGCGCTTGTTTCCAATAATGCCAAGGCATAACTCTCAGCAGCTAATTGTAAAGGGACGGCTACCGTAGTCCTTCACATAGGTCGGAACATCTGCATAGACGCGATTTAAAAAATACTGTCCATATGGTGTGTAAAAATTCTGCATTAAGGGCGGCTTCACACTAACGTAAGCGCCATAACGAGACTTTATTGCTCAGTGAAGGTCGCAGTATCGTGCATGTATCTGCATTTTTTGCGCTGCCGGCAACCGTTTACATCATCCCATACGCTCTGCTGGCAGAGATCATGCATGAGTGCGTATGGCAATGCACATGTCCACGTATCACACGGACATGCGCAGTGCGACATTTTTTTCCCCCAAAGTGTGATTGCTCTCAGTAAGAGAACAATCACACACACCCCCCTCTCTGTTTACAGTGGGGTAGCCTATGAAAACGCTGCCCATATGGAATGTACTGCATATGGACAGCGTATCATATGCAACCCATACAAATGCATGGGACTCTCACTGCAGTGTCCACATGCTAGTGTGCATGGATCAATGAAAGTACATTGACTCCATTCACGGATTATCACTGGTCCATGCAACGCACGCATGATAGGCAGTGAAAACACAGTCGTGGGCATGAGCCCATACTCTGCAGATTTTCAGTGCAGATTTCACCTCTTCAAATGAGGGTGGTAAATCTGCACCAATATCTGCCTCAAAATATACACCAGTTGCTGCAGATTAGGTGCGGATTGTCCGCTGCAGAAAATTCAGAGCACTTCTGCAGCACGGGCACATACTCTAAGGGTATGTTCAGATGGCAGAATTGCTGCAGAATTTTCCACGCTGTATTCCACCTCTAAAAACTGTCTTTTTGCAGCAAGGATCCCCGTGTAGAATTTGCTTTGTAAATGGGTAAAATCCGTGTGCGAAATTCCAATGTGATTTTCCACGTCATTCTTTATGTGGAAACGCTGATCTCTGCATCGGAATTCCCCATGCGGATTTTGCCCATTGACAGGGCAAATTGTATGTGTGGATCTGCGCAAATAAATGTGTCAGCCACAGATTTAGGTGTGGTTTTAGACGTAGAATCTACGCAGCGAATTCCTCTGTAGAAACATACAGGCCACGTATGTTACAGAATTTCCACAACAGAATTTGCTGTGGAAATTCTGCAGCAAGATACAAGGACAAAAATGTAAAAATCTCATCCACGTCAATTGTGTATTTTGATAGCAGATTTCAACCTTTGAAATACAAAGGCTAAAACCCACTGAAAATCCACATCAAGATCTGTTTTGTTGTGGATTTAGCCTCTGCAGAGTAGTTGTGTATTCGTTGGGGATTTTCCGCTGCGGAAGGTCTGCGGTGCAGACGGCCCATGTGAAGCACGAGTAAGTACAGGTCTATATGTGCAATGATATACCACTGCTGGAAGGAATCGAGGGCTCCTGTAGTAAACTGTCTCGGCTTGTACCTTCATGTGGAACAAAATCACTGATCCTGAAATGATACGGCGTTCCCTGGAGAACACCGGCCTCAAGTAACTCAGAGTTTCTCCCTAGTGTACAGCTTCATTCACTTACAGATAGGTTTGTCCATACTTGTCTTCAAATTTAGGTTCAACTTGAATGATTAAAGAGGACCGGTGACTGGTTCAGGTCTGCTGGGCGGGATGCATAGTTCTGCAGCGGCGCCTCTATTCTGTTTTTTGTCTTTCTCACACTCACTTGTGTTCGCTCGTATGAGATCTTCTGAGATCCAGCTCCTGGCGCAGTCAATAAGTGGGAAGTCCCCACGGCTCTCTGTCAGTGGATGAAGTCAGATTTGATTGACAGTCCAACATCACTCGCTGACAATGAGCAGTGCACACTGCCCCCTTGACATATTGATGGCACTGGGAGCTGGACTTAGGAAGATCCCATCTGGGCAAACAGAAGTGAGTGTGAAAAACAGACAAGGCATAGGGTCAGTGGGGCCACGGCTGTAGAGCTATACAACCTGCCCCGCTGACTATCCCATGACAGGTCCTCTTTAAGGCTAGGGCCACATGGCAACATATGATGTAATGATTGTCCATGATGGCATATTGTGACCTAGTGTGACTGCAACACAACAATCACAGAAAATCTGACTCAGTCTGCCATCACTTTTGCCCTCCAAACTGCTACATAGGTGAAGCAGTAATCAAATTAAACATACCCATGTTGGTGATCTAGATGAGATATAATTGAGAAAACGAGTTTTAATCTATTACACACCATATACTAGTTAGATTTCAAGACACTAAAGTCTCCTCGGCCCTCAGTCGAAACCCTTCCCTTTGCTTGACTGACAATCTAGTGATCCCTTATATTATATGCATCGTTGGCATCAAATTTGCTTGCTGCATATGACAAAAGAAAAAACTTTTTCTCAGTTATGCTCCCATTCTGATTGGCAAGCTTTACTTATACAATGGTGTTAGCGGTTTGTGCAGGGGACAAAAGTGATGATAGATGTCCTCTAAGGCTGGCTGTCCACGGGCGATCATTCATAGCATTATAAATCGCACATGAATCATGCTTGAAACGCTTTCCATAGTTATCCTATGCAGCCCGATGTACACGATATCATAATGATAGGTTCTTCGCGGTGACTTTCAATGATCTCCCGCGGCGGAAATCCGCTCGCGAGAATCCGCCCTGCCCATGGACAGGCAGCATAACTTGGACACATTATTTATACCCATTGTATACAGGGGGTGGACAAAAGTATGGAAATACTGTATGAAATGCATGGGATTTAATTAGAGATGAGCAAACGTACTCGTCCGAGCTTGATACTCGTTCGAGTATTAGCGTGTTCGAGATGCTCGTTACTCGTGACGAGTACCACGCGATGTTCGAGTTACTTTCACTTTCATCTCTGAGACGTTAGCGCGCTTTTCTGGCCAATAGAAAGACAGGGAAGGCATTACAACTTCCCCCTGCGACGTTCAAGCCCTATACCACCCCCCTGCTGTGAGTGGGGAGATCAGGTGTCACCCGAGTATAAAAATCAGCCCCTCCCGCGGCTCGCCACAGATTTATTCTGACATAGAGGAGGGAAAGTGCTGTTGGTGCCGGAGCTGCTATAGAGAGAGTGTTAGGAGTATTTTAGGCTTCAAGAACCCCAACGGTCCTTTTTAGGGCCACATCTAACCGTGTGCAGTAGTGTGGAGGCTGCTTTTTGCAGTGTTGCACTTTTTTTTTTTTTTTGTATATCGACCGTGCAGAGCATTGCGCCCTGCAGTAATTATACATACTCCAGGGCCAGTAGTGGTGGTGAGGCAGGGACAGAAGACATATATTTATTGAATATAGGCAGTGGGCCTTTCCAAAAACATTTGGGAAAAAAAATCTATTTGGGCTGCCTGTGACTGTCCTCAGTGTACTGGGTCTGTGCTGGGTGTAGTTGTCCTCCTAATTCATACGCAGCCAGCTAAGTGTTACAGCAGGCTTGCGCAAAATTATTTCCTGGCTCTGTGTTGGCTGTTACATCACCGCTGTATTCCTGTCCACAGTGCAACAGTCTGCAGTTATTTTACATACTCCAGGGCCAGTAGTGGTGAGGCAGGGACAGAAGACATATTTATTGAATATAGGCAGTGGGCCTTTCCAAAAACATTTGGGAAAAAAAATCTATTTGGGCTGCCTGTGACTGTCCTCAGTGTACTGGGACTGTGCTGGGTGTAGTTGTCCTCCTAATTCATACGCAGCCAGCTAACTGTTACAGCAGGCTTGCGCAAAATTATTTCCTGGCATTCCGTAAGCGAAGTCAGCCTCCAACCACAGGCCAATAAGCGGCACATTTAATTACAGCGTTCTGTTTCTGCACTACTGGTAATACACCATGCTGAGGGGTAGGGGTAGGCCTAGAGGACGTGGACGAGGACGCGGAGGGCCAAGTCAGGGTGTGGGCACAGGCCGAGCTCCTGATCCAGGTGTATCGCAGCCGACTGCTGCGGGATTAGGAGAGAGGCACGTTTCTGGCGTCCCCACATTCATCTCACAATTAATGGGTCCACGCGGTAGACCTTTATTAGAAAATGAGCAGTGTGAGCAGGTCCTGTCGTGGATGGCAGAAAGTGCATCCAGCAATCTATCGAACACCCAGAGTTCTGCGCCGTCCACTGCTGCAACTCTGAATCCTCTGGCTGCTGCTCCTCCTTCCTCCCAGCCTCCTCACTCCATTACAATGACACATTCTGAGGAGCAGGCAGACTCCCAGGAACTGTTCCCGGGCCCCTGCCCAGAATGAGCAGCAAGGGTTTCGAATCCTCTCCCACTGGAGGAGTTTGTCGTGACCAATGCCCAACCTTTGGAAAGTTCCCGGGGTCCGGGGGATGAGGCTGGGGACTTCCGGCAACTGTCTCAAGACCTTTCAGTGGGTGAGGAGGACGATGACGATGAGACACAGTTGTCTATCAGTGAGGTAGTAGTAAGGGCAGTAAGTCCGAGGGAGGAGCGCACAGAAGATTCGGAGGAAGAGCAGCAGGACGATGAGGTGACTGACCCCACCTGGTTTGCTACGCCTACTGAGGACAGGTCTTCAGAGGGGGAGGCAAGGGCAGCAGCAGGGCAGGTTGCAAGAGGCAGTGCGGTGTCTAGGGGTAGAGGCAGGGCCAGACTGAATAATCCACCAACTGTTTCCCAAAGTGCCCCCTCGCGCCATGCCACCCTGCAGAGGCCGAGGTGCTCAAAGGTCTGGCAGTTTTTCACTGAGAGTGCAGACGACCGACGAACAGTGGTGTGCAACCTGTGTCGCGCCAAGATCAGCCGGGGAGCCACCACCACCAGCATGCGCAAACATATGATGGCCAAGCACCCCACAAGGTGGGACGAAGGCCATTCACCGCCTCCGGTTTGCACTGCTGCCTCTCCCCCTGTGCCCCAACCTGCCACTGAGATCCAACCCCCCTCTCAGGACACAGGCACTACCGTCTCCTGGCCTGCACCCACACCCTCACCTCCGCTGTCCTCGGCCCCATCCACCAATGTCTCTCAGCGCACCATCCAGCCGTCGCTAGCGCAAGTATTGGAGCGCAAGCACGCCGCCACACACCCGCACGCTCAAGCGTTAAACGTGCACATAGCCAAATTTATCAGCCTGGAGATGCTGCCGTATAGGGTTGTGGAAACGGAGGCTTTCAAAAGTATGATGGCGGCGGCGGCTCCACGCTACTCAGTTCCCAGTCGCCACTACTTTTCCCGATGTGCCGTCCCAGCCCTGCACGACCACGTCTCCCGCAACATTGTACGCGCCCTCACCAACGCGGTTACTGCCAAGGTCCACTTAACAACAGACACGTGGACAAGCACAGGCGGGCAGGGCCACTATATCTCCCTGACGGCACATTGGGTGAATTTAGTGGAGGCTGGGACAGAGTCAGAGCCTGGGACTGCTCACGTCCTACCCACCCCCAGAATTGCGGGCCCCAGCTCGGTGGTGGTATCTGCGGCGGTGTATGCTTCCTCCACTAAACCACCCTCCTCCTCCTCCTACGCAACCTCTGTCTCGCAATCAAGATGTGTCAGCAGCAGCACGTCAGCAGCAGTCGGTGTCGCGTGGCGTGGCAGCACAGCGGTGGGCAAGCGTCAGCAGGCCGTGCTGAAACTACTCAGCTTAGGAGATAAGAGGCACATGGCCCACGAACTGCTGCAGGGTCTGACAGAGCAGACCGACCGCTGGCTTGCGCCACTGAGCCTCCAACCGGGCATGGTCGTGTGTGACAACGGCCGTAACCTGGTGGCGGCTCTGCAGCTCGGCAGCCTCACGCACGTGCCATGCCTGGCCCACGTCTTTAATTTGGTGGTTCAGCGCTTTCTGAAAAGCTACCCACGCTTGTCAGACCTGCTCGGAAAGGTGCGCCGGCTCTGCGCACCTTTCCGCAAGTCCCACACGGACGCTGCCACCCTGCAACATCGGTTTCATCTGCCAGTGCACCGACTGCTGTGCAACGTGCCCACACGGTGGAACTCTACGCTCCACATGTTGGCCAGGCTCTATGAGCAGCATAGAGATATAGTGGAATACCAACTCCAACATGGGCGGCGCAGTGGGAGTCAGCCTCCTCAATTCTTTACAGAAGAGTGGGCCTGGTTGGCAGACATCTGCCAGGTCCTTGGAAACTTTGAGGAATCTACCCAGATGGTGAGCGGCGATGCTGCAATCATTAGCGTCACCATTCCTCTGCTATACCTCTTGAGAAGTTCCCTGCAAGGCATAAAGGCAGACGCTTTGCGCTCGGAAACAGAGGCGGGGGAAGACAGTATGTCGGTGAATAGTCAGAGCACCCTCCTGTCTATATCTCAGCGCGTTGAGGAGGAGGAGGAGGATGAGGAGGAGGGGGAAGAGACAGCTTGGCCCACTGCTGAGGGTACCCATGCTGCTTGCCTGTCATCCTTTCAGAGTGTATGGCCTGAGGAGGAGGAGGAGGAGGATCCTGAAAGTGATCTTCCTAGTGCGGACAGCCATGTGTTGCGTACAGGTACCCTGGCACACATGGCTGACTTCATGTTAGGATGCCTTTCTCGTGACCCTCGCGTTACACGCATTCTGGCCACTACGGATTACTGGGTGTACACACTGCTCGACCCACGGTATAAGGAGAACCTTTCCACTCTCATACCCGAAGAGGAAAGGGGTTCGAGAGTGATGCTATACCACAGGACCCTGGCGGACAAACTGATGGTAAAATTCCCATCCGACAGCGCTAGTGGCCGAAGGCGCAGTTCCGAGGGCCAGGTAGCAGGGGAGGCGCAGAGATCTGGCAGCATGTACAGCACAGGCAGGGGAACACTCTCTAAGGCCTTTGACAGCTTTCTGGCTCCCCAGCAAGACTGTGTCACCGCTCCCCAGTCAAGGCTGAGTCGGCGGGAGCACTGTAAAAGGATGGTGAGGGAGTACGTAGCCGATCGCACGACCGTCCTCCGTGACGCCTCTGCCCCCTACAACTACTGGGTGTCGAAGCTGGACACGTGGCCTGAACTCGCGCTGTATGCCCTGGAGGTGCTTGCTTGTCCTGCGGCTAGCGTCTTGTCAGAGAGGGTGTTTAGTGCGGCTGGGGGAATCCTCACAGATAAGCGTACCCGCCTGTCAACCGACAGTGCCGACAGGCTTACACTCATAAAGATGAACAAAGCCTGGATTTCCCCAGACTTCTCTTCACCAGCGGACAGCAGCGATACCTAAACAATACGTAGGCTGCACCCGCGGATGGAAGCATTGTTCTCTATCACCATCAAAAACATGGACCTTTTAGCTTCCTCAATCTGTGTATAATATTCATCCTCCTCCTGCTCCTCCTCCTGAAACCTCACGTAATCACGCCGAACGGGCAATTTTTCTTAGGCCCACAAGGCTCAGTCATATAATTTTTGTAAACAATTTTTATACGTTTCAATGCTCATTAAAGCGTTGAAACTTTCACCTGAACCAATTTTTATTTTAACTGGGCTGCCTCCAGGCCTAGTTACAAATTAAGCCACATTAACCAAAGCAATTAATGGGTTTCACCTGCCCTCTTGGTTTGGCATGGGCAATTTTTCGGACGTACATTAGTACTGTTGGTACACCAATTTTTGGGGGCCCTCGCCTACAGTGTAATCCAATTAATTTTTTGCCCACCTGCATTACAGCTGACGTTACATCAGCTGTGCTGGGCACTGCAATGGGATATATTTATGTACCGCCGGTGGCTTCCTGGCACCCACCCGTGCTGTGGGTCCACACGGAGTTGTAACTGCATGTGTCCACTTCTAAAGAGCCCCAGTCTGACTGGGGCATGCAATGTGGGCCGAAGCCCACTTGCATTAAACATGACAATACCTCAGCTGTGATGGGCAATGCAATGGGATATATTTATGTACCACCGGTGGCTTCCTGGCACCCACCCATGCTGTGGGTCCACACGGAGTTGTAACTCCATGTGTACACTTCTAAAGAACCCCAGTCTGACTGGGGCATGCAGTGTGGGCCGAAGCCCACCTGCATTAAGCACGACATTACCTCAGCTGTGATGGGCACTGCAATGGGATACAATAATGTACAGCCGGTGGGTTCCAGGGAGCCACCCATGCTGTGGGTGCACACGGAATTTCCATTGCGGAGTTGTACCTGCCTGTGACTATTTATAAAAAACCGCGGTCTGACTGGGGCATGCAGACACCTTGACAGAATGAATAGTGTGTGGCACATAGGTTCCCCATTGCTATGCCCACGTGTGCAGCTCCTGATGGCGGTGGCACAGGATTATATTTCTCATTGCTTCTGTACAGCATTGCGGGCTATCGCCCCGCCCCTTTTAAAGAGGGTCGCTGCCTAGCCGTGCCAACCCTCTGCAGTGTGTGCCTGCGGTTCCTCCTCATGGCAGACGCACTTATAAATAGACATGAGGGTGGTGTGGCATGAGGGCAGCTGAAGGCTGCGCAGGGACACTTTTGTGTGCGCTGTGGACACTGCGTCGTGCGCGGGGGGGGGGGCAGCATGTAACCCAGGAGAAATGGCAGCGGAGTGTCATGCAGGCAGTGATTGTGCTTTGTTGGAGGTAGTGTGGTGCTTAGCTAAGGTATGCATTGCTAATGAGGGCTTTTCAGAAGTAAAAGTTGTTGGGGGGGGGGGGCACTCTTGCCGCTATTGTGGCTTAATAGTGGGACCTGGGAACTTGAGATGCAGCCCAACATGTAGCCCCTCGCCTGCCCTATCCGTTGCTGTGTCGTTCCCATCACTTTCTTGAATTGCCCCGATTTTCACAAATGGAAACCTTAGCGAGCATCGGCGATATACAAAAATGCTCGAGTCGCCCATTGACTTCAATGGGGTTCGTTACTCGAAACGAACTCTCGAGCATCGCGATAATTTCGTCCCGAGTAACGAGCACCCGAGCATTTTGGTGCTCGCTCATCTCTAGATTTAATCATTAGCACTGAGCCGCCCTTTTGACCCCTGCTTGGCTGAGAGCTTTCCCGCCATATTTGTGTTTACCTCACCTCTTGCCCTGCTCTGGGTGGTTTTAGAAGCCAGCTGGTAACAGCAGCTAAGTAGCTCAGACTCCTGACCACTGGAACCTTGTTGCTCAGGCAGATGTTCACTTCTGCCCGGCAGCATCTCTGTCATATTACCTCCACTTAAAATCTGTCTCTACATGTCTTATTGAAATATGATTTATAATCCCATGTAATTTAGGCATGCATTTCATACAGTGTTTCCATAGACACAAACAGGCACACACAAACATTCAACACACTGTACGTCGTAGAACAGATCTGCTTTTATTGCACACAGAATAGGAGTCTCATTGCCAGTTCTTACTCCTAGATGGAAGCAACAGATGTAAGATACAAATACAATGTTTTAATCTACATTCTTTGGATCGTTATTTGCATTATACTCCATGTTCTATTCCATTATAGTAACATAATGTGTAGCAAATTTACATACAAAGATTTGGTGGTCAAAACAAGTTTTGCTTTGGTACATCGTTCCCAAACGGCATTCCAAACTTTCTTTCAATCTAGTTCTTCTACGACTGGTTTCGAGATAAAATGCTCACAGTTGTGATGTCAGGAATGTCCTCTGGCCTTTCTTCTGTCCTAGGACACAACACCGTGCTTACGGCCCACCTCTGTAAACGCCTGCACACAACTGTCAATGTCTTCATTACTGTGAGCTGCAGAAATCTGGACACGGATGCGAGCTTTGCCCTTAGGCACCACTGGGAAGCTAAATCCAATGACATAGATGCCTGACAGAAAAAGAAAGCAAGTAGTCCAGTGAATATTCAGTGTTGTGTATGGTATATTAATGCATTTATATTTATTTATGCCTTATGAAGGTGCCTAGACCACCACCGTACTAGTTAGAGAGATAGTTCTATTCACTAACATGACCTCAGCATCATTTTCATGCAAATTGTATGTAGTAGGCGATGAACAAACTGGGTCCCCTGTCTGAGGGCAATCAAGTCATAAAGGACCCATTTCTTCATTAATTTTTATTATGTTTATCATATTATAAAAAAAAAATGTTGTGTCCAAATAGGAAAGAAGGGAGGTTTTAATGATTCTCAATGTAAATCCTTTACGTTTGGTATTAGGGATTGTCGTAGATTCTTTATTTTTCATGTGGATGCTGCTGCACAACTCTGACAATCTTCTTATTAGGCCAAGTCCACAATGGGCGTTAGGTTGTACGTATACTGCTGAATATACATTTAATATGCTCGAAAACTCTCCTAAGCCAAGATGTGAATATTGCTATACCTCGGCCTCAACTATACTGAAAACTTTTTTGTATTACCCAATGAGAGTCATTGTCAATATGAGGTGTAAACCTAGTCTTACGGGCCAGAGGGAATTGAGAATAAGCAGTTTCACCAGTAAGGCTTGGCGAATTTCACAAAGCAATATAGATCTACAAAGTGGAGTAGTAGAGTTCTGTGCTTATAATTTTCCTCTTTAAAACCAAATCCATAGTTAAAGGGGTTGTCCCACTTCTAGCAACTGATGATCTGTCCTCAGGATAGGTCATTAATTGCAGATTGATGGAGGTCCGCCACCCGAGACCCCCATGAATAAACTGTTTCCCCAAGCTGATGTCGGCGTACCGAGCAGTCTTGCTGCAGGAAGCAGGTAGCACTGTATATTGCGCAATAGCCTGGATGCGGCTGAGTCCTAATGAAGTGAATGGGACTCAGCCTGCAATGCCAATCCAGGCCACTGCTCAGTGTACAGCACTACCTACTTCCTACAGCAAGACAGCTCATTACATCAGCGCGGAAAAACAGCTGCTCCCTGGGGGTCCTGGGAGGACTCCACTGATCTGCTATAGATGACCTATCCTGAGAAGAGGTCATCAATAGCTAGAAGTGGCACAACCCCTTTAAGCATAAAGAGTAGAGATGAGCGAACGTACTTGGTAAGGCCGATTTCGCAATCGAGCACCGCGATTTTCGAGTACTTCACTACTCGGGTGAAAAGTACTCGGGGCGCTGTGGGGCGGGGCGTGGTATGGTGGAGCAGGGGGGGTAGCAGCGCGGAACAGGGGGGAGCTCTCTCTCCCTCCCCCCCCCCCCCCCCACTCCCCTCTGCAACCCCCCGCTCACCCACAGCGCCCCCGAGTACTTTTCACCCGAGTAGTAAAGTACTCGAAAATCGCGGTGCTCGATTGCGAAATCGGCCTTACCGAGTACGTTCACTCATCTCTAATAAAGAGTTTACTAGTATCCCTCATCTCTGCATATCAGCAGAAGTGTTTAAGTTGTAAATTCTAAAATGAACAGTCCACTCAATTCTAACTATGGTGTAACAAAAAAAAAAAATAAATAAAAATAGCATCAAACTGCTCTGTGTGAACTCTACCTAAAGTTTGTAGGAATGGAACTTCACCTGTCTGGACACCTGCTCGGTTTACGCCACCAAAGTCACTGATACACACCTTTTTCCAACATATCATCCGCCATCGTTGCAGCCAGTTTGGCGTCACCGAGCATCACAGGACAAATTGGATGATCCTTCCCACCAATAGTGAAGCCTGCAGCTGTCATCTTGTTACGGAACCTAAAAAGCCGAATTAGTTACGGAGTCTCATACTGTAATAAAAGTGAACAGCTCACTAAACTTACAAATCAAACCAAAGCCTAAAAAACAAAAAAAGTAATAGTGAGAAATTCAGATTACACTCCGATGTCACAGGCACAGGTCTCCAGGTAGTGGAGATATTGGGATTACAGATGAACATCTATGTTGAAGATTAAAGAAGTTTTTTGGTCCAAAGCTGATGATCATACCTCAGGATAAACAATAGCAAATGGGCAGGGGTCCACCATCCAGGACCGCCACTAATCACCTGATGTTAAAGAGCTCGTGGCCAGTCTGCATTCTAGAACACCATCTGTTCTGCAGTGGCCAGTATGGTAGTACACCTCCCATTTACTTCAGTGGGAGAAAGAGGGACTACCATACTGGCCACTGCAGAACTGACAATTCGTGCAAAAAAAAAACAAAAAAAAACAAAAAACAAGGGGCTGAGCCCTAAAACTTGCAGTTCCCATGGAAACAGGTAGGCTAATGTTAGGAGCTGCAAGCCTAGAAAGGATGCCACAAATTACGAGAAGTTGGCATGGTATATGAGAAGAGATAGAAGAAAACTCTGGTGTGCGTTATAAGCCTCCTGGTATGAAAAGCCCAAGACAGGAATAAACTGTGGGTAAAACTAGCAATTGACATACAAAACCCTTAAGTAATGCTACGGCGGTGTAGTAGTACCTGGTTATGTGATCTCAATGTCGGTTGTAGGTTCTCTTTCTACACTATACTGTTGTGTTTTGTTTTTTTTAAACAAAGAAAGCCTGAGGGCTCTCACACGAGCGTTTCGCACATACAACAGACGTGGGTTTTGTGCACACAATAAATGGTAACTAACTTTCAACATTGCCTTCCACATACAAAAAAAATTTTTTTTTTATTATTTTAGTCCTTGACGAGGTGTCCAGTTCCTGGAAAACTTGTCACTGTGCCCAATTCCCAATTTGATTACACTGCAGCAGCTCCGGTAAAGAGGTCAAGTGCCCGGTCCATCACTGGCGATCCAATGCTTATACTTTCAAAACCTAAAGAGAAGTTTGTTTAAACAGTCTAAAGTTTACTAATAGGAATCAAGAATGGGACCATTCCCAATCAGCAGGTCAGACTGTTTTCAGCACAGGAGAGGAAAAATGTATCAACCATCAAATAATCTGGACTCTTTTGTTAAGAAATTAGTACCTGTAAGAGTATGTTGCCCCATCTCCTCCCCCTTATCAATCCTTTACTTAAAGGGCTGATATAAATGGTCTGTAAGAAATATATTCAGCACCTTGGCCTTTCTTTATGTCCGCTCCTAGCTAGAGGTTGGAACAGTTCTTACCGTACTGTTTTTGCAGACACAGATTGTGCGATTTCATTGCTTTCCATCAATAGGTCCAGTGCTTTGGAGGCGCTGCCAACCACAGCTGGCGGAAGAGTATTCGAGAACAGGTAAGGTCTCGAGCGTTGCCTCAGCAGATCAATTAAAGGCTTTGGGCCAGTTGTATAACCACCTAGAAAGATACAGTAGTATGTTACAGAAGACTAGACAAATATCATCACCAATCAATGACTAACCAGTTCTGTATATAAAGTAGACCTGGATACAACCCAAATGGACATAACATGCCATAAATATAACTTGTTCAGCTGACTGCCATTTCCCCAAGTCCACTATAAATATATTGTACATAGTTAACCAAGAGTGCATCTTTATTTCAAAAGAGAGAAGAGAATAAGTCGCTGCCCGACAATCCCACCAAAATCGACAGACCAGCTTCAGTCCGCTCTTAAACAAGTATTTTTCATTGATATTCTAGCTTTTTTTTTAAACTATACTATGAAGCTAAAGTTAATCAAGGAGTCCATTTATATGTTAATAAAATAATGCAACTTGCACTATTTTTTGTGGATGGGAAAACACTTATTGAAATATATGGAGAATGCTTGAAAATATAGAAGCATAGTGGTATTTTTAGGATGCATCCCATCTCACGACGCTTCTGTATGATTTACATTGACACATATGTGCGTGTGAAGCAGGCAGCGCTCAGGTAGTAAGTAGAGCAGGAAGAAATCACAGTTTTTTCTAAGTAGTTGTAACGAAGCCCAAAACCTTCAGAATGGCAGACACTGGTTTTAGCTTCCTATATCAAATTACAGTTGAAGGAGCCATAATAAAGCACAAACTGTTACTCTTATGACTGATACATGGTGCACACTAGCGGGAAAAGGATATTTTTGCCAACATGAGTTTCGTTAGGCTGATGATGGATACTGACCTGCAGCTCCGCCAAGTGCTTTACCAAGAGTGGAGTTTACAATTGTCACCTGGTCCATGACTCCCATAAGCTCATCTGTGCCCCTATCAGCGAGAAAGGGTGGGAGAATAAAACCTCTCTCCTACGACATTATAACAAATTAATCCTCTACACCAGACGACATTACAGGTCTTAAGGCCCTTTTACACGCAAAGATAATCTTGCAAACGACTGAAGGATTTAGCGATCTATTGGCATAAAATGTTAATGCCCATTAACACTTTATCATCTTCATTTGCATGAAAAAGGGCCACCAGGAGTTGTTTGCAGAGCCCATCTTGTGTTTAAGCACACTCCCAGCTGTGTAACCAGCTTCCGGAACATAAACATGCCGCAGGGAGGACATCCTGCAGTTTTTTGAAACATAAGCGAAATACATTCAAATGGAATGCATTTGCTCAGTCTTTCAGCGGTTGAACAATGGATTTTATGTTAACTAAAATCTATTGTTCAAATGAAAAGTGCACGATGGCTGCGTTTACACGTAACGGTTAACACTCATTGTCGGGATGTTTGGACGAATTTTGAGCAATAATCGTTGCGTGTAAAAGGGGCCTTAGGAAAGAAGGGAAGCAGGGGAATTGATCGAAAACCCTTTGTACACGCTAGGCTACCTTCAGACCAATACCGCACTTGCCAATGTGCGTTTCTTCTTGCCGATGCAAGGAGTTTTTCATTCAAAAGCACCTCGCATCACTTGAGTGAAATGGTGATCATAAGGCACATCAGAGGATCGCAAGTGTTTCCCATTGATTTCAATAAGAAATATCACAGGGCATCCAAGTGCCATGCGAGGTCTTTAAAGGTCCCATTGAAAATATTGGGTGAGAAAATATTGGCAACAATATAACATGCTGCGATTTTTGTCCTTGCAGCAAAGGAAAAGAAAATTGCTCATTTGGAATAGGTCCATTCAAAAGAATGGAGTTCATATTTGTGCGTCTCCCAACACACAAAACATGCGCAATATTCTCATCAGTGTGAATAAGCCCTAAAAAAGGTATAAATAAGGATCAGCATGGAAGTCTTTTTATTAGAAGACTAAACACAAGAAGGCGGGGGTACAGTCTTAGATTAGTTGGGGGGACAAAAGCAATGTCAGAAAATAATTTACTGAAAGAGTAGTAGATGCTTGGAACAATCTTCCAGCAGATGTGGTTGTGAAATCAACATTAAGTCCGCATGCACATGTAATCCGGCCCTGGCAGCAGCGGAGTCTGCGTGTAAGTGCTAGCTTGAATGTTCATCTGTACTATGGTTGGTCCGCATGGCTTGCCGTCTGACATGCGCAGTGCAGATTTTTTAAACTCCTGCCCTCATGGATCATGCCCTTTATCCGTGGACCTTTCGAAGCTGGATCCATGAGGGCAGCTGAAATAATTTATTTTTAACTTTTTTCATGATCGCCAGTATCCAATAGATACCGACGATCATAGACCCAGGGACTGGTCACCGCGGTCCCCGGTGACATCTCTAGCCTCCCAGCTCCCTTCAGTAGCCTGGAGCCAGAAGATTTTAAATGTCCCACACCGATCTGGTCTTCTGCGCATGCATTGCCAATTTTTCTTTTGGCGCGCATGTGCAGAAGACAGCAGAGGGGCCGTTCTAGACCAGGTCAACAAAGACATCGTGGAGGATGGGGGTGGGTGGCTTTCTGTGGCCTCCCATGACAGCTCAGGCTGTTGGCTACCTCCGGGAACCCGACATCATGGAGCTGTCACGTCCACAGCCTGCAGGGCTTTAATCCCCAGAGGGAGCATGTTTTTACGTCCCTGGGGATTAAAGCCCACTTAGGCAGGGCGTAAAAAAGACAATGGGGTGGTCACTAAGGGGTTAAGTGAATTCAAGCTGCTGGGATAAGTATAGATCTAGGCTAAGAGAAAAAAAAAAGATAATACCGTATAAGGCTACCTATACACAGCTGAGCGTGATATTGGGCTGTGAAACTGATCCCAATATCACGGCCGTGTGATGTACTGGCGGATGTGATGTGGTTTTCTGTCAAAAACACCTCCCATCACATCTGTGAGGTCGCGATACTCCAGACTGGCTTCTTGCGATTTTTTTTTTTTCTGTCTCATGGAAAACAAACACATGGGCGATGTGTTCCCGGAAGTGCACAAAGATGGAGTAGCCGTGATTTTTTACCGCGATACAGAAAAAAAAATCTAATGTATACGACTACATTCAAAAGAATGGGGTTTATATTTATGCGCGATTTGTGTGTCTCGCAATGCACAAATCTTGCGCGATTTTCACGTCCGTTTGAAAGCGGCCTAAGGGCGGACAAGATGGACCATGTGGGCTTTTTCTACCCTCACTCTTCCATGTTTCCGTTTACTAAAACAAGACAACGAACAACTTTCTGAAGGGTCTTCTGGAATACATCTAGGTTGAGAAGACAGAGCAGTCGAGGTCAGACATCGGGGATTTAACTGCAGGGGAAGGAGGGGGGAATGGGATAAAGTGCCGCTTGCTAGCTGGCTGTGAGATCAGTACTTGGGAACCATCTTTGTACAGACTGCAGTGTTTTGAGCACATCTTGTGCCATGTCAGATTAGCCAAGCACTGGGCATAGAATACAAGGATGGCTCTTCTTGGCATACTGCCAGGGATTATTCCAAGGCCGCTTTCTCTAGACATTTTATTGTGTCCTGGAAAAAAGCCTGGAATAGTTAATGGCTTTGGTAACCGCGAGCAACAGCACAGTTCGCTGTATTGGATACTAGGTGATATACCCTGCGTTACACGGCGATTTTATGAATAGACATCCTGGAATATACAACGTGGGCCACAACAATTTGCCCAGCACCCACTGTTATGGAAGTTGTCCAAGGACAATCTATGTTGCCCATAGCAACCAATGACAGCACAGCTTTAATTTTACCTCAGCAGTATAAGAAATATAAGCCGACTGGTTGCTATTGGCAACAAAAATTACAGGGGAAGTCGGCGAGTTTTCGATTTTTGATTCCGCCAGTATGCGTCGCCTGGTGCTAAGAACGCTCATGCGAAATTTCACTCAAAATCGGACCAGAACTATCCATTTATATACAACACAAATAGACAGATTTTGCGTTTTATATCTAAGATTATACGAGATCCTCCTTCCGCCCCGTAGCCCTATGCATTATGGAAAGTGCCAGAAGTCTATAGTTCTGCAGATGGTTACTGACTGCAGGAATTGCTCCTCGGATGAATGAGGTGTCAGTGAGTGTCACTTCACCCGTTGGTAAGTGAAAGCTGCGCTGTATACAAAATATACCATATTCCATTCTACACCATTAATGTCAGATGATAAAGAGGTGACAGGCAGACCCTTCAGCAAGACGCCATCCATAAGAGGATTAGAAACTTTTGCCAGCATGCGCACTGCCATCTCTGCGGGACATCCCACAAATCCTTAGTCTGAGCGCTTCAGATGAAGGAGTGGGGAAACTGTGCTTCTATGTTCGCACGCAGCGTATTCGGAGATTCTCGTTTGGTAGATGACCCTTCAACATACTTACAAAGCAGCTGTCCGCAGTGCGACCCAGTTAGGGTGCATTTACACTGCAATTTTTCTGCACGGTTTCTGGAGCGTTGCTAGATGCACAGAAATCACACAAACCCATTGTTTCTGCATGTGCAATTTTTCTCTTGCAACGCTGCACCCTTAACCCCTTAGTGACGGCGCTACCGTAAAACTACGTCCTGCTGTTGCAGGACGTGTATGGAGGGAGGTAGCGCCGCTATTTCCCTCCATACAGCGCAGGCGTCAGCTGTTTATTACAGCTGACACCCGCGGGCAATAGCCGCGCTCGGCCGGTCGGCCGATCGTGGCTATTACCCCTTTAAATGCCCCGAACGCTGTTTGGGGGTCCCGCACGGCCCCCCCGCGGTGAGATCGGGGGAGCCGTGCAGGTGTCATGGCAGCCGGGGGCCTAATGAAAGGCCCCAGGGCTGCCTTAACAGACTGCCTATCAAGACATCCACACAGGGTGGCTTGATAGACTGCCTGTCAAAAAGCAGTATGACGTAATGCTATAGCATTACGTCATACTGCAGGAGCGATCAAAGCATCACATGTTAAAGTCCCCCAGGGGGACTTCAAAGTAAAGTAAGAAAAAAGATCAATAAAGTTTTTTAAATTGTAAAAAAAAAGTTATAAAAGTTTAAATCACCCCCCTTTTGCCATATCTATTATTAAAAAATCTAAATCATAAAATAAAAATATGTATTTGATATCGCCGCGTCCGTAAAAGTCTGATCTATCAAAGTAGTGCATTATTTTTTCTGCACGGTGAACGTCGTCCGAAAAAAAAAAAATAAAGAACGCCAGAAATGCATTTTTTTAGTTACCCTGTCTCCCAGAAAAAAACGCAATAAAAAGCGATCAAAAAGTCGTATGTATTCCAAATTGATACTATCGGAAACTACAGGACATCCCGCAAAAAATGAGCCCTTGCTCAACTACGTCGACGGAAAAATAAAAAAGTTATCACACGCACAATATGACCGCAGAAAATTATTGAAAAAATTAAATATCTTAAAAAATAAAAATAAAAAAAAATACAAGTACTACAACAAAAACAATACTATATAAGTTTGGTATCGTAGTAATCGTACTGACCCATAGAATAAAAATATCAGGTCGTTTTTGTTGCAGTTTGTGCGCCGTAGAAACAGGACGCACCGAAAGATGGTGGAATGTCGGTTTTTTTCCCCATTTCTCTCCGCTTACAATTTTTTTAAAGTTATTCAGTAAATTATATGGTACAATAAATAGTGCCATTGAAAAATACAACTCGTCCCGCAAAAAACAAGCCCTCATACAGCGACTTCGATGGATAAATAAAGGAGCTACGATTTTTTAAAAGGGAGTAGGAAAAAAGCAAAAAAGCTCCGTCACTAAGGGGTTAAGGGGTCCAAAAAAATAAACAGATCAGACTATTATCGCACTTGCCAACCCACAATTTTTATGCAAGCGTGAGGCATTTTGTGAGAAAAACGGGAATTTTTTCTTACCGATAATTCCCTTTCTTAAAGGCATCATGACAGCATACACCTGGAGGTTGCTCACCTGCTGACCTGATGGGACAGGAAGAGGCAGAACATAAAAAGCACCCCCCCTCCACCAAACACCAGTGCGTTCCAAATAACCACAGTGACAGTATACTTAACCAGAAGGTGTGTTTTATTGGCCCCACACACCTTAGACAAAGAAATCGTAAGCATACACATTACCTCATGTGTTTAAGCCAACAAGGGTAACCGTGTCGGTAGGGGGGGGAAAAGCCCGTATGCTGTCATGATGCCTTTAAGAAAGGGAATTATCGGTAAGAAAAAATTCCCGTTTTCCCTTCGTCATCATGACAGCATACACCTGGAGGAATACCAAATAACTGGCATGGGCTTTTTTAGGGAGGGATTACTGCTTGAAGCACCTTCCTCCCGAAGGTTGCATCCTCACTAGATTTTAATGTCCAGCCTATAAGGTTTAATAAACGTATGGCTAGAAGTCCACGTGGCTGCGTTACAAATCTGTTCGATTGATTCAGCTTTATGAATGGATGCAGTCTACTCGCTCTTCTAGGAAATTTCCTGATCCCCTTGTGCTCAGCAAGCGTGAGATCAAAGAATGCCCTCAAAGCCACTACTTGGGCTTTGAGGGAATCTGGACTCAACCCTTTATACGGGCCTGCCTGGACGAAATTTAAAATTTTTACGAATGTCTGATTGGATGTCCTGACCCATCCATTCTGAGAATTTTTTCCCGACTTTGGGATAAATCTTTTCCGTCGAGGGCATAAGGCTCTCGCACATAGTGGAAACCCCGTTAGATGATAAACCCTTTTCTAAGAATTTTACCCGTTCAAGATCCAGACTGTAAGCCTGAACTTGTGAACCTCCGGGTAGAGGAGAGGACCCTGCAGCAATAGGTCCAGTCCTGACGGAAGATGGAGAGGCTCTCCCACTGACAGATCTCAGGAGAGGAAACCAAGGTCTTTTGGGCCAATAAGGCGCTACTAACGTTACTGACAGCCTTGGCCGCAGTAATTTCTTAGGAGTAGCGGAATCAGGGGTAAAGGGGAAAAAGCGCAAGCTAAGTCCCCAAACCCAGGGGTGAGAGGGGGCGCCCGTGCTTAAGGCTTGTTTCTCCGAGTCTCGGGAAAAGAGAAGACGGCAATTGGTATTTGCGCTTTACGCAAACAAAACTATTTTGGGTGCCCCCTATTTGTCCCGAGCAGGCTAGACACTTCGGGATGGAGTCCCCACTCTCCTGCGTCTACTTTCTTCCTGCTTAGAAAGCCCGCGACTGAATTCTCGGCCCCTTTTATACGGAAGGCCGACAGTTACTTAGTTGTGAGTTCCGCCCATTGAAGGAACCTTCTCGCCAAATGCTGAAGTAGAGGATTCCTGGTGGAACCCTGGTGGCGAATGAGTGGCACTGCCGTCATGTTATCGTAAAAAAAATCCTCACATGCTTCATCCCTAAACAGCTTGCAGGCTACGTCTGGTTTCCCAAACCTCATTACGTTCTCTAACGTTAGATAACCTGGATCTCTCATGAGGGTCTTAAGTACCCTGTATATGGCCACCTTCAAAGGTGACGCCTCACCCTTTTGCGCTGGCATCAGTTATCGCATCAGTTATCAGTTACCCCATTAAAAGGCTGTCTGAGGACAACCGTCAGCGGAGTGAGGATCTAGCCCTAGTGGAAATAGGGATTGTCCTGTCAAGTGAGGACTGACTTGTCCCCCTTCTGGAGGATAAGTGTCTGAAGATCACTGCTGTGGAATTGGGCCCAGGGAACCACTCCAATACATGAAGTCATTAGCCCCGGGATCCGCATCACCTCTTATTGAAACTGTAGATTTTTTATAGAGGGCAGAACATTCTCTAGAATGAGCTGTTTCCTTAGAGGAGGAAGGGATGAACATTGGAGACGAAAATCCAAAATGACTCCTAGGAATTTTTTCCTGGTGTCCGGATCCATGTTGAATTTCAAATCATTACTGATCCAGCTCAGACCCTTAGACAGCTGAAGCGTGGACCCCCAGTATGACCTCAGAATAGTGAGGGAATCTGCCACCAGCCGGAAACCATCTACTGAGCTGTGCCCCCTTTCAGATGGGGGATGATGATAATCCCGCGATTGTGCAGAAAGGCTACCATTCCAATCACCCCTTTGGAAAAGCTCCGTGAAGCAGAGGAGATTCCAAAGGGAAGGCGCCATTCTCAGCGCAAATTTAGGAACTTTTTGCGAGTTGTCATAATTGGGGATGTGATAATACTCATCCTTTATGTCAATCGTAGCCATAACGTTATCCCTACCAATCAGGGGGATTGCGGTTCTGATCGTCTCCATCGGTGGGAGCCATTGGTTCAGAAACAGAGGGGAGTAAAACCCTTTCCCCCATTCCGTCTTAGGGATGGGGATAACTGCACCGATATCCAGCACGATTTGTTCACCCTTAGGGCGCCCACCCACTGGCGTTTGCGATTTTCGTGCGTGAAAAACGCCGCGTTTTCGCTGCGTTTTTCCCGCGTTTTTCGCGGCGTTTTCGCGGCTTTTCCATTGACTTTCATGGGTGCATTAGGAGAAAAATAAGGACACATATGCAACTGACAGTTCCTATGTTAAAAAACGCAACGCAACGCAAAACGCCAGTGGACAGGAACACATGTTATCTCTATGCCTGTGCAGGAAAAAAAACGCCAGTGGGTGGGCGCCCTTAAGAAGAGCCTGCTCTAGGGTTGGTGCCGGTATGACGGTCACCGTAGAACCGGAAGCCCGTACTTGGACCCAGGCCCACACAGTCCGAGGTTAAAAAGAATCTATTTGGAGGGCGGGGTACTAGCTCAAATCTTGTACCCCTCCGTCACCAGGCCTGCGCTTGTGGGATCGATTCCTGTCATTAGGATCGTTTCCCAGCGTGTGGTAGGCACCATCAGTAGCTATGTTTCTCCAACTAGTGCAGAAGTGAACTAATCTTCTGCGGGCATGAAGATGCAGGTTGAGGGACCACAGTAAGACCCTTATCGCTTCCTCCGGTCTTTCCATTCCCCACTTATGTTATAGAGGAGGGACATGGAATTAAGGTGCTTTTTGCGGGGTCTGATGACTAGCCGCCCCGAACGGGTAGGGTACACAACCTATCTTTGGAGGTTATGTCTCTTGACCACTACTTTACCCCTGAATGACTGCCGCAGTGGTGCCGGAAAGCCCGTCCTTGGACCCAGGCCCACGCAGTCTCCGGTTAGCTCCCGAATGAGGTACTTCCCACTGGGGCAACCGGGGCTGGCAGAAGAGATGCTCGTGTTGGATAGGGCTGCCTGAGATCCGAAGCAGACTGCCTAGTCAAACCGCAGTAGAGCGAGCCACCAAGGTCGCCGCAGTATTAGCTTTATAATGAAGCTGGATGTGGACCAAGCCTTACGCATGGTCATGTCTACTTTGTTGCCTTTGAGCGGGACGTATCCTCAGATGGCGTCTCCTCAAGGATAGCCACTTCATTGTCTGCCAATAAAGGACACTCCTAAAATTCGTTTAGAAATTAAGGGAGCTTGATCCATACAATTCTATTCATAAGGATCAATGGTTTAAGTGTGGCGTTTACAGGGAATGTAGATTTACGTTGTGGAAGCAGACTCGCAACATGACGTCCTGCACAGTGCAAGGTTTTTAGCGTTTTTTTTTTTTTTTCAAAAACGAGATATTTTTTCTCCCCCTGCGACACTTCCAAGATCGAATTCTTCTGCCATGTCAGAGTCCGACTCTAACACTGCTGGAGCAGACCCTCTTGTGGCCCCTAAGGGCCCTGGTTGGAGGTCCGAGAGGTAGGACTGTTTCTTCCCGGACAACTGACTGGATTTCAGACATGGGGGAAGATTTTTCTTCCTGCAGAATTTTCGCTGAGCAGGAAGCGCATAATGTTTTAGAATAGGAGTCGTCAAGTTTTGTAAGCATACAGGACGCTTTTTACTTCTCCTCCTAGCCTCCCTAGATTTTTGAGTATCCCTGTCGTACGTGACAAGGGAGAGCTCTGTTAGTAAGGGAAGTGTAGTGCAGGTGTCTGTAGGTTGGCCCACAGGACCACTTACAGTTTGGAGATTCTCTGGGTCCTCTCTTGGCCGACATCCTGCGCTTGTGGGATCCATTCCTGTCCTTAGAATCGATTCCTAGCGTGAAAAAACAAAACACCAGCCGACCCTTTGTGCGCTCGATCGAGGCCACGCCCTCTTGCGGAGCATGTGGCGTCACACTCCTTGTGTTCCGCCCGCTACAGCCGGGACCCAGAGATGGCGGTCGCCGCCTGGTTGGCGACCGCGGTGGCGCCGGAAAGTCCGTCCTTGGACCCAGGCCCACCGGAGATGGCGGCCGCCGCCTGAAATGACGGCCGCAGTGGTGCCGGCAGCCCGTACTTGGACCCCGGCCCACGCAGTCCCCGGAAAGCGCCCAGATGGGGTCCTTCCCACTGGGGTTGCTGGGGCTGCCTGAAGAAAAACGCCGCCGCTTCGCCGGTAAGTCCTCCTCCGGCATGGGACAGCGTCGCTGGAGCTCTGCCGTTGCTGTCCTGAAGGGACAGGAAAAACACTGGTGTTTGGTGGAGGGGAGGTGCTTTTTATGTTCTGCCTCTTCCTGTCCCATCAGGTCAGCAGGTGAGCAACCTCCAGGTGTATGCTGTCATGATGACGAAGGGAAAATCACATCACTGCATCTGCAATTTTCACGCACATGGAAAAAATAGAAGTAACCAATTATTTCTTATGAGAGCAAAAACGCATCCCACTAGCATGTAAAGTTTTTTCCTGCTCCCATAGGGAAGAATGGGCGATTCTTCAAAAATGGAACATGCAGTAATTTTTCTCTTGCACTGCTACTTTTCGCATTGCTGGAAGGAAGAAAAAAATAAATAAAATAAAAATTCACTGATGTAAACAGACCCATCAGAAATAATGGGTTCTTCTCTTTTCCCATGCATCTCCTAATGCAAAGAAATCATGAAGAAGGAAAAAAAAAAGAATTTGCCCATGTAAATGCATCCTAAAAGGGGAATACAGCCAATATTACAGCATTTGAGTGAATGGGTCATTTCTTGGGAGTTGTTGTAATGAGGAAAAAGAAACAAGAGTAGGAAAAAGTAAGTCATTCACATGTTAAAAATCTCGTTACAGCTTCCTTACCGTCCATTTGGTCCCATAAAACCAGTGGCGTGACATTCATCTATGAAAACTAGAGCATTATATTTCTTTGCAAGGTCACAAATTTCACGAAGAGGAGCAATATCGCCATCCATAGAGAAGACACCATCGGTAACTACGAGACGCAGCCGGTGTTTCTGGAGAGGTATAAGAGTAATATGTCAGACTTACAAGAAGGAACTTCACCCAGAAGATGCAGATTACAACTAATGACAGCACATCACAACCACAAATATAAACACAGAATTAAGTAGGAGGTTTCTGTACATTTTAACCTCTTTTCATAGAGGAAGATTAAATGCTGGGCAGTTTATAATGGAGTATGGCAAGAGCAATAAGCAATATATCGGTGGTAGAGAACATGCTGCCCGGTGTGTGTGTGTGTGTGTGTGGAGGGGGGGGGGGAATACTGTTGACCCTGAAAAGTTGTATCCCTAGCAATAGATAACCACTTATTTATACGTGTGGCTTTATAAATCTTCATGTCTTCATGTATTACATACCTTCTCATTAATAAACTGCTCAAGCTATAATTTCTAGTGCTAGTTTATTTTAAAAAAAGAAGTTTCTTCTCAGCTATATGTGGTAGTTATTCATATTAATGTCTATTATATAACACAGCAGCAACACCTTGTACTCAGCCATCTATGCTGTATTTACCGAGCATGTTATAGAGTAAGATGATCTGAAACAGATTAATATATACAGCACCTGCCCTACATTGCTTCCCTTATCTCAATCCACCACCCAGCCCGGGATCTCCACTCTGCTAACGAAATTAGATTAAGTGCCCCTTTAATTCAAACCTCTCATTCCCACATCTAAGACTTCTCCAGAGCAGCACCAGTCCTTTGAAACGCGCTACCAAAAAATATCCAGGCAATTCCTGACTCACAAAACTTCAGGCGTGCTCTAAAAACACACCTCTTCAGGGAGGTATACCGCATTCCCTAAACAAACCCCTCTGAACTCCGTCTGTGTGTATAGCATCCCTCACTTTCCACCTCGCCATACCGTGCACATCTCCAGCCCCTTTACCTTCTGTATCACCCCAATATTTGTAATATGTAAGCTCATTGGAGCAGGACCCTCACCCCTACTGTTTCCATCAATTGATTACTTCATGTAACCATGGTCTTGTTTTATTTCGCCTGTATTGTAAGCGCTGCAGAATATGTTGGCGCTATATAAGATTATTATCTAGTTTTGCCTGCGGTTCCATTGAACAAAACACGGATCACCACAGAACTCTGAAGACTTGATTGAACAAGCAGACGCAACTTAATGTCAATACCCTAAAGCAGGAATAAAGCTAACACTTAGTTTAGAACATAACTGTTATAAGGCCTGGAGACAAGGATCCTCACAGGTACAGGACTTGGCACCTCAAGCCAAATATAGCAAGGCTGATTTACCCCTTAGCAATTATGACTTCTTTTACAAGTGTCCAATGTCAATATAGAGAGGAATTGCCTTTGTGTGCCATCGGGTGAATTTACCAACATACAATAGTTTGTGACAATAATCAGTACAAATATCTACTATCATAACATCAGGGGCATGGCTATTGGTGATCGTCAAGATTCCAAAGAAGCCAAGATCAGCCAACCATTATACTCCATGGCAGTAGAATACGCACTGGCAGCACAAAAGTTAAGATCCTAACACATCTTGGTTCTCGAGCTGTTCCAAAATCTAAGCTGCAGTTAAGGCGAGGTTATTGGGGAAAGGCCTTGATGAGACATTTTGAAAGGATTAAGGAGCTGTTAATAATGGGTAAAAAGGGGGTCATTGCTGTAGACAAATGGTAACAATGCAGTCACTGACTGCAGGAAGGGAGAGGGATGGTACAACTTGGCGAGAGGGCATCCTCTGCCGTAATTACGTTTTGGTTGAGAGATACACCAAAGATCAGCACACCTCTGTAAATTAACAGAAAGGCTGTAAATAAAGCACTTTGTAGACCATTATCTGGAATGGAAAAAAATTAATAAAAAATGCAGCCAGTAATATGAAGCTGGATGATTTTATGCAGAATATTGTAATTATCACTTAACAGGTCATGGCAAGTGTTCCAAATGTGCATATATTAGTATTGTGATTAAAACGGCACAGGATGAAATCAGCAGAGGTTTCCTTCCATGGAGTCCCATGGCAACCTCCTTGTCTGCCTCGAAGGTATGTATGCCCCTGGCACTGATGGCATGGCTCGCTGTATGCAGCTCCATAAACATGCTTAGACAAACACATACATTGTCCTTCTAGCATTGGTCATAGCACAGGTATGGAACCATGCTGAGAGAGAAAAGCAGCATTACAAACTTTGCTAATGGGTTGGGAAGGGTATCAAAGGAACCCCTGCAAATGCAAATGGGAAGATGGAGCAACGCCTCTACAGCACCACCTATTCGAAGGAAGTATTTCTACAAGTCGATGTCAGACCGTTTAACAAGCCTTGTAACAATGACTGAGAATTATAAGCCAAAGCCAGAATCTTTCCTAGAAGGAAAAGACAGCTTTTTTGGGGTAATTGCATTAGCTGTCTGTGCATGGTTGTTTTTTCATTCTGGCTTTGCCTCATAATTCCCCGTCATTGTTACAAGGCTTGTCCCAAATGTCTGACATTGACTTGCAGGAATGCTGCCTTCCAATAGGTGGTGCTGTAGTGGCATTGCTCCATCCTCACATTTGTAAACTTTGCTAACCATACCAAACTCATTAAACACACACACACACACAAAAAAAAACAATATATCTATACACTGGCCACTGATGTAGATTTCTATGGTGACCAGAAACCACACCAGGGCTGCCGTACACTACCTGTGCTTCTTTCAGTTTGGTCTCTAGGTCTTCCAAGTCCATATGTTTATAACGGTACTTGTTGGCCTTACAAAGACGGATGCCATCAATGATGGAGGCATGGTTCAGCTCATCTGATAGCACTGCATCTTCAGGGGTCAGCATAGCCTATAAAAGGCAAGAAAGATGGTGATTATTTGCAGTATACTTTTTTTTTTTTGTTACTGTAAGTGTCTGTATTGGAGAGTTCAGCAGTCAATGCTTTTCTGTAGAGTGCAAAAAGGTATGCTAACAGATACTAGTCAACCATATGCATAACTGAAAGAGGGGGCAAATCAATAAAAGGAAGGGGGGGGGGGGGAGAAGAAGCAAGCATGGCCATTTCAGGGATTTGAGTCCAGCATATGTCCAAACCATCTTTTGCATGGGACTCATACTTCTGATGCCAGGAGAAGCTTTCCCCTCACACATAGGCCAAACATAATGAACAAAGTAAGACCAAAGCCCCAACGGAGGGTACAATAAGACCCTTTTTTTGCCCTTCTGAACATAAACTAGACCTTTTTAACCCCAAACACTCACAGTAACAGATCTTAAAAATGTTGAGGGACTGAAGCTTTCTTAGAAACCATGCAGCAGTGAACATTAGGACCAATTTAACACTAGGTTTATAATGTACACTTGCCATTTGCACCAGCAAAGCTACCAGTGCATATATCAAATGTATCCAAGGGGCCTTAAAATCACTCGGAAGCCAAAATAGTGTTCTTTCCTCCTCTGATGGATTGTATAGAACAGCACAAGCAGACTTTGCCATTCCATAGAGAGGTATCCGGTCAAAAGAAATACATATACTATGTGGGAGTCTATGGGAAAACATGCAGATCCCACTCTATGCCTATACGTATACAGTTGCATCAGTTCCAGGTGCATGTTGGGAAATCCTCCTGGCGTAAGGACAGGGTACATTGTGGAGAAATGCATTTTTCTGCTGTCTAAGAATAAAGAAAAGCCTCAATAACCCACCTCAAATAGGCCGGCATTGGCATCAAAACAACTTATATACAAGATGGCATCTTCTCTTTTGTGGAACCGTGCAATCTTCTCTTCAAGATTCTTGTGTATGTTCTGGGGAATGAAATGGGCAGATACAAAAGGAAGTGAAAAGTTTTTTCAGAAGAAGTTACTTTGTTTGTTCTGGATTATATTTCACCTGTATCCTCTGCTGGTGGTTCCTCCCTGGGATGGACTAAACTTGTGAACATGGCCTTAGTTCGAAAGGCCATTCACATCTGTACTGGAGGCACAGAATCTTAGAAGAAACAGTGCAGAATGCTGAGCCATTTGGTCCGGGAAAGTTTCAGGCAGCATGATGAATGGACCTCATTGCAGTCAACGAGGGCTATCTGTTGCTGTGCAAGACTGGCGTGTGTCGGATCCGGCATCACACCTAAGCTACTATAACGGAACTGAACACTGGAAGTTATAGTGAAGCAGGGGTGAATGTGGCATTAATAAAAATTTAGTAGGTAGGTCTACTGATGGCATAAAAAGTAAGTTACATTAATGTTAAAGGAAGGATGAGAGTGAAGCTCACTGATACTAACACCAGAAGACAAAGTATCTCTCTTTATTAGTTAATGGAAGACTGAACAGATTGGACAACGTGAAAGAACCATGCAGGGACACAACTGGCGACACCCGACTTCCAATTCATTCCTAATGTGATAGGAGAAATAACAGAGGAAAGATACAAGAAAGTTCTAAGAAAAGATGCTCCAGAATGGTTATCCCAGGGAATATAATTATACACGCCATGGAAAATGTGACAAATGTTAATGATCATCTTAGTTACATGCTGGAGACAGAAGCACTGGAACTTCTATTGATTACATGTCACCAGTCCTTACTCCGCCATCATATCTACTAGGAAGATGACCGACAAGCTGGACAGATGCAAGGATTTATTTTTCCATCTATGGTGGAAGAGACAAGAAGGAAATCCTCCCTGGTGGAGTTTTCCTGAGGTTTCTCAATAAATCCAATGCTTTCTGAGCATTCATATCAAAATTTAAAGACTAACTGGACTTTTCAGAAACTTTTGATGTGTCAGAGAAAATGTGAACCGTTTTGATCAGATGGGGTCCTGCTGCTGAGGCCCCCCACTGGTTGATCAAATAAGGGGTCTGTAACGATTATTAACTAGCGGTGCCCCTTTAACTGTCTTCGCTGCTTTTTGGCTACTCCCAGCAGCTGAAAAAAAGCTGCATAGAAAGTGCTGTAGATCTCTATAAGGCCATCTTCAGCTGCCAGAGTGTGAAAACAGCCATAAGCTCCATTCAGATGGCAGTATTTGTGGACCAAAAACAAGGAATGAAACCGACAGAGAAAAGGAGTATAATAGAGAGATTTGCACCTCTTCCATATTTTGGACCAACTGCTGGATTTGGCTTACAAATATGAAGCAAAATACTGCTGTCTTAATGAATCCTTAGGTCTCCCTTTATTCACTGCAGACAAGTCGTCGTTCAGAACAACTTCTGTTTACACTGAGCAGCCAGTCGCTTCATTTCAGCGAAATTAACTGAATGACTAGTTACTACTGAGCGATTTCTTGCTCAGTACCCCGTTGGTGGCTGCGTTTAAGCAGGACGACTAGCGATGAAAATCGTTGTTTCACGTAATTATTCAGGTAATACTTGCCCCATTTAAAGTGCTATACACCCTTATTACTCTATCATCACTACTGGAGGAGCCGAAAAGCAGCGAAGACAGCTGAAGAGGCCCACCACTTGGTCAAGTTCTGCAACCCAGTCATTTTAGTGATCGGCGGAGGTCAGGGCTGCGAGAATGCCACTGATCAAACCTTTTGACATATCTGACATGCCAAACGTTTCTGAGAAGTCCAGTTACTTGTTCAATACCTTAAAGTGAGCTCGTTTGTTCAATGCACTCACCTGGGTACCACAGATAAATCTTACTGAGCTCAACCCAGCCCCATACTCTTCTAGAGCCTCCCGACTAGCACGAATCACCTCTGGGTGGCTGGATAGACCGAGGTAGTTATTGGCACAAAAATTTAAGATGCCTAAAAAAAAAAAAAAATAGATCATTAAGGATGATTTATAAGTTACATAAACAGTAATGTGGCATGTGAACAGTATAACACCCTCCCACCCCATCCAACTCAAATTCAGGATGCTATACAACAGGCACTTTATGTCTTCCATATTAGCTCCTTATGAACAACTTATGGATGGCTTTATTAACCATTTAAGGCCAGTACTAGAGCTTAACAATGGGTCTTTGTTCATTCGTGGTGCAGGTTTCAGCCAGCAGTCACCAAGAGACCAAGTGTACGGACAGTACCCAGTCTACAGTGGAAAATTATACTGTTAAATAAAAACCAAGTCTCCCAAAAAGTATTTTCTGACATTTTTTTTTTTTAGCTAAAGCCAGAAGTTGATTCAAAAGATGTGGAAAATAAAAGGGGAAGGACTTAGAAGTTCTCTTGCCAGGTGGATCCACTTCCGGCCTTGGCTCAAAAAGATCATGTGAAGAAAAAAACTGCCACAAAAACCTGTGTGAGGTCGCCCTTCGGCTATTGTCATAGTCTTTCAAAAACTACACGTTTTTAGCACTGACTTTTTATGGCAAAAAATGCCACATCCACATATTAGCTGGGGGAATATATGAAGCCCTTCAAACTGATTTTCTTCCAAAATGGTGGTTTTCTTGTTTTTTTTTTTTTAATCACAGCATGCTTTGTCTGTTATTTGTACAGACCCTGCACTCTGGACAAAACAAAAAGACAGACAAACAATCATGCAAGACCAAAAAAAAAAAATGTTAAAAAGGGGGGGGGGGAAACTATGCATTTTTTTTTTAATCCATAAACAAAAAAAAACACTGTCAAACAGAAGCGCAACAACTATCAAACCTATGTAAACCTATGTCAGGTACAGAAGGCCCAAGATACCACAAAGATACCATCCCATGACAGCTGCATATATGGGGGGGGGGGGGGAAATGCACCATGTTAACTAATTTTTATCCTTTTTTAAAACTACAATACAGTCACGGTAAAAGTACAGGAGCGGCTTCACATGTATTCAGTGGAAGATCACATAATTATAGTGGAACACAGCCAATGTGCTAGACAACTGTGTGATTTCTGTGCTAAACCAGGCTAGAGGCGGATTGTAGAAGTTAAGAGGCGGTAGACTTTTTGCATCAGCAGATTCAGGGGGACGTCAGTTATCATGTGAAGCATGCCTGGTGTATTATTCATCTTCACTAGAAGTGTTCTGGGGAAAGGAACACTCTACAAGCCTTTCTATGCGAAGAAGTAGAGTGCAGAGGTAGCTTGTGGTCATGTTGGGAGGTATTGCACATGCACTCCAGAGATCCCAGACACCCAATAGATCAATTGCACACAGAGTTAGAAGCTTGTAAGGACTGGTCATCTCCACTCCATAGCGGAGCAGGACGGTTCCCCTAGCCACAAGCTGTAAACAACTGCAAAGACGACTACAGCTTTTCAAAAATAGAGGGTATTTTTGAAAAGGTCATGTAATTAGTGAGTGCTCTAGTTAGGGCAGCAGAAATGCAGTCCTAAGCTCTTGCTCACGACCTGAAGATTGCGGGTTGAATACCCACTTGGGTCTGGTGGCCGGCTCAAGGTTGACTCAGCCAAGGTCGGTACAATGCTGGGGGGGGGGGGGGGGTAAAAGATGACTGGGGAAGGCAATGGCAAGCCGCCCCGCAAAAACAGTCTGCCCAGAAAATGTCAACCGATGAGTCAGTTATGACTCGGTGTTTGCACCAGACGACCTTACCTTAGTTTCCAACTTGCAATATACTTGTGCAAGTCTGGCCTAATGTGCTTTATGCACTTTGTGTTTGCTATATAATTCTCTTTTTTTTTTTGCAAGTACACAATATCATTTGAGAAAACTAAAAAACAAACTAGAAGTGCATAGAAGATTCCTTTTTTACATATATTCTAAGACGCACTTCAAAAAAAGTGAATTATCACATGTAAAAGAATGTTATAGATTTTCTGTTGCCTCTTTTCCATTGTAGTCAATGAAAATCGCAGGCATGTAACATTGAAAATCTCTGATCATACAAATTTCTTTGGGTTTGCAGTATAAGGCTATGGCCGGCTGCACAGGTCGGATTCCACGTGCGGAATCCCGAAGCGAAATCTAACCCTATGCCCGGCTGTTGACTCTGTGTACCTGTCCCGATTCTCCATAATCTGTACTGAGGATATGCCAGCCGTCGCAAGTGCGCAGTACAGATTATACTGTACATTCCGATGTGCATATATCGGACGGGTTTTCACGCCTGGCCGATATGCGCTGCCTCTCTCTCTGCAGAGGGAGGAGGGGGACAGGGCTGGGAGCCATGCACCGAGCTCCCATCCCTTCTCCAGTCCTCGCCACTATTTGCAATGGAAGTGGGCGGAACTTAGTTCTGCCCCCGTCCCACCTCTCCCATTGCAAACAGTGGCAAGGAGCGGAGAGGGGGGTGGGAGCTCAGTGCACTGCTCCCGGCCCACCTCCCCTCTCCCTGCAGAGAGGGACAGCGTATATCAGCTGGGCGTGAAAACCTGGCCAATATACGCACATCAGAATAAGCCCTTACACTGGCGAGTGCAATATTGCACTCGTGAACACACAATTTAGCCTGCGATTTTGATGGGGGGGGGGGGGGGGGTTGGGGAGCATAACATGTTATATCACCAAAAGATAAAAAGTCACATAGCACTCACATGACAAAAATATATCTATATTGTATATCACATCTGCACACAAGTGCGATGCAATTTATATTTTGCTCCCATAGAAAATAATGGATAATATCGCAAAAAAATAGAATATTGGACGTTACAACTTTTCTATCTTGAATTCTCAATCTGAAAGAAAAATAGCCCATGTGCAAGAACATATAGAAAACAGATCATTTTTTATGTGCGAGTTCCATCTATGTCATAAATCGGACAGAACTCATGCGAAGAAATCACCAGTGTACATAGGGCTTCGGCTTAAAGTTACACAACTCTGCCACTACAAGGGTTGTGCAATCAATAATCACAATCTCACAGAAGTCAATGTAGTGATGTTGTGATTTGCAAGTAGCCACAACCTAGAGATGACCAAAAAAATGCCACCCTAGTTGGCTACAATTAAACTTTTTGTTGTGCTACAGATGGTTATTGACTGACAGCCGCAGCGCACGAGACCGTAATGCTCGGACTGCAGCCTCCGCCGCCCCTTTGTACACGCTATTGGATCATTGGCCGTGTCACTTGCTGCAGTGCTATACTAGCGATGTGTACATGGTCTCTATGAGCCAGCTGCCTTGTCCAGCGCGACTACCTGTACTCCTCCCGTCCACCGAGATGTGCGCCCCCTGCTTGGAGGTGATGACCCTCTCGCTCTTCCACGTCCCGGCTTCCTTGATACTTTCTAGCTCCTTCTTCAGGATGCCCCTCAGGTGGGCAACAGAGGACTGTGCGCGTCCCGACCGGAGGCGCACCTGGGAAAGCCGTACACTCCACATCTCACCGACTGCCCCGCCACCTTAACCCACACACTGTGGCACCATGAAGACAGAGGGGTGTGTACCGCTGTAGCCAATCAGCAGCCAGAGAGCGTAGAGCCCTCCCAAGGCTGCTCGCCTCGGTGCCTCCTATTTAACCCCCAGACTGCCAGTGCAGAATACACTTCTATGCAGGAATGGAAAACGTGATTACTCCATGCGGAACTTCTGCAACCTTCTCATTACAACGAGAGCCATTATCTCCAGTTATCCCATAGTGTGAGCCACTACAACAACCCGCATACTTAGTTTAACTCACAGTGTACCAGGTGACATAGCCATAGCAAGCAGCTGTGATACTAGGAAGCACTGTTATGGCAGGTGGGTTCACAGAAGGACATCCGATGTGCACTAGTTAAAACATATGGCAGTAATGTAATTATTATATGCATATTTCTTATTGCCCACTGAGTTCTGTTGCATCTTTGTGCCGGTTTGCCCCTTTAAGATGATTGCATGGAGCTTCTATTGTGTCATATAGCGCCAGACCGCCCACTGTACTGCTGCACCATTAGTGTTCCTACATACCAAGCAGTGACTGTTCGTATCTTTACCATCATCTCTCCAGTCTGCACACATTAATACTTCCAGTCTGGGGAAAATACTTACTCACAACATGAGGCCCACAAAGCCATACTGTGCAGCCCCAATCATCTGGAATGAGAAAAATCTATGGGCGGCTGCTCACATGTAGTTTCCATGCCACGGTGAAAAGCAGTGGCAGATAGCAGGGCAAAAAGGAATTGACAAGTACTAAGGGTGCACTGTGTAGCCATGTCTTGGTCCTCCATATATTAGAAGTACTAAGGGTGCACTGTGTAGTCAAGCCTGGGTACCTATATATCAGCACAAGTGCTAAGGGTGCACTGTGTGGTTATGGGGCCCCTATATATTAGGAAAAGTACAAAGGATGCACTGTGTAGTCATATCTGGGTCCCCAATATATTAGGACAAGAACAAAGGGTGCACTGTGTAGCCATGTCTGGGTACTCTATATATTAGGACTAGCTGATATACCCGGCTTCGCCCGAATTAATTTGGTACTGGTGCTTATCTGGTGTTCACACAGAAAGTCTTATTAAGTCGCCGTTACTTTAGGGTGCATTCAGACGGTCGTATATCGCCTGGGTTTTCACGCCCAGCCGATATACGGAGTCCTTCTCTGCAGGGGGAGGAAGCTGGAAGAGCCGGGAGCAGTGGACTGAGCTCCCGCCTCCTCTCCGCCCCTCGCCATAATTTGCAATGGGATTGGCGGGACGGGGGCGGAGCTACGCCCGGAAAACTTCACTCCGCCCCCGTCCTGCTTCCTCCCATTGCAAATAGTGGTGAGGGGCGGAGAGGAGGTGGAGAGGACGCGGGAACTCAGAGCACTGCTCCTGGCACTTCCAGCTTCCTCCCCCTACAGAGAGGGACGCCGTATATTGGCCGGCGTGAATACCCATACGATATACGGCCGTCTGAATGCGCCCTTAGAGATACAGAGGAAAAAAATATGTTCACCATTTCGCATGGTTCTTTGCGTTACCCAGGAAACACCACATGGAGGTGACCATGCGATGTTTCCTTCATATAAAATGACATCAGGAAATGAGAGAATAAGATTCCGTACATAAAATTTGGACACTAATTCTTTTGCACTTAGAACTGAATAATCGAGTTGAGACCCATTAGCTTTTCCTATTTATGACATAATCAATGCCGTGCCAAATTTCAAATTTCTATGACATCGAGAAGTGAGAGAATTAGATTCCGTATGTAGAATTTGGATGCTAATTCTTTTGCGCTTAGAATTAAATAATCGAGTTGGGACCCATTAGCTTTTCCTATTTATGACACAATCAATGCCCGTGCCAAATTTCTAATTTCTATGACATCGGGAAGTGAGAGAATTAGATTGTGTACGTAAAGTTTGGACGTTAATTCTTTTGCGCTTAGAATTGAATAATCGAGTTGGGACCCATTAACTTTTCCTATTCATGACATAATCAATGTTTGTGCCACATTTCAAATTTCTATGACATTGGGAAGTGAGAGAATTAGATTCTGTAAGTAAAATTTGGACGCTAATTCTTTTGCACTTAGAATTGATTAATCGAGTTGGGAACCATTAGCTTTTCCTATTCATGACATAATCAATGTTTGTGCCACATTTCAAATTTCTATGACATTGGGAAGTGAGAGAATTAGATTCTGTACGTAAAATTTGGACGCTAATTCTTTTGCGCTTAGAATTGATTAATCGAGTTGGGAACCATTAGCTTTTCCTATTTATGACATAATAATCAATGCTCGTGCCAAATTTCAAGTGAGAGAATTAGATTCCGTACGTAAAATTTGGACGCTAATTCTTTTGCGCTTAGAATTAAATAATCGGGTTGGGACCCATTAGCTTTTCCTATTTATGACACAATCAATGCTCTTGCCAAATTTCAGGTTTCTATGACACCGGGAAGAGAGAGAATTAGATTCCGTACGTAAAATTTGCACGCTAATTCTTTTGCGCTTAGAATAAAATAATCGAGTTAGGACCCATTAGCTTTTCCTATTTATGACACAATCAATGCCCGTGCCAAATTTCAAATTTCTATGACATCGGGAAGTGAGAGAATTAGATTGTGTACGTAAAGTTTGGACATTAATTCTTTTGCGCTTAGAATTGAATAATCGAGTTGGGACCCATTAACTTTTCCTATTCATGACATAATCAATGTTTGTGCCACATTTCAAATTTCTATGACATTGGGAAGTGAGAGAATTAGATTCTGTACGTAAAATTTTGATGCTAATTCTTTTGCGCTTAGAATTGAATAATCGAGTTGGGACCCATTAACTTTTCCTATTCATGACCTAATCAATGTTTGTGCCACATTTCAAATTTCTATGACATTGGGAAGTGAGAGAATTAGATTCTGTAAGTAAAATTTGGACGCTAATTCTTTTGCGCTTAGAATTGATTAATCGAGTTGGGAACCATTAGCTTTTCCTATTCATGACATAATCAATGTTTGTGCCACATTTCAAATTTCTATGACATTGGGAAGTGAGAGAATTAGATTCTGTACGTAAAATTTGGACGCTAATTCTTTTGCGCTTAGAATTGATTAATCGAGTTGGGAACCATTAGCTTTTCCTATTTATGACATAATAATCAATGCTCGTGCCAAATTTCAAGTGAGAGAATTAGATTCCGTACGTAAAATTTGGACGCTAATTCTTTTGCGCTTAGAATTAAATAATCGAGTTGGGACCCATTAGCTTTTCCTATTTATGACACAATCAATGCTCTTGCCAAATTTCAGGTTTCTATGACACCGGGAAGAGAGAGAATTAGATTCCGTACGTAAAATTTGCACGCTAATTCTTTTGCGCTTAGAATTAAATAATCGAGTTAGGACCCATTAGCTTTTCCTATTTATGACACAATCAATGCCCGTGCCAAATTTCTAATTTCTATGACATCGGGAAGTGAGAGAATTAGATTGTGTACGTAAAGTTTGGACGTTAATTCTTTTGCGCTTAGAATTGAATAATCGAGTTGGGACCCATTAACTTTTCCTATTCATGACATAATCAATGTTTGTGCCACATTTCAAATTTCTATGACATTGGGAAGTGAGAGAATTAGATTCTGTAAGTAAAATTTGGACGCTAATTCTTTTGCACTTAGAATTGATTAATCGAGTTGGGAACCATTAGCTTTTCCTATTCATGACATAATCAATGTTTGTGCCACATTTCAAATTTCTATGACATTGGGAAGTGAGAGAATTAGATTCTGTACGTAAAATTTTGATGCTAATTCTTTTGCGCTTAGAATTGAATAATCGAGTTGGGACCCATTAACTTTTCCTATTCATGACATAATCAATGTTTGTGCCACATTTCAAATTTTTATGACATTGGGAAGTGAGAGAATTAGATTCTGTACGTAAAATTTGGACGCTAATTCTTTTGCGCTTAGAATTGATTAATCGAGTTGGGAACCATTAGCTTTTCCTATTTATGACATAATAATCAATGCTTGTGCCAAATTTCAAGTGAGAGAATTAGATTCCGTACGTAAAATTTGGACGCTAATTCTTTTGCGCTTAGAATTAAATAATTGAGTTGGGACCCATTAGCTTTTCCCATTTATGACACAATCAATGTTCTTGCCAAATTTCAGGTTTCTATGACACCGGGAAGAGAGAGAATTAGATTCCGTATGTAAAATTTGGACGCTAATTCTTTTGCGCTTAGAATTAAATAATCGAGTTGAGACCCATTAGCTTTTCCTATTTATGACACAATCAATGCTCTTGCCAAATTTCAGGTTTCTATGACACCGGGAAGTGAGAGAATTAGATTCGGTACGGAAAATTTGGACGCTAATTCTTTTGCACTTAGAATTAAATAATCGAGTTGAGACCCATTAGCTTTTCCTATTTATGACACAATCAATGCTCTTGCCAAATTTCAAATTTCTATGACATCAAGAAGTGAGAGAATTAGATTCCGTATGTAGAATTTGGATGCTAATTCTTTTGCGCTTAGAATTGAATAATCGAGTTGGGACCCATTAGCTTTTCTTATTTATGACACAATCAATGCCCGTGCCAAATTTCTAATTTCTATGACATCGGGAAGTGAGAGAATTAGATTGTGTACGTAAAGTTTGGACGTTAATTCTTTTGCGCTTAGAATTGAATAATCGAGTTGGGACCCATTAACTTTTCCTATTCATGACATAATCAATGTTTGTGCCACATTTCAAATTTCTATGACATTGGGAAGTGAGAGAATTAGATTCTGTACGTAAAATTTTGATGCTAATTCTTTTGCGCTTAGAATTGAATAATCGAGTTGGGACCCATTAACTTTTCCTATTCATGACCTAATCAATGTTTGTGCCACATTTCAAATTTCTATGACATTGAGAAGTGAGAGAATTAGATTCTGTAAGTAAAATTTGGACGCTAATTCTTTTGCGCTTAGAATTGATTAATCGAGTTGGGAACCATTAGCTTTTCCTATTCATGACATAATCAATGTTTGTGCCACATTTCAAATTTCTATGACATTGGGAAGTGAGAGAATTAGATTCTGTACGTAAAATTTGGACGCTAATTCTTTTGCGCTTAGAATTGATTAATCGAGTTGGGAACCATTAGCTTTTCCTATTTATGACATAATAATCAATGCTCGTGCCAAATTTCAAGTGAGAGAATTAGATTCCGTACGTAAAATTTGGACGCTAATTCTTTTACGCTTAGAATTAAATAATCGAGTTGGGACCCATTAGCTTTTCCTATTTATGACACAATCAATGCTCTTGCCAAATTTCAGGTTTCTATGACACCGGGAAGAGAGAGAATTAGATTCCGTACGTAAAATTTGCACGCTAATTCTTTTGCGCTTAGAATAAAATAATCGAGTTAGGACCCATTAGCTTTTCCTATTTATGACACAATCAATGCCCGTGCCAAATTTCAAATTTCTATGACATCGGGAAGTGAGAGAATTAGATTGTGTACGTAAAGTTTGGACGTTAATTCTTTTGCGCTTAGAATTGAATAATCGAGTTGGGACCCATTAACTTTTCCTATTCATGACATAATCAATGTTTGTGCCACATTTCAAATTTCTATGACATTGGGAAGTGAGAGAATTAGATTCTGTACGTAAAATTTTGAGGCTAATTCTTTTGCGCTTAGAATTGAATAATCGAGTTGGGACCCATTAACTTTTCCTATTCATGACATAATCAATGTTTGTGCCACATTTCAAATTTCTATGACATTGGGAAGTGAGAGAATTAGATTCTGTACGTAAAATTTGGACGCTAATTCTTTTGCGCTTAGAATTGATTAATCGAGTTGGGAACCATTAGCTTTTCCTATTTATGACATAATAATCAATGCTCGTGCCAAATTTCAAGTGAGAGAATTAGATTCCGTACGTAAAATTTGGACGCTAATTCTTTTGCGCTTAGAATTAAATAATCAAGTTGGGACCCATTTGCTTTTCCTATTTATGACACAATCAATGCTCTTGCCAAATTTCAGGTTTCTATGACACCGGGAAGAGAGAGAATTAGATTCGGTACGGAAAATTTGGACGCTAATTCTTTTGCACTTAAAATTAAATAATCAAGTTGGGACCCATTAACTTTTCCTATCTATGACACAATCAATGCTTGTGCCAAATTTCCTGTTTCTATGACATCGGGAAGTGAGAGTATTTGATTACATACGTAAAATTTGGACACTAATTATTTTGCGCTTAGAATTGAATAATCGAGTTGGGACCCATTAGCTTTTCCTATTTATGACACAATCAATACTTGTGCCAAATTTCATGTTTCTATGACATCGGGAAGTGAGAGAATTAGATTCTGTACGTAAAATTTCAACGCTAATTCTTTTGCACTAGAATTGAATAATTGAGTTGGGACCCCTTTACTTTTCCTATTTTGGACATAATCTATGCTTGTGCCAAATTTCATGTTTCTAAGGCATCGGAAAGTTGGAGAATTAGTGGCGAGTCAGTGAGTCAGTCAGTGAGTCAGTGAGAGCTTTTGTCTTTATATATATAGACAAGAACTAAGGGTGAACTGTGTAGCCATGTATGGATACCCTATATATCAGAACAAACGCTAAGGGTGCTCTGGGTAGTGATCTCTGGGTCCCTATATATTAGGACAAGTACTAAGGGTGCACTATGTAGCCATGTCTTGCTCCCCTATATATTAGGATAAGTACTAAGGGTGCACTGTGTAGTCATGTCTGGGATCCTAAATATTAGGAAAAGTAATAAGAGTGCACTGTGATGCCATGTCTGGGGCCTCTATATATTAGGACAAGTACTAAGGGTGCCCTGTGATGCCATGTCTGGGGCCTCTATATATTAGGACAAGTACTAAGGGGACCCTGTGATGCCATGTCTGGGTCCCCTATATATTAGGACAAGTACTAAGAGTGCACTGTGTAGCCATGTCTGGGATCCTATTTATTAGGAAAAGTACTAAGAGTGCACTGTGATGCCATGTCTGGGGCCTCTATATATTAGGACAAGTACTAAGGGTGCCCTGTGATGCCATGTCTGGGGCCTCTATATATTAGGACAAGTACTAAGGGGACCCTGTGATGCCATGTCTGGGTCTCCTATATATTAGGACAAGTACTAAGGGTGCACTGTGTATTCATGTCTGGTCCCCTATATATTAGGACAAGTACTAAGGGTGCACTGTGTAGTCATTTCTGGGTCTCCTATATATTAGGACAAGTACTAAGGGTGTACTGTGTACCCATGTCTGGTCCCCTATATATTAGGACAAGTACTAAGGGTGCACTGTGTAGTCATGTCTGGTCCCCTATATATTAGGACAAGTACTAAGGGTGCACTGTGTAGCTATGTATGATTCCCCTATATATTAGGACAAGTACTAAGGGTGTACTGTGTAGTCATGTCTTGCTCCCCTATATATTCGGATAAGTACTAAAGGTGCTCTGTGTAGTCATGTCTGGGTCCTCTATATATTAGGACAGCTACTAAGCATGCCATGTGTAGCCATGTCTAGGAACCCTATATATTAGGACAAGTATTAAGGGTGCACTGTGTAGTCATGTCTGGTTCCCTATATTTTAGAAAAATAACTAAGGGTGCACTGTGTATTAATGTCTGGTTCCCCCCTATATATTAGGACAAGTACCAAGGGTGGACTGTGTAGCCATGTCTGGTTCCCTATATATTAGGACAAGTACTAAGGGTGCACTTTGTAGCGATTTCTGGGTCCTCTATATATTATGACACGTACTAAGGGTGCACTGTGTAGTCATGTCTGGGGCCTCTATATATTAGGATAAGTACTAAGGGTGCACGGTGTAATCATGTCTGGGTCACCCATATACTGGTATTAGGACAAGTACTAAGGGTGCACTGCGTAGACAGGTCTGGGCCTCCTATATATTAGCACAAGTACTAGGGGTGCACTGTGCAGCCATGTCTGGTCCTCTATATATTAGGACAAGTACTAAGGGTGCACTGTGTAGCCATGTCTGGTCTCCTATATATTAGGACAAGTACTAAGGGCGCACTGTGTATTCATGTCTGGTCCCCTATATATTAGGACAAGTACTAAGGGTGCACTGTGTATTCATGTCTGGTCCCCTATATATTAGGACAAGTACTAAGGGTGCACTGTGTAGCCATGTCTGGTCTCCTATATATTAGGACAATACTAAGGGTGCACTGTGTAGTCATGTCTTGGTCCTCAATATATTAGGAGAAGTACTAAGGGTGCACTGTGTATCCAGGCCTGGGTCCCCTATATATTAGGGGAATAAAGTTTCTTGACCCACTTGGCACTCCAGAAATAAATATATGAGTTAGAGGCCGCTCTCTACATTGTAGTTTATAGGACTTATGAGATGGCAGGCCGTTCCTTCACATCTATAATCTACAATGGAGCGAGCAACATTCTGGAGAGCTAATTGGGTTAGATGGTGACACTCCCCCCCCCCCCCCCTCATTCTCCTAATAAGTTGGATTCCTGAAAGTAGAACTTGCTTTGATTTATTATGGCCTATACGTGGAATATACCCTAAGGGTGGGTTCACACAGGGCCCGCCGGAAATCCCGCGGTTTGACCGCAGCAAAAACCGCAAGATGTCCGCCGGGAGAACCGCCGCGGAAAAACCCGCGGCGGCTTTGAAGCGGCCCGGCCGGTTGCTCTTCCGCTGCGGCCGGTGCTCCCATAGAGGAGAGCACGGCTACAGCGGAAAGAAAAAATAAATAGACAAGCTGCATATTGTAAAGCTGCGGCTGCGGTCGCCGCAGCCGCGGTTCCTGCCTGACTTGCCGCAGCGGATTGGCCGTCCCGTGTGGACGAGATTTCTGAGAAAATCTCGTCCACATGGCTGGCTAATCCCGAGATTAGCGGCCGCAGGCGGATTTGCCGCGGCGAAATTCCACGTGGAATTTCCGCGGCAAATCTGCCCTGTGTGAACCCAGCCTAAGTGTCTCAGATAGGAATATCCTTGTGGCCCTTGGAAGCAGTTCAGTATGGCAATGTAGCCTTCAGACCAGGAAAAAGTTTTGGTCCCCTGGCTCATGGTTATCAAATTGCTTTTTGAAGGTTGGAATTCATAAGTGTGGTATGACATGACACCCCTTATTAAATAGCTACATTCTCTTACGTGTCATGCATCTGTAGCTTCCTTTGTATGAGAGCATATATAATGGGAGTGCAACATGGAAAAAATAGGCTTAGCAATAATTTTCCAAGCAAAACCTCCATACTGATTCCATCTCAAGAACAATCATCTCCAGAGACTTATTGGCACAAGGGCGCCCTCTGCTGTTTCTTGCACACCTGTAGTCTTTTCACTTTTCTCCAGCAGGTTTCAGGTGTTTGGCTGGTTTGCCCAGTGCTCCAGAATATTGTGATGTTGAAATAAGTGTGCCTTCACACGGGGTGTATTTGCTGCTGGCTTTCCACAGCAGAAAATCAGCAGCAAATACGCAGCTGATCCAAACCGGCTACATCTGAACCTAAATAGTGCAGATTTTACTGCAGATTTGCCATGGGTTTTACTCTGTGCATTAAGGTATGATCATACATCACAAAGATATGCACACCAAAATTCACACAATTTTTTAACAATACACCGAGACATTGAAAGTTTAAAAAAAAAAAAATCACTGAAAATTCTTATAAAATCTATTTAACAAATAAACTTGATTTCTACAGTTTTCGGCTGGATTCACACGAACGTATATCGGCTCGGTTTTCACGCCGAGCCGATATACGTCATTTTCATCTGCAGGGGGGGGATGGAAGAGCCAGGAGCAGGAACTGAGCTCCCGCCCCCTCTCTGGCTCCTCTCCACCCCTCTCCGCCCCTCTGCACTATTTGCAATGGAAGGAGGTGGGGAGGGGCGGGGCTAAGTTCTGTGAATTAGCCCCACCCCCGCCCGCCTCTCCCTATTGCAAATAGTGCAGAGGGGCGGGGAGGAGACAGAGAGGGGGCAGGAGCTCAGAGCACTGCTCCTGGCTCTTCCAGGCTCCCCCCCCCCCTGCAGAGAGAGACAACGTATATCGGCTGGGCGTGAAAACCGAGCCGATATACATTCGTGTGAATCCAGCCTTATGATAACACATTCCCTTTGAACCCTTATGGACCAGGAAGTTTTGGTCTTAGAGGACCAGACACTTTTTAAGGATTTTATCCATGAGGTGGTTTTACTGCCCTATTTTTCTTCAGCTTCTCAAATTGTTTTTGCTGCATTCTTTTTTCCGTGACATAAGGCATTTTTTATATCTTTTTTCACTGACTAGTTCTCTAGTTTTATTGTGGGTAAAAAACTAGCAAAATAATAATTTTTTTAATCATAGTTGTTTATTTTTAAAATTAGTATATTTGCGCTAAAATAAAGTCCGGAATTGGTTTCTCATTTTGTTTCAGATGTTTTGATATATAATTTGTATAGCTTTGGATTACAGGGCGCATATGGTGACGGTTTTGGTTGGCGCCGGCTTTCAGTCATCTGCTTTTTTTTAGGTATATATTTTTATTTTATTCTGTTTATTTTTTCTCGTCTATTTTTTTAAACTTATTTTTGTAACAATTTTTTTACCATTTATGTTCCTCTATGACGTCATAAAAGACCTCTGGGGGTCATTCAGATTGTTTTTATTTATTTTGTATTTCACTATAGCCAAGGCATCTAAGAGATACAAAAAATCCTACCTACAAGCTAAGTGATTGCCTTGATGACGGCCCCACGTCAGGAACCTCGGGTGACCCTGGCTTTCCCTAGATGGTAACAGTGACAAACAGATGACACAATTACTGTATATATAACCAGTAGTGCAGAGAACATGATATAACAGCTATAAGTAATTCAACAGCCTTATCTTAACAGCCAACGGGACCAGAAACACCTTCAGACTATGTAACATTACACGGTACGACTGTCGAGTACATAGGCGCCGGACAGCTGTACCAGCAACAATTGTTCATGTTCCCACCTGCCTCCATTTACAGTGAAGGTCAACCTATTTAAAATATAAATGAGGAGTACCAAGTTATGTCACTTCTCCAAAGTCCTGAAAAAGGTTTTCGAGAGATGGGGACCCCACAGCATCAACGACTCCACTCTGTCTTCCAAAATGGACCCTATTTGATACTATGTCAAAGGACACCAAAGTGGTCTGCGTTTGACTCATTAAAGTCTATGGTTCCATCCAGGGGTCCACCTGAATACAATTTTCGGCGATTTGGACATAGGTTTCTTTTACACTCTATTTTTGAATATGCTAAGTGGGTTATTTCTAACATATGGGTCAAATTTTTCTAAAACTTTTAGAATTTTTCTACAACTCCTTAAAATACTAACAGTGTGAACTAGCTCTTACGCTTTCCTCAGTGGCTGCTGCAGGCAAACATTGGTTTGCATAACTCTATGTCTTTGTTGGGGATCCCTGTATTAGAATAAGGTTCTGACTACTATAAAGATATATTTAGAAATTAATTAGCATAAAGCTGTGGACCAAAAAGTGACATGATGATCAATAGTGGAGATCCCCTTTAAGATCACAAAGACTAGATTACCGTCACATTTTTCAGAGAATGTTACTAAATAGACCTCTATAATGGGAATCTGTCATCAACTGTAACCACTAACTAACTTATTAATTGTGCTTATAGTTTAGGTGATGTTGAGCCTGGAGAGCCTCTTTTCAAACTCACCCGGCCCCCTGTTCCTGGGTAAAGTTAGTGCATGCACAGCCAGCTTGACGCTTTACAGAAGGCTGTGTGCGCCAGCTTCCATTGAGATGAATGAGAGTGCGTGAGCAGCCTTCTAAAAAGAGTTGGTCTGGTTGTGCATGCACTGACTTTACCAAAAGCCCCATTTAGACGGGACAACTGTCGGGCAAATGATGCCCAACACTCGTCCCCGCATGTACTCGCTCATGTGCTGTTGCACAGGAGCGAGGATCATTGCTGCATAGCGGGGAGGCTGGAGGAGATTTCACTCCTCGCTCTCCCCCTCCCCTGTCTATTCACCTAACATAGAGGCTGTTCAGTACTGAACGGCTGCTGTTTACACTAAAGATCATTGTTCAGGATTTTAAGCTGCATAAAATCCTGCACGATGAGTGTAAACAGCAGCTGTTCAGTACTGAACTACCGCTATGTAAAGTGAATGGAGAGGGGCGGGGGAGAGTGAGGAGAGGAATCAACGATACTCACTCCTATGCAACAGTATGTCAGGCATTGTTTGCCCGACAGTCATCCCATCTAAATGGGGCTAAAGGGTACTGCAGGAACAAGGGGCTAGGTAAGTATTAAAAGAGGCTCCCTGGACTCACCTAAACTATAAGCACCATAATTTAGTTACTTGTGCTTATAGTTGATTACAGGTTCATTTAAATATTTGCACTTGTAAGATGTGAGTGTACCCATTAGGCACCTAAAGTGCTACAGAGTGGGGGACATGACCAATGTGCCATCTGCGCTAATTACAGGCAATAGCATTCATAAGTTTAGACATCCTTATCTAAAGGCATCTAAATTGATCTCGTAATCACAGTACATAGTGTGACATATTCCATAAAGTATTTGATGCAAATTCCTAAATTGCAGATGGCATAAATTTGATAAAATCAGCTCCAATTTCAGCACCCCAAGTGTGGTGGAAAAACACCACTTTGTATATTCAGAATACACCCACATACCTGATATCAGGCAGATTTTATGTGTGGCTGGACTATTAGTAATTTGCATTAAAACTAATTATAATGAAGGCTGCAGAGTGTGCACATGTTCATCTGCGGACTGACAAGTGATGATGATGGAATGTTAAGTACATATCACACGCTGTACTTCATTACTACCTTTAATAAAACCACCAAACCCATTCAACTTATTAAACTGGCCTATTTATCTTAACCCTTCTCAGTCCAGACTGGTGTCTGTTAGAAAATCCCATTATTATAACCTCCAACTCCATGTACATTTTTAATGTCTGATTCCCCTGGGAAATAACCTTTTCAAATGTAGTCCTTGAGGTTTCCTCATTTGCCAAGCTGTTAAATATTCCATGCAGTCAATTTTGTGTTTTCCAACAATGAAAAACCCTAATATCCTCCATTATAGCTCATGTAGCTGTTGTCGCCCAGTTTTGCTTCAAAGTAAATCTGTCTATATAAAGCGTTAACCTACAACTGACTTTTATCATGAATCCACAGAATAGGTGATGAAAGCTTGATCGGTGAGGGTCTCATTGCTGGGACTCCCACCAAGAATAGGGGTCCCATTTACCGTCTCCTCCTCACTGCAGCAAGGAACATGCACACTAAGGCTGCATTCCCAGGAACGTATATCGGCTCGGTTTTCACGCCGAGCCGATATACGTCGTCCTCATCTGCAGGGGGGGGGATGGAAGAGCCAGGAGCAGGAACTGAGCTCCCGCCCCCTCTCTACCTCCTCTCCACCCCTCTGCACTATTTGCAATGGGGAGAGGCGGAACGGGGGCAGGGTTAATTTGCAGAACTTAGCCCTGCCCCACCCCGCCTCCTTTCATTGCAAATAGTGCAGAGGGGCGGAGAGGATGCAGACAGGGGGCGGGAGCTCAATTCCTGCTCCTGGCTCTTCCATTCTCCCCCCCCCCCCTGCACATGAGGAAGACGTATATTGGCTCGGCGTGAAAACAGAGCCGATATACGTTCGTGAGAATGCAGCCTAAGGGCTCTTTCACACGAGCGTAGGCGATTTTCGGTTGGCTGTGTCACAGCCACAGCACGACCGAAAATCGCATGGACGAGAGGCAGCCATGACCAAGTCAGGGCTGCATCTCCCGTTTGTGCGTCTGTTCAGGTCCGGTGAATATACGTCAACCCCGGACTGCCGTCGGGTAAGGGGAGGCAGTTTAGCTTCCAGCAATGAGAGTGGGCAGGACAGGGTGGGAGCTTAGCAACTAGCTCCCACCCCGCCCTGCCCCCTCCTATTGCAAATAGCCAGTGAGGGGTGGAGAGGAGGAGAGAAGAAGGGGGGAGTTTAGCAGACACACTGCTAAATTCCCTCCTACCTCCCTTCTCCAGCAGCTCCCATAGGCTCCCGTTGGAGTCTATGGGAGCCGCCGCCGTATTCCGGCCGAAAGATAGTTACTGAACTATCTTTTCTGGCAAGCATAAAAATGCCCGACCGGAATGTGCACCGTATGCGCTCTCTTTGCTGGCTGGATGTTTTTACATTTGTAAACCAATGCATCAAATGGGCAGCGTATATCGGCCAGCCGTGAAAGTGCAGCCAATATACACTCGTGTAAATGAAGCCTAAGGCCTTCTTACTGCCACAATAAAACATCGGCCAAAAATTGATGGCCAATTTTCCGGCGTGTAAAATCGGCCGGCCAGAAAAGATAGCTGCCGATGCAGAGTACAAGAGCTATGTTTATCAGTCCCATAGAGTTAAATGTAGTAGTAGCAGGCATGCTCTGCCACTTCTCTATTGACGCTCCTCCTTATTGCAGAGGGTCATTGAGGACGAAGACATGGGAACCCTGTTCTCAGGATTAGTGTCAGTCCCAGCGGTGACCACCAATCAGAATTTTATCAACTATAATGTAGAGATACCCCTATAAAGTGATTAATCAAGTTTTGTTTTCATTTTTTTAATTAACTAGTGTTCCCTGTGCCAAAGTATGAAAATACCTACACTCACCTTTCCTGGCTCCCCACATATCCCGCTCTGCTTTTCCGTCCTCTGTACTGGGTTTGTTTCGACCGACTGCAGTTAGCCTGTGCACAGGACATCACATCCTGCAGCAGCCAATCACAGACTCAGCATTCAAGCACTGACCTCTTTGATTGCTTGCTGCAGCTTATAGTGTCCCATGAACAGGCTGCTGCAGCCTGTAAGCACCGCCTCACAGGGAAGAAAAGCAAGCATAGGCTATTTTATAATGTTGTGACATGGAGAACACCAAATAATAAGAAAAAATAACTGGGAAAAACCCTTAAAGGACCCTTTTACATAGAATGATTATAATCATTTTTATATGATTATGATTATTTTTCAAATACTGGTTGAAACGTACAAAAATGAACAATATAATTCGTTCACTTATCGTTTGTCATTCATTTTATGCAGGCCTAAAAACCATGGTTTGTCGCTTGCAAGTTGTTGCAAATAAAAGGCGATCATTCAGTCGTTCACAAACCATTCCAGGCATTTCCAGATTTTCCTGACAGAGCAATGGTGGACTGAAACGAAAAAATGCCCAAAATGATCTGCACCTGTAAATGAAAGCAAATGACTTGTTTGCTCGTTCCACTGATAAACTGCTTTGCGCAAAAGGGTCCTTAGTAGAGATGAGCGAACCTACTCGGCCACGCCCCTTTTTCACCCGAACGCTGCGATTTTCGAGTACTTCCGTACTCGGGCGAAAAGATTCAGGGGGCGCTGTGGGTGAGTGGGGGGTTGCAGCGGGGAGTGGGGGGGAGAGGGAGAGAGGGCTCCCCCCCTGTTCCCCGCTGCTACCCCTTGCTCCGCCACGCCTCCCCCCACCCCCCGACGCCCCACGAATCTTTTCACCCGAGTACGTAAGTACTCGAAAATCGCAGTGCTCAATCTAGTAATTCCTCGAAACGAGTATATTCGCTCATCTCTAGTCCTTAGTAGTTTTATGGGCTAAAGGAAGGTTTTACTTCATTTGTTATTCAGGAGTCTGGAAAAGTTGTAAAACAACACACGTGGGAGCTGAAGGCGTATTAGTTCTCACCCAGACGGAGCAGAACCAGGAGTGAAGATGGTCTGTACGTACAGCTGAGCAGGAGATCCGGCGGGGGCTGCTCATATATATCTCTAATAAAACCCATTTGTTTCAATCACAATTTTGTTCTAGTTACAAAAGAGAACATTGTAGAGAATTGTATGTTCTCCTAGCGCCTCGCAGCAAACATCTGATACTAACTTCTGAACACACCTTACAAACCTCACCTAAAGCGCTTAACAGGATGCGCGTGCGCGTGCTTTTGGCCGGTTATGCGGCCATGATAATCACGGCTGCACTATGGGACGAAACAAAACCACTGATTTCAATGCTTTCGTTTTCACTAGCGGTATTCTCCTCCGTTAATACTTTTAGCGGGAAAGATAGGACAGGGCCTTTTTAAATTCAAACTCGCACGCTATAGTGCGTAATTTGAATACTCTGACAAAAGAAAAACCAGTCACGCTGCTAAACTCCATCCCACCTCCTTTCTCCGGCCGTTGTCATTGGCTTCCATAGGAGCCCATGCAGCGGCCGACGTATTCTGGCCGGAAAGATAGTTCTAGGACTATCTTTTCGGCCTGGCATGAAAGCACCCGGAGCTATATTGGCCGGCTGGGCGCTTTTATGCCGCAGGAATACCGCCATGTGATCTAATGCATTGGAATCCAATGCATCAGATCGTAGCGTATATCATCCGGCCGTGAAAACGGCGACCGATATACTCTCATGTGAGAGAGCCCTAAGGCCGATGTCACACAAATGTATTTGTGCAGTGTTTTGATTTCAATAGATTTGTTCACAGAAGTGTATTTTGCAAGTTTGTGCAAAAAAATATGCAACATGTTCTATTGTCCTGTGCATTTATTGAACTAATTAATAGAGATGAGCGCTCAGTAAGGTCAGTTACTCAAGCGAGCATCGCAAGTATCTACCGCCTGTGACTCCCACAATCAGTTGTTTGCTGATAAACTGAGCTGATTTCTGCAGTAAGCAGACATCTCCGTTCTAACTGCAGTGGCCAAGTTTAGTATTACAGGCAAAGTTCCTATTGAAGTGAATGGGATCCCAGGCGCAGACCCTCGCCAATCTTTTATTGATGACCTATGCTAAATCTACTAGTTTACAGCTGGACAGCCCCTTTAAAGCAATAACAACCTACACAAGCAGCCTGCCAGGGACTAGATAAAGTATAAGGTCACATTCAGACAAACAAATTATGGGTGCAGTACTCCCGGCTCAACAAACTCACAGCGTCATAGATCTATGATGCTTTGAGTTTGGCTCAGCAGACCAACAACTGGGTCTGGACACTCATCCATAACACGGTGCAAAGATAATCCCATACTACGCTCATCTGAAAGAGGCTTAACTTTGAGGGTGAGAGGGTAAGATTTTTTGATTTTGCCTGGAGGGTTGTTTTAAATGTTTTTTCCTAAAAGGTCACAATAAGGGTACTTTTATACCACATTTGCATTGTATGTTTACTGTTTGCACAGGGAAAACGCCTGTCACATACAATAAACAGAACCATAGATCCCCATTCATCCAATACAGTCTTACTTGGCCACCATTTGGGTGGTTTCCATCAAGGTTTCTGTTTGTTTTACTGCATGGAATAGTGTTGAGGTCTATGCTATTCTACGCAGAGGAATCCAATGAAACAATGTATACCATGCAATGTATGTTATTTACAATGGCAGCCAATGGAAGATGGACGCTACCTAGCAGCATCCCACAAATGTGAACATCCAAGGTTTGAAACCTCAGATGTAAACAAAAGATAAAGTGTGAAAAAAGTCTGAAGCCCCATTTATACGCAACGATTGTCGCTCAAAATTCACTCAAAGAATGTCTTTTGAGCAATAATCGTTGCGTGTAAATGCTGCCATTGTTTACTTTTCGGCCGAAGTATGATTTTTAGGTGAGCATAAAATCCATTGTTTGGCCAAAGAGCTAAATTGCAGGGACCGCACGCTGTGTTCTCCACGGGGAGCGCTGCTTACATTGTATTCAGCTTGCAGCCCCGAGACAGAACAAAGGAGCTGTATGCAGAGAACAGACCACCTGCTGTTCTCTGCATAAATCTCTTGGAGGCTCATTTACATGCACATGAAGGTAATAAACTGCTAATGGGCTTTAGTGCCCATTAGCAGCTTGTGCAAAATGATCACTCAAACTGTCAATCTCCCTATCTTTTGAACAAATTTTTGAGTGATCATCTTTGCGTGTAAATGGGCCTTAATTCTACTCTGGAAAGTTTCCAACTAGTTTCTATCAGTGGGGTCATTATTTCAACAAGGGAAACATGGCTGTTCATACGGTTTTCTGTTCAGTGAAGGTTCCAGCTAGCATGTTGTGTTGGATGCCGTATATCACACGGTATGCTCATGCAGAAGTATCGCTTCAGTGATCTTACATACTTACTACACTGCACACAAAGCCAGCACTAATTAAAGGGATATTCTGGAGTTTAATAAATGACCCTAAGAGCAGAACAAGTTCTAAAACAAAATAAAGACAATCATAACACACCTAAATCTGCGACACTTTGGCTCCCGCTGGTTTTTGTTTATTCTCCTGCAGCAGTGAGGTGCTATACGTCCACATACCTGTTGCAACCAATGACTGGTCTTGGAGATCTTGTGCTGCAAACGATAGCATCATCGCTGAAGCCAGTGATTGGCTACAGCGGCCACGTGGATGTGTCACGGGAACGTTACAGGTAAACAAACGAAGACTCGCGAGGAGCACTGCAGTGTTACCCTGGAGAGTTGGAGGATTTAGCCAGTGAGTAACTGCCCTTTTACACGAAACTGCTTTCAAATGAATGGAGTTCATATTTGTGCATCTAGCAACACATAAATCCTGCACGATTTTTTCATCTGTGTGTATTTATGTCCATTTATTTGCATGTGACACTCAGGCCCGCAAAACGGGACGCAGTGAATTCATTGATTTTAATGGGTTTGTTCTCATGAGCGTGTTTCTCGCATGCAATAAAAGATAGGACCTGCCCTATCTTTCTGTGTGCTATGCAGAAAGCTGCCATGGAAGACTATGGCAGTGTCAAAAAATCAAGGAGAAGACTGTGACTGGGAAAACACTTGTTCGTTCCGGTGAGCATATTTGCACATACGTTCGTCTGTTAAGGGCCTTAGGCCGGATTCACATGAGCATATGCACATTTACACTGTGTTTTTGCGGAATGGGTATTGTATGTTCTACTGTAGTTTTTGCACGCGCAAAAAAAAAAAAAAATGCCATGCTGCTGCCAGCCTTTGAAATGGCCAATCATTGTAATGAGTTCAAAAAATGTGCAGGAAAGTAGAGCATGTCACGTATTTTTTTGTGCAACCGAAATCCTCGCACAAAATATGCACATGTGAACGAACTCATTGAAATCAATGGGCTCTACTTGCTGTGTATTGCGGGTGCAAATTTTTTACGCACAAATAGGCTCGTGTGAATCTGGCCTTAAGCTTTACTTAGATGAATATTGTGAGAATCTCAGATGCAACTTGCATCACACAGCACAAAGACACTGCGACCGTGTACCTTGCGGGATAGCGCATATTACATGTCCGATTCTCCTGACTCAAACAAAAATAGGACATGCAATGATTTATTGGCCCCAGTTGAAATGAACTGATTTTTTTTTCCATGCAAGTTACATCCAAATCGCAGCTCACACTGCAATATCGTCCGTGTAAATGCATCCTGAGCCACGAGAAGCAAAACATGGCGGCGGCGCAAATCCTTCCTGGCTTTGGTTTACACATAACGATTGAAAATAACGCTCTCCTTTTTTAAAGGCCGACTGAGAAAACCATGGGAGATTTGTGCGTTGTAAGTCGCACGAATATGAACCCCATTCTTTTGGATGGAGTCATACACATGAGCGATTTTTGCCTACATTGCATTGTGGGGGAAAAAGTCACGGCGCATCCTATCTTTGGGCGTTCCCTTGCATCGCCCATTGTTTTCAATGGGGCCAGCACAGCATCATACGGCATGTGAAGTGCGCGATGTGATGTTTACCTATTGAAAACGATGGGAAACATTACACGATCCTCTGCCGCGGCGGAGGATCACCACTTCCCTGAAGTGATGCGGGGCCATCAAATGTCGGCAGGCGTGATAACGAACAAATACGCGCGTAAAAAAGAATGCAGTATGTTCTATTTTACCATGTATTATGTGTGGGATACAGCCGTTGTTCTCTATGGGTGCGTAATAAACGCTGTACATACACTATTACATTGTGTAGGTGCTCCATTTATACACAGCAGGCTAAGCGACGGAGCAGGAATATATTTTTTTTTTTGTAAAGGAAGACTGCACATGTCAGCGTGCGTGAGATACACTGTCACGCACAGTCAAACATTGCTGCCATACGTGGCAATAGGCGGGCTCACACACAGTGAACCACTGCGTTGTAGATAGTGTTTTACCATACACTTGTGTGAGCCCGGCCTAAGGAAGAGCAGTACTACAATGTTAGGGCTCTTTCACACGAGTCGTTTTAACACTCAGATAGCCGCAATAAGGCAGCGCAGCTGTCTGAGCATTAAAACGGGTGAGCGAATAGCAGTCGCGAGCATGTCACAGCTGCTATTAGCGAGTATGCCGCTCTCCCTCCCTCCATACACCTCTTTGCCGGACGGCTCCCATAGGAGTCTATGGGAGCTGCCGGTGTTATGCCGTCAAAAGACAGGACATGTTGTTTCTTGTAACAGAGAAAAATCTCGGCAACAAAAAAAACACGCCTATTTGACCCTCTTTTTTTTTTTTGGCGCATCCAAAAATCATTAGTTTGAAAGAACCCATAGGAAACCATGGATTCTTTTAGAAGCGATTTTTTTTTGGACTCACCTCCTCAGCATCAAAGAAGTCGGCTGCACATGAGGATAATTGGCTGCGTGCCGCCCACATGATAGTTGTGTGGCACATAGCAAGTACACAATGATATTGCGGGCCACCGATATTACACTATCTTGGCATGTATGTGTGTGTGATACGCGCCAGGATAAAACAGGCTGCAATACTTATTTTGTACAATGTGTATGATCGGCAGCATGGGAACCTATGGGGCTGTCAGACAGATTCTAATTGCGGAATCCGCAGCAAAACGCAGGCATTGAAAAGGCATGCACTTTTGTTTTTCCTTCACACTTGCGGAAGAAAAAATTGCAGCATGCTCTATTTTGCTGCGGACTCCCTCTATTGAAGTCAATGCAGGCGCCCGACCTGCAGCCCATACGCAATTAACATTGCGTATGGGCTGCAAGTACCCACATCTTTGCTAAGCAACGGCGCAGGAAATACAAAGAAAAAAAAACTGTCCTGCACATAACCACCTGTGTACCTCCATGGTTACAGCTCAAGCGGGTACGCAGGGCCACTTGCTGGAATCTAACCCGCTCATATCAGTCCGGCCTATGGCAGATTGGTAAAGCCTATTCCGTGCGCCAAGCTAGCGTGCAGAATACTCTGCAGCAGCACCAAGGAGCCCCACGATGGAGTCAGAGGAACATGGATGCAAGTAAACAAAAGAACTAAATAGTTGTAAGCATTAACAGATCCTGAAATCTCCTGGTGTAAAAGCATCATTCATGAGCATTACATTATATCTGCTGGAAAATGAACATAATCAAAATGTTTATGCAGTCAAATTCCTTTAATCCAGATCAGTAAAAACTTGGGAGGTTTTGGGATGGCCATAAAAAAGTCTAAACAATTTACCTACAACATAACATACATATTTATTATACCTTCAATCACCAGAGACCCTCATTGTTGTGACCTTGCAGATTATCGCGCAGTCCTGAACTTCCAGATTAAAGGTCCTTTCCTACAATCCCCTCCCCCACCCACTTCCAGGGTATTAATAACCGACACCACAAACAGTTCATGTCATTTTATTTTGAAATTCATGAATACAAAGTTTAGGATCTTGTCAATGCTAAACTACAAAGCGAACACACGGCATCAGAAGTTTTTAATGCTAAGGACAAAAACAACCCAAAAATAAGTCCATAATTAATGACATATTGAAGAAAAGACCTGATAGAAGCCCCCATTACAAAACAAGACTGATTCCCTAGGAAGTGTTCACTGACGGAACGTGATCTGTACAGAGTTTACCCACACTGGAAAAGTGCAAATCGTATATATGTAGTCAAGAAAATAAAAAACGGCAGACAAACATAATTCATCCCAGCTGCAATGATTACACGACTAATAATATAGGACAGCGAGGCGGCGATGGAGCCGGAATCCGCAGGAGGATGTGTTTTCAGTATTGCCAGGACTACTGCTGCTATCACCCAGCAGAGACAGTAACGGACGGGGAGAACAATACTGACAGCAATCGTCTAGATTATACGCTTACACTAGATCTACTTAGAATTTACCGGTCCGGAAAAGACCAAAAAGCATCACAGCGGCCGACGGGACTAAAACTTATCAAAAATAGAACAACTCAGTTGGTGGCTCTGCAGAACGAACTTGTATTACATGATATGGCTATTATTCCAGCAATGTCACCAAATCAGATCTAATGTAGAAAAAGCACACAAATAATATGGATACAGCCTGCACATCAACATTAGAAGGGGAGGGGGGACAAAAAGAAGCGATTGGATTGTGGATCACCAATGACTACAACCTATAAATTAAAATGTATAAAATTAGTGCAGATAAAACAAAAGTAACGCCATAAATTTAACTTCCACCCCTCCCCCAACACACAAAAAAAACAAATAAAAAAAAAAAAGTACATAAATAAAAGGTCCTTAGGAATTACAGGGAAGCGGATCGTCTTAAGAAAGTTGCACTGGAGGAGAAAAAGTTAAAGGTTATAAAACTATGTACAAGATTCGTTAGGAGCTGTCCAGCCGCCTTCACTTCTTCCGTGCTGACTTCTTTGGGCTGGCCTTGGCCTTGGGTTTGGCTGCTTTGGCCTTCTTCACCTTAGTTGCCTTGACAGGTTTGGCTTTGACAGTCTTTGTCTTCTTGGCTTTCTTGGGTGAAGGAGCTGCTTTCTTCTTGGTCACCTTCTTTGTCTTCTTCTCGGGAGCTTTGGCTTTCTTGGCTTTGGCAGGAGATTTGGCAGCTTTCTTAGGCTTTGCTGCTGCTTTCTTGGGAGAAGCCACTTTTTTCACTTCCCTCTTGGGTTTCTTAGTTGGCTTTTTAGGTTCATCTGCCTTGGCCAAGCGGAAGGAACCAGAGGCGCCCACACCCTTGGTTTGCTTAAGGACGCCGCCGGTCACCAGTCTTTTGATGGACAGTTTGATCTGGGAGTCAGCGTTCTCCCCCACTTTGTAGTGGTTCTTGATGTACTTCTGGATAGCCTGCCGGGAGGACCCGGAGCGGCTCTTCTCCGCCTGCACGGCGGCCAGGATCATGTCCAGGTACTTGGGGTGGTCGTTGGCTTTCTTGGTGTTCCTGGACCTCTTGGGCTTGGCGGCCGGGGTGGAGGACGAGTTCTCCGTCATGGTCAGGTGAAGAACTTTCTGGGATGGTGAAGTTGTTGTGGCTGACTTGTAGCTACAGGGGGCGAGCAGTGCTCCTCACAGTCCAGCAGCAGTGATGGAGGCTCTGCTTCCTCTCAGTCCCCAGCTGTCAGCCCTGTAATCCCCCGTCAGTGCCCGCTGTGTCTCCGCTGCTGACACTCACAGCCGCCCTCTCTGCTCAGTGCCTTCCCTCCCTCTGTTGGCCCCTCCCGCCGGTTCCCGCCTTTTATTTGCTGGGGTCGGACCGAGTTGAAGACTGGCGGCTGCGGGCGGGAAGAGGCAGACATGGCGCCGCTCTGCTACTATCTGTGTTTCTTCCCGCACACAAACCGTCCATTCCCTGCGCCCCCCGAGCCGCTGCCATGCCCCCGGCCGTGGCCCCCGTCAGCTCAGTCTCTGCTCTCTCGGCCCCCCGGGTCTCCCAGCCCCGGCACCTCGTTCAGCCCGCGGGAGAGCCCCGAAAAGCGCCATGGTGTTGCAGGAATCACAGTCATTTCGTCCCTTCTGGCCCCCGTGTAGCGGACCCTAGGGGCCCGTCCGGCGTGAGACTTGGCCGGGGTGTAGCTGTAACCCTGAGCCGTGGGTGAGGGGCAGAAAAGGACTACTGGCTTCACCCCTTTCTTTACTGAGGGGGGCAAAAGCGACCCCAACTAACACACAGACCTGAGAGCACAGTATGTCCATCAGGGAGAGGTGGGAGGGTCTGCAGCCCTCCTGGGGGACATAGCAACAGCATGGGGTGCACCCCAAGATACATCAGACCAGCACCCCAAAAATCCCCACTCTGCACCCTCCCTGGCAATGTTTAATAGCTTCTTGGCAAAACTTTCTAGCTGACTTTTGCAGTGTGTAAAGGCTGCCATTACTGGACTGGGAGAAGGAATCCTGGGGGAAAGAGGGGGCACACCAGGTGGATGCCACTGTGGGCTAGACAGGCACCCCCCAAAATAGTGTGAGTGCACCCCACTTGGTGCTGGGAGCACAGAGCACAGCACAATCCTGCACACATATGTAGCAGCTGCTGAGGCTTGCACTGGCAGGGACACTACAGGAGTTATGGGGGGCTGGAATCAGGGACATGGGGGCGATTTTAGGGGCTTTTAGGACATTTGACCTTATTGGGAAAGTAATCAGTGCACGTCCTGATGGGGTCCCCTGTTTATTCCTCCTGCTCCCCGTTATAAATCCCCTTACAGCACCCCTATAAAGTGCCCTGGTGTGAAGGGGAGAATTGCTCCCTCATTTCTGCACCCTTAGATGCTAATCCAGGGATCTCCTCTAGATAATGGACACATCTGGGGACGGGTCCCCTATAGCACCCCGTGTTTACATTATTAAGGATCGATAATCAATAACTGATAAGGAGATGATGTGCTTGTGCTGCAGCACCTCTGCTGTCAGTGTACCCACTACACGTGGGCATGGGGGTACAGTGCCAGCTTCATACCCCTCTGTGTGTATGTGGCACTGCAGTGCACATGTATATGAAGTGCCTGCCTGGCACGATTATGGCGGGGGATTAGGACTATATGTCTGACAGCACATAAGGATGTGTGGTGTTTAATCTCAGGCTTCCTGGTCCACGACTAAATACAAAGGGATTAAGCCGGTTTTAAAGATGTCAAACCTTTTAAATTGCCTTGCCAAGAGCATAGCAGCTCGGATCGCCATCTTGCTGGAGGGAGTTGCTGCTATTTTTGCCATCTCTTTCCTCCATTGAAAACAAACAGACAAGTTTGATACATTGTAACCACCTGAACTGTGCCCACAGAGGCTCGTGGACAGCTGTCACCGTGGCTGCAGGGGGCAACACTACTACTTGTGTGGGGACAAAGAACTTGCAGAAATGCCATCTATTTCCCCTCTCTGCAGTTGGGATCACTTACATCCCTTTAGTCTTCATCACATGCTTCTCCTGAGTATAACCCCTTGCTGTGTACATACCTGTAGCCATTGTTATAGGCACCAAATATTAGCATTTAAGTTCCATTTTTATTAAAGGACTACTTAAAAAAAAAGCACATTCATACACAATGCAATCATTTGACAAGCTCTGTAAAATGCAATATTTTCTTCTGATCAGATATGTAATGGGGAGCTCAGATTACAGAACATTTTGCAGCAGATATACTGTGGGATTTACCAATTGTGTAAAAAAAAATAAAAAATTTGTGTTGTGTAAAAATTTACACCTATTTCAACTCTATCAGTGTGCTAGAAAAACAGGTGTAAAATGTGCCAAATGTACTGAAGTTGTCCGTTCGCGCAGCATAAAATATGGCTGAAAATTTGCAGCTGCTACAAAGTAACAAATGTGTGTAAACTGCCTCGTAAGTTTATCGGATAAATTTGGCGTAATTTCTGTTATTTTTCGCCAGCTGCTTATTTCTAGTACGCACAGAATAGTGGATCTAAAGCGCCTGCTACATGTTTATTGTGATATGTAAATTTGCCTTTGTAGCAGAAATCGATGCAGCACTGTCCGCCTGCAACAGGAAAACTGTCAGGTGTAGAGATGATTGGACGAACAAGTTGGAAAATCAGTTTTATTCGTATCGTCTTAGGTGTTTTTTTTTGTTGTTGTTTTTTTTCTTTCAAAGTGCCTGATTTATTTAGATAAATTAGCACTATAAGGCTGGGGTTATATAGGACATATTCCCGGTGGAAATCTCGCGGATTGGCCGCAGCGAAAAATCACATGTTTTCTGCCAGGAAAGCACTGCTTCTAAACCTGCAGCACTTAGCCGTGAGTTTTGGAGCGGCTTGGCCGCACACTTTTCCGTTGCGGCCAGCGCTACCATAAAGGAGAGCACGTCCGCAAAGGGAAAAAAAATAGACATGCTGCAGCTGGTGAATCCACGCAGCAGAGCTGGCTTTGCCTCAACGGATTGGCTGTCCCTTGTGGACGAGATTTTTCACAAATCTCGTCCACATGTATGGATAATCCCGGGATTAGCGGCCGTAGGTAGATTTGCTGCAGCGAAATTCCGGACGGAATTTCTGTGACAAATCCGCCCTGTGTGAACCCAGCCTAAAGGCGGGCTTCAAACGAACATATCTGCGCATGCACTACGCAGTGAGTAGAACCCATTGATGTCAATAGGCTCGTTTACATTTTCCACGTGTTGCAGCCAAATTCCTCCCTCGTGTGAAAGCATACATTAGCGTCATCTACTATCTTTAACAACACGCTAAGGCCGCTTTTACACGGGCAATTTTTTTCATCAGTTTTTTGTGAGCCAAAACCAGAAGCGGGTCCAAAATACGGAAGAAATGCAAATCATTCTATTATACTTTCTCTCTGTACGTTCCACTAGTGGTTTTGACTCACAAAGAAACTATTTAATATTTGCCCGTGTGAAAGCGGCCTTAAGGTGGTTTCACGCGGGCAAGAAAATCTTGCAATTTTTGCCTGATGCGAGAGTCAGTAAAAAAGCTGATTATGAATCCAATGATTTCCAATGCTTTCCGTCCCATGAGCGAGGTTTTCACTAATGTGATGTTGAGTGAAAGAAAAAATTGTAGCATGTCCTATCTTTCTGCATTTCGCGTCTTTCTATCTCCCATTTTTCCCTATGGAGCTTCCTTTTATCGCATCACAACAAACGTGCGTTGCGATTTTAACATTAGAAAATCCTATTGACTTTTGCGTTAAAAAAATGCGTGATTTTCTTGTGCGATTTTTAATGTGAGCGGCAGCAATGCGATGCGAGATTATTCTTTAAAAAAAAAAAAGCATCGTTGGCGCTCAAAAATCGCAGGAACAAAGATGCGATTTTGCTGTGATTTTCTCGCAGCAAAATCGCGATCGTCCGTGTGGAACGAGCCTAAGGGAGATCGACAAAGCAAAATGTATTAAAGCTAGTGCACCGCATAAGGGCGCTCCATCCAGGCCAAAATCTGCCCGTCCCGGGGCGGCTTCCCAAAAGCGTATGTGCAAACCGCACACGATAGAGCAACGTTTACAGCACAAATAAGTTGCGTTAGCGCGCACATATCTATGCATTTTACTATACTTTTCACACTGACCAGGGCCGTTCACATGGGCACGGGACACAGCCATGCTCCGAGTAAAAGGCTATTTAGCCTAATTAGTTTCCGGTGTGTTCTTTTCCCCGCCAAATTGCACAACATATTACGCAATCGTACGTGTCTCGTGTACGATTTTGCACACCCCCATAGATTCCTATGGAGCCTTTGGTGCACAACTGCACACTAAAAAAGAGCATGTTGCATTTTACTTTTTGCACTCGCAAAAGCGAAAATGAGAAAGAGCCTAGTTTTAAAAAAGGGCTCTATTCTCTGCTCTTTGTGCGCACAAATACGCCTAAATGTGGATTTTAACGCAGAATTTCCTGCAAATTTCTTACATTTTCATTCCGCATGTTAGCAGTGCAGATTTTGCTACTGAATATTCCACAAGAATGAAAATTCTGCAACGTTTTTGCAGAATAATTCCGCCCAAGGGAAAGCACTCTAAGGTTAGTGTCACACGGGTGAGCGTGATATCGGTCCAATATCACGCTAGTCATTGTGTGTTTTACCCGTGGAGGTGAGGCAATTTGTATGCAAAAATGCCTCGCATCACTTCAGTAAAATTTCAATCTTCTCGCACAAATTTAATGCGCGATAGAGAATCGGAAGTGCTCCACATTGATTTCAGTGGGAAACCTTGCATTGCACTCATATGCACACTGCACAAGCGAAAGCCTTGCAATGTATTTAATGTCCCATTGAAATCAAATGAAATGCCATAATTTTTTTGCTGCAAAGGAAAATATTGTTCATGTGTTTGACTCCATTTAAAAGAATGGAGTTCATATTCGCGCCAGTTCTGTGCATCTCGCAACGCAGAAAACTTGCACGAGATTCTTACTCATGTGAAACCAGCATAAAGCTACGAACATGGGTGAGCATGATATTGGTACAAGAAACTCGGCCTGATATTCCGCCGGCTAACGTGCATTTTCACGGCGTTGCGAGGTGTTTTTATTGGAAAAACGCCTCCCATCACCTCAGTAAAGTAGGAACGATACTAAAAGATTATGGCTTATATTCGTGCCTCTCACAGCGCACAAATTACACGCGACTTTCTCGGCCGTGTGAAATCGGCCTTAGGGCTCTTTCACCCAAGCATATATCATCCGACCGTGAAACTGGCGGGCTGATGTACGCTCGTGTGAAAGAGCCCTTAGGGAAGCACCTCTTAGCCACGTCTCTGTTTCTGTGCTGCGGATTTTCTGTACTGAAACATTCCACATGTGAACATACTCCTAATTAATGCCATTTTTCACGAACAACTAGCAGCTTTTACGTGGTGTGGCTGGACAGTCAGAACATTGAGACATAAACGTCACAAAATTCTATTAAGGCCGCCTGCACACAAACGGGTCGGATTCCGGATGAGGGATAACGCAGTGGAATCCGACGCTGTGCCCGGCCAGCATCCACGCGTACCTGTCATTTCTTGTCTTCTTCAGTACTGCGGAAGATGCAACCGGCAAGCTGTCGGATATGCGCAGTCCAGATTGTTTTCAGATTTTTTTCAAATTTTCCACACCGGTGCTAGGCGATGACGCAGAAGGGCCACGGGTTGGATGGCTTCCATTGACTTCAATGGAAACAGTCCATGCGGAGCCCGCACAAAAATGAAGCATGCTGCGATTTTTCCTCTGCGAGCGGAAAATCGCAGTCACTGTCCGCTCGTGTGAGCGGACATGCGGATGCTCCATTGGTTTGAATTGGTGCAGAATGCCACAGATCGTTTGCGTGGGAGACGATCGCAGATTGTGCAATTCAAATTGGGTTGTGTGCAGGCGGCCTAAGATCTCTCCTACAGCTGTGAGACATTTACGAAACAGAATATCTTTTTTAACATTTGACACAATGACAATATGCTGAGAATGGAGGGATCTCAACTACAATGTTGCTAGAACATGAGAACATAGTGTCACCAAAGTAGGTATTTCCTCAAGATTACATGTACGTGAAGAAGGGTTCCCGTTTTCAACAGAATGATTTATCGTAGGGTCCAGGCTAGCTGCTCGGTGTAAACTATTATTTATTAACTATGCATAGAATACACGTGAACTTAACTGATAGGGAAAAGTTCATCAGGGACAGTGCTGGGTAGGTGGTGCGTAGGAATTTACAGCTATACACAGCAAGCATGAGCCACTGAAAAGCAATGAGGAGGTAGAGTCAATGGGGTAGAATGAGTGAATAGTATACAAGGCCTTCTATTCAGAGATGTATCATTAATAATGATACATTATGTACATGTGAAAAACGCACAGTTAACACACATCTGAAATTTGATCGAGATGTGACAGCGGTGGGGCTGGAACCTCCAACTCAGTCCTTATTCAAACAACAGTATATATGCCGATATTAACCGCATAAAAAAAACACCCAAAAATCGTGACCATCTGAATCACACCGGAAAAGATAGCACATTAGCGACCGTTTTCAGTAGCCAATTTTATACGCCGTGTGAAAAGATAGGACTTGCCCTATCTTTTGCCAAAATACACCTGAAACTCCCAAAGATTTCAATGGAAGTGGGGAAAAAAGGCAGGGTGAGGGAGTTTTCCTGCATACACTGCTGTAAAAAGAAGACTAGTTAAGCATTAGTAGTAATTGCGAGTATTTAACAGCGATCAATGTTTTTCATTGCTTAGTCGTATTTTTTTTGCCAATAATCAGCAGCCGCCCATGGGAATGGCATGAAATACGCTAATTACGATGGGGGCTTGATCATGGCAATTCTTCATTCATGCGATTATACGTCGCATACAGCCAAACATAAAACCGCATACATCGTGTGAAAGAGCCCTCCGTGTGGCTCACAAATGATTCGAAGAGCTGTCTCATTAGAAATATCGTTTATACTTAAATGCAGCCCATAATTATGAAAAAAAATTGTATTTACATTTAAAAGGGTTGTCCAGGACCTGTCCTCAGGATAGGTCATCAATAGTTGTTCCACAGGAGTCTATTGCTTGGATTCCCCGCCAATCAGCTGTCCAATGAGCCTACTGTCAGCACAGATAGCACTTGAAGCAGATAGTGTTGTCAACATTTCAGCGCCCTGTTTTGGTGCTGGAAACTGTGCCTGCAGTACCAACCAGATCTGCTGCAATACACACAGCATTACGTTTTTCCAGCATGGTCTGATGAACATCTGAGCAGTGGGAATCCCAAGCAGCAGACCCCCACGATCAACTTATTGATGACCAATCCCCAGGATAGGTCATTAATAGTAAAAGTCCTGGATAACACCTTTAAGAAAAACGGTCTCATCCCCAAATAACGCTGGAATAGCATCTTCTGTTGTGGCCACACAGTCTTGCATTGCTCTTTGCGCTACTGGGTATCTGGAGGATCCTTAGGGGGGAGCAATTGATCCTGAAGCTGCAGCATCTTCTCTGCTTGTCTGAAGAGATGCTGAACAATTTTAGTAAGCGATGTCACTCATCACTTATTCAGCATTTCTTCAGACATTACAGAAGATGCAGCAACTTCAGAAGCAGCTGCTCACCACATCAGGGATCCCTCCACATACACAGTGGAGAGATACCTAAAGTGAACCTTTAAGTATGACCCTTTATCTGACCCTTTAAGCAGAAATACTTAAAGTGACCCTTCGGTTTCAGGATAAAATTCTGCACTGGTCTGTGGGGGGTATATATTACCTGTAGTTGTTCTTCACTACCAATCAACCAGTTTCAGGTCCCATTTTCAGCTGTCCAAGATGGTTGACACAATCTTCAGACTACTGAAGACCCACAGTCCACAGGTAGTGTTAGAATGCCAATGCCGTATACCTAACTAATTGGCCTGAGCCAATAACGTGATCAGCACTCACCAATCAGAGAGCAGTGAACAGCGTGCAGGTACATTTGTACCTTGTCACCACCGGAAGCTAGGGGCTGACAGTCTTAGCTGCAGTAGACGTCCCTTGTCACACCCCTAGCTTTCCATTGGCTCATCGTCTGCTGTTTTTCATAAAAATTCGTCCCTCACATCTCCACAGCGCTCTATGTCAGCTGTAAGTTGTGCTGCCAGTCAATTTGTTTGAAAGAAATCAGCACTCTGGAACTTCTCACATGTAGATTAAAAGATTCCTTTATTCCTCTGCATAAAACGCGTAAGTTGCACTTCCAGCGCATATCTCCCTCCACCGACCCGGCGCTGCCCTACCAGGTGTGTGGTACTGCTGCTGCCACCTCAAAGCTGTGTGCAGCGGGGTGTCTCAGCGCTGTGTGTTGCGCTGCCGGCACACAGCTCACTCCACCGCCGCAGGGCTACTCACATCTCAGCATCCCTGTCGCTGGCTACTGCCTCACACCTCAGTCCAGTGCCATCTGTGGACGGCAACTAATATATATCCGCACCCTTCTGTCGCTTTAATTAGTTGGACACAGTAGAAACAGCAGGTGACACTATTCTAACATTATTTCTTGCCTATCTGGAGGTAAACATTAAGAAAAAATGTTTAGAACCCCTTCCCAACACGTGCCATACATGTACAGCGCACGTCCGGTCATGGTAACGAGCAAGCTCAGAAACCAACCTGGCGCTGTAACAAAGGCAAATATTCATGGGAGCCCTGGGGGCCTTCTCATCACGGGGAAGGGGAGGGTGGGTCTGTTTGGGACATTTAAGTACCACAGTCAGAATTGACAGCAGCATTTAAATAGTTAACTCCAAGCAAGGCCGTTATCTCTGAGTGAGGCTGTTGCAGCTGACACCCCCTTGCAACAGCCATGCTCAGAGATAACTCCAAATGTGGCAGTTAACTATTTAAATGCTGCTGTTAGTGCTAACATCAGCATTTAAATGTCCTAAATAGCCCCCTTCTCCTATTCCCTTATAAGAAGGCCCTCAGGGCTGCAATAAATATTTGCCTATGAAGATGTGCTTTGTTACACTTTATAGAATGCCTGTTAAAGTACAGTATAATACAATACTACAGTATTGCAGTATACTGTATAAGCGATCAAAGGGGCACAAGTTCAAGTACCTGATGGGAGTTTAAAAAATCTTTATACTTATTTTTACCTTTTTTTTTTTTTTTTTATAAAAAATAAGTTTAAAAAAAAAAAAATTTCACACTCGCATCAAAAAGTTAAAAAGGTATCCATTTTCCTCAGCAAGACCAATGGCGCACTGAAATTCATTCCTAGACTGGATTCAGTTCATATAGGCTTTGGCTGCTGCAAGCTTCCCACAGGCCTCTGCTTAGCCTGTTTCTTTTATTGGTCAGGAGCCATTTTGGAAAAGGCTCAGACAGCTCTTATTGAGCTCCCTCACTTGGCTACTAATTAACTCATTAACAGCCCAGAACACAAGAAAAACCCTTTCCCTGCTGGATGCTTTCTTGAAATTTAGCCCCCTAGTGGTACAAACACACCAATACAGCAGTTATTGGCTATTCCATATTAATGGTCATGCCGTTTTCCTAAAAGTGCCTGGACATTAGCAATAAATGGTGGCCACTTAAATAATTTTTGAACTGTACTGAGTTGGAGCTGCACCACAGCAGCAACTCAGATAAGCCACAGCCACGCAATAGCTGCTGCATGGGACAATACCGTTAAGGCCCATTTAGACTCAACGATTATCGCTCAAAAGATGTCTTTTGAGCGATAATCGTTGCGTCCATTTACAGTGCAAGGTGATCGCTTAAACGTTGAGCGATCACCTTGCGCTCCGAGCGGGGCTGCTTGTTTTCTCCATTCAGCTATTCCCTGTTCGGAGCGCCCGGATGTAATTCAGCTGAGTGCTCCGAGCAGAGGATGCAGAAGACAAGCTGGCTGTCCCCGCATATCTTCTGCATACAACTGCGGTCTGCTCAAAACGCCCGGCTGTTATACAGCCGAGTGCTCCGAGCGGGTTATAAAGAACGCAGCTGGACCGCTCTGTTCTTCATACCCAGCCTGTGATCAGGGAGTGGGATACAGATGAAACAATAGTATCATCTGTATCCCGCTGTGAACTCCTGATAAGGCTCATCATTGTCTTTCAGCATGCTGAAAGACAACGATGAGCGACAGCTTAACGAAAACTGCACGATGTCAGTGCAGTTACACATAACGATTATCGCTAAAAAGATGGCTTTTGAGCGAATTTTGAGCAATAATCGTTGTGTATAAATGGGCCTTTACAGAGCTTAATAAATCTTTCCAATATACACATTTGTGGGCTGCATTCCCATGAACGTATATCGGCTCGGTTTTCACGCCGAGCCGATATACGTCCTCATAATCTGCAGGGGGGGTAGGATGAAATAGCCAGGAGCAGGGACTGGACTCTCGCCCCCTCTCTGCCTCTTCTCCGCCCCTCTGCACTATTTGCAATGAAAGGAGGCGGGACATGGGTGGGGCTAAGTTTCAGGAATTAGCCCCACCCCTCCCCATTGCAAATAGTGCAGAGGGGCAGAGAGGGGGCGGGAGCTCAATTCCTGCTTCTGGCTCTTCCATCCTCCCCCCCCCCCCCGCAGATGAGGACGACGTATATCGGCTCGGCGTGAAAACCGAGCCGCTATACGTTCGTGGGAATGCACCCTAAAGGGAAGTTGCATTATGCCTGAAGGAGGACATTTAGGTCCTGTATATAGAGCAAATCCCTAATATACTGTTATTATTGTGAAAGCTTTAGGTGTTCTCAGATGTAAGGGAAGTCCATTTTTATATTTTATACATTTTGTGCTTTGAGGTATGCTCGGTGTATTAATGTATTACCACATGGTAGTCAGGACATGCATGCATCTTTTTACTTTCTTTGATGGTTGACGGATTATATAGAGCTGATCAAAGTATTCCCTGCAGAACGCCTGCTATCTGGATATATAAAAAAAATTGTTGAAATCACTGATAAAAGTAGAACTGAATATTTAAAGGGGTTGTCCTGCGGCAGCAAGTGGGGTTATGCACTTCTGTATGGCCATATTAATGCTCTTTGTAATATACATCGTGCATTAAATATGAGCCATACAGAAGTTATACACTTACCCCTCCGGTGTTGGCGTCCCCATCTCCATGGCGCCGACCAAAGCCTTCTTCTGCCTGGATTAGACGCGCTTACGCAGTCTGCCCTCTTCTGTCCGGCTCCGGCGTGCTCGGCGAGAAAAGGGGTCTTCTACGCATGCGCAGAAGACCTGTGCGGCACGAGCACGCCGGAGCGGCCCCTTCAGCGCAAGCGCGTCTAATCCAGGCAGAAGGCTTCGGTCGGCGCCATGGAGACGGGGGCGTCAACACCGGAGGGGGTAAGTATATAACTTCTGTATGGCCAATATTTAATGCACGATGTATATTACAAAGTGCATTAATAGGGCCATACAGAAGTGCTTAACCCCACTTGCTTTCGCGGGACAACCCCTTTAACCGAGCAGCTGATCTACAAACTATTGTACCTATGCTTCATGCACAAGCACTAAAGATTACCTACTTGCACTCCTCAGAGCTTCACATCTATTGTTACATAATCCTAAGGGCTCTTGCTCCCTTTCTGGGGGCGTTTTTTTTCATGTGATATTGCTGCTTTTTTAAAAGCGAATGTCAATGGGACTTTCTAAAAACACAGCGAACAAAATTACAAGTTTGTGCTTTGCAATTTTTGGGCGATCCGTTTTTAGCATTAGAAAGCCCCATTGAAATTTGCGTTAAAAAAATGCAGTGATATCACGTTGAAAAACATGCAAGAAAAACGCAAGTGTGCAAGAGCCCTAAGGCCTTATTCAGATAACTACTTACTCACTTTCATCTGTGCACTGTCTATGTATTTCACGGACAGCACATGGCCCCTTTTAGCCTATGAGGCTTTTCCACACAAAGCAATGGTCCATGTACTGTCAGATGAGGGCTGTGCCCAAGATTTTCAGGCGCAACTCACAATATGGCCATCTGAATGGTTATCAGAGCCGGGAGCAGTACTCTGAGCTCCCGCCCCCTCTCTGCCTCCTCCCCACCCCCTGCACTATTTTCAATGAGGAGAGGCGGGATGGGGGCGGGGCTAATTACCAGAACTTAGCCTCCTCATTGCAGATAGTACAGAGGGGCGGAGAGGGGGTGGAGAGGAGGCAGAATGGGGGCAGGAGCTCCTCCCCCTGCATAGAGAGATGCCGTATATCGGCTGGGCGTGAAAACCCAGCCGATATACGGTCGTCTGAATGCGCCCTAAGGGAAAGGGTCAGTCTCTATTTAGCTGGCACCCTGTATAGGGTTATTTTAATGCCTTACCCAATCTCCTGCATAATCACCATAAATAAAAATAAAATTAAAAAGGTTATATCAATGATCGCAACAAATTTTTAAAATAAAAAAAAAACAGTCATTTTGTAAAAAGTCCACTTATTCACTGTAGTTTTATCTACAGCGTCTATACAGACCTAAGCATCTCAATAGCAACTGACTTCAAAGAAACCCTATATAGTTTAATGCTACAGTTAAATTAGTTGTCTGGTTGTAAGCTATTGATGGCCAATCCTCACGATCAGTCATTAATAGTGGATTTGCAGGGTTCTGTTACCCAAGCTTCCTGCCAATCAGATGTTTGCTGGACTGGAGCCCTGAACTGAATTCTGCAGGAAGCAGCTCTGTTCCTACTATAGGAGCCATACTTTGCATTGTAGGCCAACCTCCCATTGAAATGAATGGGAATTTTGCCGGCAATACCAAACCTGGCCACTACAGTAAGAATGGAGCTGTTTGCTTCCTGTAGAATTTAGCTCAATGTACAAGCATGCTGACTTGGCAAACAGCTGATCTGAAGGGGTGCCAAGTAACAAATCCCACTACTGATTACTACTTTAATCCACTACTGATGACTAATCCTAAGGATAGGTCATCCAGTTTACAACTCGACAACCCCTTTCATTTCAAAATATGTTTATTGAGATTTTTACAAAGAAAACCAATAAAGTGACATTCAAATTAACAAGCCTCGAAGTCTAATTAACATGTTCGTTTGGAAAAGTACTGGTGGCATTTACGATGGTCACTTCGGTTACCCAACAAGAGAACCGTGTGTGTGGGCAGCTGTATATAAGACAACCGTGTCTCCTCAAGTTCTGCCGCTTGGTTAAATATCGCTAGGCTTCAGAGTTTGGAGTTCATAGCCAAGTAACGGCGATACACCTAAATCTGGTTTATTAAACTATGTGCGTCACTTGTTGGATGTTGACTAGAGATGAGCGAACGTGCTCGGCCCCGCCCCTTTTTCGCCCGAGTACCGCGATTTTCGAGTACTTCCGTACTCGGGCGAAAAAATTCGGGGGGGCGCCGTGGCGGCGCGGGGGGTTGCAGCGGGGAGTGGGGGGGAGAGGGAGAGAGAGAGGGCTCCCCCCTGTTCCCCGCTGCTACCCCCCGCACCGCCGCGCCTCTCCCCGCCCCCCAAATCTTTACGCGCGAGTACAGAAGTACTCGCAAAGGGCGGTACTCGGGTGCGTAAGTACTCGTAACGAGTACGTTCGCTCATCTTTAAGGTTGACGCCTTAAAGGGGTTGTCTCGCGAAATCAAGTGGGGTTATATACTTCTGTATGGCCATATTAATGCACTTTGTAATATACATCGTGCATTAAATATGAGCCATACAGAAGTTATTCCACTTACCTGTTCCGTTGCTAGCGTCCTCGTCTCCATGGTTCCGTCTAAATTCGCTGGCAGCTTGCTTTTTTAGACGCGCTTGCGCAGTCCGGTCTTCTCCTTTCAGCACGAGCCGCTTCAGTGTGCTCCCCGCTACAGCTCTTCTGCGCATGCGCAGACGAGCGGTCACTGCTCGGGAGCGCGCTGGAGCGGCCATTCTGTACCATCCTCTGTTAGAGGAAGGTGCAGAGCCGCCCAGCCGAGAAGCCCAGCCCAGCAGAGAAGCCGCCCAGCCGTCCAGGTAAGTGATGGGCCGGGGGAACTGTCGCTGGGCCGGGGGGGCTGTCGCTAGGCCGGGGGAGGCTGTCGCTAGGCCGGGGGGGGCTGTCGCTAGGCCGGGGGAACTAGCGCTGGGCCGGGGGGGGGGCTGTCGCTAGGCCGGGGGAACTGTCGCTGGGCCGGGGGGGGCTGTTGCCTTCTGCCTGGCGGTGGGTGACTGGTCGGCCGTGTTCACTCCAGGGGTTCGGTCGGCGGCTGCGGGGCATCTGGTTGCCATGGAGACACAGCTGGTAGCGTCTCGGGAGCGCGCACGTTGGGCTACAGCAAGCGATGCGAAAAGAGCTGGCGGCCATCTTGGGAAAATGTTTATAAGTTGCTGGAACGGTAAGTAGAAACCAGCTAGGAAAGTCATTTACAGGGATAATTAGTAATGTATGTTTAATTAGGGGGACTGGGCAAAAAAAAAAATTCACTGCTTCCTCGAGACATCTCCTTTAAGGAATACGTAGGAGCCGGAGCAGTTCGGGGTGAGCTTCGGCTCCTAGGGGGTGTAGTGTAAAGGGGAAGAGCACACTTAACACTCAATCCCCTTCTTCATGCTAATATACAAAACAAAGATAGTCTTTTGCCCTCAGGATCACCTAAAGGCCCATTTACACGCAAATAATCTTAGCCGAGATGGGAATACCCACCTCTACGCTGCAGCTTGGATTACAGAATCCACCAAGCCGGCTGTTCTACGCTGTTCCTGTAACTTCCATTCACTTCTTGGGAAATTATGTGTCAAGGACTGGGGTCCAGGCAACTGGAAGACCCTATAACTACCCGCAACCCCTGTCCCTACCTACTTGCCACCCTAAGCTAAGCCCCAGGGCAGCGACTGGGCGACAGTCCCTAGGCTAGCTAAGGATGCAGGGCAGGAGTCAGACTTACAGACAAATACGGGTCACAAACAAAAACACAAGGCAGGTCAGGCAATCCGGGTTGGCAACGGGAGGAAACGCAGTACAAAAGGGTTAGGCGAAGGCGAAGGCATGTTCAGAGCAAGAGAGCCAAAGCAGGGAGTCAGAAACAGGTTTCATGCAGACCATAAAATCATTGTTGGTCTGCCGATTCACCAGCCTGTATAAACAGGCAGTCGTCTATCCATGAAAGACTGCCTGTTTACTGTGAATGGAGGCAGTCTGTCCGCCTCCATTCACCGAGTGGTAATCTTTTATCGTTGGGATGACTGTTAGGCGCTGGTCATCCCATGGAAAAGGGGCTTAAGACACCCAATGTACCACAGGCTTCTACTTTGAAGATGTACTCTCTCCAAAAACTATGTGGTATACAGCTATGTATGACTAAAGGCTTTTTCTTTATCTGGTATTGAGAGGCATACACTTCTCAGAACCACAAACTATTGTATATGTGCTGTGAACAATAGTCTGGGCTGCAGTCCTTCTCATCTCAGACGTTTATGGTATCCACAAACAGTCGTGGCTCCCTCCTCTCGGACCTGCCTCTCATGAACTGCCCCTCCACCTCAACAGTAATTTTTCAGACATGGAAGAAACTTCTGCAACCTATTTGCCACACGTGTGGCCAGTCACATGACTGTCATTCAAGAGTCAGTCAAGCTGTCCTACAGTATTTGAAGCCTTGTTTATGCTGGGTTTTTTTTTACCTTTCTCTGGATGAACATTAGGGGTGGGGGGTGAGGGGATAGGTCGCCAAAAAGACATATGCCATCCAGTTCAGCCCGACACACTATGTTACTATGGAGTCATTCAGGGGATCCGGTTGCATCATACACTGTAAGTTCCTATGGGCAGGGCTCTTTCTCCTGCTGAAACTTGTATTTGCAGTGGTACTCTATTCTTAATTGTGAATGTACTTTACGAGGTTCCCTCCCCCCATTGTTTTTTCCAGAGGAAGCATTATATATAGCACATTGTACATTCATGATGCAATTTTACATAGAGGCTGAAAACACCAAATACTTTCTGCTTTACTGACTGCATATATTTGCTGCAAGCCACCAACTCATTCAGGAAAGGATTATACAGTTAAGAAGGTCATCTACTGTTTACGATCTGTATTAATCAGGTGACTATAATACACTCACTGTCAAAAACATCAGGCACCTCGAAGAAGTTGTCGGAATGGAATGAAACTTTGTGTGATCGTAATGTTGATATAAGTGATTACAATATCAGAGCAAAAGGAGAATTTATTGTGGAGAACCGACCCTTTGTAGGGAGGATCTAGTACCCTGTTGTATCCAAGCTAGAGGCGGTACAAGATGCGATACGGACGAGCATGGAGGCTCTAGTACCCTGTTGTACCGCCTCTAGCTTGGATACAAGATGTGATACGGGGGCATAGAAGGCTCTAGTACCCTGCGGTACCACTTCTAGGTTGGATACAAGATGTGATAAGGGCAAACATGAAGGCACTAGTACCCCATTATACCACCTCTAGCTTGGATACAAGATGTGATACAGGCGGCACTGGAAGCTCTAGTACCCTGTTGTACTGCCTGTAGCTTGTATACAGATGTGATACGGGTGGTCACGGAAGCTCTAGTACCCTGTTGTATCCAAGCTAGAGGCAGTACAAGATGTGATACGGGGGCATAGAAGGCTCTAGAACCATGTTGTACTGCCTGTAGCTTGTATACAGGATGTGATATGGGCGGGCATGGAGGCTCTAGTACCCTGGTGGGCCCCTCTGCTTCCCTGCCTGCATCCAAGGTATTCAGGTTCTGTAGGGTATCAATGCTTGCTGTAATTAAGCTACCATGTCTTGTACACTTGTAGGCTGTCAAAGTCAGCTTCCAAGATGGTTTCATACATGTTCTACTAGTCATAGATCTGGTGACCAGGCAGACCACGGAAGTGTTACAATGTTGTGGGAACATTCCTGCGACACCCTTGTGTGTATGACAGTATTATCCTGCTGGAAAATGACTCCTGGAAGCCGTTATGAGAGTAACACCTGTGGCTGCAGGAGGTCCTGAACATAAATCGCTGAACTGTCATTGTCTCTCGTACTACTACTAGGGGGTGACCGACTGTCGTATGCGATCATCATCCCCCCTCCCTCCCAGACCATCACACCAGCAGGCATATATCTATATTACACTCCAGTTCAGCACTAACAACCAATCAATTTGAATCAGGGAACCCAAACAACCAATGAGGTTGAATCACACAAGCCAAACAACCTATGAGATTGCTGGAATTGTGAATCAGAACCAATGAGGTTGCTGGACTTGCTGCATAGTGCCAAACTGGGTGTAATATAGATATATGCCACCAGCAGTGGGGGCAGTGTATCACTCCACAGCAAAGACAGGATAGAGGTGCTCACCCCGAGGTCTCTAGACACGAACACAGCCATTGTCAGTGCCCAAACTAAACCTGGATTTGTGACCTAAAGCAACCTGGTTCCACTCCGTAGCAGTTTAGTTTTATCACTGACACCACTGCAAATGGAGGAGACGGTGGGTGTCAATGGCAGTACACGTAATGGGGTGCACCATAAGACCAAGTGTCCTTCAGCCAAGAGCCTGGAAATGGGTACTGTAGTTCAAGAATTTGTAAGAAGCTGAATGTCAAAAAAAAAAAAAAGTGTACATAGAAATACAAACTCCAATACAATATGAATACAATAGATAAAACCTTTATTAAAGCTGAGTGACAAGCATTTAACATTTGGGGATGGCGGATGTGGTACAGAGCTAAGTGTTGCCTTTCATGGCTATCCATCCTTGAATATCACAAGCCATAAAGGAAACCACCAACCCTTTACTAAGGCACAACAGTAATATCGCTGTTCAGTCTCCCAAGAGAAAAGCAATTAAGACATCTTATTCCTAATCCAGTGCAATCTTGGAAGGTGAAGACAAGGACCCAGTTGAGGAAGACAATAACACTTCCTGGCTGTTTCATAAGAGACAACATATAAAACTTCCAGGTATATAAAATATTACCATGTTTTTAGACCAATACGAAAAGTCAAAATCATGATTTACTTTTCAGGTTTGAGCTGTGTGGGTTTGATGCAGGACAACTCATTAATGGCCAACAGCGCTACTCCTCATTTGCTGAGCATCTTGTGTAGAACAGCAGTATCTAAAATAGTGTTTTATCCAGCAGAGGGGAGAAAAACAATAAAATATATATATTATACACATACAGACACCCCCTCAGCTGCAGTATCATGACCATGTCAGATCTAGATTGGATAAATGGTTTTATTTCAGCAGTTTTATTTCAAGCACCATCTTGGGCTGTGTTCATACATTGCTTGATTAAAAAAACATGCAGTTTTTAATATATGTAGGCATCTTTTTGATCCGGTTTTTATTTCCAGAAGAATTACAATAAAAACCCCATGTTGGAATGTAGCCCTACTCTGACTGTTCTTGCAAAAATACTTGATGGATTGTCCCTTTATTGTGTGGGACAATCCCCTAAGAGGACAGGAGATAACCATTTGATGAGTGGAGACCTGACCACCAGGATCCCCACCAATCACAAGAACATGGTCCCCGGATGATTGAGACTGATCACACATGTGCATCTCCACTTCATTCATTTCAAATAAATTGCTGGAGACAGCCAAGCACTTGAACTCTGCTATCTCTTGTAGTTCCATTGAAATGAATGGAGTGGCAGTGAGCATGCCGAACTGCTGCTATAATCATCCAGAAATCTTCAAGACCCCATGATCAGTGGGGGTCCTAGTGGTTGGACCTCCACAATGTTTAAAAGTCAAAGTTTAAAAAACAAAACAAAAAAAACCCCCAAAACAATAACCATCTTTGTTTAGAAGATACAGAACAAATCAGCCTCTCTGGTGATCTGTATTCCTGCATTTACTGCCTAGTAACAGCAAACGTTGGCAAGTAGGACATAACATGCTTGCCTGTAAGTGAGGTCACATGTGAAGCTCATGGTTTCCAATGGGTTCTTTCATATGAGAAATGTTTTGAAGCCTGAAAGAGCCCATTGGAAACCATGGGCTTCATATACATGCGTTCTGTGGCGATTATTTTATAGCCTGTGTGAACGAGGCCTTATTAATCCAACATCAGATTCCAGATTGTTAGATTAGATTATTCTTATTCAATTAGATCGCTTTTCTGTGACTGAAACAAGAGTTGGAATATTGGATGCCATATTAAAAGGAAATTAACTGTACTTGTTACCGATTGTAATTTGCATCAACAAGTAGAGTAGCAGACTAGTTTTGCATTACACCCAATACTGCTCATGTCCATCAAGTACTTGCTGTATACATTAAGTCCATTAGGTAGTCCAGTGTTATAAAAAGTAACAATACTCAGAATAACTTGATATAGATGTATATTCCACTTTGGTTTACAACTGTATTAAAAATGACAAAAAAAATATATATAGCTTAAGCCCCCTGCACACGGGCGGAAATTCTGTGGTGGGATTTCCCGCAGAATTTCCGCCCGTGCCCGCCTGCATAGAATTGCATTACAAAATGCAATCCTATGCACACAGCCACGATTTGTTCGCGTGAAAACACGCACGGAAAACAAACCGTGGCATGTTCTATTTCTGTGCGAGTCTTGCAGAGGCCCGCACAGAAATGTCAGTAGTAGTAGTGACGGGCCGGCTCCGCTCTGCGCATAGCAGAGACGGAAGATGCTGGGAGCGGGTAAGCCGCAGGTCTCTGCAGGGGCACGGGTCCGCATCCTGCTGCGAGAAGTCTCGGCCTTACAGCACTCAAACAAGAATGTTCACTCCTTCAAGTCTTAAGGCCTATTTACACGAGCCGATGATTGCTCAAACGACAGTTTGAGTGACAGCTTTGAGCGATGATTTTGCATAAACTTTTAAGTAGCTACTCAGCTACTTAAAGAGCAATTAAGTGTGCAAATGAAGCCTTAGCTGAATGCAGTTAATAGCCCGAGGGCTCTTATCTGCGCTCAGATCCTTTGTTCTTCAGCAGGAAACAATGCCATCAGCACTCCCAGTGGAGAACTGCTGATAAGGCTGAAGGACGATTTTTAGGTTGGACTGAATTTAACGATCAGCTAGCAGTGCATGAAAAGTGCACACGTTTAGACGCAACAATTATTGCTAAAACGATCGCCTTTTATCAATTTTTATAGCGATCATCCCTCCGTGTAAATGGGCTCTTACTTTCAGGTTGCAAACACAGATTAGTAATCTTAAACTGGGTTCACACAGTGCATAAGAATTACACTAGAACTGTCCTAAAAATTAGCTTGATGCATAACAGCACACGGATTTTATTGGCGTTTTTAGAGCTGCAGATCTCTTATGGCATTACAATGTTTAGAAAACTACAGTGAAAATCCCTAACACTTCCAGGACAGACAGGGCGTGCTGCCATTTGAAATCCCATAGCATGCCTAGAACGTGTGGATTCCAAGCATGGGTTTTCAGGCACGATCGTTTGTGGATCTTTTATGCTGAGTGAATGGGGTCTTGTTAAAACCCCGTATAGTAAATTGTAAAGTATCGGTATGGATGCCATAACGATTATTACAGAATGTGTGAATCCATCCTTAAGCAACATTAAAAAACATGAGAAAATGCAGGTTTGGTGTTTGATAACCTGTAAGATTTTTTTCAATCACACTTTCCATGGACACTACAGGGCCTTTAATCCTATGATCTTAAAGAGGTTGTCCAGTTGTAAACTATTCATGGCCTATCCCTAGGATAGGCCATCAATAGTAGATCAGTGAGTGCCTGTCACCTGGGACCCTTCCCTCCTTTACCAATCAGCTGCTTGCCAGGCCAATACGCTCCTATACTGAGCAAATTTCTGCAAGACAGCTCTGTTCCCACTGCTGTGGTGAGGTTTGGTATTGCAGGCCAAATTCTCATTGAAATAAATGGGAACTTCACACTTTACAAGCCTGTCCACTGCAGAGCTGTCTACTTTCTGCAGAAATCAAGTGCATGAGTGTACTGACCTGGCAAATAGCTGATTGGCAGGAGTTCTGGACAGTGAACCCCCACGAATCGTCTATTGATGACCTATCCTTAGTGTTAACATAGGGTCTCCCACCATTAGCTGTAATGGTATATAACTAGAATATGCCATGGCTTCCTAATTGGTGGGTGTCCAACTGCAATCCTTAGAATGAAAGATTAGTTCAGCTGAATGAAGGGAAAGAAGCTCCTTTACCTATTTTTCCCTGGCGTTCCAACCCATCAGCTGTGCAGGGAATTGTAGCACAGTTTTTGTACTTAAAACAGAGCAGAGTTGCTGTTCCCTGCAGCCAGAAGACAAAAGCCTTGATATGCAGTAAAAATATAAAAAGGAACTTCTTACCGTCATTATTCTGTGTTCCCAGAGGGGGGGGGGGGGGGGGTCGCCATTAGCGAGTATGCTCGCTCATCTCTAAGGGCAAATACTAGAGCGAGTAGCTGTCCGCTCGCGAGAAAAGATTTGAGTACCGGCAGGGGAGAGCGGTGTGTTGCGGGGGAGAGGGAGATCTCCCCCCATCCCCCCTCCCCAGCCCCACACCCCGCCAGCACCCAAATCTTTTTTCATGAGCGGGCAGGTACTCGCTAAGGACAACACTTGCTCGAATATTTGCCCTTAGCGAGTATGCTCGCTCATCTCTAGCCGTCATGCCAGATACCATCACTTCTTATAAGACCTCTTTCACACAGCAGTATCTGCTCAGTATTTTGCAAGCCAAAATCAGGAGTGGGTCCAAAGTACAAAAGAGGGTCAAATCTCTCCATTATACCTTCTCTCTGTAGGTTCCATTCTTGGTTATGGCTTACAAATACGGACCAGTATACTGCCGCCCGAACGTGTAATGATCAAAATGATTCCAGTATTATGTTGTGTATAGTATTGGCAGTCTCTCAATGTCTGACATCTCTAAGAGACTATAACTGGGCAGCATAAAAACAGGTGGCCTGGAAAATGAAAGCTGCAAGCTGACTACTATCCAAGAGCAATATCATGCCCATTCTTTTGTACTTCTATTCTGTGCCTATGGAGAGCGGGCCTATAAGTAAACAATGATGCAGGATCCAGAATCCACATTGCAATTGTTTAATAAATTGGCAGTCCTATCCTTATAGATTTACTAGGAACAATCTGGCACAAAACAGACAGCTCTAATATTCCTGCAACTTAATTTAAAGGGGTTGTCTAGTTATTGTAAGAAATTTTAATGACCGTGCACAGCAGCTAAAGTAACAAATCCAGTGGTGCTTACCTGTCCTCAGCCCCAGTGATCCAGTGCTGCAGCCTCTTTGCTGTGACACAGACACCAAGTGACCACTACAGCCAATCAGAGGCTGCGGCATCGCCGCCAGCTCACCTGGTATCAGCGCTCACATCCATGATGGCAGGAGTTTGGAGCAGTGACACTGCAGTCTGATTGGCTGTCACATGGTGCACATTTCACAACACCAGGAGGACCTCGGGGTTGCAGTGTTGGATCACTGGGCCAGAATTCAGGTACAGCTGGATCTGTTATTTTAGTAGCTGTGCACCTGTCATTAAGATTTCTTATAGTAACTGGGCAGCCCCTCTAAAGGCTGGGAGCACCATTGTGCAGAGGAAAATTAGAAAGGGACACAGCACTAAACCAGCATAGGGTTCTCTTTATTCTTACTATCGTGGGAGTCCCACAAGTCAGACCACCGTCAATCATATCCTAGCAATATGCCATCACCTTAATAAGATGGGAATACCCTGTAACAACTGAGTTAGAAGTGGAGAAAAATAGGAGGCACTATATGACAAATAGAAATGTTATAACAAGTTTGAAAACTCAAACTGCTGATGGATGCCCTAACTGCTGGCGAGTTCACAATACATCGGGGCCATCGGCGATGCTGAAATAGTGAACCACATGTCAAGGAATTGGGGGGGGGGGGGGGGAGCAAATACCTTTTGAAGAACAAATGATTATTTCATGCCAACTGCCCATGAACTTGTCTATAGCTGTGCATGTCTTGTCCACTGTGCCCATCAATGCAAATCATGCATCAATCCTTCACATTGCTGACCCATATATCTAGCACTGGAGTTCACCTTTCCAAAATGATAGTGTTCCCAAATAGAAACTAGTAGAAGTCCGCACACATACTGTTCACATCCTGACATTCAGCAACACATAGCTCCCAGCTTTACAATGCACACCTGTACAAAGCCCTTCCCTATATAAAGTATTATACACATCTATTCTTTTAGTCCCTGTGATGTAAAACCGCTTTCCACATGGTACAAGCCTGCTACAGTAGCTTACTGGCAGTGTTCACATTTAGCCCACTTACAGTATCCCGGCTCAACCTTCCCATCACCGCTCCCAGCACGTGTGCCCTCCCCGCTCACAATCCATATAGGTGATATTTAAATAGTCAATTCCCCATACGTAACAGTAAAAGGTAGGATATGGTACAATGCTCCAGACCTGTGGACACCTCAATTTGAGCTACATGACCTTGTGCCACCGGCTGTGAAACATGGAATAATCCCTATTTATAATAGAACAATAAAGAGTTGTATAACTTTCTGTGATTCACATATAAAACAGAGCAGTTGTGTGGCGCGAGGTGGAGACTTTGGGGGTCACATTGTCGGCGTGTGTGCGAGATCCATCTCCGTGAGAACAGAGGCAGTGCATTAACCTGCATTAAAGATAAAATATACACCAGTCAGTGGGATTATATTTAATGAAGCACAAGGTAACATATGCTGTGTATATACTTAGACCTATAGAGGAGTAACCATAGAGAGAGGCTTAGGAGGCAGTTGCAATGAGGCCCAGAATGGAGGGGGGCCAGGCAGTCTTTTTGCCACATAAGAGCCCAGTATTATAAAAGGCATGCAATGATTGGGAAGCCAGAAATCTATTTACCATTGGACCTTAAGAGCTTTCACATTATAGTCCTGCACACACACCTATAGCATGGCTTAGGCTATCTTTACAATGCGTTTGCAGTGTGCACTTGGTTTATGTGTGGAGCTTACACTGAACGGATCAACAATGGCCCACTGAACTGACAAGGGCCAAAACGGAGTCCTTTTAGAAACCCCCATTTTTTTTTTCAGTATGGAACCTAAAAGTATTCAATAAAAGATATAAGCCTCCGACGAAGTGCGAGCACCATAAACACAACAGTAAACATGCACATCTCACCGTTACTCTCCTATGCTGTTGCGCATCGCAGCCTCTTCCCGTAGAGCGGCCATAGCAAGTCGCAAGTGTTCCTTTAACTGATCGATCTCACGCTCGGACCGCGATTTGATGTTATTAAGCTCTACATAAATATCTTTGTATTTTTCAGATGCATACCGTTTATCCTAAAACAGGGTGAAAATGGAAGATTTTAAAATTTGCTCAACATACTTTATAGAAAAAGAAAAAAAAAGGAACTGGGGACATATTTAAATGAGGAATGTGTCCCCCCAAAAACATTAAATTGTGCGGTGAATCATAAGTTAAGGCCTCTTTAGACGGAACGATTATCATTCAAACGAGCGAAAGATAATCGTTCAGTCTAGATGCAGCCAACGTCCGAATGACAGTCATTCACTTTTCGTTCATCATTCATTTTATGCAGATATAAAAATAATCGTTGGCTCATTCACTTATCATTCAGTCATTCTCGGTCACTTTTACAGTGAGTGTGAATGACTAAAGGGTTTCTTGCTTGAACGAGCCAACAATGTATCTGCCTGTATGAACAGACTGCACAAGTGAACGCTGATGTCATTCGCTCGCTCAAATGATACTTGTTTGGTGTAAATGGACTTTAACAGCAATAGCCAGAGTGATAATCAGATTTACATGGAGATCTTAGCATTTTCTTCTGCTCCGTTGCTGGTGCCATTTTTTAAAAAGTGGCAGGAGTGAGAGGAGCCATAATGGCTATAAGTTTTGCATGAATTTCTCAGAAAAAAAACAAAACACCAGATTTCTGATTTACTAATCTATGGCTAATTTTAAATGAAACCCCTTTTAATGAATCCTCTTTAATACACGCACTGTAAGAAAATCACAAACTTATCTTGCCTTTCCTAAATGGTGAAAAAAAAAATCTGTTAAAAAAGAGGGGAGACACTAAAGCTGGTCATACACGTGGGGTGACATTTGTCTGAACCAAACGATATGTGTTTGGTCTTGTGTATGTGTGTCCTTTTTAAGGCCCCTATACACAAGACAATATTATCCAGAACACACCAATTTTGGTAGGACCGAATGACTATCACATGTCTATGGGGACCTCTCAACTCCTGCAGATAATGACGGAGCACATAGAATTCCAACACCCCATTTTTCTGTTCTTTCCCTGGAGAGAAGTCACTATCAGAGCTGTCTGGATGCAGATTTCCCAACTAAAATCCATGCCGCTCATGTGTATGGGGAAGTCTGGAGAAAGTGATATCGGCTGAACAGACGTTTGGTTAAAAGCTATTGCGGGCGTATGGACTCTTCTACTGGCCAATGATGGCAGATGCAAAGATAGGGGTCCTTTTAGACAAGCAGATCATACACCAGCAGATACATCGCTAACTCATTCAAATGAGAATCGTTCAGTCTTTCACACTTGCTGTATAAGCGACTGAGAATGACTGAATGATTGCTGTTTAAAATGGGAATCATCCGTGAACAAGCCAAGCATCGTTTTTATGCCTGAACGAAAAGTGAATTCTCATTCAGTCGTTGGCTTGTGCTTAGACCGAACGATTCTCATTCCCTTTTCCTTGCTTGAATGATAATGACTAAAAACGCCTTAAAACACACCACATATATCCTGTAAGAACAAAACAATTAGGCAGAACGAAAAGTGCCCCTCTAATAAGGAGTCTCCTCCCATTTTACAACTTCCACCTTACGTGCATTATATTGGCGGACATGTGTGCGCCATCTATTTCTTTTTACTGCATCCTTAGCAGTGGCAGAAATCCCTGCTGGTAGGCAGGATTTGTAATTGCACGTTTCTTCTGTGCTTGTTAGAAAAGAAAGTGAGCAGAAACAGCGGCAGATCCTCAGCTTGTCTAACAGGCAGAGAAAAACCGGGACATAAACAATAAGGGACATCTGCGCCAGGCATATAAAAGCACTTTACAGCATGGAGAGACACAGGACTGAGAGTCGGTGGTGATGCTGCCCACCCACAAGGCCCAGGTGTAGCCATGGTGCTGGTGGGTTGACAAGACACAAGAAAAAAAAATGTAATGTTTGCCCAGAGACAAGTTTGAAACAATTTAGGGCCAGTTCACAAGAGCGTATGAGTAAAAAGTTTCATATATAACGCAGCATTTTGCTGCTGTGTGAGCCGGCGATGACCAGGCATATCTATGTGTAGGGCAGTGATTTTGCATTGCGCATGCCAACGTATCTCACGCACACCATCATGCACAGTCTGACTTGTTTCTTTTTTCTTATTTCCCGCTCTGTCACTTAGCGATGTTACATATAAACACCGTTCATACACACTGTATTTGCATATGTACAGCGTTTATTACATGCCCATAGAGAATAATAGAGCTCTATTGCGCATAATATGGGGTGAAATGGGACATGCTGACTAACTATAGGGCCATTTACATAGGAAGATCACACAAAATTCGTTCAAACGAATAAAAATGTGCAGTAATCGTTAAATGCAAAAACAGTTTACTTTTGGTTATCACTCACTTTCGACCAGCATAAAAATCATAGCTGAATCGCTGAGTTAGAATGTGAAGTGCTGAGCAAGAAGCCAGCGGTGATCTGCCTATCTAAACGCAGGAGCGCTAACAACTTGAGGTGACGTCAGCACTCCTGCAGTCGTTGCCCGGTGTAAACCCAGCATAAATTGCATTTTTGCTATTGACTCCCATTATAAGGCAAGGATGGCACAGTATACTTTTTCGGTTGATGTCCTTGTATTAGAAAGTGTAGATGACTGGATAATCTGATAAGATAGGTGTATAGCAGATGTTCCCTTATTAGATTCTTAAAAAATGGATTGTGCCAAGATATACACAACTCCTTTGAGAATATGGGATCAGCAGATTACACCAAATCTTGTTCTTGACATTCCTGGCAAACAACTGCTTTTGCTGGGAAAACCATGCCTGCTGAAAGCAAATGTAGTATTAAAGGGGTGGCCACTCACATGAACGACTGTCCTGTAAAAACAGGATGGCGGAAGGTCCACCAGGATGGGAGCCACTCTCACGGAGCAGCTCTCGGTTTTGGAACTCAGAGGGGGGTCCTGAGCAAGGGATCCTGGCTCTATGAGGTTTATATTACCCAAGAGGGAATATGAGAAGAGGGTGCCATCTTGCGCACAAGAAACACACAACGTAAAGGGGTTGTCCATTTATTATTGATTTGAAAGTGTGAAGTCTTACCTTCTGCATGTTTTGGAGATCCTCACGCAGACAAGAGATTTCTTTCCTTAAATACTGCAACTCATTTTCTTTCACTCGCAGTAAAACCTAAAAATATGAAAATAACTTGGATTAGAAATACAAAACATGGAAAATCAGAAAGTAGAATTATCACTAGTTTTAGACATAACTACTTTCTAGTGTGTTGTAGGGTTATATCAGGAATGGCAGCATCCAGTCTAATGCTCAGGATTTTACAGCAGTGTATTTCGGAAAAGCTGCATGGTTCAAGAACTAGAATTCTTGTTATGCATACTGAGAAGTGTTGATGTACTTGTCTGTCTTTTTACAACCGAAACGTGTGACAGAAAGTGTTAATGGAAGTTATTTTTAAAATGTTGTAGGCTGGGAACACAATACAGAGAAGATCAACTTTAGCAAAATGATATTTGCATCAACAGAAACCTACTACATGGAAAAACATAACTTGTAGCATAGAAAACAATTGGATGCATTTCTAGGAACATTCCTCACAAATGGTTTCTTTAACCCATTCAACACAGCCATTTTTGGGTCTGGGGGACACAGCGATTTTTCTGTCACTTTTTCCGAGAACCATTACTTGTCATTTTTTTCATTAAACAGATGTTTAAGGGCTTGTCATCTGCAGGAGGTTTTGTTATTGGCACAATTTTGGGATCCATATAATCCCTTGAAAAATACATTTTATTTTCTTTTATGGGGGACTTGGGAAAAAAATTGCAATTCTGCAATTTTTGGATTTTGTTTTTATGGCGTTCACCATGTGGTATAAATTATGTCTTTACATCAATACCAAATTATAACTTTTTTTTCTACAGCTTACATTAGCATTTGTGTCCTCCTATTCTGAGAGCAGCAACCTTTTTTCCTCTATGAATGTAGCTGTGAGAGGGCTTGTTTTTGTGGGATGAGGGTTTTTACTTTAGTAATATTTTGGTGTACATAACACTTAGATCACTTTTTTTTCCCAGGGAGAGGGGTGGGAAGAGCAAAGGAAAATAAAACTGCAATTCTATAGTTTTTTTTTTGCTCACCATGCTGGTTAAATAACTCCTGCAGGGTGCATTTAATTTATTTTTAACACAGCTCACAAACCTGGGGCTCATTTTTAGGTCCCTGGGTGCCATGAAAACCCATTAGCACACTGTGAGAGGAGGGAGGCCAGTATACTGGCAGAGAGAGCCCCCTTCCTCTGTCTAATTACTTAGATGCTGCAGTTGCTATTGTCTACAGCATCTAAGGTGTTAACTCAAATTCCAGCGGTTGTGGCCAGAACCCAACTGTACTGCTGCTGGTGAAAAAGTGGCAGTACCTGTATAAAATCAGTCAATTGCATAGTTTGCGATAAATATATGCATTATTATAAATGTGTTAAAAAGGAAAAAAATTGGAATCTTTAAGACTTGGATATTCTATTTACTTCAAAATTTGTTTACATAACTAAAAGGAGGAATCATTTTTGGTGAGCAACATGTGCTGGTGGGCACAAAACATATTTGTATATTCTACACTGTGGTCCTGGTTACATTCATAAGATGCAGCGCTCGCCTCCGAAGTCTTCACTTGTCAGCACACTCCTTCACCTGGTCCCCCAGCATCCTGTGCTGAGTGTAACGCCGCTGGTCAGGTATGCAGACATGCCATCACCCGACCAGCGGCGCTGCGCTCAGCACAAGCTGAAGGAGAAGCTGACAGCCAAAGACTTCGGAGGTGAGCGCTATGTCTTCTGAAATCAGTTGCAGGTACACAGCTGATTCCGAATCAGAATCCGCACCAAAGTTTTGGATGTGGAAATGCTGTGGAATGTCCGCTGCAGACACTCCACAGAATCTCTGCTGCATGTAAACATACCCTTAGACTTCTTTCACACTGTCTCCTTGATATATCCCTGCTATTCATCGTCTATGTAAGAAACTGCACAGGTATAGGAAGCAGGACAGAACCACAGGAGTCAATGTGAGAGACAAAGATCTTTTTAGTCTCCGTTTCACCACTTGGTAGTTTCCTTCCCCATCAGTTTACACTGGGTAGAAAAAGCATGGAGCACAACAGTTTTCTATCCAGTGTAATAGACTGATAGGAAAGAAAACTATGAAATACAGACCAAAGAGGTCTCCATCTCACATACTGGCCTCTTCTGTGATATCCTGGACCTGTTCCTATGCAGTTTACTGCAGACAAAATAGTCATCAGGGATGGAACAAACACTGGATCAAAAAGCACATTGTGAAAAAAGGGGTTACATAAACTAAGCATGGCACATATATACAGAAATTCCCTTTTTACATTCTCATTAGTCCCTTGAACCCCACCCCCTTCTAAAAAAAAAAAAAAAAATTCTCCAATCCACCTCCAGTTCAGCACTGTTTTTCTCTCCAGCTTGTAGCCGGCCATCACTTGGCCCATTACCAGCCATGAAGGTCCGCAATTTTGCAATTTCTTCTGAGAGTCGGTTGTTTAATTCCTAGAACCAAAAAAAAGTGATTTTAAAGAAAATGTCTCATTTACCTTACTGCAGGAGATTATTTGCAAAACAAAAAGGCTCTAAAAACATTTACTTCATTATCCATCATGTACTTTACAATATCAGATGACTGCTTACTAACAACTGCTTAAGGCCATTTTACATGAGATGAGTGTCGGGCAAACTATGTCCAAAACTCGAACCCCGCATGTACTCACTCCGCTGCTGTTACACAGGAGCAAGCATCGCTCACAGAGCAGCCAGCAGGGAGCTGGGGCGACTGAAGAGTTCTCTCCATGCTCTCTATTCGCTGTAAGCAGTGGCCGTTCAGTTTTCAGCTCGAGTCCCAACACATGACAGCACATCTATTGCTTTGCAATGCCCTAAACCAATGTGGGAATCCAGTCGCAATCACAGCTGAACGGTGAAGTATCGCTGGAAACACTTATTTAAATTTAATTGGGAACGCTTTTGTAATTTGCCAATTGATTATGGAAATCTAATGCTAATTTACTGACATAAGAGTAGAAAATCTGCAGAGACTGAACATTCATTTGGGTGACTGCTTTAAGGCCCATTTACATGGAGCAATGATCGCTCAAAAAAAATATAAAAGTAGCCAATAAGTAGAAATGAGCAAGCGCGCTCTTCTCGAGTAACTGCTTACAGGTCTGAGCATGCTCGGGGGGACGGCAGTGGGAGGAGAGTGAGACAGATCTCTCGCTCTCCCCCCGCCGAGCACGCTTGGACCAGTAAGCAGTTAATCAAGAAGAGTGATGCTCACTCGAGTAACTGCTGTATCCGAGTGTGCTCGCTCATACCAAGCAATCGTTTAAGGGATCATCGTTGAGTCTAAACGCGCGCCCATCGTGCACTTTTTGTGCACTGCTAGCTGATCATTAAATTCAGTCCAACCTAAAAATCGTCATTTGGCCTTATCAGTTTTGCACGGGTAGTACTGATAGCATTTTTTCCCGCTGGAGAACAAAAGATCTGAAAACAGATAAGAGCCCTCGGGCTATTAACCGCATTCAGCTAAAGGCTTCATTTGCACACTAAATGGCTCCTGAGTAGCTTAGTTAATAGTTTATGCAAAATGATCGCTCAAAGCTGTCACTCAAACTGTCCTTTGAGCGATCATCTCTCTGTGTAAATGGGCCTTTAGTTAGTTTTAGTATTGGCTGCAGCTTGTGTGTTAATTACAAAACTGGCAAAATTACCATTTCCTTAAGTAAATTGCAAGATGTTAATTGCAGAATTTTTCTTTTCAAAAGCTGCTCACCATGCTGTACTAACATAGAAGACAACATACTAACCCAGTCGCTCCCAGACAGGGAGAGGTTTGTTGTCTTATGTTGCAAGTGCATGGAGAAAAGAGAATTGTTCCTAAATAACCTCTTGTAGGCCCACAGGAACATTTTCTTCATATTTGCATTGCATGCAGAAAGTCTTAACTCATCTTACAAAAAGCAATGCCTTATAGGGTTACCTCCGTGAAAAAATATTTTTTTCAATAGCACCATTTCAGGTTACATATAGCTTATAAACTTTTATTAGCTCCTTCTTTGGGGAAAATAGCAAAAAAAACAAACGATAGATAGATAGCATTTTAATCAGTTAATGACTAACTAGTTTGGTACTTGGTCACATGGCATTGATTAGTTGTATTTTCTAATTGCATCATCTTGGTATATATAAATTTTTTTGGGGGGGTAGGAGAGGAAATTCTGTAAATTTTATGCATTGGTGTTCACCGTATAGTATAACAGACACTGACAAGTGAGGACGTGGGCACAACTCCTAAGCCTGAAGCGTAATACTATGGCTCACAATATATGTGAACCGTAACATACTATAATGTCACAGACAGAGAAGGGGATTACATTTTGTGCATTCACTGTGCAGCATAACTACTGTGTAATTTTTATTTTATAGATCTGTATGATTACAGGGATGCAGCATATAAAGCCAGTGGCACACTAGCCGTAAATGCAAGAGGTGCCAGACTCACATCAGAAAGCGCACAGACAACAGCCCATGTACTGTCAGATATACACAGACAGCACATTTATTGGCATGCCCCATTTCTAATCTGTGAAATGGAAAGAAAGAGGACAGGCCATGAATTTTGTTCACGCAGACCTATCAGTTTGTGTGAAAAATGTTCCATGTAAATAGCCTTATAGGCTATATTACAAGGTCAGCACACAGCCCAGGTCTGGATTGGGACTAAATAGCAGCTATAACACACAAACAACACATACAATATACAACACATTGCACGGCAAATCGAACTATGCAATGTGTATTGCGGCAGGTTTTTCTATATTCCCTTAACTTATTAAGAAGGCAGCCTAGCTTGGTACGTAAGGACAACGATTTCTCCCCCCCCCCCGGAGAATGACTGATAAAACTGCTAAAATCAAGTGAGCTTGATTTTAACGAGCAGCGAAAAGGACCCAAAATGTGGGTGCCCCGCGCCAATTTACACGCACCGATTATCGCTAAAACGATCGCCGATGAGCGAAGTTTTAGCTATAATCGTCCAGTCTAAATAGGCCTTTAGACTGCAGTATATATATATACAGTGATATGTAGAAGCTGCAGTAGACAAACTGTGCAAGAGTTTTAATTAAACCCGATTGCAAAAATGATTCTCAACCCAAAAGGTGTCCATAGCCTTCAAACATAAAATCTTAGCAGGAAAGCCCAAAATAAAAGTTCTCTCTAAAAACAGCTTCCCTGTGGCCACATGCTCTTTGAGCTTAGTTATTAGCTGCAGCAGTAGGTTTAACCCCATAATGACGCAGCCCTTTTTTTTCCTCCCCCATTTTAATTTTTACCTACCCCTTTAAAAAAAAAAAAATATCGCGTCTCCTTTATTTATCCATCAACGTAGCTTTATAAGGGCTTGTTTTTTGCGGGACGAGTTGTATTTTTGAATGGTACTATTTAATATACCATATAATGTACTAAAAAACTTTTTAAAAAGTTCTAAGTGGAGTAAAATGAAAAAAAAAAAAAAAGCTACATTCTACCATCTTTCATTGTGTCTTGTTTCTACAGTGCACACACACTGCAACAAAAATTACATCATAACTTTTATCTATGGGTTAGTTCGATTACTACAATACCAAACTTTGTAAAGTTTTTGTCTTTGCTGTAATACTTTTATTTTTTAATTTTTTTTCTGACTACATCTTCTTCGCACAAGAACTTTGATTTTTCCCACGGGCATGGCTTGATAGGCAGTCTGCTAAGACAGCCCTGGGGTCTTTCAGAAGGCCCCCCCGCTGCCATGATGCCCGCACGGCTCCCTGCGAGTTCATCAGATTTAAATGCCACTGTCAGAATTGACAGCGGCATTTAAAAGGGTTAATAGCACTGATCAGCCACACATCTGATTGCAGCTATTGCTGCCTGCGATCTCTCTTCATACATACCGCAACCCCGTAACTGTACGTCCTATAGCGGTAAAAAGTTAAGGAGGGTCACAGGTTGACTGAAGCCTGTAATCTGTATATCACCAGCAACATGTCAGAAGTCCTGATTGGTGGGTGTTCGAGTCCTGACTAGATGGACCATATGGTCTTTTTCGGCCATCAATCTTCTGTGATTCTAAAACTCCTTTAATGACTGTAACACTTGCCTGATTCTGTCTCAGCAGTTCCTTTACTTCCTGCTGGTATCTTTGCAGTTCCCTCTCCCGCTCAGTTGCAGCCTGGTTCAAGGCTCCAATCTCTAAGCACTTCTGTGAGTAACGTTCTGACAAAGTCTGCAGCTCCCGTCTTAGAGCTTCCATATCAGATCTGCCGGAAAAGAAATCAGAAGCAAAATCTGAACAACCTATAGGACATGATAAAACACTTAAAGCATACTAAACAAGCATTAAGGAGGAGCTAGCATGTTCATCCGAGTACTGGAATGCCAAAAATATATTTTTCGAAAAGGGAGAAAAAAAAAAGGCAAGGACAGTAAATAGGTGTTGTAATTTATGGATTGGGGTATAAAGGCTGTGGTTAAGGCTAGTTTCACACAAGAATACATATTCATTTCTTTGCCTTGTTATAACTGAATGTTCTTGCAGGACCGCGTGTTTAATGACTTGTATGGATAGCATCATAGATCCCCATGATGCTATCAGTTCTGATTAGACCTGTGTTCAGGCTGAGACATTCAGTTTTAACACAGACACAGAAAGGGGTTTCCATTATGCTCATTTGAAACTAGCTTGAACCCCTTAAGGACCAAGCGCAATAAATATATAAAAGGGCATTAAAACCACCACATGGGTAAGATCCCTAAAAAGAGTCTGGTCCTTAAGGTACAAAACAGCCTGGTCCTTAAGGGGTTAAGCACATTTACTGGTTAAAAAGTAGTCTTGTGTGAATCTCTATTTCTTGAAATTCCTTTGAATATTGGAGCAGTAGTGATGACTTGTACCACATCTTCTCTGGCTGAGCTTGTGCCCCAGGGGTCACCTCACTGCATGTTGGCCAGCTTGTTACAAAGTTTGCATTCCTAGCATTCTCTTCCTCCCGGGTCAGTAAAGGTCACGTCCTTGTACTGTAGCGTTCACCGACTAGGAAGGAATGCTAACCTATTTCAGAGTCAGCTCGCATGAGCAGTCTCTGAAGTGGTTCGGCACTCCCCCCTGCTGGCCTGTGAGCTGTGATGTAACGTACATTGGCTGGCAGGAAGAAGACTGCCAAGCAATGTACGTAACCTCACAGAAAGGAGAGGAATCAGACAGCTGGAGGTGAAGTGACCCTCCTGGACTGCATGAGACAGGAGAAGATCTGGTAAGGACGGGGGAGGAATAGGCAAGTATAGAATTTTTCTTTTTTAATGACAGAACCCCTTTAATAACATCCTCCTCATAAGGACTTTTTGGAACACAAGGTTGAAAAAGTTGGGTGTGGTGGGGAGATGCATACTGGTGCTGCCGCCGATGCATCTCATTTGCCGAGGATCCACCGTGTTGGAATGTCCGAGCCTTCTCCACTTCTCTTTGAAGCTCTTCCTTATGTGCAGCCCGAATGGCTTCAATCACTGTGAAAAAGCAAAAGGAAGAGGAAAATAAAAAAAAACAAAAAAAAAAAAACAGTAAATCTGTAGAAGTAAACATTACAACTGCAGAACTTAAAAATTAGCAGCACGCTCAAAAATTATCAGTCCTGAGAGTTAGTGTTGCCGCTGTCAGAACACAAATACGAAAACTTAAAAAAAATTTTTTTTTATATATATTATATAATATACATATATATACACACACATATACATACACACACTCTAAGGTGTGCAGAAGTATAGTATAAACACACACGAATAGACTGCATGTTAATAAAATGCAATGAAAATATAACAGCTATAATCTGATGGGCTGAGGACATATGTAGCCTTTACATAAATCTACATGTTGTGCTGTATTTAAATAAATGACTAAAAACAAAAAGACAATAAGGCGGGGCTTACACAGGCGGAATGGATTCCGCATGTGAGAAACCCACAGCAGATTCCAGCTGTGAGCCGAGTCAGTGACCCTGCATACTTATATTTATTGTAATGCGGATGACCGCAGTGGCTTGCCGTCTGCCATGCACAGTACAGTTTTTCTTCTTCAAGATTTGTATTTACCGTGCTGTCGACTTCAATGGAGGACGTTCGCATGGAATCCGTGGTTAAAAAAAAAAAAAAAAAAAAAAAGAAGAAGAGCATGCTGCGACTTTTTCTCTGTTCGCGGAATACGCAGTTCATATCTATGAGCTTGAGTGAACTAGCATTAGTACATGCTTCTTAATGCCCGAGTTTTAACACAGATTTCACATGCAGATACCATTCGCAGATTCCGCAATTGGGATTCGCCCGTGTGAGCCCGGCAAATGTATCAAGAAAAATCGTAGTAGCGGCACTACGGTCTTATATCAGCGTAGCCAGAGTGGAGTTATTCTGATAGGAAGGTGTTAACCACTTAAGGATTCCCCCCCTTCCCCAATCTCTTCATCAGTATGATAAAATGTCATAGCATTGCATCATATCGCGATCTGACAGGCATCGCCTTATAGGCACTCTGCAATGTCAGCCCAGGGGCCTTTCAGAAGGCCCACGGCTGCCATGACAACTGCACGGTAACCCATGATCTCAATGTGGGAGGCCTGTACGGGACCTCCGAACATCGGTCGGAGCATTTAAAGGGTTAACAGCTCTGATGAGTGGCATTGCTTATTGCAGTTGTTGCGGGCGGGGATGTCAGCTGTAAGAAATAGCTGACACCCGCATTGCATGGAGCGGGATTGACCCGCGATCTCCCTACAAACACATCCTGAACCTGCAGGACATAAAACTGTATGTCCTGTAGCGTTAAGGGGTTACAAGACAGGGCCTCTCTGAAATGTTACCATTTCAGATTAATCTGCGTGGCATTATTAGAGATCCTAATTTTTAAAGCCTGCAATAAAATAAAATGTACATAGCTTCCATCCAACTAAGGTGGTCCCCCCTTACCAGATGCCGTAGCTGCAGCTTCCTCGGCCAACAGCTGGTCCTTCTCCTGTCGCAGTCTCTGGATCTCCCATTCATGGTGTCTCTGGAGTTCAGACAGAAGCTGTTTGTGAGAGTTCTCCATTTGAGAAAGACTGTGTTCACACGCCTCCTGTAATGTAGAATAAGACAAGAAAGTGGAACGTGCTTACGGCAACGTATGAGAACCTCACCACTAACAAGGCAGCAGGTTGCAGTTATATGTGATGCTCGTATATTAACCCTTTGCAATCCAATTTCGGTTTCAGGGTTTCCTAGGGGGTTTTCTCTTTCTGCCATTATACAATGGTGCTATCTGCAGGCTAGAGCCAGTACTGCGGTATGCGACATGCTGAAGAGGTCCCCTGACAACAAAACGGCCAGTAATATACAGTAAGAATACCCTGCCGGACGTCTTCGGACATCGGAGCTGTACAGCCTTCAATCAGAATGTCTGAAGATGTCACAGTGGATTGGAAAGGGTTAAATGGGTTCTAAACTCATGTCAGTAATGGAGGTTTGGATTCTGGTGGCCATAATTAAGTCCAGGGACAGGTCTATCAATGATCTGTAATTGTGTTTGTTTCATTTATGGGTTTTATGATAGAGAGTCACAAAGCAGTACAAAAGCTTGCCCACAGTAGCTGCTGGTGAACTACTGCTACACGCTGGGGGACATTCATAAAACCTTTTGCTAAAAACGCTGCAAATTTTTTTTGCAAAAATTGCCACTTTTAGGATTTATGCACTGTCCTCACCACTTTTGAACAAAGTGGGTGGATCTTGGAGCACACATGGCTGCCCCCCTATAAAAAGCATAATTTACTACAGAAACTGGTGTAGATAACGCCAGATAATACACCAGGTCAGACCTGGTGAACATTTCTTTGTAGGTGCACAAAGGTGCTGAGATGCACTTAATATATGTACATACACTCAATGTATTAGGCACATCGTTCAATGGTGGAAATACTAAGATTGGCGTTTGAAGTGACTCAATCAATTTCCTCCATATGCCACAAGGTGGTGCTGTATTCACTGAGAATCTGTGCAGCATGGCTGATGGAAAGAAATACTTATTTTTGAAGAATGAAAGGTACATCGTTATTGAAGCTCTTCTCTGACAACGCCAGAATAGTCCCAGAAAACATTCTCAGTCATCAGTTATGATTATTATGGCTGTCATTTTTTGATGCAAGCTGTCTGTCAGCTCTTATCTTTTCTCTTAGGTGTGGTGAAGAAAACTCTTCTACTAGACTCTACTTGTCAGAATGACTTGAGTGTTAAGATAGTATCTCCACATCTACATATACACCGTGGGGCTCATTTATCAAAAGAAATGTACCAGAAAAGTTACAAGCGCTAAGTTAATGAACTACCTGTGTTCTGTAATTGCTATGACAATTTGTTATAGACTTGCCAAAAATAAAGCTGTGCATTTCACCAGGCACAAAGTGGTGCAAGGAAGACCAGATATTGATGACTATTAGAGATGAGCGAGCGTACTCGGTTCGGGTGTTTTTGGACCCGAGCACCGCTTTTTCCGAGTAACTGACTACTCGGACGAAAAGGTTCGGGGGGGGGGGGGGGGGGGGGGGGGGAGAGAGAGAGAGCTCCCCCCTGTTGCCCACTGCTACCACCCGCTCCACTCCGTCCGAGTAGTCTGTTACTCGGAAAAAGCGGTGCTCAGGTCCAAAAACACCTGAACCGAGTACGCTCGCTCATCTCTAATGACTATCCTGGCGTCATTAATATCAGAGTCTCAGAAAACTCCTTTAAGAGAAATCGCATTCTTATAAAATACACTATAACATGTTCTATGAGTGACTTACCTGGGATATATAACCATGGGGTAAAGTCGCCTCGCCTCCTCCTTTCTGAACCTCTATTTCCTTCTTTGCCTTCTCCAACTGCATCTTTAAACTGTGTATCTAAATTTGAGTAATACATAGAGTTATTCCACTAAACCTCTTCAACTATTGGGAAGTAAAAGTAAAGCTGCCTACATGAATGCCACGGTTCTGCTCGGCCAGGTTTACACCCTCTGATGGGCAGAGTAGTAGTAGACCATTTACGCCAACATTTTATTGATCCATTACAAGCCAATGGCTTCAATACAATCTTATCAGCTGATTTATGACCAAAGCAAAAGATACAATTTATTTAGCTCATTAATCAGCTCAGAAGAGAAGAGAGAAGGGCTGCAGACGGATCTGCTGTGACACTCAATGACAGATCTGCTACTGACAGTCCTTCTGCAGGCTGCGACATACAGCATTATAAAAGCAGCTGCCATGGGAACCCGCGGCCCATCGCAATGTTAATTGCATATGGGCTGTAGGTCAGACGACCTCCATTGACTTTAATCCGCAGCAAAATTGAGCATGCTGCAATTCGTATCCGCGAATGCCCGTGAAAAAGCTATTTTACATGCCTTTCAATGCCTGCCTTTTGCTGCAGATCCTTTGTGTGCATGTGGATTCCACAATAGGATTCCACCCATATGAGACCGCCTTAAAGGTTTAATTTATTCTTTTATAATAGAATTACAAAAACTACAGAAAAAAACCATAACAGAAAATAGAAAGCGCCAGAGGGTAACAGTGCAAAATTTTGAATTAAATTCCATCATAAAAATCATTTTTAGCCCAAATTTCTGCATTTGAATTGCAAAAAAAGGGGTTAATAGCCTTTAAAGATAACAGAATAAGTCAGAATATCTAAAATAGCAAAAAAATAAGCAACTTATATATAATAAACATATATATTTTGCCTTGTGTTTATAACATGCTAAAACATTTCCACATCTGAAACAAATACATAAGTTAATAACACAATCAGACTTCTGAATTCCCCTGCAAGGTCCATTCAAGGCCTCCTGTACATGGTAGGGTTTGCATTGCGAAATCCAGAGCGGGATTCCACAGCAAATCAAAGCTATAGTATGCTATGAGAAAATGCAATTTCCTGCCCACAAGCAGAAAAAGATTGCAATTTTCCGCTTGCGGGGGAGAAATAGCAGCATGCTGTGATTTTGCACAGGCTGCCCACAGCCAGCTTCCATTGAAGTCAATGGAAGCAGTCCGTCTCGCAGCCATTCTTCAATCATCATTGCAGAATGGCCGCAGGAGTCGCGTTATCGCAATAGAGACAGCTCAGCATCCTCTCAACTATGCATGACCTCACGTAAGCTGGAGTCACCGGTCGGTCACCGCATCAAACTCTGATATGCGAATCCCCCATTCAGGGAGCGACCCACCCGTATGCAGGCGGCCAAAGTATGGCTTTGAAATCAGGATGTAAACGGTTTTTTGTTTGGCCAAAAACAAGAAAGTATTTGTAGCCTGGTGGTGAGACTACCCATGTTAGCTTGAGGTCCATCATCTAGAGCTCCAACATAGGTCGGACTCACATGGCCGTAAGCCTAAAACACTGCGGGTGTCCTGCAGCGTTTTGCAGCTGTAGAGCCGGCCATGACCCTGTGTACTGCCATGTACAGTGGCCAAATTGTATTGTGCATGACTGCATACTCACGCACGCTGTAACGCACAGCATACCTGTTTTTTTTTTGTTGTTTATATTTCCCGTGCCGTCACTTAGCGATGACTCCCTTTACCTGCCGCCCATACGCAATGCATTTGCATAGGGGCGTGTGTATATACACACCAATAGAGAACAATGTGCTCTATCTTGCATATATACGCTACAAAATAGAATATGCTGCATTCTGTTCTGCGCTCACGTACTTCCCAATTCTGACACAATAATGTGAGCGGAAATGCGCAAAGCAATGTAATTGATTGCCTGCATGTTACTGTGTCTCACGTGGGCGTACAGAGCCTGCATAATACACAGTAAACATACGGTCGTGTGAGCCTGGCCATACATATTGTCATGGACCAAGGCCACAGGGAAGTTGTGCCAGTTTACATATATTCTATACAGGAGTTATTGACGTAGTTTACTCTCCATGATACATACTAGTAGGACTATACAAGCCCCATATACCCATCTGTACAGACACCTCAGGCAGTCCTATAGGAAATGCAGACAAAAAGAATACACACATTGCACAATGGAATAACAGCAACCAACTGACTGGAGACAAAGCTACTAGTAGGTCGGGTATACAGAATATTCTTTACAGATGGGTTGTGACTTGGGGATAGGGAAAATATGTGAACAGTTTTAGGTTCAGAACACTATGCCAGATGTGTCACATGATGGACACCAATGGTGACCACATACCCCCTGACTTATAATGGGGTCTTCCATGGTATCTGTTGATTTGACAGGAACAGTAGCACTGCATGCTGCACTATTCTTTTCATCAAATATGGTGGAATCTGTGACAGACACCCCTGACGAAGGCTCCAACGCAGAGATGAGCACAGCCTTAACTAAAGTAGTCGCCTCCCTTGTGTCACATGATGCATTCTCATTGTGTTGCTGAATACAACTTGCAAAGTACCAAAAATGTATAAAATGTATTAACCTGTTTCTCAAGTGCTGCTGTGTTTTCTCCACCAGTTTTGCTTCTACTTCCTCCAAGCAAACACGTAAGAGGCGACTGTTTCGTCTCTCGCAAGGGTAGCCTTTCCAGTTCTTTCCACTTGGCCTCAATGTCTTCACTGAGACGTTGTTTCTGCTCCTCTGTGAGTGGTGTCTGTGCGATACGACGTGAAGAAGAGTCTCCTCCAGGGGGAGCTTCAAACCAGCGTCTACGCTCCTCTGATCTCTGATCTCGCTCCTCGCCTGGGGAAAGCGGAGACAACTCCACATAATCAAATGAGCCTTGTCGAGATCCAGCCAGCTCAACTTTTCTTGTTCTGACTTCTGAAGTAAGTCGGAGTTCATCTGGCCTCTGATTCTGCCGCGTGGGAACAAATGTATTCTCCTTATTGCTCTCCGAAAGCCTGAAAAGGGAGAATACACAAATGGGAGATGACAGTACCCATCAACAGGCATCCATATAATGCTGTCAGAGCAAGAGCCACTATTCACATCAACGCTCTTTAATAGCAAATAGAGAACGTCTCTATATGTCATAATAGAAAAAAAGGATGTCCAGAAACAATTAGTAGGCATGTTCCCCACTCAGGAATATTTACCCCAACTAGCAGACAAGTGTAGGTGCCGGTAGAAACAAATCAGGTTCCTACGTTAATTTTCCAAAGTAGTTTTAAACAATCTCCCCCAATGTGTTACATATGGTGGTCTTTAAATTGGTGCTTTGCAGGGGTGTGAGGCTTTATTCTCAACCAAAGATCGAGCTGGATGACTAATGAAATTTAATTCGCCATTTTTCCGAAAAGCGACTCTTAGGCCGGGCTCACACGAGCGTATGATTACCGTGTATTACACACAATAATTCGCAGGCAACACATTGCCATATGCAGTTCTGATCACATCTGCAAGTAAGAATTATGTAAGATGCAAGCGCAAAAAAGAACACAGGTTCTATTTTGTGGCGTATTGCACGCCAGAGAGCTCACTGTTCTCTATGGGCATGTAATCATGTGTATACATTGTTGCAAAGTGACAGAACAGGAAATATAAACAAGACAAGAAAAAAAAAAAAAAACACAGGTGGACTACAGATGGCAGTGTGCATGAGATACACTGCCATTCACAGTACAATTCTGATGCCATATGTGGCAATAGGCCGGCTCACTGTTGGCTCCACAGCGGTAAGTTGACCAGTATACTGGACACGGAGGAGCTGACAGGCAGTGCGGAAATCAAGCTTAAAGCCAATTGGCCAATCACCAATTCCTGCACTGTCTGCTGGTTCATCACGTCCAGGACAGAACAGCACCGCCGAGGAGAAAACGGTTGTGCGGACAAGGACCAGGAAGAAGAGGGTTGTGATGACTGATGGGGCAGAGGACAGTAGATGTGGATGGGATGGGTGTATATGTAGGCGACTATGACTAGTGGGCGAGAGGACAGGATCCGCAGGTTGTGATAAGGGAATGAAGGACAGTATGTGGCAGAGAAACAAAGCTCCGACCGCTATGAAGATATATTAAGAAGTTAGCACAGGAAGAGAATTCTGAATCTACTTTGATTAAAAACAAAATATTAGCATTCAAGGGTGGACATTCACTTTAGGTTCAATGGGTTCATCTTTGTAACAAGTTCTCCATAAACCACTTTTAGCTTTATACAGTTGCTGACTAGAAGGCCAACTAGGTAGCATCTGCAGGAAATGAGATGTGCTCTAGTACATAAGCAGGACCCAATGCTCACTCTGCCGCATAAGAGGCTATCTATAATGTAAACGGCGCATAATTGGGGTCTAGATATAGTTTTTATTATATCAGGCCCAGAAAGCGTTTAATACCAAAAGAACAATTAAGGCAATGCAGGCTTACTTGGTCACATCAGGGATAGAAACGGGGTGGACATTTTTTCTCAATGCTTCAATCCAGTTTCTCCTTATACCAGATGTCATGGCGGAAAGTGTGAATACTCCTTCACTCGTCTGGGTGGAGAAGGAGAAATTTCCAGTTTTTTTAAATATGTTAAAGAAAATGTGGAAATCAAATCTATTTGAGAAACAGCAAGACATTGACTTGTATATGTTCAGGAACACGCTGGTCAAGACAGAAAATCTGCTTAAAGTATAGAGAGAGAGAGAATGAGAAAATCTGATTTTTTTAAAAACACAGAAAAACTTTTGCTAGTGGCTCAAGAGATGTCGCATTACTGCCAGTTATCAGCACAAGTGACAGGCAGTTGCAGGAATGAACACTGTATGAAATGCATTTCAGTTTTGGGCTTTTTTATATGACTGGACTGCATGTCAGCGTGCTGTCCGTGTGTCCAACAGAAAGCACACAAACCCCCCCACACACAGGTCCTATTCTGGTCCAATTTGTGGACAAGACGAGCCTATGCATAGTGAACAGATCCGTGAACTATGGACGGCACACAAAGTTTCTCGTAGTACAAAGATTAACACCTTGTGATGCAGCAGGACAAAAAAGTCATATAGAGCCTTGACAACAAAGGGAATGCAGCCTTATAGGAGGTCACCCTGAAGGGATTAGTAATGGTAATGTCACCAAAACCATTTACTGTCGTCATCCTTTTTTCTCAACAAAAACCTGTATGAAATACCACGACAGAATATGAAAAACTAATTCTTGCAGATCATCAAATACTAAACTCACATGAATCTGGAAGCCATAATTCCGCTGTACAGCAAACTCCGGCACATCGGTACAGGTTCGAAGATCAATCTCTCCATTTAGTTCATCTGCCTAAGGAGAAGAGAGAAATATGGTAATGCCTACACATGCCCCTATATAGGGCTAGAAGACTGTTGGAAGCACTAAGGGCTGCTGTCCGCGAGCAAATTGTCACTGCATTCCCCGCGGCGATAATCTGGCCACGGGTAACGCAGCAAACGCTTTCCATAGCGTTGCTATAGAAAGCGCAGCCCCTCTGTCCACGAGCAGAGAATCATTGTGACTCTCCACTCGCAGCCGGAAATTCGCAGCATGCTGCAAATTGCCGTGATTCTCCGTGGTGAGCCTATCTGTCAGATAGGCTCACTGCGGAGATCGTCTGCCAGCTCCTGCTCCTGGGCGGCAGCTCCCACAGTGGAGATTCGCCGCGGGATTTCGCAACACTCGTGGACAGGCAGCCTAAACTGTACAACTCAAAATCCTTTCAAAAGATACATGCCACAGTAACAGCGGATCCATCTCATACACACAACTCCCAGACCTAATCATGAATACCTCAGTGTGGTCTCATTCACATTTGGCGTTGGTGCTCCACAAACCTGCTAGACCTGAACAGGTAAAACAGATTACGAAACACATAAAACTTCTACATGCACAGCACATTTTGAGGGGAACACTGCCCTATGGGATAAGGGAAAATGTGTTGCATTTAAATGGCACCCTGCACTCCTGTTGGCAGGATTGGCCTGTTACACTGACAGCCCCATCCTGTAGTGTGATGGGAGTGACATCAGCAACCTGAATGCAGCGGTGTTCCAGAATTGCTGTGATGTCAGTAACTGGGATTCCCTGTGCAGATGGGGCTTGGAGGTAAGCAGAGATGTGCTGTGCCTCCTCTCTGCATGTCTGTGGTCACAGATTACAGGCAACAGTTATCTAACAGGCAGTTACTACTATATTTCAGGGTGTTTAAAATTGCAAAACAATGTATTAACCCATAAAAGGTTTATTTCCAAAATGCTCTGTTCTCCAGATATTGATTCCTCTGTCCTCTGGTTGTTTACTGCTCATTGCCAGAGAAACAGACCACCTCTTCTATAGAAAGAAACTAGTAATTATTAGGACATTATAGTACCAGAGTTTCTGGTGGCACACCACACACACAGTAGCTTTATTACCACACAAGACAAACACAGCTCGACCACAGCAGTGACATCACCACAGGTCCTTCAGCCCACCAGATCTCTGTGGTGGAGGTAGGTCAGTGTGTTCTGTCAGGGCCGCCGAGTTGTGTCTTCTGAGATAATAATGGCTTAGTTGTATTTTCATTGTTATTTTTGCCCTCCCCTTCCAAGAGCCAAAACTGTGTTGTTCTTCTGTCGGTCAGACTCTGTGTTTTATATATGTTGTAGGACCTTTGATGGCGTCACCAGGGGGCGGAGCGATGACGTTACCAGGGGTGGAGCATGAGAAGCACTCACACACAAACATACAGACAAGTGGTCGTTAGTAGTTAGATAGTTGAGCACAACAGTAGCTGGGGGCCAGAGTCGATAGCTAGTTCGCATGCACAGAGATCCCGGCCAGCAAATTTAGTTGAAAGAAGTGCAGAAGCACGAGTGTCCTCTCCCCCTGTGCAAACAGGTAAACACCTTTACCAGATTACTGGCGAAGCCGGGTATATCAGCTAGTGTATAATATATCTGTTAGCACTGCCAGTGATTAACAATTAAAGGGGTCTTCCCCCAGGGCCGAAACACACCCAGGGAGTTCTCCATGGGAAACCGTGAAGACAAAATGAGGCCGCCAGACACTATTTTTCCCGATAGAACTCACTACAGGTAAAAACATACCTGAGGATCCACCAAGGGGAAGCAGGACAGATAAAATCTTGATCTAGGCCAAAGTTGCAGCATTGTCTTCGCCTCCACAAATTTTTGTTGCTTCTGCTGCACTTTCATAGAGAAGTCTGAGAATATCTACACTTCCTGCCTTCCGAACTTCAAAACAAGTCAGCCTACAATGGTGTTCCAGGGTCTTACTTCTGTCTCTATAGTTCAATAGCTTAGCAATGAAAGGTATGCAAAGGGGGCTCCAGGAGACGGGACTTGAGCTGTAGTACCATGAGCAGGTTCAACACATAGGAGTGGTGAAAAAGAGTCTGAGCCATAAGTCTCATGAAGAAGTGATTCCAAGAAGTTGAAACCAAAATTGCACCTACGGAGGCAATTTTCTTCTGTCATCTATCTTCTTCTGCAGGGCTGGAGCCTAGGGCCTGCACCCAAACTATTAGTGGTGAAGTGGCACCCGGGTCTCTACCGCAGTGGTACTTTCCCGCAGAGCTTGACTATTTGCAAACATTAAGCTTAAGTCTGACTGTAGGTTGTCAATCTTTTTTGTAAGAATGGAGCGACACTCCACTAATAGCTTTAATAGCATCCCTGATAGTCGAGCTGGTCTCAGGAGGTGTAGATGGCGCAGTATCTTCAGGGAGGAAACCCAGAGGGTCATTAGATACAGTGGACCGAGAGCCCATCATAATCTTAGGCCCAATGGCACCCGCGCGTGAGGTCCGCAAATCAAGCCGAACATAGGGAAGCATTGGACATCCGCACTTCACTTAACGACTGCAGCTATGTTTTTGTTTTTATTTGATTTGCGGATGCCACGTGCGGATTTAAAAATCGCAGCATGCTCTTTTTTACCATGATCCGCTCTATTCATCTCTATGGGAGTTTAAAATTCGAGCACATGCACAAATACATTTGCAGATTCACTACGTATTTGAAGGTTGAAATCAATTAGGGAGGTGGGGAAAAGGCTGGGAGGTGGGGTTGTGGACTTTCTCTGTGCGGATGATCCGTAGTGCATGCTCGTACATCCACGTGGGGGGTGGGGGGCAGGGGCACCGCAATCTGCAATCTTCCGCAAGCAATAAAAAAAAAAAAAGAAAAAATTTAATGATGACTCGCAGTACATGTGGAAATCTGCATGTAAAATCTGCACGTGCCGTGGAGATGAGGCTTTAGGCCCAATGTCCACAATACGCATGGATTCTGAGTGAGAAGTCCTGCACAGAATCCATGTGTGCCCGCAGCCATGGGCATAGCACGGCGGATGTGGAAGCCGTCCGCATAGGTTCCGCAAATCAAATCCGTCCGTTGACATTAGGCCTTAGTTTATTGGTAAGTCTGGTCTGCTTATTTGAAGCCATCAGGAGCAGAGGAAAAGAGATGAACAGCAACAAGCTGGAGCTTATATAATATCACAGGGGAGTTCACAAAGAAAACGTGATAATTTACACATCACTGGGAGGGTCTCATGAAGCCATGGAGTGTATAAAAAAAAAAAATCCTCACATGCAAAAAGCCGCATCAAGCAGGCAGTTTACTCCACTGTGATCATGGTCAATCAAATACGAGGGTAGTTATTGGGGGGCCGTTAGTACAAGTTGTTCAATACGTGGCAGCAGAGGTCTGTCTGCTGAAATTAACTGGGGCTTTGGAAAAAAAAAAAAGAAAGAAAAATTGAGGCTCTAGTCCCCTCAGTTGTGATGTGCCCCAGAAACATAGTAAATAGGCATGTAGGGCATAAAAAGCACAAGGGAAAATAACGCGGAAGACACTAATAACAGGGTCCCGAAAAAAATTAGGGCTGAGCCCTTTCTCACAAAGATGGATGTTTTAACAATCTCTCTAGGTCCCAGGAGCAGCAGTATGAACTTCAGACACCAGAAGACAATAGCACTGGTCCCAAGGATAAAAAGGAGGAGGTTAACAAGGGGTCAAACAAGACCAGCTAACACAGAGGAGCTGCGCCACTAACACTAGGGCTCCTGCAGAGAGCATGACATCCAGCAGCAGTCACAGCTAATCCTCCTACTAGGGAGGTGTGTTCCTGCACGTGTAGGCAGCTGCTGGGATATACCCACGCTGCTATGGGCATCCTAAGCAGGGCTCAATATGGTGGATGCACTCACAGCACATGGTGGAGCCCCAGCATGCCAGTGGATGGCACCACCAAGACTCCAAATCTTTTTCCCAGCTTTGAGATCTTCCTCTCTAGGCTCTTGTAAGTATGTGCAGCACCCCCCCCCCCCCCCCCCCCAACACCTGAGGCTGGCCAGGCAGCAGGTAAAGGAGAGGCGGGAGCTCAGTGCGCAACCTGGCCTCAGACACCCATTCAGCAAGCAGTCTCCAAGTTCTCCATAGGGACCCCAGTATCAGACACAGGGACAAGCAGTACAGGATCAGGGACTTCTTAGGGGCACAAGTAATAGCCGGATGGCAATAGGATTGTGTAGCTCTAGCAGGAGCTCTGCTGCAGCATGTCTGCTCTTGGTGATGGCGGGTTCAGGCCCATGTAGTTAAATATTTACACGTTACATAAAACAATGTAAAGAGAAGGCAGCTCCTCACCTCTTCAGCGTTGGAGTCTCTGTAATACCGGAGGCTGGAATCTGTCAGAACAAACCAATGCTTCTTCCACTAGGAGAGAGGGAGAAATACATTTACAGCATATGGTGCTACATCCTCAGTATGAGGTCATGCAGTCCACACTTTACACATCTGTGCATAACATCGCAGCCCATCACCAATCCCCTCTATATACAAGCTATGCATGTCCAGTGACAACGCGGCCAGGAAACTTAAAATGGACCGACAGGCTATTATGATGTCTGTTTAACAGACACGCTACTGAAAAGTTCATAATGTATAATGTTTAACCCTTCACTGTATTTTTTGTATCATATATGATACAATACATTTCCATATATTTCTTAAGGGAATGGTTTTGCCTGTCTAGTGCATGGTGTAACAGATATGAGACACTCCATAGTATTACTATGTAGTTCTCAGTGTAGCCACTAATTGGTCAGTTGCAGATTATATAGCGCATAATTTGTGTCATGTTTTTGAAATTCAGGCAGTGAAGGGTTAAATGATGCCATATACAAAGGCTTCCATGTTAGAAATATACCTACAATTCATTTTACAGAGCAGCGATATTAATTCTATGGCTCTGTACATATGAAAAATGGGCTAAAAGATTGTGAACACCTTTGGGGGAAAGTTGTTATTTTTCACTTAAAGGGGTTGTCCCGAGGCAAAACATCAAAATTTTAAATTAGCCCATTCCCCCTGTCACCCCCCCCCCCCCCGGCATAAAATAGCATTTTAAAGCGGTTTTTAAACCGCTTGCTACGCACCGATGTGATGAAAGATGAACTTATAAAATTCTTCTCCCAAGATGGCCGCCGGTCCTTTCCCAGGGATGCACTGCGGTTTTCTCCCATGGTGCACCGCGGGTCTTCTCCCATGGTGCACCATGGGCTCTGTGCGTTCCATTGCTGATTCCAGCCTCCTGATTGGCTGGAATCGGCACACGTGACGGGGCGGAGCTACGTGATGACGCGTAGAAGGGGCGGAGCCAGAACGCCACTCGTGCCCAGAGCGACCAGAAGGGTGAAGACCCTTCTGCGCAAGCACGTCTAATCGGGCGATTAGACGCTGAAATTAGATGGAGCCATGGAGACGGGGACGCCAGCGCAGGGAAGGTGAGTATATAACTTCTGTATGGCTCATATTTAATGCACAACGTATATTACGAAGTGCATTAATATGGCCATACAGAAGTGTATAACCCCACTTGCTTTCGTGAGACAACCCCTTTAATGCATGGACTTTGGACTGACAATCATTTTTACAATAGGGTCTAATTTGTTTTTGTTTTCTGTAGTTTCTATATATATATCATTCTACAAACAAGAAGTGAGAGACTTAATTTTTAATCAAAACCATTAAAAATAAATAAATAAATAGGATTGTCAGCTGAAAGTACACGCAGTTAAGTGAAACAATGTATGCAGAATAGCGTGGATCGTCCGTGCGGGTGACGATTGCGGATTCCGCAATTGAAATCCGGACATGCGAATTAGGCTTATATAGACAAACATGTACAATCAGCCACCTTAGATTGTGAACAAGGTATATAAACAAAACTACTGTTGACCAAATTCTAAAAGTTCCAACCCAAAGGTACATTGTAGACTTACCTCTCCATTAGCATCTAACAAGGACATCCAGCCCTTCTTGAAGTTCAGCAGGTCGGGCTGTTGGGAGAAAACACACATGGACTGCAACTGAACATTCAGTGGTACGTAAAGAGCAGAAAAGGCGAATACAAAAACTACAACGCACAGTAACGAGCGGCAGAGACCAACACATAACGGGACGCAACGACACAGCCATCAGCTACACAACAGCTGCCATACCTCTAGGTCTAAGCTGGCACCTCTCTCGGAGGATGCAGGAGACGGATTACTGGGCAACATGGGCACGTCTCACCACCTTGTGTCTTAATTAAATTTCCCGCTTAGTTGTCCTTCTTGGAATGCAATTCTTCTATCATGGCAGCAGCAGGTCACAAGACTTAAGCTGTGTACTACAAGAAATCTGGCACTTCCTCGAGGACGGGTCTCCTCATCTCCGGCCGCCTCTTGTGATGACCATATGTAATGAAGTGCTGCGGTTCTATCTATACATCGAGCCGACTAGTCTCTTACGTTTTCTACGAGAGTCTTATCTGACATTTGGTCGAGTCCCTCTCTCCAACCCTTTCCTTCTCCAGTTACAGAGCTGTTGTCTGTATAAGAAGGGACACTAGTGCCACCCTCCTCTTGGCCACCGTCCCGTTGGTTCGAGGGCAAAGGGGGGCAGAGAGACATCTGAAGGATATAGCAGATTCTGTTTCACCCTGTGAATACCACATGAGAGACCGGCGTAAAGTGAGACTGCCCCATAGAGCGCATAAGGATTTCAGACACCTAATACCTCGCCGGGACACAGGAGACACTGAATGAGGAGATAGCAAAAAAGACAAGATGTCAGCATGCAGCTGGTTAATACGTTATATACTACAGGGATCACGTATCAATGGGGAGGACTGCATGGCAACACTTTTGTAGAACATGTTTGGGAAGTCTAATGTAGAAAAGGAAAAAAGTGTTACATAGCGATGCGGTGGAAACAGTACATTAGTGGGTGTAACGAGTTGTCCCACGTTCTACAAAGTGACACTACTCCAGGCACAACAATCTCAGGACCGGGTTAATAAAACCATTTAGGATATTCATCTATACGAGCAATGTGCCAACTACACAACCGGATAGAGCAAAGTCGCTAACATCCACCTTGTGCCGGATACACGCGAGTCGCAGAGAAACATCTGCAGAGAGAAGGAGAGAAAGAAGAGTAAAGGGAGCCACACAGACAATGGAAGCCACAAGGGGGGACGGCGCACACAGAAGTGGGGTGGGCGAACGTTGTAAACAGCAGATGACAATCATGGATGACCGACGGTCTGTATAATTGTTGTGAGCATCGTACTCCACAACGTGAGCAGTAATGTGGAGCACTCACTGTAGTGATCAGTAGCGATGTCCTACTACTGGTGCCGAAAGCCCTTTTATACTGGTTGGTCACCGAGCAAAGGCTCGGCAGAACAGTCACACAATCACTGCCCACCGCTGCGGACAGCAATGACAATGTATAAGGAAGCAATCGTTTGTCCCCCAATGCCGTCTAAATCAGCCTATGTTACGGCCAATTACGGTCTCACCGAATGGCATCTGGCTCTGCTCCAGCCACATGCTGGGACCGTAAACCCATAACGATGAGGGGTATACATGCATGCCCTTCATCTGCTGGGTTTGTATGGCACAAGCCCAGGAGCCAAGCCCGATACATAAACAGCGTGTGTTGGCCGTCTAACAGCCAGCACCCACAAAAGCCACGATCACAGCTGTTAACCATTTAGTTGCTGCCATCAAGTCTGACAGCAGCTTGTAAATCACCTGACTGAGGGAATCAAGCTTCTTCTGTGTCTCAAACACCCCCACCCAAAGTGATCAAAGAGTACTGTTCGGGTTTCATCGCAACCCAGGCCCTTGCCAAGACCCTCAGGGCTACCATGTAGTGCCAGCCCCACTGAAAGCAATGGGAAAATTCTGCGATCCTGAGCCGAGTCTGTAACAGCCACGCCAGAGGATACCTTCATCTCCAAAGTGATGTGTGACGGTTTATACCTAAAAACACCTCGTATCACTGGGGCTTTTACATGGATGGAGAGGGCAATATCGGGCCATGATCCATCGTCCGATACAGCCCTCGCCCTGTGAAACTAGCCTTAAGGCTACATTCACACAGGCAAGCGCGATATCAGCCGGTGAAAACGGACTAAATATCACACTTGCCAATACGAGTTTTATCTGCGCGTGCAAGACGTTTTTCATGTAAAAACAACCAGCATCACTTTGGAGAAATGGCAATCCTCCAGTGCTTGTATCCTGCGCGTCGGAGGATTGGCAAATGTTTCCCATTGATTTCAATAAGAGACATCACACCGCACTCCATGCAATATGTTTGCTATCCCACTGAAAACAATAGGCGATACGTTCTGAGAGAACACAATAAGGTTAGGGCGTACAGTGATTTTGTACCTCTTAACATCCATTCAAGAGAGGAGGTGATATTTGCGCGAGATTTGGGCGTCTCGCAACACACAAAATTGTCACAAGATTCGCACTTATCTGAATGAAGCCTTTGGGTGGTCTCACACCTGTGTTGGGGATTTCGCTTTCCTGCTTAGTCCTGAGGTCAGAAAAGGGGAAATCCCCACGGCCAAACTGCTCCGTCTCCGGATGGAACCAAACAGCGCCGGATGGACCCTATTAACTATAATGGGGTCCATCCACTTTCCGCCCACCCTTTGGGCAGAAGAAAAAGCGCTTCATGCAGCAGTTTTTCTTCCAGTATTTGTGATGGAACCAGCCTCATCTAGGCCACTGCAGCTCTTATTATACTAGTGCTCCATATTCTATATGACAATACTCTGACTAACCACACCGACTGATCACAGCTGATATATGCTGACTGTACTACACGACATACAATAACGTGATGCCAACACAACCTATACCACCAGCCCACTCTCTCCAACCGCCAATAACCCACAGCGACGGCTGGAGAGAGAAATGGCACTGTAAAGCCCACAAACATCCACTGCTCTGCACTGACTGACCAATTACAGAGGTCGCTGTGGCTGGACCTTTGTGATTGGCCCCCCAAGAGCAAGTAGTGATCGCCACCGTGGCGACAGTTTACATCCTGTTACAATGAGTACCATGTGCCCATGATGTAAACTTATGTCCTGAGGCATTAGGAGGTTAAGGAATTGCTGTATGAGATTTCTGCATTTAAAAAAAAATCTTTTTAGCTCGTTTAGCAACCAGAAAAGAAGAAAGTTGAGACTAAAATGTTAAAATTGAAAAGAGAATACAAAAAAAAAAAAAAAAAATTTTCAGGCAAAGCATCCAGCCGTGATGAAGGTCTCCCTAATGACTGTCATAGTGATTTGTTAACAAAAAAAGTTCATATTAGTGGGGGTCGAGGTGATGACACCCCAGCAATTGCTAGAGGAAAGTGCCATATGCCAAGTGCTGTCAGATCACAGAGAGTATATAGAGGGTCCATCTCTCCTCAAAATGGTGACTGGAGCCATAACAGCTAAGAAGCGCCTGTCCCCTCATTCTAGCAGTGAGTGGGGGTCTCAGCACCGGGACCCACACATGCCAGCAGCTCCTAAGAATGACAGGTTCATCATAATTACAATACGAGTTAGGGCTCACGTCCGTGCAACGCGGTGAAAACACGGCCATGGGCACGAGCCCTAAAGGTCTTCCCAATGATTATCGGTCCTGTGCTTTCACGCGGAGCAATAAATGTTCAGTGAATGGAGGCGGAGCAGCTGAAGATCGCTTACCACTGCCTGCATCCGTTCAGTCAACAGGCAGTCATTCCTGGATGAGCACCAGCCTGTTTACATGGTCAATCGTTGCTTGATTATTATGCCTGCAGACACTAAACAGCGAGCAATAAACGAGTAAATTATTAATCATCGCTCACTAACTGGCAGTGCCTTCACTGAACCATTATCGTTCCATGTAAAAGGGCCCTTACTTTACTGAAAGTTCAGCCAAGAATTTCACACGGGGCATCTGAGGTATCAACGACTGGGAAAACCGAGTACAGTTTTGCTGTTGTTTTTGATGTGGATTCATACAAACTGCATCACAAACCACAATAAAAAGTCATGCAGTGTTCAGTGCAGTGCCAAAGTAACCCGAAGGCTCATCCCCACGTATTACACATGCGAAAGAGCTATCTTGCAGAGAGCACCTAGAAGGTGAGTGAAGAGACTTATAAGGCCATGCACACTCCCCTGGGAAATATATGCAAATAAGGCTACTCGCGCACACGGCGTCGGTAAAACTCCAAGGTTTTGATCGCAGCTTTTTACCACGATTTTTATCTGCGTTTTTCAACGCAGGTTACTGCGTGCAACAGCGCTTTTTAATGCGCCCATGATGGGTGATGAGGAGTGTTAAAAAGCACCAAAAAGCGGAAAAATAGAGTGGGCAGCCCTCGAAAACTGCAGCATTAGAAAACTCCGCATTGGAGCGCAGGTCTGTGAGGTCTCATTGAAATCAATGGGAGCGTTGTACCGCCATTAGCACAGCATTCAAAACAGCAGTAAAAAGTGGATGTGTGAGTGGCCTAAGGAGGATGGAATACCTCTGCAGCGCCACCTATTGGATGGCAGCATTCCTGCAATTCAATGTCCCAACCATTGTTATAAAGACCTGTATAAAGGGTCAGTCATTGATTTGCAGATATGCTGACATCCAATAGGTGGCGCTGCAGAGGTATTGGTCTATCTTCCTTATTTGCTTACACATGCAATGCACGCCCGCGTACTACACAGTGAAAGGAGTCAATGAAAGTACATTGATTTCCATTGATCCATTGACATTAGCGTGTATACATTGCGTGTAAATACGTGCGTATTACACATGTTCAGCCCTATTGTTCTCTATGGGTTGTGTATTCACCGCTGCCCATATGTAATACATTGCATGCACAAAGTCGCCGAGACAAAAAAGGGGGAATTTAAAAAAAAAAAGACAAGTCAGATGGCCCATGACCGCATGCGTGAGATACACTGCACTGTCGCTGCCACACACGGCGATATCCGACTCCCATGGCGGTAAAACACTGCATGATCCCTGCAGCTTTTTACGCGTGCGCCCATGAGAGTTACTCGATTCCTTGGCTGTCCGGCAGAGAAGTGAAGGAACTGTGTGCTTTGTTAGCGGGTTGTGGCATTGCATTCCATCATGGGCACAAGATAGCGGAGTGCCAGTTGGGAACAGATCTGCCCTATGACAAGACCAAACGGCACCCAACAGACTTCTGGCATTGCTGCCCAGCGTCTCTGCCAGCAAAATAGCGCTATTTCTTCAGGATTTAGTGCCAAATCTGTGGCGGGGCTGCGAATGGAGCCTCCACCATAGATGCCTTAGCTGCTCACAAAACGCTAGATACCAGCGCTGTCCGTTATTAACCCGCAGACCGTTTCCGAGCAGTCCTTGATCAAACCGTGTACGGGGTGGTCTCATCACAGGCCATCCTTTCAGTGTCAGCTCCCGAGACCCCACATACAAAGCTGATTTTACCGAGGACGTAGCCATCACCTGCTCAGGACCCCGTCAGAGACGTCCACGTCCTCTAACAGAGTGCTGCCGCGTAGGGCTCATGTCCGCAGGCGTGTTTTCATCACGTATTACGCACGTGACACGCGGTGAATAGAGTCGATTAAAGTAAATGGACTTCCATGATCCGTTCACATTAATGTGCCAGCTCTCTGGCTTTAGCGCGGATTTCACATATAAATCGACCAAAAAAGTTAAGTTGTCATCAGCTTGCATGTCTGCGCAGAAATACGCAGTAAAAACGCAGCGTTTTTTTCAATACGGTCGTGTGAGGGACGCCTTCGGCTCGGTCAACATCAGTGTCGGAGCTTCCAACACAGGAACTCCTTGATGTAAAAGTGCAGCATGCTGTGCTACTTCATCCATGAAAAGGTCTCCCCGCGTGCCGGAAGCCTAGCAGACCCCATTATAGTAGATGGGGTCCGTTCAGCGCCATCCGGGACCAACACATACCGGATCTAGCTCTTCAGGCTCTTCCGCTTGGCTCCAAGGATGAAGGCGTTAATAGACGCCAATGGTGTCAGCGCGAACCAGCGCCAATCTCATGAATGCTGCAGCAACACAAGAGTAAACGTAACGCCGTGTTCACACTCACATCGCAGCGCTGGTTTCTGCGGGATCAGTTATATGACAGATACCACTGATGCCTGACGGACCCTTATAAGGCCGCACTCACATTTGCGCTGGGACCTCCGCTCAGAAGTTCCATCACAGATCGGGCACAAGATACCGGAAAAAAATAGCGCAGCAAGGAGCACTTTTTTCCCCCGGTAAAACGCCGGACAGTTGAGCGGAAATTGAATGCACTATAGTTAACGGGGTCCGTTGGGCGCTATTCAGTTCCGTCATAAGACGACCTATTCGGCCATGGGGTTTCCCCTTTCCTGCTCCGGAACCCCCGTCGCAACTGTGAAAGCAGCCAAAGGCCAGGCTCACAGAAACGTAGCCTCATTGTGTATTACATGCGCAATATACGCGGCGAATGGAGGCAATAAAAGTACACGGATTTATATTGATCAGTTCACACTATATATTCACTGTGTATAATGTGTAAAAGAGCGCAGCGCGTTCTATGTTATTGTGTATTACGCACTATAGAGCCTAAAGGCCCATTCACACGACCGCGATTTTGGCACATAATATGCACGGTTACATGATACGTGGTGAACAGAATGAATGAAGTAAATAGATTTTCATTCATCCCTCCACATTAGTGTGTAAACATGAGCGAGAAACAGATCGCAGCATGCTCTATCCCACCGCGTATCACGCAGCATTAGCACTGTACGCTTGTATGTTTAGCGTATGCAGCGCTGTCCGTACACAATACATTAGGGCGGCAAATTATATGCAACTCGCTATGTGGGAAATGAAAAAACAAGACAGTCACACTGCGCATGTCCGTGAGATATGCGTTCACTCACAGTAAACTCGCTGCCGTATGCGGTCTCTGCAGCTCACATAGACCGGTAAACCGCTGCAGCATTTATATGCAACGTCATTAAGCAGGAAATTTTTAAAACCACGAAGTCAGACTGCGCATGATGGCGTGCGTGAGATACGCCGTCATGCGCAGTACAATATCATTGACATACGTGGCTCACACAGCGGTAAAGCGCTGCATTATAACGCGTCACACTTTACCGCACGCTCATGTGGGAAGGCCTCAGCCAGTTCCATCAGGTAAAATATAGCGCCACGCTACATCTACTCGCCCAGGCAGAATTGGCGCACACGACCCAAGACCTGGACTCTGCCCTGCCTCCCAGGTGGGCCACCATTACTAGCAGGCTGAATGGTAACATTGCAGGTTAGCCAGGTGTTATCAGTTACACCTGGAGGGGCAGTAATGGCGGCTGGGGCACCAGGGTGTGAGCCTCCAGCCGCAGGTATAAGGGCAGCACACTAGGAAGGCACCAGGGACCCCCGCCTACAGCTGTACGCCCCCTCAGCCCCACCACTGCCGCCCGTCACCTAGGCGACGGCTGCCCGTCTCACCGTCATGTCTCCACCGCTCCCCGGAGCTCCTCCGACAGTCACAACTTCTCAACTTTTCTTCCTTCTCAGTTTCCTAGGATTTTTTTTACTTTTTTACAAACTTCCTGGGAGGGACAGGAAAACTACCCGAGAGGAAGGAGGAACCCGGCGGGAGGGGAGGGGAGGCGGCCAATGGGCGACACAAAGTCACAGAGGAAGTTTACGTGACAGTGCAGGAACCAGCAGCACACTGTACCGGAAGAGCACATGGCAGCTCTAGCACAGCCAATGTCACCGAGCAGAGGCTTGCTGGGAGCTGTAGTGTGCTAGCATAGGGGCATGCACTGCAATGACATGCAACATACTGGTAGAAGTCACCATCTCTGCTGCTAGTTCTGCAGTGCTGGTAGATGGCACGTTGTCCCTGTAGGTGACACCCGCAATCTGTGGATGGGGATTAATATACGGATGCGTTGGGATGTTTACTGTATTGGCGTTCTAAGGCCGGTCTCACGCGATCGTATGATCCACGGTAATACGCTGTTCGATCAAATACATTGCATTACACAATCCCGCTCACATTAGCAGGTCAGAATTGCGCAATGCGTTCAGAGAAAAGAAAACGCAGCATGTTCTATTTTACCGCGGATTCCGCAACCATAGAGCCCATTGTGCGCCATGGTCGCAGATATACCGTAGCCCATACGTAATCATATTGCATATGGGCTGCGGGTTCCTGCGTCATCGATAAGCAACGGCGCAGGAAATACAAACAAAAAGATACTGTACTGTGGATGAGTGCGCGGTCATATGTAATACAATTACGTGTCTACGCAGGATCACCGCTCGTGTGAGCCAGGCCTACGCTAAAATCAGGAGCGACTTCAAAGAAGTACAAGCGCAGATGTTTGGTGGACAGTGCGGTGGTCTTCACGAGCGTTTAGTTGTAAATTGGGTGAAATCGCACGTGTAAAGCGCATTAACTACAATCTGTTTATTCACGATGGAACGCGCAGCGACTCTTCAATTGTTGGGTGATTCTGTTCACAAAGCACACATTAATTCCTAAAGAAGAGGGAAAAAATGGCCTCACATTTGCGTGTAAATGTGATTTTTATGTGATTGCGATGCAATTTATTATCATAGGAACATGCGGTTTTCAGTACAGCGAGCAATACGGTTTTCTAAAACGCATCACAATCGCACGTAAAATTGCTGGTTTATGGATGATATTGCTCTGAGGTTCTCGCTCGGATGTCGCTTTCATCTGTGGAAATACAGACTTCTACGTTCTCTCTGTAGGTTCCATCCTGCAGTGTGAAAGTGGCTTAAATATGTAAAAACACAGCGTCTCCTACGCAGCATTTTACTGCGTGCAGAGCTGTGGTTTTAAGTGTGTTGGGGCACGTTTGCACAGATTTTTGTGCAGTAAAAACACAGAAAAGTAAGTTGATGATGTCATAGCGTATTTCTTCCCCTGCAGATAGCATAGCAACCTGCGTAAAAAAACACAATTAGGGCTCATGTGCACAGGTTTTTTTTCACCACACATTACGCATGCGATGCGCGGCCACTAGAGATGAGCGAGCGTACTCGCTAAGGCAAACTACTCGAGCGAGTAGTGACTTATGCGAGTACCTGCCCGCTTGTCTCTAAAGATTCGGCTGCCGGCAGGGAAGAGCGGTGAGTTGCGTGAGTGAGCGCGGGGGGGGGGGGGGGGGAGAGAGATTTTTCCTCCCCCACCGTTCCTCTCTGCTCTCCCCCGCCGCTCCCCGCCCCTCGCCGGCATCTCTTTAGAGACGAGCGGGCAGGTACTCACATAAGGCACTACTTGCTCGAGTAGTTTTCCTTAGCGAGTACGCTCGCTCATCACTAGCGGCCACGTGATATGTGGTGAATGGAGTCAATGAAAGTCAATGGAGTTTCTTTCATCCATGCACATGTGCGTGTAGATATGTATGAGAAATAGACCGCAGCATGCTTTATTACTCTGCATACCGCGCAGCGTAAGCCCTGTACACTTGTACAGGCAGTGTGTGATAAGCTGTCCATACACAATACATTGCTTATGGGCAGCGATTTCAAACGCAACCCCGCTATAAAACAAGAAAAAAAGAGTCACACTGCGTGCGTGAGATACCGGGCATGCGCAGTACACTCGTACCATACGCACTCTGCTGGTAAAACGTTGTGTAGACATGAGGCCTTATGTGTGTCATTGCTTATTTACTGTGGGGGTTTTTTACGCACCCCATTCATTTCACTTGGTGATTAAGTGTGAAATATGCGCTAAAATACAGAAAATAGGTCACGCTGCGTGTGATTTTTCGCACATAAAGATGCGGCGCAAAAGCGCTAGTGTGAGAGGCCCCATTGAATACATGTAATACGCAAGAGAAAAAAAAGTGTGTGTGAGCGTGACCTATGTGTGATTGTTCTCAGTGAGAGAAACCACGTAATCTTGTAGATGTGATACCTTTTAATGGCTAACAAAAATACATGATGTTATTGCAAGCTTTCGGGCATATCTCCGCCCCTTCGTCATGCACGCTGTGCGCCATCAATGACCTTCTGTCGTCCTATAAAATCAGTCACCCCAGTGCTCGGCCACTCAAACACGGGACCCTCAATCTCGTTATCAATGGGGGACCTAGTGGTCAGACCCCACTGATCTCACCGTTATCCCCATCTGGTGGATAGAATATAAATTTCAATCTTGGGATCACCCCTGCAAGGACAAGGTGATTTGTATTTTAATTATATTTTTCATCTCTGCATTCTGAAATCCATAACTTTCTGATCTCTTCAACAACACAGCCATATGAGAGCTTGTTTTTTCTAAGACTAGTTATGTTTTTTTATGGCCCCATTTGACATCCGTTGTCCAGATCCAAATCTGCGGGCTGCGCCACTAGTCTCCTTTGAAGCTACTAGTGCAATTCTGGTAGTTGGTCGTTTAATGACTCTTCCGTCATTGCACATTCCACCACCTTGCTCAGGCAGCAGTTTAGTGATTGTTGGGTTTTTACGCACTTTGCATTTCTAATTTTCGTGAACTTTCTAATTATTTCGTGCCTGTAAACTTGAATGACCCTTTGGTCTCTGCTAACTGATTGGACCAATAGGAGTCCGTTACTGGAGTGACGTAATGCAACCCATCAGTGAAATATGGTCAGCACCCATCTGGTGCTGACAGGTGGACGAGGTCAGGAGAGCTGAGAGGAGGAGAAACACAGAACACGGGGCTCATTATTGCACTAATAATCACATAGTGTTGTATTTCCTGCCATATCACACCCTGACAGGAATATTGCCGGAATACGGTAGGTACAGTATTAGTCATCACTGGCCAATGGCTGGGATTACAGCATACAGCAAATTACAGTATGTGTATGCACACTGAAAAGTGTAATTATAAAACACTTATAACATGATAACCACTCTCTCTTTTATATATATATATATATATATATATATATATATATATATATACATATACACACACACACACACACACACTGAACGATCACTGCCTTAGGAACAACTGACGCATGACGTCTTGTGAGCGGTAGCGCGGTATCACGTGATGGGTGCCTCATGATCTGCTCTTAGATAATGTGCTGACCCTTCCTCTTTACAGCAGAAGGTGACATTTGCCAATCATGGGTAAATTTGATAACTTGTGTGTTTTTGATTGTGGAAAGATTTTTAGTGCGAGTATTTCTGAAACTGTCGCACTTATTGGCTGTTCTCGAACTGCGGTATGTAAAAGAGTTTACCCTGACTGGTTGAACCGTGGACAGACATCCGAGAGAAGATCACACAACGGCAGGCCATATGTGGTTGATCCTAGAGGTGAGCGTCGGGTGACATGTCTGGTATCTCAGCAATGACGTGCCACAGTGGACCAACTGACACAGCAATACAACAGTGCTTAAATGAATAACCACAATGACCATGCGAAATTCCTTGCATCAACAGGGGTTTAACGGGCAAAGACTGATGACCCTACATTATCCTCTCACATAGGCCCATGAAAGACATCAATGACCTTGAACACATTGCAGAAGGTCGTCTGGAGTGACAAGTCCTGTTTCCTGCTGAACCATATGGGTGGCTCGGTCATTATCTAGCATAAACAGCATGAAGCAATTCCTCATGGGTGTACCATTGGTGTTCAACAGGCCAGTGGTGGTGATGTCATTGTCTGGGGACTGCTTTCCTGGCATAGGACCATTGCTTATCATACCACAGTCCTTGTATAGTGAATGCTACAGGGAGCTGTTAGCTGATCATCTGCACCCATATCTTCTGGAAGTCTTCCTCGACCACAGTACCATCTTTCAGTAGGACAATGCTCCGTGTCATCGAGCTCAGATCACTAGGGCGTGGTTGGAGGAACATGGCAATGAATTCTCCACACTGCCCAAACTCACTGTAACCCCAATGAACATGTTTTGGATATGCTGGGAAGGGTCGTGAGGTCTGCTCCCATTTATCCACAAAATGCACACCAACTGATAGAGCTGCTGCAGCTGGTCAAGTGGAGTATGGTTCAATAACTTTTATTAGAAATGAGCAGAACCAGCAAAACATTGTCGAGTTGAGTATGGAGAGTGTTTGCCACCTTCTGAAATCTGTTCCCCAATATCTGAAAACTATGATCGTCCAAAAATGTGGACCAACCCATTATTGAGTAGGTGTTCCTAATGCAGTGATTGTTAAGTGTACAAATGTCATATTCATGCCCAGTATGCCCAAGCTCAAATTGTCCCAATGGCCACAATTTGAGCACATTCTAGCATCTGCATTACTACAACCCCTACTTGGTATTAGAGTTCCCGCACAGCTGGTAAACCTCTGTCCTCTAAATAAATAGTGTCATACAGTACATTAGGGGTGTAGCTAGGGTGGGCTAGCGGGGATGTGCCCCAGACGCAGTAAGAGAGGACAACAGCCGGACTGCACAGTTTGTTACTAACGCAGCAGCCATAATTGTAGCTGGGCTTCTCGCTACACCATACGGGAGCAGCTGTGGCCGCTCCCTGTCCTACTGACTGCAATCCCTGCTAGCCATTGCTGACCATTGCAATCCCAATGCTGACCATTGTCCATGAGTATATCAATCCCACACTCTCCACCTCACCATACCGTGCACATTTCTAGCCCCTTTACCATCTGTATCATCCCATTATTTGTAGTATGTAAGCTCGTTGGAGCAGGACCCTCACACCTACTGTCTCCATCAATTGATTACTACTGGAGATGAGCGAGCACGCTCGGTTAAGGCGGATACTCGAACGAGCATCGCTCTTCTCGAGTAACTGCATACTTGTCCGAGAAAATGGGGGGGGGGCTGGGGCAGAGTGAGAGAGATCTCATTCGAGTATCTGCCTTAACCGAGCGTGCTCGCTCATCTCTAATTACTACATGTAACAGTGGTTTTTGTATCTTTGTTTTTTGTATCTGTTCTCCCCTGTTATTATTCAGCCAGTCAGACAATATTTTGTGTATAATGAAGTGGACAAGCAGTCTGCTCATTGGCTGAAATTGACTTTGTTTTCTTTTACATGAGAAGGTACTTCAATAATGTTGCAGGATGGTGGAAATACAGAGAACGAGCCAGCAGTACTTCTAAGGAAATTCCTGTGATGGTGGGGAGTCTGCTGCATGGTAAGGTAAACCTCATGCTGCAGCTGACAGTGGTTGGGAAGAGGGGTGTTAAAGTTGCAAACAAGGATTTACACTTCTCTTAGCACACATGTCTGAGTGTAGGGTCAGATCTAACACACTGTCAAACTACTAACGATCACTTGTCTATATGTATGTGTGTGAGTGCTTCTCATGCTCTACCCCTGAAAATGTCATTGCTCCGCCCCCTGGTGGCGCCATCGAAGGTCCTACAACATATATAAAACATAGAGCCTGACCGACAGAAGAACAACACATTTTTGTCCTCCCCTTCCAGGAGCCCTAACTAACAAAATGAAAAAACAACTAAGCTGTTATTATCTCAGAAGACACAACTCAGCAGTCCTGACAGAACACACTAACCTACCACCACCACAGAAATCCAATGGACTGAAGGACCTGTGGTGATGTCACTGCTGTGGGAGGAGCCAAGCTGTGTGTGATGTGTGGGGATCATATTGCATGTAACATGTAGCAGAGCTGTGTGGCGCATTGCGCCACCAGAAACACTGGTACTATAATTTCCTACACAACTCAGCAGTCCTGACAGAACACACTGACCTACCTCCACCACAGAGATCCAGTGGGCTAAAAAACCTGTTGGATGTCACTGCTGTGGGAGGAGCCAAGCTGTGTTTGTCATGTGTGGGAATCAAGCTGCTGTGTGTGTGATGTGCCACCAGAAACACTGGAACTATAATGTCCTAATAATTACTAGTATGTATATATAGACGATCCAATCTGCACTGAATGGATATTATAAGCATCTGTAAACCCAAGGGTGTAATTCTTAACCCAGACTGATATGAGCTGGAGCAGCTCTAGTTCGAGTGTGAATGACCGTGTACACAAAATCCTTTATATGTTCACACACTACCATTTAAAGGTATTAGAACACCTGAAATTTTCCAGTTATTTTTTACATTAACACAGTTCAAGTCCAGCAAATTACGTGAAATAATTCAAAAGTAACTTAAAAACATAAAAATACGTAATTATGACATTTTAATCTGAAACACAATGATGGTCTGAATTTATGATTTTAACCAAAGGGTTTTTTTCGGGGAAGATATCGAGAGCGGCTGCACTGCAGCACAGAAAGCAAATTTTGGTTTGAAATTGGATGCAAACTATTCCTGTCACATCTTTCTTCTAAGACCTGTGGTTCTACAGGTGTTCTGGAGTTCTCCTGCTTAGGTGTGAGGGATTGTGCTGACTGGGCGTGTGTGTGTCAGCCAGTCAGCCAGTCAGCCAATCGCTCCAGGTCAATACACATATAAACTGGCTCCCCCTCTCCATTTTGGCTGCTGTAAGGTGTCACTATGGCTGTGTTCTTCTTATCCTGTCTAGTTGTCCCTGTTGGTGATGGCATGTTTGTGTCCTATCTAGGGTGCGTGGGTTCCTAGGAGCAGCAAGGGCCCAGATCCAAAGACTGCTGGGCCGCCCTTTATTAGGGCAATGTCCCAGCTCAGGTAGGTCTGTGTCACTAACCCTAGTAGAAGATGGGGAGAGGTGCTAGTTTGTGGTAGTTCACCTGGTGTTCCCCACCGCTCTGGGTCACGTTCGTGTGGGCCCTGTGCTCACTTGCCCACACGAATGTAACAATTCCTACAAGTGTCTCAACTTTTGTAGATTACTTTCAAACCCTCTGATTCTATATAACCAGTGTTGGAACAGACTACATTACAACACCCTCTAGGGCAGGATTTGGACAGTTTTGCTCTTCAGGACAGATTATATTACTATTATATTAAAAAAAGGTAATTAACCAAAGAAGACTAATAGACAATTATGACCCTTAGAAGTGTAGGTCTGTCCTACAGAGAAAATACCAGGAAAGCCAAGGTGGTAGTCAGTAGAGTTTCCTATACCATCAAAAGGCACTTGGAAACTGGAGGAAACTCTGACAGGAAGATGTCTGTCAGACCAAAGGCCACTACAAAAACAGATGATAGATTTTTAAGTCAACAGTTTGCATGATCGTTGCCTCACAGTACAAAATCTTCAAGGACAGCTTATTGTAACAAAAAATGAACAAGTGTCCATTTCAACTGTGAGGAGAAGACTTCTATCTGCAGGTTTCACAGGTAGAGTATCAGTAGGAAAGCCACCGCTAAGATTGCAAAGTTAAACAAAAAAAGATTTGCCAGAGCCAAGTAGCACCTCCAGTAGACTACTGAAGAGTGCAAGAAGGTCTGTAGGAACCATTTCCAGGCACTTGGCTGAGGGACATTTGGTCTCATGGCGCCCAGTTTGTGTACTGCCTTTGAAACCCACCCACTGTCGCCTCCATTTGCAGTGGTGATGTGAATGACGAAACTGGACTGCTATGAAGTTGAACCGGATTGTCTTCAGCGACAAATCGAGGTTTAGTTTGGGCACTGTTGACAAGTGTGTTCATGTCTGGAGACGTATGGAGGAGGGCCTCAATTCTGCCTTTGCTATTCTGTAGCGGCACACTGACCCCACTGCTGGTTGCAAGATTTATCATCAATATAACACATATGGGCTGCCAACTTTGACAGCCTACGAGTTTGATATAATTTTTTGTCAATTAACAAAATGCTAACATTTCTATTTTTTATCAGCATTCTTACTTTGCAGCATTTTTTCCACACCTGTCTGTACATTGTATTGTGGCTGTGCCTCGTATTGCAACTTAGTCCCATTCACAATGGGACTGAGCTACTCTTAGGCCACATGACGTACTGGCCTGAGAAGAGCACCCCAGAGCGCTGTAACACCTTTAATCAGCTAATCAGTGAGAATCTCAAGCGCCAGACCCTGTCAATCAACTACCGTATAGATGACCTATATGTGGACAGCACGCTCAGTTGGTCGTGCCCACCTTCCCTCAAGCACTCGCATGTATTTACATGTGTTTCAGTGTGCTTTTCCATGGAACGCACACCGGACTGGGCGCACTTTGTTGTGCCCACCTTGTCGCAATCATTTGTACACTTCTTATGTGTGCCTGAGCGGGCATTTTAATTACAAATTTTTATGTTTATATTTGTGGCTTTTCCATTCACTTCTCTATGTCTTTACTTGAAAAAAGAGCCTAGAGCTGTAAACCATGTGCACCTACTGCCTAATTCAGTACACATGTAGATGTATATACATAAAATTAGTTGTTTTTTTATTTTGTTTCAGTTTCCTTTGTTTTATCAGTCATTATATTTCAATTAAATATTTGCCTACACTGCCAACATTGAGGTGGACCCATTGATCAAGCTTTTTCTTCTATGTCTCCTTGGATCTACATGGATGGGGGCTAAATTCATCACAGAGCCTTCCTTGAAGTAAGTCACTTTTACAGTTAGGTCACCCACACCAGGTGAGTTCTTTTTCCTCCTTGTTCTTTTATACATATATACACATCTTAGCTCTGAGGCGCTGTCCTTATCGCTTTGTTTGTGTTTATGTACAATACACTACAATACTTAAGTATTGCACTATGTCATACATTTTCAGGCATTCTAGTAAGCTCTGCCACAGACAAATATATGGCAGATGTCAGCAAAGTGTTAATAAAATGTTTACATGCATTTCACAAAGATTCATCATGCCACATACCTTTATGTGCTTTGCCATGGTGTTCAGGTACATATCCGTGTCACAGGCCTCTTCATACTCCTCAGTGTCAGCAGGGGAGTATTCACAGCGCTGGAAATGTGGGATGCCTTTGGTCAGTGACTTTTCATCTGGAACTAGTGGATCATCACTGACATAAGATGGCTTAGAGCGTGGAGCCATTTCTTCATTATGGAGCATCTCAGAAGCACTTGATAAGTATAATTCCTTTAGGTCATATGAAATATGTTCTGGTGAAGGAGAGTTCCCATAGCCTATTTGAAAGGTATTTCTTTGTAGCTCCTCAGGTTCCATTTTCAGGTGTCCTGATGGGGTAGAAGGTCTGTTTCTAGCTTCTCGTGGAAGGTCATTCTCATCCCAGATATTCGGAGACCTGAATTCTTTTATTGTATCCACATCTTGTGAGTTGTTCCTATCATTTTTTTGTGCAGATTCTGAAGTAACATTCTCCCTGATAGTTCTAGTTGGTCTCAACACAACCTTGGACAGTGGGCTTTCAGTGCCACTATACCATTCCACAAGTATTTGGTTTTGTGGCTCAGTCCTGAAACAAGAAAGAGGACCTGCGGGCTTATACATAGTTCTTCCTGCATTGTATTTTGGCTCTTGGTCACTGTGGGCCGGTTCTGGAGAACAACTTAATGGTGGCGGGTACGATTGTCGTAGAGTTCCGTCTTCATAAGGACATTCTCTGTTGTCTAATTCTGTCGCTCCTTTACACAGTGATTTGCCAGTATTAGAAAGCTGAGATTCAGGCCTGTCAGATACTGAAGCTTCTGTCCTAGGGGAGGTCTTAAAAGATGAACTTGTAAAGTCATTATGGATGATCTCAGGTGCACTAGATTTTTGTAACTCCTTCAGATTACCATGATGCATTTCCACTGAATGTGTATTTGCTTTTGTGGAAATACTGGAATCCGGCGAGGGGGTTTGTGTCCTGTGAAGTTCCCTTTTCATAGATTCTGGTGGCGTGTAAGATCTGATGTCAGATTCTAGTGGAAAACATGATGGATCTTCAACACTTTTTAGTTTAGTGTCTGATAATAAGGGCCGACCTGGTGATGTTATATTACTAGCTCCCTTGGGAGAAGCTATGCATGGTGCAGCACCATTTTTGGATGTTTCCTGATCTGTTTGTGTTCCAGCTGCTTTCAGTTCAATTTTAAGGGGTACATTTTCTATTTCAGAAAACCCCAAAAACTGTTGCTTTTGTGGTTCTGGTGTGTGGCAAGAAAGTGGGCCCGCAGGCTTGTATTGGGACCACCCTATGTTTTTTGTCTCTTGTATAGAGTTGGCTTGAATATACAGCTGCTCATGCTCCGAAAGGGAGCCATAGGATGGGCGATGCTGCATGTGGTGGAAGTGGTTAGATCTAGTAGAATATGACTCCGGATAATTAGTAGCTGATGGTTTACGCTGTTGCTCCATCTTTTGTGACCTCTCATGTTTTTGATATTGTGAGCTAGCCAAGTAGCTAATTGTCGGCTCTGAAGATGTTCTTGAGATACTTGTTTGATGATTCTGTGAAGAAACCATTTTAGAGAGATTTATTTCAGAACAAACTTCTAACAAAAAAGAAAATCCCAGCAGAAACCGCTTGCTTTTTTTCTGTGCTATTGGGAGGAAATTTATTTACATTTGCCTCTGTACTTATTGTCATTGTTTTTCTTTTCTAGCCTTCGTTTTGCATCCGTAATCCTGAAGTTTGTCCTGGCCTGATGGAGGGTCTCCCGAGAATCATAGGAATGTATGTTGGTCTGAGTTCAGGTCAGGAGACCCTCGATCAGGCCAGAATGCACTTCTGTATTACGGACACAAACAGAGGCTAAGAAATAGCAGTGTGTCTAGCCTAAAGGGAACATTTTCCTCTGCAGGCACAATTTGGCTCCCTTTAGGCCACTTTTACACGGTCGGGAAAAGATTTGTGTGTTGCAAGATGCACAAATCTCACACGAATATGAACCCGATTCTTTTGCATGGCGTCATATACAGGAGCGACGTCTTTTTCCCGCATTGCAGTGCGGGAAAAAAAAAATCACAGCTTGTTCTATATTTTCGCATTCCTCGGAACGCTTTGCCCATTGTTTTCAAAGAGGCAGGAAAACATATTGCACGGCATGCAATGCGAGGTTTCCCATTGGAAACAATGGGAAACACTTGCCATTCCTCCGACGCAGCTTTCGCAACCTCATTAAAATTATGGGAGATGTTTTTGACAGAAAAACACCTCACATCCACTGGGATATCACACATTCAAAAACGTGATATCGGCTAGAGTTTCTATGGCCCAATATCGCGCTCGGCCGTGTGTGGGAAGCCTTATTGGCTTTGCACACAGGTTCTTGCAGCAGCATTTGATGCCGTTTTTAAGCCGAAGCCTGAAGCAGATGTAGCAGGAAGAACAAGTACAAGTCCTTCATTTGTATTTCCCATGTCTTTTAAGTCTACCTCTGCCACAAAAATCTGTGTTTGGAACCATCTTTAGGGTGCTTTCAAATACCGGAATATTCCGCCGTGCAGAAAATCTGCACCAAATTCTGCATGTCTAACATCATTAAATCTGCCAGGAATTCTGCATCAAATCTGCATTTTTTTGCATAGGCAGCTTTCCACTTAACTGGGGGGGCTTTATGCCTTTCTGGATTGCTGAGTACAACATCCACTAGACCTCTCATACACCTATAGTTTGTTTTCTACCCTCCTTTCCTGTTCCGGAAGCTTCTTGCTTGTCCCTGTTGTATGCTGCCATAGTCATTGCTTTTGTTTGTAAGTATTGTTTGACAGATAGAGGGTGAATATTGGTATGATCTAGTATATATGGCAGTAATGGATGTGCCTTAATGAGTTGTACACATTAATATGCATGACTTAATTGTCCTTTCTTATATCTGTATTGCTTTGACCATATGCATGACAAACGCTAACCCTTTCCAGTCCAGTGTCAGACCTCGTCCAACACTGAGATTTCCCTGCATAGCTCCCATGTCGGATGAGGTCCGACACGTTTCTAACACTATGCAGAAGAGGGGTCTGTCATTGGGTTCTCTTCAGCAAAGATGATAGATAGCACCACTGCTCCTTTATTCCCTTTATCAGGCTGGGTCCTGGGGGTAGGACCTGCACTGATCACACATCAAGGGCCTATCCTAAGGATAATGTTAAACTCCAAAAAACACCAGTTACCGAAATTTCCCATCAAGGCAATGTAGAAAGTATAAAGAGGAGTTTGAAACAAAAAAAACCCACAAATTAATTTAGTTTTCATGGCTTTTTTTGTTACTGGATAGCTGTCACTATACATCTTGTAGCGGCCATGTAATGGGTGTTACTGGGCTAAAAACTGCATATCCCCTTGAGCAGTGTCCTCCGACCAGCCGCTCTCCAGCTCTTGTGGGACTACAAATACCAGAATGCAATTAGAACTGCAGATTGTCATGTATGCTGGGACTTGTAGTTTCTTGGCAGCTAGATAACCACAGGTTGCAGACCATTACTAGTATTTGTTATGCTGTAAGGGGAACTTGCATTACCCAGTGGAGGAAGTGCTAAACTTAGGAGGCGTCATACTCCCTGAGCGTGATCAGGAAATGCGTTCTAGTGCAGTCGCTAAGAGCCCGTCAGAAATGTAAAAGCTTTTTTACCTCTCTGCTCCGACGTTCAAAATAAGTAGAAGCTTGATGTTCATGTGAAGCCTCTCTAGGCGGTGGTGTCTGGAATGTAAATTGTACATATTCTTAATTCACAGGTTTCTGTTCACACATTCCAAGGTGGAAAATGTGTAACAAAAAGGAGTTTTTGACTATTTTGCAAAATATTACACATTTCCACCAAGTTGTCTTGCAAATGCAGCGGCAGACACAGGCTGTCTGTTAACTCGCTGTAGTCTGGGCTACCCACATGCAGACTTACATTAAAGGCATATTGAAATCAGACGCCTCTGTGCTGTGACGGTCACTGCACTGGCTGCCCGTTAAATACAGAATTCAATTTAAACTTACTACCTTCATCCACAAAGCTCTCCACAGCGCAGCGCCCCCCTATATTGCCTCCCTCATCTCAATCCATCACCCAGCCCAGGCTCTCCGCTCCGCTAACAAAACTAGACTGCACACCCCTGTAATTCGAACTGCTCACTCCCGCCTCCAAGACTTCTCCGGAGCAGCACCGGTCCTCTGGAACGCACTACCAAAGGATACCCGGGCAATCCAGGACTCGAAAAACTTCAGGCGTGCTCTAAAAACGCACCTCTTCAGGGAGGCATACCGCATTCCCTAAACATACTCCTCTGTACTCCGCCTGATAACATGCTCCCTGACCTACTGACTGCAATCCCTGCTAGCCATTATAAACCAGCCCTGCAGTCATACTGATCCTGCCATCACACGGCTTAATGTCTGACCATTGTCTGTATATAGCATCCCTTACTCTGCACCTCACCATACTGTGCATATCTCCAGCCATTTTACCTTCTGTATCACCCCATTATTTGTAGTATGTAAGCTCGTTGGAGCAGGACCCGCACCCCTATTGTTTCCATCAACTGATTACTATGTAACCGTGGTTCTGTAATGTTTGTACTTTTGTCTTTCTGTATTCCCCCTGTCTATGTAAGCGCTGCGGAATATGTTGGCGCTATACACATAAAGATTATTATTATTATTATTAAATGATATTATGTTAGGAAATTGTTAATTGCTTGACCCCTTCCCTCCCTATGACGTAAGGGTACGTCATGGGAGCGGGGTACTTTTCGCAAAATGACGTACCCTTATGTCATAGGGATAGCACGAGATCATAGCAGATCTCGCGCTATCCCACAGCGGGAACCGGCTGTCACTAGTAGCCGGCCTCCCGCTGCGACAGCGGGGCTGCATCGGAGATTGCGGGGGTGCATCGCAATCTAATAGATCGCGGCAGGGAAAGGCTGTGACTTCATCCGGCTCTCACAATGTTATCGCAGAGAGCCTAGCTGGTTGCTATGGCAACAGGACGCCAGATACTAGCGTCCTGTATTGCCATTGCCTAAGATAGCTGCAATAAGCGATAAGGCATGGCAGGAGAGAAGTTAGCCAGTGTGACCCACTGTGGAGATACAGGGCGATCCACTGCTTTGCCAGTAGGGGTCGCACTTCTGTGTAGTGTAGCGCACCTATCTGTGGTTGGTGTCTTAGGTATCATTCACATGTGTAGACTATATTTGTTTGCAGTCACTCTTCCCCAATCTGGGCTGGGTTGAGTGAGTGTCTTGCATTATTAGTCTGCATTGAACAAGTAGCTCCTCCAAACTATCGTATGGCCTACTGCATTCTACTAGGGTCTACGGCGATTGTTCCTGGGCTGCAGTCTATCAGGTGTTGCATTACTGGCTTCCTTTTCAGTGTAGTTTGTAGGGTTAGAAGTAGGTGACAGGGTCTCTTTAAATTCAAAGTGAATAGTCTACTGTATGCAATGGATTGTTCCCTGCAGGCAGGCATTCCAGGGAGAAAGAAGACAAACTAATGTCCTTCAATGTGCAGAAAAATGTATTCCGCATGATTATTTCTAGGTCTCTGATACTTTGCATCGACCACAGCCTTATTCTTCTCAGACAACGTCCATTATCACACGCTCCAAGCAATTATCACAGCATGGTTTAGTTGGAGTATGGTTATAAATGACTTGAGAACACATTTTGTTGCATGGGTTTTGTAGATTTTAGTAGCAATATGTCTCAGGTGTCAACTCATATTGTTAGCAGGAGAACCTTCTACACACATACACGCCTGCATTGGCTCACCGATTTTAGAAAGTTCTCACGATTCTTCCAGGCTAATTCAGTGTTTTTGTCCAACTTGTCTTCTCTCTGCATCCAATGGAGAAAGCCAAGAAATCTATTCAGAACCGTGTAGTTATCAAAGTACAGATAAAAGCTACATTATATGAAGGCGTATAATCTCCATGTCTTGTGGTGTTTTCTAAATTGTCTTTATTATGTTTTAAAAGATAATCTTTGATAAAAAAAAAGGGACTTTATATGCAGCAGAAAAAAAATCCACAGCAAAATCATTGTGGAATTTGCACCAAATCTGCAAAATCCAAATAGTGCTCCACATTCTGCTGCAGATTTCACCCCAACCATTGAAAGGAGTAAAAGTCAGCAACATACATTGACATGCTGCAAATTTAAAGGGGTTGTCCCGCGGCAGCAAGTGGGTCTATACACTTCTGTATGGCCATATTAATGCACTTTGTAATGTACATTGTGCATTAATTATGAGCCATACAGAAGTTATAAGAAGTTTTTCACTTACCTGCTCCGTTGCTAGCGTCCTCGTTTCCATGGAGCCCGTCTAATTTTCGGCGTCTAATGGCCAAATTAGACGCGCTTGCGCAGTCCGGGTCTTCTTCTTTTCTCAATGGGGCCGCTCGTGCAGGATGCCGGGTCCGTGTAGCTCCGCCCCGTCACGTGCCGATTCCAGCCAATCAGGAGGCTGGAATCGGCAATGGACCGCACAGAAGCCCTGCGGTCCACCGAGGTAGAAGATCCCGGCGGCCATCTTCAGCAGGTAAGTAAGAAGTCACCGGAGCGCGGGGATTCAGGTAAGCGCTGTGCGGTGTTCTTTTTTAACCCCTGCATTGGGGTTGTCTCGCGCCGAACGGGGGGGGGTGAAAAAAAAAAACCCGTTTCGGCGCGGGACAACCCCTTTAAAGGGGTTATCTAGGATATATATAATTTTTTTTTCTATAAAATCCAGCTCCCCTTGCCATAAAACAACAGAGTCATATACTCACCTCTCCCTGCTCCCCGATTGTGTCCTGCACCTCTGCTCTAGGTCTCTCCTGTGATGTCACATTTACAGGCTGCAGTCCAACCTGTTTATGGAACATCACAAGCTACTACAACCAATGACAGAGCTCAGTGATCGAGCACTGAGCTCTGCCATTGGCTGCAGCAGCCTGTGATGTCCCATAAACAGGTTGGACTGCAGCCTGTAAACAAATAATGGGAGCGAGGACCGAGCGGCAGCGCAGGACACAGCAGGGAGAGGTAAGTATATGACTTTGTTGTTTTATGGTAGGGGAGCTGGGTTTTATGGAAAAAAAAACTCAGACCATCCCTTTAAAATTGAATTTATTTCACAGCGTGTGGTTGAGAATTTTTCCTAAACCCTCATCCACTTTGCGGCTACCATAACACATTGTGGAGTTTCTGCACACTTCATGTGAACATATTCTTACAGTGTTCTCCCTGAGAACCTTCCACACATATAGACTACTATATTGGCTCACCGATTTTAGAAAGTTCTCACGATTCTTCCAGGCTAGTTCAGTGTTTTTGTTCAACTTTTCTTCTTTCTGCACCAAAAATATATATATGTACTGAAGAAGGCCAATAAATCTGTTCATAACTGTAGCTATCATGTATATAGTTTCTACAAAAAACAACGGTAGACCTGTGCTTTAAGTGATACACTGAATGGCACACTTATGGCATAGTACACCTTTGAATGCCATTTTTTAATTTACATATAGAAGTAATCTCTATAAAATATTGAAGAACTTCGGAAATGCACTACATTAATTATCAAGATGTTGAGTTCTATAAAGCCTTCCTTACTAGTTCAGTCGTACTACAATTTCATTGAGTTCGGTGGGAATTTGTGCCATAGTACATATGGCACAGATTTTTGCATGCACTGACTTGAAATCTGCACCATGGAAAGTGGCATCTTCGAATAAAAAAACCTTGCCAGGAATCCGTAGATTTCTGAGGCAGATATTCACAGAAATCCCTTTCAGATTTTTCACCATTTAAACAGGTCTTGGGGCTTAATATGGCAGCTTGCAGGTACAGTCTGTACAGCACCTGAGTATATGACATATTTGGGTAGATTGCCATCATAAAATGGGTCATCTGCTCAGGACTCTATAAGCCAAAGTGGCTTTTCCTCTGAATAACCAAGGTATCATATCTACAAGATTACTTGGTTTCTCTTCGGCCTCATGTCCACGGGCAGATCGGATTCCGCATGCGGATTTCCGCAGTAGGAGATCTGCGGAAACCATTTGTTGGAGATCGCGGATGTAATGGTTTTTCCACGTGGATGCACTGCGGATCATCCTTGCGGAACAAAATCTGCAACCCCACCTCCCAGCCTTTTCCCCATGTCCCTAATTGATTTTAACCTTCAAATCCACAGTGTATTCGCAATTGTATTTCCGGCTGCACTGCGGATCGTCCGCACCCATTGACTTCTATTGAGCCCATCCGCACTGAAATGGAGCATGCTGCGATTTGTTTTCCACATGGTCTGCAAATCAAATCCGCATGCTTAAATTCAGTTGCAGATGCCAATGCTTCCCTATCGGCACTTTGAATTGCGGATCTTCCGCATAGGTGACCCATGCGGATTCTGCAAATCAAAACCACCCGTGGACATGAGACCTTACTGAGAACAATCACATTTTTATCTCTACAAGGCACGGCTACTTTAATGGATACTGTGTAATGCAGCATTTTCCTGTGGTGTTGGAGGACCGGATGCTTTCCATGGCTAATCAGTGCCATACCCCTCTTTTCTTGGACCGCACACAAACCTTATCTTGTGCTCCCACAGGTCTCAGGATTTTATTCCTATCAATCCATTCAGGCTCCTCAATTGCTGCTCGTCCCTAATAGAGACAGGAAATTGTTAGTAGATGTCATTTCAATAATGCAAGATACTTGTAGCTTAACGCTGTTTTATTCTGATTACATTTACAATTTATACTGTATGTGACTTCTTAGGCCATTAAAAACTATTGCTCTATTAAGTTACCACAACAAAACTCATTGTAAAATAATTTAAAGGGTCACAAATTGTTGCACAGAAAGTTGTTTTAGGGTGCTTTTACGGATGCTAATTTTGACCAATCATCTTGTGTAATAACGGAACTTGACAGGGTACTGAGTGAGAAATAACTGATTGGTCACACCGCCCATTGTTTTCAGTGGGGCTAGCAAAGCAGCACAATGTGTGCCAGGCGCATGCGAGTACATGGGGGCTTGAAATATAAGCCCTCTCCCAAAAATAAGCCATAGCTGCAGAAAAAAAACAAATCCATCACCTAAGAAGCGCTGTCAGCACCGCTGCATCTTCTCTCAGGTCCCCGACACTTGTCTTCAGGCATCTCTTCCTGGTCAGATATTTAAAAATCCCCGCCTCCAGGAAGCGCTGCCTCTGATTAGCTCTTGGGCGCCATGGCTCAGCCAATCAGTTGAATGGCTGTGATTGGTTCATCTAGCGCTGGCTCTGATTGCCTGAGCCGCAAATCCCTGACTAGGAAGAGTTGCCTCAAGACAAGTGCCGGGAACCTGTATTCGTTTTTTTTAGAGGGTTTTCTGCAGCTAGGGCTTATTTTAGGGATTTTACAGTAGTATTTCCTGCTGTAAAGTTGCATCGCATCACACGAAAACCGCATTTTCATGCGATGCACACATAGGAAGGGTCCATGGAGAAACATGGGCAAACAAAACAGTGCAAGTTGCGGTAATATTTAGCAACCCACAATTTTTTCTTGCAATGTCACAGGCTACAAAGCATCACTAATGTGAAGGAACCCATTGGAAAGCATGGGCTTCACATACATGCGATTTGTGGCACTGTTACATCACAAGAAAATCGTGCAATTTTGTCGCTCATGTGAAAGCGGCCTAGGGGTACTCAATCATGTTAAACTCTAGGGAATTGACAGTCATTGTTATAAGGCTTGTCTAAAGAGTCTGACATTGACGTGCAGGAATGCTGCCTTCCAATAGGTGGCGCTGCAGAAGTATTGTTCCATCTTCCCTATTTGAACAGTAATTGGTATCAATGTTGCAAAAAATATATATATATTTATTTCTCTGTAACTTCATCCACCTACTGCATCTGTATTGAAATAGTGTATCTTTCTTTGCATCAATATTTGTTTGTGTTTTATGCACAATGCCTGGAAGTCATATCACAGCAACTGCCATGTGGCATCTATGTGGTGGTCACCTTGCAAGAGGGAGCAGTGAATTTGTTTCTCTAAAAAATGATCTAGGCAAAGACAATCCTGCCTCTGTCTCTCCCTGTGATACAGGTCACTGCTATTCATTTACACGGAATTAACTAAGAAAATGTACTATAAATAAAATTGCATGTACTTGATTGTAATATTGTTCCTTTTTCTTCTCCAGTAGGTTCTGTATGGAGGAAAAATGACTGACATGCAGTAGCTTGTGACTAAACCTACAAGCTAGAGGTATAACTTGAAGCTCCTGGGGCCCAATTGAAAATCTGTAACATCGCCCCCAACTATAATGCTTTATTCATAGTACTGGGCTCCCTATATGGAGAAGAGAGGCCTTATGGGCTTCCTAAGGCTGAGGGGCCCGGTTGCAACTGCATCCTCTGCATCCCCTATAGTTACACCCCTGCTTAAACCATGAGGGGACACCCTTCTACTTATTTTACTTGCTATGGTGTGAAAGTTGAACCTACAGTCATGGATGACCTCCTGCTAAAGGTGGCTCCTCTGCCACAAACCTCTCTGATGTCTAATCTAAAGTTTGTTGCACTAGGATCTGATTACCTTTATCATTAGCAATCATTTCCTATTTGTCTGTCTTTGAAGTTGTGGGAAGGGAATCAACCTTTAGCCTGATCACAGCAGCAGGAAACCAGCATGATGATTTTCTAGTGTATCTCAGGAAGATGAATGCAGCGCCCATGTGATTATTGCAATGCACACGGCTCAATGTCATCAGACTCTAAAATTGTGAAAGCAACCCGATACAGATGTGAAGACAGATTCTTAGACGTGGAGAATGATTGTGAAGGTTGGACTTGCCCACAGGAGGATGACGGTGAACCCGGCAATGGTATGATCCCCCGCAGACAACCTCATGTGAACCAACAGAGAATTGGATCATTTTCTATTGGTGTTTATCACATTTTAGTAACCTGTTGGTTAGTGCATTGTGTGATCGAGGCCTAAGGGTATGTTCACATGCACCAGTTTTGCTGTGTCTTATTCGTGATTTAGCACAGACCCCAAATGTAACATCGTATTACAAAATAACCTTCTCAAAATGGTGAATTTAATGTACAAGCATGCTTTTGTTACCCAGCTATTCTCCATTGCTTTAAACAGGAAAAAATGCAGCTGTATAAAGGAAAAACTTCAAAAGAAGAAACTCTCCATTTTTATAGTTGGTGGGGGGACTCCAAATTTAAAAAAAAAATAATTTCAGGGTTTGAAAATGAAGGGTTTTTAAAAACATTTTTCATGACTAATCTAGTTTTTCATGCTCATTTTTTTTGCAACTCAGCTATTAACCTATTTTTGGCAAATTATATTTTTTTTCATTGATTTTCCAAGTTTTTTTATATATATATGGTAGCTTTGGGCTCCTCCATTTCCAAAACTATATAAAATCAATATACTCACTATAGTGCCGGACTACCAAAGTGTTCCAGTGTCATGACATCTCATGCCACTAGATGGGAAAACCTGGGGATGTCCCGAAAACCTGTCACATGGACATCCAATGTAGAAGCCCCTAGGCAAGTTTACAGGATGATACGACCCTGTCCAGCCTCCTATTGCCTCCAGCTGTTAAGAGGATAATTGACCCACTTGACTGCTGCCACTGAAGTAGATAGGAGACCTTAGTGGCAGCAGCGTGCAGCAGGAGGTCAGTATAAGGGAAAATTCACACAGCAAAATTGCAGCAGAACCTTTTGCAGTAAATTACGCCTTTAAAGCTGGCTTTCTGCTGTGGTTTTAACATGGATGTGCACTTAGAATTTGCCCTGTTATTTTTTGACAGAGAAACTCAGAGAAATACGATTTTCCATTTCGGAATTCCACATGTGGACTTTGCCCATTGACACGGTAGAAAGCCATGTTTTTTGACTTGGGTCTTAGAGACGGAATTCGGTGTGAAAGTTTCTGCAGCGCTCCCATCCTGTGAGCATAGCCTTAGACTAGCAATGCACTTGCAGTGTATCCAAGTTGCGCCTGAGAGGCTTAGGCGCAACTCGCATCGGCTACCTATTTCTGTGCTGTCCGATACACAGTGCTCTCAAAAAATGAAATCTGCTCTGTGATTGGGCAACAAAGACAACTTTTCTTTTAGACAGTTTTCAGAAATCTTCTCCATAATCTGCATCCATGCCAATTTTCATAGGGAACCATACAAAAAGTTATTGGAGAATGTTTCTTTCCTAGCAAGAGAATCACTCTATAAGCAGAGGCCATATGGCCTTCCATGGCTGCCTTGTCAGAGCTCTGTACAAAATGGCCTTACAATAATGATTGGATAGCATGCTATTCCTTACCATATCTGTTCTTGGAGGTGGATGAAGACTGGCTCTTCTCATCCGTAATTCCTGTCGCATACGTACTGATTCCTGTAAACAACCAATTAGAATCAGTCATATTTTCTAAATAGGAAGTAGAAGAATGACAAGGAAAATTTAATATAAGGCCGCGGTTCAGCTTCCCATACATTCTTAAATGGAAAAAATAGGATCTAAACCCAGCTGAAGGTAATAGGAAAGTATTCCAAGACGTTTTGGGGACTTCCTCCTGTCCATTCTTAATGAGCGCAACTGTGATTTCCTACCTCTGGATATAGGCAAGGGGTTGACTGTCGCCGAGTTCGTCGCTGCTCCATCAATGAATATTTCCCAGAAAGACTTTTTATAAGCCCAGCCTCCAACGCCTGAAAAGCTTCCAGGGCTTCTGCTGTTCTGAGAAGTATAACAGTTATAATGGGAAATTACAGCAAAACCTTGCAAAATATGACAGATATAGCAGAATTGTTGCAGAATTTTGGCTTTAGAATGCACAATAAAATCCTGCAACAAAGTAGAGTACAAGGTAAGTGAATGGGGTTTTAACAAACACTATTCACTCACAGTGGAAGAAATCCGCAGCGGAGTCTAGTCATTCTACAGATTTTCAAATCTATGTCACTCTCTAGCAATTACGTAAACGTGTTGGATTTTCAGAGCACCAAAATCTAGAATAAATCGTATAGAATTAAATTCAAATTTTTTTGTGCATTTACATGCTGAAACTTTTTGCTGTTTTTTTACAGTGAAATTACTTTAATCTTTCATCCTCTTATTAAGGAATTCTAAAAATCCATCACAGAACATGATGAGAATCTTGACTATCAGAGCCAGATTGCAGAGGAGTCAGAATCCGAGTCTCTGCTTAATTAAAGGGGTGGTCTCGCGAAACCAAGTGGGGTTATACACTTCCGTATGGCCATATTAATGCACTTTGTAATGTACATTGTGCATTAAATATGAGCCATACAGAAGTTATTCCACTTACCTGCTCCGTTGCTAGCGTCCTCGTCTCCATGGTTCCGTCTAAATTCGCTGGCAGCTTGCTTTTTTAGACGCGCTTGCGCAGTCCGGTCTTCTCCATTCAGCACGAGCCGCTTCAGTGTGCTCCCCGCTACAGCTCTTCTGCGCATGCGCAGACGAGCTGTCACTGCTCGGGAGCGCGCTGAAGCGGCCATTCTGCACCATCCTCTGTTAGAGGAAGGTGCAGAAACTGGAGCTGCCCAGCGGAGAAGACCAGCCCAGCCCAGCAGCCCCGAGAAGCCTCCCAGGTAAGTGATGGGTCGGGGGGGGGGGGGGGCTGCCGCTGCGCCGGGGGAGCTAGCGCTAGGCCGGGGGGGCTGTCGCTGCGATGGGGGGGGCTGTCGCTAGGCCGGGGGGGCTGTCGCTGCGCCGGGGGAGCTAGCGCTAGGCCGGGGGGGCTGTCGCTGCGCCGGGGGAGCTAGCGCTAGGCCGGGGGGGGCTGTCGCTGCGCCGGGGGAGCTAGCGCTAGGCCGGGGGGGCTGTCGCTGCGCCGGGGGAGCTAGCGCTAGGCCGGGGGGGCTGTCGCTGCGCCGGGGGAGCTAGCGCTAGGCCGGGGGGGCTGTCGCTAGGCCGGGGGGGCTGTCGTTAGGCCGGGGGAGCTAGCGCTAGGCCGGGGGGGCTGTCGCTGCGCCGGGGGAGCTAGCGCTAGGCCGGGGGGGCTGTCGCTGCGATGGGGGGGGCTGTCGCTGCGCCGGGGGAGCTAGCGCTAGGCCGGGGGGGCTGTCGCTGCGATGGGGGGGGCTGTCGCTGCGCCGGGGGAGCTAGCGCTGGGGAGCCGGGGGCTAGCGCCGGTTACCTGCTGTCTGGTCGGCGGCTGCGGGGCGTCTGGTCGGCGGCTGCGATGCGTCCGGTTGCCATGGAGACACAGCTGGCGGCGTCTCGGGAGCGCGCACGTCGGGCTGCAGCGAGCGACTGGGAAAGAGCCGGCGGCCATCTTGAGGAAACTTTTATAACTTGCTGAAACGCTGGAACGGTAAGTACGAACCAGCTAGAAATGTCATTTACAGGGGGGCTTAGTAATGTGTGTTTAATGGGGGGGACTGGGCAAAAAAAAAAATTAACTGCTTCCTCGAGACATCTCCTTTAAATATCAGATAGAAGCATATTTTGTAATTATATTTTATTTTGAAGTGTCTTCCACAAAATTCCTGGACTTTAGAATCTTATTTTAAATACTTTACAATGACCATCCAGTAATCTAGAGTATCTGATAACCCAATAACCATTAGGTCTTTTAATTGCTTGTCAAGGCATGAATAAGATGCAATCTAAGGTGTACTCACATGTTTTACCTGTTAACATCATGGCACCAAAAATCCTCAGAGATCTGCACTCATGAGCACATTACCAGCACTTGTGAATACACACTTACAGGAAACTAATCAGAATATTTGAGAAAACAGCAAAAATGAAGAATATACATTTTGGAAATTTTCCCAATATGAAAAAAGTTATGTGGCTGCTCCCCTCTCTAGGAGCCCAGTGTTCTACTCCAGGCCCCTGCTCTACTCGTTGGTCACACACATACCTTGACTCCCGACTTCTTAGGGTTTGTTCACCTGGAGGAATCCGCTGTGGAATTTTCTACTCAGATTCTGTCTGTAAAACCACAGCAGAAATCTATGCTATTCTGCCATGGATCTGCATGTGGTTTTAGCCCTGTCAATGATGTGTTGAGGGCCAGGTTGCAAGTGCGTCCCACCTTTAGCTACGCTTCTGCTTCATTCTATTCCATGGCTGCATATAGGGAAATCAGGGAATTTGGAGCTCCGTATCAGAAAAACTGAGTTCCCACCAATATAAATATATATTATGCAGTTGATGAGCACAGAACTAAGACCAAGTTTAGATTACAAATATAAAACAAGGGATGCACTTAGCTGCCAAATTCTTACCTTCGTTCCTCACCAAACATCTTGTCGACTTCTGCTTTCCCAGGACTACGTGTTCGTCCTTTCATTTTGAGAGTTGCCATGTCAGGTCTCAGGCGCTTTGCTCTCGGTATGTCAGCAAGTGTGGTATAATGGGTTCGATTTGAAGATCCTCGTTGACTACATTCTGAATCAATTGAGCTAGTTGAAGAAGTGAGCTTACGGCTGACCCCAAGGTTTGGAGGATCTTGACATGCACGAGAAGATCCATGACTAGAGAATGTTGACTGAGCAACTTTATTAGTCCCATAGTGAGATACATCCATGTGTTCTTTCCGTGGAAAGTTCTTATCAGTGAATTCTGCATTGACAATAAACAGCTTAAATAAATGAATGAATGAATGAATGATGCATGAAAATAAAATGCATAGTAGGCATGCCATGACCGATAGTACAGATAGTGGCCCTTGTACATAACAACTGCTCCAGACATAGTGTTAGTTTTGTTCATTTGAAGCTTAACTCCAACAAATATAAATGCATTACTCTTAAAGGGGTTCTCTGGTTTATATACCGTATTAGGTGTTCTTGTGTTAATAAAGAGGGTTCCACGTTCAGGAGTGCTGAGCAGTTACAAAGAGTGCCCTACATTGCACAGACAAATCATTCATCTGAATAGACACTATGATAAATGATTTCCCCTGTGGTGGCACAACAGAAAAACTAAACACGTGTGACCTTGTTTCCCAACAGATTACAGCCGATTGCTGGGGGGACTCAAGCAGGAACACATTTGGTGATCCGCTAATTGTCAATGGACCCATTTAACAAATAGGAATCCCATCAAATCCTTTTGTGTAGAAACTGTCTGCAACTATTGTCTTGTCTGCAATCAGTTTCGGACATAAGACTACACTTCTTATCAGTCATTGTAGCCCCCAGCTCGGCCTTCTGACCCCATTAGAGTTTACAGCCTCCTTCTCTCAGCTCCCTGCTTACAACCAGTCTAAATGGACCCTAATGCTACAATTACACGGGACGACTGTCGTCTAAACCAGCGCACGAGTGGGTGACGTCACCGCTAGTGGTTCGCGTTCATGCAGAACGTTTAGACAGACAGATCATCTTTGGGAGTCTGTCACTTCTTGCTTACTTCTCACTCATAGTAGCAAGAAGTGAGCGAATCTGCAATGAATGTCATACGGGTTCAACCTGAGCGACAAACAAAAAGTAAACATATAGTGTACGATGGCTTTGCAATGCCTTTGAACAAATGTTGCACAGCAATCTTCACGTGTAAATGGCCCTTAAGATCCAAAGGTCTCCGCACATACTGACAGATCTATGGCTGGTGAATGGAAGCTGGTATGTGCGGGGACGAGTCTCGGGCATCGTTTGCCCGACACTCGTCCTGTCTAAATCGGCCTTTAAAACAGGTGTCAGATAAGCATGCCTGTTTGTTGAGTAGGGGGATGGAGCTGCTGCAGGACATTTCTGACAATGACTTATCTCCTGAGGAAATATAGGAATTCCAGCAGGCACAATCCTCTTTCCCTCCTAAGGCTGCCTGTCCACTGGCGTTGTGGTATCCGCCGCGGGAGCCACCGCCGGGGAGCAGGAGCTGGCAGACAGATCTCCGCTGTCAGCCTATCTGACAGATAGGCTGACCGCGGAGAATAACGGCAAATCGCAGCATGCTGCAATTTGACGGCCGTGTGCGGGGAATTGCAATGACTCTCCGCTTGTGGACAGGGGGCCTGCGCTCTCCATAGCAACACTATGGAGAGCGTTTACTGCGTTCCCCGTGGCCGGATTAGCGCCGCAGGGAATGAAATTCAAACCCGCCCGTGGACAGGCAGCTTAAGTCTTTTGTTGTGGATGCTATTATACATATTAGACTTTGCTAGGTCCAACTGAGATCGATGAGATCCTTTGACATTAATCTAATGAGTACGGGCAACTTTGTCGCCCTTGGTCAAACGTTTACATGGCATCTTTGTTAAGTGCTACAGACGTAATGTCGTACACATTCTCATTTCCTCAGTGCTATGAACAAGCCCAAAGTGAATGGCAAAGCAATATGCAATAAATATGTATTAGTAATATACCTTAGGTCGCCTGCACTCGACCGGGTTAGAATTGCGGAATCCGTGATCGTCTCTCACACAGACGATCAGCAGCATTCCACCAATTCAAACCAATAGAGCATCCGCATGTCCACTCACACAAGTTGACACCGACTGCGAGTTTCCGCTTTCGGAGGAAAATTCACAGCATTCTCTATTTTTGTGCGGCTCCGCACGGACGGCTTCCATTGAAGTCAATGGAAGCCGTCCGACAAGAGACCCTTCCGCAATTGACATTGCGGAAAGGTCGCGGGACCCGCATCATCGCCTAGCGACAATGTGGGAAAGATAAACTTCTGCAATACAGAATTTGACAAGAAATGACAGGAATTTGGCAGGGAGGTTGTTCCAAAACTCTTGGAGTACTAACCACAGATCTTCTGTGAATGTCTGCTTGCTCAAATCCTTCTGTCTCTGTCTCAGACAGACTTGATGATGTTGAGATCGGGGCTCTATGCAGGACAATCAGATGCCTCTCTGAGCGTATGGCATAGTGGATAAGTATCGGCCTGTATTTCTCAACATTGAGGACACCATTTGCTCAAATGTAGCCCCAAGTGTTCATGGAACTTCCACCATGCTTCACAGTTTCCTGCAGACACTCATTATTATACTATTCTCAGCCCTTCAGTGAACAAACTGCTGTCTGTTACAGCTGCTATTTTATGTTACAAGGGTTCTTATTGAAGCCAGAATATGCACGAATTGTACATCGTGAAGATACAATAAAGTAAGAAATTGTACAATATCACATCGTTTCTTCTTCTGTTTTAATAACAATAACCACTCCTGAAATAAAATGTAATCTAATAACAGGTCAGGTGTCACCTCCTTAGATGTTCTTCTAAATCTGGCATGGGCCAGTCCAGAAATATAATGGCCATTTTGAAAAGGGATAACCAAATAACATATCACATCAATATCCTAAAAATGGAGGCAGCACCTGGAAATTATAAGAATCAGCCGTATAAGAAAAAAAAACAAAAAGGGAAAAAGAGGAGGGAAGAAGGAAAATAAGAAAAGTAGAAAGATAGAAAAAAATAAGGAAAGAGTATGGTGCACCTATCCACACCCAATTAATAATTAAATCATTTAGGGAAAGAAGCCTCTGAAGTCTGTCCACACAGTCCAGGTAGAAAGAAATCCCTCCAAGTCCTTTTTCCAAGTAGATCAGATTATCCAAAGCTTCCACCCATACTATTCTCAGGATAACAATGGTTTGTTTCCAATACCTAGGAATGACTTAGCGCATTGCCGTTATAAAGCGACGCAATAGGCCTTTTTTAAACTTGGAGGCCGAGTCTAAGAACATGAATAGGAGTGCAATTTCCAGGGTGATGTCAATCAAGGATCTACAGAATTGTTTGTATAGACTAGAAATATCTTGCCAAAGAGGAATTATAAGTGGGCATTTCCACCATATGTGCAGCATTGAGTCTGTTGCTGATGAGCATCTCCAACATGTGTCTAGTATTGACAGAAATATTTTATGTATTTTAGTAGGGGTCCTATACCACTGTGATGTTATTTTGCACTTGAGTTCCTGAAGTTTGTTAGATATTGACATTTTATATGTCAGTTTATATGATTTGGTCCAGAGATCTGCAGAAAACGAATTACCCAATGCGCCCTCCCAAGTCTTAATCCAACTAGGGTCAGACTCCCTATCAGTCTGTTCAGCAATAATCTATAGACCGAGGAAACCAGGTGTGTCAGAGTCTCTGATGATAGGCATATCCTTTCAAAGAGAGTGGGCTCTTTAACTAGATTAGAGAGGGGAGTAAGGGCATTAATACAACTTCATAGTTGAAAATTGTAACCAAGATCCTGCTGGAGTACCAAAGTCACCTCCCAAGTCAGAGAGCTCTCTTAGACCCAGTGATCCCATCACGTCTCTAACTCTGGGGAACTTCACCATTGAAAGACATAGCAAATGAGTGTGTGTCAATGTAGGAGGGAACTGAGGGTTTCTCACCAGAGGGGTTAGGGGACCCTGTCTACGTATTTTCTTCCAAATACTTACTGCAGTCAATAAGAGGGCCAAAGCTCCTAGTTTCTTCAAATCTACCTTATGAGGAATCCAAAAAGCTCCTTGAAGCTGGGAGGGGTTCTAAATCTGTTCTATTGTTACCCACCGTTTAGTTGTAGCATGGTAGAAAAGGTCTAGGACACAATTACACATGGTGGCTTTATGACATAAGTTGAGGTTGGGTAGGCCTGCTCCTTCCTGTGTTTTAGGTCTTGTTAATGTCTTATAACTAAGACATGGCAAAGAAGCTCTACTGAAATCTAATTTTCCATTTTCTGAGTTTCTCAAAGTACTGTTTAGGTATATCCAAAAGGATAGTCTGAAAAATATATAATGTTCTAGGGAGAATATCCATTTTTAATGCGTTAATCCTACCTAACCAGGGCAGTGTGAGTTTATGCCAGTCTCGAAGCTCTGATTCAAGAATCAGAAGAAAGGGTTTATAATATAGTTGAAAAATTTGATCTCGGTTAGCAGGAAGTTGAATCCCAAATATTTAATTGAAACCTCTTTCTAACGAAAAGGGAATAGTTCCTGGGAATGTTTAACTTCTTTTGAGGTGATGGTAGTATTCAAAATTTCAGATTTTTGCTTTACTTTAGTATTGCTGAATCTATGCTAAATAGCTAATTACTGCAGAATAACAGGAAAACCTATTCAAGGAATAGGGACATAAATCAATAGATCATCTGCAAAGAGAGAGAGTTTATGTTCCTGATCCCCGATGCTTATCTCCGAAACAAGGGGTTGCACCTAAGAGCATTAGGCAAGGATTCCATTCCCCATTATGAATAAATATGATGAAAGGGGACAGACCTGCATTTTTCCATTCCCAATCGGAATGGGGGCCGACAAATGTCTGTTTACTTGACTCTGGGCTGTTGGACCATGGTAAAGGGACATGATCCGGGTCTAGACCTATTTTACTAAATGTTGCCACAAAATATTCCCAGCAGACCCTATTGAATGCTTATTCCGCATCAATAGACAGCAGACAAAGCAATGCCCCGGATCTACGAGTTCTGGATATTCGCAACATAGTTTTAATAGTGTTGTCATGGGCTTCTTGACCTGGGACAAAGCCAACTTGTTCCTTATGAATTATGGGTGGTTTTAATCTTAGAGCAATCATTTTGGAGAATAATTTAATATCACTATTTATTAAGAAGATGGGGCGAAAATTAAACAGACTGAAGGATCTTTTCTGGGTTTGGGGATAACAATTATATGTGCCTATAGGGCCTAGAGAGGAAAGGGCAACCTATTGAATGCTTTAAGTAATGGGCCAGATACTAAGCTTCCGCATAAATTATAGAATCTGGGGGAAGATCCATCTGGCCCAGGGCTCTTCTCAAGCTGCATTACCCGTACGACCTGATTCAGTTGATCAGAATTAAAATCTTGTTCAAGACCATATACCTCTTCTACATGGATAGACCAAGAGGAAACCAAATGTTGTGTAATATCTTTTTGTTCTAACTTTGCTGAAGAGCTGTGAGATTGGGGAATATTATATAGTTTAGCACAAGTAATAGGTACGAAACTTCTCCAGAATCCCCAGAGGGAGAATTGATCAAAAAATATGGGATTGGGAAGAGAGATGATATCATGTTATAGCCCAAGGGTCCCCAACTCCAGTCCTCAGGGACCCCCAACAGGTCATGTTTTCAGGATATCCTACAGAGAACACCTATGGCATTGTCTGAGGTACCGACAATAATTATATCACCTGTGCAACACTGAGGAAATCCTGAAAACATGCCCTGTTGGCGGTCCGTGAGGACTCGAGTTGGGGGAACACTGTTCTAGCCAACCATCCACTGCACTTGTCTCTATATTCATAATATCCAGATTGTACTTTATCTCTAAGGCAGAGGGCTTTTTGATCTAAGAGTAATAACATTTCCGAGCGAAGAGATGATATCTCTGCTGACAGGATATCAGAGGAATATGCTTTGTTAGCCGCCTCCCGAATCCCCAGTGTCTGCAACAATTGCTAAAATTTGTGAGACCTGTTCTTTTTTAATCTAGTTCCATATGAAATAAATATCTCTAAAGCCCGGTTTAGACACAACGATTATCGCTCAAAAAATTTTTTGAGCGATTTTTGAGCAATGTGTGCTTTTTACAGTGCAAGGGGCTGCTTGTCTTCTGCATCCAGCTGTTCCCCACTCAGAGCGTTATACAGCCGAGCGCTCCAAGCGGAAGATGAAGAACACAGCTGGACCGCTCTGTTCTTCATACCCCGCCTGTCATCAAGGAGCGGGATACAGCTGAAACAATAGTATCACCTGTATCCCGCTGTGAATTCCTGATAACTGATCGCTGATCTTTCAGCATGCTGGCAGTGTAAAAAAGTACAGTAGAATGCACATATATGTACACGATAGTCCCCGAGTGCGCTCTCTTCTTAGCAAAATTACATCACGCTATCGCGCTCTGATCTACACTTACGCTCACCTAAAACAAGAATTTCTTTGCTTTTCTATCATAGAATCCAAACCAGTTTTGGTGCAAACTATTAGGGACATTTATGAAGTGTTTTATGCCAGTTTCAGGCGTAAAAAAGATGCAATAATGTGGCCTTTTTGGCATCTGCGTCGGCGTTGCCACTTTTGGAAAAGAGTGAGCAGGGTTTGTCGGGAGGGGGCACAGATGCCTCGGACCAACAGGTTTATGTGTAATTTACAATAGATTTACACCTCTTATTATAGAAGAAATGTACATCAGGTTGGACTTGGTGTACATTTCTGAGAAGGCGCACGGTACTGCTGGGATGCACTTTATACGTGAACAGGTCTGCATATTACCTATGGATACTGTTGTGGTGGTTCTCAAATTGCTGCCTTGCTGATAGTCTGGTGTTGGTTTTGGATGTGTTTCTACATCTTCTGGCTCAGTGGTTGTGGTATTAGGTGTGACATGCTTAGTCCCACCTGTGGGTAATTCTAGGGCTATTTAACCTAGCCTGATACTGAGCTGAACTGCGTTTGATTTTCAGACTATGTCTAGTTGAGCTAGCACTCAGAGCCTTGGTCCTGGAACATTCAGATACCGGCTGCATCACAAACTAAGTACTGCGCTTGTTATCGGTTCTAGTTTGGGTTTTCTTGTGTTTTCCCTTTCCCACATAGAGTCAACTAGGGGCCGAGGTACGCGGTCGGGCCCTTCTTATCAGGGCGTTCAGGCAGGGCCCTTCCCTGTGTTTGGTTATATAGGGACAATGTTTCTCATGTTTTGGCTCTATCCCTATTTTGTTATTTGCTCATTTGTATTTGTGGGAGATCTGCGGTTGACAAATCCAGCGCGTCCTGGTTGGACGTAACAGATACCTTTCCACAGTTCAGAGCGTGCGCTCTCCCATAGACTTGTATAAGTGAACATGCACATGAAACTCTGAAGAGTCAGATTTACATGCAGCGAGGACGTGACAGGTTTCCTTTAAATTTCTGCTACCCTTATGTCCCACAACAATACAATAATGGGGGTTAATTCCACCCCTGTGAGCTGGCAGGAATGATGGAATATTTAATGAGTAAATTAACCAATCAATTAGGTTCTATGCCGCCTCCCCAACCTATACAGCTTTGTCTATTGTTTTTTTCTGTTCTGTGCAGGAAAGACAGATGGTTTTACATCCTGCTGTTCCTGTCACAGGAATAGCTGTGCTTTTTTGTTTTACAGACTTTTTATATTTCTGTCTGCTACTAGTGGCCTCTAGATTTAGTTTCCATTAGTCATTATAGCAGTAGATGGGGTTATCTGTGTGCCCGGTTCTATGGAACGTGGAACCATCAGGTGGTCTTAGATTCGGGACGGAGAAGTGCTTCGGTAGTGATGTGGTCCTAAATAGGATGGTGGCGCTGAGTGCTGAAGATGACGTTGTTCCAAAATGGAGGTCGGCGAAGATGCGCCACAAGTGACGTGCCATGATGATGCAGTTGAGTTGCATATACAGGTGGATCCAGAAGTGATGTATTATCACTGCTAGCTGAAATTTGGATACTGTAATTTTTTTTTTTTTTAACTCCATTCAGGGTTGTGAAAAAGAAGCGGAATAGATACTATTCAAATATATAATTCAGAGAAGTCACTATTTAGGATATTTCTATTAAGATAAAAACAGACCGAAGTGAGGTCACTTCCTCGGAGGAGTCAGGCAGCTATTTAAGCTCTGAGTGGTTCAGCGTATTTTCCCGCGTGGAGAATATAAGATTGTTCTATATAATATCTTTGTTTTCTGAATACTCTGAGACTGAAGGTACGCTCTTACTAAGAGAGAGAACCTATTTTTGCTGGATATTAACAATATGTATTATAGAATTATAGGATGCCACCCACAAGAGCCGACAGAAGAACCAACGTTACAGAACATTTTTGTCTGGATAAAGCATTTTGTCCATGAATCCATGCAGGAACTCAAGGACTCCTTCATGTAGCATTTTAGGGATCAGAGCAGTCATCAGAGAAGAGTCATCACCGGTCCTCCTTCAGCTGAGGAGTTCCAAATTTTCAATGAGACAATTTCATCTCCCTCATCGGAGGATGAGGAGAATGAGAATAAGCTATACTTTCCTATTCAGAATGTTCATAAACTTATCAGATTCTATGATGATGATACATGGGGAAGCCTCAGACTCCTCTTCTAGGGCACCTATGGTCTTCAAATTGAATGACGCGTTCAATAGAGCAATAATGGCTGAATGCACCCAGAGAAAGCACCAGTCATTTCCATATGTTTAAGAGCATGTTTCCTATAAAGTAGGAGCCGTCAAGTGCATGGGCACTACCTCTGAAGGTGTATATTGCGATCACAAAATTATCATAGCGCACTGTCGTTTCGGCAGAGGACGGATCTAGTCTTGAGGATCCTACTAATCATAGAGTGGACTGCTCCCCCTTAGGAGGTGTTATTCAGCTTCTTTAGCTCAATGATTTGTAGTTATTGCTTTAAATAAGGTAGTTCATGTTCTAAGAAGGGATCTGGCACAAATCCGCAAGGAAATAGATGAAGGGATTCCCAAGGATGACATTCTGTATCCTTCAAAGCGCTCACCTTAGAAGAGGAGTTTTTGTGTAATGAGTCAACTCAGCAGACTAGACTAGCGATTAAGAGCATTGCTCTGTCTATTGCTTCTAAATGGGCCTTGTGGCTCAGGCTTTGGACAGTAGATAATACTTCCAAGTATCATGTGTGGCCTACCCTATGAGCCGGGCAGACTGTTCGGGTCAGAATTAGATAAAATTATGGAAGTCCTTATGGACAAGAAAGGTAAATTCTTAGCTCAGTTCTTTTGAGGTAGAGGCTGTGCTTTAGGACGGGGTTAGTCTCTGGCAAAAAGCCGGCAGTCCAGAGCCAATTACCAGCAGAGCTCAAGCCAGAGAAGGGGTGCTAGCGCCCAAGAGGCCAGGCAAAAGATAAGAAGATTGAGTTCTGATGTCAGATTAGTGGCCTCTACTTTGGCTGTAGAAGATATTGGCAGGTTGCTTGTTATTCTTTCCCCAAGCTTGGGATCCTATACAAGACCCTTGGGGCTTAAACATTGTATGAACAGGGAACACAATATAATTTTCAGCGCTGCCCAAATTCAAATTCATTGAAACCTACAAGCTAATACCAAAACAAAAAAAGTTCTGGATGATTCCATTCTGGAATACGTAGCCAAGGGAGTGCTACAGGAGGTTCCCCTCCGAGAGACAGAATCTGGCGCTTATTTCCCGGTGTTTTTCATTCCAAAGTCCACTGGTGTATGGGGAATGATAATAGATTTGCGATATCTAAACCAACACATATGGAGAAAGAAATTTCTCATGGAACCCATCAAGTCTGTCTTCAGTATGTTGCAGTCAGACAACATGGCCACAATAGATTTGAAAGGTGCGTACTTCCACATCCTAATTTCCAGCCCTTAGGCCTCCCTCGCACAGCAACGCTGCAATGTGCCGTGATTTTAATCGTAGCACTTTGCCACGATTCTACCTTCGTTGTCGTCCGCAGCTCCCTGAACGCAAAAAATAGAACAGACTCTGCTTGAAAATCGTGGCTTCCAGCACCGCGATCGAACACATGTCTGATAGGCTCCATTGAAAACAATGGGAGCTCAATACCGCGATTAACATGGCACTCAGAACACCACGCTAATAGTGGTAAAAAGCGCCTGTGTGAGGCTGGTTAATAAATTGGGGAAAGTGAGACCTCAAGCCAGCTACAGTAAATAAATCATTGTGGTTTATAATCAACTCCACAGATATGACGATTTCATTGACACCCTTAAGGAGAGCGAGGATTGCGGCAGCAGCAAATTTCCTGTATGTTCGGAGAATGACAACAATCAGAACTGTAATGAGAGTATTAGGCCTTATCTTGGCAGACATAGAGGCACTGCATTGGACTTTGTGGCACCTTCGACTCCTACAGGAGGAGGTCTTTGAACCACTGGAATCACACGCCCAAAAAGTTGATCAAGAAGCACTCCTTGTCTTTCAAAAGTCACTACGTATGTTGGTGGAGGATGGTTATGGATGGAAAGCCCATGATACAGCCTGCATGGATTCTGTTGACTACGGATGCATCCCAAACAGGTTGGGGGACCCATCTAGATGATACTCCAGTGATGGGAATCTGGACACCTCGAGACAGAGATCTATCATCCAACCTCAGAAAAGTCAGAGCAGTTTGTTTGGCCCTGATGCACTTTTTCCCTCTTCTCTGAGGGAAGTCAGTGAAAATTAGGACAGACAACATGACAGTAGTCCGTTATATCAACTAGCGGGAAAGTACTTGATCTCAACCCCTCCAGAGCAAGGCAGGAAAATTCTTGACATGGGCAGAGAAGAATTATCGCTGTACATATCTGAGGGACATACAATGGGGTAGCAGATAAATTGAACAAAGGGCTCTGTATCCCAGAAGAGTGGTCACTGAACCCAGAGGTGTTCCTTCACATCACGCTCAAGTGAGGTATGGCAGACGTTGATGTTATGGCAACCAGTCTCAATGCCAGGTAGAGAGATTTTGCTCACTTTATTGGGAAGAAAATGGCCTGGCAATCAATGATCTGTCCATTTCCTGGAGGTTCATCCTGGCTTATATATTCCCTCCAGTCAGTGTTCATGATACGGAGAGTATTAATAAAGATCAAACAAGACCAGGCTGCAGTAATAGCCATCATACCATTCAAGCCCAGGAGGCCATGGTTCTCCCAGCTCATGAGAATGAGTTGGCACTCAGGGCACTTAGCGCTGCCCATACTTGAAGAGATTCAACTTGACAGCCCTGAGGTTGACCAATCCCTACTAAGAGCTAGAGGGATCTCTAAAGCTGTGTTAAATCCAAACAGCATCAAGGCAAACACAATGAGTACATTCAAGTTGGCAAGTCACTCAAAAGACAGAATGAATTCCATTCAAATGGAAGTCTTTTGAGAGGTCAAATGATGGTTTTTATGCAGGCTGAAAACCAGCGCTGAACAATTGCACAGATAGTGCACGACTGCCCGCGTTTACATATAACAATTATCGCTCACTTTCGCTTGTTTGAATGAATTTTGAGGGATAATCGTTGCATGTAAAAGGGCTTTTAGTTGTGGTGCTCTTAGGGGACGTTGCAGGGGGCCGGATGATCCAATGCTGTTCCCTTCGGAAGTCAGCATGCGGCACAAAAATCTGACTCTTTTCTGAGTTTCGTGTGCATGCTCTTCTATACAAGTCTATGGGAGAGCGCGCATGGGACTCTGGAAAGGTATCCATAGGTAATACACATACATGTATAAAGTGCATCAGACCTGGCATACATTTCTTCAATAATTTATGCCAGTTTTTGGTGTAAATTATACATAATCCTGTCGGTATCCGAGGTATCCACGCCCCCTCCCAACACACCCTGCTCACTTTTTTCCAAAAGTGGCGAGGCTGGCGCAAAACGCTAAAAGACGCAAATTTTTGCACAAATCCCCACATGCGCAAAAATGTGCAGCTTTTTTTGCCAGAAACATAAAACACTTCATGAATGTCCCCAATAGTTTACACCAAAAACATTTTGGATTCTGTTATAGAAAATATTCCATCTGTCCTACCAGTCCACAGGGGTGGAATTGACCCCCTGGGGTTAGGACTAAGGTTTTTTTGGTCAGGTTCTGTCCTCTTGAACCCAGAGGCAGGCCTAGACAGGAGAACACCCTTTGCAGAGCTACATACGGTCATCCTGCTCCCCAAAAGCAAACTATCAAAGAAGCAAGTAATCATCACCCTTGTGGCATTCCAGCTAATTATTGTTGTGGCCTGCACACTACAAGTAAGCCTTGGAAATAATGACGGCAGCCTCTTATATGCAAGCTAATAGGAAGTATAATTTTGTTTGAAAACAAATAATTCACATATATTTGCATATATGCTATATTTACCACTGTCTGAACCTGTTGTATGTCGTGGTGAACTCACCTATGAATATTAATTATTATGCAATATATTATTGCTATTATTAATCCAATATATGTTTTTTAATAATTTCATGTTTTCATTAGGTTATTGGTAATAAACCTTTATAGACGTATATAAAATGTGTCATATTAGTGTTAGCCTCATTTTCCATCTCAAATAATAGCAAATACTTAATTGCAACCTTATATTATATTCCTACATCAATGTTCATGCATAGGTTCTGTCCAACTGTGAGAAGGACAGGTCTTACACATAAAAAGAACCTATTCATTTCAATGGGTAAATACATACAATCAATTTTTTCTCTTGAACCAATAGTCCGAGAGAGAAAAAATGTAGCATGTCCTATTTGGGGGCAAAAATCACCCATTATTTGCTATGGTAGGAAAAGAAAAAACGAATGCCATGTGATGTGCATGCAACTTCATTGCATTTCTTACTATTGTAATGATTAAAAGCGCATTATTTTTTTCACGCATGAAAAACGCATGTACATCATTGTGAATTGCGTGTTTTAATACTAAAAAAAAATTGTACATGCCTGCAAATCCCAGAAAAATCACTGGTAAATAGGTGCAATCTAGGTCAACTTCTCACTGACCTACATTTGAATACAGCCTGAGGGTGCATTCCCACGAACGTATATCGGCTCGGTTTTCATGCCGAGCCGATATACGTCGTTATCATCTGCAGGAGGGAAAGCATGGAAGAGCCAGGAGCAGGAACTGAGCTCCCGCCCCCTCTCTGCCTCCTCTCCTCCCCTCTGCACTATTTGCAATTGGGAGAGGTGGGACGGGGGCAGGGCTAATTCTCAGAACTTAGCCCCGCCCCTGTCTGCCTCCTTTCATTGCAAATAGTGGAGAGGAGGCAGAGAGGGGGCGGGAGCTCAGTTCCTGCTCCTGGCTCTTCCATCCTCCCCCCCCCCCTGCAGATGAGGACGATGTATATCGGCTTGGCGTGAAAACCGAGCCGATGTATGTTCGAGGGAATGCAGCCCACGGGTTATTTACACGAGTGTATATCAGCCAATGATTTCACAGCCGGCCGATATACACTTCCATCTAAGCAATCCCACCCTTCCCTTCCCCTCACCGACTCTCTGCCTTTCTCCTAACCCTCCGGCTGTTTGCAATGGGAGTGGGCAGAATGGGGGCGGAGCTAAGCTCCCGCCCCTTGTCTGCAGCCAGCAATGGGAGTGGGCGGGACTGAATAGGGCTTAGCTCCGCCCCCTCCCATTGCAGACACCAGAGTGGATGAGAGAAGCAAAGAGCCTGTGAGAGTGAGGGGGGGGGGGGAACTGCTCAGATGGAAGTGTATATTGGCCGGCCGATATACATTTGTGTAAATAAGCCCTGAGGGCGCATTTACACGGGCAGTTTTATCACACAAAACGCACAAAACTTGCACGAAAATAGAACCCATTATTTGCAATGGATGTAATTACATGGGCAAAAAATGCAGCAGGTCTTTTTTTTGGATTGATATCATCTATTATTTTCCATGCAAAGCAAAAAATTACATCACATTTGATTTTTCCTATTAAAACAACACACGTTTTTCATGTATGTGCAAATTGTATGTGCAGCAATGAGTTTTTCTCACAAAATGCATTGCAATTGCAGGGAAAAATTGCATGTTTGCAAGCACGATATCGGTTTGAGTTTCTCAGACCGATATCATGCTCGCCCATGTAAATCTGGTCTTAGCCGGAGGTGAATCCTGCTTTGACCTAAAAGACAAATCAAATCTCTTTGCCTATGCTTTGTTGAAAAGTGAGGAAAAAAAACACAAAATGACCTGCTTTTGGTACTGAAGATCTTCTACTGACATTCCCAGTGTGGCCCACATGTGCGATACTCCTTGGATGTGACTGCGATGGAGACGTGCTCCGCCTGAGATTTACCGATGACACACTTTTCTGCTGCTCTTTGAAAATGGAAGAAACTTTTGGCTGTGACCGGGCAGGTGATGTGCTTCTCGGTGGAGTTCTAGCTGGTGAGGTAGACCTAAGCTGTGTTCTAGCAGGAGATGTGCTCCTCTGTTGTGTCCCCAAACTGGAGGCATATTGTGTTCTTGCAGGAGAGGCACTTCTTTGTTGTATTCTAATGGGAGAAACACATCTTTGCTGTCCTTTCACATTCGTGGTTGTTCTTGGACAAGACTCCGTGGTAGAACTGTTTCTCTGTGTGGATCTTAAATGTGAAGATTCATTGTGCTGTGTTTGTAGAGGGACAGAATTCCGTTGCAAGGACCTAACAGGAGAAGAGCTTCTCAGTTGAGAACCTGCAGGAGAAAAACTTTGCTGGGACCGTAAATGAGATGAGCTGCTTTGCTGGGATCGTACAGGAGAACTAGGCTGTGACCACACAGGAGAAGAACTTCTCTGATGGAGTGTTACAGGAGAAGAACTTTTCTGATGGAGTCTTGCAGGAGAAGAACTTCTCTGATGGAGTGTTACAGGAGAAGAACTTCTCTGATGGAGTCTTGCAGGAGAAGAACTTCTCTGATGGAGTCTTGCAGGAGAAGAACTTCTCTGATGGAGTCTTGCAGGAGAAGAACTTCTCTGATGGAGTCTTGCAGGAGAAGAACTTCTCTGATGGAGTGTTACAGGAGAAGAACTTCTCTGATGGAGTCTTGCAGGAGAAGAACTTCTCTGATGGAGTGTTACAGGAGAAGAACTTCTCTGATGGAGTGTTACAGGAGAAGAACTTCTCTGATGGAGTGTTACAGGAGAAGAACTTCTCTGATTGAGTCTTACTGGAGAACTTCCTTGCTGGCTTCTTACAGGAGACAAACTTCTATGTAGTGATGGCACAGGAGAGGAACTTCTTTGCAGAAACTTTGCAGGAGAGGAACTTCTCTGCTGCAACCTGGCAGGCGAGATACTCCTTTGCTGAGACTTTATAGAAGAAGGAGTTATTTGTGGCTCTTTAAAAGAAGAGGCAGGTGTGAAGCTTCTTTGTACATGAGTACTGCTTCTTTGTTGAGACTTAGTAGGAAGGTTCCCACGATTTCCTGAAAACTGCATCTCGCCTTCTGCTTCAAAAATTCCACATACCTCTTCATAGATGTTTTTCAGCCCCCAACCCTGAAGAATACAATAACAGTAATATAAGGCCAAAATGTTAAATTGTATTGTGCATTGTGTTAGCACTAAGGCCTCATGTCCACTCGAAAAATACAATCCGCGCAGAATCTGCCGCGGATTTGCTTTAAATGGTATTTTTTTTGCATGCAGATATCCGCACACATTGCTATCAATGTGATAGCAATGTTGCCAATCCGCGCGGAATCCGCGGCAGAAAGGAGCATGCCGCGTTTTTTCTCCCACGCGTGAAAAACGCAATTCTTTTAAAATGCATCCGCGGGTGCAAAAATCAATTTAATGGACCGCGGATGGCCAATGATTCCCTAGGGGCAGTATCCGCTGCAGATTCCGCAGCGGAAATCCACTGCGGAATCCGCAATTCCATTTAGCTAGTGGGCATGAGGCCTAAGGGTCATTTTGCATGGATAAATGTACTAAACGTAACAAGTGCCAATACACAATGCACTCATTTACTTTTATTTTCATGTGGCAATGATCATGAGGAAGTTTATGCTATCCTTCATTCACTGCTCCTCTTTTCCACTTTACATGATTGTCAGCAGTACATTCCCTCTTGCAAAGAAGAGATGTGCTGCCAAAAAAATATCATTTTCATTACTACATAAGAAATTAATGACATACAAACATTTTATCGCATATCATTTGATCTCTGGGCATATTTACATTGAGCAATGATCAGGACTGAATGTCTATACAAATTAACCTTTATGTGATCAACCCCTCCTGTGCACACTCTGGAGGTCTCCTTTGTGTATTCCAGTCACTTCCATGTAGTGCAGCCTCCTGTCTGATGCTTATCAGGCACGATATTGGGACAGAAAGTTTTTACTATCAGTTTTACAACAATTCCAGGATGTATTAACACAGCATTAGCCTGCCCATGGAGTTTAATTAAAATTAGCTCCTATAGTCTTCTAAATAAGCTACAGACCATACTTACACAGTCAGGAGGATGAGCTGTGATCTCCTCTATTATAACTAATGTGTTCCAAGAACCCCATATACATACATAATCTTCAGTGTCCACGTTAGATTATGTTATTGCATGTATGAGGCTTTTCATTTACAGAATTTCTGATTAGAATAACATTTCCACATTTCTCTATGATCCAACAAATATGAAATTCATATCTTACCTTAGAAGTGCTTTCATCTCTGGTGTCTGTACACGTCACATGGGTAAGAGAGATTTTTTCCATCCATCTGAAAATAAATATTGCAGGTGTTGCCCAGTTATATCATTATTTCTGATACAGGATACTGACTAGCAGATAGTAATATTGTAAGTTATGGTGTTATATGCAAACATTTGTTTGTTGGCATATTATATTTACGATTGTGTTGTAGCGACCTTCTTACATGTACGACCACAAGTTCCTCATTTGTAAAACACAAAAAAGGAAATACAGTAAGTATTCTATTCTGTAAGGTCTTAGCAGGATGTACGGTGTCACCTTAAAGCCGCTCTCACACCGGATACTTTTTACCACAATTAGCGTGGTGTTCCAAATGTGGTGCTAATCGCGGTACAACGCTCCCATTGATTTCAATGGGGTCTTGCAGACCTGCGCTTGAAAGCGTCTGTCTGTTCTATTTTTGTGCACTTTTGCATTTTTCAACATACCTCATCACCCATCACAAAAATGGGGTGCGTTAAAAAACGCTGTCAAACGCTGTGACATGCGTTCAAATACAGCTCGAAATCCCGGTAAAATATATTTTTTTTAATTTAACCCATTTCTGCATCCTCCTTTCCCTAGTACACAGCGCTCAATGAGTGTTCCTTCCACTATGCGAGCCGGCAGTCAAGTGACCACCAGGAGCTCCCTGCTACAGCAGAGCCGCAGGGTCCTAGTAGACCCTGATCAGCTCTGCCAGTGGCTATTGTCACTACAGGGGATGTTTTCCCCTGTAACTTGGGCTCCTATGGATGCCCCGGATACAGGGGAAAAGTATATAAAAAAAACCCAAAAAACACGTGAATGTCCCCCAGAGGTCTTATATGACGTCATGTGGGGCATAGATAGTGAAAAAAATTATTACATAAATAAGTAAAACAAAATTACAGAGTAAAATAAAAATATATACATAAAAAAGAAAATAACCCAAAGCCGATGCCAACCAAGACTTTCACCATATGCGTCCTGGAATTCGAAACCATACATATTATATATCAAAATGTCAAACAAAATGAGGAACCCATTCCCATATTTTATTTTAGCCTAAATTTACTAATTAAAAAAAAAATAACTATAAATGTTTAAAAAAATCTTTTTCTAGCTTTTTACCCCCCAATAGAGCTAAAAAAAAATGGAAAAAAGTCAGTGAAAAGAATATTTAAAAAATAGCCCTATATAGCAGAAAAAAACGCTGCAAAAATCATTTTGGTAGCTGAAGGATAAAAAATAGAATAGATAAACCACAACATGGGTAAAATCCTTAAAAAGTGTCTGATCCTTAAAGGGGTTGTCCCGCGCCGAAACGGGTTTTTTTTTTTTTCAACCCCCCCCCCCCGTTCGGCGCGAGACAACCCCGATGCAGGGACGTACAGAAAGCTTACCGGAGCGCTTACCTTAATCCCCGCGCTCCGGTGACTTCTATACTTACCTGTGAAGATGGCCGCCGGAATCCTCTTCCTCCGTGGACCGCAGCTCTTCTGTGCGGTCCATTGCCGATTCCAGCCTCCTGATTGGCTGGAATCGGCACGTGACGGGGCGGAGCTACACGGAGCCTGCATTCTGCACGAGCGGCTCCATTGAAGAGAGCAGAAGACCAGGACTGCGCAAGCGCGGCTAATTTGGCCATCGGAGGGCGAAAATTAGTCGGCACCATGGAGACGAGGACGCCAGCAACGGAGCAGGTAAGTAAAAAACTTTTTATAACTTCTGTATGGCTCATAATTAATGCACAATGTATATTACAAAGTGCATTAATATGGCCATACAGAAGTGTATAGACCCACTTGCTGCCGCGGGACAACCCCTTTAAGGTACAAAACAGCCTAGTACTAGGGCTTATTCATATGAGCGTATATTGGCTGGCTGATATACTCTACCATCTGAGCTATCTTCCCCCTTCCCTGCTCTGCCTGGTTGGAGATAAGCCCCGCCCCGTCCAGCCCCCTCCAATTGCTGGCTGCGGACCAGAGCGGGCTCCGCCCCCTCCCATTGCAAACAGCCTGGGGGGAGGAGAGAGGCAGAGAGCCGATAACAGGGAGGGAAGATGTGAAAAAAACGGTGGCCGATATATGCTCCTGTGAATAAGCCCTTAAGGGGTTAACATACCGTAAAATGTATTGGAAGAAGATTTTTTAAACTGTATAAGTAGTGTGAAATGGGGGAAAAAATCTGCAGTTTGCACAATTTTTTTGCGTGGGGGTAATTTTACAGAGTTCGTACTGCAGTACAAGTTACATGACTTTATTCAGTGGATTAGTACGATTATTGCAATACCAAATTTAAACACTTTAAAGGCAGGTAGGAACTATTAGGGGTTGATCCAGGGAACAGTCTGATTGCCATTAGGGAGTCAGGAAGGAATTTTTTCCCCAAAAGGGCTAAATTGGTTTCTGCCCTTGGGGTTTTTTGCCTTCCTCTGGATCAACACAGGAGGATAGACAGGCTGGACTAGATGGACATTGTCTTCATTCAGCCTTACATACTATGTTACTATGTTAATTGTTTTCTGTTGTCACATGTTAACACTCATAACTTTATTTTTTCCGTGTGAGGGCTCATTTTTTGTGTAGTGACCTATAGCTCGTACTCATACCATTTTGGGGAACATGACTTTTTGATCGCTTCTTATTCAATTTTTTCTTGGAGACAGAGTTACCAAAAAAGCACAATTCTGGCATTGCATTTTTTTTCTGACATTAATCATGCGGAATTAATATTAATGTAATATTTTAATAAATCAGACATTTACAGATACAGCGTTACCAAGTCTTTTTTTTAATTTAATGTTTGATGCAAAGGCTTGGTACAATTTTTTTAATTTTACTTTTAATACTTTTAAATAATAATTAAAAAAAAAATCTTTATTTATTTATTTTTTACAAATTTTTTTATTAGTTCCCATAGGGAACTTGAAATTGCAATTGTTTGATGACTTATACAGTATATTGCAATACTATGGTATTGCATTATACTGTATTTTAATAGGCTGCCTATTAAAGACGTGTTTTTAATGAGCAAATAAGCATGGCACTCCCGGGTACCTTCAGAAGGCCCCGGGCTGCCATGAAACCCAAATGCGCCCCTGTCAACTTGTTGCATTTGGGAAATTTAAATGCAGCTGTCAGAACTGACAGTGGCATTCAAAGGGTTAACAGCAGCGACCAGAGTTATCTCCAATCGGGCTGTTGTGGGTGGGAGTTGGCTGTCATAGCCATCTGATACCTGCTGTGGATGGAGTGGGTTTGGGTCCTGAGCCTGCTGCATATACAGCATATGCTGTGGATGGCTGTAGATGTCTTAACGGCATGGGGCACATACATTTAGGAGATATATAATAATCTTTATTTATATAGCGCCAACATATTCCGCAGTGCTTACAAAACAGGGGAGAACAGATAGAAAAATAAAAATACAAAAACCACGGTTACATGTAGTAATCAGTTGATGGAGACAGTAGGGGCGATTGGCCCTTTTGGCAGCATCGGTAAATTATAGCTGTATGTATAACGGAAAGTGGTTAATTTGTGATTCTATGCAGTCTTTGGTATTGACTTTTTATATTGCACTTTGATATGTATAATTCATCTAGCGCTCATCTTTTTCTGTGATCCTCTTGTTTGTTTGTGTCATTGTGTTTTGTATATGTGATTTTTATGGTAGAATTGGGCTCTTCTTTTTGGGTATTTAGTTGATACTTCTGAAGTAGCTATCTCTGTATGGTTGTAATTATTGGAGGACAATATACATCATAGACAATGTGCTTAGCCCAATTAAGTGAGTAGCCTTGCACGGTATTAGTGTATCTTGACGCCACCAGGAAGTCCTGGTGGAGTCAAGATTGACAGGGGGGGTGACGCCCCCTGTAGCTGATTGGCAGATAAGCTGGATGAGCTGTAGGTCCTTGCAGCCCACTAAGCAAGCTGTGGAGGCAGAGAGCAGCGTGGCATGATTTCTCATTTATGTCTGGGATGGTGGGTTATGGTGATGGGTAAGTGTCACAGTTAGGCTTATATTCAAAATGTAAGCCTAACTGTTACACTTACCCCTCATCCTAACCCACCATCCCAGACATAAATAAAAAAGAAGGCACGCTGCTGTTCCCCACCCCCGCTGACGCTACCCCTGCGGCCGAAGCAGCCTGGAGCGCATTGAGTCGCTGCTCTTCCCCACCCCCGCTGCCAAAGCAGCCATGAGTGCATGGAGACGATTCCCTCCTGCAGTTGCTCACCCTGTACCAGCAGTGTAGTGTAGTGCTGCTGGTCCCCCTGCACCCAAAGCAGCTGGGAGCGGTGTAACTGCCCTCACCGCTGGTGTCCGCGGGTGGCACTCCTGCACTCCCGGCAAAGTTGCCTCCCCCTTGTAGTGCCCCTAAGAGCCAAGCAGGCTGCAGTGCTGTCAGTTGTGTCCCCGCATAACTCCCGCACTGTTGCCTCCCGTGTTCGCTTCCCCTGTGGCCAAAGCAGACGGGACCACTGTCACTCAGGTCCCCGGGTGTCACGGCTCCTGCACCATGTATTCCGTTTCGGATCCCCTGCGCTGTCAGCTAGTCCACAGCTAGTAGGTCCTTCCAGGACCTGTGCTTCTTGACCCTATCATCAGCTGGGGGTGTGACAGGGGCGTTCCTCCTGTCAAACCCCTAGCTTCCGGTGGCGTCAAGATACACTAATATGGGTCTAGTAGAGGCGGTACCAAGCCATAATCGCCTTGTGTGCACAAGCTCTCTGTGCTGTGGGATCAGTTTCTCATCAGATTTTGTAGATTATGGAATATTTCTAACCAAATATTTTTTCATCTAAATCCAGAAAAATGTTGCTTTTTGGCTTACAACCCTTACAGCATTTATTTGCAGGTCACATCCAGCCCCTACAATGTCAATGTTTCCAGTGGTTTTACATTTGCCTTTGGACATTGAAAATTCCAGATCACTGCATTATATATATAGTCAGGATAAAAACTTGGGGTATACATATTTCTGGGTACTTTGTTCTGAATGTTCAGGAATTGGTCTAAGCCTTTTTTATTGCATAAATATGTCACATAGAAAGCACAAAAGTATCAAAGACTTAAATTTCGAACGTATGCATTTTATGTCACAGGTATGGATGAAGTTTCAGTAAGGCTATACACAGCACACAGGATTCAGAGCATGGAAATAATGTAGGCATGATATACTAATGCATAAATGATAAGACCAGCTTCTCCTTTTAATGACTTTTACAATAGCCTTTACTAAATAGCTTGCATTGCAATTACTCACCTGTCCTCTGCATTCCTGTTCTCCTCCCAAGTGTATAGTTCACACTGAGGTGACACAATGCACAAGGGGCTGGTGGGGTCACAACCGTCTGAAGAAGCGAGCACATCAAAGTAAAGAGCGTGGATCTCAGAGAGGTCTGCGGGGTCCTGCATACAGGCAGAAAGGGACACGAGTCACACAAGTCTATGACAGCAGATTTACAGGGATATGAATAATTTCATGCCGTGACTGTATGTCCTGGGCTGCCAGCAATACTCATCTATTAACCCACGTACCAATATATATTCTTTGCTTTCTAAACTTGTTTAAAAAATAGTCACTGATCAATAATAACGACTTACATTGTACACAAAAGATTCAATGACGCACAATAAGACTGGGCTCACATGGGTGGATCCCAATTGCAGAATCAGTGATCAGCGTCCGCACGAAGGATACACGGCAAAACGCAGGCATTCAAAAATATGTACTTTCATTTTTGTGTATTCCGTAAGCAGAAGAAAAATTGCAGCATGCACTATTTTAGCGCAGTATCCACTAGGACAGCCCCCATTGAAGACAATGGATGCGAGTGTTCTGTTGCCCACACACAATTCACATTGCCTATGAGCATCGGAAACGCTCGAAACAGCAGAGCAAAATAGATAGAAAAGCCGGTTTGCCAGCTAGAGGGAAGAGAGAGCTTTCTTCCACATGGACAATATGCTGCGTATAGTGTACATCCATGCAGAAAAACGCTTGCATCCACGATCTTTCGCAATTACTTTCAGCAAGTGATCACAGGTCTTCTGCTGCGGAAATCCACATGCAGAATCGGACCCGTTTCTGTGAGACCGGCCTAAGATGGGTAGGGTTGCCTGGTTGTGAGGATCCTTTGGCTGATTGGCTGACAATTTACTTTATAGAAGCTAATGTGACACATCTGGATGATCTCAGGTGTGCTCATGTAGGCCTCGCATGGATTATCCTATGGATAGGTGATGGTTCTAGTTGCAGAACCTCCTTTTGGCCAATTTCACACATGCATTTTACAGCTGCACTCATGTGTCCATAATACAGATGAGTTTCCCATCCCAGCGTGAATCTATTGACCCGAACTTGGGGCATTATAAAAATCTATAATTCTCTGAGTTCAGGTCAGTAGATTCACGACTGGGATGGGAAACTCATTGGTTTTACAGGCGCATGAATGCAGCTTTAATCCGTTTGTTTGACACTGGTCTAAATCCGATTGGGGGTTACTTTTTATGTGTTTCCCAAACTTTTCACAATTCGTCCACCCCTGGGAAAAAATTTTTAACACGGTGCACCCCTACTAAAAAGGGTGTGTGATCAGGAGGCGTTGATAGGGTGTGGCTTATCACAGCAAATTATTTTACCTCCAATATTCCAAACTCTGGGCGGCCTCTAGTGAGCACAACACTTCCCCATCATCTGACCAGTGGCGCTGCACTCACTAGAGGCTTCCAGGTGCCCGGTGAAGGAAGCGCTGAGAGCGTACAGGCTTCGGAGAGAGTGCGGTATCTTTTGAATTCAGCTGTGGAAGCGCTGCTGATTTTGAGTCAAAACCACACCAAAGGTGCTTATTTTGACTTTGTGTTTTTTGCCGAAATGCTGCAGAATATCATCAGCATTTCCACTACGTGTAAACATACCCTAAGGCTAGGGTTCACACGGGGCATATTTGCAGAGGAATGTCTGCAACAGATATTCTGCAGCAGTCTGCCTCAAAACCCATATCATATTAAGTGGGTTTCATTGCCGTCTTTTGTGCAGTGAAAACGGCGATAAAATTGACATGCTGTGGAATTAAATTCTGCATCACATGTCAATTTCTGCAACGGTTTTGTACGTATTTTTTCCACAACTTGTGGACAAGATTTTCAATTTCTCATCCACTTTGTTGCTTCTGGAAATGCCATGGAAATTCCGCTGCAAATCTGCTCCGTGTGCACCCAGCCTAAAGGGATTTTCCAGGCAGCATCTGCCGGGTTACACAGGGGTCGGAGCGAAAGCACTATTTAGTGGCTGGTGCAGCTCTGCCTGGAAAACCCATTTAATGTTGGCTGAGTGATTCCCTGCCTGGAAGCCGTGGCACCCCAGTTGGGACTCGCTGTTTAATGTGATATAGTTTTGGGGGAAAAGTACATTTCACAAAAATTCTCCTGAAAACATCCTGTAGACAGGCGAAGGTGATAAATAAGTTAAAAAAAATATATGATCGCTCAGACACCCAACAATCATTAACATAGGGGTGCATAGGGGGCACAACACAATTGCAATGAGGAGGAGTTTAAATTGAGTGGAGGTCGAGCATGCATGTTGCTACTCCATTCAAAGTCTATGGGAGTGAAGGGTACAGCTAAGAGCTATAGATGCCACCACCTGCGCTGCTTATCACTGAATTTGTTTAGTGAGGAGGGACAATTGAATCAGAATCACTGATCTGTAGGGGTCCCAGTACTCATATATCTGCTAGCCTGTGGATACGTGATGAATGTTTGTTGTGGGAATACTCCTTTAAACAATACTAGACAATAGTGTATTACCAATAGAAAATCTATATCAGCAGCTTATGACAATAACCAGATCTTTGGTTGAAAGGGAAGGTTGAAAACAAGATGTCACGCACACTGCCGTTCCTCCAGCTCACCCAGCTCTGGATGCTGTCATCCTCCTTGCATTGCTCACCATGCTGCATCTCCCCTCTCTACCAGTAGAGCTCATGTTTATTCCCACCCCCTTTCTTAAAGTGTCAGTGCACGGTCCTTGACCTGACCCTGCACCTCCTATATTAGGCATCCACACCCTAGGGTGGATGCCTAAGCAGTTGGTCTCCCACCATTATGACAAAGCCCCAGTTCATGTGTTCCTAGTTTTGACCCATACTAGTTCTGACTTCTGTGCTCCCTGACTTCAGGTCTATATTTTGGACTTTGCTTTTGTCTGCTGCCTACCATGACCTAAAGTCCAGACCTCATTTACACACCTGTGCCACTAGCCCTGACTCTTGACTTTCTCTACATTTTGCATCTATACAGACGTTCAAGTAATGCGCTTTGGTCAAGTGCAACATCAGCAGCCACACAACTGGGATTTATCTGTGCGTGTAATGGCTTGGGGTCCCACAGCAAAGCTAGTATCCCGCTTGGAGGGGATAAACGTGAAAACCAGGGTTTCCCAGGTGCTGCCACTTCATATAGCCCAAAGCCAAACTGGTCTGTGGCAACGCGGATTCATACCGGTCTGTCTGACACAGGGACAATATGACATATTTCTTGCCAAGAATTACCCTATGAGGCAGAAACAAGAGTTGTCACTTTTATAGTAGGGACGGCAAACAGATTTCTGGCTGCCCAAAGATGCTTGGCATGAGGGCAAGCAAAGCAGGCAACAAATCTAATCCATAACAATTATAAAACACTTATTAAGCTTCTTTATGGTAAGAACACAAATGGGGGTTCCACATTCTTTAGGGCTTCTTCCATGATAATACACTTGGAAATCATTAATCAAGAGAATAAGTATAACAACATAGTATCCTGATATGAGATTTGGCATAAAATGTATGTGACTTGTCAGACACAGTAACTTGTAAGCACAAACTGTAAAGCACTGTATTCTGGAAACATTATTATAGCATTACTATAATAATGATGATTAACTGTGTAAGGCTCAATTGCTTTTTCCTTTACAGAAAACACCTGAACGTTTGCACCTTCAAAAAGGTAATATTTGCTATGGTGCTACCATGTGAAATGTCCTAAAATTAAATTTCCTGGAATGACACAGATTGTCAACTTAAATCAGGTAAAAGAAATACTAAATCATAAACGTACACTGCAAAAATGCAAGTGTGAACCCAACCTTACTTGTAAACTTGTGCAAACAAAAGTGATGCCATGACTGCACTGCTGAAACAATGATATGACCTTGAGATCTAGTATAAACTGGATACTTTGTGATCACAAATTATGGGAAAATAATAACTTTAAACATGTTATTACATGTACTATTAATACAGTAAGCATCGCTTATCACAGCTGTCATGTATCTGTATTGACTGAAGTGAGTTTATAACAGTTGCATCTTGATTACAAACAGAATGGACCACAGTTAGAACTTAGGCAGGCTCCTACACAAGCAGAGCATCATATAGGAGACAGGACCACATACCCTGTATATGATATAATGAATCTAGCAGCAATGATCTCAACATCCATAATGCAATGACTATTCAGATATTTCACCCATACTTTTCATTCTCTCAGTTCTTTTTGTATATTCTCAGAATTGTGCTTCCGTTTTAAAGTTTTCACCTGTTTTTCACGGTGACACTTTGTTATGGCTGTGACCATCTGCCACTACTCATATCTTAGCATTTCCCTGGTCATCATTCTAACAATACAGTAGAAATAATAGCTCTCTTCCCACCATCCCTCCCTTCAGCCCATGCCATACCGCTTATTGATGCTTCCAATAACAGATGGACCCCTCGGATTAGCAGCAGGTAGCAGTAATGTGACCGTTTTGGTGACAGGCAGATAATGTGGCTGTAAGCAGACTAATGAATAAATAAAAGGGCAGAAAAGAGACAGATGAACTTAAGAAGGGGGAGAGGATTGCCAGCTAAAGAGGTGGTGCTGGATTATTAACCTGTATCTGACTGTTAATGCCGTGCTAATCTATATTTACTGGACCAAGGCAGACACCTGCGCAGACCAGCCATTAATACGCAAAGGCTGCACGAAAATGCACTGCAATATAGATTCGGGTCAGATACCTACTTTGGTTGTAGTGACTTTTATCTCTGGCCCATGCTACAGATTCCATGATGGCAGAATATACTGCACACTGCGTGGTCTATAGAAATACTCATCAAATCATCACTACACAATCACACTTTGGAATATATTACATACATGAAAAGTATTTCATATAGGCGCATCTCTGCTCACTAATGATTTAAGTGGTTACTGACTTTTCATAGTTAAGGGCTACATGGGTTTGTCTACGACCATGCGGCAATTAACCATGAAGGTCAGTAACCACTAAAAGCACAGCTGAGTTTTCAACAACATTTCTAAGCTCTCCTTATTCTCTTCTCATTTGCTGCTGTTTGCACCTTGTTTCATATCTGTATGTTCTGATTTTCAGGTAGTCTTCCCATTTTTCTGCTGTCCTGCTGTTTGCAACCCACTACCATGTTTCCCCAAACATAAGACCCTGTCTTATATTAATTTTTGCCCCAAAAGATGCACTAGGTCTTATTTTCGTGCATGTCTTATTATACTTACCTAGCGGGTTCGGTCCAGGTCCCTCCCACTGCTCTCCACAGGTTGAGGGCGGTTCTCGCAGTCCTTGGACACTTGTACATTACTTCCTAGTTACAGGATTCATAAATCCCATGTTCATGGAGCGATGGCTGTGATTCGTTCTTCGACCACTGCTCAGCCAATCAATGTAGTGTTCAATGAACCAATCAACAGCCATCGTGTTGTGGAGGTGGAATTTATGAATTGGCTGGTCACGAAACATGGTATCAGGGAAGAGGCGAATAGAAAGTCTAGCATTCTGCAAGTAGTTCACTGTCCTGACTTTCTTGCCTTTACTTCCCAAGCTGCATTGCAGTCTCTGGTCCAATGAGCAGGAAGCCACACTTTGAATACGCTTTTCCAGGACAATCAGGCATTCAGAGACATTTGGGCAAAATAGTTATGTGCACACATACGCTATAACAGCAGGAGTGGCAGAGATTGTGGAGGCTTTAATCATAATGTCTGTACATCTGTCAGCCTGCAGCCTCTGAGTGCATGAGAGCCACCTGAAGGGGTAGCTTCACCCCTGTTGCTATAGGAACCTTGTGTCCTTGTTAATATAGATGCGTTGTACCTAATGCCACAGAGTGGATTGCAGAGAAACTGAAAGGGAGACCACTACTGGCAGCTAGTTTAAACATGATTTACAGTGATAACACAACAATTTTAATTCAAGTATATTATAGAAATGATGACACTAACTCAAGCTAGTAGATGAGCAGAAGTTGCCTGTGCCCCTTTAAATCATTAGTGAGCCAGAGCTTTTGACCATACAGCAGCTGCATCTCAGGTCCACGACTACTGTATGGTGGACACTTGGTGGGACAATAAGCATATAATGCATACATGTGCCTTTCGTCAACGGTGAATAGGGGCAAGAGGAGCCTCTGTTTTTGGTACTAGTAACAAAATGGTACAATATTTTTTTCATGCATTTTAATGTATTACTAGTATTGCAGACCTTAAAGGGTTTTCTGAGATGGGAATACCCTTTTAAACAGGACATGAATAATGGTGTTATATCCACTTTAACCCTTTCCAATCCAATTTGTATCCTGGTTTTCCTGTGGGCTTATTCTTTTTCTGCTGTTATACAACAGCACTATCTGCTGGCTAAAGCCAGTACTGCATGAGGTGACACGTTGGATAGGCTCCGACAACAGAGAGGCTGGCAGTATGCAGTAAGAGAACCCCAACGGATGTCTTCCAACATCGGAGCTGTACAGCCTTAAATCATAATGTCTTCAGAGGTCAGACAGTGGATTGGAGAGGGTTAAAGGGGGTGCTCATTTAAGTGGGAACCCCTTTTGTGTCAAGGAAAAGCAGGTCTCCCGAAGGCAAGGAGTATCACTGCCTTTATCTTACTTAAACCACTGTCTTCTGTACAAACCACTGGGTTTGGCTGCATTGTAAACTTCACGAATTACTCCGACCCAAGGGAATATTCCGATGTAGCCGTTGTGCTGCAGTTCTTGCCCCAGAGCTGAGAGCAGCACTACAACAACTGGGCTCAGCTTTACTGCAAATGAGCGTGGTTTTATTACGCATCACCTTTGCTATCTGTGATATCATGGCAATTCACAGTAAAATCATGTGTAGTTTTTTGCCGCATAGTTCTCAGCGACTTGGTAAGACCCACTGCACAAGTGCCAGGTCTCACTCTACTGTAAGATATATTCAGATGGTGCGATTGAAACTGCACAAAAAATACATTAAAAAACATATACATTTTTTCACGTAAATTGTCATGGTTTTCAATGTTGACGTCTTTAAACACAACCACATCAACAAGTCATGATAGCACTGCACCCACTATATTCTTAGGATGTTCTGCTTGCATTACTTACTGCTCAACACCTTAGATATACACGGATTGTAATCTGTGGTCTGTAAAATCAGACTAAGCGCTCCTTTACATGGGCAATTTTGCATGCACATATTTGTGCTCATTTGCGCACCCGAGGCTCCATGGGGTGCGCACTTATCCCACCCGAATTTGCGCAGGGACTGCATGATTTTGCGGTGTTAATTGATAACACAAGGGAACAATTAGGCTGCCCTGTCTAAGGCCGCTGCCCTGCCTATTCAAACATGGCATGGCACGGTTGTCCCAAGCCGTTGTGAACAAGCCCGGAAGCACATGAAGGTAAAGGAAAATGGATCTGCTTGCGAGATGACATGATAGCGCTCCATTCAGAACGCAATTACGTCATGCCCGTGTGCAAGATGATGTGATTGTGCTCTGTTCTTGTGCACATTTGTACACGCGAGGCTCAATAGGTGTCTGTGGGGGTGCGCAAATGCATATCCTGTATGCAGAAAATTGCTAACTTTGGGGTGTTTATTGCTAACACCGCTGACTAAGTAGGCTGCTAAGCAGGTTGAAAACCCAAGAAACACCCGCGCCAATGTGAATAGGCCTGGCAGCGCAAAAATGTACAGTAAAAAAGCAAGGGCACGTGATCCCACCACATTCAGAGCGCAATCACGTCATCCTCTCGCTTGTGTGCAGCAGCCCTAAGACGTCACTCACATGACTACCCACTACAGTTTTTTTTTCTGCAGGGGTCTATGGGACTTGTAAGGTTAAAATCGCGATCACACAAAATCGCAATTTACCACTAAATCACGATTTTGCATGATCGCGATTTTAACATTACAAGTCCCATAGACACCTGGAGGAAAAAAAACGCTGCGAATTTCGCAGTGAAAAAAAACTGTAGTGGGTAGGCACCCTAAGTCAGTTACTTTTACGCACGTAATACGTGTACTTGCACTCCCCAATAGCCTATCTTGTATATGAAACCTTATTCTGCTTCCAAGAGCAGTCCTTCCTCAGACATAGAATCTGAACGTCATTAAAAAAATGTAAAGCATTCGAAGTCAGAGGAGTGCGATACATTGTGTTATGTGTTATAAGGCTGAGCCAAACAGTAAGCATGACGAAGAAACTTCTGTTTGGCGTTTCCCAGTTAACTAGTGTACTTGCACCATAAATTATTAACCGGGACATCCCTGTAATGTGGCCTGATGACATCCTGTACTCTTCTGTAACAAAGTGCTATTGCCAGCGCCTGGAAGTGCTTCTAGCAGCCGGCTAGGCTTTCCTATCCAAAGAGCCTTCCAAAGAGAAAGGAAAGTACAGAACAGAGCCGTCGCTGTATTCGGAGGGTATTACTGCCAAGGGCACGCACTTCATTGTGTGGGAAAAAAATAAAATCCACTGATATAGGACAGAGGTGCGTTTTCGGGAATACTGCTGTTTTGAAGAATACTTGAAAAATCCAGACCGACATGAAGAAACAAAAAGCATGTGATTAGGGGCAACATGCCTGAAACATGTAAGACGGTACCTGCTCCCTGTTCCTCCATGTCTGCCTCGATTTTTCAAAAAAGCTAGTTTTTTTTACTAGATGCTGGACCTTCTCCATTTTCCTGGGCCCAGTTGTGGTTTCCAGCCAGTCCTTGCGTTGGGAGCGACTGCAGAAGATCTGGTTTGCATAGGGGGGACATTAGTTATAAGTATTATTCCCATCTCATTAGGTGATAGCATATCGGTAGAACATGCTATTATCTTATGATCGGTGGGGATCTGATCTACAGAATGAAGGGGATTCAGTACTGTGGCCCTGTCCCAGTCTTTCCATGCATAATGGCGTCCCAACCACATGCTGTGCAGGAGAACTGCATCATACATGGGGATGGGCTTGGCTGCCGTACCTTGTATAATCAGGTTAGCAGAGTGCTGCTGTGAAGGGAAGACCAATGAAAGAGCCTCAGTGCTGAATTCTATACTTTTAGGATTGGTGGAGGCCTAGAAGTTGAACTCCCACCAATCATAAAGTGATGGTATATCCTAGCACTATACCATCACTTCATGAGATGCAAATATCCCTTTAAAGACAATTGGCATATTTAGAATATGCAACGGTCATCAAAGAAACAGAGAAATCAGTATATAGAAGGATGTGTTTCAGAAGAGCAAAAGAAATGTGTAGTAGCAACCAATCAGGTCCCTGCTCTCATTTTCCACAGGGCATTTAAGAATGAGAGGTGGTCTGATTGGTTGCCAGGGACAATTATTCCACTTTTCCTTTCCGGTTGTGAAAATAGCACTTATTGAATTGAATTTATATGCAAACCATACAGAGCCACTTGTTTCCATAAAGAAAATCAGAATTGCTGCCTGTTCATTTCTCAGTTTTATTCTAAACATTCCATGTAGGTTTAAAAACTACACTATAATTTTTTTTTCACAGGAATAGGCAATTCTAAGCAATTTTGCAATAGGTTTGAACAGCCGATTCTATACATTTTTTGTACAGACTTCCTGTTCAGCTATGCAGCTAGGTGAAGATGGTGCTGAGACATCCATCTTCAACTAACTGTATAGCAGAACAGGACTCTTTATCTGTGCCTGCACTGCTTTCTGAAGTGCAGGCACAGCTGTTGCACATAACTTTTTTAAAAATAAATGGCTGCTTTATATTTTTATCATCAAACATACTTGGTCCGCCCCTGTTGGTTTTAGTCCCTTTCTCCTCTCCTGCTGCCCCCAATGCTATGTAAGAAGAAGCTGTTCTGTGCTACAGATGGCTTCTTCTCCTCCTCCTAACAGCGTGCCCGTACCCCGCCAGACTCTATGCATTGTGTCTCAGTGCATGTGGTTGTTGCATATAGTACTGTACACTAGAGACACTGAAGCCTTGACAGTTTATCAGGTGCATTGGGAAACAATGGGTTGTGAAAAGGAAAAGCCATCCGCAGCACAGAACAGCTTCTCCTTACACAGTGTCGGGGACAGCAGTAGAAGAGATAGACCTCCTAAAACTCCTAACTAATGTTAGAGGATAGAGCAGTGGAGTGCCAAGTATGTTTGATAAACAATAAAATATAAAGACAGATGTTCATTAATACATGGAACAGCTGTGCCTGCACTAGAGAGAACAGTGCAGGCACAACTGCAGCTCCCTGTTCTGCTATGCAGTTACCGTAGTTGAACATGGATTTCCCAGCAATATCTGCAACTAGCAGCATACCTGAAGAGGCGGTTTGTACCAAAAAAAGAAAAAATGTAAAGAATAGGCTTAAAAAAAAAACTATTACAAAAATGCTTAGAATTTCCCATTCTGTGCATTTTTATTTTTTAAGTTCAGTACTCTTTAATTATAGCACAGCTAGTATCAGTCGTGTGTGTACCAGGCGCAGCATTGTAACCATTAATGGTTTGGTTTTCAGATTTAGTTTTGCAACATATTGGATGGAGAAAGTATTTAGAAAACTTACAAGCTCAGTCATTTCAGTAAAAGGTATGTTAAAAACTTCAATAATAGCTAACAGTACACTCAGTTACTAATTAAAACCACTGCATAAATCCATTTATTAACCCTTTGCAATCCAATTTTGGATTCAAGCTTTCCTAGGGTTTTTTCTCTTTCAGCCATTACACAATACCTCCATCTGCTGGCTAGAGCTAGTACTGCGGTATGGTACATGCTGAAGAGGCCCCCGACAACAGAGCGGCCAGTAATATACAGTAAGAATACCCTCCGGACGTCTTCCGACATTGGAAATGTACAGCCTTCAATCAGAATGCCTTTAGACGTCAGACAGTGGATTGGAAAGGGTTAACATACAGTTTTAGTTGCCTACTTTGACCTGTGAACATGATTTGCTCTCCATAATACACCGAATGGCCTCCTCCGGCCTTAAGAAGTACAGCAATTCTTCATTGTATTACTCCATCGGTATCAGAAGACCTGATAAAACATTCCCCACACCATTATTTCACCTTCAGCAGCCTGAACTGTTGATGCCTGACAGGAAGGGTTCACCGACTCATGCTGCTTTCATCAAATTCTGACCCATCACTCAGCACAGAGCAACAGCAATCTGGATTCATCTGAGTGATGTTTTTTCACTGCTCAGTAATCCAATTTTTGAACTTTTTTGCCCACTAGAGTCCTGCCTATTTCCCTTAGGCAGCAACAGCACTCAAACTGGTCGTCTGCAGTTATATCTCATGTGTGTTAAGAAATGAGGAGTTGTGCATTCAAACATGGTAGGAGCATTGTATTTAGCTGCAACTTGCTTGACTGTGTATCACCTGTTCTTCATTGTGATTGTTGACATCCTCCTTTGACCCCTTTCATTGCCAAGTTGTTTACGTCCACAGGATTCCCTTTTGATGTTTTTCCTTGATCTCGGCACTTCCCGGCCAACAAAATCCCACAGGCTTGGCAGTGTGAAATCCCAGGTCCTGGCTAGTCTAGTATCACCGAAGTGTGCTTTAAAAACATAACATTCACTATTTTTGTCTCCGTATTTGCCTTTATCTATATTACTTGCTATTAGGTAAACATGGATCTGTTTTTGCCTAGTAGAAAATAAAGCCAATGCCAGGGACTACGGAGCAAACGCTGACGGTATACTGATGACAATGGGTTCTATTCTCTGCGCATAGCACATGCAAACGTGCTCATGTGAGTCCGCCCTAACGGGGCCTTCACACTGGCATCAAAGTCATGTGAGATGTGTGCAATGCAAGACACAAAAATCTTGCACAGAAATGAAGCCCATTTTTTTGAATGAGGTTATACACATTAGGGATGTTTTCTTGCATGGCAATGCATTGCGATGCTATGCAGGGAGAGAAGAAAAAAAAAAAAATCACAGCATATTGTCTTCTTGACTTGTTGCCCGTTGCTTTCAATGGGGCTGGAGGCAGTGGCATTGGCCCCATTGAAAGCAATGGAAAAGTGCCGCAATCCTCTGCCACGGTGGGACATTCCTTCAGCCCTGCAGTGATGCGAGGCTGTTTTGAGATGAAACTGCCTCGCATCTATGAGGTTTCACATGGCTGGGGAGCGTGATATGGGGGTGGGATTCACGCCCCGATAGCGCCCTCGCCTGTGTGAAGGAGCCCTAAGGCTGACATTTGCAACAACCTTTGTACAGCTTTGCTGACTTTACCATTTAAAAAATGTGTTGCATTTAATTTGTGCCCGGGGTTCACTGCAGATTTAACCTGATACAATGAATGGGTGAAACTCGACAGCATTTCCCCAACATCAAAGCAAACACATGATCGGCGACGTCAATTCTGTAAATGTTTGAATTATTAAGATATCACATTATCTACACTGCATGGGGAACATGGCTAAAATACAATGCCACAAAAAAGTGAATCAAGAAGTTGTATGTACCCAAAAATGTCATCAATAAAAACTACACCTCACTCCGTGGGAAACAACCCCTTACATGGACGCCTACGGTGGAAAATAAAGTTATGGCAGAAGATGGCGGCAAAGTAATTTTTAAAAATATTTTTACAATTAATAAAGCAAAAATAAATAAAACTATATGAAATTGGTATTGGCTGTAATCGTACAGACGCATAGTGTTAGGCTGAGCTCACATAGCCTGCTGCGGATACCAGCGGTGACCCTGTGTATGGCCATGAAATTGTACTGTACATGACCCACGCACCGTTACATTTCTCGCACCATTGCTTAGCGATGATGCGGATACCTGCATTCCATACACAATGTAATCACATATGGGCTGCGGGTATATCCACGACCATAGTGAACAATGAGCTCAACGTTGCAGATTTACGCGGTAATATAGTACATGCTGCATTTTATTTGCCGCTCGCGGATTACGCACTAAAGTGATTGGAACTGTGTAAATCAATGCATTTGACGGATCTGTGCATGACCGTGGATCATACGCTTATGGAGTCTACAATTCATATCTGTTGTGTGAGACTAGTCTTAGGTGAACATGTCCTTTTCAGCGCAACCTGCATGCCATGAAAACAAACACCCCCCCCCCCCCAAAAAAAAACAAAAAACTACAGTACAAATGAGTTTTTTTTTCAGCCACTTAATTTCTAACAAAGTTAGGCCGCCTGCAGACGGGCGGAAATCCCGCTGCGGTATTTCCGCCACTGAAAGCCTGCATAGGAGTGCATTACAATACGCACTCCTATGCAGACGGCCGCGGTTTGGCCGCGCGAAATCTCGCGCGGCAAACAAACCGCGGTATGTCCTATTTTTGTGCGGGGCCTGCACTCAGCCGGCCGCCGGCTCCGGTCTGCGCGGCAGCCGGCACATGAAGGAGCAGGGGCCGCCAGGCGCGGGTGAGTACGCGCTCGTCACTGCAGGCTCTCGGGTCGGGTCCCGCGGCGAGAATTCTCGCCGCTGAATCCGACCCGCTCGTCTGCAGGCGGCCTTATGCAATACATTTTACAGTACATCAAGGGGGTCGTACCGTGATATATCTTCTATCCAAATGATAAAGGATGACTTTATGATCATTGGGGTCCCACAGCTGAGATGCCAACAATCCCTGCAGGAATAGGGACAGAGTATGAACTCTTGGCCAGTTTCAACACGGGTCATTGAAACAGATGGAGCTACAGCGTTCATGCACTTCCTCTGCTCTATTCATGAATGTCAGAAACCCATTTTCATGTTCAGCGGTGGTCCCATCCGTTGGACCCCACAAATCCCCAATACTGTGATAACGTTATGTCTTGGTACAACCATTTTAAACGATACCATTAAAAAAATAAAAAATTCCAATTGTCTTATAATAAAGCCATCCTACATCTATAGCGATCGAAGATGGAAAAAAGTTACGGATCTTGAAGAGTAGCAAAACTGAAAAACATCCGGTCTTCACGAGGTTAAATGCTTACCGAGAGGAGGGCAGATGCATATGATAGAACAGCCGCTGGTTGGGGATGTACATGTGCATCATTGGAGGGCACATTTAAATGAGATATTTAGTCCGAGTATGCAAACACTATTAAATGTCAAAATTCAAGTATACAATCCTCAACAGCTACATGATGAAACAGCCGAGCAGAAAACATTACAAACAATGTAACAAAATGATTGTAGAAACAAGTGTATTTTTATGTAACAAGTAATATTGGTGTATACTCAGAGATACAAAAAATGCATATTAGAAAACTGCTGAAATTGACGAATAATTCCCCTTGCATAGAGGTAATCACAAAGCACTCAAGGTGCCATCCATTTAAAAGGGCAGCAGCCGCAGCGGACATCTATAATGAGGGTCATGTTGGCAGTGGCAGCTGTTTAATTATCCATGCACACCAGTGATATTATCTTCCCTGCAGGAGGCAGATGCAATCCCAGAGTATATAAATGTACTATGTATGCAGAGATATGGAACGTGAGCCTGCATACACATCACTCCATAATAACGGATATAACCGCCACCTCCCTGAACAGTTACCTGCATGGTGACACTGCAGCGGCCTCTTCCGTTCTACACATTTTGTTGCCATCTGCCAGGGGACCTTTGAGTCACCAGGTCACCTCCCCTTCCCCATCATTGGTTAGAAAACAGAGAACAGGCTGAATAACCAAAAACAGGACGATGATGGATGAGAAATACAAGAAGGGAACAGCATGTAAAGCCTTCACCATTATATTCTCCCATTCATACATAAAAAAAGTGAATAAAAGAGTGCGAGTACTCCGGCGCGGCTTCTCAAATGAACGCCACAAAACGTTTTAGTTGTAATGTTCAGTGACACCAATTCTCTCTCATCAAGTCTTCTGGAAGTTCTGACTCAATGAAGGCACATTTTCATATTGCAAAGTCCTTAAAGGGTTATAGGGGAAAACTTACTGATCGGTTGGGGTCTCAGGATTGGTGGGGGTCCTAGTGGTCGGACCCCACCGCTCAGTTACTTCTTCCCTAGCCTGTGCATAACCAGCTGAGTTGGGAATAACCTATAGTTTTTACATTGTAGATCTAGTTTAACTCTTTGTTCCTTCCACTCCGACTTCCAGTTTGCTTCCTGCGCTGAGCTTTGCTTGTACGTCCACTTGTTTTGGCCGCTGTTTGCTTTTTGTCCTGTAACTTTTGTGGGCGCTTGCTCGGTTTACGTTGACTGCGAGCGTGGAGAGACTTGGTGAGACTGCAGATCCTATGGAGATCAAGTAGGTTTAATTGGGTTACAAAGTATAGAACTGAAATGGAGCCTCCAAGTCCTAGCTAACATTTAAAGTAAAAGGCCATTTAACATGGGACGATCATGCAAAAACTCGTTCAAACAAATTAATTTGTGCGATAATCGTCACATCTAAATGCACGGTCATCGCGCGCCATTTGTTCGCAATTTGCTCACTTTCAACCAGCATGAAAGTCATCGCTTACTCCTCGCTGAGTGTAAACGTTCCCCATAGAAGGTGAAGCGCTGAGCGAGAAGCCCACGACCAAGCAGCGATCTGCCTGTCTAAACACTATGCATGAGTGCCAACAACCTAGCGGTGATGTCTAAATGTCTGCATGAGCGCTGACAACGAAATAGGACATGAAACTATAACGCAAGTGATGTATCTAGCATCTTTGGAGAAAGTTCAAAACTAAAAAGTAACCTTGACTATCCAGATTTTACTGGTGGTTTCTCTCTTCAGTCACGGTCGGGCCCTCAGCCTTAACAGTTACTAGAGTTCCCATCCTCCCTTTAATAGTATCTCTGGAAATACTCCGCTCTCCAGTATAGCTATGCCCAAAAGTTACCACAATATAGAAAGACTGACAGTAAACCATTACTACTCTCTACCTACAGAGGGCACTAATGCGTCTTGATAAGACTACACAGAAATACCAACATTATTAGCGTGTATCACTACCATCAAAACTCCAGCACATCCCCAATACAAATCCATTTCCTTTCACTCCATCAGAAGGAGTTCTGTAACTATTTACAACAGTGCATATTCTGCTATAGGAAGACAAAAACCCAACAACCTCTACAACTAATAAAGAGCTGCTGGGAATTTGATTTGATTAAAACAAGTGCGCCCGGTAATAGTATAGATTGGGCAATTGTTGTAAAGACACACAAGATGGGGGTTTAGCATCCGTAAAGGTATCTGATGAACACACCAGTCGTCAGCTATGTACTACAGAGATCTGTTGGACAACATGAATATCCCGAAGTAGTCATCAAATTGAAAATAAATAGGAATGACAGTTTTTAATGCCTAAAAGTACTTCTATCCAGACCTACTGATACAGGTTTTCTGGTATTAAGCCACTGATTTACTATTCCTAGGATAGGCCGTGTGCGAGTGTGTGTGGGCGACTTGTCCATACGTACAGTTGTGCCCGGTAACAGCAGAGCCCTATTCACTTTATACAGTGAAAGAGAGACCAGAGATCTATATAGTCTGCACAATCATCTGTTCTCGGTCCAATTTTCAGCCCCTTAAAGTGACCCTCTGGGCCAGATGGAACAATACCTCCGCAGCGCCACCTATTGGATGGCAGCATTCCTGTAAATCAATGTCCGACCCTTTATACACGTCTTCGCAACAATGATTGGGGATTGAAAACCAAGCCAGAAGCCATACACAGACAGTTGTTTCAGGGTTTTTGCCCCTAATCTAATAGGTGGCGCTGCAGAGGTATTGCTCCATCTTCCTTATTTGCATATATTTCCTAGAGGAGCATGGATGGCCTTATAAGTCTCATCACTCACCTTCTTGGTGCGCTCCCTAAGGAGAGGACACCCTTCCTGACCCACGTCACAGGACTCTCACTAACAAAGCCAGGATCCTACTGCACACTGATGAGGGGCAAAAACCCCGAAACAGCTGTCTGTGTATGGATTCTGGCTTAGTTTTCAATACCGACTCATTGTTATAAAGACCTGTATAAAGAGTTCGACATGGATTTGCAGGTATGTTGCCTCCCAATAGATGGCGCTGCAGAGATTGTTCCATCTTCCTTATTCTCACTGCAGATCGTACATTGGTATACATCATTAGTCGAAGACATTAGATCTGCTTTCATTGATCAGTTGTGTCCAGATAAGCTGTGCTGGCGAGTCGGAGTAGCATGTAGTGTCTTAGATTACTGATATATACTAATGCACAATGTGCTTCGTGTAGTCAGAGAATCAGTGTGGATATCTTTGTTTTTCCAGGCCTGAAAGGTCGCTTTAATATTGCATGGGTTATTCTCATCCCTGACCAGAATAGGACATACTGCAATTTTTTCAGAGCCCGCCCATGCCCCCTGGTCCCTATGAAAAGTTGCGTGTGCGAGTAGCCCAATTGGTTCTTATTTGCCTGTTTGTAGTTCTCACCTGTGTGACTAAGCTGCTATAGTCCAGGGGGCAGACAGCTTCTGACCGCTTCCTCAGTGTTCCTTAGAATGAATGTAATGTTCTTGTGTTTGGTGATTTATTATGTTGGTTGATAGAAAGGGACCCTGATCAGTGCCACTTCTCTCAACATCCCCCATCTTTTAGGACACCCGCAGAGTCCACGACACGTTTTGGGAGACGCACGGCACTTTTCATTATTGCATATAGTGGCAGCATTTCTGCCCGTGTTGGTTCAGCAGCTGCTGCAGAGATACTAGATCCAGTATACATAAAAGGGTACTGTTATATATTCTCAGAGTTTCCTGCCATCTTTAACCAGCTGGTTAGTTGTGGCCGTACTTCAGTATAACAGATTTTCCTGTCCCACAATTGCAATTATCTCCATCCCTGCCAAGTATTTACCTCTTTGAAAGCAGCGGCGCTCCGGCTTTCTTGGGTAGAGACTGCATGGAGTTGGACTGTTCCTCTTCATCCTTTCCCTCCTCGGTCGTCTGTAAGATGCAAGATACACATGTCAGACCTCTCCCAATCACATACATGTACACACCAGCTGTGTACCCATACAAGACCAAAGTATTGACGTCACTATGATTCTAGGTAGTTAATCATGAACCGTATGCTTGAGAAGTGAACAGAGTTAGAGAAGTGGTCTCTACATGTGTTTTACACATATTAGGGCCATGTTCATATGTTTGAATGTTCTCTTAATCCCTTAGTGATGAAGCCTGTTTGCGTCTTGAAGACCAACTACTTTCGGTTTTAGGCCGGGCTCACACGTATTTTACATGGATGCTGTATGCTTGTGTGATACGCTGTAACCTGCAGGCAATCAATTACATTGCCTTACACAGGTCCAGTCACATTAGCGTGTCGGAATTGCTTAATACGCGAGCGCAAAAAAGAATTCAGCGTGTTTGATTTTGCTAGGTATATGAGAGCCCATTGTAATTGCGTATAGGTGGAGTGTATAGGCGCCGTGGCTTCAGTACAATTTTGCTGCCATATGCAGCAATACACAGGATCATTCAGAGCTGTAAAACGTAGCGTGAACCCTAGAGCATTTTACGCTTATGGCCGGGTGAACCCGGTCTAACATATCGTCACATTCCAGAAGCCATAACTTTTAAAAAAATTTTCAGCAATGTAGCAGTACGAGGGCTTGTTTTTTGCGGGACAAGTTGTATTTTTTATTGCCACCATTTTGGGTACATATAATGTATTGACAGATTACATTTTTTGGATTGGAGGGGATTCCTCCATTTGTTTTTTCAATTTTTTTTTGTACTGTGTTCAGTGTTAAAAATAAATGCTGTGATAACATTACTCTCTGGATCGGCATGATTCTGGCAGCATCAAGTTTATATAGTTTTTCTAGATTTTGCTATTTTTTATACACAAAAAAAAAAAACAAAAAAAAAAAACACACCACTTTTTCTGATTGATCCAGAGATTTATTCTGATTACCAAATTTGAAGCTGAGAGGAAATCTATTTTCCCCTAAAATTAGCTTCTACCTCATTGGGTTTTTTTTTGCCTGTGGATCAAGGATACGAGATAGAACAGGATCGATGTATCTCTTTACTTGGCCTTAGACACTACTTTACCATGCAGAGTAGTATGTACAAAGTTCATCATACAACCTATTTTTCTTACGGTCGAATTTTTAATAAAGTATTAAAATCCATTTGTTGCCAACATGACGGGGAACTTTCTACACGCTGCACTTAGTAGGAAAGTATGTAGCAAGTTCCTGAGCCACCTCTAGTGGCAGCTGCAGGCCGGATTGTACTAGGCTGAACCTGCGCTATACACTGGCAGCAGCTCCGAATATACAGATAGCTACTGCAGGCAGAAAGGAACAACTTACACGTCTCCGCCTCCACAAAGAGGATTCATTATGTTATCGTGTGATGATAGATTAAAGGGGTTTTCCGGGGAGAATACTATTGATGATGTATCCTCAGGGTAGGTCATCAATAGTTGATCGGCTGGGGTCCATCGCTCAGGACCCCATCCAATCAGCTGATTGTTCGCCCGCTGACAGTCCTGCAATTAGACAGAGGTCCGAGCTGAAGCAACGCAAGTCTCTGCGCCGACTAGTCGCCGATGTAGTGGCGGGTGCTTGTAACTGCAGGCACGGCTTGTGTTTATTTCAATGAGAGCCATACCTGCAGTTACTGTACAAGCTCTGGCCACTACATAGAGGTTGGAGCAGAGACTTCTGCTGCTTCCACTCCAACCCCTGTGTATTTGTGGCGCTGTCTGTTGGCGCACTACCCGAGCTGATCGGTCGGGATCCCAAGCGATGGACCCCAGCCGATCAACTATTGATGGCCTATCCTGAGGCTACATCATCAATAGTATTCTCCCTGGAAAACCCCTTTAGGTATTAAAATACCTTGATTTCTTTTAGCCTTCCTCACCATAAGCTTACTAGCTAATCACCTAACTGGATGGGCATGCAGCGGATCTGGAGAGCAGGAAATTGGAGTATTAATTGGTATAAATCTATATTTATGTAATTAAGCAGCACAAAATATTTTAATTAAAAAGGTCATGGTTTTAAAAGTTGGACATTAACTTACACTTAGCAGAAGTCTACCAAAGCTAAATCATGAATATGGGGACAAATACTAACATGAATTTAAAAAATAAACTCCCTTTAAGGTCAATGTGCGCTGGGACGGCGAGAACATCATATAATCATACCTCTACGATACCAGGAGGCAGGAGACCCACTCCAGAAAGATCCAGTTCACTGATGGTTGTCACCGTCACAGTGTGGTTGGGGTGATCAAATATAACAGACTCCGTTTTAGAGGTCACCAGCCGCTCTACTTCATCCATCTCCTCTGTGAAAACATATGAAGTAACGAACAGATAAAGCTTAGCTTTTACATTCAGTGATATTAATCAATATTGCTGCATAGTTAAAGGAGCTTAAGCCATTACGAATGATGCACCGAGGGGGAACATTTATGAAAACTGTTCCCCAAAGTAACTAATCATAGCACAACTTCTATTCTTCAAGAGCAGAACATGAAACACAGATTGTTATGGCCAACAAAAACATGTTTGTTTTTAGACAGTTTCACAAATTCATTCAAAAGTGTTAAATTGCTTTTCTTTTAGCATCCTTCTCTGTAAAGCTGAGCTCACACAACCGCACGAGTCACGCAGGGTTTTACCGTGGAGCCGGCCTATTGCCGTGTATGGCAGCAATATTGTACGGCGCATGACAGCGTACCTCATGCATGCTGTTATGTGCAGTATTCCTGGGGATGGGGGGAGGGGGTTAAGCTTAAATTTCCTGCACAATGTAATTACATATGGGTGGCATGGATTATGCGACCATAGAGAACGATTCGCTCTCATGTGTAATACACAGCATAGTAGAACATGCTGCATTCTTTTTTGTGCTCGTGTATTGCATACATACAAATGTGAGTGAAATAGCGTAAGCTTTGCATTGGTGCAAATTACAGCATGTAATACACGGTAAACTTACACTTATGTGAGCCCGGCCTAAATCTTTGTGTTCCCCTTTAATTTTCTTTGAACCACTTTGTTTAAAATGTCAAAAAAAAGCAAACAAAACGAATAGGTCCACAGATAACTGTACATGCATCTAGTGCAGGGACATAGCTGGAATAAACCACAAACGAAACCGACATAACTATGTAGCGTTCCATTTATGTTTAAGGGGTATTCCTAAAATCATATTGGTGGCCCAGTGTGTTCTTTGTCGAAAATTATTAATCTTTGTACATATACCCATTTTTTTTTAAAGTACACCAGTTCTGACTTGTCACCTCCTAAACATCCCATCCCCACTTCTGTTTTACCTTTGCTTGCTCCTGGATATGTCCTCCAGTAGCTCCAGCATGCTCAATTAATCCTGCCTTCAATTCTATGTAATTGCTCCGTCCCCATTTTAGCACACAAGGTGAACATGTGCAGAGCAGACAGCGCCCTTTAACAGTACAGTGTGGTACTACATGTTTAATACTGCGCTGTACCAGGTTGAGCCACTCCTGGACACAAGATAATAGCGGACCTAAGTTATGATCAGATGCACTGTGTTTTCTGTACCCAATAATCAAATAAGATCCAATATTGCACATTTTCTCTGATTTAAAAAAAGTTGATCAGATCCCTTATATGCTTACGAGGACAGCCACATCTCACCAACTACAGATGTCAGCAATACCTCTGAGTCTTGTCCTTACCTAAAGCCTCTTCTCTCTCCTTCAGCATCTTCATGTATTCTTTATGTCTCTATAAAGGGGAAAAATAAAATCTGGTGACCGCCTGGAACAGAACGGACATCTCTACATTAAAGGATGCACTTCTTGCCTTTATTTATAGGTTTCAACATTCCTTGCTGACAAGATGAGGAACACTTGACCCCTTCCTGACCGCTTAACAAATATACATCATGCCGTCGTGAAAAGTGCATGGGGTGGGCTTGGGAGCCAAATCTGTTCCACACACAGTGGCTATCAACAGTTTCTGGCAGCCACCAGCAATGCCTGTGATTAGAGTCAGCTCTGATCATGGCAGTTAACTATTTAGATGCCGCTGTCAAATCTGACCATGCATCTACGCAGCGAACATGCCATCACCTTTAAGTCCCATAAACTACATCAATGGGCTCAAAGGTGAGGGAAGTTGTTTTATACTCACTGGGTGCTCCGTTCCTGCGCTGTGTCTCTATGAAGTCAGCGCGCACACACGGCTCTGTGTCAGTTCTCCAATTGATGGAGATACCAATTTTGTATTTTTTTTTACTTTTCCCCACCCACAAAAAAACATTTTTTTTTTTTTTTTAACTTCCAAAAAGAGGAGTTGCTGTTTTTGTTCTCAAAATATCTTAAGCAATTCTTGTCACAACGAAGATTAATATACGATCATTTTATTACTTACACAGTACCCTGCACGATTTATTGTGCCTGTCAGTATTATTGATAAGCTGCCTATGACAACCCAATGACACTACTTGATCTCTATTGACCGTAGCAATTAAGAGGTTAAATGGCAGGGATCGGAGTCATTACAGCTAACACCTGCTGCTAATGGCGCAGGCTCAGCTTCTGTCCCCATACATTTACTGTGCTGTGTGGGAACTGTCACCTGCCAGTAAATGTATCACAGAGTGCAGGAAAGGGATAAGGAGTGCACATTTCTGACATTTCTGTTTTAGTAAATACTTGCATTCTTCAGAACAATCCTGTAGTATCTTTTCTCGCATTTACTAAAGTAGACATGTGAGGAGTGGCGAAGTCCTCTGTACGCGGGCCGAGAGCATTCTGCCATCCGTACTGTGAAAGCTCTACTGCGGGTCCCCAAATCAGTTACCAGGAAACTCTAGTGAGATCTTCATAATGAACGTTAACTGAAACATGGTGTCCTTCCTACCTCTTGTGATTGTTCTCAGTAAGATAAACCAAGTTAGCCATTAAAAGGTATCATATCTACAGGTTTACTTGTTTTCTCTTCTCTAACATCGCACTACACTTTTTTTTCCTACCTCTTCTCTCATCTTCTTCTGCTCCTCTTTAATTTTGCGTTTGATCTCCTCCACGGCAGCTTTTCTTCTTTGCAGTTTGCGTTTGTGAAATCCAGTCAAATACTCCCTGAAACAGACAGAGGAAATCTATGAAGGTCACCTGAGGGAAGCACACAAGCTTTAACAACAAAAGGCACAACTACCTACAACAGTCTTAGGTCTCATGCCCATGGCTGTGTCGGACTCCGCCAGCGGAATATTGCAGCAGAGTCTGACACGGCGCCCCACAAAGACCCCATACTCTCTGGATCCGCCGTGAGTGTACTGTCCAGCAAGCAGGCGTGCATACGCAGTGCATGATGCGCCGGTGGTGACTCGTATTCTTGCGATACTTCCACTGTGCTCACAGCGGAAGTATAGCGGCTACGGATGGCTAACACTAACTACAACTGAAGCCGGCAGCGCTTTTTTCCATAAGAAATAAAACATACCGTGATTTCTTTCACGCTGCAGAAATCCGCAGTAGAATTCCGCAGCATGAACATTGCAATGTGTGCTATGTACTGAAGAGAGAAAGTGGAAGTATTATTTCCACTATGCGACCCTGCAATCACATGACCACCAGGTGCCCCGTTATAGCAGAGCTGCAAGGTCCTAGTAGACGCTTATCAGCGCTGTTAGTGACTATTGTCACTAGAGAGGGATGTTTTCCCCTGTAACTGGGGCTCCTATGGACGTCCCAGCTACAGTGAAAAAGTATGAAATTGAAAAGAAAAGAAAAAAAAACACCATGTGAATGCCCCCCAAAGTTCTTATATGACATCATAAGGAACATAGACAGTAAAAAAAAAAAAAATGTACAAAAAAAGTAAAGAAAAATTACAGCAAGAGGGCTATTTCAGACGACCATATATCAGCTGCGTATTCACGCCGGCCGATATACGGCGTCTCTCTCTGCAGGGGAGGAGGCTTGAAGAGTCGGCAGCAGTGCTCTGAGCTCCCGCCCCCTCTCCGCCCCTCTGCACTATTTGCAATGAGAGGAGGCGGAACAGGGGTGGGGCCAAGTTCCATGAATTAGCTCTGCCCCCGTCCCGCCTCTCCTCATTGAAAATAGTGCAGAGGGGCGGAGAGGGGGCGGGAGCTCAGAGCACTGCTCCCGGCTCTTCCAGTCTCCTCCCCCTGCAGAGAAACGCTGTATATCGGCTGGGCGTGAAAACCCGGCCGATATACGGTCGTCTGAAATAGCCCTAAGATAAAATAGGTGTATATATAAAAAAAACTACCAATGTCAACAAAAAACACCTGCCATGTGCGGCCCGTAAGGCCTCCCTCACACACGCTGCTTTTTAATGGAGACACACACAGCCGCTTGATTTTCGAGCGGAGTTGGTCTTATTTTTGAGCCGAAAGTGAAATGAGGCAAAGCACCGCGATTTAAATTGTGGTGCTTTCGGCAACGCACATGTGAGGAAGGCCTAATCCAAAACTGTACAGATTATATATCGAAATGTCCAAAACAAAATAAGGAACCAATTCCCATACTTTATTCTCGTGTTAATATGCTAATTTTAAAAATAAACTATAAATTAAGAATTTTTTTTTAAGGGGTAAAAACAATAAAGAAACTAAAAAATTTTGGTAATTTTGGTAGCTGAAGAAAAAAAAAAATGTCGGATTCCGTGGATGGGAGCCCACCTTGGAATCTCACCCTGCCAATGGCAAGAGGGCATTATGTACCCCTCTGTATCCTCTGCGTAGCTGTGCAGGTCTTCTATCTTCTCCACTGTGGAGGTGGGTGGATGCGCCGTCACTTATGCGCAGTGGAGGGGTTTTTTTGCTTTGTATTTTTCAATCTCCTGTGGGACCCGCAGCAAAATGGAGCGTGCTGCGATTTGTCTTCTAGACCACAAGGTCCGCAAATCAAATCTGCATGCTTAAATCCAGCTGCGGGTGCCCATGTCTCCCTAGGGGCGGCTTGACCTGCAGATTGTCTGCACGGATTCCGCATTTCATTTCCGCCCGTGGACATGAGGCCTTAGGGCCTGAAGAAATGGAACGAATTTGTCAGACTTTCCTTAAAACTGTGACGCTTACTTCCAAATCTGAGTTTCCTTCCGTAGCTCGGCGGTCGGATATATTAAACATATTAGCACGTTTCTCTCAACACGCATCTCTGACCTACACAACGTGTCGCTGTCAATAACTAGATCCGTCAGTCTGTGCATGAAAATGGGAGAATCACAAACCAGAGTGGGGCAGGCATTTTGGTAATCTGTAAGGAAGAGCTTTGGATAACGCTGTACACTTGTTGTGCGCGGTAATCCACCGCTTACCTTCTCTTCTCCTCATCGAACACAAGCTCTCTCCTGGCCAGAGCAGCCTTCTTCTGCTTCTTCCTCCCCATCGCCCGACTATCGCAGCGACGTCCTCGTCAGACCGACTGCAGGGGCAGAGGGCAAACAGAAAATCAGGATGAACAACCACCATAAGGCATGAGGATGAGCCCTGCTGGCGTTCTGTGGCACATGAACAGGAATGAGGAAACAGCATTCTCATGCACGAGCTACGGGCGGTCAGCGCATTTAGCGCAGGTTTTTGTGACAAACCTGATTTAAGGCTTAAATGGGCCCCTACCCTCCAACGTTCTCCCTTATCCACAAGGTCGGGACAACTTTGTCAGTGGGGGTCTGCTGTGCAAAAAGAAAACCGATCTTAATTGGTTGCTATGGGAAACGGCAACGTCACCCTTGTTTTATCTAATCTCCGTCAGTACGACAAGAGATATCAGCGAGTGCGGCCTGCGGGAAGATGGGAAGCCACCGGCTAACAAGCGGCTCCCGAGCCCCCGCACCCTTCCCGTGGTCACCCTAATTACATTCCAGCTCGGCGACTCACGTGCGCAAGGCAGCACAGACAGGCAACGTTAAAGCGCATGCGCACCCCCATCCGTTTCCGGGCTCGCTTTGATGACGCGTTTTACAGCGCGGAAACTTCCACAGCGATCACCATGGTGATGGAAAACAACAGGCGTGTCTACAATGGAGTTGTATGACGTACAAGAAGGGGCGGGGCCTCCGGGGTTGCAGGTTTTACCAGCAAGTAGCAGTACAGAAATCATCTCCGTGTGTGCTGGTGGAAGGGGGAGAGGATTTACCATGGGGCTGTAGGGCAGGTGACAGCTGCTGAAGGAAGAGGAGGCAGGGGAGCGGAGTAGATGTCAGCAGCCGCATCCCCTGAAAGTGTAGAGAGCGTTGGAAGGGCCTCATCCACTGCGCTGAGCACTGCTACAGCACGGGGGCAGGGCAGTGTTGGCCGCAGCGCCGTGAGCAGGGGGGAGGACGACAGTGTTGCCGGTGGTGGGTCGCCGATCTCTGTGTGCACGGCACTTTAGAGCCGACAGGCCAGTGGGCACAGGCAAGGCAATCAGACTTTTTGCCTGCCCTGGAGGGTGGACCTTCAACAATTCAGCTAATCGATAGCTAGGGGCGTGACAGGGGCGTTCCTTCATGCAAGCTCTGTCAAACCTGTAGCTCCCAGTGGTGACAAGGTACTACAGTACCAATCACTACTGGGTTACCACATTTAATAGCCTGCACTCGGCTCCTTGGATGTGTCCCTGATTACCCTCCGGGTGGCAGGTGGTAGACCCAAACTCTACCCCGCTGTCTCCAAGGCTGGGGCCCGCTCCTCGGACGCTACACCACAGGAAACAACAGGCAGGAAAGCTCCCAAAAATAGCAAATGCTGTGATTTCTTTTACTCGCTGCAAAAAAAGAACTGCTCATCTAAATAAATCCATTCAAAATAATGGATTTCATATTCGTGCGAGCTTTGATCACAAGTTTCTCGTTCGTGTGAATAAGCTCTAAGGCCTCATGTCCACGGGCAAAATAAGAATTAAAATCCGCAGCAGATTTTAACTCTTCTGCCCGCGGATCCGCATCCCATAGGGATGCATTGACCACCCGCGGGGTAGATAAATACCCGCGGATGGTCAATAAAAGTGATTTTTTTAAAAATGGAGCATGAAAAAATCTGGACCATGCTCCATTTTCGTGCGGGTCTCCCGCGGGGACGGCTCCCGCGGGCTTCTATTGAAGCCTATGGAAGCCGTCCGGATCCGCGGGAGACCTAAAATAGGAATTTAAAAGAATTTACTCATCTGGCGCGGGCCGGGAAGGTCTTCTCTTCCTCACGGCCGGATCTTTCTTGCTTCGGCTCGGCGGATGTGCCCGGCGCATGCGCGCGGCACGTCGGCGACGTGCCGGCGACGTGCCGCCGGTGTGACGAATTCATCCGCTGGCCGAAAAAGAAGATCCGGCCGTGAGGAAGAGAAGGCTTTCCCCGCCCGCTACGGATGGCTAAATTCATTTAAATTGCTGTTTTCAGCGCTCATGTCCGCGGGGCAGGAGAGACCCGCTGCAGATTCTCCATGTAGAATCTGCAGCGGATCTGATTTTCCCCGTGGACATGAGGCCTAAAGGTGTTTTCGGCAAAATACAAAAAGTGAAAAGGGCTTAACATGGAAAGAAATTGAAACCTCTCCTATCCAGACTATTCCCATATTTTCTCCTAGGATTGCTTGATACTTAGTTGAATCCATCTTGCCCTCTACATGATGCAGGGTTTTCAGTGCCGGAGGAAGCAAAGCAGCTCCAGAGTATGTCCAAGCCACCGCCATGCTTCACTGTGGGCAGAGGGTTCTTTTCAGCATTCGCTTCATTCTTCCTTCTTCAGACATCCTGCTGATGAGGCTGAAAAGTTCCAGTTTTGATTCATCGCTTCACAGAACAGAATCCCAAAATGTCTGTGGCATGTATAGATGGTTTTGAATATATTCGACCAACGTTTCTTTTGGGTCAGTAGAGGTGGACTTCTTGGAGTTCGGGCATGAAGACCTCCAGCGTTTAGTACAGGGGTGTCAAACTCATTTTCACCGAGGGCCACATCAGGCTTATGGTTGCCTTCAAAGGGCCGATTCTAATTGTAAGACTGTATAGTAAAACTGAACCCCACAGTGGCCCGATTGGTAATAAGGTCCCCCATAGTGGCCAGTGGCACACACTATTATATAACACAGACGCACAATATCACGCACACATATAACACAGACGCACACTATCACGCACACATATAACACAGACGCACACTATTACGCACACATATAACACAGACGCACACTAATAACACAGACGCACACTATCACGCACACATGCGCACAGATGCACACATATAACAGACGCACCCTATTGCGCACACATATAACACATGCACACAATTACGCACACATATAACACAGACCCACACTATCACGCACAGACGCACACTATCACGCACACATGCGCACACTATTACGCACAAATGTGCACAGACGCACACTATCACGCACACACATATACACACAGACGCACACTATCATGCACACATATAATACAGACGCACACTATCACGCACACATATAACACAGACGCACACTATCACGCACACATGCGCACAGACGCACACTATTACACACACATAACACAGACGCACACTATCACACACATGCGCACAGACGCACACTATTACGCACACATATAACAAAGATGTACACTATCACGCGCACAGACGCACACTATCACGCACACATGTGCACAGACGCACACATATAACACAGACGCACACTATTCGCACACATATAACACAGACGCACACTATCACGCACACAGACGCACACTATCACACACACATGTGCACAGACCCACACATAAAACAGACGCACACTATCACGCACACATATAACACAGACCCACACTATCACGCACACATGCGCACAGACGCACATTATCACGTACACATGCGCACAGACGCACACTGTTACGCACACATGCGCACAGATGCACACTATTACGCACACATACATAAACTATCACGCACACATACGTAAACTATCACGCGCACACATATACACACAGATGCACACTATCACGCATGCATATAACACAGACGCACACTATCACGCACACATATAACACAGACGCACACTATCACGCACAAATGCACACTATTACGCACACATAACACAGACGTACACTATCATGCACACATGTGCACAGACGCACACTATCACGCACACGTGCACAGACGCACACTATCACGCACACATATAACACAGACACACACTATTACGCACACATATAACACAGACGCACACATGCGCACAGACGCACACAATCACGCACACATGCGCACAGACGCACACTATTACGCACACATGCGCACAGACGCACACTATTCGCACACATATAACACAGAGGCACACTAATAACACAGACGCACACTATCACGCACACATGCGCACAGACGCACACATAAAACAGACGCACACTATCACGCACACATATAACATAGACCCACACTATCACACACACATGCGCACAGACGCACACTATCGCGCACAGACGCACACTATTACACACACATACGTAAACTATCACGCACACATACGTAAACTATGACGCGCACACATATACACACAGATGCACACTATCACGCACGCATATAACACAGACGCACACTATCACGCACACATATAACACAGACGCACACTATCACACACACACAGACGCACACTATCACGCGCACACATGCACACCATTGCGCACACATAACACAGACGCACACTATCACGCACACATGCGCACAGACGTACACATGTGCACAGACGCACACTATCACGCACACATGTGCAAAGACGCACACTATCACGCACACATATAACACAGACACACACTATCACGCACACATGCGCACAGATGCACACTATTACGCACACATATACGCACAGACGCACACGCAGATTATATATATTGTGAGGGACTAGCGTTTAGGATCAGTAGCAACCTGGGCATAAGCAGTCAGAGACAGTGACACATAGGATAAAGTCTTTAGTCCAGGCTTTGCCTGGGTTTATTTCCAAGCAAACAAAGCAAAATACAGGCCTTTACATCCGGCAAACATAAAGTAAATCCTGCTCGTCTGAGCACTTACTATAGATGTAGCGTCCCTGTCTACGTACTGGTAAACAAATGGCTCCTGCACACAGCCAGCCAGGACTCTCAGACCTGCAAAGGTCTCAGCTCTCCTCCTGGCCCTGTAGGCCCAGGCTTTATAAGGCCTGGTACCAGCCCCACCTGGTACGTGGGAATGACCATCCCACCCTTCACTTTGGTCACTCCAGGAAAATCCGGCCCGGATTATGTGGCTTGGAGCCACTTACATACTCCCGTCAGGAAAGGCGCTACTACCTCAGCCCACTGAGGCGCCGGTAACTTCTCACTCTCGGCCACTCTCTCAAAGACCGCGAGATAGGCCTCGATGTCATCGGTGGCCGTCATCTTTTGTAAGGCCGTCTGTACCGCGGTACGGGTGGTGGGGAGCGAACCAGACGACCTCTGCACACTTTGCGCCAGGAGAGCATTAGTCTCGGCCTGAGCTCTCATGGCCTCCTCATGGATCTTTTGCTGGGTCGCCGCCACTTGTTGCTGCTGGGCCAACGCTTGCTGTTGCTGCACGTTCATTTGTACCAGCTGCTTTATCAGTTCCTCCATCTTGGCAGTATCTGATGGCTATGCCATTGCAGCTTTCACCCAGGACATGGGGGTTACAGCACTCTCCAGTCAATCTCTCTTGGGCGGTTGCCCTTAGCAACGGTTCTCCAGCTGCTGCAGCAAAATGTCCATTAATTGGTGTATGTCTCTTTAAGACCGCTGCCCGCATCCAAACAGCATATGTGAGGGACTAGCGTTTAGGATCGGTAGCAACCTGGGCATAAGCAGTCAGAGACAGTGACACATAGGATAAAGTCTTTAGTCCAGGCTTTGCCTGGGTTTATTTCCAAGCAAACAAAGCAAAATACAGGCCTTTACATCCGGCAAGCATAAAGTAAATCCTGCTCGTCTGAGCACTTACTATACATGTAGCGTCCCTGTCTACGTACTGGTAAACAAATGGCTCCTGCACACAGCCAGCCAGGACTCTCAGTCCTGCAAAGGTCTCAGCTCTCCTCCTGGCCCTGTAGGCCCAGGCTTTATAAGGCCTGGTACCAGCCCCACCTGGTACGTGGGAATGACCATCCCACCCTTCACTTTGGTCACTCCAGGAAAAGCCGGCCCGGATTATGTGGCTCGGAGCCACTTACATACTACAACGTGTTAGTGGCTTAATGCTACTAACACTATACTGCCGTCTTCCTCCACCGAGCCCAGGCTGCTCGGTGGCACGCATCTGCCCAAGCGCTCCCCAAGGCAGCATAGGAGGGCATCCTAGGCGACACATACCTGCCCGCCAGCACCTTGCCGGTCACCGTCTCACATACCCTCCCCCTCTGTTCGAGCCTGTGGGGTCGGACACCTTTCGCCGTCATGCAATGCGTCCTTGATAAGGCATTGCCCTGTAGCTTTCCGGCCCTGTGCTCTACCGAAAAGCTAAAATTTTGAAGGGTCAGGAACCATCTAGTGACTCTGGCATTTCTTTCTTTTGCCTGTGACATCCAGGTTAAGGGGGAGTGGTCTGTGATCAGCCTGAAGTGCCGACCTAGCAGGTAGTATTTTAGGGATTCCAGAGCCCACTTGATGGCTAGGCACTCCCGCTCAACGATACTGTAATTTTTTTCCGGTGGCGTGAGCTTCCTGCTCAGATAAATTACGGGATGTTCCTCTCCCTCTACTTCTTGGGACAGAACTGCTCCCAGTCCCACATCGGACGCGTCTGTTTGGACAATAAATTCCCTTTTAAAATTGGGTGTGACTAACACTGGACGTCTACAGAGGGCCCGTTTTAATTCTTGGAACGCCTTTTCTGCGTCAGGGTTCCACTTGACCATGACTGACTTACTGTTCTTGGTCAAGTCTGTTAGGGGCGCTGCTATGCTAGCAAAGTTTTGTACGAACCGCCTATAGTACCCTACAATGCCTAAAAAGGCTCTCACCTGCTTTTTAGTTGTGGGTTGTGGCCAGTTCTGAACGGCTTCAACTTTATTGACCTGGGGTTTTATAATACCCCTACCTATTATATATCCCAGGTATCGTGCTTCTTCAAGACCCAGGGCGCACTTCTTTGGGTTTGCTGTGAGCCCTGCTTTTCTAAGGGAGTTCAGTACTGCCTGTACCTTGGGTAGATGGCTGTCCCAGTCTTCGCTAAAGATGATGATATCATCTAAATATGCTGACGCATATTGACGATGGGGTTTGAGTATGATATCCATCAATCTTTGGAAGGTTGCTGGGCTCCATGCAAACCGAAGGGTAGGCAGATGTACTGAAACAACCCTTCTGGTGTAGCAAACGCAGTCTTTTCTTTTGCGCTGTCCGTAAGGGGAACCTGCCAGTAGCCTTTAGTAAGGTCGAGAGTGGAAAAGTACCTGGCATGACCCAGTCTCTCAATTAACTCGTCCACTCTCGGCATTGGGTATGCGTCGAATTTTGACACGTCATTTAGCTTCCGGAAGTCGTTACAGAAGCGCAGAGAGCCATCAGGTTTTGGTATCAGCACGATAGGGCTGAACCATTCGCTTTTCGACTCCTCAATTACTCCGAGGTCTAGCATTTTCTTGACCTCCTCTGAGATGGCTCGTCTGCGGGCTTCTGGAACCCTGTACGGTTTGAACCTTTACCCCTGGTTCAGTTATAATGTCGTGTTTTATGACACCAGTACGCCCTGGTATATCAGAGAACACATCTGAATTACGTTGTATAAATTCCCTCGACTCTTGTTGTTGGGATTTGGACAGGGACCCTGATACACACACCTCTGGGACCGCACCATGGGGGGTGCTCACTGCAGTCAGGGCTTCTCTGTCCTTCCATGGCTTAATTAGGTTTACATGGTACAACTGTTCTGGTTTCCGCCTACCTGGCTGGTATACCTTATAATTTACCTCTCCGACTTTCTCAATTATTTCATAGGGCCCTTGCCATTTTGCTAGGAATTTACTTTCTAGGGTGGGCACCAACACTAGTACCCGATCCCCAGGGTTGAAGGTTCTCACCTTGGCGGACCGGTTATATACTCGGCTTTGGGCTTCTTGAGCCTGCTGTAAATGTTCTCTAACAATGGGCATGACCGCCGCAATTCGATCTTGCATGAGGGAGATGTGTTCAATAACACTCCTGTAGGGGGTGGACTCGTGCTCCCAGGTCTCCTTAGCTACATCAAGGAGCCCTCGGGGATGTCTACCATACACTAATTCAAAGGGAGAGAACCCAGTGGAGGATTGTGGGACTTCACGGATTGAGAACATTAAATATGGCAGCAGACAGTCCCAGTCCTTCCCATCCTTATTGACTACCTTTTTTAGCATGCTTTTTAGGGTCTTATTAAATCTCTCAACCAGACCATCCGTCTGTGGGTGGTACACTGACGTCCGTAAGTGCTTAATATTCAGCAGCTTACACAATTCCTTCATGACCTTTGACATAAAGGGGGTTCCTTGGTGCGTCAGGATCTCTTTTGGTATGCCCGTGCGGGAGAACTTGTGAAGTAGTTCCTTTGCAATACCCTTGGATGACGTATTGCGTAAAGGAACGGCTTCGGGGTAACGGGTGGCATAGTCTACAACCACTAATATATGTTGGTGACCCCGGGCAGACTTTACCAAGGGCCCAACTAGGTCCATAGCGATCCGCTCAAACGGCACCTCTATGATGGGCAAGGGCACTAAGGGGCTCCGGTAATGGGGCATAGGAGCTGTTATCTGACACTCCGGGCACGACTCACAGTAACGTTTTACATCACCATGTACCCCCGGCCAGAAAAAACGCTGAAGGATGCGTTCCTTAATCTTTTCGCTCCCGAGATGACCTCCCAGCACATGCTTGTGCGCCAGGTCTAAGACCATCCTACGATAGGCCTGAGGTACCACCATCTGTTCCACAACCTCCCCACGGACCTTGTCAACCTGATACAACAATTCTTGGTTGACTGCAAGGTGTGGAAACACAGTATCAGCCCCTGGGAATTGAGGCTCCCCATTTATCACTTTAACATTTTCCCTAGCTTTTACTAAGGTGGGGTCTCGGAGCTGCTCAGTTCCGAAATTGGCACGTGAGACCTCTAAGTCAGGCATAGCAACTACTTCATCCTGTACCTCCGTCTCACCCGCCAATACTGTTAAGGGAAAGTTATCCCCATTCTCTTGGGTCACCCCTACTGCTGGAACCGTACCCTCAGGGTCAAACGGTTCTGGACACACATCATACACATTTGCATTATCATGAACCTTATTTGCAGACGACCCTCGGTGTCGCCACAAGTCCCAAAATAGGGGAAAGTCTCTCCCGAGGATCACGGTGTGCATTAAGGATTTTATGACGCCCACCTCATGGGTGGCAAGTCCACACGGAGTATCAAGTCGTACAAGGGCAATAGGATACTCCTTGGTGTCCTCATGCACACAAACAACCCCCATGCGACGGCTGGTGAAGGTTGTGGGATCAACCAGGCTGGAGTGCACCAGCGTAACCAAGCTCCCTGAGTCCAGCAGAGCTGTCACCGCAAAGTCATTCACCTTTAGGTGACATAATGGTCGATCAGTCTCTGACGCAGTCTCTGCAGAACACACTGGCCGTGCGAACATCGACCTCCGCCGGGCAGAGTCACAGTCCATTGGTTCCACGGTAAGTGGACAGTTGGCAGCAAGATGCCCGGGCTCATGACAGCGCCAACATCGTATGGGGGCCCGGTCTCCTTGGGGTTCTACCCAGGACTCGAATGTCCATTTGGGGCTCCTCCTCTGCCCCAAACGATCCCCCTCTGAGCCGCCTCCCCTTGGGACACTTTTGACACCCCTTACATATGGAACAGTCTTACCAGGGGCTCCAGCCGACTTGCTGTTCCCGGGGTTGGAACGTCCAGGATGCACGGCTTGCAGTAAGTCCTCCGTGGCTTTATCCCTCTCGACGAGGCTCACGAGTTGGTCCACGTCCTGGGGACCTCCTTGTCCCACCCAGCGCTGGATTGCGGGGGGCAACGAGCGTATAAACTTATCCAGAACCACTTTCTGTATGATCTCTGCCGGGGACGACTCCTGGGGCTGCAGCCACTTTCTCACCAGGTGAACAGGTCGTACATCTGGGAGCGAGCTGGTAGGTCGTCTGTGAAAGTCCAGGCGTGTACGCGTCGGGCCCGCACATGGGTGTCCACGCCCAAACGTGCCAGGATCTCACCTTTGAGCTTATTATAATCCTTGGCATCCTGCTCACCAACGTCAAAGTAGGCCTTTTGGGGTTCTCCCGTCAGGAAAGGCGCTACTACCTCAGCCCACTGAGGCGCCGGTAACTTCTCACTCTCGGCCACTCTCTCAAAGACCGCGAGATAGGCCTCGATGTCATCGGTGGCCGTCATCTTTTGTAAGGCCGTCTGTACCGCGGTACGGGTGGTGGGGAGCGAACCAGACGACCTCTGCACACTTTGCGCCAGGAGAGCATTAGTCTCGGCCTGAGCTCTCATGGCCTCCTCATGGATCTTTTGCTGGGTCGCCGCCACTTGTTGCTGCTGGGCCAACGCTTGCTGTTGCTGCACGTTCATTTGTACCAGCTGCTTTATCAGTTCCTCCATCTTGGCAGTATCTGATGGCTATGCCATTGCAGCTTTCACCCAGGACATGGGGGTTACAGCACTCTCCAGTCAATCTCTCTTGGGCGGTTGCCCTTAGCAACGGTTCTCCAGCTGCTGCAGCAAAATGTCCATTAATTGGTGTATGTCTCTTTAAGACCGCTGCCCGCATCCAAACAGCATATGTGAGGGACTAGCGTTTAGGATCGGTAGCAACCTGGGCATAAGCAGTCAGAGACAGTGACACATAGGATAAAGTCTTTAGTCCAGGCTTTGCCTGGGTTTATTTCCAAGCAAACAAAGCAAAATACAGGCCTTTACATCCGGCAAGCATAAAGTAAATCCTGCTCGTCTGAGCACTTACTATACATGTAGCGTCCCTGTCTACGTACTGGTAAACAAATGGCTCCTGCACACAGCCAGCCAGGACTCTCAGACCTGCAAAGGTCTCAGCTCTCCTCCTGGCCCTGTAGGCCCAGGCTTTATAAGGCCTGGTACCAGCCCCACCTGGTACGTGGGAGTGACCATCCCACCCTTCACTTTGGTCACTCCAGGAAAAGCCGGCCCGGATTATGTGGCTTGGAGCCTCTTACATACTACAATGTGTTAGTGGCTTAATGCTACTAACACTATACTGCCGGCTTCCTCCACTGAGCTCAGGCTGCTCGGTGGCACGCATCTGCCCAAGCGCTCCCCAAGGCAGCATAGGAGAGCATCCTAGGTGACACATACCTGCCCTCCAGCACCTTGCCGGTCACCGTCTCACAATATATATATATATATATATATATATATATATATATATATATATACACACACACGCACACAAGGGCACTTCTGCATTTTTATACACATTTTTATACTTACCTGCATCCAATGTGGTCCTACTGGCAGGTGTACTGGCTGCCCTTAGTCCTTCTTGGGCCCCTGATGTCTCCCAGGCCTGCAGCCATGAACAGAGGAAGGCCCGGCGAGGGTAGGTCAGTGCTGACCAGGCTCTCACCCTGTAGCTGCTCCTCCTCAGCGTCGCTCTCATGTTCTCTGCAGTCTTCTTCCCTCCTCCGCGGCCATTGTCAGTCTGCTATCGGCACTACTCAATTACTGTCTGCACTAGACAGTACAAGCCGATAGAAGATCGCCTACTGACAGCAGCACAGAGGTGAGGGAACTTACTGCACAGCCGGCGGGCCAAAGAAAATGAGGCGGCGGGCCTTGTGTTTGACACCTGTGGTTTAGTATGTGCCTAACTATGCAAATGGCAACGTCCCTACCTGCTGCCCCCAGGTCTTTTGCAGTCATTCAAAGGATTTTTCACTACCTGCCGCCTCAAGAATCTGGTGTATTAGACAAACCATGCAGCCATTAACAACTTATAGCTAGTGAACACTTAATTCATGAACAAGCTGCACGGACCTGCATAAACCAGCAGGTTGTTGGCTGCATCGCTGCTATCCAGATAAGCCTTTAGGCCGATTTAGCCATCTTTTGAGCGATAATCAATGCATGTAAACGTGCCTATCTTTCACTTTTCTGCCGAACAATGATTTTCAGTTCAGCATGAAATCCATCATTCAGCAGAACAGCTGATAAGACAGACCGCACGCTGTGTTCTGCCCGGGGAGTGCTGATAACATTGTCTCAGCTGTCAGCCCCACCAGCAGAACAAAGGGAATGTATTCAGTGAACATAGGGTGGTCTGTTCTCTGAATACAGCTCCCGGCGGCTCACACGCTACTAATTGGTACTAATAGGCATTAGTATCAAGTAGTAGTTTATGCAAAATGATTGCTCAAAAGCCATTTTTTGAGCGATCATCTTTGAGTGTAAATGCACCTTTACTGCTGGCATTACCGGCAAGATTGTGTAGTCATTGTTTGCCACGGATGCGCAGGCTTTGAATGCATGCGGCTACTGCAGCACAGCAACACAGCTTTAAACTGGCTTCACATGACCGGGTTGGATCCTGTAGTGGAATCCATCTGTAAAGCCGTCGGGCGACCCGGCATACCTGTGGTTTCTGTATTACATACTAGCTGATATACCCGGCTTTGCCCGAGTTAATTTAGTACTGGTGTTTATCTGGTGTTCACACGGAAAATCTTATGAAGTCGTGCTTACTTTAGAGATACTGAGGAAAAACATATGTTCACCATTTTGCATAGTTCTCTGCGTTACCCAGGAAACACCACGTGGAGGTAACCATGCGACGTTTCCTTCATATAAAATGACATCAGGAAGTGAGAGAATTAGATTACGTACATAAAATTTGGACACTAATTCTTTTGCGCTTAGAATTGAATAATCGAGTTGGGACCTATTAACTTTTCATATTTATGACACAATCAATGCTTGTGCCAAATTTCATGTTTCTATGACATTGGGAAGTGAGAGATTTGGATTATGTATGTAAAATTTGGACGAGAATTCTTTTGCGCATAGAATTGAATAATCGAGTTGGGACCCATTAGCTTTCCCTATTTATGACATAATCAATGCTCGTGCCAAATTTCCTGTTTCTATGACACCGGAAAGTGAGAAAATTAGATTCCGTACGTAAAATTTGGACGCTAATTCTTTTGCGCATAGAATTGAATAATGGAGTTGGGACCCATTAGCTTTTCCTATTTATGACATAATCAATGCTCGTGCCAAATATCCCGTTTCTATGACACCGGAAAGTGAAAAAATTACATTCCGCACGTAAAATTTGGACGCTAATTCTTTTGCGCAGAGAATCGAATAATCGAGTTGGGACCCATTAGCTTTTCCTATTTATGACATAATCAATGCTCGTGCCAAATTTCCCGTTTCTATGACACCGGAAAGTGAGAAAATTAGATTCCGTACGTAAAATTTGGACGCTAATTCTTTTGCGCATAGAATTTAATAATGGAGTTGGGACCCATTAGCTTTTACTATTTATGACATAATCAATGCTTGTGCCAAATTTCCTGTTTCTATGACACTGGAAAGTGAAGAAATTACATTCCGCACGTAAAATTTCGACGCCAATTCTTTTGCGCTAGAATTGAATAATGGAGTTGGGACCTATTAACTTTTCCTATTTATGACATAATCAATGCTCGTGCCAAATTTCCTGTTTCTATGACACCAGAAAGTGAGAAAATTAGATTCCGTACGTAAAATTTGGACGCTAATTCTTTTGCGCATAGAATTGAATAATCGAGTTGGGACCCATTAGCTTTTCCTATTTATGACATAATCAATGCTCGTGCCAAATTTCCTGTTTCTATGACACCGGAAAGTGAGAAAATTACATTCCGCACGTAAAATTTTGACGCCAATTCTTTTGCGCTAGAATTGAATAATCGAGTTGGGACCCATTCGCTTTTCCTATTAATGACATAATCAATGCTCATGCCAAATTTCACGTTTCTCTGACACCGGAAAGTGAGAAAATTACATTCCGCACGTAAAATTTGGATGCTAATTCTTTTGCGCATAGAATTGAATAATCGAGTTGGGACCCATTAGCTTTTCCTTTTTATGACATAATCAATGCTCGTGCCAAATTTCACGTTTCTATGACATTGGGAAGTGAGAGATTTAGATTATGTACGTAAAATTTTGACGCCAATTCTTTTGCACATAGAATTGAACAATCGAGTTGGGACCTATTAACTTTTCCTATGTATGACATAATCAATGCTCGTGCCAAATTTCCCGTTTCTATGACATTGGGAAGTGAGAGATTTAGATTATGTACGTTAAATTTCGACGCCAATTCTTTTGCGCTAGAATTGAATAATCGAGTTGGGACCCAATTTTATTTTCCTATTTTGGAGAAAATCTATGCTTGCGCCAAATTTCATGTTTCTACGACATTGGGAAGTTGGGGAACTTTTGGCGAGTCAGTCAGTAAGTGAGTCAGTGAGTCAGTGAGGGCTTTTAGCTTTATATATAAGGACTAGCGTACCCGTCGCGCGTTGCCGCGAAGACATACATACATACATACATACATACATACATTCGTTTTTATATATCTAGATAAAAACCAATCACAGTGCAGCTTTCAAGTTACCTCAGTGGTATAATATATAACAACCAATCACAGCGCAGCTTTCATGTTACCTCAGCAGTATAATATATAACAACCAATCACAGCACAGCTTTCATGTTACCTCAGCAGGATAATATATAGCAACCAATCACAGCACAGCTTTCATGTTACCTCAGCAGTATAAGAAATAGCAACCAATCAGAGCACAGATTTCATTTTACCTCAGCAGTATAAGAAATTGCAACCAATCACAGCACAGCTTTCATTTTACCTCAGCATTCTCAATATCCAGCCATTGTCTTGCGAAATGTTCGGCGGATGCATCATTTTGTAGTTGAACACGCTTGCTCGTAATGCCTTTTGCTTTTGTGCTTGAGATGGAAATCAAACGATCTTTGTCTGGGGGGCATAACTGTCGACGATGCTCGCAGGATAGTTGTACTATGCCAGTAATCTTCCCAGGAGTGTACTCAACAACTTCCCAAAGTTTCATGGCGATTAGATGAATGGTGTAGTAACGCAAAAAGGACAGACAGACATACATTCCTTTTTATATAAATAGATGACATCAGGAAGTGAGAGAATTAGATTCCGTATGTAAAATTTGGACGCTAATTATTTTGCGCTTAGAATCGAATAATTGACTTGCGACCCATTAACTTTTCCTATTTATGAGATAATCAACGCTTGTGCCAAATTTCAAGTTTCTATGACATTGGGAAGTGAGAAAATTATATTCCGTACGTAAAATTTGGACGCTAATTCTTTGGCGCTTAGAATTGAATAATCGAGTTGGGACCCATTAGCTTTTCCTATTTATGACATAATCAATGCTCATGCCAAATTTCAAGTTTCTATGACATTGGGAAGCGAGAAAATTAGATTCCGTACGTAAAATTTGGACGCTAATTCTTTGGCGCTTAGAATTGAATAATCGAGTTGGGACCCATTAACTTTACCTATTTATGACATAATCAATGCTTGTGCCAAATTTCAAGTTTCTATGACATTGGGAAGTGAGAAAATTAGATTCCGTACGTAAAATTTGGATGCTAATTCTTTTGCGCTTAGAATCGAATAATCGAGTTGGGACCCATTATCTTTTCCTATTTATGACATAATCAATGCTCCTGCCAAATTTCATGTTTCTACGACATCGGGAAGTAAGAGAATTAGTGGCAGTAGTCAAACGATCTACGTGGAGGGGGGGTGCAACTGTCGACGACGCTCGCATGTGCGCCATTTATCGTAGGATAGTTTTACTATGCCTATAATCTTCCCAGGAGTGTACTCAACAACTTCCCAAAGTTTCATGGCGATCGGATGAATGGTGTAGTAGCGCATAAAGGACAAACAGACAGACAGACAGACACGCAGACATACATTCAATTTTATATATATAGATGACCACAGTGGATCGCCATTGTTCATGTGCAGTACAGATTTTCTTTTCAATATTTGTATTTCCCACATCATTGTTTAGTGAAGGGTACCTGCAGTCTATGCACAATGTTAATTGCATATGGACTGTGGATCGGATAGCCGCCATTGACTTCAATGGAGACCGTCCGCAGAAAAATAGAGCATGCTGCGATTTTTTTTTCTCCGCTAGTGGAATACACAATTTGTATTCGCCAGTGTGAGCGATATACCGAAAGTACATACCATTCAATGCGTGTGATTTGCTGTTGATTATCCGTGCAGATGCCCATTGCGGATTCTGCTATAGGAATCCGGTCGCATGAAGCCAGCCTTAGGTTACGCTAAACATTGTAAAACGCCTCCATTGATTTCAATGAGACTCCTCAGACTAGAGTTCAAATGCAGTTTTTCTATCAACATATTTTTAGAGCGCTGCCTCTTCTATTTTCGGCCATTCAAGCGTTTTGTAAATGCTACAGTGAAGGAAATAAGTATTTGATCCGTTGCTGATTTTGTAAATTTGCCCACTCTCAAAGACATGAACAGTCTATAATTTTTAGGGTAGGTTAATTTTAATAGTGAAAGATAGAATATCTCCAAAAAATCCAGAAAATCACATTGTCTAAATTATATATATTTATTTGCATTTTGCACAGAGAAATAAGTATTTGATCCCTTTGGCACACAAGACTTAATACTTGGTGGCCAAACCCTTGTTGCCAAGCACAGCAGTCAGACATTTTTTGTAGTTGATGATGAGGTTTGCGCACATGTCAGAAGGAATTTTGGTCCACTCCTCTTTGCAGATCATCTCTAAATCATTAAGATTTCAAGACTGTTGCTTGGCAACTTTGATCTTCAGCTCCCTCCATAAGTTTTCTATGGGATTAAGGTCTGGAGACTGGGTAGGCCACTCCATAACCTTAATGTGCTCTTGGCTGTATGTTTTGGGTTATTGTTGTGCTAGAAGACCCAGGCACGACCCATTTATAATGTCCTGGTGGAGGGAAGGAGGTTGTCACTCAGGATTTTACGGTACATGGCTCCATCCATTCTCCCATTGATGCGGTGAAGTAGTCCCGTGCCCTTAGCAGAGAAACACCCCAAAAACATAATGTTTCCAGCTCCATGCTTGACAGTGGGGATGGTGTTCTTTGGGTCATAGGCAGCATTTTTCTTCCTCCAAACACGGCGAGTTAAGTTAATGCCAAAGAGCTCAATTTGTGTCTCATCTGACCACAGCACCTTCTCCCAGTCACTCTCAGAATCATCCAAACTTCAGAGGGGCCTGCACATGTGCCTTCTTGAGCAGGGGAACCTTGTGGGCACTGCAGGATTTTAATCCATTACAGCGTAAAGTGTTACCAATGGTTTTCTTTGTGACTGTGGTTCCAGCTGCCTTGAGATCATTAACCAGTTCCCCCCGTGTAGTTTTAAGCTGATCTCTCAGCTTCCTCCTGATGAAGGATACCCCATGAGGTGAGATTTTGCATGGAGCTCCAAATCGATGCCAATTGACAGTCATTTTGTGTGTCTTCCATTTTCTTCTACTGCACCAACAGTTGTCTCCTTCTCACCCAGCGTCTTACTTATGGTTTTGTAGCCCATTCTAGCCCTGTGCAGGTCTATGATCTTGTGCCTGACATTCTCAGAAAGCTCTTTGGTCTTGCCCATGTTGTAGAGGTTAGAGTCTGGTGGATTAATTGAGTCTGTGGACAGGAGTCTCTTATACAGCTGTCTTTAATGCAGGTAACGAGTTGATTAGGAGCGTCTAACTGGTCTGGAGGAGCCTGAACTCTTAATAGTCGGTAAGGGATCAAATACCTATTTCTCTGTGCAAAATGCAAATAAATATATATAATTTAGACAATGTGATTTTCTGGATTTTTTTGGGGGGGATATTCCATCTCTCACTGTTAAAATTAACCTACCCTAAAAATTATAGACTGTTCATTTCATTGACAGTGGGCAAACTTACAAAATCAGCAAGGGATCAAATACTTATTTCCTTCACTATATGTGTTGCCCATTGAAATCAATGGGGAGCATTTTTAGCTCTGACGAATGCTATGTACAATGTTTTACTGCGTTTTTGAACACCACTTTCTATGCTACCAGGAGGGAAACTGAAAGTGGTGACGTCATCGGCTTTCTTTTGCCTGCGTTATTACTGCGCTAAAAGTTTAGAGAAATGTTTCACTTTGTAGCTGTGAGAGCAGTGTCTATGTGCAAGTCCTGGCGGATACTGTGTGGCCTCCTTTGAGTATCTTGTGAGACTGAAATGTTGAAAAACAGGTTTACTAATTAAAAAAATCCCTCCCCCTTTGCAACAGTCTGTATAAGAGGTTGGATCTTGTACAGAGTACTACCGTAGTCGCCTCGCCCTGTGAGGACATAGGCTTGTTTGCGGGGCTGTAGATGCTGGCACCTGGACACAGCTAGACTTGGTTGCAAGTCTACTTGGGCACCTGGACAGTGCATAGCTGACAGATCCAGCCCAGAAAAGTCTCCATGTCACAGAGTGTCCGTGTAATCTGAACGATACCTTATATTAGAATGTCTGGGGAACAGGATTGGAACAAGAAGTCGGTCAGAATTTTGTCAAGAAAGGAAGGAAATACAAAATGTGCTGACTGCGGAGAGCCAGGTGAGAGAAATGGAGAGAAGAGGCAGGTGGGCTGAACACAGTAAAAAAAGCACACAAGGAAATAATGGGAGGGAAAAATGCAGAATAAATTCCAAGTTAATTCTCAGTGCACGTCTGTATTGTCTGTGTTTTGTACTTTCGCAATGTCTTGCAGCTTTGTTAGCTTAGCGCAGGTTTTAGCCATGAAGTGCAAACAATGGGGACAACAAAAGGCTAATAAATACCCGTCTCTTATGGACTGTAGTCCGTATAGCCTCTTAATAACCTATTCTGACTTTTTGCATCATTAGGGAATAACATTAAAATTCCACATAGGTGCTCGGTCTTAGCCATGAGAACTGTAGCCAAAGGGGAAGGAGCAGTAAATTATTGTCCTTGCCCAACCCAGCTAAACGTTCAGTAGTAGCCTGAATCAGTGATTTCCTTATTGTACATGATTAGAGCTAATAGGAAGCTGCTGCAATATTGCTCAACATCCTGCTACATTACCCCAGTATTGTAAATGCTTACATTTCCGTAATGCAGATGCAGAATAGAAAAATGGGTGGAGCAAAACCCATGTGGTGGGCGTGGCCTAAAGAAAAGGCAAGGGCTGTATGGATTTGAATTGTACAAGTTATTCTGGAGGTGCTACCGAACAGATACTGCGTCACCCAAGTGGGTGAACGAAGAGACAAAAAACTGGTGAGACGGAAATACACGTTTCGGTGTGAGACCCCTTCATCAGTTCAGCTGGATCACATACATTCATGGACCTGATGAATTTGAGGTCTCAACTGCCATCAAAGAGTACCGGGATATTGGTGGAGAGTGCAGGGGACAGGACTGGAGAAGGTTTCACAAATCTGTGAAATTTGTGAAAACGTCTTCATTCCTGACCCTCCACCGACAGTCTCCTACTCTTCCCTATAGTTGGGACCTCACCTTTATCAGGCCCCTTACTGTATGCAATCCAGCTGAACTGATCAAGAGTTCTCGTCCTGAAAATTGTATTTTAATGCTAGTTGTCTATATCACCAAATAAAGGAGAAGTTGAACCTTATTGTTCTAGTAATTTGATTGCTTCTGGAGCAATGCACAGAGCCACCAGTTTTTTGTGTCTCAATTTCTGTTATTCAGCTTTGTCTGAGCGCTGTAGAACTATTTTCATGATTTTTTTTTTTTGTGGAGGGAGGTTTTAATATATGTCCAAATGTACAGCCTGGAGCAGTTTTACAGATTTGTGAATGAGCCATTATGAGCCAACCATACATGCTCCTCTGGGAAATTTGTATATGCAAATAGGGAGGTGGTATAATGCATCTGCAGCCTATTAGAAAGTAGCATATCTACAAGTCAATGTCATTCAAGTCTGACATTTGTTTAGCAAGCCTTGTAACAATGACTGGGAATATAAGCCAAAGTCTTCTCCAGAAAGAAAAGATGACCATGTGCAGACAGAGTGTTTTAGGATCTTTGCCCCTCATAAGCACACAGTAGGTTGCTAGTTTGGCTAAATGAGAGGCCTATGATGTGGGTCATGGAAGGTATAGTTCCTCCATAGGGAGAGCCCCCTAGAAGGTGTGAGGAGACTTATGAGACCATTCATACATACACTCTGGGAAATTTGTATATACAAATATGAAAATCATACATTGCCCCTGTAGCGCCACCTGTTAGAAAGTAGCATACCTACAAGTCAATGCCTGACTTTTTAAGAGACCATCTTACAATGACTAGGAATATAAGCCAACGTCTTCTCCAGAAGGAAAAGATAACCATGTGCAGACAGAGTGTTTCAAAGTTTTTGCCCCTCATCAGTGTACAGTGGGTTGCTTGAGATGCCTATGATGTGGGTCAGGAAGGGTATATTTTACATAGTAACATGCTGAAAAAAGACAAATGTCCACCCACACCCCCACTCCTTGTTGATCCAGAGGAAGGTAAGAAAAAGCCAATGAGGCAGAAGCCAATTTATTCCATTTTGGGGGGGAAAATTCCTTCCCGACTCCATAATGGCATTCAGAATAATCCCTGGATCAACATTTAATGTTTCAACATTTGGAGTTTCTACCTGACTCCAAGACTGGCTGTCGGAAGATACCCGAATCAACAACCCTTCTAACTATTTAATGCTTATATCCTGTAATATCCTAGCACTCTAGAAACGCATCTAGTCCCCTCTTAAACTCCTCTATTGATGTTGCCATCACCACATCCTCAGGCAGAGAGTTCCACAGTCTCACTGCTCTTACAGTAAAGAACCCCCTTCTATGTTGGTGATGAAAACGGCTTTCTTCTAGACGTAGAGAATGTCCTCTTGTTACCGTCACAGTCCTGGATAAGAACAGATCATGGGAGAGATCCTTGTATTGTCCCCTAATGTATTTATACATAGTTATTTGGTCGCCCCTTAACAGTCTTTTTTCCAGGATAAATAATCCCAATTTTGATAGCCTCTCTGGATATTCCAGTCCTCCCATTCTGTTTATTAATTTAGTTGTCCTTCTTTGAACCCCTTCAAGTACTGCAACATCCTTCCTGAGCACCGATGTCCAGAACTGTACACAGTATTCTATGTGAGACCTGACAAGTGCCTTATATAGTAGAAGAATAATGTTCTAGTCCCTCGCCTCTTCACCTCTTTTAATGCACCCCAAAACTTTATTTGCCTTTGCAGCAGCTGACTGGCATTGACTGCTCTAGTTAAGTCTACAGTCAACTAATAACCCCAGGTCTTTTTCCATCTCAATTTTCCCCAGCAGTACCCCATTTAGTGTAGTTATCAATGTATTTATATTGAACTTCATTTGCCATTTTTCTTCCCAAGCCCCCAGTTTATCTAGGTCCATTTGCAGCTGTTCATTGTCCTCCTTAATAAGAGTTCCTAGTAGGTGTGAAGAAACCTATAATGGCCCATTTAGACACAACGATTATCTCTCAAACAATAATCGTTGTGTCATTTACAGCGCAAGATGATCCCTCAAACGTTGAGCGATCACCTTGCGCTCCGAGTGGAGGATGCAAAAGACAAGCAGGGTGTCCCCGCTTGTCTTATGCATTCAGCTGTTCCCGGCTCGGAGTGCCCAGCTGTTATACAGTCGAGCGCTCCGAGTGGAGGAGCGTGGCCTCCCCGCTTGTCTTCTGCATCCAGCTGTTCTCTGCTCGGAGCGCCTGGCTGTTATACAACCGAGAAATCCGAGCAGGGTATGGAAAACAGAGCTGGACCGCTCTGTTCTTCATACCTCACCTGTCATCAGGCTGCGGGATACAGCTAAAACAATAGTATCAGCTATATCCCGCTATGAATCCCTGATAAGGCTCTGAAAGACAACGATGAGTGATGGCTTAACGAAAACTGCAGGATGTCAGTGCAGTTACACACAACGATTATTGCTCAAAAGATGGCTTTTGAGCGAATTTTGAGCGATAATTGTTGTGTCTAAATGGGGCTTTAGGTCATGCATGCTCAAATTTGATTATGCAGATACGGAGATGGAAGAATGCCTCTACAACACCACCTATTAGAAGGTAGCATTTCAACAAATCAATGAGATAAGGGAAGGAGACAGCAGCAAACCAAAAGGAATACCACCTCTGTGGGTGAGCAGAGTGTAATTTTGTGCTGCTTCACAAACGATCCAGACTTCAGTGGACCAAAGATGGTAATCCAAAATGAATCAGAAAGCAGCACAGCGGGAAAAAGTCTTTACGCTGTCATCTTGTGAATAAAATCCTTGTTTTTAATGGAACATCAGAGAATAAAACATGGCAGAGTACGACGTTTCGGCTGACATAGCGGCCTTTGTCAAGCCGCTGTGTCAGCCAAAACGTCGTACTCTGCCATGTTTTATTCTTCAATAAATCAATGTCTGACCTTTTAACAGGTCTTCTAATAATGGAGCTCTACGGCCTTATTCACACATGCATATTTTTATGGCCATATTTTATATTCATTGTGTATGGTAGGCATGGGCAGTTGCTTGTTGTTTTTTTCCCCAATATATTTGTATTTTATTCAGTTTTTACTTTTTTTACATCTATGTCCCATCTGGATATATTCACACTTTCTTTTTTGTCTTCTTACTTTGTAGTTTTCTACTTTAGCTGCAGCATCCATAGTATATATATGTAGACTAGAGTTCATCCTGCAAAAAACAAGCCCCTATATAGCTCTGTCGAAGGAAAAATAAAAATGTTATGGCTCTTGGAATGCAGCAACACAAAAACAAATCTTTTCCCCAATCCCCGTACAAAAAAAAAAATATACATTATATGTATATTAAATGATGCCACTAGAAAATACAACTTGTCCTGCAAAAAACCCAGCCCTCGTACGGTTAAGTTGATGGAAAACTTAAAAAGTAATGGCTGCTGTATTGGGATGATGAAAATATTGAAAAATAAAGTTGGTCGTTAAGGCATAAACTGGTTTGGCCACTAAGGGGTTAAAGAAGCAGGGGAAAAAAACACACTACATTGTGAATCTAGATATTTCATGCATTCAGTATGACGTCGGCCTCTTGGGTTATTATGTTTCTACAAAATAATATGAATGAAAACGTGGAGGAAACCCAGTGGACCAACATAGGGCTTAACGGACATGACACTGGCGCAGTACTGATATAATAATGATAATACCATATAAATCCAGCCAAGGCCAGACATGTTTTTTATGGCAGTATAAGCTCTTTATTTCTGTTGTAATTGTGGAGGAGGACTAATATGCCCACTTTTGTATCCATGCAACATCCAGAAACACAGCCTTCACTGACCATCTTGTATTTTTTATTTAAGACCCTCAATGGGCCTCCTATACTCTGGGGGTCTTTGTGTGTGTGACCTGTTGTGGCATTCACCGGAATCTCCCTGAAATCAGTAAAGTGAAGTCTTTGACTATGGCCAAATGGGAAGAAGACCAGATTCAGGTAATGGAACCCTTTCTTCTTTCATACCATGTACAAATCATTTCCTTATACTTTATTATAAACCATGATATTCAATATATTGTTTTCCTCTCATCACTGGGGACCTAAAGATAATAAAGCCCATTTATCACATTACATTATGATATAAAGTACATTTACAACCTACAAAAATAAAACTAGGTAAAAGCTTCTGCTTATCCCATTGAAGTGAAAAAGGAAATCTCAGGCTGAGATAATCATATTACGGAGAATGAAGTGGCTGAATTGGATTACTGGATATATCCCCCTCTTAACGTAGACATATTCACTATTACACCCCACTATGGCAAATATGAATATAATAACTTTTTATATATTTTGATTAACTTTATCATCTGAAAGAAACAGACTTTTGACTGTTTTTGAAATATACTTTGTAAAGTATTAAAAACTTTTATGCATGCCTGATGTATAACAAAAGTTAGAACCGAAGGTCAAAAGTTTGAAGTAAAATAAGCGGCTTGAGACATATTTGTAGTGAGTAAAGCTTGTTGATAAAAGAGATTAGCGGCATTATGCAGCATATTTTAGAGGGCAATAGTTTAGGAGATAAGTAACAATAAAGAGAACTAAATACATGCGGCATAAAAATCACAGCTTTTTACCGACGTAGGGAACTGCATTTTTGTGTTTTTGCACGCATATGGCTGCGCATGAACAACTTATTTTAAGCACACTGTCCTACACTGGCTCCCTGTTTGTTTGTTTTTTTAATGCTTCTTCTTATGTTTCCTAGCTGCAAGCGGAAAAAATGCCGTAATACGCGATGTAATTCTGTATGTACTGCGTTCTTAACGCACCCATAGAAAACAATAGGGCTGTTCACACTGTAAGCAGGTAATGGGTGAGGTTGTGGATGGAGTATATCTCCCTCCCAGGCTCTCAGTGTGGACATGGTGGAGATCCAGTCCATAGCTTCACCCTGGCTCTCAACTCAGCTATAGGCACTAACCCCCTTACTGGAGCATAAAAGACTGCAGCTCCAGGGAGTCAGTGTCTGTCAAGCTGAGGAGGGAGCAACACCTCAGGCCTTAGTCAGACGGGCGTTTTTTCGCACGATTTGCGGATCGCATGACGGATGCGCATCCGCAAATCGCGTGACCGGGGCCCAAAAATCTGCTCCTAGCCGCGTTTCATTAGAAACGGGCCGGAGCTGTCCAGCGCATTGCATTCAATGGAGCCGGCAATACAGCCGGCTCCATTGAAAGCAATGCGCTGCGGGCGAGTGTGGGATGAATTGTCGGGAAGGGCTTAAATATATAAGCCCTTACCTGCAATTCATCCAGAAATGTGTTAAAATAAAAAAAATATATATACTCACCTTGTCCCGGCAGCGGGAGTTCAGCGCGGCCGGCCTGCAGTGGGTGTGAAGGGGGTGTGAGTCAGGCCTGCCCCTGATTGTCTCAGCTGCCGCCGGCCCCATTGAGCGCATATAGAGAAGAGAACAGGAATCGCAGATCGCAGATAGGTGCGATCTGCGATTTCTGTTCTATAATTTATCGGACGAGCGCATAAAAAGCGCTCATGTGTCCGATACCATTGCAAAGCAATGGTTTTAAAAAATCGCCGGACGCATGCGCATGCGCAAATCGGGCGAAAAAACGCCCGTCTGACTAAGGCCTCACTGTGTGGACCTGAGCACCCTGCGTGGTGCCCCTGTTATTTTGAGAAGGACTTCTCTATTTTGCTTTGGCTTTGTTTGGACTTTACTTTATAATAAAACTGAGCAAGTTTTATTTACCTGCTGATCCAGTGTGTCTTTGCCGCCCCACCCCCTGGAGGACTTTCTGACAACACGTCATCAATACGTGGTAAAATAGAATATGCTGCGTTCTTTTTTTAAGGCCCATTTACACTGAAAGACAATCGCTCAAACGACAGTTTGAGTGACAGTTTTGAGCAATCATCTTTGCATAACTAACTTTAAGTAGCTAATTAGCTACTTAAGAGTCACCGAGACAGTATATTCCTTCAGTTAAATTTATAGAACTAATCACTAAAGAAGAAATGTAATTAAAACTACTAACTTTATTGAAAATTCTTAAAAACCTATTAATGGACAGACTGAGACATATATTTTTCAAAAATGAGGGGGGGGGGGGATTTATTGATAGCCAGAAAATTCCCCCACCCCGAAAAAGAGAAGAAACCTGTTCTCTTTGATTGTACTATTGTTCCAAACGCAGTGTGTCAATATACCTTATTAGTGTTTGTACTGCAGGTGGAGACACCCCCTAGTTGTTAATTCAGTAAGATCAGCAGATCGGGAAGGTTATTCCCTTTTTAAAAATTATCTAAGAGCCTCTTTGCGGTCTCACAGATTGATAATATTCACAAAAAGGAGTTAAGATAGTATGTGATGATTACTAAATATCTACACTTTCAGATACATTCCAAAATGCACCTCTTTAATACTTCATTGGCCCTATATATGATATCACAAAACGGGGAAACTGGTGCATAATATTGACCCCTCTATGTCCACAGATACGGCCCACTGAACCAGTGTGACCCAGAATTAGGAAATGAAGGTGTGCTGGATAGAATATAAAACACTCCTGATGATTCCCTTAAATGAGATGTAGCAGTGGAAAGGACGGGGTTAATTATAAGCAGGACCGCTATAGCAGGCACACATATAGTCCTTTTAGTATTCTACATATGTTGCCCCATAGCCCAAACACAGTGCTAACAATATATTGTAAAGTGTCTGTTTGGGGGTCCAGTGCACAAGGAGGTAAAGTTTCCCTATGTATGTAAATGTGAAGCCAGCGCGCTATCAGTCAATCAGCTTCCCCGATATCATGCCAGGTATTCCATTTCTTGCAGTGAATAGGTTTTGATTAGAGATGAGTGAGTATACTCGCTAAAGGCAATTGCTCGAGCGAGCATTGCCTTTAGCGAGTACCTGCCCGTTCGAGACTGAAGGTTCGGGTGCCGGCGGCGGGCAGGGAGCTGCAGGGGAGAGCGGGGAGGAACGGAGGGGAGATCTCTCTCTCCCTCTCTCCCCCCCCCCCCCCCCGCTCCCTCCTGCTGACAGCCGCTACTCACCGCTCCCCCGCGCCGGCGCCCGAACCTTCAGTATCGAGCGGGCAGGTACTCGCTAAAGGCAATGCTCGCTCGACTCTAGTTTTAATGCATAAGTTCACCCAAATTTCTAAATGGAACTCCCTGCTAACTATTCTGGCATTAATTGCCTTAATAGGAGATGGCTGACTGGGCATCTTTGTAGGCGCCTAACGAGAGGTATCGGGCAGCCGGCGATGTAATTGTGTATGTACTGCGTTCTTAACGCACCGCTAGAAAACAATAGGACTGTTCAGACTTAAAGGGGTTGTCCCGCGCCGAAACGGGTTTTTTTTTTTCAATAGCCCCCCCCCCCGTTCGGCGCGAGACAAACCCAATGCAGGGGTAAAAAAAAAAAAGTCCAGTACTTACCCGAATCCCCGTGCTCCCGCGACTTCTTACTTACCTTAGTAAGATGGCCGCCGGGATCTTCACCCACGATGCACCGCGGGTCTTCTCCCATGGTGCACCGTGGGCTCTGTGCGCTCCATTGCCGATTCCAGCCTCCTGATTGGCTGGAATCGGCACACGTGACGGGGCGGAGCTACAAGGAGCAGCTCTCCGGCACGAGCGACCCCATTCGGAAGGGAGAAGACCGGACTGCGCAAGCGCGTCTAATCGGGCGATTAGACGCTGAAATTAGACGGCACCATGGAGACGAGGACGCCAGCAACGGAACAGGTAAGTGAATAACTTCTGTATGGCTCATAATTAATGCACAATGTACATTACAAAGTGCATTAATATGGCCATACAGAAGTGTATAACCCCACTTGCTTTCGCGGGACAACCCCTTTAATACACGGTAAAATAGAATATGCTGCGTTCTCTTTTTTTAAGGCCCATTTACACTGAAAGATAATCGCTCAAATGACAGTTTGAGTGCAGTTTTGAGCAATCATCGTTGCATAACTAACTCTAAGTAGCTAATTAGCTACTTAAGAGTTAATGCAGGCAGAGCAGGATACAGTCGCGATAGCTCCAGAGACAAAGCAGCTGTTTTGTATATGCAAACAGCTGCATTGTTCTCAGAGCTTTCAGCTGGTGTCCTGCTGAGAACTGCCGTTGCTCCATTTTAGCGCAGATTTCGCTGCCTCAATAGATGTCTATGGATGCGAGCTATGCGTAGCCCATATGCAATTAACATTGTGTATAAGCAGCGGAAACACTCGCAACACGATAGCGAGATAGGTAGAAAAGCTGGAATGCTAGCTGGAGGGGAAAGAAATCTTTTTTCTGCGCAGACAATACGCTATGCATACACGTACATCCACGTGGAAAAACGCATGAATCCACGATCTTCCACAATTGTTTTCCGCAAAGAATCGCAGGTCTTCTGCTGCGGAAATCCACAGGTGCTTATGGAGTTGTTACTTAGACAATAGGCACATATAGAAAAGTGTTGCAGTTAGTCATATGTAAGTTTTACTAAGAGAAACAAAATCATATTCTCACAAATATAATACATTTTAGGCCTCCTGCACATGAGCAGATCAGACCCCGCTTGCGGAATTCCCGCAGTGGAGTTCGAACCGTTGTCCGGCCGGTGATTCCCATGTACCTTTCCACTGGTCTTCTCCTCTGCTGTGAATGTGCAGGCCGGCACACATGCGCAGTACAGAGGACGCCACGTCATTGCCATAATGATGATTGCAGCATGGCCACAGGAGGGACTGCTTCCATTGACTTCAATGGAAGCCGGCCATGCATAGCCCGCACAAAATTGCCGCATGCTTTGATTTCTCCCCCGCAAGCGGACAATTGCAATAGATTTCCACTCGTGGGCAGGAAATCGCGAATTCTTATAGCATGCTATGAGCTGCATTTGCAGCAGCAGAATCCGGTGGCGTAATCCCGCTCTGGATTTCGCAGTGCAAATCCGACCGTCTGCAGGAGACCTTAAGGGCTACCAAAAATAAAAAAAATGTTAAGCAGCAAGCTTTACAGACTAATAACAATAATCTTTATTTGTATAGCCCAACTTATTCCGCAGTGCTATCGAGGCACATGGGGAACACAAACAATATGAAGATTACAGAAAATACAAAAGTTACATGTGGTATTCAATTATTTGGAAACAAAGGGGGTGGGGGTGATATAGAAGGTACAGGGGCAGGCGGTGGAGCAAGGGGGAACACAGTAATGCGATGATAACATGTAATATACGGTTTTTAGGACACAAAAGGGGTGGGGATAGTACAGGAGGTATGGGGCAGGAAGGGTACATGATAGGCAAAAGTGGAAAGCCATAGTAAAAGGCAGGAGGCATATTGGGGAGCAGGGGGACTTGGCCAGCAGATTTGGTATGCCTCCCTTAAGAGGTGCGTTTTAAAGGCGCGTCTGAAGTTTCGTGCATCAGGAATTGTCTGGATGCCTTAAGGTAGAGCGTTCCAAAGGATTGGTGCTGCTCTAGAGAAGTCCTGTAGGCGAGCATATGAGCTTCGTATTAGAGGGGTGTTTACTCTGAGTGTGTTAGCAGAGCGGAGCATGCAGGATGGGTGATGTATGGACAGGAGGGAAGCGATGTACGGTGGAGCGGCGCCATGGAGAGATACTAAGGTCTCTTCATTAGAATCTACGGACTATAATGGGGTCAACTGGGCTTCCAGCATGTCAGCTAGTATTTTTCTGGATAGAATAGTGCAGGATTTTGTGCCCGTTCTACACCAGAGGCTCCAAATTAAGCCTTCAATGTAGATTTGCATTCTGCTCTGCTAGATCTGAAGATCACACTGCCCTCTTATAAGCAAAGTTATATAGTGATATTTCCTTCTAGAATTTTAACTCTTAGTTTTACTAACTTTCTCACTTGAACCTTTAGTTTCTTGACAGCCATGGCAATAATGCAGCTAAAGCTAAATATGAAGCTCATGTTCCCGTCTATTACTACAGACCCACATATGCGGACTGCCAGTAAGTACACCTATCAGGGACTTTTTCCATCTTTTCTTTTACTTATGTTAATGGGGTTTTCTGGAATTTTACTATTCGTGACCTATCCTCAGGACAGGTCATCAATAGTTGATCAGTGGGACCCCCAGTGAGGAGCTGATATTGCACCAGCTGTCAGTAGGGACAGAGACAGCAACTGACAGCTCCATACGCCTTGCAGTGACCTGGGTTGATAATTGCAGGCACAGCTCAGGTCATCAATAGTAAAGTCCTAGAAAAAAACCCTTAAACCTATAGTGTTGTGCCTGAAGATGCCAGCTTACAATGGACATGGTTATGTTGAATGTGAGTGTAATTGGTGTGTAGTTTTTTATTTATTTATTTACTTTGTCCAAGTTACATACGAAATTGATTGAAAAGTCTTCAATGGTGTCGATAAGAAAGAGCATTATGATCTTCATGGACTATTACTGCCACATTATTGGCCATACTGTTAAATGATGATTGCAGACTAATTTGCTTCAGTTCTACATTATGTATATGTTGATATCCAGCTTTAATCCTCCTAATGAGATGAATGTATGAACAATTCATTGATGGGATGTTCATCTTCTCCTTGCTGTTAGTTTGAGACCATTTGCTATGATGTGAACAAATTGTACAAAGCAAAGTAGCGCAGTTCTTCATAGCATCCAATCAGCTTCCAGCTATCCGTTTTTCTGAGAGTTAAAGAATTATTTCTTTTGGCAAGGAATGGGTTAGTATAGAAAATAAGGCATACTCGCTGCTCAGAAGCCTCCATCACACCAGAGTAGAAGCCCTAGTTGCTGCTGCTCTGTTACCAGAAGAAGCTGCAGCGGTTACGTGATGTTCATCATACAGATGACTGCTCAGCCAATCACTGGCTTCAGTGATCACCTGCCATTGCTGAAGCCAATAATTGGCTACACGGTCACTTGTACAATGAATGGCATGTGACTGCTGCAGCCTCTTCTGGAACAGGAGCAGCGGGGATCGGGTTTTTTTACTCTGGAAGGACCTCTGAGCAGCGGTCAGAATAGTTTTCTTCCCCCTTATTCTGACCCATTTCCTACCCAGAGAATTTTTTAACTCTTGGAAAAGTCCTTAAAATGAAAATTGCAACCACTCTACTCTTCTTTTTACTGATTTTGATAATTCTCTCTGACTATGGCTTTTAAAGGGCTTTTGCCAAGTTAGAGGGGATAACTTTTTGATTAGTAGGAGTTCAACTGCTGTTACCCTATTAATCCCGAGAATGTGGGTGCTGAAGGTCCTTGCATGAATGAAGCACTGCTGCTCCATTAATTTCAATGGGAGCGCCCGAGCTTGCCAAGCGCTTGTGCTGTGTAGTTTCCATTGTTCTCATTGAAATTAGTGGAGTGGCAGTTGTGCCTGCGGGGACTTTCTGGAACCCATTCTTGGGATCAGTGGAGGTCCCAGTGGACCAACCCCAATGGACATAAAGTTATTCCCTGTCTTGCGGATAGGGAATAAGTTTATAACTTAGCACAACCCTTTGGAAAGAAAGCTTATTGATTATGCTTCAGTATTTATCTTGGTTGTTAGTGGTAGCTGCAGTTACAAACACTATTGTGGTTTTTTTAATTTTAATGTTTTAATTAAAATTTTTAATTTTTTTAAAGTAAAGGCGCACTTAGACACAACGATTATCGCTTTTGAGCGATAATTGTTGTGTCTAAATGGGCCCATCTTTCAGTTTTCTGGCGAAGGACTTTAAGTTTTTAGTTCTGCTTACAAAAAAAAACATCCTTCAGCAGAACAGCTGATAAGCCCGACAGCAGGTTGTGTCTGCTGTCCATGGTGCTGAATTCTCCACGGGGAGCCTGTGGCTGAACAGTGGAGCTAATTACAGAGCTCGGACCTCCTGCTGAGTTCCGCAACAGCTGCTAGAAGCTCATTTGCATGCAAATGAAGCTAATAAAGTACTAATAGCAATTAGTGCCTATTAGTACTTTATGCAAAACGATCTCTGATCTTTCAATCTTTTGAAAGATATCTGTGTGTGTAAATGGGCCTTTGTATAGGATGATATAACCTATGTATCCTCCTAGATAATACTAATATATAATTTATACAAATCATTTCCCCTCACCTATTCCCCTTCTGTGCTGCTTTCCACAGCTGTAAAGATTGGTGTATGCTTAACTATCTCAAGTAGGTATTAATGGCATTTTATACCTGCAGATTTGGGAAAAATCATATAGGTTTACATCTATATGATAAAAAGGACCTTCGTCATCTTTGGGCTATTGATTTAGTCTGCATGCCTCTGTTATTTGGGTACTTTGGTGGTATGAAATACACATGAAGTATATGCCAATGTTTGGCCACTGCATAGTAGTAATGTGGTGTTTTATTGCACTGTCTGACACTGTTGTTGAGCACTTTGCTAGTAATAGTTAGGTATACATTGTATAGCACTCTTATTTTCTATACCTATATAGTGATACTGTTTTCAAGGGGTGAATAGCATTGTTAGCACCTAAAGGGGTTGTCCAGTTATAAACTATATAGTTTATATAGCAGGATAGGTAATCAATAATAGAACAATGGTTGTCCATTTCCAGGGACTCCCACCAATCAGATGTTCCCTGGATCTATGTGCTTGTGCTCAGGATGCAGAAAAGCTCTGTTCCCACTGCAGTGGCCATACTGGATACTGCAGGCCCAGCTTGCATTGAACTGAATGGGAACTTGGTCTTCAATACCAAGACTAGCCACTGCAGTGGGAACAGAGCTTTGTGCTTCCTGTAGAAATAAGCTCATTGTATGACTCAGCATACAACTGATTGTTAGGTGTTTGCCACTCAAGAACCCACCAATCTACTATTGATGGCCTGCCCTGCTGATGGGCCATTAAGGGGTTATAACTGGCCTATTAATAGCACTAATATTTTTCTGAGCTACTTTTTTTTTTTTTTTGTACAACACTCCCTTTTAGTGCGCTTGTTGTGTTTACATTCCTTGTTTGCTTCAGAGATCCCAAGCAGTGAAAAGATAAGAACTTTAATAACTCATGATTTCCATATTATAGTGCATATGTCAAAATCAAGACCTGCGGGCTGGATGCGTCCTGCCCCGTTATTTTATATGGCCCGCAAGATCTGTAAGCAGAAGAGCCTCTTCTGGATCAGAGAGTCCTGAGTTGTGCCAGGAAAACTCTCTGGGTCACTGTGGACTTTTTTGCGGCTTGCCACTGGGTACCAGGATTGCAGCTGTGGCTACACTTTGACATTTGGAGCATGCAAACTGAGTGCTGTAGTTCTTACTACAGCCTTCAGAGCCTTTGGTGTGCATACCCACTGAGCCTATTCTGCAGTACAGCGCTGCTTGCCGGGGCTGAGACCCTCAGACAGCTTGTACATCCCGCCTAGTCCTCTCTACCATACTGCAGAGGATAGTCTGTTCCTACCTGCCTGTCCATATCCTGTGAGCCTGCTGCCGGATTGGAGAGGAAATTATATTAAACTGCTGACTAAGGAATTTTTTTGGAAACTTTCACCAGGTTCTGCCAACTCCCATAATTTTTCCTTTTCTCTGACTACTTGGCAGTTAGAGTCAAGTGTTTGTGTTGGGAGACTTGTGCCCCATTTTTTCTGGACTCTCATCTGTCTGTTCTCCCCTTCATTTTTAATATATCCTTTAAATTATAATATTCCAATAATAAATGGCCCTTTGAAGGCAACAATAATGCGGCCCCTGTTATATTACATTCTTTTGCATAGTTAACTATTTAAATGTTCTTCTCAATCTCTGTTGTTTACAGTGTCTTGCGAGAACAGTGGATCCGGGCTAAGTATGAACGCCAACAGTTTATGAAAAAAGAAGGTTCTGATGGCCTTCCTGGTGGTAAGGAGGCAGGTTTATAACACAGCATCTTATTATCAGCATTTATTTATATTATAACATACACAAGAAAACTTTTTTCCCCATAGTTCACTATTCGTAGAGCAGGAACTCTTCTGTTGCATAGCTTTCAGAATCTTTTGCGTTTCATCAGGGCCACTCTGGGGATTTTTAAAATGCATTCATGATCTTGCTATGCCACCAGTATATATAAGTGAACTAATGTTACTTTGGTTAGTTATTTCTTTCTGTCTTTTCCCTCAGATGGTCATGTGATTTCAATACTGACCAGCTCAGATCTGCTTGGAGATATGGATTAATATTCTAGTCCAATTCTCAGTCAGTCTGTTGCTGTTACACAGATCTACCACTACAGCTGCCTGCACAGACACTCCTATCACAGTAACTGATGATGATCACATAGCTCCCGTCATACAGTTATAGTAGAGGAGATCACAGCTCATCCTCCTGACTGTATACTTATGGTGTGTAGCCTATATAGGTGAATACAGAAGGTAATGATAATTATTATAATTAAACTGCCCCTGCAAGCAGAATGGTATAACATTAGCTAATGCTGTGCTGATAAGCATCAGACAGGGGTTGCACTTCATGGAAGTAACAGGAATACATAGAAGAGACCTCCAGAGTGTGACACAATCAAGTGAGGGGAGCAAGGATGGAAAAATGTGTTTTCGCCAGAGTGGCCCTTTAAAACGTAAACATTTTCCAATGGATAAAGAGTGCTTTGAAAAATATATTTGTCTAGGTTGACCGAACATAATCCTTGGTAAAATAAAAAGTGGAATAATAATAATTAATGGAATCACTTCTGTCTGTGGCACACGGTGTATACATCCCACTAGATGTTAGAAGTAACAACTGTCATTTCAGGGGTGAAGGAAGGAATCTTATTCAAGAGAGGAAGAGATAATGGACAGTATTTGGCAAGGAAGTTTGTCCTGACAGAGATGGATGGCACTTTGAAATATTTCATAAAGCCTGATGTAAGTATCATTGGGAAGGGGATTAGATAAATGTCCTATTATGGACCTATATCTCACACATATAAGTCAGTGGAGGCGACGTGCTCTAAAGGGGTTGTAGCAGAATATCAAGTATAACTTGCTGATCAGATGGATTGCCGCTCTGGAACTTGGCATTCCAATTGAGCATGAATGGAACACTAGTCTGCTTCCGTGACCAGTGCTCCATTCAGTCTCCTCCTAACTGTGGGGATTTCACTAACACATAGTGAGGAGGATGAGGGAAAAGGAACCCCTGTTCTTGAGATCAACCCCACCGATCAGCAAATCAAAGTACTAACGTCCAGTTGTCTATGAGTGAGTTACATGCTCCTCCCCTGAGCATATGACGGTGACATCATCACAGGTCCTTCATCCCAGCCACGATTTCACCTCAGTAAGCAGCTGAATCACCAGAACTCTGAGCTCTGCCCCTGATCACATAAGGGTGACGTCATCACAGGTCCTTCAATATTTTAACCAACTCCAACCATCATCACAGGTCCTTCAGTGAGTTACATGTGATGAGGTCATTTACTATATTATAAAAGGCACATTGGGCCACCATAAACGCTGGTACAATAAATAATACTAATAACTAGTTATTCCCTCTCCACTGGTTGGGATTTCCTTCTATGAGCAGGAACCTAGAATCCTGTTTTTGGTGACATTTTGCCATTCTTGTATTACAGGATGATCATTCATGTGATGGGCTGGCTTGTATTACTACATAGCACCTGGGTGGTTGCAGCTTCTCCTGGCAAGATCAGCCAGGTGCCAGCGGTGGGCGATCTGCTGTTTGTACTGGGTGCCGCATTTTGAAAGGAGTTAACTGTGATGAGACAACGATTTTAAGTGTTCTGATTGGTAGCGCACATCAGTAACAACAAGCCGAAAGGGTTGTTTAGTCTTACGTAAATTAAGAGTAATGACTGTATAATGAGGCATTACTCAACTTTCACTCTGTGGCATTACTAGAAAGTGTAGCTAAGCTTGAATATATTGCACCCGATCCTACCATCAGTCATTTAAGCTGAGCACATATACATCCGATGGAGGTTTGTGACGGATGCCATACAGTGGTATCTGTCACCTATAGGGATCCATTGTAAAAAAAAAACAAAAAAAAAAACATATAGCACATGACTGCGGTAGCCCTCTATACAGGAAAGCGTAGTCTGCTGTGATTTTTCTTATAGATTTGGAAAATGGTATGCCAATACTTACCGGTCATTAGTAGGTCAGGTGAATGGGAGGCCTATGGAAACCTTAGCGTATACGCCGGGAGCACAGATGCAGTGTGCATTTAGCCTAAAGGTGCTTTAACACCTTTGCTGGGGATTCCATTTTTCAGCTCAGTTTGGGTAGTAGGAAAAGGGAATAACTGCAGCTGAATGGATCAGTCTCTTGACAGAACTGAATATTGCCAGGTGGACCACATTGACCCCATGGGGTCTGCTTGCTTTCTGCCCAGTTTTGGGGCAGAAGAAAAAAGTACTGTATGTAGTGCTCTTTCTTCCAATATTTTCAGCCAGATCTGTGACAGAACCTCATGCCAGAGGCTCCAACGCAGATGTGAAACAGTGTGTTTCTGCTCTTGTAGGTCTCTTCTTCAGTCTTTCTCCAGTAGTTTATTATAGTATGCAGTGGCAGCGGTTACTTTGTGTCTAATCTTATAATTTCTGTAAATGTGCATTAGATCATCCTATTACTTTTCAACTCCTACCATCCTATTTCAGGCAAAAGAACCCAAGGCTGTAATTAAAATTGATAGTATTAATGCCACCTTTCAGCCAGAGAAGATGAAACACAGCAATGGTTTACAGATCACATATGTCAAAGACAACAGAGCAAGAAATGTATTTGTCTACCACAATGATGGGCAGGTGAAGTAAAGCAGAACTGTTGCTTGTATAGTAGTGGTCCCAGTAGGGGGCAGTGTAAATACAAGAATCCCATATATGTGTTTTGTTTTTCCTTTTATTATATAAATTTAGAGGAACTTAGAGTATACTCATTTTTGAACGCAAACATCTACATAAATGTTCATTGACCTTGTAAATACACTACGTTTTGTAATACATTAAGAATTGTAACTGAACTTCTGTACAGTTACAATTCTGCAGGTTTAGGACCTGAAATATTACAATATCTCTTGCGGATTAGAACTCTGTTGATCTGCATAAATAAATATACTATAGAAAGAAATGCACTAACATGTCTCAGTAAGGCTCTTATGAGTGTTCTTAATAAAACTAGGGCCAGGCTCAAATGACCGGATAGGATTCCGAACGTGGGAGGTCCGCAGCAGATTCCTGCTGTGAGCCAGGCCGGTGACCCTGTGTACGGCACTAACCTGTATTGCGGATGACCGCGGAGGCTTGCAGGCGGTCATGCACAATACAGGTTTTTTGTTTTTTCTTTTTGTATTTCCCGTGCCGTCACTTAGTGATGACGCGGGTACCCGCAGCCCAAGCACAGTGTTACTTGCATATGGGCTATGGGTCTGATGGCCAAGCAGAGTCTGTGGCAAGATAGGGCATTCTGCGATTTTTCTTCCGCTAATGGAATACGTAATTCGTATCTGCGAGTGTGAAGGAAAAATTGAAAATACATGCCTTTCAATGCCTGCATTTTGACGCGGAAAATCCGTGCGAACGGCTATCGCAGATTCCACAATTAAAATCTGTTCGAATGAGACACCCCTGAGAAGCACTGATTCTTAGCTGATCCCTCAAGAAGTCCCCCCTTCCCCCATTCCAAACAGGTAGTAGTCAAATCACAAGTTTCTGCAGTCATTAATATTACAGCTTTCTGTTTCATTGACTAGTCCTACAGAATAGAGTGCCATGTTTTGCACAGAGGTCAACTTTAATGAGGTTGACTGGTTTGGAGAATTGCTAGTAGAGGCAGATCCCTAGTCTTGAATGTCCACCAATAATCCGGAGTGGAACGCGTCCACCAATAACTCTGCATTTCCACACATTACATGGCCATATTACATTTCAATTGCCACTATGTAATTCCTCATTTACCCTGTGGTGGGACTGCAGGGGAATTAAACACTTGCTACCAGGTTTCCCTGCAGACTATTTTCAGGAGACACTTATCATTTTTAGCTCAAACCAGTTTGGACTACAGGCCCATTTAGACCCAACGATTCTCGCTCAAAATTCGCTCAAAGCCGTCTTTTGAGTGAGAATCGCTGGATCTAAATGCACGAACATTGTGCAGTTTTCGTTAACGATTCGTTCATCGTTGTCTTTCAGCTTGCTGAAAAACAACGATGAGCAGCAACAATGAGTCTTATGAGTGCCGCGCATTTGTTTCAGTTGGTATCCCACTCGGAGACCACAGCAGAAGTATACAGAAGACAAGTGGTCCAGCTGTGTTCTGCATACCCCGTTCGGAGCGCTCAGCTGTATAACAGCTGTGCACTCCGTGAACACAGAAGGAGTATGCAAAGACAGCGTTCCAGCTATGTTCTGCATACCCCAGTCAGAGCGGTCAGCTGTATACCAGCTGAGCGCTCTGTGAACACAGCAGGAGTATGAGGAAGACATTGCTCCAGCTGTGTTCTGTATACCAACTGAGCACTCTGTGAACACAGCAGGAGTATGCAGAAGACAGCACTCCATCTGTGTTCTGCATACCAAGCTCGGAGCGCTCAGCTGTATACCAGCTGAGCGCTCCGTGAACAAAGCGGGAGTATGCAGAAGACAGCGCTTTAGCTGTGTTCTGTATACCAACTGAGTGCTCTGTGAATACAGCAGGAGTATGCAGCGCTCCAGCTGTGTTCTGCATACCCAGCTTGGAGCGCTCAGCTGTATACCAGCTGAGCGCTCCATGAACACAGCGGGAGTATGCAGAAGACAGCGCTTTAGCTGTGTTCTGCATACCCCGCTCGGAGCGCTCAGCTGTATACCAGCTGAACGCTCAGAGAGGACAACAGCTGTATGCAGAAGATAGTGGTCCTGATTGTCTTCTGCATACAGCGTGAGCCTTCATTTACACACTTAAGATTATGTACAATGTGATACACATTTAATTTCATGTTTGATACTGAAGAAGTGCAGAAACTTTGAGTCTAAACAACTTTTTTTTTTTTCTTGTAGGAAATCGTCAGTTGGTTTAATGCCATTCGAGCTGCACAATTTCACTACATGAAAGTTGCATTTCCCACAGCAAATGACAAAGAGGTAACCAGCAGCAAGATATCAGAGAGGAGTAGAAGATTGAAATATCCATATTTACATATTGTGGAAAGTGGGGTAACTTGCCTGTGGATCACCGACCTCTCGATCCGGACATAGGCACCCCACGTGCAGAAAACGTCTCAGAAGACTTGGAATTCTTTTAAATATAGCGCCTGCCAGTATTTGTTTCACAGCACACAACTTTGTACAGCATACAAGTTCAGGATTTCACCACCCACAGGGTCACTGTCACTAACCCCACCCAGGGTGTCTAGAGGGCATCTTCCACTATTAGACAGGTGACGGGCCCAGACTGGTTGGCGCTGGACCTCAGGCTCACAGTCCAGATGGCTGCTCCTACAGCCTCTCACTCTGGCAGGCAGACTGCATTACTCCTTGAGTGTGGCAGGTACTGATCCTTTTATCTCCCTTCCTGCCACATCCATAGGTATTAACCCTCTCTATTTAGTACTAGAAGGTCTGTCTGCAGCCCCCTACAGGCCCTTCTGTGTACTACACTTCTACAATATATACCGTGTTTCCCCCAAAATAAGACCCTGTCATATAATAATTTTTGCCCCAAAAGAGGCACAGGGTCTTAATTTCAGGGGGGTGTCTTATACTAACCTAGCAGTTGCCATTCGGGTCCCTCCCGCTGGACTGCAGCACTTTGTCAGGCTTTCGTGTAGTCCTCATTCCCGATGGAGCATCTTTAGCTGGTCTTTAGCACTGCCTCACCCAATCAAAGCCAACGCTCGATGAACCAATCACAGCCATTCAATGAATGGCTATGATTGGTTTATCGAGCGCCGACTCTGATTGGCTCAGGCGTCGCTCCTGAACCAATCGGAGCAACTGTTTGCTGGAGGCAGAGTATTTAAGCCCTGTCACCAACAAGAGATGCTCTGTCAGCATTGAGGACTGCATGGAAGCCTGCAGGAGCAACGCAGTCCAGCGGGAGGGACCTGAACGGCAACTACTAGGTGAGTTTTTTTTTTTTTTTTTCATGTAGTGTAGCTGGTTCTGCTAGGACCACACAGCTCTGCCGTGGCAGGAGGCACCCGGCGGCAAAGTGATCGCCAGATTCAAATAGCGGAAGTGGCACTTCTAGTTTCTCTATTCACTAAATAGCATTCATTGAGCAATATGTGGTCTGCAAGCGAGAAGTAGTTAAAAAACACTTCTGCCTTCTCCTCCAGGTCCTTAACTGTCACTAACAGCTGAGGACTTGACCTGAGCTCCTGCGAGATTGCAGGAGCTTTAAACCCGTGCTGTATTTTTACCATCAGCCGGAATTAAAGCCCAGGACTAAGTGCCATAAAATTACAGCGCTTCGTCCTTATCAGGTTAAGGTTTGGAAAAATGTGTTGCTTTACTTCAGAGTCTTTTAGGGCTAATGCCCATGGCCGGATTTCTGCTGCGAGAAACGCGGCGTAAATCCGCTGCATTATTCCGCAGCTATTAGGTTCCATTGAACCTAATAGCTTAATGTTCGTTCTGCGAAATTCTACCGTGGAATTCCGCAACATGAAAGTAACCATGGCATGTTCTAATTGCCGCAGGAAAACGGGTGGCTGGCTTTCATTGTAGTCACAGCTGGTTGTCACACAATACTCCGCTGTGAGCACAGCGAAGGAATCGTGTGATTATGCGTCACTGACGGCCGTGTCATCGCCCACTGCCAATGCGTTACGCGCTGTACTGCGCATGTGTGCCGGCTCGGCAGACAGCACTTGTGAGCGGATTTAGAGAGGGGAGTATGGGGTCTTTTTGGGGCGTGCGTGACGGAATCCACTGCGATATTCTGCTGGCGTCTGTCACCGCCGTGGGCATAAGGCCTTAGGGATTTATACTTCCTATCACCCCAGCAAGCATAAATAACTAATTACACTATCTGGTTGCATCCTGAACTTTGCTGCATAGATCCATAATTTTAATATATTGAACAAGTTATTGTAGAACTAACCAGGGGCATAGGAGGGCTTTTGCTGATTCTGGTTTATGCCACCACACCAGTCATCCTGGCACTTGTTGCCCCCTTCCATGCTACATTTCTCACCTTTGTGGGAGAGATGAGCAGCAATATCCTCTAGATGTCTGTCTCAATTGTTTGCCAACTTAACTGCAACTGTGGGACTTTTGAGCTCTGCAATATTTTACACAGCCCATAGGTAATAGAGACAGTGCTAGCCGGAGCTAAGCCCCCACTTTCTCGTGGGCCCCATGTCAGTTGCCTCCATGGTATGAATTACCTTGGGGATTAATCTAAAATAGCTGTATGCAAAATAGTACTAGGGGCTCTATAATTTTGGGCTGTGTCTTTCAGTTCTGAATGGGTACTTGCCTACAAGAGCCAGAAAAATGATTTCTGTGAGTCCTCCTACTATGCTAAAATGAAGAACAGATTTCTTTTAGGGCTCCCACCCACTAGCGTTTTTTTTCACTGCGAAATTCGCCCTTTTTTTTTCTACAGGGGGTCTATGGGACTTGTAAAGCTAAAATCGCGATTTACCGCGAAATCGCGATTTTGCGCAATCGCGATTTTAGCTTTACAACTCCCATAGCCCAAAGACCCCTGCAGTAAAAAAACGCTAGTGGGTGGGAGCCCTTAGGGTGGACTGAGACAACGCATCAAGACCAGGGTTAGGATGTGTTCACACGTGGCAAATTCATTGCAAAAATGTATTCAACTGCCCCATATATCTGAATGTGGCTTGCAGAAATCCATGTGCTCATCTGAAATATGACCCCATTCAGATGAAGAAATCTAATTTCTATTGACAGAATTGTCTGCAACAACTCTGCCATGTGTGAATATCCCTGTAGGACCCTTCTATATGGTCCTATTCTTGAGCCTTGAGCCTTGTATTGAGTGCTGATCAATATATAGCATGCTGATCATCACTCATTAAGTGGTATGTACACAGCCAGATGATCACAAGTTTGGGATGAACAATCCTTACCATGATCATTTGTCCCCATACTGATTGCATTCGGCAGCAGCACACCCCCCCCCCCCCCCCCCCCCGGTTTACATGGCGAGATGTGCCGATGCGAGCAAGCATTTTTATGCTTGCATGAAGGATCAAATCAGCGGCAAATGAACGTTTGCTCGTTCATCGTGTGATTACAGGATATTCAGACAGACCAATGATTGGGCAAACAAGCGTTCCTGTCTGATCATCGGCCTGTGTGAAAGGGATTTAATAGTGACCTCACCACAGCCATTGCTGAAATGTCTATTCAAGGGAAACTGATTAAGCAATGGTTGAACTTCTCATTCCATAATTATATGTGCTCTTATTATGGTTAGGAAGGAACTAGGATGGATGTCCACCCTGCTTGGCAACTAGACCGCTAAATATATACCCCCCTGGTATATAAACTGTATTCAACCATCTGTATAGTTGTATATGTCTGCGACTGACTCCCAAGTTATACCAGTCTTGTAGCATGCATGTGGCTATTTAGGTCTATGGATATGCTAGATACATATGGCTGGTTATTTTCCAGGCATATATACTGAAAATGTGCCACAAAAGAAAAATGATAAGAAAATTTAACGATACTGGATTCCCCAAATCAGCCTGTCCTTTTCAGAGTGTAAGGTTACTACAAATGATCTTCCCAATCTGAAACCCTTCTAACTCATGTTTAATGACACTCAACATCAAAAATGGCTTCCCCATCAGAGAAGATCAATGTGACCCCCTTTGTCACTGGACACACACGGAGCCTGTACTCAGTTTCCTGCCATACATGTTTTAGCAGATCACGACGGACTAATGCAATGGCTTCTGGGATGCCGCAGATCATGCATGGTGGGTGCTAAGGATGACATGTAGACCCCAACACTCTCCCAGAGGAAAAAATCGCAAGGCGGAAGGACCGAGAAACATGGAGGCCAAGGAAGAAGTTCACTATCCTCACCACCTGCATGGCCAATCCATCTGTTTGGTTGTCGCCTATTGAGTTCACTGACATCATTGTGGAAACGGTGGGTGAGGGGCCGTCCTGTTAGGAGATGAAACCTGGGATTTCCTGTTCCAGTTGTGGCAGAAGCCATATCTGTAGCGTCCAGGTACGAAATCCCCGGGATTGTTTCATCATGGACAAAGTAGGGGCCGGACGCTTATCTACACATTGGAACGCAAAACACAGTCGCTCATATGTTCTACGTAGACAGGTGGGTTTCCCCTCCCCCAGACACTACTTTTGTTATTTGTGCCCAAAAGGTGGAAGGCGGCTTCATCACCAAACACTAAAGTTGCCATGAAACCATTGCTTTCCATTAGTTTGCATACTCCCGCCGTGTTGGTTTCGGGGTCGGAAACAATTGCAATCGGTAGGAATAACATCGCAGGCGTTTGCACAGAACCTTCCACACGGTCGGCTGCAGGACGTCCGATTCTCTGCTCGCTCTGATGGTAGATTTCTGAAGACTTCGTGTAACACTCGCTCCACTCTTTCCACGTTTACTTGTGGACGGCTGGATGATTTTTGCTTACAGATGCAACCTGTTTCTTTAACATTGGAGAACCGCTTACAAATTGCACACCGAACTGTGCCTGAAAATGATGTTACACACTAATAACAGACTGGTAGACGTGAAAATCAAGAACGCAAAACGCTTTCCTGTTTTCATTGGCAGCCATTTTGTCTCATATCCCACTAGTGGCAACTATGTTAGAAGAAAGCTTCTCATTTAGCAAAACTATTTAGCGGTGAGACCGTCCTTGTTTCCCATAGCAACCAATCACAGCGCAGCTTTCATTTTACCCTAGCAGCTTGATAAATGAAAGCTGCGCTGTGATTGGTTACTTTGGACAACAAAGACGTCTTACTGTTAGACAGTTTTGCTATTTGAAAGTTTTTGAGTTTCTGTTTCCAGGGAATCAGATTTATGTATCAGAGTGTTATTAAATGGAAGTTATGGGTTTTTTATATCAGGAAGATCATCTGTCATAACCCTGTATAATATCAAATCTTATATACCTGAGAAACCTTGTATAGTAGCCAAGAAAACTATTTTGAAATGAGCTGATACAACTGATAACGAGAAATTTCTAAATATATATATATTTGTCATTATGTAGATTTTAAGTCGTTTGCCTCAAAATTTCCTGAAGGAAGGATATATGGAGAAGACTGGACCAAAGGTAGGTCAAATAATGCAGAAGAATGAAGGGAAATTGTTTATAGTCAAATATAAAAGGAATTTCCCACGTAAATGGGTTATCCACCCTTCAAAAAAACAGCTGCCATGTGTACAAAAAAAGTACTCGCCTCTCCTCTTTCATCGCTCCTGCTCCAGCCGTCCCTCCTGCCATCGTTTACATACGGGTATTATGTCGCTACGCCACCAATCAGTGGCCACAGCAGTGATGTGCCCTACTTTTGGCATCACTGCTCAGTGATAGGAGCCATGATGCCAGGAGTACCGTATTTAATCGTTGTGACCACATTTTGGCTAACTAACTATCTTTGGCATAGTGGTAGTTTTTAGACGTGAAATATATTAAAACTAGTATTTCATCTGTAAAAACCACGACCTATTCACATGATAGCCTATGGGTGACATATGTCACGTATGGCATTTATCACAGGCATCCGTTAAATGTATAAATCATGAGCTTTTTATGATATATCTGTTAAATGGATGCCATTATTGCCTATTCTTAATGCATGTATTAAATGGATGCCTAGCAATAGTATCCATCACTCATAGGCTATAGTTACATCCGTTTAATGGATACATCATGAAAAGCTATTAAAAACTCATGATGTATATGTTGAACAGACACAATTATATAATACAGGTGCTGGATACTACTGTTAGGTTCCTATCAAAGCCTGTGTTTAACATATAGGGGGGTGGACAAAAATATGGAAACCCTGTATGAAATCCATAATCCATAAATTACATTTCAATAAGACACGTAGAGATCGATTTTAAGTGCAGGTAATGTGACACAGATGAGGCCGGGCAGAAGTGAACACCTGCCTGAGCATCTAGGTTCCATTGGTCAGGGGTTGGAGCCACCCAGCTGCTGTTACCAGCTGGCTCACAAAACCACCCAGAGCAGGGCAAGAGGTGAAGTAAACACAAATATGGCGGGAAAGCTTTCAGCCAAGCAGGGGTCAAAAGGGCAGCTCAGTGCTAATGATTAAAATCCCATGCATTTCCATATTTTTGTCCCCCCCCCCCCCCCCCCTCTGTATATATTAAACGGAGGCAAGAAAAAATGTGATGTGAACCGGGCCCTCATGTAGTACACAAATATTAGTATGATTTATATTTTAGAAGAGCAAAATAATACATTGTATAATTTGTGTATATTTTTTCTAGCCTACCGATACATTTAAGAAGAGATGGTTCACGCTAGATCACCGGAGATTAATGTACTTCAAAGATCCCCTGGTAATTTATCAAATACAGAGATGTAGATGGCATATTCTGTGTAGAAGCCCAGAAATACACATTGCTACCTTATACTGTATTGTCACCATACCTCTACCTACTGGAGGGGAATATACCTTTCAGAGACATTTGGATTTTTTTTTGGTATAATGGTAGAAACCTGAGAAAAGTGCTGAACACCAATATATGTGGATTTGACACAGATACGCACCAAAATCCACAGCAGATTTCTACTGTGGAATTTCTGGAACATATGAAGATACTCGTTGAATTTCTTACAAACTAGTGAAATATGGAGAGTCACCAGTATGTCCGTCTTCTCCATTTAGACATAATGGATTTGAGTCTGGCTCCTAGGCATCCTAGACTCTGACATCACAGCTCTTTTCTGCATAGTGTAATTTACTGATACAGAAGAGAACTCTGACATCGCAGCTCTTTTCTGCATAGTGTTAGAAACATGTTTCGAGACCTCGTCCGACAATGGAGCTATGCAGGGAAATCTCAAGGTCGGACGAGGTCTGACACTGGATTGGAAAGGGTTAATATTGTCTTGAGATGTTTTCTGCTACATGTGACATGTATTCCTCTCTGAATGCGTATCCTGTATATCGTGGAGAATTTTGATATTCCCTCTATTCTGTTTAAATATTTAATTAAAATATGAGATTCCCTTAAAAAATATATTTGGACATTTGAAACTCTCTACTGCTCTACATCTTAAGTGCATGATACTAGAGAACTGCTACAAACCCCATTTACGTTGTGACTCCAGGATCTGCAATTTCTCATTCTTTTAGGATGCTTTTGCTAAAGGTGAAGTGTTTTTGGGAAGTATTGAGAATGGCTATCAAGTAACGACTGAGCTTGTCCCTAACTCATACAGTAATGTGTGGAATTATGGCATATCTATTAGTACTCCTGAACGTACTTACCTGTTTACCTGCGAGAGTGAACACGAATGGGAAAGTTGGCTCAGTGTGTTCAAGAAGGTTATCAGTATACCCATGACTGTGCGAGAATATGCAGGTAACATGTCTCATCTTCTTTAATCTCCTCTATGTAGGCATTTGTGTGTAAGTTTAACTTGTGCAGAACATGAAATAAGGCTGTAAACATAGCCATCTGTGTGATAGTCCTCTTCTTTTCATCAAAACTGTGAATAGGCAAAAATGGCTTTAGCTAATGAAAAAAAAAGTCACAAATGTATTTCAGGATTAGTTTTATGGACTATTATAAATATGATAGTTAGGATTGACTTCCGTACTCTTACTTTACCTGCTGTCTAATTTAGCCCCCCTGTCCATGGACGTGTATTCACGGCTGTAAACCGCCAGCGAATCACGCCGGCCAACGCCTTCCATAGCATTGCTCCGAATTGCCCCGATTCTCCGCGGCCAGCCTATCTCTCAGATACGGCTGACCGGCGGAGATTCGGTGGCAGCTCCTCCCGCGGCGGAGATCTGCTGCGGGACTTTGCAACGCCCGTGGACAGGGGGCCTACTGTACCTGCTTTAAGTATCATTTTGGCAAACACAACCCTCAAAGTTTTACTAATGTGTTCCCTGACAATCTGTGGGATACGAGTTACTGCTGAGGTTGCAGGCAGCAGTTGTCAGGAGCCCAGATGTTTCTGCAGAATTAATTACTGTATACATTTATATTTGTATTGGATGCTCAATATGAAAACTGTGTTGCCAATTCCATCAGATTTGACAGCGGTAATAAGCAAGACGACAGATACCATTTGATTGATCACCTAACGGGCTCATTGACAATAATGGGATCAATCAGGCTTCCGTTATGCTGTCCAGCATTTTCCCAGATGAAATAACGCAACATGCTGCTCTACTTTGTCTTGAATTCCTGTGTGGATCTGTGATGGAGGCTGCAAATAGAACCTCTGACACGGAGCTTAAGTTAAACGGTCCTGATTAGAGATGATCGAGTACCAAAATGCTCGGGTGCTCGTTATTCGAGTCTAGCTTTTCATAATATTTGAGAGCTCTATTCGAGTAACGAACCCCATTGAAGTCAATGGGAGACTCGAGCATTTTTGTACTGGACCCGCTGAGTTTTTTTTTTCTTCCTCTCTCGCTAGCCAGCCAGCCAGCAAGCCACATACTGCTGTGGGCGTGCGCACGCTAGCACGTCACAGCGGGGAGTGGTCAAACACGGCGTGGTACTCGCTCGAGTAACGAGCACCATCGAGTATGCTAATACTCGAACGAGCACCAAGCTCGGATGAGCATGTTCGCTCAACTCTAGTCCTGACCTCATGATAAATTCCCTTTTATTTTGCCTATTATGCTGATTTGTTAGATATCGCACATCTTTCAAGCTGGTGGTAAGATGCCTGTACTGTGTGTTGATTTAGCACTTTGTTGGCCATAGAGCATGCTTTATGGCAACACTCAAAAGTCTGCCTTAAGCTACCTACACACGGGCGAAACTCAAACCGAGATTGTGCTCGGCCATCTGCATTTTACCAGGCAAAATCGCATCTGTGAAGTTCCAATCCTCTTACGCAAGTTTCACGCATGATAGAGGATCGGAAGTGTTCCAAGGAGCGCAAAAAGATAAAGCATGACATGATTCATGTCTATGACTGCATTCAAAAGAATGGGGTTCATATTTGCGTGAGATATGTGCGTTTCGCAACGCACAAAACTCGCGCAAGTTTCTTGGCAGTGTCAGACTTTTCTGACAGCAGATTTTATCAGGAGAACAAAACAATTCAATATGAAACAAAAGTATTGGATTTGAAATCCAACTGCCTGATCTTTATCCTCAGTTGGAAGGCTGTCTTACGTATTAGATGAATAGCTGGTGGCCATGATATTGACAGGTTCGGACGATCTTTATCTAATGTACATGGCCACCTTAAGACAGTAAAAAAAAATAGATTGCCACCACTTGACACCAGATGGAGGACAGAGATAAACTTAACAGAGACTTAGAGGGCCCTGGGAATTTGGGCTTATTTCCACTCGTATATGCGTAAAACACCGCGGGTCTCTGTGTATGGACTGAGTATACACTGCGCATGATCAGGAATCGGACAAAACGGACACGCGCAGTGTGATTTTTTTTTTTTTCCTAATTTTTAAAATTTAATTTCTTTTCAAATTCCCCGCTTTGTTCAGAGTGGGATGCGTATAGAAACATTGCCTTCTCACAATGCCTTCGTAGGGGCAGTGTGTCATACGGAGCCCACAGAAGGGCTTTGTGTCATACGCGGAGAAATAAAGCTTGCTGTGATTTATCTCTCTTGCATAAGGATACGCAGTGTCTACACGCCTTTGTGCATGGAAGAATCAAAGTCCATTGACTTTCTTTGCCTCAATTCACCGCATACCACGCGTGCGTGCAATGCACGCGTGATACATGGTGAAAAAACACCCATGGACATTAGTCCTTCAGGCTGTGGGTTTTGTTGCAAAATTGTAGCAAATTCCACTAGCTAATTCCATTAGCAATTAGCATTGCTAAGGGCAAAATCCACTGCCACCATCTGCAGCAAATATACTGTGGATCTGAAAATATATAGCATGCCTGTAATTTGTACCCATTTTTCTTCTACATGTGAATGGGGTTTTGAAACCCCATTCACATGTATTATTTTTACTTGTTGTGGACTTTCATTGCTGAATCTACATAGAAAATCCACAACAAATCCGCTTGTTTATGAGGTCCAGAACTTGCTGATGGCAGTTCAGCACCCAATAACAGAGCCCTAATAAATAAGCTAAAGTAAAAGCAACATGTTTATTTATCAACTAGAGGAGTAAATAATGGCGTCTGCACTCCAAAGAGCAATCGATATGTTTTCACACGGGCAACAAAATCACGCAATTTTGTAGCAATACGACAGCACTACAAATCGCGTGTATGTGAAGCATGGGTAGCTCTGAAGCGATGCAAGATTTTTTCACAAAAAGCATCACTGATGCTACAAAATCGCGTGTAAAAGGCTGCGAAAATGCAGCGATTTTTAATTTTTTTTTGCAGCGATCATATCGCTGTTGCCGTGTGAAAGAGGTTTTATAGACAATAAACTAGTGTAGTAGAAGAGGACTCACCTGGTGTGGAAGACCCATCTAAATGACAGGCCTCCACGCCGCTGGTCCAAGTATGCCTTTAAAGATGATCACAAGCCATGCTTCCCGCCAGGTTACAGCAGGAGGACCAGGGAGAGCGACAACGGAGACGCCCAGGGCACACAACCTCAGTCATAAAAAATCCAGATAAAAGTTTAAAAAATACTCCTGCACTACTACACATCCTTGATAAGTTAGTTTAGTTTACCACCTTGAGTACCCCGTGGTCTCACCCGCAATGGCTGGCCTCCGCTCGGGCACCGCATATCAACATCGTATTACATCTCACACACACACATCGCAGCTCTCTTCTGCATAGTGTTAGAAATATGTGTCGGACCTCGTCTGACATGGGAGCTGTGCAGGCTAATCTCTCTTGGATGAGGTCCAACACTGCATTGGAAAGGGTTAAACTAGAGAAGGGGAGAAAAGATGCTTGCGCCTCTTAATACATTTGTCACTCTTTGCTGGGCATAGTGTATACATAGATGGTCTAAAGTAAATGAGCCCCAGAGCTTCATCATCATCTATAGATTTCATTGTTACTTGTCATTGTATATGTTGTACCTATATATTTCCTTCCATGTAATTATGTTTATTGGTCTTTAAGTGACTTCGTTCCAATGTTTGTCTTCTTTTCTTCTAGTTGAAGCTCAATTTAAACACCGTTCCTAACCCATCACTGCCTGAAGAAGGAATTCTTAGATTCTTTGAAGTGCTCAATGACCAGATTCCATCCACTCAGACACTGGACTGCTTTAGGCCTCATGACCACGGCATGAGCAGATTTTTAATGCAGGTTTTCGCAGTGGATGCACTGCGAGTCATCATTGAATTGATTTTTTTTTATTGCTTGCGGGAGACTGCGGATCATACGCGCAGAAAAATCCACAACCCCATCTCCCAGCCTTTTCCCCACCTCCCTAATTGATTGTAACCTTCAAATCCGCAGATGTAATTGCAGATGCACTTCAGATCCTAAGCTCCCATAGAGATGAATGGAGCACGTCCGCGTGTGATCCGCAGTAAAAAGGAGCATGCTGCGATTTATTATCTCCGCATGGCATCTGCAAATCAAATAGAAACAAATCCGCAGGTGTTAAATGACGTGCGGTCGCCCAATGCTTCCCTATGGGCAGCTTGAATTGTCGATCTTGGTGCTACACGCAGATTCCGCAAATCAAATCCTCCCGTGGACATTGGACCTTATCCATGTGGTGTTTCAGCATGTTGTTGAACATAAGTCTCTTCTTTATTAAATCCTCTTTTAACTTTGTGTCAGACAAGTTTTTGCACTGTGCATTAAACCATGTCAAGAAAGTGTAACAAATGTCGTCTCGCAGTCTATAACTCTATTGCATTCAAAATTGTGTACAGTTGTTTTGTACGTAAAGGACCAGACGCTGTTTAGGGATCTTACTCACGCAATTTTTTATATCTTTTTTTTTTCACTGACTGCCTTTTTTTTCCGGGTTTTTTTTTGTTTGTTTGTTTTATTGCAGGTAAAAAGCTAAAAAAAAGATTTTTTTAACACATATAGTTGTTTTTGTTTTAATTAGTACATTTACGCTAAAATAAAATATGAGAATGGGTTCATTTTGTTTCGGATGTTTTGATATTTTCTATGTATAGTTTTGGATTGCAGGGCGCATACAGCGCCAGTTTTGGTTGGTGTCGGCGGTGGGCCATTTTCTTTTTTAATGTATATATTTTTTTATTATTCTGTAATTTGTTTAAACTTATTTTTGTAATTATTTTCTTTACCATCGATGTCCCCCATGACATCATATAAGACCTCGGGGGGTCATTCACATTGTCTTTTTTTATTTCACACTTTTCTACTGGAGCTGGGGCATCCATTGGAGCCGCATCCATAAGAGCTCCAGTTACAGGGGAAAACATCCCCCTGTAATGACAATATAGTCACTGGCAGAGCTAATCAGGATCTGCTAGGACCCTGCAGCTCTGCTGTAACAGGTGGAGCCTGTAGTCCCGTGATCACCTGGGTTGCATAGTGGAAGTAATACTTCCACTTTTACTTCTTAGTACATGGCACTCATTGAGTGCTATGTACCTGGGAAAGGAGAAAGCAGAAGTGATTAAAAAACGCTTCTCCCTTCTCCTCCGGGTTCTTTGCTGTGACTAACCGCTGAGGAACCGACCTGCTGCTGCTTGATTGCAAGAGCAGAGGTTTTATTCCTGCACCATATTTTTGCTATGGTTCCTAAAGGGTTAAAATTTCTGCAATATCCATTTTAGTCTAGAAATAAGGTGGACATGGATCAGCTTTTCTGCGTAGATGGTGCCCACAGACCTATTACATCCTGAAGGGGAGGAGAGCAGCAAAGCAATGAGACCACATAAGTCACACTGCTGCACATTCTCTGCACCTCTGTGTGAAGGAAACTTTGATTTTATGTCCAAGCTGAAGAATATGAAGTATGCGAAGGTCGTGATCAGAAACGAACAGTTACAGGAATAACATCTGAGAATACGTTCTGGTAAATCTCATTTTGCTAGGTTTTAACTCAATAAGAAGAAAGCTAGAATTAATCCATACCAACCCACTGAGTGGAGATAATTTCTTGTGGACCAAATCTCTACTTTGCATTGTTCATGAAGAATACAAAAGACTCTTGAGACAAGATCCTATCCTGATTGACTTGTTGTAGCCAGCGGCAAGAAAATGGATATAAAGGAAGAAGCCAACGTGTCTATGGAATCTCCAGGCTCTGCTGAGGAAATCCTGGTTACATCCGTGTTGAGTGTGGTTCTTACAGTCATGTTTCTCTTAGGGATGGCTGGAAACCTATATGTATTGGTGATTACTGTGCTATCACACAAACCAGTAGGCTCCATGTGTGTCCATGTGGTGAACCTTGCTTTGGCAGATCTTCTGTACCTATCAACCATTCCTTTTGTAGTGAGCACATACCTGGCGAGAGATTGGTACTTTGGGGATATTGGTTGCAGACTTCTTCTAAGCATGGACTTATTCACTATGCATGCCAGTATCTACACCCTCACTGCAATGAGTCTAGAGAGATACCAGGTGATAGTGCAACCTCTAAAGGCTCGCATTTCCCAGTGCTATCGAAAGTTAACAAGCTTGGTTATTTGGCTTATATCTTTACTGCTTACCTTGCCCATGATGTGCATGATGCGATTAGAGGACAGCCAGTATGGGTTGGACAAGAAAATCTGCTTTCCTACATGGACACCTGAGTCCTTCCAACACTACCTGACAGTCCTATTCTTCACGAGCATTCTGGGCCCTGGTCTAATCCTATTATATCTCTATAGCTGCCTTGCAAGGGCATACTGGATGTCTGGACAAGAACTTCGACGGTCAAGTGGGAAACTAAATCAGTGTGTTATGTTCCGCATATTTACAATTATCATTGTATTTTGGGCCTGTTTTGTTCCTTTTTGGACATGGCAACTGGCAAAATTATATCAATCTGAGCTTTTAGGAATGGCACCATCTACTCAGATTTACCTGAACTTTGGAGTTACCTGCTTAACCTATGCCAATAGTTGTGTGAATCCACTTCTGTATACATTGTTGACTCGTAACTATAGGGAGTATGTAACCAAGCGGATGCGTGAGGTGCAGAAAAAGGCCCTGGGGAGATGAAATATACAGTTTCAATGTAGATATAAGGTTTTTAGTTTGCTAATATGAAACATATACATGTTGTAGGTTATGATGTAACTTGTGATGCCAGATGAAGACCACAGGACTTTGTTTTGTCTGGTCACTGAACTGCTACGTGCCCGTTGGGTCTCAGAGAGTTGAGTCAGAATTTCACAGCTCTTTCTGAAATACTTGCAAAGAACTTGTTATTGGTCAGCACACACAAGTGAAAACGTCACAGGGGCTTGTTAACTTAATGTGCTGATGGATGCTCTTTTGAATGTACAGTATATTTTGTTAACTCATTAGTCTGCAGCTCTCAGAAGAGAGAGATGAGAATTATACTGGAGAACATAGATATGAGCAATCTGTCTCTTCGAATTCGGCTGCACACTTTTTATAGACTGTTACCTCTCAGAGATGCAAATAAGGAAGATGGAACAATGCCTCTGCAGCGCCACCTATTGGAAGGCAAAAATTGGTAAGCAGGACAGCGCTTCAAGAAAAAAAGAATGCAAAAATGGATACTTGAGAGAAAAATAAGGGCTTACCTGGTGTGGACTACTGCACCTAAAAGAGGGGGTCCAGCTGTCACACCCGTAGTCCCTGTGGGCATGTTGTATAACCTGTTATGCCAGGTGGGACATCTAGAAGGAGGGCTGGAGAGCCGCAGAGAGGTCCAAAACTCCAGATGGGGTTTGGTAGGGAAGGAGGAAACAATGTGTAAGAAAATCAACTTCTGCACTCATAAGAGGGAAAAAGTGTAATGGCGTAGTTCCACTTACTTGAAAAGATGGGGATATGCTCCCAACATATACCCCATCCTGAAGGTGGCGTCCAGCTGGTTGAGATACAGAGCCAAATTCAGGTTAATGTTGATTCAGCACAAACATAAGGTACAGAGAAATAAGGGCAACGCATTTCAGTGTTCTAGTGACACCTTTTTCAAGCCTACCGTAAGTATAATAATTGTAAAGGGCGGTATTTATAAGAAGTGTACAATATTCTGAACATACCTGTCATGACAGGGATGCATCCAAACTTAAGCTTACCCCTCTAGAAGCATGGAAGGCAGCATTTCTGCAAATCATTGTAAGACTCTTTTATACAAGCTTTTATAACAATGACTTTAAATTGAAAACCAGAAGCCAGAATCCATACACCAGCAGCTGTTTCTGGGTTTTTGCCCCTCATCAGTGTGCAGCAGGTTTCTGGCTTGGCTAGTTAGGTGCCTATCATGTGGGTCAAGATGGATTGGATGGATAATCTCTCCTTAAGGATAGCACCAGAAGGTGTGTGAGGAAACACCTAAGAGGTGAGTGAGAAGACTTATAAGGCCATGGTACTCCTCTGGGAAATATATGCAAATAAGGAATATCGAACAATACCTCTGCAGCGCCACCAATTCCCAGTCATTGTTATAAAAAGACTTGTATAAAGAGACTGACATTGACTTGCAGGAATGCTGCCTTCCAATAGGTGGCGCTGCAGAGGTATTGTTCCATCTTCCCTATTTGCATATTTCCCAGGAGCGCATGGATGGCCTTATAAGTCTCCTCAAACACCTTTTAGGTACTCTCCTTAAGCAGTGATGATACCTCTCCTGACTCTCATAGTTGATCATGACAAATACCATGAAGAACAATGAATGTACCAACCAGACCAGACACCCAAACATGCTTCATACACTGGGTTTATTGCTCATGATTATACAATGAGTAATATCTATAATATTTCAAAATTTGCTCTCATTGTTTTAGCCTGTTCCTCATGACCCTTATTGTGAACAAGGAGACCAGTATTACCGGTATTTATGTATATTGCATAGCCTTCCTATATATTGGGTTGACCATTAAAAGCATTCTCAATTCTAATTTAAAGTCATTTATTGGAAATATCATCCCAAAACACTGCTCTTGTTTTTTAGAGCTGCAAGCTGTGGCCATATGTTTTTTTACCTATCCAGGCAAATTGCTACACAGGTAAAATTCTCTCTTACTTAAGCCCAGCGGAGTGGGATCTGACACTGCAAGCAAGTCTCGCTCATCCACATTCATATAAAGGGCATATAAGCAGGTATTATTACTTAAATGTCTTCTTAGATTGTGTTCTCATCCAAGCGATGCTCGACACTCGTCCCCGCACACACTTGCTCTTGTGCTTCTGCAAGGAAGTTAGTATTGCTGGCTCACAGCGGGGAAGCTGGAGGAGATTTCTCTCCTCGTGCTTCCCTGCCACTCTCCATTGACATAACACAGCGGCTGTTCAGTACTGAACGGCTGCTATTTACACTGAGCGATCAGCTCACCATCCATCGTTTATGCTGCAGTACTGAACGGCCACTATGTTAACTCAATGGAGAGGGGCGTGGCAGCGTGAAGAGAGAAGTCTCCTCCAGCCCCCCAGCTGTGAGCCAGTGATACTAGCTCCCATGCACGTGTATAGGAGCTACTATGTGCGAGGACGAGTGTTGGGCATTATTTGCCAGACACTTGCCCCATCTAAATGGGCCTTAGCTGTGTACCACAGCAACAATTGTATCCTGTATAACCAAACTATAATGCATAATCAAAAGTCTACACACACAGAACAAAAGTAAAAGAAAATTGGTGACACGCCTATCACTCTGGAGTAAGTCAATTTCCTCACATTGTATGGGTCCTATGGAGTCAAACACCTCAAAAGCCCAGAAGAAATAGCAATGCTGGACACTTTGTCGGGTTCGGGTACTTTGACTTGGGACGGCGGTTGGGCGCTTCAGCAGCCAACAGTTGTCCCAATGATTATCGTAGGAGCGATGATCACTTACTGAATGGAGGCGGATCGTGCCAGATCTCTGCCACCCACCAGCCTCCATTTAGAATAAACAGGTAGTCATTCATAGATGAACAACTGCCCGTTTAAAAAAGTGTAGTTTTTAGATGAGCTGAAACCTGTCAGGTCTAATGGAGCGACGATAACCTGCAATCGCTGTTTTGAGTGATTATTTGACTTGAGCGACTGTCTGCTTGTGCAAAAGTACCCTTAGACAAAAAGCTTTTGCTAAGAAATATGGAAAGGAGAACTGGTCATGAATGAGCTTCATGCCCCCACCCTCCTCTCCTGCTCCCCCCTACCCCTTCTATCATATGCATAGCACCCTACTTGTTTGTTTGTAGACAAGTGGGATAAGAAAAAAGAGAACTTTCCATCTATCAACTGATATTGATAATCTGATTAAGAAATGACCTTTTCTTTCTTGGTGTAGGACTGCAGTACCATAGGTGGTGACCATTGGGCGTGAGGGCAGTTTATAAGGAAATATTTGGCAGAGAAAGGTTTAGTTTCACCTGTTAGTCAGCAGGCAAAAATGTGGGTGTGTCTGCAATGCAGAAAAACCTCTGAGTTGCTGGACTCTGGGTCCCTGAGAGCTCTGTTTGCCACAGTTGTTGGTCCATGGTGGTGAGGTACAGACTGGAAGTGTGATACTGGGACCCAGGCTGAGAACCATAAGTTTGACAGGGAAGGACGCGCCCTAAACTGGCACCCTGGTTGGGCATAATTTGATGGACATCATGTTAACTCTCCTATGTTATTTCATGGCCAGACACTCAGGGATGTCTAAGTATCGTGTACACTGATGACTAACAACAGTGTGAAGAATGTGTTATTGTTGCTGTTCTTCTGCAATAAAAAGGGATGATTTACCCCCTTTTTACATAAACTTCTGGCTAGGATATGATTTTCTGGTGTGCCACCCATCTGGTGGAGGAAAGATGGTGATCTGCTGAGCTAACTACCCGCAAGTTGTCACACTTGTCATACACTGAAGGTGTGCGAGACTTTCAGTATATCTTAGGAATCATTGATGAACAAACAGTCAATTATCAGTTATGTTTGCTAATATATGTGACCAGCAAAAGCATTCTTATCTACAGCAATAAAACTGTTATGTCCTTTTATGCTTATTAGGCCGGGCTCACACGACCGTGTGTGCTGGCCGGGTGCACCGTGCACAAATCAGTTTTGTGGGGTCCCGAACACCTCCTCCCAATGAGATTGCAGGGTGCCATTCGGTTGCCATGGCAGTGTGGGGTCCTAGCTTCCGGTGGCGTCAAGATACAATAATACTGAAGAGGAGATGCAATATCTCTTTATTAACTGGCTGTACTACCTTTAGTAACAATTATTGCATTAATCACTTCCTGCAATTTCGCATTCTTTGTGGGATTTTAGCCAACTTTTTGTTGCACAACTGATTTTCTTGGTTTTATGTGAATAAAACTTAATCACTATTTTACAAAATTTCAACAGCCTTGTAGTTCCTTATCACTTTTATGATTTCAGCCCATTGCGTATAGGTCGTGGGTACCCGCATCATGTGACTGCGCTGGAAATATTAACATTCAAAAAAACAACCAACCTATACTGTGCATGACCAATGGTGAGTCATCCACTGTGGTCATTCGCAATATACCAAAAAAAGGTACACAGGGTCGCTGGCTGGACTCACAGCTGGGATCCGCGGCGGACCTCCTACATGTGGAATCCGCCTGTGAAAGCCAGGCCTCAGTAAAAGACACCGCCAATTACAAGACAGATCTCTGATACAATAGGTTCCCAAACTACAATACATGATTTGTCCTGTTAGGACAAGTTGACATCATGGAGATGCACTAACCATTCTTGGACTGGGGTGGCTAGGCCTCACCAGCAGGGGAAGATTGGGAACCCAAAGTGGCCTTGGAAAAATAATTACAAAGTGGCCCAAACCTTCTGCAAGTGGGGCGAATACAGAACTGGAAGTGGACATTAAAGTGCCACTTAATTTTTAAATCATTAATTCTGTAGGACATAAATGAACTTTATGGACTAGCTTGTCTTAAAGGGGTTGTCCCGCGCCGAAACGGGTTTTTTTTTTTTCAATAGCCCCCCCGTTCGGCGCGAGACAAACCCGATGCAGGGGTTAAAAAAAAACAAAACGGATAGTGCTTACCTGAATCCCCGCGCTCCGGTGACTTCTTACTTACCTTGTGAAGATGGCCGCCGGGATCTTCACCCTCGGTGGACCGCAGGTCTTCTGTGCGGTCCATTGCCGATTCCAGCCTCCTGATTGGCTGGAATCGGCACGTGACGGGGCGGAGCTACGAGGAGCCGCTCTCCGGCACGAGCGGCCCCATTCAGAAAAGAAGAAGACCGGACTGCGCAAGCGCGTCTAATCGGGCGATTAGACGCTGAAAATTAGACGGCACCATGGAGACGGGGACGCTAGCAATGGAACAGGTAAGTGAATAACTTCTGTATGGCTCATAATTAATGCACAATGTACATTACAAAGTGCATTAATATGGCCATACAGAAGTGTATAGACCCACTTGTCTTCGCGGGACAACCCCTTTAAGCGTTTATGATGGGCATTTATGTCAAGGGCCCCGCACCCACATAATCACCTACAGTGATGGCGAACCTTTTAGAGACCAAGTGGCCAAACTGCAACCCAAAACACAACACGTCAGGGGGCGGGGCTTATCACGACGTATGATTTTACCCCAGTCGTTCTAAAAAGGACAGGGCCGCTTTAAAATAGACAGCGTGCAGATTTTGACTGCTTTTTGGATGCGGAGATACTGCAGAATGTCCTCAGCGCAAAAAAATCTGTGGAAAATGCTGCAGTATTTCCACATCTAAAAAGCTGTCAAAATCTGCACGCTGTCTATTTTGAAGCGTTCCTGCCCATTTCTGCCACTTGTAAACATACCCCAGTCGTAATAGTAACCCCCCAGCGGCCCCCAGTACGATAGCGACATCTCACAGCAGCCCCCAGTACGATAGCGACATCCCACAGCGGCCCCCAGTACGATAGCGACATCCCACAGCGGCCCCCAGTACGATAACGACATCCCACAGCGGCCCCCAGTACGATAGCGACATCCCACAGCGGCCCCCAGTACGATAGCAACATCCCACAGCGGTCCCCAGTACGATAGCGACATCCCACAGCGGCCCGCAGTACGATAGCGACATCCCACAGCGGCCCCTAGTACGATAGCAACATCCCACAGCGGCCCCTAGTACGATAGCGACATCCCACAGTGGCCCCCAGTACGATAGCGACATCCCACAGCGGCCTCCAGTACGATAGCAACGCCCCACAGCGGCCCCCAGTACGATAGCGACATCCCACAGCGGCCCCCAGTACGATAGCGACATTCCACAGCGGCCTCCAGTACGATAGCGACATCCCACAGCGGCCCCCAGTACGATAGCGACACCCCACAGCGGCCCCCAGTACGATAGCGACATCCCACAGCGGCCCCCAGTACGATAGCGACATTCCACAGCGGCCCCCAGTACGATAGCGACATCCCACAGCGCCCTCCAGTACGATAGCGACATCCCACAGCAGCCCCCAGTACGATAGCAACATCCCACAGCGGCCCCCAGTACGATAGCGACACCCCACAGCGGCCCCAAGTACGATAGCGACACTCCACAGCGGTCCCCAGTACGATAGCGACATCCCACAGCGGCCCCCAGTACGATAGCGACAGTCCTCAGCGGCCCCCAGTACGATAGCGACATCCCACAGCGGCCCCCAGTATGATAGCCACATCCCACAGCGGCCCCCAGTACGATAGCGACATCTCACAGCAGCCCGCAGTACGATAGTGACAACCCACAGCGGCCCCCAGTACGATAGCGACAGTCCTCAGCGGCCCCCAGTACGATAGCGACATCCCACAGCGGCCCCCAGTACGATAGCGACATCCCACAGCGGCCCCCAGTACGATAGCGACATTCCTCAGCGGCCTCCAGTACGATAGTGACACCTCACAGCGGCCCCCAGTACGATAGCGACATTCCACAGCGGCCCCCAGTATGATAGCGACATCCCACAGCGGCCCCCAGTACGATAGCGACACCCCACAGCGGCCCCCAGTACGATAGCGACCCCCCACAGCGGCCCCTAGTACAATAGCGACATCCCACAGCGGCCTCCAGTACGATAGCGACATCCCACAGCGGCCCCCAGTACGATAGCGACATCCCACAGCGGCCCCCAGTACGATAGCGACATCCCACAGCGGCCCTCAGTACGATAGCGACATCCCACAGCGGCCCCCAGTACGATAGCGACACCCCACAGCGGCCCCCAGCGTAGTAGCGACAACCCACAGTGGTTCCCAGTGTAGTAGCGACACCCTACAGCGGCCCCCAAAGTAATAGTGATAACCCACAGGGGCCCCTAGTAATAATAGTGACAGCCCACAGCAGCCCCCAGACTAATAGCGACACCCCACAGTGGCCCCCTGAGTAATAGCGACACCCCACAGCGGCCCCCTGAGTAATAGCGACAGCCCACAGCGGCCCCCAGTGTAATAGTCATACCCCAAAGCAGCCCCCAGTGTAGTAGCGACACCCCACAGTGGCCCCCAGTGATAATAATGACACCCCACAGCAGCCCCCAGAATAATAGCGACACCGCAGGGAATAATTATTTGCCTTACTGACTACACCAAAGAATTCTAACAGCGTTCAAATGTTCACACTGTGACGTCCCTAGTGGGACTAAACATATCACGGAATACATGTTCATACACTTTATTTAAAACAATTACACAGTTCAAATAATCAAAAGTATGTTTTGTTTTATTTTTTAAAAGCAGAAAACCTACACAAAGTATCACTACAATCATCCTGCCCGTATAATCACCTGCATACTGTCAGGCAGGGCTCACATGAACAGATTCTGCTTCTAGGTATCCGCAGCGGAAGACCTGTGAGTGATCGCGGAAATAAATTGTCTTTCAAGGTCGGTGTATTACTACAGATCGTCCACGTGGGCAGCGATCGTGGGATCCGCAATTCAAATCTGGTCGTATGAGACCAGCCTCACTTAACAAAACAAGACCAACATTACCAATAATGAGAGATAAAACCACTATACTGTTATTAGAAAAAAATTAAAACAATACAAAGACCAATATTACTCCCCACCCATACAGTAACCTTATAGCAGAAGATACCATCTCTACACAGGTGCACCGCAGACCGTTTAGGTGATTACAGTACCTTTATATCCAGTCATCACAGGTGACATCCCCTCGGACTGGAGTTGTTCTTTTTCTCTTTTCTTCTTCATCTGGCCCAGACCATCATCTTGACGTCTCTTAGTCACAACTTGTATCTGCAGAATTTGACACACAGGCATCTTTGACTCCTCAATTTCCCAGCCACAGTAATGATATTCCTCATGGCCAGCATAAAATTATAATGCCCTTCATGGTCCTCTTAAGCAATAATGCCCCTTATCGCCCCTTTAATAATATCCCTTCATGGCCGCGTTGAGTAATAAAATATGCCCTCCATGGCCCGGCCCCCTTTTGGTAGTAATTAGAGATGAGCGAGCATATTTGCTAAGGCAAACTACTTGAGCGAGTAATGCCTTATTCGAGTACCTGCCCGCTTGTCTCAAAAGATTCAGCTGCTGGCGCAGGTGAGCGGTGAGTTGCGGGAGTGAGCAGGGAGGAGCGGGGGTGGGGTGGGGGGAAGAGTGAGAGAGAGAGAGATCTCCTCTCCGTTCCTCCCTGCTCTCCCCCGCCGGCACCCGAATCTTTAGAGACGAGCGGGCAGGTACTTGACTAAGGCACTACTCGCTCGGGTAGTTTGCCTTAGCAAGTACGCTTGCTCATCTCTAGTAGTAATGTCGCTATGTATTTGTTAAAATGCAACTTATGGCCCCAGTAAGTAATAAAGAATTGATAAATAATGCCCTTTATGGCCCCACTAAGTAGTAATGCCCTTTATAGTAATAAATATTGCTCCTCATAGCCCCCTTAAGCAATAAAGAATGCCCCTCATTGCACCCTTGAAGAATGCCCCCTTAAGTCATAAAGAATGCCCCTCCTGGCCCCATTTAGCAGCAATAACTATTATATACAATAAAATAACAACCCTGCATACTCACCTACATTGCTCCTTACGCCCTGTCTTCTGCAGTACACACCACACTGGTCCCAGGCTGACTTTTGGGTAGCGCAATCACTATTGCCTGTTCCCGGCCTCAGCACTGGTGAAGCCAAGGTCTGGACATAGCGATCCCGATTGTCATGCCAGGGCATCCCGTGCAGCATGTACTGCATACGCTAGGAGTAGGAAGATTGATGTAGCTGAGCATAAGGGCTTATTCTGTAAACATACGCTCTGCCGGCAGAGACCGCATATGGCTGCGCGTGACCTGCGCATTTGAGTCTGACATATGTCTTAGACGCTTCCACTGTACAATAAAACCACCTATAGTTTACTGGGGCAGGTTAAAAGGTTTACAAAGTGACATGTGGCAAAGATGGCATCCTATTTGTCATTGTATATACGAGGGGCTGCTGATGAGTCTTTGGCTTTACCCAGAAAGAAACGAGATGGGAAGATGAAACTTTACATTTATTCCACATACTCTCCACTGATGTCAACACACTTCTTACATCAGTATTCCAAGTTCTGTAAGCCTTGCAAAAAGAAGGATTTCGTTTGTGCCTCAAACCAGTCATCCGTAGCAGCCATGGCATCAGAAATGGTGTGAAATTTGGTACCCTTGAGGTGTTTCTTCAGGTTTGGAAACAGATGATAGTTGGAGGGAGCTAGATCTGGTGAATAAGGTGGGTGGCCAACCAGCTGGAAGCCTAGCTCCACCAGTTTTGCCGTGGTCGCTTGTGCAGTGTGAGCGGAGGTGTTGTCTTGCAGGAACAAGATTCCTTTGGACAGCTTGCCGCGCCATTTGGCCTTCAGAGCTGCCTTCAATTGGTCCAAAAGTTCAATGCAATACCTTGCATGGATGGTGGAACCATTTTGAAGGTAGTCCACTAACAGCATACCCTCCTTATCCCAGAACACAGATGCCATCACCTTAGTGGCTGATTTTTGCACCCTGAACTTCTTTGAGCGAGGAGAGCCACTGTGCCTCCACTCTTTTGACTGCTCCTTGGTTTCAGGGTCATACAAATGAATCCAGGTCTCATCCATAGTGACCAGTCGATCCAGGAAGTTCTTATTAGTCCAGAAACGCTGACAAATGGAAGTTTTCACTCACATGCTTTTCTGATCTGTTGTCAAACATTTGGGGACTCACTTTGCAGATAGCTTTATGTTCAAATATTCATGGATAATGACCTTTTGTTTTCCCATATGCCTAGATCACTGTTGCCTTAAGCTACAAACACAAAATTTTGAAAACATATATTAGGCACACAAGGCTTTCATGTGATGTAACATTCGTTACCATAGAAACAAAAAAAGAACACAAAGCCAAAGACTTATTAGCAGCCCCTCGTATAATTATACATGTATTTATGTTATCATTGATATGAGCTGTATACCTACATATGCAATTAGCTCAATGCTGCTAATGCAGGGATGTTGGCTATCATTATGGGACCTGGTCAATGACGGATTATAATAGGGGCAGCTGTGTCGGCTGCCCCACACCCATTAAAATCACCCCTTTTATAAAACATGCTCTGAAAACTCTATCCACCTCCCATATCTCCGGTGTGCAGTGTACTCTGAGTATTGGAGCCGGTGGAAGGAGTAAAGACCCCCAGCTGTGGGTCTGGGCAGTGGCAGACGTCTGTGTGAGCGCATTCATGGATTTACCCTTTCACTCTTCCAGCTAATGGTGCCGACTCCCTACCGTCAGCCACAGACGGGGCCTATACTGCAGATGGCACAGAGGACCCTAAGCACTAATTGGGGCCACAGCAGAGGAGCTATTACTAATTGTGGACACAAAGTGGGTCCAATTAGCAAGTGGACGCACCCAGGGGTCCTATAACTAAGTGAGGCACAGAGAGGGTCCTATTACCAAGTGGGGGCACACAGGGGGTCACTATTAATACGTGAGGTCACAGAGGGGGTGACTATTATTAAGTGGTGTCACAGGGTGCACATTATTATTATATGGGGGCACTGAGATTTTAATTAGGCGCCATAGAAAGGGTGACTATTACTAAGTGGGGTCACATCGGACACATTATTACTATAGGGTGGCAATGAGAAACTCATTAGGGGTTTTGAGAACAGGATAGATTGTGCAGAGACGAGTCATGGTTGGAAAAAATCTCAATGGCATATCTGGGCCCAGAGAGAAGAAAACAAAACACGGACAACTCCAGGGACATCACCTGTGATCACTGGAGGTAACTGCACTGTAATCACTATCACTGCGTAGATCTGGTATTTGAATACATTGTATGGTAATTATTACTTAGAGGCATACTAAAGTTGAGGCACTGTATCTAAGGCCTTATTCACACGAGCGTTTTTACGTGGCTAATTTAATTACAATAAAAAATTGCGACCATCTGAAGCATGGGATTCCAATGTATTCATTCAGATGAGCGTTGCCCCGGGAATAATAGGTCATCGGCAACTGAAAACAACGACCGATTTTATACGCAGCCAGTACAGATAGGCCTTGCCCTATCTTTTGCTGAGATACGCTGGCAGCTCGCAAAAGCTGCATCCAAAGCTGGGAAACGAAGACAGCTGGCTCTATTCAACCATTAGCAGTCATTCCGAGGATTTCTGCAAGGCAGCTATATCTAAACTAATACGCCACAGCCGCCCATGTGAATGGATGAGAGAACACTCAGAACTTGATCGCGGCTATTCTTCACTCGCGCGTTTTTCGGCCGTGATGCTGCAGGTCTTCCATAATGGAAAAGTCCATAGCAAAATCCATGTCAAAAATTCCTACCATTTGGTGCGCATTTTGGTACAAATTCACCTTATCAACTGAAAGGGTGAAAATGTAGTGCGGATACACGGCGTCCACAAGGGTTGCAAAGTTTTCTTAGGGCACGTTTACACTAAGCAGCTATTGTTCAGATGGTCACTCAAAAAGTCGCTGAAGCGTACGAACGGCGACTGCTGGAAAGTTTTTACAGAGGGCTTATTTTTCATTACTTTTTTGCGGCGATTTTGCTCATAAGTCATTTAAATACGAATGAAGGCGCATTCACACGGACGCGTTTTCCTGCACGACTTCTGTGTTGCGAGAGGCACAGAAATTGCACGAAAAAAGAGCTCATTGCTTTTAATGGGGGCATTTACATGTGCGATTTTACTCTCGCAGCGCTGCAAGAAGTGTTGCGAAGGAAAACCTGCAGCACGTCCTGATTTCATCCATATGTGGGTTAAAAAAAAATTGCGCTCACATATACATGTAAGTGCGGTTCTCTTAGCTCCAACGGGACAGAATGAGCAATTTTCAAGCGTGTTTTTCACGCGTGAGAATATTGCATATGCTGCGCTGCACGTGTGATGCTCCCATAAAGATCGCACCCACGAAAATACGAAAGTCGGACTGATGTCACACTCGCATGGAAATCGAATCCTGACTTCAGGCTCCCTTCACAGGCCTGTATGTGTATCTGTGCGCCCGAGTGCTGCGTGGCTGCAGAGTGAATGCTTGTTTGCTCATTGGCGTATTTTACTGTACTTTTTGCACCCAGGAAGACACGTTCATTAGCGTGGCAAAGACAAAACGATGGAAATGGCCGATTCGTCTAACGAGCTCCAGGTGTTCTTTTTCTTACGCAATAACGCAGCGTTTCACACATCTTGTGCGTATTCCATGTGCATCCTCATTGACTTCTGGGGGCTTTGGCTGCGCAGGAAAAAAGCGTGTGCTGCATTTTTTTAGCGTGTGACTGAAATGCGCAGGTAAGATACCCGCATGTGAACGAACCTGTTGAACTCAGCGGGTTGTATTCTCGGTGTACTGCGCGCACAAACACCCCTATATGAAGTCGGCCTCACACTAAACCACTTTTGATAAACAATAGAGATGAGCGAACATGTCCGTTACGGACACATCCGCACCCGGACACCGGCTTTGCCGAACACTGCAGTGTTCGCGCGTAAAGGTCCGGGTGCCGCCGGGGGGCGGGGAGATGCGCGGCGGCGCGGGCGGCAGTAGCGGGGAACAGGGGGGAGCCCTCTCTCTCTCCCTCTCCCCCCCACTCCCCGCCGCACCCCCCCGCGCTGCCACGGCGGCCCCCGAACTTTTTCGCCCGAACACTGAAGTGTTCGCAAAGTTCGGTGTTCGGGCGAAAAAGGGGCGGGGCCGAACGTGTTCGCTCATCTCTAATAAACAACAATTATTTTTAAAGTGAGCTAAAGCAAAATGACGGCCAGCGAGCAAATTCTCGCCATCATCCTGCTGGTGTTTGCCATGCTGAGTGATTATTCTGACTATTACTTCACTGACTGACACATCTGACTACATATAATATACATTCCCGACTGAGCTGACTGGCAGACACTACAACCTCTCCAGCACTCTATGGTATCCTCCTCCATCCGTGCGCATATATTTATATTCCACAACACTTCTGCTCGAGCCAACCCAAACAACCAATCACTGTGAACCAGCCACCCCAAACAACCAATCACTGTGAATCAGCCACCCCAAACAACCAATCAGGATGTGAATCGAGCAGAAGTGTTGTGGAATACAGATATATGCATCCGGTGCGCGCCGGAAGTACATACAACTGGGCCGCTCTAGTACAAGTTCTGAGACTCTATGATAAAGCCTTGCGTACGGATAAGCGTCACGTGATGCTGGAAGTCGTCTGTTATTGGCTGCGGCGGGCTCCGGGCGATCACACGTGTGACCTGCGGAGGAGAAGAGATGTCTGCATCGTTACTCAGGAAAGGTCTGGAGCTGCTGGCCTCTGACTCCATCGGTAAGCATGCGTTATATGGAGGGCGGTGCACCGTTATATGTCTCGTATACAGCATCCGTCACTCTCCACCTCGTGTGAAACTACATCTCCCAGCATGCCTTGTTCTATGCAGGATGCCAGAGCATACTGAGCATTGTAGTGCTCAACAGCTGCTGAGCCTAAAGACAGGCTCACACACACCAGCGTGTGTAATGCAGCGCTGGGCTGGCGTTTCACCCTGTTTTTGGATTGTATGACAACTTATCTCATGCACAGGCTTCACTGTTTTATTTTTTCAGTTTTCCGTGATATTGCGTATAAACACCACACAAAATACACCATGTAATTCCGCATGTACTGTGTTTATTAAGTGCCCATAGAGAACAATAGGGCTGTACGCACATCATACGCGGTAAAATCTGGGTATTTTTAGATCGGTTCTTCTTGTGATCCTTTTTTATTTAATCTGTCAGCAGGGTTACGCTGCTCTGAGCGCTGCCTAGTGACACCTGATGACGATGGCGCCGCGTCACTTACTGCAGTTCTTCTACTAGTTCTTATAAAATCGCTGTGCGCTGATCACTGTGGGATTAGTCTTTGTTAGCTGTTGGCCTGTATCACCCGCTGCTGATTGACTGACTGCTTTCTCCCTATACCATGCATTCAGAGAAAGCAGTCAATCAGTAGTGGGGAGAAGCAGCTACTCATAAACAGTCCTAGCGATGATCGGCTCATGCAACACAAGGTAAAGTTGTTTTATGAAAATTAGTAAGTGACCCAGCGGTATAATCCGGGCGTCTGCCACCACTTTACAGCGCCCTGTGATAGCGCAGCATAAACCTGGTGGGAGATTCCCTTTAACTCCGGTCAGTGTATATGCTGGGAGCTGCACTAACGCACCCGCAGGGCTCTGGGCCTCCACATGTCCTGCACTGCTCTATACAGAGCACGGAGTAAAAAAGGTATACTAGTCGTGGAGATTGTGCCTTACCACAACTTTTTTTGCTTTGCACTTGGAGTCTTTTTTTTGGATGTGCGTCAGTGTATTTGCTTTACATTTTCTGCCCGCGGGGCGCGGTGTTCTGCACGTGGGGCACAAACACACTGATTGAAGTGGCGAATTCATCTAATGAATTCCAGTTGTTTGTTCCTGTACAATTACACAGCGTATCGCGCATCTCCTTGCATGTTCCGTGTTCATTTCCTATCCCCCTCCCTTTGACTTTTATGGGGTCCTTTTTTTGTGCAAATATGCAGTAATATAAAGCATGTTTTATCTTTTTTTTTTTTTTCCTAAATACCTGCTGCAAAGTCTGCGCATGTGAACGGACTCATTGAAATCAATGGGCTCTATTCTCTATGCGCACACAAATACATCTGCGTAAATCTGGCTTTCTTGCTGCCAGAACCTGCAGGCTGCTCCACACTCCTTCCACTAATGTCTCCTTACATTATTTTCTTCTTTACACAGATGATAACTTGTCAGGCTTAAAGAGAAGAGCAGCAGGAAACAATCAGCAGGCAGCCTTAAGTAGTCACAAGACAGGCATGAAGAAACAGCTGAAGAGACTGAAGCGGCAAGGACAGCCCCAAAACCAGAGGGCGTCAGCCAAAAACCGCGTGATCAAATCGGCAGTGGGTGAGAATCCTGGAGTGGCATGTGATGTAGCGTTCGGTCTTTCGTCTTATCATAGGAAAAATCGTTGTGGATCCTAATTATGGGTTTCCCATTGTTTTTGAACTTTGCTCCACCTTGAAACACGCACCGACGAGCGATTGTGTGCTGCATCACAAATATGTATACAACCAGACAGAGCAGGGTGGGTAGAAGAGGTGGAACTAGAGACTTTACGGAAGCACTAAAGTAAGGCTGGGCTCACACCAGCGGGTCAGATTCTGCATGCGGGAGGTCTGCAGCAGATTCCGGGTGCGAGTCCAGATGGTGACCCTGTGTACCTCCCCAAATTGTACTGTGGATGACTGGTTCACCATTTGTCATGTGCAGTGCTTTTTTGTCTTTGTATTTCCCGCGCCATTGCATAGCGATGACACTGGTAACCGCAGCCAATATGCAATAATAATTGCATATAGGCTGTGGGTTGCATGCCTCCATTGACACCAACGTAGACCGTCCACAGCAAAAAAGAGCATGCTGCAATTTTTATTTTTCTTCTGCTCGGCGAGTATGCAATTTGTATCCTAGTGTGAAGGAAAATTTGAAAATGCATGCCTTTTCAATGCTCGCGTTTTACCATGGTAAGTCCACATGGACGCCAATCGCGGAATCCATGATTGAAAACTGCTTGTGTGAGACCGGCCTTAAAAGAGTTTTCACGTTATTTTATTTTAAGAGCAGGCGATGTTGAAAAATAATACATACTCGTCAACTCCAGACCCACCACTCCAGCACTGCACCTTCTGTCCTCTCTGCAGACGGTGACGTTACAACCACTAAACACCGCTGAGGTCTGTGATTGGCTGCAGTGGTCAGCCTGTATATAGAATGTCACCATCTACAACCGGCGGGAGGGAGAACGGAAGATGGAGCAGCAGGGGGTCTGGAACCAGGGGTTAAAGCTCCTTGTAGTATTTTTACTACTTGCCTGCTCTTTATTTATTTTTATCTCGGAGGGGCAAAAAACATTTAAATGTGCACAGATAGCATCTGAGATTACTGCCATTGAATGGTGAGACAGGCCACCAATAGTCTATAATAAACGTATTGCCCTCCAGTAAGGCAACTCTCACACATGACGTCGGCAAAATGGTTCTGGTTCATAGATGGGTCCCAAGTGAGGAAAATCCTGTCCCCTAATAGAGCTTATAAACAGGGGTTCTCTATTTAGAACTAACCCTGCAACTCCTGCCAGGCCTTCTTTGCGCAGTTCTTTCTTGAGCTGCTGATCTTCTTTTGCTAAGGACCTTTTACTAGGTAGATGAGCATTCCATCAAGATGTCTTGGGGGACAAGTTTACGATAAACTCTTGAAGGACTTGTAAGTTTTAAACTTTGACTTCAGACTTGTGTCTAATGCTTAAGAAGAGAAACTCCTGTAGTTCTCTATAGTGGAACATCTAGACAAAGAAGTAAGATCTAGGGCTGCTCCACAAGCATCGGAGGTCTAGTTTGCTTTTTATTGCCAGAACCGAGGGTAAGGAGGAGGAAGCCTTTACCTTAAAGGAGTTGTTTCACCTTGACAACTCTTCATATTCTCAAGTCAGCTGATGGCTATAGGTCAGGTTTCAGAAAACCCTGAACCCCCTGTTATTGCTGTGGGACACCTCACTAGCCGTATATCTCTCCTCCAGCATACCGGTGTCAGATCTGGGGCTGTTATTTCACTAAGGCTTTTTTCTGGCAAAACCGCCTCGCATTACTTTTATGAAGTAGTGAACCTCCGGAGCGGCTTTCAGTCGCATTAGAGGATCGGCAAGTGTTTTCCATTGTTTTCAATAGGAAACTTCACACTGGACTCATGTGCACCTCGCACGCTGTGAGATGTCCTTTACTGTCCCATTGAAAACAATGGGCGATGCGTTCCGAAGAACGCAAAAAAAGGACATACAGCGGTGAGGGAAAACATCGCTCATGTATATGACGCCATTCAAAAGACTGGAATTCATATTTGCGTGAGATTTGTGAGCCTCCTAAGTCGCATCTCGTGCGACGTTCTTGGCCATGTGAAACTGGCCTTAAAGGGGTTGTCTCGCGAAAGCAAGTGGGGTTAAGTACTTCTGTATGGCCATATTAATGCACTTTGTAATACATCGTGCATTAAATATGAGCCATACAGAAGTTATTCACTTACCTGCTCCGTTGCTAGCGTCGCCATGGCTCCGTCTAATTTCGGTGTCTTCTTGCTTTTTTAGACGCGCTTGCGCAGATGGGTCTTCTCCCTTCGGCTCGGCAACATCGGCGTTTTGGCTCCGCCCCTTGAACGTGTCATCGCGTAGCTCCGCCCCCATCACATGTGCCAATTTCAGCCTCCTGATTGGCTGGAATTGGCACATGTGACGGGCGGCGGAGCTATGCGATGACGCGTTCAAGGGGCGGAGCCAAAACGCCGATGCTGCCGAGCCGAAGGGAGAAGACCCATCTGCGCAAGCGCGTCTAAAAAAGCAAGAAGACACCGAAATTAGACGGAGCCATGGAGACGGGGACGCCAGCAACGAAGCATTAATATGGCCATACAGAAGTACTTAACCCCACTTGCTTTCGCGAGACAACCCCATTAAGGGTGAATTTACACGGCCATGTACAGTACAGTGTACAAATCCCATTCACTTACAGTGAGAACAGTCCACAGCGAAATACAGTCATGCTGCGGATTTTCACCGCTGGATGCGTGCATTACAATGCAATGAGTGAATGCCACCGTGAAAATCCACACCAAACCTTGTATGCGGATGGGGGTCCAGATTCTTCTGCAGTGTGTGACTGTACCCTACCTTAAACGTGCCAGAAGATGTGTAACACGTATCAGCCCGATGTATAATTGATTCTCTCATTGCAGAGGAGTATAAGAAGCGCACTGCGGAGGATCATCTGGCAGAGAACCTCACGTACATGCTCGGGTCACAAGCCGTTACCAATAAAGTCTCCTGCAGCAAAGTGAGTGAACTGTAGAAAATCATGTGTAGAATGTCTGACATTATGGACACTTATTAATAATTTGCCAGAAACACTTAGGGCTCATTCGCACAACCAAGTTTTCACCTCATATTAGACGCGACTGCGTGTGATAGTATGTGTGAGATACATTGCCATACGCAGCAATTGCTGGCTCCACAGGCCGGTAAAACAGTGTTTTATGCACACGGTCATGTAAATGAGCTCTAACTGTTCTGTTTTAAACTTTTTAGCAAAATATTTTTTTTCATATTTTGCCAAATGTGGGGCTTTAACCCCTTAATGACGCGGCCCCTTTTTCTTTTTCCATTTTCTCTCCCCTTCAAAAAAATCGTAACTCCTTTATTTATCCATCGACGTCGCTGTATGAAGGCTTGTGTTTTGCGGGACGAGTTGTATTTTTTAGTGGTTCTATTTAAAGTACCATATAATGAACTGAAAAAGTTTTAAAAAATTCTAAGTGGAGTAAAATGAAAAAAAACCCGACATTTCGCCATCTTTCAGTGCGTCTTATTTCTACGGCGCACAAACGACAGCAAAAGCGACATGATAACTTTATTCTATGGGTCATTACGATTGCTATGATACTAAACCTGTATAGGTTTTTTTTTTTTTTTTTTTTTTTTTTTTTACTGTCCTTTTTTTTTTTTTTTTTTTTTTTCCAAGACATTAAATTTTTTTTAATTATTTTCTGCTGCATCTTATGCGTGCAGTAACTTTTATTCTGTCGACGTGGTTGAGCGAGGACTCCTTTTTTGCGGGATGTCCTGTAGTTTCTGATAGTACCAATTTGGAATACATACAACTTTTTGATTGCTTTTTATTGCATTTTTTTATGGGAGACGGGGTAACTAAAAAAGTGCATTTCTGGCGTTCTTTATTTTATTTTTTTTCGGACGATGTTCACCGTGCAGGAAAAATAATGCGCTACCTAGATAGATCGGACTTTTACGGATGCGGTGATACAAAATAAATTTTTATTTTATGATTTAGATTTTTTTAATAATGGATATGGCAAAAGGGGGGTGATTTAAACTTTTATTTTTTTTTTTTTTTTAACTTTACTTTAAAGTGCCCCTGGGGAACTACAACCAGCGATGCTTTGATCGCTCCTGCAGTATGACGTCATGCTAGCATGATGTCATATTGCCATTTAACAGGCAGTCTATCAAGCCACCCCACAGGGATGGCTTGATAGGCAATCTGGTAAGGCAGCCCTGGGGCCTTTCAGAAGGCCCCCGGCTGCCATGACACCTACACGGCTCCCCTGATCTCACCGCGGGGGGGATTTTATTACAGCTGACACCTGCGGGCAATAGTAGCTATCGGCCGTTCGCGGCTGTTAACCATTTAAATGCTGCGAACGGCCGATAGCTACTATTGCCCGCAGGTGTCAGCTGTAATAAACAGCTGACGCCTGCACTGTATGAAGAGAGGTCGCCCCGCAACCTCTCTTCATACATACCCTGCCGCTTCATGACGTACCTATACGTCATGGAGTGGGAAGGGGTTAAAAGTGGTTTCACACTTGTGTTGGGGAGCTGGAAAGGGTTCTCCACACGGACAAACTTTTCCGTCTCTGTATGGAACCGAATGGCATCGGACAGACCGCATTGATTATAATGGGGTCCGTCCACTTTCCTCTCAGTTGCCCGGTTTTGGAACAAAAGAAAAAGTGCTACATCTGCGGAACCTTTGGTCGGATCTGCAACAGAATCTTCGGTTCCCACGCAGATGTGAAACCATCCTAATTGTGGTAAAGATCCTGCTCATGGTACGGCCGGGATAGGGAATGGATTTCAATTCTTTTACTTTTTGCGTTTTACTTTAGGGGTGTTTTCATACATAACTTTTTAAATGTATTTTATTTAAGTGTATTTAATTTTGTTCACCGTTATTGCTCTGAGGCTGGGATACGCTGGCATGACCAGATCCATTTCCTCCCAGCATTCCTCTATGCCGATGGCAGATAATGAGTAGCTGCTAGCCTGCTGAACATTGATATATACCAGCCATCTGAATGCAGAGAAGTGTTCGGAGGACACATGATTTTCTCCCAGCATGCTACTCTCCTCTACATTGTGCTTACATGAATTCGACTTCATGGGTTTCCATGGTAATGATGTGAAATTGGGCAAGAAGCTTGTTATGGTTTGGTTCCCAGCACTAAACATGAGCTTACTTTGTCTGGTTTGTTTTGTGACTGGGAACTGATTTATGTCACTTGGTCTGCCCAATGAGAGTGCTATACAGTGCAATCTATAACTATGTTTAGGACTGTAGCTATATACCCCAGCTGAATGGGGCATTGGCAGCTTAGGATGTAGATGTACAGATTGGTGGTGGGAAGAAGTGAGAGCCGGCAGAGACTACGTATGGGCAGCAAGTGTACTGCATATGACCATGTATTTCACGCACACAAACATGTGCAGTGTGACTGTTTTATAAATTCCCAGCTCTGTTTCATAGCGAAGGACCAACAAATAGTCAGGACAGCGCCTCTGGGAATGGAAGTGTTGATTGCAGCCAAATGTTTAACGGCACAACCTGTAAAGGTTTGTCGTCGTGTCCATATTATACATATAAAAGTCGTGCTAGTGATGAAACACACCCTATTTGAAGAATATCTGAGGAGAACTCTAGGGGGTCAGAAAACCCCAGGAGAGGATAAAGACAGACGAAGGCTGCCTGTCCACGGGCTATTCACTGCGTTATCCGCAGCGATAATCTTTCCGCAGTGAACGCTTTCCATAGTGTTGCTATGGAAAGCGCAGCCCCCCCTGTCCATGAGCAGAGAATCATAGCGAGCTGTGATTCACCGCGGTGAGCCTATCTGTCAGATAGGCTCAGCGTGGAGAGTGCTCAGCTCTCACCTGCTCCCGTGGCGGAGATCTGCCATGGAATATCACTACGCCCGTGGACAAGCAGCCTAATACAAGAAAAATCTCCTGCGCTCAGGTGCCAGGAACACCAAGTAGTAAGTGATTAAAAAGAAATACATTTGCAGAAAAAATCCTTGTGGAATCAATGAGCGCTTTTAAATAAGGGGTGATGATAAGGAAAGTCCACAATCCTCCGTATTTTAATCAAATGTTTTATTGACTGAAAAGCTAAAGCGGCAGTGACAGGTAAAAGTGCAACGTGTTTCGGAGCTGATATTGCTGCTTTATCAAGCATAAATCTATAGAGTTCAAACACGTGTGTGTTTGTGTGCAAAAGAGAAAGGGGCAAGAAGAAAAGTATAATTATAGTCCTGTACTGAATATATAAATATAACCTTTAGTAATCAGAATATTCAATTGTAACACATGTTACATATATGGTCTGTCAAATTGAATATATAGGTTATATAACATTTAGTCATCTATTGGGAGCTGCATTTTGAGACATATTACCATATTTATTCGTGCAGTGGTTTCTGGTACTGCAGCTCAGCTCCATTGAAGGGTTGTACTGAGGACCCCTCCCACTCTATCCCATTTTATGAACCCCTCAGTGTTACATCTTGGAAAAGGCATTTAAACTTTACCGGACTCTCCTTACAATATAAAATGTAATAATGCTTTTTTACCATCTCTACCTCTGACACGAGGCCTCCATGTAACGTTCTGCAGCACTCAACATGTATTCTACTTCTTCCAGATTCTGAGTCAGCACTGTGGACGGAAAGCAAGAGACCAGCGTGTGAAGAAGGAAAAGAAGGTGCAAGAAGTATCTTTATTTACAGATCAGGACTTCAAAAAGTTTCAGAAGGAGTATTTTGGAACGAGCTAACAGCGATGGCATCGGGCGCACTGGACAGAGATACATTCCTTGGTTTCAAGTCTGCTGTTTTAGATTTATGTTGCTAAATGGACTCTGCTCAGAAAGCTCTGTTGTGGACTCTGTCTTCACACAATGGACTGCATTTCTCTGTAAGTTTATAGAACTATATATTTAATAGTATAAACTGGTGAAAATGTATATTACTATGGAAACAATGTTAAAAACTATAAATCATACAGTTAAATGTAGCCCCCCACGATGGCGGCTGCCTGATGCATGTTATAATGTGCAGGAAGATTGGAATTGGATTGCCTTGTACTAAAGAAATATTTCTTTAAGTGTTTTGTTTTTTTTCATACCGCACACTTCATGCTTCCACTCTGCACAATATGCGTTGCTGTTTGTTACCACTGGTGTGGAGCGGAGCTCTATACAAGTAAGGGAGAACCAGCTAAATGTTACATATACAACAACGGGGTGTTCTAAATTGACATTTCCATGGGCAGGTGTGTTTTGCACTGAAGCTGCATCCAAAACCACATTTGACGTGTGGTTTAAGTGCATTTTTTGCATGCAGGAGTTGCTCAACACCCCGTGTACTGCCTGGTTGACATCTGCTACTGGCGGTACACAGAGCTGGATTATCTTTCAGCTCTTGCCCAGCTGCAGCTATTTGTGAGTTTTCACACACCATTTTTAGAAAATATGAGTGTTAGTTTCTTTAGTCTTCTTGCTTTTTAATCAAGTAGGTTTTTCATTAGAAATTTTTTTTTGTCATTTTTTCCATTAACAAGATGTATGGAGCAAAACCTTCCCCCTTCCACCCAATATCTCAAGCAACCAAGCAAAAGGATACAGTGAAAGCCACATATACCAATGGCCTAATAGCATTACGTCTACGCCTACCTACATCAAATTGAGTTGTTTCCACAAGCGAGTCTTGGTTTAGTCTAAGGCTGCCTTCACATGGACGGGAAAATCACAAGAGATTTTTGTGGGGTGAGATGCACAAATATGACCCCCTATTCTTTTGAATGGGGTCAGATACTAGTGATGTTTTCCTACATGGCACCACAATGTTGAAAACAAATCATGGCATGTTTTATCTTGGGGGTGCTCACATATCGCAGACCTGTTTCCAGTTGGCCCGGCGGCAGCATTGTGCCGCGTGTTAGGTGCACGCGATGTGAGGTCTACCAGTAAAAACAATGGGAGAAAGTCTGTGCTCCTCCATTGCGGCTGACAGCCGTTGCTGGGGATCGCTACATCCGTGAAGTGATGCGAGGGTATTTTGATATATAACCGCCTCGCTTCCATGGGGAAGTCACATGATGACATGCGGGATATCGGGCTGTGATTCATGGCCCCATATCGCGCTCACTCATGTGAAGTTAGCCTAAGGCTTGGTGTACGTGGCCATAACTGGAGCTTGTGGACTCGGGACAACCTCACATCAGGCAGCACCCAGACACTAGTCCATATACTGTCTGATATACACTGATCCCGCTCGTTCACATGCCTTGGCATGTCCTGGTTTTTAGCTATGGAATGGGAGGTGCCTTGAGTTTTTTTTTTTTTTACCACATGCTCTGGGTGTAGCCTCATATGCTATAATATGGCTGGGTGCTGTCCATGCTAGTAGCCTTGCTCATGCGTCCTTAATGGCAGTTTTCTCAGTATGCAGTGTAATAGTAAGAAGTCTGTCAGGGTGTATTGGCTACTACAGCCTTATAAATAAACTGTCCGCCCCTCTTGCTGGGAGCTGCAGAAACTAGCTGTAAGTTCTTAAAAACCCTGCCCATTACCCTATAAGTGGCAGAGCACTGAAATTGGCATCTGTCACTATACTGTGCCAACAACATAAAGTCTGTGCATGGAGTCTGGCTTTGCTTTTAATTCCTAGTCATTGTTACACGGCTTGTATAAAGAGTCTAGCTTTGACTTGAAGGAATGCTGCCGTCTAATAGGTGACACTGTGGAGGTATTATTCCATCTCCCTTATTTGCATAGTACCCAGAGGAGTGTGCATGGCCATTTGAATCTCCTCACTCAGTCTAGGTGCTCTCCCTAAGGAGAAAAGATAGCTTTTCTGACAACATAAAGTCCATGGTAGGTCTGCGTTAACCCTGGATTAAATTTTCAACCTGGTGCCCCCAGAGCATTTTTTTTTCTTCCATTTCTTTTATTATAACTAAACTATATTGCGCTCTTATATGTATGAGATTCTTGGCAATTGCTGAACAGCTAACGTTTGAAAATATTACTAGTATTAACATCTGTGCGGGAAGGTGCAGTATTGCAGGGTGAAAGTACTTGGCAGGAATCAACATTTTTGCAAATCAATTCAGTTCCATTTCTGTGGCGCCATGTACCTACCTGAGTGACTGTTGGAGCACATACGGTTTTTGCGGATATCGGAAGATTTTTGCTGCCGCCTACAAGACGCGATCACCCAACAAATGTGCATTTGCCGATTGGAAGCACCTTCATGTGACAGATGATTGGGTGAACATTCTGCTTCGATCTGCCTATGTAAAAGGCTTTCACGGAGGAGTTTAACAGCTCAACCGATGTCCTGCTTTTAAATGATAGCATATATTAGTATCGAACGAGATTAGTAGTAATTTTATATATACAGTCATACCTCTCCTTTCGCTGCCGGCCCACGTGACCTCGCTGCTGACGTCACAGTGATTCATGTATGAATGGCTGTGATTGACTGAGTGACAGCCCGCTCAGCCAATCGGAGCAATCTCTTGCTGGAGGCGGGGTTTTTAATCTCCTGTCACTAGCTAGATGCTCTGCAGCCTGCACAAAATTCCAGAGAGCGGCCCCCAGGACACCGACGGCACTTGCAAGGTGAGTATATACCGTGTTTCCCCGAAAATAAGACACATTAAGAAATTTGCAGAAATCGCTAATATAAGGCACACCCCGATAATAAGGCATACTAAAGTGTGCAGGCAAGTCAAGAGGCCTGTCCCCTGCTGCCATCCCCGTTGTCTCCTACCTCCTCCTGTGCTGTACGAGTGTGCTGTTGTAAGCTCCCCTTGCTGGCTGCAAAACCCCATACTGTCGTTCTCTTGCTGCTGCACACGTCTGCTGTGATGAGCTCCCCCTTGTGGCCGGAAGCTGCAATACCATCCCTGCTTACAAGTGGTACAGGAACTTCTGTCTGCAGGTACGTTACTTTTTTTTTATGGCTGTGTGTGTGAGTCAGGCAACCATATGTGTGATTCTTAAGGCTGGGTTCTCACAGAGTGTATTTCCAGCCTTAAGGGGTGAGCATTACAGTCTCCAGACAGTGTGTGGGAGCCAGGTACTTTACAGCTCTTATTTTTTGTGTGTCATTTTGATTCAATAGGGGGTGTCTGCTTTTTTGCTGAAGAGTCTAAAGTACAAGAAATAAAAAATGTTGCTACCGTATATTTTTCCCCCTAGACATGAGCGCAAAAAGAAAGAGCTATTCCGCTGAGTACAAGAAATGAATCGTGGAAGATTCTTGGGGCAAAAACCTTCCTGCTTTGGCCCGAAGATTTTACAAGAAATGGAGTGTCAAGAAATTCAGCAGGAGATTCCGGGTTCAGATGTTTATTATGATGTGCCAGAAAATGATGACATGACTGTCATTGAGTAATTTTTGCTTTGTTTTCACAGTTTGTCTAGCTATATTGGTTTGTGGTGACAACTACGGTACTGTGCAGTATATACGGTAATAAATGTTCATTTTTTTTGTTAAACAATAAATGTGAATTCTTCTTCATTGAAAAATAAGACACCCCCTGAAAATAAGACGTAGCGCATATTTGGGAGCAAAAATTTATATAAGACGCGTCTTATTTTCGGGGAAACAGGTCAGATTTTTTTTTATTTATTTTTTTCTCAGGCAGTGTAGCTAGGGTGTTTAGCACTGCCAAAAACGCAGTTCCAAGTTGAAACCGCTGCCCATTTATTTCAATGGGCAACGCAGAGCCGAAAACAGCTTGTGTGAACAGCCCCATTAAAATGAATGGGAGCGTTGTACATTGTTTAGCACTGCAATGAAAAAGCAACACTAAACACTGCACAATAATGTGGTTTGGTGTTTTTGGAATGTTTAGGACAAATTAATTGTATTTACATTGATTCCTATGGAAATAATTACCTCGAGTTTCATTGGTTTCAAGTTTAGCCGATTGCTTTCAGACGGATTACCAACGATACTAGAGGTTTTACGGTAGAAGATTACGACATTAGTGCCCTATACTAAATGAGATCTGGTGCAAATCCAGGGACATCTAACCTTCTACCAAAACTGTTTCATATTGGTGTAATTGTTCCCTCTTGGAATAGCTCTTCCTGATGAAATTAACTGATTTTATTAATTCCCAATATGTAGGGAGAAAATTGTCCACCCAGGGACGGCTGTGAATGTCTACCACAGATGCAATACCTGTAGGCTTCCAAAATCCTTTGGTGGATTAAACAGTGTCATTGCCTGTACTTTATTATATTAATTTGGCCTGTAGGGAAGACCTTGAACCCCAGAGAATACCTTCTATAACAAGAAGAATACTATTAAAGTGATCCAGGGAAATTACCCGAATGCCCACGGGGCCAGGAAGAGAATTTCTTTTTTTTTTTCCCTTTCTATTCTTCCCCTGTGAGTCAACGTAACGTGTAACCATCGTACTGGATCCTGCAGCTCGGTCTGGCTATACGACTGATGCTCTTTAACTCCTTAGTGACCAAGCCTGTTTGCGCCTTACTGACTAGGCTAAATTTTGAAAATCTCATGTGCCACTTTAACATGGAATAACTCCGTAAAGGCTTTACATATCCAAGTGATTCTGACGTTGTTTTTTCACCACATGTTGTACTTCATTTAGGTGGTAAAAATAGACCTATTAGAATTTGTGTATATTTATTAAAAGCGTCAAGTTTGACAATTCCTTCCAAAATGTTCACAATTTCTACTGCAAAATGTCAAATATGTGCAAACATACTGTACAAATTTTTGATTAGATATATATTTCCATCTGTTTATTTTATTCTGTAAGCACACTTTTTAAACACTTTAGATTTTTTTTTAGCCATTTAGGAGACGTTAAATGAAACATTAATTTAAATTGAGGTACATTTTGTTCTCCTACACCAAGCCAAGATTGCAAGGGCTCATGGGTGTCAAAATGATAGATGCCCCACAAATGACCCCATTTAAAAAAAAAATATACCCTTCACGGTGAGGTCAGGCGTGCAAAATTTTCTTTAAAGCCCATGTATAGACAATATCTGCTCTAATAGAACCAATGCTTTCCAATGCGCTTTCCAAAGCGCTCACGTCCAATTTTCAGATGCACTAAAAAAAAAAAATTGCACATGCAAAAGATAGGACATATGAGTGCAAATGCATTCGGTCACGCAATTTTATCTACACAGTATGTGAATTTTATTTTTTTTATTTTTACCTTTCTTACCGTGCCTATACATGCACTTAAAAAATCGCTCGTCTGACTGCACCCTTAATGTAGTCACTATTTTGACCCTACAGTTTTTTTTTTTCAGAAGTTAACTTTTATTTTTCTCTAAATTGCATTAATAGAAAAATGAGGATTTGCACCCCAAAATGGATTCCCGTTTGTCCTGTGTTCACAAAGCTACCCGCTGTGGCCCTAATCCACTTACTATATATAGGGCAAGGCCTATAATAGAGGGAACACCCATTGGCTTTCGGGGTAAAACTGAATAAATTGCAGGCCCCCTTTCTCACTTGGGCGGAAAAAATTGACTCCCTAAAAAGAATCCTCCTTTCAGCATTCCCTAAATCTTAGATAAAAGTAATAATGTAAACTGTGTGGTATGGCTGAAGACGGGTAATTATGGAGGCCTGGTTGGGATGGGTACATGGGGCAATAAATCCAGGTATCCCTTCTCCTCCCATGCTTGCTGGGGGCAATAAATCCAGGTATCCCTTCTCCCATGCTTGCTGGGGGCAATAAATCCAGGTATCCCTTCTCCTCCCATGCTTGCTGCAAACCTGACCCTTTTTTTTTTTTTAGGTGGTATTTCTTGACCTTAGCGGCATGGAGGCTTCGCACCGCCTCAGACTTGTAAGCTTGCTGAGGTGCGGCGGTCTCACACAGAAGGCGCCTAACAAGCTGCTCCTGGAACTGCAGGAAGGTGAGCGTACCCGGGGCTTCTTGTAAATCATGGAGGCATTACAGGTAGCGGTCTGAATAAGGTAGATTGCAGTTATCACATGGTATAAAAAGGTAGCAATCACGTGATCGGGAACTGCTCACCGGGGAATCCAGTGATCGCTCCAGGCTTTCGGCTACCTTTTGGTAGCTGGAAGCAAGGAGGTTTAAAATTTCCCGGACCCTGCCTGGGATCTGTACATGCGCTCGATATTTTGCCATTCGGCGCATTCGCAGAAGCCAAGGAAAGGTCCGTGGATAAAGATATTGTCAATGGACATTGCCGTAGGCCTTAGATAAGTACTTTCATCTCGCCTCATGGATCTGTGAGGGCAGATGAAAATGTAACTTTAAAAATTATTTTTTGACTTTCATGCTATCACTGTTAAATAACGGCAGTTTTGTGATCGGGGATCCCACACCGCGGCCCCCAGTGCCAACTCCTAGCTGTGAACTTCCTCCTGTAGCCGATAGCAGGGAACTGTCACACTCCCTGACCCCGCAGCTCTATTGTACAGGACCGATGTGTATTCATGGCTCTGTAGAATAAAGCCCCAGGCACCCAGGATGTGAAATCACTAAGGGGTTAAAGACTAGTCCCCATTAATGTCCAAGGTTCCTTAGGCCTCATGTCCATAGGCATGCATAGATTCCCAGTGCAGAATCCAGCAGCCATGAGGTCAAAAAAGAAATTTTCTCACCTGTCCAGACACGTCGCGGGTCTCCTCTGTCACGGCCTGATCGTCTTTCTTCTGTGTGGCGGATGCGACCAGGTGCGCCGGCGGCATGCACAACACGTTTATTATTTCCTGCTTTCCCGCAGATCTGTGGCCCAGCCACAGTGTCAATGGAAGCTGTCCGTGCAGAAAATGGAGCATGCTGCGATTTAAAAATTTTGTGTGCAATCCACATACCGGGATAAAATGACATCCGCGGGTATTTAATCACCTGCGGATGCCCAATAACTGTCTCTGGACATATTGAACTGAGGATTATCTGCGTGAATTCCACAATTCAATTTTGGCCGTGGACTTGAGCCTTAGTATTACAAGCTGCGTATTTCGGTGTTTTATAAATGGCCTGTCCTGATGTTGTGTTGTGAAATTCTCTCTATTAGCAGGATACTAGTAAGAGGAATATGTGCAATTGCTTGTGACTATAACATAAAGGAGACGCTAGTTCCTGGTACACTGTTACGCCACAGCTGTGGGTGGTTTGTAATCATGCGGTATTTCCAGTAAACTTCTCAGCATCCCTCCTCCACTACCCACACCGACCGCAGACGGGCAGAGACTAGAAGTTACCTACTTTGCATGTGCTATTTTCATACATATTTCCAGCCCAGTAGTTTTCCGATCTTTCCTAACTCCAAGCTTACTTCCTGTTCAAGGTGGTGAAATCCCTGATTGCCTCTTTGAACTTTTGGTGTTGAAAACAGAAATATACATGTTTTTTTTTTTCTACTTCTGATATTTTTATGTTTTCTTTGTACCCAAAAATGGGGCATCACCAATACTATACAGGGATTGGACTGCAGAGGACAGGGGTAAAGTTGTTGTCCCCTTCAGGGTTTTTAGGACAACTGCAAGAATGATCTTCCATCAGGGGCGTACCTAAGGGCTCAGGGGCCCGGGTGCAAAAGTTCATCCCGGGCCTCCACCCCACAGTCCCCCGTACCCATACCTAGATCGTGCTGCAAATATGATCTAGCACCTTGGCGTGATCTTTCCAAGCATGACACATTTCTTGCACATGAAGATTTGTTTGTAGCCCCGCAGGCCACTCTCTCACACACCGCTTTTTACCGCTATTAGCGTGGTGTCCCGAGCGCCGTACTAACCGCGGTACAGCACTCCCATTGATTTTAACGAGCTTACTCAAACCTGCACTGGAAAGCGGTCTCCCTAACGCTGTGATTTTCGAGAGCTATCTGTTTTATTTTTGCGTTTTCGTGGTTTTTAACACACCTCATAACCCATCACAATGATGGGGTGCATTAAAAAGTGCTGTCAAACGCTGTAACCTGTGTTCAAAAACGCTGCTAGAAATTCTGGTAAGAATGCCATGATTACAAGCTGCGTTTCCTGAACACGTGTGTGAGAGCGGCCTTACGGGGGGTCATGCTTTTGTTGTACTTTATTAAAGGAGATGTCTCGAGGAAGCAGTTAATTTTTTTTTTGCCCAGTCCCCCCCCATTAAACACACATTACTAAGCCCCCCTGTAAATGACATTTCTAGCTGGTTCGTACTTACCGTTCCAGCGTTTCAGCAAGTTATAAAAGTTTCCTCAAGATGGCCGCCGGCTCTTTCCCAGTCGCTCGCTGCAGCCCGACGTGCGCGCTCCCGAGACGCCGCCAGCTGTGTCTCCATGGCAACCGGACGCATCGCAGCCGCCGACCAGACGCCCCGCAGCCGCCGACCAGACAGCAGGTAACCGGCGCTAGCCCCCGGCTCCCCAGCGCTAGTTCCCCCGGCGCAGCGACAGCCCCCCCGGCCTAGCGACAGCCCCCCCCATCGCAGCGACAGCCCCCCCGGCCTAGCGCTAGCTCCCCCGGCGCAGCGACAGCCCCCCCGGCCTAGCGCTAGCTCCCCCGGCGCAGCGACAGCCCCCCCGGCCTAGCGCTAGCCCCCCCGGCCTAGCGACAGCCCCCCCGGCCTAGCGACAGCCCCCCCCATCGCAGCGACAGCCCCCCCCATCGCAGCGACAGCCCCCCCGGCCTAGCGCTAGCTCCCCCGGCCTAGCGACAGCCCCCCCCATCGCAGCGACAGCCCCCCCGGCCTAGCGCTAGCTCCCCCGGCCTAGCGACAGCCCCCCCCCCCCATCGCAGCGACAGCCCCCCCGGCCTAGCGACAGCCCCCCCGGCCTAGCGACAGCCCCCCCCCGGCCTAGCGGCAGCCCCCCCCCCGGCCTAGCGGCAGCCCCCCCCCCCGGCCTAGCGGCAGCCCCCCCCCGGCGCAGCGGCAGCCCCCCCCCGGCGCAGCGGCAGCCCCCCCCCGGCGCAGCGGCAGCCCCCCCCCGGCGCAGCGGCAGCCCCCCCCCGGCGCAGCGGCAGCCCCCCCCCCGGCGCAGCCCGGCGCAGCGGCAGCCCCCCCCCCGGCGCAGCCCGGCGCAGCGGCAGCCCCCCCCCGACCCATCACTTACCTGGGAGGCTTCTCGGGGCTGCTGGGCTGGGCTGGTCTTCTCCGCTGGGCAGCTCCAGTTTCTGCACCTTCCTCTAACAGAGGATGGTGCAGAATGGCCGCTTCAGCGCGCTCCCGAGCAGTGACAGCTCGTCTGCGCATGCGCAGAAGAGCTGTAGCGGGGAGCACACTGAAGCGGCTCGTGCTGAATGGAGAAGACCGGACTGCGCAAGCGCGTCTAAAAAAGCAAGCTGCCAGCGAATTTAGACGGAACCATGGAGACGAGGACGCTAGCAACGGAGCAGGTAAGTGGAATAACTTCTGTATGGCTCATATTTAATGCACAATGTACATTACAAAGTGCATTAATATGGCCATACGGAAGTGTATAACCCCACTTGGTTTCGCGAGACCACCCCTTTAAGTAAAACACATAAAAAACCTGCATGCAGTATTTAAAGACCGTGTACGTTATTAAGGAGCTACAGACACTATTAAAAACTGCATGTGGTTTAGATTAGTTTTTTTAATTGCGTGTAAAGTGTGAAATTATATACAGTAAATCCAGGGAGATGTATAACTTATACCAAAGATAGATAGAGAGATAGCTATGACATAGGAGAGAGATAGATAGATAGCTATGACATAGGAGAGAGATAGATGGATAGCTATGACATAGGAGAGAGAGAGAGATAGCTATGACATAGGAGATAGATAGCTATGACATAGGAGAGAGAGATAGCTATGACATAGGAGATAGCTAGCTATGATATAGGAGAGAGATGGATAGATAGCTATGACATAGATAGATAAGAGCTAGAGGAGACAGATACACATATATACACCTACCCCGGGGCTGGACGACTTCTCCATGTCACAGCAGCAGGAGAGGCAGATACTCCAGCTTCCGTTCAGCAGTAAGCAGGGGGGCAGCACATGATCACAGAGATGCAGTATATAAGAGAGCAGCACCAGCTTGAGAAAGACTCTACCTTTGCGAGTCGAAACGTTGCTGTAATCTGGTCGTTTTGGGAATAAAGATTCTTTCTACTGAAGACACATTGATTTTGCTGGATTTATCACGTGATTTTTACAATATAACATCGCCTGGTGCTGCTCTCTTATATACTGCATCTCTGGATTTATTAAGGACGTTGGTCCAGTCCTTTGGAGAAGCCTGCGCCTATGTGCTTTCTGCATTGAGTAAAAAAAGGAAAAAAACCCTCCTGAGTAGGATCTGTCGGTGAGTGCTGCTGCCTATACATTTGCTTGTTTTCCTGATCACATGATCACAGTGCCCTGCCGGCCCATGTGACTTCCTCCCTCCTCCTCCACCCTGCTCTTCCGGGCTTCCACTCAGGCTGGCCGGTCCACCTGCAGCGTGATGGGAATCTTGCTGCAGACAGAACTGCCAGCCATTAATGCACTGAATGTGCATATGGGTATGGCGAAGGGCGGCCTCGGGGCCCCCTGAGCACAGGGGCCGGGTCGCCACGGTGACCCCAGCAACCCCTGATGCTACGCCTATGTTTTCCATAAAAGATAAGGTGAGCGCTACTATGAGTCCTGTGGCATTCCAACAGTAAAGCATCCTGAGACCACTCATGTGTTGGGTCGCTTTTCATTCAGGGAATGGGCTCACTTACACCCTAAGGACACTGCTATGAATAAAGAATGGGATCTAAACCTTCTCCCAACCGCCCAAGAACAATGTGGTGATGAACAATGATTTCTCAAGCATAATACAGCACCATGTCACAAGGCAGACGTGATACCATCCTGTGACTATAACAAATTTGCATCCATGATCTAGCCCCTTGGCATAAGCTTTCCAAACATGACTCATTTCCTGGACTACATGAAAATGTGTTTGCAGCCCCTTAGGCATGCTGCATATTGTTATATACAGGGACCAGGTCGCAACTGAGACCCCTATAGAAAAGCCACAGGCCATATGACTTAGCTCTACGTACTTTTTAATGTAACTTAATATGCAATATATTGGGGCAGATTTATTATTGAAAATTCACCAATTTTCTGGCACAAATTGCACTAGAAAACTGTCTTACAGGGTTTGTGTCACATTTATCATGTGTTTTTAGGCACCTTTGTACGCTTTTTATGTGAAGTGGCTTCCTGAAAAGCGTGCATAGACTAAATGTGATATTATGCATGAAAAATGCTGCTAGTTTTGCTGTAATTTTTGGTGTAAACTGAGCCAACTAATATGTGGAATAAAGTTAAACAGTACAAAGATATGCCAAATTCATCATCTAGCTTGAGACACTGTCATAAGTCTTGTGAATTTTAAGACTGTTGGGTCTAAGTTTGCACTGTTAGACAGTATTAGTAAATCTGCCCTATTTTGTGCACCATATAATGTTCCTTTTTTTAATGTAAGCCCCATATGTACAGCCCGCACCCCCATAATAACAAGCAGTTAAAGCAATCCTCTGGTCACTGACAAATTTACCTAGGGACTGAACGGGGGTCGAGTTAAATTATTTGTCGACCTCTTATTTCTGGTATTTGTATCTATGCATTGAGCTTGGTTCTGGGGCTGTATTTATTCACTGAGCTGTTTTAGTGTGAGTTTGCTGCTATCTTGCTGTTTTCTTCTTATGATGGGAAGGGGGCGCCCAAAAAAATTCTGCACAAGTTCACACTAGTCATCAATAGTAGATCGTCCGGAGTCCGTCGCCTGGGACACCCGCTGATCAGCTGTTCTTTGGGCTGCTACACTGGTGCACTGAACTGATTTCTGCTGGAAGCAGACAGCTTCATTTCCACTGCAGTGACCCGGCTTGATCGTGCAGGCCAAGTTGCCACTAAAATAAATGGGAACTTGGCCTGCAATAACAAGCTAAGCAATTGAAGTGGGAGCGGAGCTGTCTGCTTCCTGCAGAAATAAGATCAGTGCAGAGTCCCGAAGAACAGCTTCTCGGTAGGTGCCCATGTAATGGAGTACACCCTTGCCTTCTACATATGTTGGGTCATTTGCATGTTTCACACTTGCTGATGATTTGTATGAAACTATCGCTTTAACTTGGAGAGGGACTGAAGAATAGGAGACAGAAATTGCAAGGCACCGTGTGGAAGTGTTGTAGTTCTGCTTAGGAAAGGGTCTTGACCGAAGCATTTCTGAGAAGCTCCTGCAATTTGTTTTGGCGCAGTTGGTGGTATTGCACCAAGGAGGCCAGATGTTTGGGGAGAAACACTGTTCCCCATTGACCGCAAATGGGTGTCATTCAGGCTTTAATCCTCTCGTTTCCACTACCTCAGCCAAGGTAAACCCTAAGGCCACTCTCACACAGGCATTTCTTTACTGCGTTTAACGCTGCATTTTCAGCATAGCCCTAAACTCTTGTCAATCAGGAGATAACGTATTCTCTGTGCACCCCGTGACTGAAAACAGACCGCGGGCTGTTATCTCCACGGTAGAGATTACAGTGTTGAATAAAAGAGCTAATTGCAAAGCTCAGACCTTCTGCTGAGTTCAGCAACAGCTCCCAGACGTTCATTTGCACGCAAATGAAGCTGATAAAGTATTAATGGGCATTAGTACCTACTCGTACTTTATGCAAAATGATCGCCCAAAACGGTCATTCTTTTGAACAAATTTTGAGCGATCATCTTTGCGTGTAAATAGGGCTTTAGTTAGGCTGCATCTGCATGGGCTACAAAATCACACTACGAAACATCACTCGTGTGAAAGAACCCATTGGAAACCATGGGCTTCACATTTTAGCGGTGATTTTGTAGTGAGATTTTGTAACCTGTACGGATGCAGCCTTAGGGTTTAGGATTCTACCCTTGCAATGTCCCATACAGACACCCCTGACACTTGTGAGAGTTAAGTGACTGCTTGTCACGGCGGCAATTACTAGGCTCCTTTTCCCAGGGGGATGACACGTAGCCAAGGCCAGAGTGGAATTGCGGGCCTCCGTCGACACCCTAGGATAAGAAATGCCAATAAGCAGGATGATGGAGGTAGTAATTGTCACGGGTGACACCACCGTCCCTACACACCGATATATCACATGGCGGAAAATAATCACTGACACGGGTGTACAGTACCTCAGGTCCCCAGGAACGGTTAGGGCCCGGTATAAACTTTACTTGAAGTAACTTTGGTAAACGGCTTTGCACAGTGCATCTACATAAGACAAACGTGTAACATTTATGGAGGGGACCAGGATGATATTCTGGGACACTACACCCTTACATCTAGGGCCAGGCACTCCTGACGATCTATTACTGATGACCTATCCTGAGGATAGGCCATCAATATTCTCAAGTGGACAACTTTATCTGTAGCATCACAAAATGATTACCCTTTGACTAATCAGGTCTGCATGACCTAGATATGCAAACAATACATCTGTAGTAGCCTTTTATGAAGCAAATGAAAGTAGCATCTGTTCTCCCAGCTGATAAGGTCTCTGGAGTCATGGGTTCTGCCACATTAACCAGTTACAGCAGTGTGTTGGAAGTATTATCAGTAATACAGCGTGACATGTCACAAAACAAGTTCAGCTGGATAGTTTGGGAATAAACCCAGGGGTGTTTGTGTTGCAATCAGAAAAAAGGCTAATAAAGAAAAGCTAAAGGTTTGTACTTGGTTGGATTCTATCCCAACGATCCTTCCAAAGTAAACTCCTGACACATGCATTTAGAAGGACCATTCAGATGATTAACTCTCCAAATAATAGCGTCTGTGTTTGCAATGTGAAATATATCATCTATATTAGCTGGCTCTACACGTTTAGGTATTAAGGTAGACAGGCATACTGTTGTGCAGCCTTTGGCAACACAATATATGTTATATAGAGGTTAATTATTGTACACTTTTACCAAATTGATACTTTATTTATTCAGAAGTATTTCCTTCACTGCTCGTATTATGTGTCTCATGACATCCTATTTTAAGCCAGAATAGTTTATAAGATGCTGCAGGCTACATTGGGAACTACTCTACCTAGTCAACTGATTCAAGGTGTTCCCTCCTAGTTTCAAACCACTAAAAGTAATCTGCAAAGCCTTGATTAAAAAAATACATATTCAGTGATCCTGCAACATACAAAATTGATTGGTTCTGGAACAACTGTACAGTACATTGAAAATATTTTATGTTGAAAGTGGCTCAGAACCCTCCACCATGTCAACCAAAAGTAATACAAAATGAAGATTAAAGAAAATATAGCAGATAACTAAGGCCGCCTGCACACGGGCGGAAATCCCGCGGTGGGATTTCCGCCACTGAAAGCCTGCATAGGAGTGCATTACAATACGCACTCCTATGCAGACGGCCGCGGTTTGGCCGCGCGAGATCTCGCGCGGCAAACAAACCGCGGCATGTTCTATTTTTGTGCGGGGCTCGCAGAGCCTCGCACAGAAACGTCACTCACCCGGCCGCCGGCTCCGGTCTGCGCATGCGCCGGCAGCCGGCACATGAAAGAGCCGGGGCCGCCGGGCGCGGGTGAGTATGCGCTCATCTCTGCAGGCGCTCGGGTCGGGTCCCGCGGCGAGAATTCTCACCGCCGGATCCGACCCGCTCGTCTGCAGGCGGCCTAATACAGATAAAGCAAGTCCTTATATAGAACAGCCTGAAGGAGCTGCTGGAAATCACTTTCTCTAAGCATGCATTCAGACGACCGTATATGGGCTGGGTATTCACGCCGGCCGATATACGGCGTCTCTCTCTGCAGGGGGAGGAGGCTGGAAGAGCCAGGAGCAGTGCTCTAAACTCCCGCCACCTCTCTGCCTCCTCTCCGCCCCTCTGCACTATTTGCAATGAAAGGTGGGATGGGGCGCAGCTAAGTTTTGAGAATTAGCACCGCCCCTGAACTGCCTCTCCTCATTGAAAATAGTGCAGGGGGGAGGAGAGGAGGCAGGAGCTCAGAGCACTGCTCCTGGCTCTTCCAGCCTCCTCCCCCTGCAGAGAGGGACACCGTATATCGGCCGGGCATGAAAACCCAGACGATATACGGTCGTCTGAATAAGCCCTCCTAAGGACAAAAGCTTCCTTAGTGTCTAGTACAACGCAAAATAAACCAGAGAAATAAAAAAATGGATTATACCTACCTGATAATCAGGTTTCCAGTAGTCTCCACGACAGCACCAATTGAGATTGCCTCCTCCTGATAGGACAGGAACACACTGAGAGGTTAAAAGCTCCCCCCCCCTTCTCCACTTTCCTCAGTGGATTCTAACGAATTGCCGGGGGTAGGAACTCAACTTAAATTTTTTCCCTTAACCGGGTTTTTTTTTTTTTTTTAATAAAATTATATTATATATATGTTTTTGTTTTTTTGTTTTTTTTTAAATATTATATTCTATAGTTTCTTTTCTATCAATTTAGGGGGGGAAGGTACGGGTGCTGTCGTGGAGACTACTTGAAACCTGATTATCAGGTAGGTATAATCCATTTTTTCCCCCAGTCGTCTCCACGACAGCACCAATTGAGACGTACCAACTAAAGTTTCCCTAGGGTGGGATTGCTGCCGAGAGGACTTTGCGGCCGAAGGCCATGTCCTCGTCCTGCTGCACTTTTACCCTATAGTGTTTAACAAACGTGTGGGGTTTCTTCCAGACTGCGGCTTTGCATATCTGCTCGACTGAAGCTGGGCTATGTTCGGCCCATGAGGATGCTACTGCCCTTGTAGAATGGGCTTTAAGAGCTAAGGGGATTTCCTTCCCGAGGGCCTTATAGGATTCTATGATGGCTAGGCGGATCCACCTGGCTATGGAGCTTTTTGCTGCTTTGCTCCCTTTATTTGGGCCACTGAACTGGACGAACAGGTTGTTGTCCCGCCTCCAGTGGCTTGTCGCCTCTATGTAGCCTAGGACTGCTCTCCTAACGTCCAGGCAGCTTAGGGTTTTTTCTTCCTCGTTTTTAGGTTTACTAAAAAAATGAGGGGATTATTATGTCTTGGGACCTATGAAAATGTGATACTACTTTTGGCATAAAGGCCGGGTCCGTTTTAAATACTAATTTGGTGTCCGAGGTTTTCAGGAACGGGTGGCGAATGGACAAGGCCTGAAGCTCACTAACCCGTCTTGCGGAGGTGATGGCTACTAAGAAAATAGTCTTGATAGTAAGCATTTTTATGGGTAGTGCTTCGATCGGCTCGAATGGTACCGCTATCATGGCCCTTAGGGCCCAATTAAGGTTCCAGTCTGGAAAAAGATTTATGGGTCTAGGCCGTAATCTAGTTGCTGCTGCTAGGAACCTGTTGACACATCTGTTGTCTGCGAACTTTGTGTCACATATGGTGCTAAGGGCTGCGACCTGGACCTTCAGGGTGCTTGGAGAGAGGCCCATCTCTAGGCCCTCCTGCAAGAACTCTAAGATTAGAGGGATGTCCGGGATAGAATCCCCGCGATCCCTTCCCTGTCTCCATGAGGGAAACCTTTCTCCAAACTTTCTGGTAGATAAGGTGGGTAGTCTTTTTTCTGCTGGACATTAACGTTTCTACTACTCTCTCTGAGAATCCCTTCTCTTTTAGTGAGGATTCCTCAAGAGCCATGCTGTTAAGTGGAGCTTGTCTAGGCTCGGATGGCTCAGTGGCCACTGCGATAGAAGATCTGTCCAGGTAGGGAAGATGACTGGGTCCTGGACGCTCAATGTTGCTACGAGACCGACCCAGCTTCTTTTGGGCCAGAAGGGGGTCACCAGGATTAGTGTGCATACCTGGGTTCTGAAATGTTGTAAGACTCTGGAGATCAATGGTATAGGAGGAAAGGCGTACACCAGCCCCTCTCCCCAGTCTTGGCCTAGGGCGTCTACTGCTGTCGGACGATCTCCTGGCCGGAGGGAAAAGAAGTTGCTTACTTTGGCATTTTCCCTGGTTGCGAACAGGTGCAATTGTGGGGTCCCCCACTGGTTGATCAGGATTCTGAATGCTTTCAGGGAGAGAGACCATTCTCCTGGGTCTATTTGCCTCCTGCTGAGAAAGCCCGCTTTTTGGTTTAGCGTCCCCTTCAAATGGGTTGCCGTGATCGAGAGGATCCGGCCCTCTGCCCAGTGGAAACTTTTCTGTGCGATGTTTTGCAGAGCGGGAGATCTTGTGCCCCCTTGGTGTCATATATGGGCGACCGCGGTGATATTGTCTGACAGTATCTTTATATGCTGGTCCCGTAGCGAGTTCCCTAACTGCTGTAGGACCTGCCATACGGCTTGTAGTTCCCTGTAATTTGAGGACTGTTCTTTTGTCCTTTGAGGCCATGGGCCCTGAAAGAACTGGTTCCCCACATCCGCTCCCCATCCCCAGGCGCTTGCATCCGTTGTGATGTGAGTGGCTGGGTTTGGTAGCCAATGAACCCCTCTCCGCAGATTCTCTGGGGATGTCCACCAACGCAAGGATGTTTTCACCATGCTTGGGATGTACATTCTTGTCCCTAGAGAGGACTGCCTTTTGTCCCACGTGGATAGGACTGAGGCTTGCAGGGCTCTGGTGTGAGCCTGGGCCCATGCCACTCCTGGAATGCCTGACGTCAAGCTTCCCAGGAGAGACATGGCTTCCCAAACTGTGCATAATCGTCTCCGTAAAAAGGTTTTGACTAGCCGTCGGATTTTTTGTATTTTCTCCTCGGGTAGGCAGGAGCATTGCGATTCTTTCTGAGTCGAGCGTTATACTCCGAAACGTTTTCTGTTTGTCGGGATCTAGGCTGGATTTTTCCCAGTTTATGATCCATCCTAAGGATTGGAGAAGTTCTAGCACTATCCCCAGGTGTTCCGTTAGGAGTTCTCTGGACTCTATTATTAAAATATCGTCCAGGTAGGGTATTATTAGGACCGACTTCTTCCTCAGGTAGGCGGCTACCTCTGCCATAATTTTGGTGAAGATTCTGGGTGCTGAGGAGATCCCGAAGGGCAGGCATCTGAATTGGTGGTGCTCTATTCCTTTGCCCATATCCACTGCGAACCTTAGGTATTTCCGGGACCCCTCGTGGATCGGTACGTGGAAAGAAGCATCCTTTAAATCGATGGATGCCATGTAGGCTCCTTTGGGAATCAACTTTATCGTTGAGGAGGCGGACTCCAGGAATCCCTTCTTTTTGTCGGCCGCCTTCTCTAGAATCTTGTCAAGGTCCGGTCCGAACAAAAACTGGCCGTAGAACAGGAGGGCGCATAGCTTATTTTTTGAGGCTAGGTCGCCTGACCACAATTTCAGCCATAACTCTCTTCTGGCTGAGTTAGACCGGGCTGTAGCTGTCGCTGAGAGTTTGACAGTTTCGGCCGCGGCGTCCGCTAGGAAATTTGTTGCCATACGCAGGGTCGGAAGGGAATTTAGGATCTGTTCCCTCGGCATCTTATTGGTTAGGTGTAGCTGTAGCTGTTCTAGCCATACCCCCAGGGTTCGCGCCACACAAGTGGCTGCGATCCCTGGCCTAAGTATGTTTGCCGCTGCCCTGATTTCTTTAGAAGGCCCTCAGCTTTGCGATCCATGGGATCTTTTAACTGTGCGGCGTCCTCAAAGGGCAGGGTCGTTTTCCTGGCTACTTTGGCCACTGGGACGTCTACCTTAGGTACCTCCTCCCAGCTTGCGCAAACTTCCTCCTCAAATGGGTACCTTCTTTTTACCCCTCTAGTGGAGGAGCTTGCGTCTGATTTCCTCCACTCTTTCTGGATTATTTTGGTGATATTCTTGTGGACCGGGAAGGTATGCTTGCGCCTCTCCCCTAGTCCCCCAAATATCTCATCTTGTAGGGTACGTGGTTCTCTGGGCTCTTCCATTTTTAGTGTAGCCCTGACCGACTTGATCAATTCCATTAAATCGTCCTGATGGAATATTTTTTGTAGTCCTCCTAATCTGAGGACTCCTCGGCCGCCTGTTCCTCTTGCTCCGACCCGATAGAACTCTCGGAGTCGGAAGGCTCGTCAGGAACATACGCCCTTTTATGGCGTTTCGCTGGTGGCGCCAGCTGTGACGTTAGGGCTGATCTACCTCTTCTTTCACCAGCTTTCTAATGTCCTCCCGATTCCTCTTTAACTAGCCTAGCTACGCATGCCTTGCATAGAGGCCTCTGGTACGTAGCTGGCAGTTTTATCCCGCATTCCACGCATTTTCTGAGTTTTGTTCTGGGGGGGATGTCTTTTTTTAACCCCCTGACAAATAAAGCATTTTTGCGCGTAAATATGCAATTTTTCCATACACAATACACTGGATGTTTGCATTGTATTTTTTGCGGGTAAATATGCAATTTTTCCATATACAATACATTGGATTTTGCATTTTTTGCCGCACTGGCTACTTACGGCCGCTGAGGCTGAGGTTTCAGCTGTCTCTGGGGCTGGAGCACTCATTACTATACCGGTGCTGCAGCCACCCTGCGACCTGTAGTGGTTTGTTCTGGCTTCTCTCAGGTTCCTATTTTTTTAAATTTTCGCGCTCCTGCGCTAAGCCCCGCCCCCTCCTGATGCAGACGCAATGACGTCATCGCGCTGGACACGTGACGCGGCGCCCCGCCGTCGAAGGGCTTCCTGGAGCACCGCGCTCTAACTTCTGCAGGGAGGACGAGGGGGACTGAGGCTCCCACTTTGTACCCCCCATGGGCCGCCGCGGGAGGAACCTGGCCCGGGGGTTACCACCCCATGTGGCGTCCCGGGAGTCGTCTGGCTGGGAAGGGAGGACAGGCTGACCCACTGCCCTCCGATCCGCCCGTGAGTAGGCTTCCGGCTGGCTTCTCCACCAGCCCCTCTCAGAGATCTTGCCTCCTGGCAGGACAGGAAGACACTGAGGAAAGTGGGGAAGGGGGGGGAGCTTTTAACCTCTCAGTGTGTTCCTGTCCTATCAGGAGGAGGCAATCTCAATTGGTGCTGTCGTGGAGACGACTGGGGGAAATAGAGCTGCCCTCACCTGGTAGGCACAGCTCACCTGGCACAGGTAAAGAGCAGCATAGCATGTGTAGTACCACACTGTACTGTACTGTAAAGGGGCTACTACACAGCTAATCAGTGCATGTATTTTAGTAATACTGATGTTCCGCCAGTGAAATGGTCATGATGATTGGCTGGATTTTCCAGCCAATCACACATGCTATAGATATGTTGAATCTGATTTCAAGTTATAATATCCCAGGAACAACCATTGTATGTTGAATATATTGTATCCTGAGGCCATTGTAACTTGAGGGATCACTGTACTATGTTAGATTTTCGTTTCTGCACTCCCGGCCACTGCGTACAGAGGGGTATTGTGAACTCAATACAAAAAAAATCAAAAAGATAGCTTGCTCACCTCTTCTTCACCCAGATGCACCCCCTTGTTACAGTCCTGGGTATAAATAGATGATAGGAGAGACCTCTGTATTGTCCCCTGATATAGCTATACATAGTTATTAGAGTGCCCCTAAGCCATCTTTTTTCTAAAGTAAACCACCTCAATTTTGAAAGTCTTCCTGGGTATTGTAGTCCGCCCAGTCCATTTATTACTTTAGCTACCTGACTTTGTACCCACTGAAGCACTGATATGTCCTTTTTGAGTACTGATGCCCAAAACTGTACACGATATTCCATGTGTGGTCTGACCAGTGATTTGTAAAGAGGAAGAACAATGTTCTCGTCATGTGCCCCAAGACATTTTCTGATGTCCCCCATGATCTTATTTGCCTTGGCAGCAGCTGCCTGACACTGGTTGCTCCAGTTAAGTTTACAGCTAACTAAAACCCCCAAGTCCTTCTTCTCCATGTCAGTGTTACTCAGTAGTTTCCCATTTAGTGTGTAATGGTGACTTGTATGTCCTCTGCCCATGTGCAGAGCCTTACATTTATCAGTGTTAGGGCTCCTTCACACACAATTGTGCGTGCCTAAGTGCAATGTAGTTTACTGTATGCTTTGCGCTCCCATGTTCACAATCATTCTTTAAAAGGCTATTAAGTCTCATGAGGTCCAGAGGTTCTTGTTCTCAAGGAATTGTGCTGTATTTTGCACATCCCAATACATATTGCATGCACATTTGCTCACCCCACCCCCATAGAAGTCTATGGAGCCATTTGCTGCTTACCTGTGCCCAACATAGAGCATATTGTTTCTTTATGCACACAAAATACAGAAAATGAGAATTAACCTATTGATATGAAGGAGTTCTATTCTGTGTATTGTGCAGTTTATGCGTGCGCAAATATGTCCGTGTGAATGAGCCTTTAAACCTCATTTACCATTTTTCTGCCCAAACCCCCGCCCTATGCAGAGCCATTTGTAACCACATTTTGTCCTCTTGTTAATTACTTAACATGGTTTTGTGTCATCTGTAAATATTGCCATTTTACTGCATAATATACCAGGTCATTAATATATCACATTTAACAACCAGTGATTATATGAAAAAGGGGCATTTAACTGAACAGTCTTAGGATTTGGAGACAATCGCCTGCTACAACGATGATCGGTTTAGATGTCATGAGGCTTTGTTTGTCAGCAAATCTGTGAAATGGGCCTGACGTAAGCACGAGCGCTCCACTTCTGAATCGTCTATCCACACAAGGTAGGTGACATTTTAAGACTAATCTGGCTTTTTCAGTACACATAATTGGATTTTCTGAACACATTGATTCCTTCAGGCAGATGACAAGCTCTAGAGCTGGCCATACACAATTGTTGGCTGAACCCACCGATGTCCCTCTGCCGCTAGAAACAAGGGTTGCCATATTAGACTTCAACATGCCGGTTCCTGTTATTTTCAGGGGACACAAGCCGCCTCTGCAGGTGTAGCATAGTCTTACTCCCAGCTACCTATTCAGAGCACTTGCACGCTTCATCACATTGTGCATGCATGTGCATGGAGGGATCAAAAGAGACAGCTTTCAGATAAACAAATCAGTACCTCCAGTTTAGGGCCAGCGTGGCCTGATAGGGCAATAACATTCATTGAAAAATTTGCTTGACTCATGATTAGATCATGTGAAGTTGTACTCCCCGATTGACTGATCGCATTTTTTTTTTTTTTGTAGCTAAAAATTTTATGATTTATGATCTCCCGTGTAATATTGTATTGAGAACGAACATGATCGTTTGTCAGCCTTGCACAGATCGCTTTGTGTAAGTCTTAAATGAGCACAGATTTCATCAAATAGCACTCATTACATTGCTAAATGTGAGCAATGTAAAGGACTCTTAATCTGCACCAAATGTTCAAAACCATTCTCTTAGGGTCTACTCACATGCAATGGCAGATTAGAATAGTGATGACAGGGGCGGCCACCACAGGCCGAGGCTTCAGTTTACCCCTATTGACGCTCTGCCATTAGTGAAATGTGTAAAAAAAAAAAAGTTATACTGTCTGTGCTGCTCCTCCCACTCCTGGCCTCTGCAGTCTGTAGTGCTCACCTGCAGAGTTCCTGGTAGATCACGTGATATGCTTATGTGATCGCTGCAGCTGGAACCTGGCCTCAGCAATCATATGATCACTTTACCCTGGAGACAGATCAGCAAGGAGAGGAGGTAAGTAGACTGCATTGGGAGACATGGGTAAGTATAGATGTTATTTATTTTTTTCCTTCAACGATAGAACCCCTTTAAAGATGCTTGTGTGTCAAATGCTGCAGACAAGATATGACTGGGAGAAGTCATCATAATGGTCTGGATGAAGAAAAAGGGAAAATGAACTCTATTCAAAAGACATCACCTGCGATCACTGAATATAAATGGTACGGTAATCAATTATACAGTCTGCAAAGTGCCTGCGGAGATTTAGTATGTACTGCTATATGATCACTGTATAGGGAGGAGGGGGTGGGGAGTCTACTCAGTGATAGTATGTTGGTATTAATCACTATGTGGTGGTAATACTTGGCCCTTATATAGTGTTACTATTGGTAATGTTGGTCTTGGCATAGTAGGTTTCGTTGAGTGACAGTATGAAGGTAATTATACAGGCCATGATAATTAGTGATTACTGTATGTGGTTTATTTCTAGCTGCATTTCTCCAGGCAGATTCATAGAACAATCCCCAGCGGAATCCACCGTGTGAACATTCCCTTCGGTACTCGCACATAGCGAGGTTAGGTCTGCTTCCACGCCCAGAACCTGTGTCAAAATCTGCACCTTCCTTTGAATTAAAAGAATGAATTCTGCTGATCCATCTATAAAAACACCGAATCTGCTACATATGAATATACACGTCGGGTATTTTCCCATATGCAGCAGATTAGCTGTGGATGCTGGGGCCACCCCAAGTTGAATTAACTGCATTTCATCCTGCATGCAGGCACAATATTGCTTTATACATGCGGTTTTATATGCAATGGTTTTTCTTTCATCAGAAATCAACAGAGAACAAAACCTGAAAAAGCCACAAGAAACCCACAAATGGATCTGCGTGCCTTTAAAAACACTCATTACAACTGAAATTTGGTACTGGATACCTCTGATGAGTAATCTTGTTACAGACACCAACTATTAGTCCAGCTTCAGCCTTTATTGGACTGGCTAATTATCTGGGTGTCCGTTTTATCAACTACACTATGTGCCCAAAGTATGTGGGGTAAACACAGTCTACCGCTATTCTGGAAGGGTTTTCCACAAGAATTTGAAGTAAGGCTGGATCCACACGGGCGTCGGGGTTTACGTAAAAACGCGTGAACAGGCGCCCAAATCTAACGTTTGCGCGTCTGTTCAGATGGTCCTAGCCCGGGCATATACTCCAAGGCCGTAATGCTGTTGGGCAGGGGGAGACAGGGAGGGGTTTATAGCAATATAGCTCTAGGAGTGATTTAGATTGCAGACAGGTGTTTGTCGAGGGCTCCCAAGTTGATACAAGTACAGCCGACACATCACTACAGGTAACTAAAAAATAATTTATTAAGTAGACATTCATGCACAATGTTAGACCACATCACCTATATGTACAACATACACAACGCTCCCAACTTTCTTCTAATTAGCTCTTTGCTCGTTTGCTTTTGGCCTTGCGGACTTCTTCCATCAGGTCTTTCAAATACTGGATCTCTTTTGCTATAGAATCTGCTTTCTCATTTAGGGCATCGTTTTTGGATTCCAGTTCTCTGCACTCTGCAGATATCGCATCCTGCTCTGCTCTCTTCTTCTGCCGGTAGCGAGTGGCTGCTGTTTTGTTCTGCTCCATTTTCTTCTTCTTCTTGTCTACTTTGGGTTGACCTACAGCTTTTACCTTTACCAAGACTTCTCTTTCCTTAGAGGGAAGATCATAGGGTTTGGGTCTCTCAGAAATGGGAGATGCGGGGGATGCAGGAGAGGACTGAACACTACTAGGGTATTCACCGGTAGATGTGGTGGGACTGTGTGGGGGAGATGCCAGATAGGATGGGCTCATATAGATGCCACTGTCGTTATCTGAGGAATATTCCTTCTCAGACTTCACAGCTTCGAAGGTGTATGTGACCGAGGGCTTCTTATCCTCCTCAGCAACATCTACCTCACTGCCTACATCTAAGATGAAGGAATGGTCTGGGCTGGACACTTGGGAAGGTATTGAATCGGGACTCGTAGGGGCCACCTGATCTGCCTCCAGTGAAGGTTTTGCAAGAGAGATTTTGTCTGGTGATGGCACATACTGACCAAACACCACGGGGAGAGGTGGGTCCTCTAGGAGATCACACGAGTCATCCAACGTGGCCATGAGCTCATCTGGGGAGACGGTGGCTTCTAGATCTTCCATCCCAAGCAGTAAGTCAAAATCAAACTCCTTCAGGTCCATTTTTTCCACCATCCAATCCATGCCAGAGAAGGCATCCCCTGGAAACAGAAGACATTCTCAGTCTACAGATAACAGTTTCAATGGTCATCCTGAAAGTTAAGCTTCCCATAAAAGCCCTGTTGGAAAGTCATGTTTGAAAGAAGCAGAAGAGTATGAAACCTTTACAATAGGAAGCCTCACCAACTACAAGCGGCATTTTAAACGCAGTCCTAATATCACCCCCGCTGTGTTCCATGTATTGTTTATGGACAGTGTTGAATACACAACCCATAGAGAATAGGGTTGTAGGTGCATACGACAGTGAGGTAGAACAGGTTACCATCCTTTTTATGTACATATTACACGCCATGTATATACACTAATATGAATGGATCAATAAAAAAAAAATCAAGGTGCTTTCTCCATTCACCGTGTGTTATGCAGTGAAATAACCTTCGTGGGAATGAGCGCCACCGTGTAAACATTATCAGATTAAACATCTACAGAGGTGCAAGAGGACAGGAAAAGGACCTTCAGAGAATTTACGCTAATTCAAGATCAGACATGTGATCTGCTCATGGGCAGCAGAGACCCCCTACATGATCAGAGAGAACTCCCATTCATGTGTTCCTGCGTGACCTTACCAGCCTACTTCAACTATGAAGTGTGTGCCTCCCCCCTACAACAATGAAGTGTAAGAGTGATTGTGTGAGGCCTCCGTCCAACCCCTACAAAAATGAAGTGAGGCCTCCGCCCCCCCCAAAATGAAGTGTGTGAGGCCTCCGCCCCCCCAAAATGAAGTGTGTGAGGCCTCCGCCCCCCCAAAATGAAGTGTGTGAGGCCTCCGCCCCCCCAACCTCCACAATGAAGTGTGTGAGGCCTCCATGCCCCCATACAACAATGAAGTGTGAGGCCTTAGTCCCCCCCACAACGATGAAATGTGTTGCTTTTGTCCTTACCATGGATACTGCCAAGAGATTCCTCCAACGGCAGATCGGAGACACCATTCTTAGCCTTCTCACTGAACAACCCATGCGATGGGAGGTACCCGGACACCTCAATGCAGTCATCCAAGAGACCCAAACTCTCCTCAGCCGCCAAAAACGACTGGTTGAAGGGGGACAAAAAGCCCCCCAACAGCTTCTCTTCGCTCAACAGGCTCATCTTCCTCAGGTATTAGAGCTTTCAGGTAGAAAGTGGATAGAGAGCTTTTTGTCTGGTATACAGCAAGGCTGCTGTGTGATGCCTTGGGGAGCCTGCGGAGAAGAAACATCCACATAACACCGCCATCTTGAGCAGCCCATCATGCCTTCATCCTCTACAAACCCCTCGCAGCCCTCACATACTTTGCTCCGTCCTCTACAGCACACCCCCACCCATACTTAGCTGTCCTCTAGAGACCCCCTGTCCTCTCCAGCCCCCCCAGGACTCAAGTCTGTCTTCTACAGATGCATCACCCCCCTCCCAGTACTTTGCTCAGTCCTCTTCCTGCTCCCCAGTACTCTGCTCCATCCAACGCAGCCCCCCCAATAGTGCACCGCTCCGTCCAACGCAGCCCCCCCCCCCCCCCGTGATAGTGCGCCGCTCCGTCCAACGCAGCCCCCCCCCCCCCCCCGTGATAGTGCTTCGTTCCGTCCGGTATAGACCCCCCCCCATAGTGCTTCGTTCCGTCCGGTATAGACCCCCCCCCCCATAGTGCTTCGTTCCGTCCGGTATAGACCCCCCCCCCCCCATAGTGCTTCGTTCCGTCCGGTATAGACCCCCCCCCCCCATAGTGCTTCGTTCCGTCCGGTATAGACCCCCCCCCCATAGTGCTTCGTTCCGTCCAGTATAGACCCCCCCCCCCCCCATAGTGCTTCGTTCCGTCCGGTATAGACCCCCCCCCCCCCCATAGTGCTTCGTTCCGTCCGGTATAGACCCCCCCCCATAGTGCTTCGTTCCGTCCGGTATAGACCCCCCCCCCCCATAGTGCTTCGTTCCGTCCGGTATAGACCCCCCCCCCCCCCCATAGTGCTTCGTTCCGTCCGGTATAGACCCCCCCCCCATAGTGCTTCGTTCCGTCCGGTATAGACCCCCCCCCCCATAGTGCTTTGTTCCGTCCAGTATAGACCCCCCCCCATAGTGCTTCGTTCCGTCCAGTATAGACCCCCCCCCCATAGTGCTTCGTTCCGTCCAGTATAGACCCCCCCCCCCATAGTGCTTCGTTCCGTCCAGTATAGACCCCCCCCCATAGTGCTTTGTTCCGTCCAGTATAGACCCCCCCCCATAGTGCTTCGTTCCGTCCAGTATAGACCCCCCCCCCATAGTGCTTCGTTCCGTCCAGTATAGACCCCCCCCCCATAGTGCTTCGTTCCGTCCAGTATAGACCCCCCCCCCATAGTGCTTCGTTCCGTCCAGTATAGACCCCCCCCCCCCATAGTGCTTCGTTCCGTCCAGTATAGACCCCCCCCCATAGTGCTTCGTTCCGTCCAGTATAGACCCCCCCCCCATAGTGCTTCGTTCCGTCCAGTATAGACCCCCCCCATAGTGCTTCGTTACGTCCAGTATAGACCCCCCCCCATAGTGCTTCGTTCCGTCCAGTATAGACCCCCCCATAGTGCTTCGTTCCGTCCAGTGTAGACCCCCCCCCTTCTTTATGCTTCGCTCCGTCCAGTGTAGACCCCCCCCCATAGTGCTTCGTTCCGTCCAGTGTAGACCCCCCCCTTCTTTATGCTTCGCTCCGTCCAGTGTAGACCCCCCCCCCATAGTGCTTCGTTCCGTCCAGTATAGACCCCCCCTTTATGCTTCGCTCCGTCCAGTGTAGACCCCCCTCCCCGGTACTCCGCTGACGTCTGTGACTTCCTCCTGCCCATATATGGTGCCTTCCCGCCACTCCCGCGCAGCAGCCGCCATTTCACGGCTCTGCCATCTGGCCCCGCAGCCATTTTAGCCTCCGTCACAGAGCAGCTCCCGCCGCCGTTCGTCTCCCCGCCGTCCCAGACATGTTCTACACTACCCGTCTGTCAGGGTCGGCCCCAAAGCAGGGACTAACAGCCGGCGGGACTCTTACTGACGAGCCGCCATCTGCCCGCCGTAACGGGAGACTCCCGAGAACCACAACGTACGTCCAGAGACCCGGCGAACTGGTCCCTCCAGCCCGGGGTTGAAGCGGCACCCCAACGGGAGGGGTTCATTAGCGCCATCCACAGCACCACACATAACCCGAGCCGCCCTCACCCAGCCCCGTTGTACTTACGCCATGTTGGTGCTGCTGCCTGGTGCTGCCAGCGCCGCTGGGTGCTGCCGCCTTGCACTGGCCTGGGGAGGGGGTGCCACTGGCCGCTGCTGCGCTATACAGCCATGGCTGCTCGCGTTGTTCTGCCGGCACAGTATAACAGTCTCGGGCTCTTCACACACTACACCTAGTCGGGCAAATGAGACGTAGAATGAAGAACCGGTCCGGGCTGCACTACGTTGTCTCTCTCATTACACCTGCACACTGACGTGGCGCGAGCCGCCTTCTCTGTCTATATACAGGCGCAGTGCTAAATGTCATATCACTCCGCTCGATTGTTGTATCGCGCAGTATTCCTCCGCAGTGCATTCCTGAAGCGAGTGGGCGTGGTCTGCGAGGAGGCTTCATTTACAGTAAGTGAGGAACCGGAAACCGACGTCAGTGGGAGATAGAGGGGCGATGTACTCAGAAGCACTGTGATCACATGCAGAGCACTGCTGCCAGCTTGTATCTGCAGTGTAAGGAGAAGAATATGTACAGAGCACCAACATATGCCGCAGCGCTTCACACATCAGAGGGGACATGGATGAAATAAGACAGTAAACCAAGAACAGGGGTGAGGGCCCTTAGGCCTCATGTCCACGGGCACATTATGAATTAAAATCCGGAGCGTTTTTCCCGCACGCGGATCTGCACCCCATAGGGATGCATTAGACACCCGCAGGTAGTTAAATACCTGCGGATGTCATTTTTTCCCTGCAGGCACGGGTCCCGCGTGCAGGAAAAAATCTGGACATGCTCCATTTAGGTCTCCCGCGGGGACGGCTCCCGCAGGCTTCTATGGAAGCTGTCCGGATCCGTGGGAGACCTGTACCAGAATTTAACTCACCTGCTCCGGACGGTACAGGTCTTCCCTTCTTTGCGGCCGGATCTTCTTTCTTCGGCCCGGCGGATGTGCCCGGCGCATGCGCGCTGCACGCAGCCGGCGTGCTGAGCACATCCGCCGGGCCGAAGAAAGAAGATCAGCCCGCGAAGAAGGGAAGATCCGGAGCGTGCGGAGCAGGTGAGTAATTCTTATTTTAATGCCTCATGTCCGCGGGGCAGGAGGGACCCGCTACGGATCCTCCATGGAGAATCCATAGCGGGCCTGATTTTCCCCGTGGACATGAGGCCTTAGGGCTCCGTCATTCACGCCCCGATGTCACCCTGGCAGTCCTGAAAACCCCTGGATGCAAGGTGTTTTCACATGGAAACTGTCTCGCATCACGGCGGGGCTCCCTTAATCCTCGCCACAGCAGCGGCAGGAGATTGCCATGTATCCCATTGATTTCTGCTGCCACGGACGCCATTGAAAACACTGGGCGATATCGCATAAAGAATTGACACGCTGCGATGTGTTTCCTGCATCGCATCACAACCCAGTGCCATGCAGGGAGACTGCAAGTGTGAATGAACCCATTCAACGGAATGAGGTTCATATATGTGCAAGGTTTGTGCATCAGGCAACACACATATCTTACATGATTTTCTGGCCAGTGTGAAGGCGCCCTTATGTAGTGTCCATGCTCGGCATTCCCCTATTTATATGAAACCAATGTAAGAAAAACCCCATGTGTGGTATCATCGTGTCCGTAACGACCTGTACTATAATTTAAACACACTAATTTTCTTGCGCAGCAGAAACCGAAAAAAAAACAGACTAAAAATGTTTATTTTATTCATTTTACCTCCAAAAAAGCGCAATAAAAACCATCAAAAAAGCCATATGCACCCAAAAATAGTAAAAATAAAAACGACAGCTCATGACACAAAAAACATGCTCTCACAGAGCTCCACTCGTGGAAAAATAAAGTTATGCGGCTTTAAATGCAACAATGCAAAAATTATTATAATTTCCAAAACAAAAGATAGAAAAACCTAAAAAAATTATGTTTTTGGTATCATAATCGTACCAACCCGCAGAAAAAATGCATTGTGTCATTTATGCTCTTTGATTGACCGCAAAAATGGTACCAATAAGTTCGCCACGCAAAAAACAAGGCCTTATACGGCCGTGTCGACGGGAACATAAAAAAGTTATGGTTCTTGAAAAGTGGAAATGAAAGTCCCCAACAAACTCCACATTCTTAGGGCTTATTCACACGAGCGTATATCGTCCGGTGTTTTCACGGCTGGCCAATATACGCTTCCATCTTAGCAGTCCCACCTTCCCTCCCCCTCGCCGGCTCTCTGCCTCCCTCTTCTCCACTCTGATGTTTGCAATTATAGGGGGCAGAGCCCACTCCCATTGCTCGCTGCAGACAAGGGCCGGGGAAGGGTAGAAGCATAGCTCCGCCCCGTCCCACCCACTTCCATTGAAAGCAGCCGGAGGAGAGAGGCAGAGAGTAGGTGGGGGACTGCTCAGATGGAAGCGTATATTGGCCGGCCAAAAAACCGCAGGCCGATATACGCTTGTGGGAATAAGCCCAAAATAGGCCATGTGCTCAAGGGGTTAACCCCTTAATGACGCGGCCCCTTTTTCTTTTTCCATTTTCGTCTTTTCCTCCCCCCCTTCAAAAAAATCGTAACTCCTTTATTTATCAATCGACGTCGCTGTATCAGGGCTTGTTTTTTGCGGGATGAGTTGTAGTTTTCAATGGTGCTATTTCAAGTACCATGTAATGTAATGAAAAACTTAAAAAAAAATTCTAAGTGGAGTAAAATGAAAAAAAACCAAAACGACATTTCGCCATTTTTCAGTGCGTCTTGTTTCTACGGCGCAAAAACAGCTACAAATCAACATGATAACTTTATTCTATGGGTCAGTACGATTACTACGATACCAAACTTGTATAGTTTTTTTTACTGCACTATTTTTTTTTTCAAAGACATTTAATTTTTTTCAATTATTTTCTGCGGTCATTTTGTGTGCGCAATAACTTTTTTATTTTTCCGTTGACGTAGTTGAGCGAGGGCTCATTTTTTGCGGGATGTCCCGTAGTTTCTGATAGTACCAATCTGGAATACATACGACTTTTTGATCACTTTTTATTGTGTTTTTTCTGGGAGACAGGGTAACTAAAAAAAATGCATTTTTGGTGTTCTTTATTTTTTTTTCAGACGACGTTCACTGTGAGGGAAAAATAATGCGCTACTTTGATAGATCGGACTTTTACGGACTCAGCGATACCAAATACATATTTTTATTTTGACACCTGCACGGCTCCCACGATCTCACCACAAGGGGGCTGTGCAGGACCCCTGGGGATTTAAATGACGCTGTCAGAATTGACAGCGGCATTTAAATGGTTAATAGCCGCGATCGGCCGATAGCTGCTATTGCCCGCGGGTGTCAGCTGTAACAAACAGCTGACGCCCGCACTGTATGAAGAGAGGTTGCCCCGCAACCTCTCTGCATACATATCCTGCTGCTCCATGACATACCTATACGTCATGGAGAGGGAAGGAGTTAAAGGGGTTGTCCCGCGCCGAAACGGGGTTTGTTTTTTTTTCAATAGCCCCCCCGTTCGGCGCGAGACAAACCCGATGCAGGGGCTTAAAAAAAAAACCGCACAGTACTTACCCGAATCCCCGCGCTCCGGTGACTTCTTACTTACCTTGTGAAGATGGCCGCCGGGATCTTCACCCTCGGTGGACCGCAGGTCTTCTGTGCGGTCCATTGCCGATTCCAGCCTCCTGATTGGCTGGAATCGGCACACGTGACGGGGCGGAGCTACGAGGGCAGCTCTCCAGCACGAGCAGCCCCATTCAAAACGGAGAAGACCGGACTGCGCAAGCGCGTCTAATCGGGCGATTAGACGCTGAAAATTAGACGGCACCATGGAGACGAGGACGCTAGCAACGGAGCAGGTAAGTGAATAACTTCTGTATGGCTCATAATTAATGCACAATGTACATTACAAAGTGCATTAATATGGCCATACAGAAGTGTATACCCCAACTTTGTTTCGCGGGACAACCCCTTTAACCCCTTAACGACCAATGACGTACCTGGTACGTCATGGAGCGTCGGGGTATGTATGAAGAGAGGTTGCGATGCAACCTCTCTTCATACAGTGCGGGCATCAGCTGTTTATAACAGCTGACATCCGCGGGCAATAGCCGCGAGCGGCCGATCGCGGCTATTAACCATTTAAATGCCGCTGTCAATTCTGACAGCGGCATTTAAATCCCCCGAACGATGTTCGGGGGTCCCGCACGGCCCCCCCGCGGTGAGATCGGGAGAGCCGTGCATGTGTCATGGCAGCCGGGGGCCTAATGAAAGGCCCCAGGGCTGCCTTAGCAGACTGCCTATCAAGCCGTCCCCGTGGGGTGGCTTCATAGGCTGCCTGTCAAAAAGCAATATGACGTAATGCTATAGCATTACCTCATACTGCAGGAGCGATCAAAGCATCGCATCTTAAAGTCCCCCAGGGGGACCTCAAAGTAAAGTAAAAAAAAAAATCAATAAAGTTTTTTTTTAATTGAAAAAAAAAAAAAGTTGTAAAAGTTTAAATCACCCCCCTTTTGCCATATCTATTATTAAAAAATCTAAATAATAAATTAAAAATATGTATTTGGTATCACCGCGTCCGTAAAAGTCCGAACTATCAAAGTACCACATAATTTTTCCCGCACGGTGAACATCGTTCGAAAAAAGAAATGAAGAACGCCAGAAATGCATTTTTTTAGTTACCCTGTCTCCCAGAAAAAACGCAATAAAAAGCGATCAAAAAGTCGTATGTATTCCAAAACGGTATTATCAGAAACTACAGGACATCCCGCAAAAAATGAAAGCTTGCTCAACTACGTCGACGGAAAAATAAAAAAGTTATTGCGCGCACAAAATGACCGCAGAAAATAATTGAAAAAATTTTTATGTCTTTAAAAAAAAAAAAGAGGAGTATAGTAAAAAAAAACCTATACAAGTTTGGCATCGTAGTAATCGTACCGACCCATAGAATAAAGTTATCATGTCGTTTTTGTTGCCATTTGTGCGCCGTAGAAGCAAGACGCACTAAAAGATGGCAAAATGTCGTTTTTTTTTTCATTTTACTCCACTTAGAATTTTTTAAAAGTTTTTCAGTACATTATATGGTACTTTAAATAGCACCATTGAAAAATACAACTCGTCCCGCAAAAAACAAGCCCTCATACAGCGACGTGGATGGATAAATAAAGGAGTTATGATTTTTTTAAAGGGGGGAGGAAAAAACGAAAATGGAAAAAGAAAAATGCCCGCGTCATTAAGGGGTTAATGACCCACTAATTTTTCAGTTTTTTTCAATGTCACATTCCAGGAGCCAGAACTTTTGTAGCACAAGTTGTATTTTCTAATGGAATCATTTTGGGCTCATATAATGTATTGTAGAACTTTTACAATTTTTTTTTTTAGGGGAAATGGAAAAAACTCAAATTCTGCCATATTTTTTGGATTTCATCTTTGCGCTGTTCAGTGTGCAAAATAAATCATGTGATAATATTATTGTCAGGGTCGGCACGATTCCAGAGCCACCGAGTTTATGCAGTTTTTTTATGCTTTTCTATTTTTGTACACAAAAAACACTTCTTCAAAAAGATTTGCTTTTGTGTCGTCGCATTCCAAGAGCCGGAACGTTTTTTGATCACTTTGTTTTTGAAGTTATTATTTTTATCGTTTTTACTATTTTTTAAAGTAATTGGAGAACTGTTATAATCAGAAATTTGATATACTTCCCTAAGAAGATGTGTTTTAGTGCACGCCTAAAACTGTGGGCATTAGGAATTAATCTGATTGTCTGGGGTAGCGCATTCCAGAGCACTGGTGCAGCTCTGGGAAAATCTTGGAGATGGGGGTTTTAAAGAAACTAAAAAAGTAACATTTGAATGGCTGTGATTGATTTATCGAGCGCTGGCTATGATTGGCTAAGCCATGGCGCACAAGAAACAATCAGAGGCAATGCTTCCTGGAGTCTGGGTTTGTTAAACTCCTGACCAGCAAGCTCTACCAGAGGACTTCAAACAAGTGTCAGAGATACAGAGGAGACGTGGTTTTTTTTTCATGCAGCTAGGGTTTATTTTAGGGGTATGGCCTATATTTCAAGCCCTCCTACCCCCCCACAACCCCTAAAAAAAGACCAGCAAAAGAGCGCCACAAAGCTGCGCGACTTTTTATTGGCACAAAATTGCGATATCACCACGAGAAAACGCAGTGATACCACATAGAAGACCGATGCGATACCGCTGTTGCCCGTGTGAAAGAGGCCTTAGGCCTCATGTCCACGGGGAAAATCAGATCCGCTGCAGATTCTACATGGAGAATCTGCAGCGGGTCCCTCCTGCCCCGCGGACATGAGCGCCGAAAATAAGAATTTAAAAGAATTTACCTATCCGTAGCGGGCGGAGAAGATCAGCTGTTCCTCACGGCCGGATCTTCATTTTCGGCCGGCGGATGAATTCCTGACGCCGGCGGCACGTCGCCGGCACGTCGCCGACGTGCCGCGCGCATGCGCCGGGCACATCCGCCGAGCCGAAGCAAGGGAGATGCGGCCGTGAGGAAGAGAAGACCTTCAGCGCCCACTCCGGGTGAGTAATTCTTTTAAATTCCTATTTTTGGTCTCCCGCAGATCCGGACAGCTTCCATAGGCTTCAATAGAAGCCCGCGGGAGCCGTCCCCGCGGGAGACCCGCATGAAAATGGAGCATGGTCCGGATTTTTTCATGCTCCATTTTTTTTAAAATCTCTTTTATTGACGATCCGCGGGTATTTATCTACCCCGCGGGTGGTCAATGCATCCCTATGGGATGCGGATCCGCGGGCAGAAGAAGAGTTAAAATCCGCTGCGGATTTTAATTCTTATTTTGCCCGTGGACATGAGCCCTTAAGTAAAAACAAAATTAGCAGGAATTTTCCTGATTGTTTGGATTTGAGTTTCTTATTGGGGAGCCAACATTTTCCAGTAAAGATTATGATGCCATTTGCGCCAATGCATACTTGCAGTAGTGCTTCAGAGCGTAGAGAATCAGGTGCTGCGGATCTCAGACCCGCTGCCACGGAACTTAAAAGGGTTTTTGAGGCAAAATACTGATGATGACCTATCCTCGGAATAGGTCATCAACATTGGATTGGCTGTGGTCCGCCGTTCGGAACCCCAGGCGATCAGCTAATTGAGCACCCACCATAAGCACCTATTGTTGCATTTGACACACATTATGCCTGTTGCTAGGAGACAAGGAAATTGAAAAAAAAAGAGACCATGAAGCCGATGCAGGATAGCGTGCGTAAAATGTGCCATAAATGTGCAGTTATACGTGACTAAAAACCCAATAACATACAAATAAGCCCTGCGTTGCATCAGATGACATGCATGCTACAGTGAAAGGACACTGCAGTCATGTGAACAACTTTTGCACCATCGTACATATTGACACAGAGTTTCTGCAGGGCGCAAAAGCCTTGGGTTTTTAGCACGAACGGATTTAAATAGTTAAAACCGCGCTATTTTGTCACCTTTTTGTTTACTTTCCCAGATACAATTTAAATCCTGTTTCTAAGCCCATTCACTTCTGCATGTAACTTCCCTTCCCCTATTTTGTAACATGTCAAGGGCTCACTCACACGGGCGTATCACCCGCGTATTATGTGCGCAGTTCTCACGCCCATAATACACAGTGCATTGAGCCCATTTGTTTCTATTGAGCCACTCACACCTGCGTTTTTATCATGCGCCCAACTAAAAACACTGCATGTCCTATTTTGGCGTGTCATACGTACCAATAGAGGCAATGGGCATTTAACGTACGCAGCAAATACGCTTGACAATGCCTGCGTGCTGAGCAGTGCGTATTTTATGTGCCTGAACAAAACGCAGGACGCGTCCGCCCGTGTAAGCGCCAATTAAAAGTTGGCCGAATTCACCTTGGAGACATGTGGATCTGCGTGCGGAATGTGACCTGCCAGTGGGCGACATCTGCAGGCGGAATATCAGCGCAGAACATCTTGTTTCCACGCGTTTCCGTATCAAGAAACTAAATGCCGCTGCTTGATGTGGAAACAGGCAGAAATGAGATTCCACATTGGAATGCTTCCCACGGTGTGAACAAGAGCAGAGAACACGAGGCACACAAGGAGGCTCTGACAGCGGAAACAAATCCTTCCCGCTCCTTCCTCCAGCCCGGCCGTCAGCAGCGACTATTATGAGAGGCCGGTGACGTCAGGCGGGAAAGACGCTCCAGATGGCGAACGACGCTCACAAGCTATCAGGCGCTGAGCGCGTGGACACTTGTCTGTGATTGGCTGGCAAGGCCGGCGCCCTGAGCATCGCTGCTCTGTGATTGGCTAGCTGCCGGTGAGCCTCCGAGATCACGCGGAGAGCACACAGAGGCGCGGCTTGTTCTAGCTACAGCTGAGGGCGGCTGACGCTGTGAGGAGATTCCTGCGGGGTGGGCGCGGCTCTTGTTGGTGCCCACAGCCCTCATGAATCACTCAGTGCAGCCGCACGCTGTACAGTCCGCGGGCCTCAGCTCTAGTACCTCACATTCAGTGTCGCAACACAACAGTTTATCCTATTCATAACAAGGGGTTTGGGCTAAAAAATGTCTAAAAAGTCCCAATTCCCCCCCATAAACAGTGCAATTCTTATCCGGGCACTTCAGCAGGGCTGAGCAGAAATGGTGGTAGCAGCGCACAGACATGAAAGGAGTTTTTTGGCTCTGTGGCTTAGACGCTGCTCTTGCTTTACTGCCAAAGACTTACGACAAAACCGCAGGCTGCAGCCATTTACTAGTTTAAGGCTGCGTTCACACAAGCGTGAATCACGTGTGAGTTTTATACGTTGTGAGACCCACAAAACTCGTGTGAACATGAACGCCATTCTTCTGAATGAAGTCCTAGACTTGAGCAATGCTACGAGGTAAAAAAAAAAAAAGAATCGAGGCATGTCCTATTCTTTCACGGCCCTCGGAACGCACCGCCCATTGTTTTCAGTGGGGCAGTCAGACAGATTGTATGCCTGCGATGTGCATGCCGCTGCAACGTGTTGTCTCCCATTGAAATCAATTGGAAAGACGTGCAGATCCTCGAGGCACGTGAAGAAATTGGAATTTCACTGAAGTGATGCGAGGTGTTTTTGCATGAAGAACGCCTTGAATCTGCAGGTAAAATGCATGCTGACAAGTGTGATATCAGGCCCTTATTGCACTCGCCCCGGTGAGACAGCAGCCTAAGGCTGGATTCACACGAACGTAGATCGGCTCGGTTTTCACGCCGAGCCGATATACGTCGTCCTCATCTGCAGGGGGGGGGATGGAAGAGCCAGGAGCAGGAACTGAGCTCCCGCCCCCTTTCTGCCTCCTCTCCACCCCTCTGCACTATTTGCAATGAAAGGAGCTGGAACGGGGGCGGGGCTAAGTGGCGAGAATTAGCCGTGCCCCCGTCCTACCTCTCCCCATTGCAAATAGTGCAGAGGGGCGGAGAGGAGGCAGAGAGGGGGCAGGAGCTCAGTTCCTGCTCCTGGCTCTTCCATCCTCCGCCCTTGCAGATGAGGAAAACCAAGCCGATATACGTTCGTGTGAATCCAGTCTTCGGGTATTTTCACACTTAGGGCTGGTTTAAACACAAAGATTCACGCTCAAAGCCATCTTTTGAGCGAGAATCGTTGTGGGTAACTGCACTAATATCGTCCAGTTTTCGTTAAGCGACAGTCGCTCATCGTTGTCTTTCAGCATACTGAAAGATCAGCCATCAGTTATCAGGAATTCACAGCGGGATACAGCTGATACTATTGTTTTAGCTGTATCCCGCTCTGTGAACATAGCTGGGGTATGAAGAACACAGCGATCCAGCTGGATGCAGAAGACAAGCGGCCCTGTTTGTCTTCAGCATACCCCGCTCAGAGCGCTCAGCTGTATAGCAGCTGAGTGCTCTGAGCAGAGAGCAGCTAGATGCAGAAGGCAAGCAGCTCCGCTTGTCTTCTGCATACCCTGCTCGATGCGCTCAGCTTTATAGCAGCTGAGAGCTCCGAGCAGAGAACAGCTGGATGCAGAAGAAAAGCGACCCCGCTTGTCTTCTGTATACACCACTCGGAGTGCTCAGCTGTATACCAGCTGAGTGCTCCAAGCAGAGAACAGCTGGATGCACAAGACAAGCGGCCCCACTTGTCTTCTTCATTCCCCTCTTGGAGCTCTCAGCTGAATAATAGCTGTGCACTCCGTGAACATAGCAGGAGTATACAGAAGACAGCGCTCCAGCTGTCTTCTGTATACCCCGCTCAGAGTGCAAAGTAATTGCTCAAAACTGTCAATCAAACTGCCGTTTGAGCGATCACCTTGGGCTGTAAATGCACACAACGATTATCACTCAAAAGAACTCTGATGCCCAACACTCGTCCCTGTGTTTCCTCGCTCCCATGCTCCTTCTTTAGTAGTGAACGGCCGCTGTGTTATGTGAATGGAGAGGGGCGGCGGAGCGAGAGGAGAGAAATCTCCTGCACTGCCCCGCACCCCGTTGGCCGCTCCGTGAGTGAGCCAGCACCAGTAGCACCCGTGTGACAGCACGGGAGCGCAGACACACAGAGACGAGTGTCGGGCATAGTTTGCCCAACATTCGTCCCGTGTAAATGGACCCTAAGGCTCTCACTGATAAGACTTTATCATCTTTCCCAATGACAGGTGATAAATAGTTAAAGGCGTTGTACCAAGATTGCAAGTTATTCCCTATCCATGGGATAAGGGATAACTTGCTTATTTGTGGGAATCTCACTGCTGAGACCCCCACTAATCTCCAGAACAGGACTAGAGTGTCCCTTCAGCCTGTCACTGCGGGGAATGCTTCTGCCCTGCAGTGACGTCAGCCTGAAGGGCCTATTGGCTGAGCATGCGCGGTCAACGCTCCATTCATTTTAGTGGGGCTGACGGAAATACCTGAGCGGGGGGCACACGGGTACTCTGCAGCCCCATTGAAAGTGAATGGAGCGTTGATGTGCTTGCGTGAGCAGCGCTCCATTCAGTCTCCTCTTCACTGAGGAGGGTGCAATAACCCCGCAGTGAGTAGGATGGGGACATAACTTGCAATCTTGGTACAACCTGTACTTTTGATAATGTAATTTTTGGTCAAAAACACTGCAGCTAAATGTTATTTACAGTACATTGAGTCCCTTAAGGCATATATCTTCATTACGCTTTTTACTTTGTTCCAGCCTTAGAGCACTACAGTAACTACTGTGAGTGAATTCCGTCTGTTCTGACCTCGGCCTGCCTGACTACATTCCTGTTTGCTGCTCTGGTATTGTGCATTGGAATCTACCTTACGTTAGCTGTTGGTGATGGAGACTACTCTGATTGTAGCGGCCTGGGGATTCCCTGCAGTTCCCTGTATAAGGGAATCTGTTAGACCCCTTACTTTAGGACTAAGGGCTTAGGGCTCCTGCACACATGCATTTTTCTTGTGTGTTTGTTCCACGCGATATCGCTGCATTTTTTCACACGATAGTCAATGGGACTTTCTAAAGTTAAAAACACATCACAAGTTTGGGCTTTGCAATTTTTGTGCGATGCGTTTTTAACATTAGAAAGTCCCATTGACAATCGCGTGAAAAAAGCACAGCCATATCGCGTGAAAAAAACGTGCAAGAAAAATGCAAGTGTGCAGGAGCCCTTACTCACACAAGGGTATATCGGCTGGCGTTTTCACGGCTGGCAGATATACGCTACCATGTGATGCTACGCTGTCTCCCCCTTCCCTCTCCCTCCCCGGCTCACCTCCTCTCTCCTCCCTTCCGGCTGTTTGCAATGGGAAGATGTGACGCCGTTGATAATTTTTTTGTGCCACATAAAAGATGTGATCACCTGTCAAACGAGCATTCATTAGGTAATTGGTGGCACCTTCATGTGAAATGATGATCGGCAAAAGAAAATTCCTAGGACTAATCTTGCCCGATCATTAGACTGCGTAACTGTGCCCTTATGTTACATAGTTGATAAGGTTGATAGAGGAGACAGGTCCATCAAGTCAATCAGTAATCCTATCATTTGATTCACAGAAAGGCAAAAACCACTATGAGGATGCCAATTGCCTCGAATTAGGAGAAGAATTCTTTTTTTCTCAATTCCAAATCTGGCAAATCGGGATAAATCCCTTGATCAACTTCCCATTTCTAGACACCTAGTATCCATAGTTTGTAATATGTTTTCCAAAAAAGACGTCTAGGCCTCTCTTGAACTTGTACAAGGAATCAGCCATCACAGCCAGGGGCGTAACTATAGAAGATGCAGGGGATGCGGTTGCACCTGGGCCCAGGAGCCTTAGGGGGCCCATAAGGTCCCTCTTCTCCATATAGGGAGCCCAGTACTATGAATAAAGCATTATAGTTGGGGGCCCCGTTACAGGTTTTGCATTGGGGCCCAGCAGCTTCAAGTTATGCCTCTGATCACAGCATAATGTGACAGATAGTTCCTTAGTCTGTCTGCTCATAAATCTTTCTCCACATGTAAAGGGTTTTCGACATCTCAATTATTGGTGAAACGTCATCAATAGTTAATTGGGTCCACCACCCAGGACCCCAACTTATCAGCTATTCGCTGGGCCACTTTGTCAGTGTATTAAGCTGATATGTTAAACGGAATCACAGTTCGTTCTCTCAGGCCCTCGCCGATCAACTTCTAATGACCCATTCTGAATAGATCATTAGTTTAGATGTGGAAAACCCCTTTAATCTGTCTTACATTTTTTCATGGCACTCAACCATCAATAAAATTTAAATGTGACCTGCAAGGTACAGAAGGTTGGGGATCTCTGCCTTAGACTCTGCTCCTACGTTTATCTCTAAACCCTACACCAAATATTTTTTAAACCAGGAGGTCCGCATTTTCCCAGGCAAATCTTGTATCAAAAGGGCTGCAAAAGCAACTTAGATACCAGAGCATACATGTAGCAGCGCTAAATGGTAGTTAAATATGATTCAATGTTGTCGTAACTCATATTTATTTACAATTTTATCAATCTCACAAGTGATCAAAAAGTCACTTTGTGAACAGTAAAACTTGTTCGGTGTTTCAGACAGAACACTCAGCCTTCATAGTATACAGACATCAGGATAATCAATTAAAAGCCCCAGATGCTAATGATATACATTCTTCACATTACAGCCTTCAGGGTGAGCTGTATTTTTGAGTTTTGGAGAACAGAACTAGATATTTTGCTTGGGTAGGGGTTATGCCTTTCACCATTATTAAGGTGACCAGACGTCCCGATTTAAGTGGGACAGTCCTGCTTTGGGACCCTGTGTCCCGCTTTCCCCAGGGTCCCAAGCGAGACAGCCATTTGTTCTGCTTTCGGGACACGGGGTCACCATGAAGGTGATTACCAGCTAGGGTGCTGCAGCTTCCCGGCTGGTAGTCACTCACCGCTGCTGCTGCGGCCAGATGCATACACTGACGGTAGTGTGTGCACCCGGGATCATGCTCCCGTAAACTCTCCTCGTTGGTTTCGCAGGAGGAGATGAGAGGGGAGGAGGTATCTAGGCGCATATATGTCCATCAGTGTGTGCATCCTGCAGCAGCACTGAGCGAAGGAGCAGCGGCACTGTGAAGACAAGCAGGAGGTAAGTATATCGGTCTGGGGCTCGATTACTACTGGGGCTATTGTGGGTTTCACTGCTACTACTGGGGTTGATATATGGGACACTATTAGTAATAATAACCCCTACATCACCCCAGTAGTAATAGTATTACTACTGAGGCTAATATAGGGGTCACTATTACTACTGGGGCTAATATAGGGGAGACTATTACTACTGGAGCTATTATAGGGGTCACTATTACTACTGGGGCCACTGTGGGGGACACTTACTGTTGGGCCACTGTGGGGACACTACTACAGGCCTAGGGTATATTAACATGTGGCGGAAATGCTGCACAGTGTCCACAGTGGAAATTTCTGCAGCAAATTCCGCAGCATTTCTTCATCCGAAAAAGTCGAAATCCGCACTATTTGGGGCAGCATTTGATGTTGTGAAAAAACTCTTTGCATATCCTATTCCTGTCCGTATCATGGATGAGAAATACGGCATATACTATTGGATGTCAATGTGCTGTGTCCGTGTAAATCGGAGAGCACACCCACTAGTGCCTGTGTACTGTCCGATGTGAGTCGACAGTAACTCACATTAATGGCTAGTGTGCACGATATTCAAGGTCAGTAAATTATTTAAATTTGCATATTCATGCAGTTCTTCATGCAAAAATGCCTTACATCACTTCTGTGAAATTGCGATCTTCTGGCGCTTGTTTCAAGCACGTCAGAGGATTGGCAAGTGTTTCTCAGTGATTTAAATGGGAAACATTGCACTCGCATTTACAGCACACGGCATGCAATGTGTTTGACTGGCCTATTGAAAACAATGGGTGATGCGTTCCAAGGGAAACAGGAAAACAGGACATGCAGCAATTTTTTTACCTTGCAGCATTGCTTATGTATATGACTCCATTAAAAAATGGAGTTCATATTTCTGTGAGTTTTGTGTGTCTCACAACGCACAGAGCTGGCCTGAGATTCGCACTTGTGTGAATGTAGTCTAAGTGTGTAAAAAGGTAAACCTAAAATTCGACAATACAGATATACACCTATGGAGTAAATACTGCATATTTTATATGAACATATAGCATCAACCGAAAAGTAACACCTTCACTGTCCTGGTCAGTTTGTATTACTCCCATGGTACTAAAACTCACAAGTGGAAATCTAAAAGTAGCTGGCTTCCTGCATCTATATATATATATATATACTGTATATATATAAGCTGAAAACCCTCACTGACTGACTCGCCACTAATTCTCTAACTTCCTGCTGTCGTACAAACATGAAATTTTCCATGACCATTCTTTAGGCCTAAATTGGAAAAATAATGGGGTCACATCTCGATTATTCAATGCTAATTGTAAAAATATTGGCACCCCTATGTAATGTACCTAATGTCATTCTCTAACTTCCGTGTCATACAAACATGAAATTTGCCACAACCTTTCTTTAGACCCTAAACAGGAAACGTAAAGAGGTCACAACTCGACTATTCAATGCTAATTGAAAAGTAAGTACAGCCCTATGTAATGTAACTTCCCAGTGTCGTACAAGCGTGAAATTTGGCTTAAAGGGGTTGTCCCGCGGCAGCAAGTGGGTCTATACACTTCTGTATGGCCATAATAATGCACTTTGTAATATACATTGTGCATTAATTATGAGCCATACAGAAGTTATAAAAAGTTTTTTACTTACCTGCTCCGTTGCTAGCGTCCTCATTCCCATGGAGCCGACTAATTTTCGCCCTCCGATGGCCAAATTAGCCGCGCTTGCGCAGTCCAGGTCTTCTCCTGTTCTCTATGGGGCTCCGTGTAGCTCCGCCCCGTCACGTGCCGATTCCAGCCAATCAGGAGGCTGGAATCGGCAATGGACCGCACAGAAGAGCTGCGGTCCACGGAGACAGAGGATCCCGGCGGCCATCTTCACCGGTAAGTATTGAAGTCACCGGAGCGCGGGGATTAAGGTAAGCGCTCCGGTAAGCTTTCTTTAGGTCCCTGCATCGGGGTTGTCTCGCGCCGAACGGGGGGGGGGGGGGGTTGAAAAAAAAAAAAACCCGTTTCGGCGCGGGACAACCCCTTTAAGTATTCTTTAGGTCCCAAGTGAGGAGAGTGGGAGGGGTGGCACATTTTGCATTTTGCAGAGGGACATCAGTACATGCAGTCTGAGGAGAATCTAACGCTCCTCTATGTGTATACATATTTTATTCCTCGGTTCCTCTAAAGTAACCATGACTTCTTAAAATTTTCCGTGCGAACAACAGGTCAACATCTGCATCAAATTAACTCAGGCGAAGCTGGGTATATCAGCTAGTATATATATATATATATATATATATGTATTTATGCAAATATGTGGTACAGAAGCCTTTGGCTACTGCATATACTGCACAGGCTACATCTGGATACTTTAACAGATGTATATATGTAATATAGGGCAAAACATGGACAGAACAGAGACCTGCACTTAAAAATTAGTGGAAGAACTGGTTGGTGTGTTTAGGGAGCAGCCGGCCGAGGCATTAGTCATTACAACTACTCTTCTCTGGTTCCTTGCAGTGTTGTGCATGTATGAGAAGATAACAGCAACCTGCATGAGTCATGTCTTTGGGTACTTTTACACTTAGTGAAAATCATTCGCCCAAGCTAATGAGCAAACGATGACACAGTTTACTTGTTCAGTTTCATTTATTTTTTTTAAACGGATCATTAAGTGCAGCAGAGAATGATAAGAACTGAACGATCGGTATTTAAACCGAACTATTAGTAACAATGATCTTTATTAGAGATGAGCGAGCACGCTCGGATGAGTCAGTTACTGGAGCGAGCCTAGCTCTTCTTGAGTAACTGCATTCTTGTCCGAGCGTGCTCGGGGGGGGAGGGCGGGGTGAGCAGGGATGGGGGGGGTGAGAGAGAGATCTCTTTCACTCTCTCCCTTGCTACCCCCCTCCACATTCCCCGCCCCCCCCCCCCCCCCCCCCCCCGGAGCATGCTCGGACAAGAATGCAGTTACTCAAGAAGAGCGAGGCTCGCTTGAGTAACTGACTTATCCGAGCATGCTCGCTTATCTCCAATCTTTATGCTTGCATACAATGAGTGAAGAGCGTTAAGCAAACAAATTATCTTTCAGTCTTTGGCCGTGTTTACACTGAGCGATCATTCAAATTCAAACGACTTTTTGAATGCTAATTGTTCCGTGTGAAAACACCTTTTTCTCATAACCTACAGGATTCTTTTTGGAGCCAGGCCAAATAGAATAGCAGCACTCGTATCTGCACTGCACTACTTCAAGAGGGGTTTCTTGAAAGCAGCTTAACCGCCACCCAACCCCCCAACCATATAATCCAGTGACACAAGGGGAGGAGGGGCGCGCTGGTGTCAGCGGATAGTCTTCACACTTCTAATAGTATAATCCTTTCATGGTGTAATAACTATTTAATGGTGCATTCACAGACATCCTGAAAGCAAATGTATTCATTCTTCTTCTGCGAAGATCCTTCCTGTTCATATGGAAAAAAAAGCAGAAATAGAAGTGCCGTCTATTTACAGCAGATCAGCTCCTATTGTATTTTAGCTGGTTAGTGGATAACCTTTCTAGCAACGCATGTGCTGACAGTTGTACCAGTCTACAAACAATGTTTGTTGGACCCATTGATCCTAATAGCAACCCAAACAACGCTATAACATCATCCAAACAGAGAAGAAAACAACTACAATAGTGGGTTAGTAACGTAACAATTCCTCATGGTGACAGATCTAACAGTATGAAGCCTTGGCTGAGGATACGGGGACTATTTTACCACCATAAGGATTCAGTGTTAAAAACAAACAAAACATAAAAGTGAGCAAAAAGGTGCAAGTCATCAAAAATGGCTTGTTTCCATAAAGGATAAGTTTGTACTTGTGGGTTTTCACCACTTTTTAAGTTAATGTCACAAGAGTTTCACCAATACATATACATAAAAAAACAATTTATTTTTAAAAATCTATTTTTATTTTTCCAAAACTTACCGTACATTTCTTGTAAAAGTGTTATTGTATTAAAAACATGGTGACATATAACCCACAAATGCAAACTACATGCAGTTCTGTAGGGAAGCCATCATGAAAATATCACAAAAATTCCATAATACATTCTAATAAACCTTTCCTAATTGTCCTGCAGACTCATCAACAGAATGCAGGCTGCAATATTATGCGAGCAATCCAGCAACAGAGAATTCAGTGTATGCTTGCATTGCACCAGAATATCACAGTTTATAATAGCAGTTTGTATTGTTGGTATTAGATGCTTTTTAATGAGAAAGTTACTAAACATCCATGTCCTGCTATTAGGCCGTATTGTAGCAGTGTATCTCTCTGTCTTAATATACAGAATGCAACAGGAAAAAAATAGTTCCAAGTACCACTGTATTCTGTGGATGTACTGCTGTTACCGGAGAATATAGAGCACCATAAAGTGGTATTTTATGCCTACTGGTCCATAACACAGACACACTGAGGCATAAGTTTAAAGGGGTATTTCAGGGTCTTTAAATTTTTTTTATTGATGACTGACAGGTCATCAATAGAAAATCAGCGGGGACCTGCTGATTCCCCGGGGCCATTGTCAGTGCAGTCAGCACAGGAAGCAGAAAGCGCTGACCATGGCGCAGTGGTCCACGTTGGTAGTACAGCACAACTCCCATTAAATTCAACAGGAGCAGGGCCTGCAAAAGCAATCTATGGTTTGCACGTTCTGCTGCCTGCCGTGACAGTGGCCCTGGGGATCAACTGATTGGTGGGGATCCAAGTGGCGGTTTCACATTGATCACCTACTGATGACCAAGCACACGAATAGAGAAAATATAAAGCGTCCTGGAAAACCCCTTTAAGCTCATGAAACCCAATGCAAATTCTGTACTGCCTCCCCATCTACCATGTGACATTTATTATACTGGTGGTTTCTCATGTAGAAGTAGGTCTTTGGCCCCCTCCAGCACTAGGGCCTGGTGAGACTGCTACCTCTACAAGGTAGAGTGTGCAGGGCTAATTGCTACTTATAGAAGGTTTAAGTTTGTTTAAAGGGGTTTGTCCCGTCTTATTGTTTATGAAGTAGACGCGATACACAACAGTTCTCAACTGTTGCTCAGTTTTACCCATCATGGCACAATGATCACTAGAGATTTGGGACCTCAAATAAAATACCTAGCTGACATATTTTAATCCTTATGGTCCCATACAAATGAAATAAACTTAAAAGAGAAGCCCTAAAGTATTATCTGAGCAATATGAGACACATCAAGCTAGCAGGATGGAGCTTGTATGATTAAGACTGCGGATTTAGGATTAGTATGCTTCGGCCTAGAAACAGGCATAATAATTTCCCCTAATCTCCCACGAAGATTTAAATAGTTTACTGAGTCAGATAGTGATGCAGCAAGGGCAAATTAAATATATCCTGCGCGCAATTCAAGATACGTGCAAATTCCTTTAAAATTTTATTTTATGCCATAAAAGCAGAAGAAAATACTTCTGGGCTCTAGGCCCCTATACATTAAAAGGATTGTCCAGGACTGAGCTATTGATAACCTATCCTCAGTTGTTTGGCACATGTCCAGTTCACAGCTGATAGCCAAGGGTCCCAAGTAATGGACCCCCATCATCAACTATTGATGGCCTAGCCTGAGCATAGATCATCAGTTGTTCAGTCCTGGACAACCCCTTTAAGACAGGAAGGGTTACGTTTAATAAAAGCCCCTTCGATTTCCTTCTAACCTCATCTGTTTGTTTGGAAACCAAAAAAACAACACATGAATAATAAATAGGATGCAGATTTTTGTGGCCAATTGGACTAAAAGATAAAAGGATTTCGTATGAAAATCACGTTTTCACAGTACCCACAGCAGATCCGTCTGAGATAGCAGGTGAAGCATACCTAACTTTTCAGAAGAAGCTGCCGTGCATGAACATGAGGAATAACCCTATCTCTTGCCATTATATGACTTCTATCCTTCCTGAACATTTTCCTTCTACAGGGTGTACATCTGATTCTCAGTCCTCACAGAGCTGATGGGAGCAGTCGCTGCTGTGCTGTATGTGTTTAGCTCTAAAGTCTGTACAGTCTGAGTAATAGTAGATATTTATGTATAAAAGAGACAAAGGCTTTATAGAGATGATAACTTTATTGGCTAACCAGAAAAAGTACATATGCAAGATTTCAAGGCTGCTTATTGCCCTTTCACCAGGCTACAGTCAGATTACAAGTGAGGAAACATTAAGGCTAATTTCACACTGGTGAGTTCAATAGTGGACTGTGAATCATGGCCTGATATTGCGCTCGCCAATCAGCGATATCCCAGCAGATGCGAGGCATTTTTATCTCAAAACTGGGGAAGTAGCGATCCTCTAACGTGCCTGACAACCATGGTGTGGTGGAGGATCGCAGAGTTTCTCTCAGGGTGCCTTCACAATAGTGATAGAATGTTGCGAGATTTGTGCGTTGCGAGGTGCACAAATCTCGCACAAATATGAAACCCATTCTTTTGAATGGGTTCATACACATCTGCAATGTTTTCCTGCATGCCACCACGTTGCGATGCGATGCAGAAAATAAATTGCAGCATGTTCATTCTTTTGGCAATATCGCCCATTGAAACCAATGTGAGAACATCACAATCCCTGCTGCATCGGTGGCAGCTGCAGCAGGAGATTCCTTCAGTGATCCTCTCCCATTGACTTCAATGGGGGCCGGCGATGCTGCCGCCAGCCCCATTGAAAGCATTTCAGAACACCGCTATCTCCTAACTCACCTGTGACAGCCGCAGCGGAGATGAAGGGAACCCCCACGGGAATACGAGGCTGTTTTCAAATGAAAACACCTTACGTCCAGGGGATTCCACATGTTTTCAGTGGGGCCAGCGGCAGCGGCGCCGGCCCCATTGAAAACAATAGAAGAAGATTGTTACCTCCTGAAGCAGCTATGACAGCTGCAGCAGGGGATTCCTTCAGTCCTGCTGTGATGCGAGGCTGTTTCCCTGTGAAATCCCCTTGCATCCAGGGGTTCAGAAAGATTGTGAGAGCGATATCGGGCCGTGAATCACAGCCCAATATCGCTCTCGCAAGTGTGCAGTTGCCCTCATTGTTTTTAATGGGGAAACCTTGCACTGCTTGCACCTTGAAAACAATGGGCGATGCGAGAGCACGCTCAAAGATAGGACATGCCGTGATTTATTTCCCACATTGCATCACGATGCGATGCGGGGGGGGAAAAAAATCGCTCATATGTATGCCCCAATTCAAAAGTATGGGGTTCATATTAGTGCGAGATTTGTGCGTCTTGGCCATGTGAAAACAGCCTAAGGTCGCTCTCACAAGGGCGTTTTTATGGTGTTTAGCACAGCGTTTGAACAGCCAGCTAAAAACACTGTACTGAGCTTCCCTTGAATTCAATAGGGCCTCTCAAATGAGCGTTTTTGCGCTGCATTTCTAATGCTGTACTTTTCGACCGCTGTCTGTTCTATTTTAGTGGGTTTCAGCAATTTTTAACATGCCACATCACCCATTGCAATGATGGGGTCGATAAAAACGCTATTGAACGCGTTAGAAACTGCCATTCAAAAATGCTGTAAAACACTGCGTTTAAAAATGTGGCGCTTTTACTAACGCCTGTGTGAGACTGGCCTTGAAGTTAATTAACATTTAAAACAGGCAGGATAACAAATGAGACGAAGAGCCCAGCAGTATTAAGTAATGATAAACTAGAGGTATAGGACTACGGTTTGTGGAAGAGGTGAATCATTAGGAAATTACAGGAAAGGTTGATGGGTGTGAAGTGTCAAGTTATCAGGACACATACCCCGGGGCCAGGGGCGTAACTATAGAGGGTGCAGGGGATGCGGTTGCACCCGGGTCCAGGAGCCGTAGGGGGCCCATAAGGCCTCTCTTCTCCATTTAGGGAACCCAGTGCTATGAGTAAAGCATTATAGTTGGGGGCCCGGGAGCTTCAAGTTACGCCTCTGCCCGGGACAATGTTAAGTCCTCATTAGTTTTAATTCCCATATTTTTTTGTCTGGCATTTTTTAAAATGTCCCTCGAGTATCAAAACTTTTAGATCCATTAAACTGTGATTCGGTCTAGATGAATGGTTCCCCAGCTTCTTTATTAATGTGTGTCTGTGTAAATTCCTCCTGGTCTGAAGTTCATTTAGGTTCTATGAAGATGTTTAATTTCCACAGTTTAAGGCCCCCTCACACAGACGTTATTTTCAGTGTCTTCAATGGAGCCTCTCACACAGCCTCAGACAGTCGAATTTCGAGCGGATCAATATCAATGATGAAGCCAGCTTTGGACGAAAACTAAAGTAAAACACGGCAACGCCTGTGTGAGGGAAGCCTAACTTCTTAGGGCTCATGTACACAGGCGGATTTGAATTGCGGAACCCACGTGGCTGTTCCGCAGTTCAAGACACCCATAAGAAACCATTGGTTTTCCGGATTCCGCATGTGGAAAACAAATCGCAACATGCTGCATTTTAGTGCAGACTCCATGTGGATGGAAGTCTATGAAGTCAATGGAAGCAGTCTGATCTGTGGCCCATTCGCAATTCACATTGCGGATGGGCTGCGAATTTAGTGGCTATGCAGGAGTTTGGATGAAAAAAAAGACTGTACTGCGCATGTCCACCAGCGCACCAGTCGGCATTTCCGCTCTCATCCACAGTATAGCAAAAAGAACATCCAGACAGGTATGCAGGGTCCTCGGCCGGGGCAGGGTCAAATTCCACTGCAGGTTCCTGCATGCCTAATCTGACCCATCCGTGGACATGAGGCCTTAAACTTCTCACAGCGGTGTAACCTTAAGCTGTTAGGGCCCTGTGCAAAGTCTGCAATGGGCCCCTCAATTATGTTTTACTCATACTACTGGTCTTCCCATATGGGGAAGAGAGACCTCATTGGCCTGCTAGGAGACTGGGTGCGACTGCATCCTCTGCATCCACTATAATGACGCCCCCGCATCACAGTACTGTCACTTCATACATATTGGCCTCTAGGGCAACTAAGGCTGTATTTACATGGGTGAGTGCGTCATTGGTGTGAGAAAATTGGACTGATATCACACTCTTAAACCTGTAATTTTATTGCAATAACAATGCGCTCTGGCGTTAAAAATGTATTGTGTTTTTCACACGTGCTTCTAATAACTAGAATGGAAAAAATACATTGCGCTCGCATGCAAACATAGAAAAAAATGGGCGAATCTTGAACAAAACTCTCGGTCATGAGAGAAAAATCACCAAAGTATTTAAACCCATTGAAAATAACCGTTTCTTTTCGCATGCAAATTCTGCCTATAGCGCATTGGATGCAGCTTGAGTGGGAAAATCGCCCAAGTAAATGCACCCTATGGCCGGTTTTACACAGGCAAGAAAATCACGCGATTTTCGCATGATGCGCGAGTGAGTGAAAATGCAGAATTATGAAACCAATGATTTTCGATGGTTTCCTTCTCATTTGCGATGTTTTCACTCATGCAATGTTGCGTGGAAAAAAATTGCATCATGTCCTATCTTTTTGCTATGTCACCCATTGTTTTTAATGAGAAACTCCACAATCCTCTGCCGCTTCTGTGACAGTTAGGGCAGGGGAATCCCTTCATCACCGGTGGGGGAATCCCTCCATCCCCATGGAGATGTAGGGATTCCCCGTAGTGATGCTAGGCTGTTTTCACATGAAAACACCTCACATCCACGTGACTTTCATATGGTGGAAAGTGAGACATCAGGCCCTGAATCACAGCCAGATATCGCCCTCCGACGTGTGAAACTAGCCTGACTCTAATGCGCTGTTTCTCCAGTCCTCAAGTACCCACTAACAGGTCATATAATTTGAGGATAGCAAACACCTGTGGAAGTTTCTGAGGCTGTGATAATAATTACATCACCTGTGTAATATCACTTCTGTCATATATTTTATTTTGAAGCCAAAATTTCTGCAAATATCTGCTGTTTTGTATTGGAGAAGTTACTTTTTAGTATTCCAGCCTTCTGCCTCTGACGTAAAGGAGGGAACACAGTCTGACCTTTTACAATCTTAATAATCAAATGCAAAGAAAACAAGCAAGAGTACTTGGAAAGACAAATACAAATCCCGGATCAAAGCGTCAGCGGTTTACTTATTCACCTTGTGGTGTGCTCCAGTTTTCCTTTAGTTTGATGTTACAACTGAGATAAGAACAATCGAAGATTACAACGTTTAAGACTGTGCCCCCCAAATAGCGACAATTGTAGATTAAGGGGATAGACTCAGCTGTAAGGAGGACGTTTGATTGCTGTACATCATTACACCCATGAGCCAGGTCAGCTTTCAAACAATTCAAGGAACATCCAGATCGCTGGTGAAAACCCTGTTCCAAAGTGTGTTTGGTTGGATGAATAGCAGCCTATGAATATAAAAAATAAACAGTCCACCATGGGTATACTTCCCTTTCTTCCAAGGCCCTTCCAACTCCTATGTTCCACGGGCGAACTTCATAGCCTCTTAATGTAAAGGGGATATGCATGATTGACGCGGGCAACTCGGCAGTGATACCTCTATCACTTATGGACTACCTTTAGATATCCATGTAGAATCGCCACTCCGCCAATAGAAGTAAAAAAGAATGAAAAAGGACAAGAAACGAATTTCTCCACTAATTCCTCCCTGCGTTATCTCTCCACCCATTTCCTTACTTTTTTTTTAATCTACCGCTTCATCTAAAACAAAAGGTGTCACAATATGCTTCAGCCGGTCAGTCCCCTTTACCCACACATCAACTATCTTTGACCCTAAAGGCCCTTATCTATTACTCACGGGTATAATTCAAGATGTTCCCGTAACCATTGTCTCGTACTATACCCTGAATACCAGATAAATCCATTTCCTTACAAAATTGTTTGAACTGGTAGAGACAAACAAACATGCGGCCGGTCATACTGTGCAGGGACTCAAATTGCATTTTGGACCCAGGCCTGGACAGAAACTCCGTAACTGTGACATAACCTTCGAGTATTGCTCGCCCTGGACCACCTAGTCGATTTCTGGAGGGAAACTAACCCTACTACCAAAGATTTTACGCATTTTTCGGCTCAACACTCCCTATATAGGAGAATAGATCACATTCTAATGCCTGCCTCCTTCCTGCCCCAAATAACATGTTCTAATATTCTTACCATTCCTTGGTCGGACCACAGCCCAGTATCAATATCATGCAGCTCTTTAATGTCAAAGCCCACTAATACCACATTGGCCATTACTGATTCCCTTCTAGCACTCCCCGAGGTACTGTCTCTGATAACACCACAATTAGAGGAATACTTTGCTATAAATAGCCCCTCTGCCTCCTCGCCAATCTCACTGTGGGGTGCGCATAAGGTAGTGCTCCGCGGCGAGCTTATCCAAATTTCAGCCCGGCGAAAGAGAGAGCGCCTATCCCAACAACTAGAATTAGAGCAAAAGGTTCTACAGTTAGAAGACAAAGCCCAAAAGTGCCCATCTCAGGAGAATTTAAGATTAATCTGTCAGGCTAGGACAGAACTAAACCTATGCATTTCAGAACTTGTTGAGTGCAAACTAAGATGGTCCTGCCAACGCTTTTATGTGTTAAATAACAAACTGTCTACTCCCTTAGCCTGCAGGCTACGAGCCAGCCCCACAATAAGCCCTTTTTCAAGTTCCGCACTAGGTATAATGCAATAACAGCAAACCCACTAACTATATTATCAGAGTTCAGACAATTTTTGGATACGCTTTACTCCCAGTCACATCACCCATCCCCAGAACAGCTAACCTCTTACTTTCACGACATTACATTTCCCATGCTTCCTAACACATTCTTAGAACATCGGCCGGCAAAAATCAACCCAGAAGAAGTCACAGAAGCTATAAAACATTGAAAATTAATAAACACCCGGGACCAGATGGATTTTCTTCTTCTTACTATAAAAAATGTTCTTCAATTCTGCACACACATCTTGCAAATTACTTTTAAGGCCATCCAAAATGGACAGAAAATAGGTCAGACTTCTCTCTTGGCAGCCATCTCTATGATACCAAAGCCTGAAAAAGATTTTTGGGATAAACAGAACTACCATCCTATATCCTTAATTAATGCAGCTTTACCATCACTAACAGGTAAGGACCATGTAGGGTTCTTTCCTGGACGACTAGCTCTAGACAGAATATGTTGAATCACACACATTTGTCAAAACAGGGGCATTCCTGCAATGTTGCTCTCTTTGGATGTGTATAAGGCATTTGACACCCTAAGCTGGCCATATGTTTGCAGTACTGGAACATTGGAAATTTCCTGCTGAATCCCTTACATGGCTACATATTTTATATTCTTTCCCCAAAGCCTTTGCTCGTTACAAGGGCTTTTGCTCAGATAATATCTTGAACTGGCGAGGCACAAGGCAGGGCTGTCCACTGTCCCCCCTTCTTTTTATTCTAGCCATAGAGCCATTAGCGGTTAAAATTCGAAACAACCCTGACAGGGAAATTTAAATTGCCTCGATTCACCATAAAATTAGCATGTTTGCTGACGATATATTGGCTATAATATCTTCTCCCCATACCACTATCCCTAACCTACTGGTGGAGCTGTCCAGGTTCAGGTCTCTGTCTGGCCTTATCACCAACAGCGCAAAGTCAAAAGCTTTCAACCTCACATTACCCCCAGATACAGTCTCCCTACTTCAAACCAAATTCACCTTTAAATGGATGATGGGGACATTGGGCTACTTGGGCATTAATTTAACAAGCACCTACACCTCGCTATATGCACAAAATTAAATCCCACTCGTCCGTAAACTCAGACTACTTCTGGAAAGCTGGGACTGATATCAAATCTCATGGATTGGAAGAGTGAATTCCCTAAAAAAAATGACATTTTTGCCTACCCTACTGTAATTTTTTAGAGCTCTTCCGGTACTTGTACCTGGGCACATCCTGAAGATACTTGAGCAGATGACCCTCTGCTTTATTTGGAATAACTCTATTCCTAGGGTGTCACGCTCTACTTTGTACAGACATAGACTGCAGGGAGGATTGGGAGCCCCAAATATATTGAAATACTACCAAGCTGCCTAGGTGGCCCAACTAGCTCTCCTTCATTCCATAACTAATGCGTCTCTTTGGCTTGCTTTAGAGGCCATGGAAGTATACCCTCTCACAGTGGACTCGATTTTGTGGACTCCTCTGACTCATAGACACCCTATCTCTAACCCCACTATAAAACATTTCCTAAAAGTCTGGGATTCCATTAAGTACTCTGGGAAACTAATTTCCCCTCACTTATCCCTTCTACCATTTTTGCATAACTCCTTATTCCCACCAGGTCTTGACTCCCCAATGTCATTTGAGAGTTGGACAAGCAAAGGCATATCCAAAATACACCACTTACTTTCGTTAAACTGTATAATTACATTCCCTGACTTTCAGAAGTTTGACCTACCATCTTCTGAAATATTCCGCTATTTACAGCTCAAGAATTTCATATCCTCTCTTCTCAAAAACACACATTCCCCAATAATAATAATCTCCTTCGAAAGATTCTGTCTGAAATACCCACAAGCAAAAGGCCTTATCTCACAAATATATTCGGGCCTTGTATATACCTCGTACCGTTGACAACTACCATATGTGGCAATATGGGAGCAAGATATAGGCAACATTCTAGACGATGACGAATGGTCCCGGATTTGGAGATCAACCATTTGTGGTGCACACAATAAACTGATGTTAGAAGCCTAAAAAAAACACAGAGGTGAGAGAAAAAAAAAGGCATTCACTGAAAGAGCCAAAAAATGCAATACCTGATAGGCAGAATCACCATAAGGTGGGCATAATCGCCAAAGGGCAAGCGCCTTGACGTAAACTCTCACAGAATGCTGTCTGCCAGACCATGATAAGGAGGAGCTACATGTTCAGTGCAGACTATTATTCAGTCACCCACTCAACCCAGTCTATATTGGGGAGGAGTGACTGCAAATAAACATAGCCCGCACATGTGAACAATACCAAAGGAGCCAGCCAAAGCTGGGTGTGCCCCACCATACAGGAAAGCAACTTTCACTGACAATCAGTGGGTTGCCCTGCATCTCCAAAGTGGGCCACACTGGCTGACATCTTGGGCTCCCCTTAAATCTCTAGCAAACTGTATACAAAAAATACTGATATATACTAATAAATGCGGGTCTTCTGCATTTTGGCAAAAAACGCATAGGCTGACGGGCCACTTCGAGGCCACCACGTGTCCCTCAGTACCTACGCTATCTCACTAATAACTACATTAAAATCACAGAGGTGAGAGAAAAAAACAAAGGCATTCACTGAAAGAGCCGAAAAATGCAATACCTGATAGGCATAATCGCCATAAGGTGGGCACAATCGCCATAGGGCAGGCGCTATCGCCGTAAACCCTCATAGAATGCAGTCTGCCAGACCATGATAAGGAAGAGCTACATGTTCAGTGCAAACTAATTATTAGCATTTTTTGGCTTTTTACAGTGATAGCGCCTGCCCTATGGCGATTGTGCCCACCTTATGGTGATTGTGCCTATCAGGTATTGCATTTTTTGTCTCTTTCAGTGAATGGCTGATGTTAGAAACCTCGTATAAAATCCTATTACGCTGGTACTTAATCCCTACAAGAATTGCTCACAGGGTTCCAGGCCACTCTAAAGACGGTTTCCGGGGATGCTCCTCCCCAGAGTCAAAAGACTCTGGATTAGGGTATACTTCTTCATATATACAGTAACTAATCATAACCTGTGTAAAAACCCATGGGGACTCTTACTAAACAAATGGATTACAAATATATCTACAAACTCTAGAAAGCTGATTTTGTTGTTCTTCCTAGCCACAAAACAATCGCTCGATCTTGGCAAAAAAACCTTCTCAAGGTTAATTGCCGAATAAATTGGTACCTGATTAATGAGAAATAAACATCAATATCAGAGGATAGGTATGACAGATTTCTAAATATTTGGACACTATGGATAGATTATACCCTCCCTACAGTGGAGGATGGCACCTCAACTGCACTATAAATACAAAGCCCGAAAGCTAACCTTGGGGATCCCTTTACCCTCTTGGGTTGCTGCCCCATGAGAGAACCCACTCCCCTCCCTACCCCACCCCAATACTTGTCTAACTCCCTTCTCCCCTTCTGGAAGTTGGCCTTGGCCAGGCCACTGAGGTTTTTGAATCGTTTCTATGACAAAAATAACAATGAAAGTCGGAGAAGAATCTGGCTATAACGGATTAGAATTATACTACTACCACTAACCCATCCAGCCACGTACACCTACATACATTATCTCAATGTTACATTCCTTTGTAAAATGGAAATTTTTCAATAAATATTTTTGTTAAAAAAAATAAAAAATAAACAGTCCAGCACTCTGATAGATAGAATGATGCCAACATAAGGAATGACTTACGCCACCTCACGGAGTAGTAGATATCCTATCAACGTTCTCCCATTCGTGATCACTTCTCACCCTCCGGTTCTAATGGTCTTGTCATCCATCTGGTACTTAAAATGAAAAGTGCTCAATTTAGCACAAACATTTTCCCAAACATGGCGAAAACTTAAAGGGGTTGTCCCGCGAAACAAAGTGGGTCTATACACTTCTGTATGGCCATATTAATGCACTTTGTAATGTACATTGTGCATTAATTATGAGCCATACAGAAGTTATCAGAAATTTTTCACTTACCTGTTCCGTTGCTAGCGTCCTCGTTTCCATGGAGCCGTCTAATTTTCAGCGTCTAATCGCCAAATTAGACGCGCTTGCGCAGTCCGGGTCTTCTTCTTTTCTCAATGGGGCTCCGTGTAGCTCCGCCCCGTCACGTGCCGATTCCAGCCAATCAGGAGGCTGGAATCGGCAATGGACCGCACAGAAGCCCTGCGGTCCACCAAGGGAGAAGATCCCGGCGGTCATCTTCAGCAGGTAAGTAAGAAGTCACCGGAGCGCGGGGATTCAGGTAAGCGCTGTCCGGTGTTCTTGTTTAACCCCTGCATCGGGGTTGTCTCGCGCCGAACGGGGGGGGGGTGTTGAAAAAAAAACAAAAAACGTTTCGGCGCGGGACAACCCCTTTAAGTATTGGAATTGAACTGATGAAACTTGACCCACAAGTGCTCGGGATCCACAATGGTTCCTATTGCACAAAACAAATGTAGAAGAAAGTGATATAAACAGCTAGTGTGAATGTAGCTAATTTCATTTTTTTGTTGTCACATTATATATGTTGGCTAGTAGTAAGGCCGGGCTCATATGACCATGTGTGCCAGCGTGCTCCACGTGAATCTCTCATGTGCGAGCACGAAGCAAGTAAGCAATAACATGCGTACTTTCTGCGTGCTGCCAATCCCTATGCACTGTCTTGGCATGCATTCGTACGTAATACGTGCCAAGATAGAGCATGCTGCAAAAAAAACCCCTGTAGGTATGAGTGGCCCAGTAGAAATCAATGGGCTATTGGCTTCGCGTGTCACAATAACAATACGCCCATGCGAGAGCGCCTAACCTTTACAATTTAGCTCTGGTTGTTTTTTGCTTTTTCTGATAGGGTTCTGCACGGTTTTGTGAAAAAAAAGTTTTGTTACCATTTAGCGACAACGATTATCGCTCAAAAATCGCTCAAAGCCATCTTTTGAGCAATAATCGTTGTGTGTAACTGCACTGACCGTGTAGTTTTCGTTAAACTATCGCTCATCATTGTCTTTCAGCGTCCTGAAAGACGACAATGAGCCTTATCAGGGATTCACAGCAGGATACAGCTGATAGCATTGTTTCAGCTGTATCCCGCTCCCTGGTGACAGGCTGGGTATGAAGAACGCAGCTGTCCAGCTGCGTTCTCCATACCCCGAACGGAGCGCTCGGCTGTACAGCCGGGTGATCCGTGGAGAAAACAGCTGGATGGAGAAGACAAGCGGGGCCACCCAGCTTGTCTTCTGCATCCTCCGCTCATACAGCTGATCTCTCTAACAGCCTGGCGCTCGAAGTGTGGAACAGCTGGAGGCAGAAGGCAAGCGGGGATACCTTGCTTGTCTTCTGCATTCTCCGCTGGGAGCGCTCAGCTGTATTACAGCCGGGCGTCCCAGCGGGGAACAGCTGGATGCAGAGAACAAGCAGCCCCCCACTTGTTCTCTGCATCCTGCGGAGCGAAAGGTGATGGCTCAACGTTTGAGCGATCATCTAGCGATGTAAATGACACAACGATTATCGCTCAAAAGACATCTTTTGAGCGATAATCATTGTGTCTAAATGGACCTTTTGTCAGTGGAGCAAAATGTGATTGTTCACAGCAATACAAAACAAAGTAATCTTGTAGATATGATACCTTTTAATGGCTAACAAAAATACATGATGTTAATGCGAGCTTCTGAACCAATGCAGAGTTTTATTTAATGCGATTGCACCATCTGGTGGTGGCAAAAAAATTAACAGCCTTTTGTCCCATTTCCATGAAAGAGTAGCTACAACTTTCAAATAAATAACTTTTGATAAGTTGGGGTTGCTTCAAAGGCCAAGAGATTTTTACCGTCATATTGCAAGAGTCATAACAGCCATATGAGGGCTTGTTTTTTTTTTTTTGGGGGGGGGGGGGGGATGAGTTGTATTTTTTTAATGGCACCACTTTGGGGTACATATAATGTGTTGTAGGACTTTTAATAAATTCCTTTAGAGGGAAATGAACAAAGACTCAGAGATTCCGCCATTGCTTTTTTTGGCTATGTTTTCACGGAGTTCACCATTTGGTAAAAATAACATGATCACTTTTCTATCTCGATCAGCATGATTACTGGAATACCGAGTATTTATATGAGATTTTTAACTTTTTGTTACTACTTTACCCTCCAAAAAACATGTTTTTAAAAACAGACAATTGAATCTGCATCGCCACATTCTAATACCTGTAGCATTCTTATTTTTCCAGCAATGGAGCTATGAAAATTCTTAGTATTTTTTTGCTTGAAGAGTTGCAGTTTTTATTGGTACTTGTTTGAGGTCCATGTGACTTTTGCACTGTTTTTTATGATGTTTTTTGGGAGGCAAAGAAAAATAGCAATTCTAAATTATTTCTATGGCGTTTACCAAGTGAGATAAATAAAATATATTCATTGTTTGGGTGTTTATGAATCTGGTAATATGTATTATATATGCTACTTTAAAAAAAATAAAAAATAAAAATAAGTTTTTGGTATTTTATCCATTTAAAAAAGGGCTTTGTTGGGAAAAATGCATATTTTTTTAAACTTGACTTAAAAAAAAATGTATTGAATTTTTTCGACACTATGTTTTTGTCTCTCAAAAGGACGTGAAAATGTGATTGTTCAATTACTAGCATAGTACAATGCATTACTTTTAGGGCTTATTCAGATGACCGTATATCGGCCGGGTATTCACGCCCGGCCGATATACGGTGTCCCTCTCTGCAGGGTAGCCGTGCACTGAGCTCCCGCCCCCTCTCCACCCCTCTGCAGTATTTGCAATGGGAAGGGGCGGGGCAGGGGTGGAGCTAAGTCCCGGAACTTAGCTCCGTCCCATCCCACACCTCTCATTGCAAATAGCGCAGAGGGGCGGAGAGGGGGCGGGAGCTCAGTGCACTGCTCCCGACTCTTCCAGCCTTCTCCCCCTGCAGAAACGGACGCTGTATATATACGATCATCTGAATAAGCCCTTATAGTGCGTTCTACAATGCCTATGAAATCAGCATATTAGATTCTGTTGGAGGCGGGGTCTAATAAGCTGAGTAACATGACAGACACAGACACCTTTGTCAGGCCTCTGGCTGCTATGGGATCCCATTGGTACCTTTTGATCGCATTGGAGGGTGCTGATGGGTGACAGGTGATTAGAGCCCTCTCTACCGGTCATCTGCTTACGTACTGCATTTGCTATTGATTGTGGCATATAAGGGGTTAAACTGCCAGGATCTGAGGTTTCTCTGTTCTTGGCAGTTACAGCAGGCCAAGCCACCGCCTTAAAAAGATGCATATTCAGGTTTAAAACCCATTAGTGATCGCTGTAAAAAGGCATATTGGTGGTCACTAAGGGGTTACAAAAGGAAATGGGGAAATAGTTCAATCCCCCTCAGTGTGTTTATAAGGGCACATATAGCAGGAATACCTTAGGACGAGCTCTGTGTGTTCTACAGGAAAAGGACATTACAGTTTTGGACACACAGAGCTTGCTCTAATTTAGCTCCAGTTACCAACAGGTTCTTGGTGTAATTTCAAAGCTTAGATGCTTGGATTTAAAATGCCACCAAAAGCATGTTCATGGCCCGTACATGAACTAGAGCTACAGCTGTTTGAACTACAGTAGGGAATATTGAATTTACAGCTGTCATTTTTCAGTCAGTGCAGAGAAGAGAAGGAGGAGAGGATGGGAGATCAGGGGCAGCAAAGAAAATTTGTGGTTCTGCTGAATACCTCTCTGTCCCAGGGGAGAGGTTACATGAATTTTTTCATGTTCTCACCCTCATCAATCAGAGAAAATATTTGCTCTCTGATTATCACAGTTAGGTGTTTCCCAGAAAAGGAGTGAAATTATGAAGAGTTGCTCATCTAATCACTCTTCTAAACTGTATGATCCCGCAGCTGCTGAGGTCATTGCTGACTTGGCATTTAAGCGTTTTTAGAGAAAAAAAAAAACGTAAAAACTTTTGACCTAATGTCCACTGGAAAATTCGGGCCCATGTGGATTCTCCATGCAGAATCCTGCCACGGATCCCTCCTTTCCCGCAGACATGAAGCCATAAAACCCTTAGTATTTACCTGAGCGGCCTCATTTTATATATTAACCTACTATGTGTCACGGTGTCAAATACTTTTTAAAAATCCAGATATACGAGATCAATAGACTCTCCCAGGTCCAGCCTAGACCTTACTTTATTGTAGACGCTGATCAAGTTGGTTTGACATGACTGACCCCTCATGAACCCGTGCTGATGAGGAGTTATACCGTTGTTTACCTTGAGGTATTCCAGGATGGCATTTCTCAGAAACCCCTAGAATATTTTTCCAACTATTGAAATGAGACTTACCGGCCTGTAATTACCAGGCTCCCCTCTTGACCCCTTTTTGCATATTGGAACCTCATTGGCAATACACCAATCCAGTGTACAACCCTGGTCACAATAGAGTCCCTAAATATAAGAAATAGTGATCTATCATGCCACTTAGTTCCCTTAAAACTCTTGAGTGCATGCCATCTGGGCACCGTGATTTGTCGATTTTATTATCTTTTAGCTGGCTCTGCAGTTTCTACTGCGTTATGCAGGAGATATTTAACCCCTTAATGACATGGCCTATTTTGGGCTTAAGGACGCAACAATTTTTGGCGGATTTTCTTCTCCGTTTATCAAAAGTCATAACTTTTTTATTTTTCCATCGACCCGGCCATATAAGGGCTTGTTTCTTGCGTGGCGAACTGTAGTTTTTATCGGCGTTATTTTTGGGTACCTAGACTATATTGTAAAACTTTGTTGTTTTTTTTATGATAGCAGGGAGAGAAAACGCATCAATTCTGCCATAGATTTTTTTATTTTTTTTTTTACAGCGTTAATCATGCAACATAAATGAGACATTCCATTTTTTCTGTGGACCGGTACGGTTACAACGATACCAAAATTCTTACATTTTTTTTAGGTTTTTCCCCTTTTCTGCAATAAAAAACCCCTTTTTTCCCCTAAATTGCTGCATTCAAAGTCCTGTAACTTTTTTATTTTTTGATGTACGGCGCTCTGTGAGGGCTTATTTTTTGCGAGACGAGCAGTAGTTTCTACTGGTACCATTTTGGGGTACATATGGCTTTTTTGATCACTTTTATTGCGTTTTTAGTGAGGCCAAATGCTAAAAAGTAGCATTTTGCCTGTTTTTTAGCGTTTTTTTTTGCGTTTTTTCCGTGTACAGTCAAAAGTATGTGCATCTTATTGTACGCATCATTACGGACGCGACAATACCAAATATGTGTTTTGTTTTTTTTTTACCTTTTTTTTATGCTAATCTGAGAAAAAGCATAAAAAAATGTTTTTTTTACTCTTTTTTTTACATTTTTTTAATTCATTTTTTTAATCTTTGTTTTTTTTACAACATTTGTGTCCCCCTGGGGGACTTTGACCACTGCCCTGATGATCGCTGTCATAAGGCATGGCAGAGCTACTGCTCTGCCATGCCTTATCGCTTATACAGCGATTTCAGGCACTGGTAACACAGGATGCCAGTGTCTGGCGTCCTGTTACCATGGCGACAGGCCGGGCTCTCGCGATAACATCGCGAGAGCCGGCCGGAGACACAGAGGGAGCGCACTCCCTCTGTGAACTCTTTCCCTGCCGTGAAGGGGTTAACAGCGGAGGGCGCATCTCCGGCTGACAGCCGGCTCCCGCTGCAGGATAGCGCGGGATCATATGTGATCCCGCGCTATCCCCAGGACGTAAGTTTACGCCCTGTTGCGGGAAGTACCCCGCTCCCAGGACGTAAACTTACGCCCTGCAGCGGGAATGGGTTAATGGGGGGGTTTATGTTATCCCCTTGCATTTCGTGTGACATTTCTTTTTCTCTCGTGTATAAAAAACTATTTAATAGATTTGCCTTCCCCCCATCGTCTTCTATGGTTTCTCCTGCATTATTTGTTAAAAGGCCAGTACTTTCAATGCAGATCCTTTTACTGTTTATATAATTAAAAAATAGTTTGGGGTTATTTTTGATCTCTTGGGCAAACAGTCGTTCTGCCTCTTCCTTGGCAGTTTTTATCTTTTCCTTACATATTTAGTTTTTTTCCCTGTATGTTTTTAGCGCATCTTCACTGCCTTCTTGTTTTAGTAAATGCTTTTTTTTTTTCACTTAATGCCCCCCTTACAGTTTTGTAAAGCCACCTTGGTTTCCTTTTATTCGTAGTTTTTTTTTTGTGGTAGGGTATGAACTGCTCACATGAGGTATTTAGGATGTTTTTGAACTTCTTCCATTTGTCGCCTATAATTTTTGGAGGTCATTGTCCCATTTAATAAGAGCGAAAAAGTAATTCTGAGGTGATAAAATTTTGCTTTACTAAAGTTTAGTTTTTTTGTCGCTCCCTGATAAGGTTTGTCATTCAATAAGAGGAAGTAGGCTCCCTCTGTCACTATTGGACCCTCCACAATGTGATCATGGGGTTCTGATGGGTCTCTGTGGCACCCGGAGGCTTGAATATAGTCTCCTGGTCTGCCAGCTAAATTAGGCTATGATGCTCAGACTCAGAGATCTCTGAGTGTCATAGCCTGTCTAATACCTTGCTATGCCTCAGAAGAATAAAACAAAAGTATTATGCAAGTCCTCTGAAGGGAGAAAAATTAAAAGTAAAAAAAAAAACAGTAAAAAAATAAATAACACAGGAAAATTATTTCAAACTCCTAACTCGTTGGTACAAGTCGCCAGAATGGCTTTATGCTTTCAAACTTTCAAACTCAAACACTTGCTGGCGTTGCAAGGAACATGTGGGCTCTCTAATGCATATCTGGTGGTCTTGTCCATGGATTAGACCTTATTGGAATCAGATAGAAGCTAAGATACGTCAGGTAGTGGATAATTCATTCCTCCTACCAGAATATGTGTTCTTGGCAAAACCATCGACAGTTTACAGACCTTCCAAATCTAACCTGATTACTCACCTTCTTTCAGCAGCTAAGGCTCCTACGATCACTCAATGGTTAACTAAGGTCAATGATATTTGTAGAGTTGAAGAGCTGACAAGCTGGTCAAACAGGACCCATGAGTCATTCTGAAACATATGGGGTCCCTAGCCGAGCAGTTTCCACCCAACTTTCAAACAATGATTTGAAAGCATAGTTAAACCGTAGGCCTAATAATCACAATTTTCTGCGGTAAACCTGCTTATTTCAAAATTAAGGGATATACCCTTCAGGGTGTCATATCTTTAGTCATAAGACATTGTCGGACTGCATGGAATCACCCTCCTTTTCCTACCCCCCCCCCCCCTCATCCATATCTTCTCTCATTACCTTCTCCCACTCCCCCCCCAAAAACCTTTAAAATGTTAAAAAACATACTATTGTATTTAGTCTGTCAATTTGTTATGCAAGTATGCATTTGTAATGTGCCTAATGTTGAAATAACTTGTATGCTTGTTATTCCAATAAAACAAAGAATTTACAAAAGAAAAAAATAAAACAACAAAATCCCACCTTTCTCCCTTCACTTTGTAAATAAAAAATTAAAAACAAAATTACACATGTGGTATCCCTGCATTCGTAATGATCCAGAGAAGGAATTTAGTACATTATTTAATCTGCAGGGTGCACGCCCTGGAAAAAAAAAATTAACGTGGCAAGAATAGCTAAAAAGGGAGAAAAGGGAATAGAAAGTGATGAAAATGCTGCACGGATCAACAAATGGTACTAATAAAAAGTACAACTCATCCCGCAAAATAAAAACCCTTACACAGCTCCGATGATAAAAAAAAATTAAATGCTAGGGGTCTTTGAATGCAACGACAAAAAAAATATTTATATATATTTTTTTTTAAAAAGTGTGAAAAAGCGAAAAGAAAAAAACTATTACAATTTGGTATTGGCATAATCATACCGGCCTGTAAAATTACTTTAATACATTATTTATACTGCTCAGAGAATGCAGTGAAAACTAAAAATAAAAAACATGCCAGAATGACAGATTTTGTTAATCTTGCCCCTAGAAAAAAAAGTGGAATAATAAAAACGATAAAAATTTTACATGTTACCAAAAATTAGATAAATGAAGACTGGAGTTTATCCCACAAAAAACAAGCCCTTCTAGGGCTCTGGCAATGGAAAAAAAAATAATATGGCTCTTGGAATGTGGCGCCACAAAAGCAAAACTTTAAGAAAAAAAAAGTTTTAAATGTACAAAAATAGCAAAGCATAAAAAAAACGGTATAAACTTGGCATCGCCGGAATCGTGCTGACTCAGAGAATAATGTTATCACACTATTTATTCTGCACGCTGAACGCCCTAAAAATGAAATCCAAAAAACAAATGGCAGAATTTCTTTTTTTCCTCCAATCTCCCTACAATTCTTTTTACAAAAGTTATGCAATACAGTATATATACCCAAAAATGATGCCATCAAAAAGTACAACTTGTCCCGCAAAAAACAAGCCCTCGTATGGCCACGTCAGTGGGAAAATGAAAAAGTTATGGCTCTTGGAACGCAGCTGGAAAATTAGTTGAAATTAAATGATTAGACCATTTAAAAAACCTGCCCTCGTAGATTTAAAAGGGTGGTAAGAAATGCACTTCTGAAGGGGTAAAGTCCTTTAAAGGCCCTTTTAGACACAACGAGAATCACTCAAAGCTGTCTTTTGAGCGATTCTTGTTCTGTCTTAATGCAGGGAAATCATGCAGTTTTCATGCACCAGTCCTTCTTATCAGTGGAGCAAGCTGTTATCAGCCAGCTGCGCTGATAAGATTCTCTGTGCCTGTGTCCCTGCTGTAAATTCACAGCGAGATGCTGGCAGGCAGAGCGGAAAAGAATACAGTTGTTTGTTTATGCAAAACAGCTGTATTCTTCTATTAGAGGCAGCGGCTGTGTCCCACTCTGCCTGCATAGTTCTATAGTAGCTAATTAGCTACTATAAAGTATGTAAAGATGATCGCTCAAAACTGTCACTCAAACTATCGTTTGAGCGATCATCTAACAGTGTAAATGGGGCTTTACTTTGGTCATTGATTGTGAAACAATGTCTGTAAGAACATTGTCTCACCCAATCATTGCCCAGTGTAAATAGGACCGTGATCAGCTAATAAGCAAGTGCTCGTTTGTGCTACTGCAAAATTAATAGACGATGGCAGCGCGTGTTCCCATGTGAACAAGGGGATGTGCCACCGCCAGCAATAAAAGTGTATGAAGAATCTGCATTGGTCTGTGTAAAAGCCATTTAAAGAAGCGCAGGTCTCATTGACAAGCATTTGTCAGATTGAGCCATGTAAAAGTAAGAAGTACCTTTAATGACTAAGCTGTAGTGTGCTGGCCAGTTGGTGACCTCTTGCTGGCTTATGGTCAAAGCCAGTAGAATATTATAGGTTGCCATATTGCCTTCGTCTTCAGAGACTGAATCACAGATCCCTTTGACTCCAGTCCTCAAATGGATAAGCTGAATGGCAGGAGAAATCGGATAACATTACCTGTAGACTATGTGATTGGTGTCTTTGTTCAGGAGAAAAGTTTTTAAAACCACCCGGGGATTAAGACAAGAGAGAGTCTGTCTGGGTGTGGAGCCATACTACATCAAACCACAGCTCCCTGAATAGAGGACAGCACCAAGAACTGAATGCCAAGTTCCACTGGCAAGAATACCTGTAATACATCTTTCTGGGATTGAGTTTAGTGTTGTTTATGTCATTCTCTTATTTTAGCCTTCTGTATTGTCTTTTTGGAACTGTTATATTTGTAACATTACGTAAAATAACAGGTATGAGGGGGGTTGTGGTTGTCAGTTCGTGACGCCACCGTTCTAAACACTGGCATTCATACACGGAGCATTAATGACACTGGACAAGTGTATAGTACCTCAGGTCCTCCGGAACAGGGAGGCCCGGTAGAAACTTTACTAGAGACTCTTCAAATACAACAAACTTCAGTAGGCGCCCTCATGCATGTCTGTGGTAGCAAACCCTCAGATGGTAGATGGGCGCTCCTCAGCAGCCAAGATGGAACTCTCCTCCTGTCTGGCACCCAATCACTCATACTTATAGATTCATGCACACCATATCACATGACACTGTAAGATAGATACATTCAGCATGCAGACAGAGCTGACAGGCAATGGTTTTTAATGGAGTTAAACCTGCAGACGCTGCAGCTGAGCAACACACATACAGAAAATAGACATGACAGTTTAACACAGTGCATCTACATAAGACAGACATGTATGACAATAGTGGAGGGGTCCAAATGATGTTCTGGGACACTACACTACTGCGAGGCATATTAAACTATTGAATGTAAAAGCACCAGCTGCCAAACCAAATCGTCCATGTGGATGGATGCTAAAGATCCTGCACAGAACAGAAACTGGTGCATCTTGTCTCCACCAGAACTGTGGGTGGAGACAAGGGTTTGTTCTGCTGGAGTGCAAGGGAAAGCCCCTAGCTGCGAATTGGCTAAATTGCTGACAGTGCCTTACAACAGGTGGGGAAGGTGGAGACCGGGAGAATGTCCAGCTACGTTGACGCCGGCCGAACACACCGAGTGACAGCCCTCTGGGGACAGGGACACAGACATGTCCAGCTGGAGCATCAGCGGGGAGATTCACAGCAGGAGATGGACAGCGCAGGGGGATGGAGGGGAGAAGGCAGAGCCCCGGGGAGACAGCTAAAGGGCTGCTGGACCACCAGAGATGGGGAAGACTAACAGCGCCGCAGACAGTAAATCACTGATGGGGAGAGTGACGGGGTGGGGGGGGGGGGGCGGACAGCGTTGGAGGCGGAAGGGCAGAAGGCAGAGCGGTAGGGACACTGACAGGAGCCAGCAGAGGAGATTATCTGACACTGGTGGAGACGAGAGGGTGCTGTGTGGATTTTCCATAAGGCAGAGCGGTAGGGACACTGACAGCAGCCAGCAGAGGAGATTCTGTTAGACCGCCACAGACGGGAGGCCGCGCCTGAGAATGACAGTGGCCGAGCCAGCAGGAATGTGAGGTAGCCAATCGGCAGCTGTGGACGTTCTAGTCAACTCCACCAGGACTAACCTTTGTCTCCACCCATTTTTCTGGTGGAGAGAAGATGCACCAGTACCAACAGAACGTACCTGGTTCCAACTCAGCTGTATGTTGCATACCCTTTGTGGACAAGCCTAGATGGGTAATCTGCACAACCGAACACATTCTTGGTGGGCTGCACTACCCGATTAGTGGGCGAAGCCCACCCAGCCCGATGATATAGCTTATCTTCGTGCACCTGCCTCCTACTGTCTAACTGTGGCGCTAGTTTCTCTGCCCTTTCACAATATAGCACCAGGATGTTCAGTGCAAGCGGGGACAATGTGGTCTCTGCAATCTGCTTTTTGTTGTGGCTTCGTTAGCATCGCTTCTCCACGCGTCCTGCGCTGCCAGGTGAACGGTGAGCCGCTGCTGGCAGCTGTCATTCTTCCAAAAACAGTTCCCCAGGCCTCGGTCCCCCACAACTTCCCTTTTTCCACCCTGAGCCAACAGCACCTGCTCACGCAATAGCTGGGCTGCTGTAGACCGTGTTAGGTGTGGGCGAGTCAATACTCAAGCCGACTCCATGAGGTTAGAGAATCTCAATCTCAACTAAATTCAGATTTGCACAAGTACCTGTGCTACATTGAGTATTGACTCACTCACACAGTCTACAGCAGCCTGGATATTGTGAGCGGGTGCTGGTGGCTCAGGGTGGAAGCTTTCTACACTCCTCTATGCAGGCCATCTTCAGCCGAAAACCTGTGAATATAGCAGAGGGGGCACAACGGTCGGGTGAGCGCTGCAGCACCATTATTCTAGCGATCTGCGGGGGTCGCAGTAGCGGGACCTTCACTGATCAATATTGTCTTCTGAAAGTGCAGATACTGCTGTTTTTTTTTTAAACCTTATGGAAATCAATGAGGCAAAAAAAAAATTTAAAATCAGTTTTATTTCAGTTTCTCTCCTTCAAAAACAGAGCAAGGACAGAGACCCTGAACTGACCCTAACGCAGGTGTGAAAGCAGTCCAATACAACTTCAGCACAGAAAACTTATTGATTGTAGAATAAAAAGTTAAGCAATCTTCTAATATATTTTCTGTATCAATTCTTCGTAGGTTTCGAGATCTCTGCTGGCTCTCAATGGGAAGCTTCATTACTTACATCCAGAGGGTAACAGTGTGATAAACACACAGGTACGGGGCAGACAACTGACTTGTGAATCCTTGTACAGTGCAGTAATTACACTCCACACAGCTATGAATTGTAATTATTTATTGTTTATAGACCTTTACACGCTCTCCCCAGAAAATAATAAAACATGCATGTTTAGCCTTTCAAACCATGTCATCGATAAATACTTCAAGATACCCAGTAAAAACACAAAAAGGGGGAACGATGACCAACACCACATAGTTTATCACACTCATTACCATCATAAGAGTTGCATAATCATGGTGACATGTAGATGAAATCATCACAAGTGTGTACACAAGTTTCCAACCGTAGGACTACTATTAAATAGAAGCGCAAAAACTTTTGGATCCACATTTGTGTTACAGCAATGGAAGCACAAGTGGTACAGATAGCAACTTTTGACTTTTGTTAAAAGGCCCCCCCCCCCCCCCCCCCAAAAAAAGTTTAAGAGGGACTCTGTCACCATATTTTGCAGCCCTCACTGAGAGCACCATTAGGTAGTGCCGGTCACACTGATTACAGTGATATGTCTGCTGTGTGGATCAGTGCAGGCGTTTTGGATAAATTAGCATTTTATTAGTAGCAGCCACACACAGAAGTAGTCCTGGATATTCATAAGCTGCAGTTTAGCCACGCCCACCTGCCCTCCAGCCAATAATTGACAACTGTTAGTGTATGACTGTTCACAGTGAGAGAGCTGCCAATCAGTAATTGCAGGATGGGGTGTATGGGACTAGCCTACAGCTCATGAATATTCAGGACTACTTTAAGTAGTCCTCTATGTATGTACTGCTCCTGATAAAAGGCAAGTTTCTCCAAAACTCCTGCACAGATCCACACAGCTGACATCTCTGTAATCAGGGTGACAGACACTACCTTGTGCTGCCCTCAGAGAGAAGTGCAAAAAGATGGTGACAGTCTCTCTTTATGGGCTCTCTCATACAAGCCCTTTATACCACACAATACACCGTATCAAAACTTTATATTACTTTCAATTGTGCCGCACACACAGCGCATGAAATGTGAGCACAGCATGCAGTCTTGGCGTGTATTATGCACACCGGTATAGTGTATCGGGATTGTTGGCACACAGCAAGTACACAATGCATTGCATACTGCTGCGTGCTCCCCGCACGGGAGATATGTGCGTGGTATAAGACGCTTGTGTGAGTGAGCCCCAACGTTTGAGAATAGGCACAGCATGGGTTGTTAGGCAGCAAAACAGTATGTTACAAGTGAACAACCTATTCACACAACAGGCACTAGTTTACAGCTGGAACCCAAAGCTTAAGTTTTATTATGGCAAGTTCATATAAGAGGGTCCACGGTAAACTGGCTTCTCTACAGCTGCATTCCAATCCCTCCAGTTGCTCCTTAATAAGACTGCAAAGTGATATTGAGTTATCGGTAAATGCTGACAAACCAGCAGTATGGCGTCTTTGCCAAGAAGAAACGGAAGAAATGTGAAATGCATGCTGGAAGAGTCTGAACGCAGCGCTGGCTTTATGATCTGCGAATAGTATGTAAAGGGTTTGCTTTTTCAGTACAATTTAAAAAGTCAGCTGTCGTCATGTAAAGTCCTTTCCATCAGGCCGTGTGTGCTGCAAGTGCAAGCAGCAAAATAGCTCTTAAGTGCTGATTAGAAGCAGCAATTTTACCCACTGGAACAGCATTATTAGGTTATTTATTTGGGTCTGATCCAACACATTTTACAGGTCTTGGCTGGTCCAGTAATAATTATACTCTGCTGATGAAAATTACAATTTTTCAATGTTGCTTTTGTAATCTGATTGGATTTAGTTGTTCTCTAACAGGAACAGCACAGTGGAATTAATAATCACATTCAACCACACATTTAATGCACAGAGTAAAAGTCATGATTATCCAAGCAGCGCTTATTCAAAATGTAGCAATCCGATTATAGAGATACATTATAGTCAATGGATGGTTACCTAGCTGTTTTGTAACAGGCGGAACATGGCATTAGCTTAAGTTTGAGTGGACGCGGGCACTACTCCTGATACGCCCATTCTTGTAAATACTGATACTGTTCATGAAATAATGCTAGAGCACTTTTTAAAAATTCTGCCTTGTACATTATGCTATTTCTTCTAGAAATTTATGAATTGAGAAATGGGAACTGTATAATGCTGAGTCATGAGCAACGATCCTGCAGAATGGTTATGGCCCAATTACACGGGACGATTATCATGCAGGAATCTGAACAACAATCGTCCCATGTAAATGCATACAGTGACTAAAAGATGCGCCGTTTGGTGTAAATGGCTGGCGGTCACTTTTGTGCAGGCGTTCCCTGGTCGCTCCGTTTCCATGCCGGCAGCGCTTTCAGAGATACTCGCTCCTGTGTAACAGTGCAGGCCGAGCATCACTGGGACAAGTGTCGGCATAGTTTGCCCCACAGCTCGTCCTGTGTAAATGGGACATAACTTCATAGAGAATAGAAGGATTTACTAAATCTGACATGTTTGCAGTCAGGAGAGTTCCTCTTCAATGCTTCAGAAAATTTGTAGCCCCAGAACCACTGACCAAGCAGGCGGCCAATGAGGTAATCTGTGAAAAGCTGTGCTAGGCTTATAGCTTAAACCACATGTCAAACCACACAGGGTTCATACATATACACGCTACTAGAGGACTTCACCCAGCTATATCCCGTCATATCAGAAACCTTCTAAGACTTTCTCTTCCAGCTGGAGATATTACACCAATATTCACAGCGCAGTTAACCCTTCTGTTGCCAGTGTGAAGGGATGGCAAGCACAAGATGTAGTTGTGACTGTCCGTCATGGCTGTGACAAGCGGAGAAGTGGGAGCTGGTGAATCACAGCAAACAGCTGCAGAGAGAACAAGGATTACATTACAGAAGTACCCTTCCTCTGCCAGCAGGCCATTCTCATCAACTACCACACATTACATTTCTGTTTACAAGATGACGTCAAGTTTTTATCTTTCCAAAAACTGTTCTGCCATGCAACATGATCTGGTACACGTTGGGGTGTTTGTGAAGAGGGACACGTCTGCCTGTCTGCAGTGTTGGAGGCATTTCGCTGTACAGAGTAACTATCAGTTCAGCCGACTTGTGCAAACTCCTGTGGGATCCAGATACATCATATTACATGGAAACACAGGAGCAATCAACAGAGCAAGAAAATTACAGGATTGGTGGTAAGTGATGGTGAGCAAACTATTGGACGTGGCCATAATAGTGGAACACTGATGCTAGACTGATCTATACCCATTGTACACCGAGGAGGAGAGAATACGGAACATGGTGCTGGCAGCTGATAACCTTTACCAATGTTCAGCACTCAACAAGAAAGCCAAGTCGCATTAACTCCTCGAAGGAACAATAAACTCAGCACTTCCGTGACCTCAGAAATTCGCCATTTTCATGAGGACCAGAAATCTGAGAGATGAGAATTCCTTGAGTATGCGGTTCAAACCGCCCAAGTAATGTACTAAAACAGGAGTGGGCGGTTAATACAAACTTCATGCATCTAAGAAAGCCACTCTGCAACATACCTTGATTAAGAAGATTCTGCTATCTTGTGTGTCTGCAGCAGCCAATCATCCGCACTACATTAGACTACCATCAAGCCCTACAGAAGGGTGTTTTAGACGAGCCGATTCTTGTTTGAACGAGTGAGTGACATCATCATGGTTGGCTCATTCGCTCTCGGGCAGCCTGTTTAGACATCAGATCATTGTTGGCTCTTCAATCGAGAATCGTTCAGACTTTCACAATCGCTGTATAAGGCCGCCTGCAGATGGCCGGGTTGGATCCCGCTGCGAGAATTCTCTCTGATGTGCCGGCTGCTGGCCAGCCGGAGCATGCGCAGAGCGGAGCCAGCGGCCGGGGAGTAACATTTTTGTGCAGGGCTCTACAAGCCCCACACAGAAATAGAGCATGCCACGATTTGTTTTCTGCGCGTGATTAAATCGCAACCATCTGCCTAGCAATCCTATGGCAGCTTCCACGGGCGGAAGTTCTGTGGGAAATCCCGCCGTGGAATTTCCGCCCATGTGCAGGGGGCACAAGTGAATGAGACGGACTGAATGAGCGCTGGTTAAACTGAATGAGCCAATGATTTCTATGCCTTCATAAAATAAATTCTGAACGAAAAGTGAAAGATTGTCATTTGTTTGTTGGCTGCGTTTAGACTGAATGATCAATCCCTTACTTTCGCTGGTTTGAACAATAATCGTTCCCGTCTAAAAACACCTTAAGCCGATTCTGCAGTCACATTCATCCCCTCTGCTCGTACTTCTTCCTACTGTACATGTGGGAGGTTAGCAAGAACTAGGGGACGGGTGGGAGGGAATGTTCCTGCAGCATCAGGCTACACCGGGCTTCTCTGTAATCTGCTACTGTGGAGAGACATAGAAGCTGCAGACACAAAACAATAGCAATTTTAATTTTAGTGAAGACCATTTTCAAATTAGTATTAAATTAGAATTTTAGAGGCACTGGAGCAATTAAACAGAGTGTATCGAATGAAATGACTAAAGTTACAAACCGTACCCGCTATTATCTGACATATGTGCAACAACGTCCATTTAGGCCCATTTACACAAAGTGGTTATTGCTCGGATATAGTTAGGGTGCTTCATAATGATAGCTGCTCAGTATAAATAAAAGCAACCTAAATGATGTATCTCACTGTTAGGCCAGGCTCACATGAACGTTAGTTTACAGTGTATTACGTGTGCTATGTGCGAGCGTATCACATTCTGTAATTCGTAGGCAATCAAAAACATTGCCTTATGTCGTTTCGCTCACATTTGTGTTTATGCATTGCGTAATACGCGAACGCAAAAAAAACCCAAGCACGTTCTATTTTGTCCTGTATTCCGCACAAGACAGCCCATTGTTCTCTATGGCCACGTAATCAACGCTGCTCATACACAATTACATTATGTATGGGCGGCGTATAATAAAAAAAAAACAGGTAGACTGTGCATGATAGTGTGCGTGAGATACGCCGCCGTACGCAGTACAATATCGATGCCATGTGCAACAATATGCCGGCTCCACAGCGGTAAAACCCTGCGTGACTCACACAGGATTTTACGCATACGGTCGTGTGAGCCCAACCTTAGAGAAACTTTGATCGCTCTCCCTTGCATGAAGTTTATCATCCTGCTTGCTAGGCACGTTGGCAAAAAATACGTCACTTATTGGCAATCACTGTATGTAAACAGGCCTTTAGACGAAAAACCGCTTTACACCCTATGGCATAGACCACCTGCAACCAGGACAGGGGTAGACAAATTACAGAAGACATCGGCAACCAGTTTGATTAGTTTAGTATATATGCAATAAGTGCTTTCACACACCCCAACACTACTCGTACCACTCACTCTCTGGCTCCTGGATCTGTCCAGCCCTGGAAAGTTACTTTTAAAGACAGCGAAAACATTAATGAAGCGAATGAACAGAAAAGCAGAAGCAAGATGACAACAGCTAGAGTTATGAATCCTGGATGATGACCTTTCTATTACATGTTCCGCATTACTGGCAATCGTTTTGTATGGAAATGTTCATAGAGACTCTTAGACGTTAACTGGTCCGCAAACGATATAGTGCCTTCCTGAGAGGTGAAAAGGAAAAAAATATATATATATTTAATATATAAAAAGAAAACTAATGTGAAACCAAAAAAATGCCCGGATAACCATGCAGGCCCTTCAGAAGTTGGCATTCATAAAACCATGTCACGTTTTCTTATCATGATGACCTTGCTTGAAAACTGCTCATTCTCCTGTCCTAAGAAGCACTTCTGGCTCTGATAAGGAGCAGTAAAGAAAGTATCCCATCTCATCCACTTCATCTGGTGTAAGTTCAGAAAACAAGTTCACCTTGGGATCCAAAGCCGAGGGTAAATTTCCAGTTTCTAGGTAACCAACAGTTTCTCGAAGTGCTTGAAGGAAGCGGTCTGCTAAAGCCCCCTGCGACCAGTCCTCGTCCTTCTCACAAATATGAAGCAGTATGTTAGTCAGATGGGACGCTGTAAGATGGGACAGAGGTAAATTGTATCGGCATATAGCCTTCAGAATTTTTAGGCAGAGACATCGGCAACCTGAATCTTGTTGATCCCTTCCTAGCAAAGCAGCGGTTTCTGCTCCACGCTGACTCAGCCGCCACATGTTCGCATAACGTTGTAGTCTGTGAGCTTTAGCAACTGCTGCACGGTCCCCGAGGGCAAATAATGGCAGGAAATCTATAAAGAGCTTTCGATCCTCCTCGTATTGAACCTCTAGGATGAGGCTTTCTGATGGCACTACAGGCCGAATCACATAGCCCAACATGCTACCAATAGCTGGCCAGTTGATTGAACCGGCTACCACTTTCTCAAAGGTGGCGACCACAGCTTTGGGACAAAGGTAACCTCCCACCACACAACGATCCCAATAACTAGTACCGCGAGGAAAGTACTCGACATTCTCTCTACGCAAAAGGCAGAATCCTGGCAGATTTAGAATAGTTTCTTCTCCAGGGACGCAGGACCACAAATTATTTTCCACAGAGAGGGGAACCATGAGCTGAATATGATCTGCTCGGACAACCTAAAAGGTAGAAAGTAAAAAGCCATTCTAAAGACAATAAGCGACAATAATACATAACAAACATCGTTTTCTGCAAATAAAGGAACAGAACAAAAATAAAACAGCAGCCGTCAAAATGACAGATTGTGGTGGTGCCAGACAGAATCCACTGACAATAATGGGTTTGGCCGTTTTATACGCTGCACCGTTTTTTCTGGCATTTAAGACGGAATGCGCTGTCAGAAATTATGGACAGAGCCTAAGGCCATTCTCACAGGTGTTCAGTTAAACAGTGCTCGGAACCGATGCATTTTACCATGATTTCAAGCGCGTTTTTGAATGCACGTCACAATTTTTGATAGCGCTTTTTAAAAACGCACCCCATCATTGTGATAGGGGGCGTTAAAAAAACGCAAAAACGCTGAAAAATAGAACAGACAGCGCTCGAAAATCTCTGCGTTTGAGCTCAGGTCTGAGATCCATTAAAATGAATGGGAGCATTGTACCGCAGCTAATCGCAGTAAAAAGTGTTGTGTAAAGCAGTAATGAGTATATATCCTCAGCGCCGCCCTTTGATTTCCACAATATTAATTAGGGCCGTCCTGCAGGTGCTGACAGAACAAGTGTTTTCACACTCCGGATACTCGGCAATCAGGCTAGTTTAAATCCTAGCTGCCAGCTCCAAAAAAAGGTTTATTGTCCCTTCGGAAATTCTTACTTTTATTTAAAAAAAAAAAAAGGTTTGGTACAGTGTAAGATTTTTGTGACGCAGATGCCGCCATGTGAATAAGGCCTAAGTCTGTACCTGTAAATAACAGCAGTGCAAGGAGTAATTATACAGTGACGGAGTATAACCCCTGCGTCACCAAACGAACACCAAGGGCCGGTCACTGCCTAGCACCAATGTAGAGGTCATAAAACTGTCACATTCCATGCCAGTGGATTAGTTATTTACTTCTCTGCTCATCTTGTCTCGTATTGCTTAAAGTACAAATTAGTTTTGCCTGTCAAGGGGTAAAATCTGTGCGCAGAATTTTGACACAGAAAATCGCAACAAAAAATGACATGTCGCTTCTTTTTAGTTTCGCTTCAAAATTAAACGTGCAGATTTTGCGCATTGACCGGGCAAACTCCGCGTGCAAATCTGAACAAAAAAGAAAAATACACCAGCATGTTCTATGGGCATATTCACACACTGCTGATATGCAGCAGAATACATGCTTTCAATTGAATTCAAATTGAAGGAGAGACGTCTGCTGTATATCTGCTGCAAATCAACGCCGTGTGAACGCACCCTGATGGAAGAATGCTTATAAACGATAAGGAACTACACTATGAACCTAAAAAGAAGTTACCAACTAACAGTCACATGTCTAATGAGCCCCTGGAAGAAGGGATCTGTGAGGTCTGCTTTACATTATAACTGAAAATGTGGAAAAAACACCAGCAAGAATGTTACCTGCAAGTCATCATACAAACTTCCACTCAGGTGCATGTCTCTGAGGGGCATGTCTGGGAACTTGCTGTGTATGAAGTTGCGTAGCTCAGCACAGATATCTATGGCAGCCTGCTTGGCATGGCTCTGCTCTGCAGGTGGAATGGCGACGTACTTCTTGTAGTAAGTGAATAGCTTCTCCTGCAGTGATAGTTTCAAGCGCGTCTTCTTCAAATCAGACTGTGACTTGCGCCCTGGGGGTTTAGGTCGAAACGAATCTACAACGAGAAGGCTTTTTTCTTAAATATGTGATGGATTCTAGCCATTCAAAAATTAAGCAAGTCAAATAAAATTTAACTTGGGGCAGATTTACCAAAACTGTCCAAAAGAAGCTGATTTTGTTGTCCATAGCAACCAATCACAGAGCAGCTTAAGAAATGAAAACTGCACTCTAATTGGTTGCTATGGACAACAGATATAGTGGTTCTTTTAGACCATTTTGATAAATGAGGCCCCATGTGTCTAATGGAGTTATCACAATGTGTTTTGTACCCGCTGTGGGATTTGGTCTGGGGGTTCCATCACAGGTGTTGAAAACGGCATTGAGACGGAATCATTCACGGTCACTATACATCTGGAGTATATAATAGTGTAGCCAACTACACTACTGTATACTCCAAAGATAGCCGAATCCTCATGAAATGGACACCAAAGTGGTGTTCGTCTGACTAATGCCAGTGGATGGTTCCATTTGGGGTTCTGTCACAATGCCATTTTCAACACCTGTGATGAAACCTCCAGTAGGAATCCTGCAGCGGGTACAAGAACTGGGTGATTGGTCCCTTATTCAGGCAGACCTCAATATAGAAATGTTATTGACATAATTTTTTTTTAACATGGCAAAACCTAGAAGAAAGCAGTTCTTTAACCCTTTCACGACCGGAAGTTTTTTAGGCCGAACACAGCAAAATTCAACATTTTGTAATGATACATTCTAAAATGTGCTTTTTTTCCCCTCTTCTGTTTTTTATGCTTACCAACTCACCACCACCTTCCTTTTCTTTTGCAGGACATGCAGAGATGTCTTTTTTTCTGTCACAACACATGTCTGTTTTATTAAGTAGCTGAATTCCTTATAACAATTCTAGAACTCTGCTTTGCTCCGTTCCCCTGTTCTTCCTACTAGAAATTTAAGATTGAAATGGTCAACTGGGTATTACCAGCTGTGGTTGTATCCCTACACACTCTGACAATTAGTACCAGCAGTGCCAGAATATGTAGGTGGACCCCTCCTTGACAAGGAGAATGCTAACGCCCAGTTGTCAATCCAGGAAGGAATAAGAGGAACGGTGCAATTGTTGTGTCTTGGGTAATACAGAGAGACCAGAAGAGCCGATTTGCATTCATTTATGGTCAGAAACAGGAATAATAAAAGTATAATTTTTTTTTTCAGGTTGCATTATAAGATAATTTGGTCAATGAATATTTACCTCAAACATAAAGCCTTTCATTTTCTCGTGCAAAGAGGTGTCAAAAATGTATACAATGTCCAACATATGATATTGCTGCGGCTTTGAGAACAAAGACCCCATTTTAGTTTTACATGTTTCTTCCTTTCGATTACTTGACACCCATGCAGAATGTGTTCCTATACAAAATGTCTAAGACTGGAACCCGTAGGTTCAGAAATGTGGGCACTTCATGAGTGGAGAGACTTGAGCGCTGTGTTCACATTAGTCTGTAGTGACAGAACTGATTGTTTCAGTTCCCCAATGACTATATAGAACTTGCCTTTTCAGTGTCAGGGACTGTAACATTAGCCTGTCACTCAGGCGGGTTAGAGAGAAGGGGTTAAACAGCACAACTTTTGTGTTTAAAACTACTAGGATTCCCCACCTTGCTCAAATACTGTAGCATCGCTTGGAAGTGTTTGCAGGCTGCGGCTCACAGAGGTCTTCATATCTTTGTTGAGCAATCGTGTGGATGAGCCCAACCAGCTTGGTTCTTCCCAGCTCCGCTTACCAGACTGGCTAGATCGAGACGGGCTAGCGGGAGCACTGATTGCTCGATCGTACATCTAAATAAATAGAAGATTCTTGTTAGTACTACGGACCCCATCAGTTCTCCTGCAAAGTGACAATGCACTAATAAAATCTAACAGGATTAGGTTGGTCCTGGGGAACTCATGTCCCATTTAAATGGGACGACAGCCAGCGAAACGACTGCATGAGTGCTGACGTCACTGTTAGGTTGTTAGCGCTTGTGCAGAACGTTTAGACAGGCAGACTTCACTGCTGGTCCATGAGCTTCTCGCTCAGCATTTCACATTTTATGTCATTCCGGTGAAAGCCGCGCCAGAGGATCACATACTTCCCTGAAGTGATTGCCAGGCGTTTTTGACAAAAAACTGTCCTGCCTCTGCATGGACATCGCACATTCCTAAAATTTCACGGCCTGATATCGCGCTCGTCCCTATGTGAAATGACCCTAAGACTGACATTGGTATCATGTTCCTGCTTCCTGTGAGAGCACAACTCCACATAAAGTGAAATTGTTCTGCCACAACACAATGGGGGCAAGTACACCAATTACCTACATATGAGGCACCACCACTTTTTCTGATATCTATGGCAATTCTGCAATTGTGGTAAAATCAAGGTGGGTAGTTCCCAGTAGTTTCAGCAAGTGACATGTGCCCTCTTGGGTTACATGGAGCACACTGCATTATAGATACATACTGATGAAAATAGTTAGCCATATGCCAATACTAGTAAATAAATACACCCCATTGTCTTTAGTAGCTTTTTTTTAATGGGTATAAATCAGTGTAGCCATAATCCCCTAAGTGTTACGTGGTTATCCCTCCCTTACATACCCGCTTCACAGCAAGAGTTGCTATTCCTAGCATTGCAGCTCCACCAACTCCGAGCACCAAGCGAGCATTGGACAGCACAAAATCTATAGCTGTACCAATGCCATTGTCGTCTTTCTTCCCTTTCTTCTCTCCGGCCCCGGCCATGTTACCTGTAAAGATTGAAGAGATTGCAAGTAACTACAAAAAATGATTTAGTCAGTAAAAATAAAATCCTTGGGGTAGACTGAGGCAAGTTCGGACCTGTTCACAAGATTTAATTAAGTGGTAGATCCATTCAATGGGGCAAATCTGCATGCGGAGACCAAGTCAAGAATGACATCTCAGTTCTTTTTGGTCTGCGATGCGGATTTCAAAATTCGACCATATAAAAATCCACGTCGTATGACACTGTGACACGAATTTCCATAGCAATTAATTGAATGTTTAAATGGCAAGGATTCTGATGCAGATTTTGCCACAGAACCCGCACCAAAAATACTGCAGTTATCAGAAGAGCCTTCTTGTACAAAAGGTTTATTATTACATGACTTGCTAAACTAGGTGAAAGAAGCCAACCCTTAGTAAACAATAACCCGTCACATGGGTTGTGTAACGGACATGCTCTACTGCGTCCAGCAAACATGACAACAACCGCTTAGTGTACAGAAATATCCAGAACGGTTACCTGCAGATGAAAGCAGAATATGGGCAAGAGGACGGTGCGTTTTACACCAACCCCCCCAGTTTGGTCCTCAAGAAGAACTGTCCTTTTTCCAGCTGTCTCTTTTTGTCTTCTTCCTTTGTAAGGCTCTGATTTTTTCGAAATTCTCTGCGTACATAAGAAGCGTAGTAGTCACGATCGGTGAACTCTAGTTTGCGCCCTTGGCGAAGGAGGGCACGGTACAGAGTCAAAACTGCCTGACGAGACCAGCCTGCCATGGCAGGTGAGGACAGAGAAGAGTCGGCCCAGCCAGTCTACGGACACTGAGAAAAGACAAATGTTACAAGTGAAAATGTGCAGAAAGATTTATACAAATAAGGCACTTCCCTCCCGCACTGGGGATTCTGCTTTCCCATTCTGTTTGGGGAGCAGGAAAGGGGAATCCTCATGGTCAGATGGTTTCGCGTTTGGACAGAACCGAACAGCGCTGGTCAGACCACTTTGACTATAATGGGGTCCGCCTGCTTTCCGGCCAGCTGCCTGATTTTGGGACACAACACTTTTTCTTTCAGTATTTCTAGCTGGATCTGTGACAGAACTTTCCGCTGGAGGTTCCGATACATACATTAAACCACCCTAAGGTTACACAATTTTAATTCCTCACATGCACACTAGTCTACACTACAGGGGGTGGACAAAAATATGGAAACCCCTAAGAAATGCATGTGATTTTAATCATTAGCACTGAGCTGCCCTTTTGACCCTTGCTTGGCTGAAAACTTTTCCACCAAATTTGTGTTTACTTCACCTCTTGCCCTGCTCTGGGTGGTTTTAGGACCCAGTTGGTAACAGCAGCTGAGTGGCTCAAACCCCTGAACCTTGTTGCTCTGGCAGATGTTCACTTCTGTGTCACATTACCTCCACTTAAGTTGGATAGGATTATGAATCATATTTCAATAAGACATGTAGAGACCGAGTTTTAGGCATGCATTTCGTACGGCGTTTCCAGATTTTTGTTCATCCCCTGGTTATTTTTAATACCAAATAAAGAGATTCAACATTTCTCAATTCATTATCCAAAATATACAGTTTAAAGATGAAGCCAATTCTGGCCTTAAAGGAATTGTCCAACAATTATTATTTTCAGAATAGAGTAAAATAAAAAGTCACACTTGCCTAACCAAAGCCCATTGCTCTCATTCTGATACCTCCCAGGTCCCTCTTAACATGTGACCGCTGCAGCAAAGGAGACTGCTGCCTCAGCCATAACTTTACCTTTATGTCTATGTAGCTATTGAAGGCCTGGTGTTATAGTTGTGGGCTTTTTAGGCATCATGTTGGGGGTCATACAGGTGGTTATATTTTAGGGTGTTTTTGTTACATAGCGGAATGTACACAGAAAGCAATTAGGACATTGTTTTCTAATCTTTCTTGTTTACTTTAATTAACACAATGGAGCATATTTACTAAGCCCGTTGATTCATATACCAGTCTAAGGCCGCCTGCACACGGGCGGAAATCCGCGGGATTTCCGCCACTGAAAGCCTGCATAGGAGTGCATTACAATACGCACTCCTATGCAGACAGCCGCGGTTTGGCCGCGTGAAATCTCGCACGGCAAACAAACCGCGGCATGTCCTATTTCTGTGCGGGGCTCACAGAGCCCCGCACAGAAATGTCACTCACCCGGCCGCCGGCTCCGGCCTACGCATGCGCCGGCTGCCGGCACATGAAAGAGCCGGGGCCGCCGGGCGCAGGTAAGTACGCGCTCCTCCCTGCAGGCGCTGGGGTCAGGTCCCGCGGCGAGAATCCTCGCCGCCGGATCCGACCCGCTCGTCTGCAGGCGGCCTAAGTTCGTGCCAGTGTAAGTACAATACATTAAGAGCAGCAGCCCCTTAATACATCTGGCAGCACCTCCATGCGCCATACTGAAGCCTACTCTGGCTACAAGTAAATCTGATGGGTCATACGGTCACACCCCCCAACACTAGAGCCAACCCGCATTTTGAAAAAGTGGCAGAGGCCACATAAACTGTCAAAAGGCCACTATTTTTCTACCTGTACCAAAATTTGGCCTTTTTGACGTCCCAATAACTTTATTGCACGGGTTTTATTCATGTGGGAATACAAAGAAGTATTCCTGTAAAGGTATTCTATATTTACAGAAAGTCAGATTTATCACTTTATGTGTTATTAGAAGTTTTTTTTTCATTTTAACCATCTGCACTCTGCATCCCTATGAGTAATCCCTATAAGCAATTTCTGGTTTGATGGCCTAATGGAACATAGAGATAAATGCATAGGTGCAAAAATGTACACGTCAATGGTACCTAATCAGAACACAGATATGTGACATGTTCCTGCAATGTCGTGAGTGAGCGGACTGAAGCCAGAAATGTTGCAGCCTTACATTTCGCTCCTTTATAAAGTTAATGGATTGCCCAACAAGAGAAAAATAGGCAGCACCTTCAGCCAGACGCTGTATAGATGGGGAGCACAACGTGTGTCCTGTTCAGCAGCACAACTATAGAATACACTTCCTATCAGTGTCCCGTTCGGTCCATACCCTTTACCCGCCACCCAGGACTTGCTCTCAATATATGGTTTGTGACGTAAACATACAATTGCTTGATCTTCACATGAGACCAACAGAGCAATTAAATGGGCTGTACTCCTGGGAAGGAAGAAGACTAGAGTTGAGCGAACATACTCTGCCGAGCTTGATGCTTGTTCGAGTATTAGCGTACTCGATGGTGCTCGTTACTCGAACGAGCATCAAGCCGTGTTCGACCCCGCCCCAGTTTTTGGCTCCTCAGCGCACGTCAATGTCAAATTTTTTGTCTGGGAGAGGGAGAGGACCAAGGAAAAAAAGTTCGGGACCCGGCGTCCCACATACAAGAATGCTCGAGTCTCCCATTGTAGTCAATGGGGTTTGTTACTCGAGTTGAGCTCTCGAATTTACGAAAAGCTTGAATCGAATAACGCGGACCCGAGGATTTGGGTGCTCACTCATCTCTAAAGAAAACTATTTAATACTGAAATATTAGCTAGTCATTGTAACAGTATGTTAGGCCAAAAAAGTGACATATGTCCATCCAGTTCATCCTATTACCCCAATGTTGATCCAGAAGAACAGAAAAGACCCCAATGAGGTAGAAGCCAATTTTTCATATTTAAGGGAAAAAATGTACTTCCTGGCAGCAATCACTCAGGATTCCTGTAAGTCATCGGTCTACCTCAACCAACTATAGCATACCCTAGTAATACGCTGTGACTTTGATGGGAAATTCCATTTCATGCCGATTCCAGACGAGCGCATATCAGCTCCATATTTGGTCCGTGTTTTACAGGCTGTACGGCTAAATTGACACATGTGCATGATATCGGGCCGAGAATCTCCACCGATATGGTGTTTGCCAACGTGTGTTTCATAGATGGATACAAGGTGTTTTTCATTCAAAAATACCCCAGGTACGCGCTTCACGTGTGCCAGAGGATCGCAAATTTTTCTCATCAAGTTCAATGGGAAACATCACATCACACTTGTGTATAAATTATACGGCCTGCAAGCGCCATGCAATGTCTTTAAGGTCCCACTGAAGACAATAGGCGATGCGTTCCGAGGGAACGCCAAAAAATAGAACGTGCAGAATCAAGGACAGGATCACTCAAGTGGCGGCACCGCTTCCCCGACTACCAGATGCACTAGTATATGACAACACTGACCAATCAGAGCAGCATGTGGTGTCTTGTACACTGTGTATTAGTAGCATCAGTAGTTAACGATAAGTTTCAGCCATCTTTGTTTCTCCAGGTTTCGAGGATCGCTTTAGGCCTCATGTCCACGGGGAAAATATGATTTAGGATCCGCAGCGGATTACCTGCACGCGGATCCGCACCCCATAGGGATGCATTGACCACCCATGGGTAGATAAATACCCGCGGATCGTCAATAAAAGGGATTTTAAAAAAAATGGAGCATGAAAAAATCTGGACCATGCTCCATTTTCGTGCGGGTCTCCCGCGGGGACGGCTCCCGCGGGCTTCTATTGAAGCCTATGGAAGCCGTCCGGATCCGCGGGAGACCTAAAATAGGAATTTAAAAGCATTTACTCACCCGCAGCGGACCGGGAAGGTCTTCTCTTCCTCACGGCCGCATCTCCCTTGCTTCGGCTTGGCGGATGTGCCCGGCGCATGCGCGCGGCACGTCGACGACGTGCCGGCGACGTGCCGCCGGCGTGACGAATTCATCCGCCGAAAAAGGAGATCCGGCCGCGACGCAGAGAAGAAACAGAGCGGATGGGAGGTGAGTTTATTCTCATTTATTCTGATTTTCAGCGCTCATGTCCGCGGGGCAGGAGGGACCCGCTACGGATTCTACATGTAGAATCCGTAGCGGGCCCGATTTTCCCCGTGGACATGAGGCCTTAAGCTGTTGTTGCCAACAATCCACTTTATTGGTTTATTAGAATTACAAAAGTAAGAAATTTTTTTTTTATATATGTGTTTTTCCGGCACCGTCGCTAGGGAAGTCAGTTTCTGGGCAGGTGACATGCGTAGCAGATAAGATCTGTTTCCATTTCATCCAATGTTCTGCTGCAGCAAATGCTGCAATTTTCTTTGCAGTATCTGCAGCTTGACGCAGACATCTGCTCCCTGCATTGCATCAGTGGCGGCCCCACTTCACGCAGACATCCCCTCCCCGCATTGTATCAGCGGTTGCCCCGCTTCACGCAGACATCCCCTCCCCGCATTGTATCAGCGGTTGCCCCGCTTCACGCAGACATTCCCTCCCTGCATAGTACACATGTACAAGGTTGTCCAGATGCTTTATAAGGGGGTTCCTACCACAGTGCATATGTACAGTAAACTGAAATTTAAGGGGTTTTCCAGCTTTCACCAGGATAGATCTTCGACAGCTGATCAGCAGGGGTCTGCAACTTGGTAGGCCTGCAGACTAGCTGTTGGGCCGCTGTCACAGCATATAGAACAGGAAGCCGCTCAGTACGCTCGGCATGGTATTGCAGATAGTTTCCACTGAAGTGCAATACCATGTAACAATGCACGGAGGTATCTGCTTCCTGCTCCACACACCATGACCGCAGCCTGGCAAATAGTTGACCGATGGGGGGTCCAGAATGGCAAGACCCCGCCAATCAGTTTCTGATGACCTGTCCTGAGGCTAGCTGATTAAATATTTGGAGTCCGACAACTGCATTAATGGAGCTTTCAAATAAATGATAATCGTAAATGATGGCATATCGTTCAGACGGGCCACAACGCTCACTAGAGGCCGGCCGCCCTCTAACAGCAGGCGGGCCACGACGCTCATCTGCCGCCCTCTAACAGCAGGCGGGCCACGACGCTCATCTGCCGCCCTCTAACAGCAGGCGGGCCACGACGCTCATCTGCCGCCCTCTAACAGCAGGCACGCCACGACGCTCATCTGCCGCCCTCTAACAGCAGGCACGCCACGACGCTCATCTGCCGCCCTCTAACAGCAGGCACGCCACGACGCTCATCTGCCGCTGGCCGCCCTCTAACAGCAGGCACGCCACGACGCTCATCTGCCTCCGCCCGCCCTCTAACAGCAGGCAGGCCACGATGCTCATCTGCCTCCGCCCGCCCTCTAACAGCAGGCAGGCCACGACGTTCTCTGCCGCCGGCTGCCCTCTAACAGCAGGCACGCCACGACGCTCATCTGCCGCCCTCTAACAGCAGGCACGCCACGACGCTCATCTGCCGCCCTCTAACAGCAGGCACGCCACGACGCTCATCTGCCGCCCTCTAACAGCAGGCACGCCACGACGCTCATCTGCCGCTGGCCGACCTCTAACAGCAGGCACGCCACGACGCTCATCTGCCTCCGCCCGCCCTCTAACAGCAGGCAGGCCACGATGCTCATCTGCCTCCGCCCGCCCTCTAACAGCAGGCAGGCCACGACGTTCTCTGCCGCCGGCTGCCCTCTAACAGCAGGCAGGCCACGACGCTCATCTGCCACCCTCTATAGAACAGGAAGCCGCTCAGTACGCTCGGCATGGTATTGCAGATAGTTTCCACTGAAGTGCAATACCATGTAACAATGCACGGAGGTATCTGCTTCCTGCTCCACACACCATGACCGCAGCCTGGCAAATAGTTGACCGATGGGGGGTCCAGAATGGCAAGACCCCGCCAATCAGTTTCTGATGACCTGTCCTGAGGCTAGCTGATTAAATATTTGGAGTCCGACAACTGCATTAATGGAGCTTTCAAATAAATGATAATCGTAAATGATGGCATATTGTACAGACGGGCCACAACGCTCACTAGAGGCCGGCCGCCCTCTAACAGCAGGCGGGCCACGACGCTCATCTGCCGCCCTCTAACAGCAGGCGGGCCACGACGCTCATCTGCCGCCCTCTAACAGCAGGCGGGCCACGACGCTCATCTGCCGCCCTCTAACAGCAGGCGGGCCACGACGCTCATCTGCCGCCCTCTAACAGCAGGCACGCCACGACGCTCATCTGCCGCCCTCTAACAGCAGGCACGCCACGACGCTCATCTGCCGCCCTCTAACAGCAGGCACGCCACGACGCTCATCTGCCGCCCTCTAACAGCAGGCACGCCACGACGCTCATCTGCCGCTGGCCGCCCTCTAACAGCAGGCACGCCACGACGCTCATCTGCCTCCGCCCGCCCTCTAACAGCAGGCAGGCCACGATGCTCATCTGCCTCCGCCCGCCCTCTAACAGCAGGCAGGCCACGACGTTCTCTGCCGCCGGCTGCCCTCTAACAGCAGGCACGCCACGACGCTCATCTGCCGCCCTCTAACAGCAGGCACGCCACGACGCTCATCTGCCGCCCTCTAACAGCAGGCACGCCACGACGCTCATCTGCCGCTGGCCGCCCTCTAACAGCAGGCACGCCACGACGCTCATCTGCCTCCGCCCGCCCTCTAACAGCAGGCAGGCCACGATGCTCATCTGCCTCCGCCCGCCCTCTAACAGCAGGCAGGCCACGACGTTCTCTGCCGCCGGCTGCCCTCTAACAGCAGGCAGGCCACGACGCTCATCTGCCACCCTCTATAGAACAGGAAGCCGCTCAGTACGCTCGGCATGGTATTGCAGATAGTTTCCACTGAAGTGCAATACCATGTAACAATGCACGGAGGTATCTGCTTCCTGCTCCACACACCATGACCGCAGCCTGGCAAATAGTTGACCGATGGGGGGTCCAGAATGGCAAGACCCCGCCAATCAGTTTCTGATGACCTGTCCTGAGGCTAGCTGATTAAATATTTGGAGTCCGACAACTGCATTAATGGAGCTTTCAAATAAATGATAATCGTAAATGATGGCATATTGTACAGACGGGCCACAACGCTCACTAGAGGCCGGCCGCCCTCTAACAGCAGGCGGGCCACGACGCTCATCTGCCGCCCTCTAACAGCAGGCGGGCCACGACGCTTATCTGCCGCCCTCTAACAGCAGGCGGACCACGACGCTCATCTGCCTCCGCCCGCCCTCTAACAGCAGGCGGGCCACGCCGCTCATCTGCCACTGCCCGCCCTCTAACAGCAGGCGGGCCACGACGCTCATCTGCCACTGCCCGCCCTCTAACAGCAGGCGGGCCACGACGCTCATCTGCCACTGCCCGCCCTCTAACAGCAGGCGGGCCACGACGCTCATCTGCCGCCCTCTAACAGCAGGCGGGCCACGACGCTCATCTGCCACTGCCCGCCCTCTAACAGCAGGCGGGCCACGACGCTCATCTGCCGCCGCCCGCCCCCTAACAGATCAGAAGTGTATTTTTACATTTAGTTTTAAGCCCAAGGCAACTCAGAGGCCGGACTCTGATGTATATCGGCTTAGGCCGGTCTCACATGACTGGATGTGAATTGCAGATTTCGCAGTCTATCTGCAGTAATCTGCGGGCCTTGAAACGCATGTACTTCCGATGTTTCCTTTACATTTTCGGATACGGATTGCGTATTCCATGAGCAGAAGAAAAATCAATTTTATGGCGGATTCCACACAGATGGCCTCCATATATGTCAATATAGGTGACCGACCCGCAGCCCATATGCAATTAGCAGTGCGTACGGGCGGCGAGTATCCGTGTCATCGCTAAGCGATAGACTGGGGAATACAAACAATAAAACCTGTACTGTGCCTGACCGCCTACGAGCCTCCGTGGTCGTATGCAGTACAGTAGTGCGCCGTACACAGGGTGACCGGCCGGGCTCACAGACGGAGTCCGCTGCTGCCCTCCGGGAATCCAGCGGTGTAAGCCCGACAGTAGCCTCATTCTTCGGGGGAGGGGGACATGGAGGACATTAACAGACAGTGTGATACTGAGTGCAGGCGGGCACACAAGCGCTGCGGACTACAGGCCATGTTAGACTTCTGTTCTGCTGCAGACCCGGCCTGACATCTCAGATAAAACAGCACAACGTACTGCACTACTTTGGGACGATGACTCTGAGCGTGACGGACGGACGGACACAGGTACAGCCAATACGGTATTTGTAGTACTTCTGTTGTCCAGATCCAAAGTGGGAGCTGTATTGCGGCGCGGACAGACGGGCGGGGTCATGTGACGGACTACACCAACCAGCTGGCCGCTCTTTTATGTGGTTACTTGTTGGCGGCGTCTCCCGATGTAACCAGGAGTTGCAGTGCCACCAAATGCATCCCGCACGGAGATGAGCGATCCTGTCAGCGACTTCTCGTCCCACTGCCAATCATCTGCCACTGCAGCCACCTTAATGAGTGCAATACGCTATACCGCTAACGGGCAGAACGTTTGCAGGCATCACCAAAGGCTCCCGCAGTCCTGTCTGTAGACAGCTGTGTACATGCAGACCCCAGGGGCAGCTCCTGCCTCATACCACCCAACCCCAGGCAGCTGGAGGAGGCTGATAACAGCGAACAATAGACTGCAGCACGTGCTACAGCAGATATGAGGAAACAGCCACCATGTTTATTCTCCCTCCTCTCACAGGTGACGCTAATGGACGAGCTGCCAGGGATGGACGGGACGTCACCACGTGAGCTGGACGGGGGAAGGACAGACACAGCGGAGTCCCGCTAGCTAAGGGGGGTCAGCCGTGCGGCGGTCAGTTACCTCTCAGGGTCGCCGGTATTATGTCGGCACTTCCGGTATCGGGGGAGGTCACACACTTCCGGCTACACAGAACATAGAGGAGAGGCACAGACCGTCACTACCGCGGTGCATGATGGGACGGAGTCCCGGCCAGCTGGAGGTGTGGCGGAAAGCTTAGTGGAAAATGTAGTGATATACAGCGCCACCACCGGCGGGTGAGAGTCCTACAAGCACTTAACCCCTTAGTGACCGAGTCTGTTTGTGCCTTAATGCCCAACTAGTTTTTGCGGTTTTTTTCACCCTCGTATTCCAGAAGCCATGATTTCTTAATTTTTCCATCATCATAGCCATATAAGGGCTTGTTTTTATGGGCCAAGTTGTATTATCTAATGGTATCCTTTATGGGTACATACAATGTATTGCAGGACTTTTATCCTTTAGGGGGATTGGGGGAAAAAAAAATTCTGCCATTTGTTTTTTGAGATTTCATTTTTATGACATTCAGTGTACAAAATAAATAATATGATAATATTCTCGAGGTCAGCACGATTCTGGTGATATGACGTTTAGGGCGTATATTCAGATGGGCATATATTGGTCGGGTTTTCACGCCCGGCCGATATACGCTGCCACTCCCTGCAAGGGGAGGAGGCAGGATGGGGTGGGAGCAGTGCACTGAGCTCCCGCCCCCTCTCTGCTGCTTGCAATGGGAGGGGCGGGATGGGGTTGGAAATAAGTTCTGCCTCTGTCCCGCCCACTCCCATCGCAAACAGTGGTGAGGGGTGGAGAGGAGGCGGGAGCTCAGTGCACTAGTTCCCACCCCGTCCCGCCACCTCCCCCTGCAGAGAGGGGCAGCGTATATCTGTTTACCCTTTCACTCTATACCACTTCTCTCCCACTCTCACTCTATATCGCTTCTCTCTCACTCTCACTCTATACTGCTTCTCTCTCTCACTCTCACTCTATACCGCTTCTCTCTCACTCTCACTCTATACCGCTTCTCTCTCACTCACACTCTATACCGCTTCTCTCCCACTCTCACTCTATACCGCTTCTCTCTCACTCTATATTGCTTCTCTCTCACTCTCACTCTATACTGCTTCTCTCTCTCACTCTCACTCTATACCGCTTCTCTCTCACTCTCACTCTATACCGCTTCTCTCTCACTCTCACTCTATACCGCTTCTCTCTCACTCACACTCTATACCGCTTCTCTCCCACTCTCACTCTATACCGCTTCTCTCTCACTCTATATTGCTTCTCTCTCACTCTCACTCTATACCGCTTCTTTCTCACTCTATACCGCTTCTCTCTCACTCACACTCTATACCACTTCTCTCCCACTCTCACTCTATATCGCTTCTCTCTCACTCTATATTGCTTCTCTCTCACTCTATACTGCTTCTCTCTCACTCTCACTCTATACTGCTTCTCTCTCACTCTCACTCTATACTGCTTCTCTCTCACTCTCACTCTATATTGCTTCTCTCTCACTCTCACTCTATACCGCTTCTCTCTCACTCTATACCGCTTCTCTCTCACTCTATACCGCTTCTCTCTCACTCTATACCGCTTCTCTCTCACTCTATACCGCTTCTCTCTCACTCTATACCGCTTCTCTCTCACTCTATATTGCTTCTCTCTCACTCTATATTGCTTCTCTCTCACTCTATATTGCTTCTCCCTCACTCTATACCGCTTCTCTCTTACTCTATATTGCTTCTCTCTCTCTCTCACTCTATACCGCTTCTCTCTTACTCTATATTGCTTCTCTCTCTCTCTCACTCTATACCGCTTCTGTCTTACTCTATGCCACTTCTTTTTCACTCTCGCTCTAAGCTGCTTCTTTCTCCCTCTCTCTCTATGCCACTTCTCTCTCCCTATGCCGCTTCTCTCCCCCTATTCCACTCTCTCCATGCTGCTTCTCTCTCTCACCCCTCTAAGCCGCTCCTGTCTCCCTCTCTCTCCATGTCGCTTCTCTCTACCTCTCTCTCCATGTCGCTTCTCTCTTCCTCTCTCTCCATGCCGCTTCTCTATGTGTTTGTGTGTGTGAGTATGGTTCTCTCTCTGTCTGTCTCTCACCGGTGTTCTTGTCTCTCTGACACTTCTCTCTCTCACCGACGCTTCAGCCAGCAGGGCCGTTCATAGTCTCGTGACGTTGAGGGAGAGAGACGTTACAAGACTATGACCGTCGTTTAACAATGCTTGAACCTCCATAACGACGCTTACCACTATACTTAACATGGGAACTTTGATGTGACCCAATTAGGATTTTATGGCGGTGGTGAGGATCTAAGGAATCTAATGAACCCCATTAACCATAATGGGGTTCCCCCAGCTTCCGTCATCCTGACCACCATTTTCCTGGATGAGATGATGCAGCATGTCTGTGTATCTGATAGCACATGGACAGCAAACAGGCCTATAAAAGTCAATAATGACGGTCACACGTGCCAACTATTTATTTATTTATTTTATAGACAGACCAGTGGTCCTTGTAGAAAAGAAGAAAAACCCCTCCCAGCGTGTCCGAGTCTGGTCTGTTTTCATGGACGGCAATCACCCATTGAAGTCAACGGGAGCAAAAAAAAAATCAAGTGCACACTAATTCATTTTTCACTGATTGTATTTATGTTAGGTTCCACTTAAGGGGTAAATCTTATCAGCACGTGTGAGACCAAAACTACCTTGTGGGGTTCAAGGGTGAGGAAGCAGGAGGTCCGGAGAGCCGGTCTCATGCTCACCGGGTTCCCCAATTTCAGCATTGTGATCTCAATGGGAAACCTCACATCGTGCTCACATGCACATCACACGGTATGCCTAGCAATGGCTTTTAAGACCCCATTGAAAACAATGGGCGAGGCATTCCAACGGAACGTCAAAAGATAGAACATGCTGCGATTTTTATCCGCACAGCATCGCTCATGTGACTAGGTCCATTCAATGGAATGGAGTTCATATTCGTGCGATTTTGTGCATCTCGCAACGTATAAAACTCCTGTGAGATTCTCGCTCGTGTCCAAAAGCCCTAATTCAGATAGTCATATCACATAAAATAGCTAAACAATAACATTTGGCATTTCCCCACATTATGTCGGTATCATTTTTTAACTTTATTTTATTAAGGACGATCTAAGACTTATAAGTACAGTTGTGGCCAAAATTTTTGACACCGACACAATTTTTTGTTTTCACCGTGTTCTTCAGTGTTTTTAGATTGATCAGATGTTTCTATGGTTACTGAAGTACAATTATAAGCATTTCATAAGATTTTAAACTTTTTTTGACACATAAAAATTACAGAAAAGATAAATATAAACAGACGAAAAAAAATATCACAGAAAATGGCTGTATACATACTGATACACAAATAGAGGAGGGCAGGTAAAAACACCCCAGCCCTCAACATGGCAGACAGCCAAACTGCTATGTGGCAGGGCAATTGCACAGGTGAAGGTACTGATGAACAACCACTCACACACCTTCCTTTAGGCCAGTTTCACAGGTATATCGCGATATCGCCGTTAGATAATCACAGCGATATCACAGCTTTGTTCCTGCGATTTTTGAGCATCAGCAATGATTTTTTTTTGAGAATAATTTCGCATCACATCGTTGCTACCTGAATAAAATCGCACATTTTTTTATTGCAAAGGTCAATAGGACTTTTTAATGATAAAAACACATAACACGAAAATCGCAAGTTCTTGCTTTGCGATGCGATAAGCAAGGAGATTGCATAGGGAAACATGGGCGATAAAAAATAGCCCATTGCAGACAGATAGAGCATGCCATGATTTTCTTTCTCGCACATAGCATCAGTGAAAACATCGTTTATATGAAGGGAACCATTGAAATGCATGGGTTTCATATACAAGCGTTTTCTCTATTGCATTACTAGAAAATCGCGCCATTTTGTCGCCTGTGCGAAACAGGCCTCATATTGAAGGGGGTGGTTGCTTAGTATTATTCTTGCCAAAAAGAGGACATATATAGGGTGGCAGGCCACATGGTATGTGCAGTGCACCATGCAGGCTTACAGCCTATTAAGGATGCTATATTTTAACCCTTTCCAATCCAATTTTCGATTCAGGGTTTCCTAAAGGGCTTTCTCTTTTTGCTGTTATACAACAGTGCCATCTTCTGGCTAAAGCCATTGTGTGTGCGCTAGAGAGGCTCCGACAGCGGGGTGGCTGGCAATAGACGGTAAGAATACCCTGTTGGACGTCTTCTGACATTGGAGCGATAGAAGCTTCAATTAGAATGTAGGAAGACGTCAGACAGTGGATCGGAAAGGGTTAATCCAGCGGGCTGCCCTGCATCCCAAAGGCGAGCAACACTCACACCCTGTGGTATCATCCTCTGTCTGGCTTTACTAACGAATACATGAAATTAAGGCAAAGACTCCATATTAAAAGTGTTGACCTTTTATTTAATACTTCTGCAATTCTCCCTGGTATGTTGGATATCAGCTTCTAAGCCAAATTTGGACTGATGGCAACCTGTTCTTGCCTGATCAGTGCTTGTGTTTATCAGAATTATTTTCTTTGTCTACCCGCTTTTTGAGGATTGACCACAGGTTCTCTGTGGATCTGGGGAATTTCCTATCCCTGAACCCCAAATTTCTATGTCTTGTTCACTGAACCACCATATCATTTTTGTCTTGTGACATGGTGATCAATCATTCTGGATGTCAGCAGAGAGACCTAAAGCTGGTGACAGGGGAACAGCAGGGAGAGGTAAGTATCAACTCCTTTATTCTACACCATAGGGGACCCTTATGGTGGCCTTTCATAACTCAGAAATCCCTTTAATGACCACTGAAAAAAGGCATATGGGCAGTTGTAAAGCGGTCGTCTGGCACATTTGGTATTTTTTCTATTGATGATCTATCCTCAAGATGTCATCAATAAATGACAAACTGTGGTCTGTCGCTCGGTTTCCCTACCAATCAGCTGATTCCTGATACTAATAACAGTACGGACAACACAGGCATCGGATTGAGTTGTCGGTATTGCAGCAGTCTGGTTGGGTAGTGCAGGCACAGCTCCCATTGAATTCAGTTCTTGGTACTGGGAATCATCTGATCGGTGAGATCCTAAGTGACTGACCTAACTGACATCATAATTCATTATTCATTGATTCTTTTTTATAAACATAATTCATATCCAGAGATTAATTTGAACATATAACTGATTCTATTGTTTCCCTTGTATTATTGTATCAGATTGCAATCACTGATTCGTATTATTGATGTAGGAATGTAAAATTCCAGTTACCTTTTTCTGTGACGCCAATTTTATATGTAGATTACAATAATAATTATATTTTCTCTAGCACTTCATTCAAACCCAATGGAGTTAAGGTTTTCAGTCTATAGATCCAAAGCATCTCTATTTTCCTCTATTGACTGATAGACCCAGATTGGATATGTTCCAAAAGCGTAACAGTAAGATGTTTTGTCTGACAATCATGGGATTCCAAAAAATGACGGGATACACTATGTTTAATATATCTTCTTATGTTAAATTTATGATTAGCAATGCGGGATCTAAGTGCATTTTTTGTTCTGCCTAAATAGTTCTTGCCACACGGGCATTTTCATAAATATATAATATACCTACTTTCACAACTTAGTCTGTATTTGTGTGTTATCTCTATGGGTTTCACATTCTGCTCCATCTCAATGCATTTTCTACCATATCTAATATGTTGGCAACACTTGCATTTTTTCTTATTACATTTGTATGTCCCTGGTTTTGATGTAGTGGAAACACCTTCTTTCCTCTTTTTTTCTTAGGCTGGGTTCACACAGGGCGAGTTTTCCACAGAAATTCTGTCTGGAATTTTGCTGCGGCAAATCCACCTGCAGCGGCTAATCTCGGGATTAGCCACCCATGTGGACAAGATTTGTCAAAAATCTCGTCCACAAGGGACGGCCAATCCGTTGCAGCAAAGCCGACAGAAGCCAGCGCTGCAGCGGGGATTCCCCGGCTGCAGCATGTCAATTTTTTTTTACATTGCGGCCGCGCTCTCCTCTGTGGAAGTGCCAGTCGCAACGGAAAGGCATGCGGCCAAGCCGCTCCAAAACCCACGGCTAAGTGCAATGGGTTTTGAAGCAGCACTTTCCCGGCAGAAATCCCGCAGTTTTTCACTGCAGTCAAACCGCAAGATTTCCGGCGGGATTCCGCCGTGTGAGAACCCAGCCAAAATGTTCTGTATGGTCCTATTTTTTTTGATAGAATCTATAAGCAGGCGATCGTTTTTGAGAAGGCGCCAGTTTTTTTGTAGTATATTCCGAATTTCTTGGGCTTGATTGTTATATTTAGTGATGAAAGCCAATTCTAGCTTCTTCTTTTTTGGTTGTTTTTTTTATCCTTTTTGGTTCTTCTCTTTCTTTGTCATCCTTTATTTTTTCTTTCTCTTTTTTTAATTTTATTTTTTCTCTTCTTTTTTTTCTCTTTCCTCTTCTTCTTCTACCAATTCTTCTTTTTTCTTATCTTCCTCCTCTTTTTTTCTTATCTTCCTTCTGTTTTTGTACTCCCCATGACGCCTCTCCAGATGGCTGGATTTGGAACCATAGGATGATAATGAGAGATTGTGGATACTAAGTGCCGGGGAATTCTTCAACTGGAGAATTCCACAAGCACCAGGTGAGTGTACACCTATCCATTTGTTACTATTATTTTGTACTTTGAGACAAGGCGCTGACAGATATATTCGTTTACTGATTGGTGGGAAGGAGGCCCTGTGGCAGCTGGGAAAGCGGGGCCCAGTGATGGACAATACTGGTCAACCTGCCGTTGCGCCTAGATGTCATCTCAACCAGTCTTGTACCTATATAGCAATAAACTGGGTAGTTTGTTAAATAAACTGCTGATTCTTCATGTGGACATCTAGTCTAGCTGTGATGTTGTACACTGCCTAAGTCCACATGACAATACACCACTTGTGTGAGGGGACAGGGTGCCAACTGCTAGCTCAGGGGTCCAATGTGGGATTCACCTATTGCCATGTGGGTCAATCAAAATCAAGAAAACACTGATGGTTGTGACCAACTTTTACATACCAGCCAACAGTCTCTTTTTTTGCAGGCCTTCTCATTTCTATGCTGTTTTGGGGGGTCACTCCTGGATGAAGCGGAGTGAACAGGCTGAACTGGATGGACAATTGTCTTTTTTCAGCCTAGCATACTATGTTACAGAATCATTAGACATTTATCACACCAGGTTTCCTCATTGAAGTTACATGCACATGGGCTATTAAAAAGTTGCACCCGAGATCCTTAAGCACAACTCACATCGGAGCACTCAGAAATCCCATTCGTGTGCTGTCCAATAATCTGAACACAGTACATTGACACGTGTTATTCTCATCTGAATATCAGACAAGAATAGGGAATTCTGCGATTTTTCAGGCCGAGTAAAAAAAAGCCTATGAGCATACACCTATTCATATGGATGGGTGCTATTTCCATCCGATTTTGGACCAATTTTTTAGTCTAAAGATCGGACAGAAAACACATCCATGTGCAAATACCCTGAGACTGAACTTTTCTACACAATGCAGAACTATGGTGCCCTCTCCTGGCAGCAGCCTGTAAAACCAGCAATTTCTCACACAGGTTTCTGAGTCTTAAAGTAGAATACCTCTGTAATCTGGCAGGACATAGAGTGCAACAATGTTTTATTTTCTCATGGATATCATATGAATCCCTGGGGAGCAAATCCTTGCCTCAACAGTAGACAAGGTACACGCACTCTGAAAGTTAATATGCTGAACCCTTTGCTTACCACGGATGATAAGTGGCGCCAGAATTGACTGGCAGTACCTTATCCTCTTTTTCTGTGACCATACAAACACGTACACTGGAATTCTCGGGGAAGTTGGAAGAAATAGCTGTCAATATTTCTGAAAACTTATCCAAACTGCACTGGCAGCTTTAGACGTTTGTGGATTTTGCCCAAGAAAAAGCTGTTTGCAGAACTGAAGGCTTCTTATTCCAAGTCCCTCTGCACACGGGCCCCCTGGATGAGACTGCGCCACCTTTCAGTCCTACGTTACTTTATTGTCCCAGCAGTTTGAGCGTTGCACTCTGCCCTTTCATCCATTTCTCCTTCTTCCCCGTCTTTGTCTTGCTTGTTCAGTAGAAATAGAAAAGTCCCGCAGCACACCTAACACATGCACTTCAGTGCAGAGGTTCCAGTCTGTATATGCCAAGCCACCTGTGGGGTCATGAACCCAACCCCAAATAAATGCAATGGTATCCAAGGAGGCGGCAGCATCAACAGTGTAGAGATTGTAAAAAAAGGGTTTTATTGCTCCATAAAATGGCGGCGTTTCGACTTAATCTAAGTCTTTTTCAAGCCTTGAAAAAGACTTAGATTAAGTCGAAACGTCGCCATTTTATGGAGCAATAAAAACCCTTTTTTTACAATCTCTACACTGTTGATGCTGCCGCCTCCTTGGATACCTTTGTCTTGCTTGTTGACTTGCCGGTTATCTATTATACATTTACATGGTCTACTTGTTTGAACTTGTCATAGCTGTGGTTTGCGGCACTCCTACCTTATCGGTAATGTATATGGCTGCACTGTGTTTGTCCACTGAAACAATTGTTTATACTTTTTTATTTAATTGAGCATCTTTTCAATCCTAGAATAGATAGATTTATTGTAGTTGCTATGTTGGTTTTGCCTCTTTTTCCTCAGATGATCTCAGTTCTGACCAGCTCAGATTTACTTGGGGTTATGCTGTCTGAAACTAGTCAGTTTCTCAGTCTGTGTGATGCTGTTAAATGGGCCTTCCCACAGAAATTGCAAAGAGGGGGACACAAGATACTTCTATCACATTGCTGATGATGACCATGCAGTTGTAAAGAAGAGCACAGCTTATCCTTCTGACTGTATACTTATGGTCTGTAGCTTATTTAGGTGAATATAAAAGGTAATGATAATTTAAAGGGGTTGCCTCATGAAAGCAAGTGGGGTTATACACTTCTGTATGGCCATATTAATGCACTTTGTAATATACATCGTGCATTAAATATGAGCCATACAGAAGTTATTCACTTACCTGCTCCGTTGCTGGCGTCCCCGTCTCCATGGCTCCGTCTAATTTTGATGTCTTCTGGCGTTTTTAGACGCGCTTGCGCTGTGCGGTCTTCTGCTTCTGGTCGGTCCGGGCACGAGCGGCGTTCTGGCTCCGCCCCCTTCTACGTGTCATCGCGTAGCTCCGCCCCGCCACGTGTGCCGATTCCAGCCAATCAGGAGGCTGGAATCGGCAATGGAACGCACAGAGCCCATGGTGCACCATGAGAGAAGACCCGCGGTGCACCATGGGAGAAAACCGCAGTGCATCCCTGGGAGAGGACCGGTGGCCATCTTGGGGGAAGAATTTTATAAGTTCATCTTTCATCACATCGGTGAGTAGCAAGCGGTTTAAAAACCGCTTTAAAATGCTACTTTATGCCAGGGGGGGTGACAGGGGGAATGGGCTAATGTAAAATTTGCCGCGAGACAACCCCTTTAACTGCTCCCCCAGCAGGCAGAAATGGTATAGCCTCTAGCACATGATGCGTTGCTGCACTGGCTCGATGTGAAAGTGAAGCCAAAAAAACAAGATTGTGGCTGAGACGCCACAGACAGGGAGCTGCACTGCATGGAAGTGGCTGCAGTACACAGAAGAAACCTCCAGAGAGTGACAGGCAATTAGGTGAGGGGGCAGGGATGACAAAATGTGTTTTTTCCAGAATGGCCCTTTAATACTGGCTGGACCAGTGGTACTATAGATACTGGTAATAATTGTGTCCTTTTGTTTGTCTTTTGATGATTGCATGTGTAGTAACAATACACATTTTTGTCTATTAAAAATTATATGAAAGCGTGAAAAGCAATACTTATAGTTGAGAATATGATATACTGTATATACATCTCAGTCCGATGTGGTACGGTTTATTATCAAAACAATTGCCCTCATGTGTATGCATTATGTACCACTACACGCTACGCCTCACACTCTGGGTTCGTTCATAGCAGCATCAGGGGTACGGAACCGCCATCGCTGATTTTGATTTTCGCTAGAAAACAGGATGAAATAGCGTTGTCCTGTAAATTCTGGCAAAATGCTGGACTGTTCACCGGAAATCGAACATATTCCTATTATAGTCAATAGGGGGCCATTTGCTTCCATCATAAGACAGAGAATTTTACCCCCGGGGGTGCCATTTTGCTGCCCCCAGAACAGGAAAACTGAATCCGCTAACCCTAATGTGAATGAGCCCTCACTCATCATCACCATAGCATCTATAACAAACATTATGCCTCACATCATCTACTTCTATACAAGCGGCACAAACATCTTGATTAAACGAATTGCAGACTTAAGTCCCGTAAAATCCTGCTCTGTCCTTGAATATATAATAGTGAAGAGGAGCACCGAGCTGCGCAAGCAGAAAGAATAAGACAATAATGGGACCTCCACATTGGTTTGTTCCAGGGATTTTGTGTATTCAAAATGGCTGACACCTTTGCATTATAACTATTATTCCTAATTCTACTGAATCATTTTCTTGAGCTTGGATATTTATATTTATAGATTGCAGTCAACATTACAGAGGTTGCAGATGGGTAATGACAGCTGGGGAAAGGGACTGGAGGAGGTGAGAGGGAAGAGGGTCGCTAGCGCAGGTGGTGGGGTGAGCAGTGAAAAGCAGTCTGGAGATTTCTTCCTCTGACGTTGCTTCTAGTATAGATTGTGAATGGGATCGGGGCTAGCCATACAGTTTTCGGAGATTTCTCTTCGGATGTTGTTGATTTTTTTTTTCCCCTTTGAAATAGGCAGCTGGTTCTCTAGTAGTCAGGTCTGTCACAGGGGCCTGTTCTTTGGGGCTGAGGAGGGAGTGGAAGGTGTCAAAGAGTTGTTTAGGGTTGTGGGATAGTGAGGAGACGAGGGAGGTGAATAAAAACGCACTTGGCATGGTGAAGGGCGAGGTTATAAGTTTTAAGCATGAATTTGATGTCAAATGCTGTCACCTGGTAAGAGGAACCAACAAAAGTAGAAAGACCTATAATTGGCAGAAGATCAAAATACATTCAGGTGTGTTATGCAGGTAGATGCCATGTTAGCTCCTAGAACAAAATGTTACTGCTCACAGAAACAGTATCAAACTTATTTTTTGTTTTTGTTACTGAGAGCTGTAACATCATTTAGATGCTGTACATTTTTAACCCCTTAGCGACTGCCAATACGCCTTCTTAAAGTGGTCACTAATGGTCTTTAAACCTGTATATACATCTTTTTAAGGTGGTGGCTTGGCTGACGATTGACAGCCAAGCTCCTGCTGTAACTGCCAGGAATGGAAATCAATCAATAACAAGTGCAGCATGTAAACAGATGACAGATGGAGGGGCTTTTTCTTTCACTTATTGGCACCCTGCAATGCGATCACAAGGTACTAGTGGGTCCCCATGGCAGCCAAAATCTTGACAAGGATTCTGCCATGGGGACCCATTGGTACTTTGCCATGTAACTCAGGTGATTAGACCATGCATCCGGCAGAGTCTAACGGGCTGATGTCACTATATAAGTAATGCAGTGTACTATTTAGTGATTGAACGATCGCCTCTTCAGGTCTCCTTGAGAGATTAAAAGGTGGCGTAAAAAAATTTCAATAATGTTTAATTAAAAAAAAAAAAATACACATCTTTCCCCAGACAAACCCTTTTAAACGGGTAAAATACCAAAACCATTTTAAAAAGCAGCACATAATAGGTATTACCATATTTGTAATGACCTAGACATTGTTATTTATTTTGCTTCGTGATCGCCATATAATATTATTAGAGATGAGCAAGCATACTTGCTAAGGAAAATTACTCAATCAAGCATTGCCCTTAGCAAGTATCTCCCCGCTCGGAAGAAAAGGTTCGGCTGCCGGCGCGGGTGACAGGTGAGTTGCGGCAGTGAGCAGTGGGGAGAGAGGGAGAGAGAGATCTTCCCTCCGTTCCTCCCCGCTCTACCCCGCCGCTCCCCGCCTGCTGCCGAACCTTTTCTTCCGAGCGGACAGGTACTTGCTAAGGGCAATGCTCGATCAAGTAATTGCCCTAAGCGAGTATGCTCGCTCATCTCTAAATATAATTTTTTTAAAAATTCAGAATTGCTATTTTTCTTTTGTTTGCCTCACAAAATAAAAAGCAATCCAAAAGTACCTCAAAACAGTATCAACAAAAACTGCTACTCTTCTTGCAAAAAACAAGCTCTCACATGGCTCCGTTGCTGGAAAAATAAAAATGCAATGGTATTTTTTTTTTAAATGTAATAAAAGTTAGAGCTACATTATATGTATCCAGTGTGATGTAATTAAAAATACAATTTGTGACACAAACAAACAAACCCTCATACAGCTGTCAGAGAGTTATGGCTCTGGCAATGCGACTATGAAAATCTCCTGGTCCTAAAAGCACAAATTAGGTTGGTCACTAAAGGGTTAAAAAAAGTAAGAAAGAATAATGAATCTGTTCTGTTACCAGCTGTTTTAACCCCTTAAGGACATGGCCTGTTCTAGGCATAAGGACGCAACGGTTTTTGGGGATTATCATCTCCATTTTTTTAAGTCATAGTTTTTGCATTTTTCCATCGACATGGCCATATAACGCCTTGTTTTTTGCGTGGCGAACTGTAGTTTTTAATGGTACTATTTGTGGGTGTATATAATGTATTGTGAAACTTTTTTTTTGAGAGAGCAAGTAGAGAAAGCGCATAAAAAAATGACACAATACATTTTTTTCTGCGGGTTAGTACAACTGCAACGATACCAAAAATATTAAAAATTTTTAAACGCTTTTCCACTTTTGCACAATAAAACCCTTTTTTTGGGGGGGGGGGCGGAATAATAATTATATTTACATCACTGCATTCAAAGTCCTATAACTCATTTAGTTTTCCATGGACGGAGCTCTGGGAGGGCTTGTTTTTTGTGTGACAAGTTGTAGGTTTTATTTCTACCATTTTGGGGTACATATGGCTTTTTATGATTACTTGTATTGCATTTTTGGGAGGTTAAATGGTTTTTACTGTGCAGGATTAATAGTGTGCTTAAATTATACTGTAGGTCATTACGGACTCTATAATACCAACTATGTGGGGGTTTTCTTACATTTTTAAATTTTTTATACAGATTGGGGAAATTAGCAAAAATGTTTTTTTTTATTTTTTTTTTACATATTTTTTTACACTAGTTCTTTTGGTTTCTTACACTCTTTATGTCCCTAAAGGGGACCTGATTCATAGCAGCTATGATCACTATTAGGCCTTAGTCAGACGGGCGTTTTTTGCCGCGATTTGCGCATGCGCATGCGTCCGGCGATTTTATAAAACCATTGCTTTGCAATGGTATCGGACACATGAGCGCTTTTTATGCGCTCGTCCGATAAATTATAGAACAGAAATCGCAGATCGCACCTATCTGCGATTCCTGTTCTCTTCTCTATATGCGCTCAATGGGGGCGGCGGCAGCAGCGCCGACCCCATTGAGAACATATAGAAGACAAATCCTTCTTCTCTGCCACAGCTATAACAGCTGTGGCAGAGAAGAACGATGTTTGCCCATTGAATTCAATGGAGCCGGCAATACAGCCGACTCCATTGAAAGCAATGGGCTGCCGGCGAGTGTGGGATGAATTGTCAGGAAGGGCTTAAATATATAAGCCCTTCCCTGCAATTCATCCAGAAAAGTGTAAAAATAAAAAATATATATATACTTACCTGCTCCCGGCAGCCGGAGTTCCGTGCGGCCGGCCTGCAGTGCGTGTGAAAGGGGTGTGAGTCAGACCTGCCCCCTGATTGGCTCAGCGCTGAACTCCGGCTGCCAGGAGCAGGAAAGTATATATATTTTTTATTTTAACACTTTTCTGGATGAATTGCAGGGAAGGGCTTATATATTTAAGCCCTTCCCGACAATTCATCCCACACTCGCCCGCAGCGCATTGCTTTCAATGGAGCGGGCTGTATTGCCGGCTCCATTGAATGCAATGCGCTGGACAGCTCCGGCCCGTTTCTAATGAAACGCGGCTAGGAGCAGATTTTCGGGCGATTTTCGGGGCACCGGTCACGCGATTTGCGGATGCGCATCCGTCATGCGATCTGCAAATTGCGCGAAAAAACGCCCGTCTGACTAAGGCCTTATAAGGCAATGCTGGGCTGTACTGCAATGCCTAAACGCTTGTAATAGTGATCATAGGCAATGGCAAAGCAGATTGCCTGTATCTGGCGTCCTGTTGCTATGGCAACCTGTCGGTTGCCATGTAATCACGGAGGTCTGATGACATCACAGAGGGAGCTCTTTGTGAACCCTCTACATGCCGTGATCTACATAGATTGCGGCATGTAAGAGGTTAACGGCAGGGGTCGCTGTCCTCATGTACCTCCACTGTTGCAGCAGGAGGCCAGCTATCAGTAACAGCTCGTTTCTGATTCTGCGCTTTCGACATGACATTACAGCCTGTCGCATTAAGTACCACGCTGCCATGACGTAACCTTACGTCCTGTGGTGTTAAGGGGTTAATTGGGCAATGTTTTGTTTTTTTCTGATAAAGATGATAGGAAAGGGGTAAAAGAAAATTTTCTCAGTACATTGTAGATTTACGTTTGCTGATTCGGTCCTTTATATTTTGCATAGTTTCTCCCATATAAGAAGGGCACCTAAAATAGGGAGAATTTAATCAGTGGAACAAATGAATGAGCTTTCAAACAACGTCCATTTACATGCACAGATAAATTGTTTAAATTCAACCACTGGCAAACCACGAACAATGATGTTTTCATACTGGAACGATAATCTTTTTCAGTGACTAGAGGCGGAGCGGGTCAGAGATCATGTCATGTCGCTTATCACCACCCGCCTCCATTGGCAGTGAACAGGCAGATCATCGTTTGATTTTTATACCTGCACAAGCTAAACAATAAGTGAATGAATTATCATTCGTCATGCAGTCGATGGCAACATTTACACTGAACGCTTGTCTTTCAGATTCTCACAGTCCAGCGACAATTTAAACAATGATCGTTCAGTGTAAAAAGGCCCCTAGAAGCATTTTCTACCAATGGAGAAAATTGAGATTTGTTGCTGCTCTCCCTTGGAGTGGGTGTCATGTTCAAATCACTCCAAAAGCACAACGGGAAAACCTAAGAGAGGTGAGAAAGAACCCAAGGGTAACAGCAAAAGACCCACCAAGAACTTTATAAACTACATAAACTTCTGTTCATGTGCCCAGTTTTTGGAGAACACTGAAACAGAATAGAAGGACACGACCATCAAGATGTTTCACAATGGTTCCATTGGTAGATGAGACAAAAGTGGAGCTTTTTAGCAATAAATGCTCATTGCTGTGTTTGGAGGAAAAAATAAATACTGCAGGCCAACACTGAAACCTCATCCCAACTATGAATCATGGACAGTTTATGAAGTCTTGAATTGTATAGATTTTGCTATTGGCTGCAGACTCAAAGTTGTCACCCTTCTTAATATAACAGCATGCAGCGCAATCTGCGCATGAAAAAATGCCATTTGGCTTAGAAATACTCAGCCATTTTTTGTGTGTTTGGTCATATTTGAAGTGGCTTTTGACTAAGTGGTCCTTGATATTACGACCCCTCCTATGAGTAATACTGGGATGTTTTGGCAGTACCACCTCTAAATCCTTGTCATTTAAAAGTATGTTCCGATATTTCCGCAAAATTTGCCTAATCTCTGAATGACAGGTGTCATACGTGCCAATGATTCTGACCTCATTGGTCATAGCACTTTTTTTGTCATCAGTAAGTCTGCTCTATTTTGTTTACCAGCACAATTTGAGGCTTCATTGATGATATCACGGGGATATCTTCTATCCGTAAATCTCTTCCGTAATTTGTCCCCTTCCACCATAAAAGAAGCGTCATCCGAGCAGTTTCTGCGTGTCCGCAGGAACTGCCCCTTTGGAATGCCTCTCTTTAAAGCAAATGGGTGGTAGCGATCCCACAGCAACAAATTATTTGTAGCTGTCGGTTTGCGAAAGAGAGTGGTTGAGATTAGAGATGAGCGAGTATACTCGCTAAGGCACATTACTCGAGCGAGTAGTGCCTTAGCCGAGTATGTCCCCGCTCGTCTCTAAAGACTCGGGGGCCAGCGCGGGTGATAGGTGAGTTGCTACGGGGAGCGGGGGGAGGGGGGGGGGGAGAGAGAGGGAGAGAGAGATCTCCCCTCCGTTCCTCCCCTCTCTCCCCGCTCCCTGCCGGCCCCCAAATCTTTAGAGACGAGCGGGGAGATACTCGGCTAAGGCACTACTCGCTCGAGTAATGTGCCTTAGCGAGTATACTCACTCATCTCTAGTTGAGATGCATCCGTCAGGTTGTATTTTGATGGTGACGTCTAGGAACTCAATAGAAGTGGAACTTAATGCGGATGTAAATCTCAAATTTAACTCATTCTGATTTAAGGAGTTGTCAAATTGTTGGAGTTGATCTGAACTGCATGTCCATAATATTAAAATGTCGTCGATATATCGCAACCAACTTAGGATATATCTTGACCAATCAGTATTTTCTTCATGGAAGACAAGCTTTTCCTCCCACCAGCCCAGGTAGAGATTGGCGTACGATGGGGCACATGATGTCCCCATCGTCATCCCCCTGAGCTGGTGGAAGTACTTGGAGTTGAAAATGAAGTAGTTGTGTGACAAAACGAACCTAAGCAATTCTCGCAAAAAGTTATTATGTCGATGGTGCTGTGAACCCCTTTGTAACAATTAATGCTGTATGGCATGTAAGCCACTCTGGTGTGAAATGGAGCTGTAAAATGCCTCCACATCCAGTTGTCTCAGGAGGTTCATTGTGTCCCTTACGTATGAGGGAAGTGCTGTGACAAAAGTTCTCAGAAACTGGTCAATATAAATGCTTACTAGAGATGAGCGAGCGTACTCGTCTGAGCTTGATACTCGTTCGAGTATTAGGGTACTCGAGATGCTCGTTACTCGAGACAAGCACCACGAGGTGTTCGACTCCATTACATTTCCTTCCCTGAGAAATTTGCGCGCTTTTCTGGCCAATAGAAGCACAGGGAAGGCATTACAACTTCCTCCTGTGACGTTCCAGCCCTATCCCACCCCCCTGCAGTGAGTGGCTGGGGAGATCAGATGACACCCGAGGATTTAAATCTGCCCCGCCCGTGGCTCGCCACAGATGCATGCTGACAGAGATCAGGGAAAGTGCTGTCTTCCTGTAACTGCTATAGGGAGAGTGTTAGGTGTTATATTCGTCTTCAAGAACCCCAACGGTCCTTCTTAGGGCCACATCTGACCGTGTGCAGTACTGCTGAGGCTGCTTTTAGCAGTGTTGCACGTTTTTTTTTTTGTATATCGGGCATGCAGACCATAGCGTCCTCAGTCTGCAGTCATTTTACTCAGTATAGGGGCAGTACTGGTGAGGCAGGGACAGTGGTACAGGGAAAGAGGTATACTGGCTATATAGGCAGTGGGCTTTTTCAAAAAAATTGGGGAAAAATACTATATATGGGCTGCCTGTGACTGTCTTCAGTTTACTGCATGTCTGCTGGGGGTAGTAGTTGCTAATTAATACCCAGATAAGCGTTACAGCAGGCTTGCGCATAATTGTTTCCTGGCTCTGCTGTGCCCGTTACATGACCACCGTCATCCCGCCACAGGGAAACAGTACACATTATATCCGAAGCCCACCTGCATTTCATCTGACGTTACCTCAGCTGTGCTGGGCAATGCAATGGGAATTATTTATGTACCGCCAGTGGCTTCCTGGGACCCACCTATGCTGTCGGTCCACACGGAGTTGTAACTGCATGTGTCTACTTATAAAGAACCCCAGTCTGACTGGGGCATGCAGTGTGGGCCGAAGTCCACCTGCATTTAATGTGACGTTACCTCAGCTGTGCTGGGCACTGCAATGGGATTTGTTTATGTACCGCCGGTGGGTTCCAGGGAGCCACCCATGCTGTGGGTGCACACGGAATTCCCATTGCGGAGTTGTACCTGCCTGTGACTATTTATACAAAACCCCGGTCTGACTGGGGCATGCAGTGTGGGCCGAAGCCCACCTGCATTTCATCTGACGTTACCTCAGCTGTGCTGGGCAATGCAATGGGAATTATTTATGTACCGCCGGTGGCTTCCTGGGACCCACCTATGCTGTCGGTCCACAAGGAGTTGTAATTGCATGTGTCTACTTATAAAGAACCCCAGTCTGACTGGAGCATGCAGAGTGGGCCGAAGCCCACCTACATTTAATGTGACGTTACCTCAGCTGCGCTGGGCACTGCAATGGGATTTGTTTATGTACTGCCGGTGGGTTCCAGGGAGCCACCCATGCTGTGGGTGCACACGGAATTCCCATTGCGGAGTTGTACCTGCCTGTGACTATTTATAAAAATATGAGGCCAGCGTGTGGCATGAGGGCAGCTGAAGGCTGCGCAGGGACACTTTGGTGTGCGCTGTGGACACTGGGTCGTGCGGGGGGGGGGGGAGGGGTTGGGCAGCATGTAACCCAGGAGAAGTGGCAGCGGAGTGTCATGCAGGCAATGATTGTGCTTTGTTGGAGGTAGTGTGGTGCTTAGCTAAGGTATGCATTGCTAATGAGGGTTTTTCAGAAGTAAAAATTGTTGGGAGGGGGGGGCCCACTCTTGCCGCTATTGTGGCTTAATAGTGAGACCTGGGAACTTGAGATGCAGCCCAACATGTAGCCCCTCGCCTGCCCTATCCGTTGCTGTGTCTTTCCCATTACTTTCTTGAATTTCCCAGATTTTCACAAATGAAAACCTTAGCGAGCATCGGCGAAATACAAAAATGCTCGAGTTGCCCATTGACTTCAATGGGGTTCGTTACTCGAAACGAACCCTCGAGCATCGCGGAAAGTTCGACTCGAGCAACGAGCACCCGAACATTTTGGTGCTTGCTCATCTCTAATGCTTACATTTTCTGTCAGGTTGTCAATCCCCAAAACTATTGGGTGGCCTTTGAGTGGTTCAAGCCCTTTGTGCACCTTTGGCAGCACATAAAAGGTAGCTATTCTCGGTGTCATAGGGGTCAAATACTTGAATTCGGTGTCACTTATACAACTCAAATCTTGTCCCTCTGTGAGCAATGTTTAAGTGCATCCTGGTTTGGTTGGATCTGTTTTTAGTTTGACATAAATGTCCTTATCTTGTAGAATCGCTGCACACATATTAACATATTGAGAATTGTCCAAGGTCACTATATTACCGCCTTTATCAGACATTTGGGATGGTAATTTTATCATTTTTTTCCAAGTCCCTCAGGGCCTGGAATTCCATCTTAGTCATGTTACTTGGTTGATATTTCTTGGAATGAAGCTCTTTCAGTTTGCTGAGAACCAATTTCTCGAAAATCTCTATTTCAGGGCAGTGCAATGGGAGAGGATTCGCCTTATTCAATCTTTTGAGATCAGTATATTGTTGATTAATTCCATTCTCATTTTCTAGACTCTATAGGGCATGAAGTGCTGGGATATTTTGTACAGATAAACCAAACTCCTCCGCTGTTTCTGTCCTTTATCGAAAAAATATTTCTTCCATCTTAATTTTCTAGTGAAGAGAGAGATGCCCTTCGTCCAGATGAACAGCTGGTAGCGGGTCGTCGGGATGAAGGATAGCCCCCTCTCCAAGACTCCAATTTCATTTTTGCCAAGACTGTGGCTTGACAAATTGATGATCTGCATTTTGTCTGATGGGTTGAACTCAGTTGTAATATTGTGATTGACTAATGTATTAGAGGTGGAGTGGATGCAAGAGGTCAGGGTGGAGGCAGGAAGTCTCGGCGCCCTCTTAAAAAATATTGTGAGATGGGCTGTTCCAAGAAGCTTTCTGATGTCGCCCCAACAACTCAGTTGTTGATATGTCTAGATCCCTCTGTATCCGAAGCTTGGTTCCGTTTGTGACGGAAGTCTCGTCTGAGAATATACGCGATTTTTTCGAAAGCCTTGCAGGTCTCTAAGGAAAAGATTGTGTTTCCTTTCTTTAATGCGTGATGTATATTTATCAATGGAGTCCTGCAAGGCCTTCTTGCGTTGTGTAAATTCAGGGTCGGACAAGAATTTTCTTGCATGTTGAAGTGACTCCTCTAGGAGTTTCTGATTTTTGCTTAATGTGATCCTCTCCTCTTCCAGGAGAAGATTAATCAACTTAAGCAAAAATTGGTTAGATAGCCCTTCCCACTTTTTCATAAATTCGATGTTACGACACTGGTCCAGAGGCAATATTTGGCTTCTCATAACAAAGCACTCATAGCCTTGATGGTGGACTAGAGTGTCTGTAAACCACCATCAGGGCTATGAGTGGTTTGTTATTTTTCTTATCTTCTACTGGGGGGAAAAAGGGAAAGAGACACTACTCTGATTAGATAAGTCTGACATGCCGAAGTAGCCAGCTACTGTTAGTAACAAGAAACCAACAAGCAGCTCATTAAAAGCTGTCTATATATTGAGACAGGCGTATCTAGCATCAGTATTGCTTAGCCCGTTTCAGGGATTTGGTTTGATGGATACAGATCCTCTGCCACTGTCACGCGCATCACTAGTACTTTCATAGGCTGAAGGCAGCTCTGTGACCCCATGGATACTGGTAATCACTGGCAGCCCAGCAAACTATGAGCTGTAAATAAGCCTCTTTGTTATCAGTAACTAGACTGAGCATATTAGCAAACCATACCGGCTGTATACGTGGCACTAGTGTTTTTCATGCCCTCCAGTTATGGATTTTTTTGTAAACAGACCTTTGAATCATATACTGAACTAAAAGGAGCTTAGTAATAACTTCCTGATGATCCGTGTGATCCACGGGGACACACGTTGAAGTTTTTCAAGTAATCCATATATGAATTGCATTGTTGGTTCACACTTCTCCTTATCTGACCAAGATTACGGAGACTTGTCACTATCTCCGTTTTCCGAGTCCTTTCAGTAAATGTTGATATAAGCAATCACATCAGATCGCCATCAAGGCATTTTTAGGCCTATTGACAATAGACAATTTGTGTCTTTAAATCAATTAGATCTTCTAATTTTGGCATAACGGCCGTTATACTCAGTCCGTTACAATTTTTTGTTTTGTGTTTAGTCTGCCCCAATTTGAGCTATATGTTTTTAATATTACCAATAAAATGTAATTTTAATTAATTAGTCTATCCTGTGGAGAAACATATCAATCAAGAATTAGAACATTACAGTCATGTGTAAAGTCCAGCGGCAAGTAGATTGAACAGATAAATCATTAGTTACATTGCCAGATGTAAATTCGAATAAACATATGAGGTAAAATACTGCAGCTCCTAAGCAGATAAATCAGTGTAAACATTAGAGAACCATAAATGAGAGTAACGAGTCGGGAAAGACAAGAACATGGGAGGAGACATAAGGAAAAAATGAAAAGGAAGAAAGGGATGAGGCTGTAATATGGTTTATTATGTGGATGAACCTGAAAGAGAAAAAAAAATGGATTTATTCTATTAACCTGGCTGGAACAGTGCTACTCATAAATCTGTTGAGGGAGTAGATGAAATGCTTGAAGGTAAACTAGACTGCCCTGGAAGGGTCAAAGCTTTGGCTGTTGGGTTCCATAGGTGCATAGTCTGCGAATAGTGGTAGGAGGACGACCAAGTTTTTTTGTACAACACTTCCTGATCCATAAGAATAGCTGCCAGCTTCTCATTGACCATGATCCAAGATAATTTAGTTCTCACAAAGTCAATACTAACTGAGGTTTTCCTCCAGGAGCGAGCGACTGTGATCCGTGCAGCTACAAAGCAATAGAATATCCATTGGTGTGTGTGTTTGGGGATGTTAGGAATTTGTTTACCCAGTAGAGCTTCCCAGGGTAATTTTTGTAGTGACAGGTTTATAATGGAGAATATTAAAGTATATACCTAATCCAGAACCTATGAAGCCTAGCGCAATTCCACCAAATATGTAGGAAGGAACCCTCACCTCCACATCCTCTGAAGCATAAGCCTGATGTCCCAAGGAACGTACTGGCCAGTTGTCTTGGAACCATATACCATTGCATTAAAAGTTTATAGCCCGCCTTTGTGGTTGAAATGGCTATTTTATGCCAGTCCAAGATAGGCAATTCCTCGCCCAGCTCTTCCTCCCATCTCCTCATATATTGGAGTTTATCCGTGGGTGTTGTAAAGTAGGAGTACAATTTGGTGATTTAAAAATTATTTTTTTTTCCCCAAGACCCCTGTCGTTTAAGTTGCTCAGGCTCTCAAAACGAGTTAGTTCAGAAAGGCCTCACTATGCTAAAACATAGTGTCAAATCATGGTATTTGTATAGCGCCAACTTATTCCGCAGCGCTTTCAGGTAATTATTACTTATTACCCCCCACCAAGCTGGGTTATCATTTTACCGACCTCGGAAGGATGGAAGGCTGAGTCAACCTTGAGCCGGCTACCTGATTCATGCGGGGATCGAACTTGCAACCTTCAGGTCGTAGGTGAGAGCTTACACTCTGCACCACACGAGGCTCTTAATTTGTCGAAGACAAAACATCTCCGAGCTTGGAATAGAGTGAACAGCCCGGAAAAACTCATACTGTCTGAAGCCAAGTCTATCCACAAAATCAACTATTCCGGTGAGGTCCCTCTCTATCCAGCATCCAAAATCATTTTTGTTCATACCTGGGGGGAAGGTGGGATTACCAAATATACTAGATATGGGGAGGTGCCTAGATATCAGTTTATATCTTTTAGAGAGTCTATCCCAGAGAGTCAGGTAGGAAGAAAGGGTGGGATTCATGATTGTTTTTTTCCGTCCTGTGCCAAAAGATCTTTTTGAGTGGTAGGGGAAAGACTGCCTGTGCCTCAATTAATACCCAAAGTGGGAGAAGATGGAGACTAATTGAGCTAATTGGGCTGCATCATAATATTTTATGATATTAGGGACTCCCAAGCCTCCCACACTCCGAAGCAGGCATAGGGTAGACTGCTGAATATGTCTAGATTTGTTAGACCAAATGAAAGCCAAAAGTTTGGACTATAAACTTTTCAAATCTACAGCCGGGATAGAAATGGGCAAAGCATGGAAGTAATCTAGAATTTTTGGAAGCCATGACATTTTGATAGAATGGATTCTATTTAGCCGGTATAAGTTGTATGATGCCCAAGTATTTAGGTCTTGCACTAAATTCTTAATTAAGGGGGAATAGTTGGCTTGGTATAGGTTCTTAAAAGAGTTTGTAAGATATATACCTAAATAAGGAAGGCTCTTTGTGAACCATTAAAAATTAAGTTTCAGGATCTTAAGCATTGGGGGAGGTAAATTTAAATTCAGAGCCAATGATTTAGTATCATTGACTCTGAGGCCTGATATTGTTCCAAATTTATCCAGAATCTGACATATGTTAGGGAGAGAAGTGAGGGGACAAGATTCAAATTACAACACATCATCTGTAAAAAGAGCACATTTATGTTCCTGTTCCCCAATGTGGATACCCTTAACATTCACATTTGCTCTGAGCATAGATGCCAAAGGCTCAATTGCCTGTGCAAAAAAAAGAGGCGATAGGGGGCAGCCCTGTCTAGTTCCCCTTCCAATTGCTATTGTGTTGGACTCAAAGCCTCGGGTCCAAACTGATGCAGAGGGGAAGGAATAGAGAGCCTGAATTCATGTTCTAAACCTTGTTCCAAATCCCATTTCCTCAAGAATAAAGAATAAATATTGCCAGGAGACTGAGTCGAAAGCCTTTCGTAAGTCAATGCTAACAAGAAGCCCTTTCCTAGTTTCATCCCCATCCCAGCCAGACCGCACCACCTAGACAATATCAATTGCCCATCTTATCTGATCACTAGCTTGCTGACCAGGGATAAAACCAACCTGGTCTGGATGAATATACTGACTGATAAAGGTATTAAGTCTGAGGGACATGATTTTGGAAAGACTCTTTACATTATTGTTAATTAGGGAGATCGGGCGATAATTTTCACAGTTTGAGTGTGGTCCTTATTAGGTTTGGAAATTACGTGAATGAATGCCTTATTGGCAATGGGGTATAGATATGGAGTTTGTAGAAGGGAGTTGAAAAACCCAATCATAGGACCACCCAAAGGTGCAAAGAATTTTTTGTAATATATATTCGAAAAGCCATCCGGGCCAGGCGCCCTGGTAGGTTTAAGTGATTTAACCGCCTCCCATGCTTTCTCCACCGACACCTCCCCTTCCAGAATGTCCTTATCTTCTTGTGTTAGTTTAGGTAGGACCTTGTCTAACAATTTCTTGCACATTTACTATAGTATATAAACTATTGTAGAAACTACCAAATTCTCTACCAATTTTCTACTGGGTTTTGACTCAGAGTCCCATTCTGGATACATAGCTTAGGGAGAGCTGGTAGGAAGGGTCTGGGGGCCAGACGTCGAGCCAAAAGTGTACTCTGTCGGTCTCCTTGTGAGAAAAAATTATATCTGGACCATCTTAGTTTTTTTCCGCTATCGTAGTTATGCAAAGGTTAAGTTCAGTACAAGCTTTAGTTATCTCTGACAAAAAAAACTGAAGCAGGGTTATCTTTATGCCATTTAATTAAAGAAGAATAATGGGCCTCTTTTTGCTGAAGCTCCGTAGTCCTCTGAGCCTTTATCTTGGAAGCTATTTGGATGAATCTCCCTCTGACCACCACCTTGTGTGCCTCCCAATTGGTAGTGAATGAGGTATCTGCAGGGAGGTTATGTGCGAAAGAGTCCTCAATAGTGTCAAGAACTTCCCATTGCACCGTCTCATGGTTGAGGAAAACTCATTCAATCGCCAATATCCTGTAGTTTTAAAGCTGGCGAGTTCAGTAAAGGATATAAGATACATGTTATAGTCTGACCAGGGGCATGTTAGAATTTTTGCTTGGGCAATTTTGGGGATGAATCTGGTTTGTATAAAAACATGATCTATTCTGGTATATAGATTATGAGCTACAGAATAATAAGTATAATCTCTTTCCAAAGGGTGCGAGTTCCACCAAATGTCTGCAAGATCAATGGAGTGCAGGAGCTCAGCAAAACGGTGAGTAGGAGCTGATGGGGGAATGAGTTTAGTTTTAGCAGAATTCGATTTACCAATGGAAATATCCAGAGCTAAATTAGAGTCCCCACCTACAATAATTGGGCCTTCGAAGCGAGGGAGCCAAGTGGATAGGAGATTATGCAAGAATGGAAGTTGTTTAGTGTTGGGGGCATAATTATTTACTATCACTGAAAACAGCCATATACTTACTGACACAGGAGGGCAAATGTGCACCACCTCAGCATGCAGGCAGCCTAATGCCAAATGAGGGAGCCACCCCCTCTATATAGGAGGTTGTGTGAGTGGCTGTCTTTTCGGTGTCCTCAACAGGTGTAATTGGCTCCCTCATTTGGCATTTGGCTGCCTGCATGCTGAGGTGGTGCACATGTTTACTCTCCTGTGTCAGTAAGTATATGGCCGTTTTCAGTGATTGTTTGTTTTTATATTTCCCTGCCTGTGATACATTTATATTAGTGTAGGGACTAACAAAACCTGAGGAGCCGGGACGATTGGCTTGTGAGCTCAAGTATTTTGGCCAAAATCCAACTAATACCTTGCATTTATTATGTATTATTCACATGCAGTGCGGCTTTTAAAGGCCGGGGGAGCCCAGGGTGACAGTACCAAAGTGGTTCACTTTTTAAGGTGCAGGGTAGTCCACCAAACTATTATGGCATCATTAATAGGTTGCTTGTCTGCATGGTGCACCACATGTATGAGGATGGTCTGACACTTTGTATCTACTCAGTGCAAGAGTATACACCAAGCAGCCAGCCCCCTCTATATAGGAGGTTGTGGGAGTGTCTGTCTTATCGGTGCCCTCCACAGGTGTAACTGGCTCCCTCCTTTTGCATTCGGCTGCCTGCATGCTGAGGTTGGTGCACATGTTTGCCCTTCTGTGTCAGTAAGTATATGGTAATTTTCAGGGATTGTTTGTTTTTATATTTCCCTTTCTGTGATACGTAATAATTTACCAGTGTACCTAGAGAGCTATTAAGTGTGCCTGAGATTATTAAAAACCTACCCTAGGGTCTCGGTGGATCTTCTGCAGTGCAAATAATGTTCGTCTAGATCCCAACACCTCTCTTTTTCTCCCGTGCAGAAGCCAAGTAGTGTGTTGGATAGCTGCGGTGAAAGAATGCTAGAGTGGAAGAAGGGGCAAAGTGCATCTCCTAGAGGGAAACCACGTCCGCTTGACTCTTATGGTAGCATTCAAAAGCCTTGCGTCTTTTGATTGGAGAATTTAATCCCTGTACATTGTGTGAAATAAAGGCAATAAGTTTAGTAGACATATTTGCAGCAGATAGTACAATGCCAATAAGGATACAAAGTAGAGAGCCAGCGGTCAGAAATAACTTGAAGGGATCCATCCAGGTTATCTGACCATTAAGGAAAAAGGCTAAAACTCTGTGAGGAAAGGGGAAGGGGAATAACAATAGGGAAAAAAACAGACACAACATAGAAGGATTCTGGGAAAAAAATGAAACTGATTTGGATGGGACATATATAAATTTATACTCCCAAATTCTTCTATGACGCTGTGCCTTGAAGTTGCCCTTCAGTATGGCTCTCAGTTTTTGTCCTGTTTCCCTAATATAAAGCCCCCCAACAGGACATTTACTACACATGATCAGGTACACAACATTGGACGTGGAACATGTGAATGTCCCAGGGAACTTATAGTCCTGCTGTGTGTTGGGGATTTGTATCCTGTCCACGGTCAGTACATGTGAGCAGGTCTTGCAGCTCCCTACCTTACTGGGATAAGTTCCTTTTTGTGGCAATGGACTCCTGATTATAAAGATCCTAGAATTTGGAGGTTGCCTGTAACATACAAGAGGAGAGTCTGGGAATATGGTTTTCAGACAGTCATCCTTGTGTAGGGTATGATAGAGTTTCTTTGCAGTCTTCCTTAGGGTACAATTGTATCTTCTTACCACCGAAAGTTCGAGTGGAGACAAGATTTAGGCTGCTTGACAGGCCAGTGACACCCCCAGGAGCTGATTGGCTGATGCAGTTGCTCACTGTTCCTGAACCTGCCCTGGTATTTGGATGTTTCTGTGCCGACCCTGCTATTCTATTGGTGATGTGCTACGGTCCTTCGTCTTCCCGGCATGGAAGTGAGTGATTGCCACCCATCTACAGACCTTCAGGTAGGAGATCCCCCGCTGTTCTGCTTGCTCCCGACCGCAGTGTCAGTGTGGCCACTACTCCTGCCCTCAGCGCTGTAAGCGCTCTCTGTGCTGCCATCCCCGCTGTCACTGTGGCCCCCGCCGCCGATGCCACAGTACTCCATGCTTCAACGTTGGTTATAGCTGTACCATGAAGGGACAGACCGTGGAGGGCTTGAGGATGACAGGGTTGAGCAGAGGGGTGAGCCACAGCAATGGAGCAGGGAGGAGAGTGACAGGGCTGCCAGCCTACAGCGCCAGGATGGATGCAGCTGCTGATGGCTACTCTACTCCCCTGCCTCTTCTTCCTTCAGCAGCTGGAACCGGTGGCGCTGCTCAGAGGCAGGCAGATGGGGAGTGGAGTAGCCCTCAGTGGCTGCATCTCGGCACTACAGCACGGGGAAGGACAGTGTGGCCGCCGCTGGCGGCACTGGGGTCATGTTAGCGCTAGAGCACTTCTGGGAGGACAGTGTTGGCAGTGGTGGCGAGGTGTATCTTCCCCACCCAAACAATTATCTTCCCGGCTGGCCAGACAACAATACAGCCAATCGGGAGCTAGGGGTGTAACAGGAGCATTTCTCCATGTAAGGGCTGACAAGATACAATAATACTTGTAATTCCTTAGTACCTCTATTTGTGAATTGTAGGTCACTACTAGAGGCACATGTCCAGTTTTTCCTTTCTCCGTGTATTGGAGTAGTTGATTCCTGGGTAACCTGGTGGCTCTGGTGATTTGGTCATCAATTGAGGAGAATGTAAGGGCAGCAGTCCACAACCTCAAGCTGAAGAGACACTGGGTGATGCAACAAGATAATGACCCAAAGCCCACAAGCAAATCAACTAAAGATTTTTTACAAAGAGGATGGTTTGTGTTTTGATATGGCTCTGTCAGAGTCCTGACCTTAAAATTCTGTGGTATACACTGAGAAGAGCTGTGCACGCAAGGCATTCCAGAAATACTGATGAACTGAATCATATTTACAGAGAGGAATGGTCCAAAACTCATCAACATTGTGCAAATCGTATTTGCAGCTGCAAGAATTATATACTGGTGGTGACTTCTGCTAAAGGGTTAGTGACGGCTGTCTATAGGTTATTAAATTAAAGGGTTCATTTACTTTTACTCCCAGCACTGTGGATGTTTACTCAATGTCTTCAATAAAAGATATGAATGGTACAACTGTTTGTGCTGTTAGTTAGATTGTATCTAGAATTGTGACTTGGATAACAATCACACCACATTTTATTACTTATCAATGCAGACATCCTGGTAATGCAAAGGGGTTCACTTACTTTCTCTTGCAACTGTATGTATGTAGGAGAGGTGTTTCCACCATCGCTACATTAATAGGTTTATACTAGAGATGAGCGAACGTACTCGGATAAGCACTACTCGTCCGAGTAATGTGCCTTATCCGAGTACCGCTGTATTCGTCTTGAAAGATTCGGGGCGCTCCGCTGCTGACAGGTGAGTCGCAGTGGGGAGCGGGGCAGAGCGGGCGGGAGAGAAGGAGAGAAAGATCTCCCCTCCGCTCCTCCCCGCTCTCCCCTGCAGCTCCCCGCTCCGCAGCGCGTCCCGAATCTTTCAGCACGAGCGGGGAGGTACTCGGATAAAGCACATTACTCGGACGAGTAGTGCTTATCCGAGTACGTTCGCTCATCTCTAGTTAATACAATAACAGGGAGTTGTTTTGCATTCCTAATGATCAAACGTCAAGATCTGACAAAGACTGACTTAACACAAATGGGTAAACATATGATGTGCTGTGAAGTAAACTGGAATCTTGTAGTGTGTTTTCTGTCCTTTATTTTAATTACCAGATCATACGGGGACTTTGTCATAAAGGGTCAATAACAGGTAAAAAGAAAGTGTTTAAACTCCCAAAGGCAGCAAAGTAGCAGTAAAAACCTATAAGGAAAAAATATACAGTATAAGGCTGGACTCCCACTGGTGTTTTATTCTCTCTTGCGCTGCGAGAGCAAGTGAAAACAGTTGCCTCGCAGTGCAAGAAAGACGCCGGAATATCGCCAGTCTTTGTAATAGGGCCAGCGGCAGCAGCGCTAGCCCCATTGAAAAGATAGGGAGAATACCGCGGACTTCTGTGACAGCTGTGGCAGAAATGCAGTATGCTATCCCATTGCTTTCAATGGGATCGGTGCTGCTGCCGATCCCATTGAAAGTAGTGGTTTGTGGCAAACCCTGCAGTATGATTTTCGGGGAAAAGCTTGAAATATAAGCCCTTCCCTGAAAATCATCATTAAGTGGTAAAAAATAAAATAAAAATTACTTACCTCTCCGCCGCTCAGACGGAGTCGGGGAGCCAGCCAGAGGACGCGTCTAAGCAGCGGAGGGGTGAATAAATTTTTTCTCTTTTTTTACCACTTAATGATGATTTTCAGGGAAGCGCTTATATTTCAAGCCCTTCCCCAAAAATCATGCTGCAGGGTTTGCCACAAACCACTGCTTTCAATGGGACTGGCAACAGCGCCGATCCCATTGAAAGCAATGGGATAGCATGCTGCACTTCTACCACAGCTGTAACAGCTGTGGCAGAAGATTCCTTCATCCCCACGGGGATGAAGGAAACTCCTGCCACAGCTGTGGCAGAAGTCCGCAGTATTCTCCCTATCTTTTCAATGGGGCTAGCGCTGCTGCTGCTGGCCCCATTGAAAAGACTGGCGATATCCCGGCGTCATCCCGGCTTTTCTCGCGCTGCGAGGCGAGTGTTTTCACTTGCTCTTGTAGCGCAATAGAGAAAAAAACGCCAGTGGGTGTCAGCCCTCAAGCTTCTTTCACACGAGCGCATATCAGCCGGCCGTTTTCAGAGCCAGCCGATATATGCTACGTTGTTAGTTAAAAATCTGGTGAACGGGCGCACAAATCAAACATTTGTGTGCTCCATCATATGGCCTGGTGAGGCCAGCGCAAATGCGCCTAGCTCACCAGGAGATCGCCCATTTCCCTTTCCTTTCCATTGCAGGCTCACCTCTTGTTCCTCCCCGCTCGTTCTGTGCAATGGTAGGGTCTGGCGGGGGCAGAGCTAAGCGCCAGTCCACCCCGCCTCCTCCCATTGATGGAAATGGATGGGGAGAGGGCGGACACTTAGCTCCACCCATACCTCGCCCCTTGTCCATAGCCATCAATGGAAGGAGGCAGGGCAGACCGTTTAGCTCTACTTCCGTTCCGCCCCCCTCCCATTGAACAGAACGAGCGGGCAGGAACGACAGGTGAGAACAGAACAGGAGAACAGAGGAAGAGAGTTTAGCAGCCTTGCTGCTAAACTCCCTCCCACCTATGGCCACTGCCATGGGCTCCCATAGTAGCCTATGCAGCGGCCGACATATTCTCGCCCAAAAGATAGTTCCAGAACTATCTTTTGGGCTTGGCGTAAAAACGCCCGGCTCTATATTGGCTTGGCCGGGCGTTTTTATGTCTCAGAAATACGCCTATGTGATCTGATGCATTGGAATCCAATGCATTAGATCACAGCGCATATCGGCTGGCTGTGAAAACGGCCGTCTGATATGCACTCCTGTGAAAGAAGCCTGATTATGTAAAAAAACAGATAAAAGCAGCAAAGCTGGAGACAGAGAGACTCCTTGTCAAAGAGAGTAAAACTAACCCTAAACTATTCTTTAACTATATAAATAGTAAAAAGATAAATACTGAAAGAGTTGGCCTTTTAATAAATAATGTAGGAGAAATTGTAGAGGGTGATGAGGAGAGAACAAATCTATTAAATCGTTTTTACTTCAGTGTATTCACAGAGGAAAATGTCACTGGTTTAACCCTGGAAAAAATGCAGAGCTGCCTTAAAAAGATTAAAATAAACAAATCACCAAGTTCCATCGCATGCACCCCAAGGTTCTAAGGTAATCAAGCAATGTGATACACAGACTGTTGTCTCTGTTATTTAAGGACTCTATAGGGACAGGATCTGTTCCACTGGATTGGTGCATAGCCAATTTGGCGCCAATACTTAAAAAGGGGTCAGAAAGTGAATTCGGAAACTACAGGCCGGTAAGTCTGACTTTTATTGTAGGTAAAATGTCTGAAGGGTACCTAAGAGATGCTATCCTGGAGTTCCTCAAGGAAAACAGCTGTATAGCTGCATATCGACATGGATTTATGAGAGATCGCTCCTGTGAAGCCAAACTGATCAGCTTCTACGAGGAGGTAAGTTCTAGACTGGACCGGAGAGAGTCACTGGATCTTGTGTATCTGGATTTTTCCAAAGTGTTTGATACTGTGCTGCATAAAATGAGAATGCTTGGTCTGGGCGAGAATGTGTGTACGTTGATAAGTGTTATAGCTGGCGGGTGTGGACCCACTGTGCCAGCTTACCAGCTAGGCCGTGATCCAGGACCAGTGAGGTTATAAGCTGATCTCAGTGGACGGAGGTTTTGGAGCGCGATGCTGTGAGTCTGTCCAATCCGCAATCAGAAGAGGTACAAGGAATACATAGTATAGGAAAAGACTGATGTCCTCTGACAGGCCATGGGAGATGGGGTTCTTGCCCTAAACTAAAACAGGGCTAGGGGAAATGCCCTGCCTAGGCAGGGTGATCGCTCTGAGACCCCCTATTTATATTTTGTATTAGAGAAGTTCACAGATAGAGCAAGTCTCCAAACATGATGTTTTATCTCTCTTTCCAAGCAGGTATGGACTTATTCTCCACCATTGTACGGTAGTTACTTTCTGCATACTACTGTTTTGGGTTACAGCAAGCAGAACTCTGTCAACCTGCTGCTGACGGATGCCTGTCAGCACACCACAGCAGCATCTATAGGCAATTTACAGAACCAATAGTTTATAGAACCAATAGGGTCAATAATGGACAATGTAGGACCACTGACTGCCAATGCAGTAGTCTTAACACTATTTTCTACTGGAGCTGTGTGTGCGATCAACAAATCCATCATATTAGACATACCTTGAATTAGTAAAGAATTAGTTTAATGAAAACTGTAATAAAGGGATATAACCGAGCAATAACTGAGTGCAGTTTTCAATGATCTCTTAACTTGTTGTAAGTCTACAATTGCTATTGTCTTCTATGTTGGAATATTTCTATAGAAACGTTCCACTAACCCCTGTTAACATGCTGAATCACTTCTAATTGCTTCTTTTCTTTTAAATCCAGTAGGAAAATCCGCTTAATGAGGCGTTTTCATTTAATGACATACACGATACAGCCGGAAATAAAACACACAGATCCTAATTACTTTAAAACTTTTTTTTTCAGCTTTTATTCTTTAATTTTATTAATAATCTCTTTCTTAAACATCCCTTTAAGGGTGAAATTAAATAGAACCATTTACAAAGAAAATGATTTACAAGTATTCATAGTAGTATATGAATATTTTCACATCACAGCAAATCAACGAAAGAAAAGAAATGAGTTGATCTAATTAAATAATAATCACAGGTTTAAGAAAATATTGCTGGACTAATTACAGAAATTAATGAACCCTTATTTAACAGAATCCCTTCAATCCCTGTAGGTGCTGGAAAGTCACATAATGCATGGGGAACATGAAGATTTAAAGGGCTTGTATGAGATTAGAAGAACATGGTTGCTTTCTTCCACAAGCCGTGCCGCTCATCAGTCTCGTTTTGCAGGTCAGCACCATTTAAGTGTTTTTCTAATCTCAGAAACCCATTAAGAAGGAAAACTTCACCCAACTTATGTTAATTGAAATAAAACTTATTAAGCAAGATTCTACCATTCTCCTTAGTTTTGTGCATACACAGACAGGCCTAATTCATTCAGTACCAGACTGACATTATTTGCAGAGGCTGACCTGGAAGTGCAAGGAACAGGATTTGTAACCGGACTCAGCAAACATATAGATGATGGAAACAAGTCATGTTGTAAATGGACTGAACATTTAACAGCCAGTTGACACTGTCATAAAGCATTTCTTTTTTTTACTATGCTTTTACTTAAGTGTAATCATTAGATGATCCTTGTTTTTCATATGTGATGGGTAGAAGGGGTGAATTCCATTAAAATGGCTGAACTTTGATTAGCGCTAACTCTCTGCAGTGTTTCCAAAAGCCCATCTCCAAATGCAATGACAAAGTCGGTGTAGTGACAGGAGGATCATTCTGCATAGTCGTAGTTAGAAAGGCCAGGGGCACTGAAATGGAAGATTGCTTTAGAAGTAAATAATAAAACCAAATACGCTTTGTCCATTTTTGTTAAAACACTTGCAAAATGCACCTCATTACAGTTGTACTCAAAGTTAAAGTAAAGTACCTCTTGTTTGTACGAATGCCTTTCTTCTCAGAGACTTGTACTCCTCCAACAGAGCTTGTCTGGGTATAAAAAAGAAAGAAAGAGGATTTGTGTTTCAGAAACAATGCCACTCTTGTCTGTTGGTTGTGCCTGGTGTTGCAGATCATCCCCAATCAAATCAGTTGGGACTGCGCTGCAATACTAGATACAGCTCATGAAGATGAATGGCACCATTTCTGGAAAAGACGGTGACCTTTTTTTTCTAGTCCTGGAATTCCCTTTATTAATGACTTTAAGTAATAAGATTAATTGTATGGTAAGCGTGTAAACATTTTGTAGTAAGAGTTCCTGATCTGTAGATTCATTGCCCACACACATTAGATTGCGGTCGATAGATCACAGTTTTAGATGGGATCTGTCAGACATCCATAGAGAGAGTAGTTAATCTGCCCGGTTTGATTTGTCCTAAACATATAAGGGCCATTTTCACTGGACGATTATTGCTCAAAACTTGTTTAAACGAACGAAGATTCGCGATAATTGTTACATCTAAATGCAAAAAAATCAGAGCTGACTTCTTGCTGCGTGTAAACGCTCCCCGCTCAATGTGTTACATAGAATGTGGAGTGCAGAGCGAGAAGTCAGCGGTGATCTGCCTGTCTAAACGCTCTGCATGAGCGCGAACAACTAGTGGTGACGTCAGCACTCATGTGTTCATTTAGAAGGGCAGATGGTCCCATCTAAATGCACCTTTACTCCCAGGCCAGGTTTTTAGGTGTCTGGCAGCCCTTATGTCGCCCGCCTCCATATGAATGATCACTATTCTCTTATCACATTCTCATAGTTGCCTATACGGATGCAGACTTGCAAGCAAACACACAAGTTATCAGGTTGAGAATATTAGCTGAGAATGCTTTACAAAGTATTTGCACATCTAATAGTTTCACTGAACTCATTATTCATGGTCAGCCAAGTCACAGAAACCAGAGCAGTAAAAGTGGCATAAAAAGCTTTGTGCCACAGTGACGCCACTGGTTTTTGGTTTCCTGACAGATTTTGAAGACATATTCAGGAGCCTTTACAGTGTGTGGTCAGTAAGTGCTCTTTCAGAAACTGATACTGCGCTAAAAGCTGAACCCCGGGGAATGTTGGTATTTTGTAACCTTCCAAGTCCCAAAGCAGTTATCTGTAGCAGAATATGTTCAGTACAAGTGGAACAACTTGTAGCAACTTGCTAGGAAGTGAATTCTTGTCTCGTTACATTGTAAGTATATTTGTGTCCTGTTAACATTGGAAACATCTATTACTCAATACTGGCCTCCAGGAGAAATGCCGGAGCTGTCACAAGCTGCCATATACAAACACTGATGACTTTTACACATAGCAGACTTGCTGCAGAAGTTTCTGCAACTCTTCCAATAGGGATCGCAGAAATCCATGTGTTTACTGTAAAAACAATTGCATTCAGATCCATGCATCATATTTGACAGTGGCTACACATTTGTTGCAATAACTTCTACCCTTAGGCCTCGTACGTAGGGCCGTATCATGGCCCCTAAAGAAATGTATGGACCTATTCTGATTTCATGCAGATTTTTTTTTCTGTTGACTCCCATGTCAAGTCATCAGATGAAGGAGGTATTCTTCCCTAAAAGTGCCATATGGTGATAACAGAAGGGAGTGCACAAAGTACTATGGATCCCTAGGCACTTCTTCTGGCGTCATACAGGCTCTGTCATGTACGTGAGTCCTTAAACCAATTATTTTTTTACACTTGACCAAAGTCTAATCACATATTAAGACCAGTCTCACACGACTAGATTTGAATTGCAGAATCCACAATAGTCACCCGCGGTATTCCGCATTGATTAAAAAAAATAGGACATTCGCATGTCCGCTCACATGACCGGACAGCAATTGAGATTTCCGCTTGTGGAAATTAATTTGCAGCAAGTTCTATTTTCTTGTGGATTCCACACGGACAGCTTCCATTGAAGTCAATGAAAGTCGTCCGACCCACAGCCCTTCCGGAATTTACATTGCGGATAGCTTTTGGATACCTGCATCTGTACTGCGTATGTCCAACAGCAAGCCGCCGGGTCCATCCGCAATACAGATTTAAAACAGGTACATGCAGATGCCAACCGGGTACAGGGCCGACTCTCGCATGCGGAATCCCACCCGTCCGACTGAGACTGGCCTTAGTTGGTTTCCTTGTCTGATACTGCAATACTAATATTGTATCACTTGTGAGGAATATGTAAGGGTTCCAACATTAGTGTTTACGTTTCACCCACCTAGATTGCCCTCTTGAAGTGACCTTAATGGGAAAAAGCTGCACTTACCTGGTGTAAGCTAAACTTACCTGGTGTACCCACTATACTGGAGATACACGGTGTCATTATACAGACAGCATGCGCCGAAGGGTTAGTTCCTGTACCGGTCATAACAACTGACGTACAAGACCTGAACAACGGCACATTTTCAGCTTTATCCCTAGAGGGTCACTTTAAATGCTGAACATTATATCTCATATACACAAAACGATTATAGTACTATTGACATCATACACATTTCACCAGTAACCATTTATTGTAATTGGGCCTCTGATGCAAATATAACATTTGCATCAGAGGTCCAATTACAATAAACGTTTATAGCTGCAGTGTGTATTTTGTATTAAAGGGGTTATTCAGCCTTCGAAAATTGATTGCCTATCCTCAGGATAGGCCTCCAGTATATTATTGGTGGGGGTCCACTGCTTGGTCCCTCGCTGATCTGCTAATTGTAGGGGCCATGTCACTTGTCCCGAGTGTTGAAGCATTTTCAATGTTTACATCTGTGCACAATTCCGGCGGTGCTCAGAACGCTGTATTTTTTTTTTGTGGGACCTCCAGGGTCATTACGTCCAACCGCATGCTCAATGCAGGAGTCTATGTAGATGTTGTCCTTGACCACAGCACTGAATGGTAATGGTGCTAACCACTGAACCACTTTCATTGAAAATATTCATTCATCTAAGAGAAATTGTTTTTTTTCCAATTTTTGCAAAAAATCGGGACCGGATTGGATTTAGCAAAAAATCAGCCATGTTTTAATAGAATCTAAAACCATGGATTGACGTGAAATTTTCCAATAGCAAAAGTTTAAATGAAGAATGCCCATGCATGAATACCATCCCCTCCCCTGCCGTGGATGGAGCACAGCCATTCTTAGGACCAGAGGAGGCCTGAGCGCTCATACCCCCTGCTAGTCAGACTTGACTCTACTAAGTGGTAGAAGTCCTGAGCAGATGTAAAGAGTATACTGAAATAAAACATAGCCAAAACACAACATTATGATTTACACAGAAGGTCGTTTGTTGGGGTATATAAAAGTTCTACCGCATTTCAATGTCACTGATAAACGTGGTTTTCATCAAGATGCTATAGGGGGCTGATGTCTCATACCGTATTTGCTCATCATGGGGTTCCTTATCAGTGCAGCACTAAATCAGTCAATTATTGATGGAAAATAATGGAAACATTTAGGATAACTTTTTAGGCAAGAAGCATAAATTCTCCTACTTGCCATCGATTCATGTCATAAACTCCACTTTTATGTACCAAGTTTTACTGGGTGGTAAAGACATTATATAATACTGATTGTTCTACATCAAGTAATGCAGCTCACTCTGTAGTTTCTCCAAAGAAAATAAGGCCTTTGTTTAAGACGACTCCCCCCAGTTTCTTTCCTGCTTCACGCTGGTATATCTGTGTCAGCCTGTGCGTCTTGGCAGACTGTTCCAATAGACTGAGTATCTATTCATCTCTGTTCCGTAGCCCACACCGGAATAGGTGTAGACAAAATCTTGGAGCCCATACTTGTGTGAGATCCTAACAAACAGAAACGTTAGGCTCACTTTCTGAGACAAAGTAGGTCACTCTGGATATTTCAGAAGTCTGGATACAAAAATGGAGGCAGAAAGCTTGAAGCCGAACTTTCTCACACAGGTTACAGAACTCGGGTGACTACTAATATTCTTCTTATGCAATGTGCTGGTCCTCTTACATCAGACTTAGTAGTAAGGGATACAAGCAAGCACTTTATATAATACAAGATTCGCCGGTGTTTTAGATAATAATACAAATGATTCTAGTGACGTCATTACTCCCTAATCTATATAGAGATACACTGTATGTGATTTCATAGTACATATCTATATCACTTTGACACGTACCACAGTAGGTGGCAGTACACCCGGATGTAGCTTCAGCTTTTAATCTTTCATATCAGCAGTGATTAATTCATACAATGATTTTTGATACGATCCAACCAAACATTTCGGACTGTAGAGCCACCAAATGTAATGGTTATGCGAACAACACTACAGGAAAAGTAGATTTACCTAAGCGCTGCGGAATAAGTTAGCGCTATACAAATAAAGATTATTATTATACCTCCGTACAATGATTATACAAAATAGGAAGGAGTAGAAAACTGATACTGTTAGAACTTAACTTTTATTATAGATAAAGTTAAAATATCGGTGCCTTATAACCTATTGATATGCAAACCACGATATTGCAGCATATATATCCAACAATAGGTCTCACATTACAAAACGTGCCTGTCCCGATTGCCACCATGAGGCGCAACGACGCACAATCCTACATCCGGAGAACACACTGATGTCCCTCGCAGGGGCGTCTTAGACCGCAGCCGGATGGAGTAGCCAAATAAGGTGGCACAGACATGGAATTTTTCAGGTGAGCTACCGCTGCTTGCAATGTAGGTAGCCTGTGCACCTGCAGACTGACCACTTTGTACAGCGTAGTATGTTGTTTTTCTGCCACTGCAATCATTTTTACCAGTATAGCTGCTGCTTGTATTTGAGCACTTATGCAGCTCTTGCGGGTAGGTTCCTCACCCCTACTGTTCTGTTTGGTTATTAGCTTATGTAATGTAGGGCTCCTGTACACTGGCAAGAGTGATATTCGGCCGTGAGTCACAACCCTATATCACTCTCGTAAACCATGGGAAACCCCTGGATGCAAGGCATTTTCATGTGAAAACAGCCTCGCATTCCTGCGGATGTTCTGTTCATCCCATTGCTTTCAATGGGGCCGCAGTAGCACCGGCCCCATTGAAAGCAGTGGGAGAAAAATCGTGATCCTCTGCCACTGCTGTGACAGCTGTAGCAGGAGATTCCTTCATCTCCACGGGGAGTCCCCTCATCACTGAACACTGTGACAGCCCCATTGACAACCAGGTGAAGCCCCTGGATTTGACAGCATCCAGGGGTTTCACATCCAAGGAATCCTCTGCTGGGGGATAGCGATCCTCTCCCATTGCTTTCAATGGGCCCGGCGCTGCTGCCGCTGGCCCCATGGAAAACAATATGCAATATTGCAAAAAGAATGGGCACGCTGCATTTTTTTTTTTCACGCAGCATCGCTGGAGTGAATACATTACAAATGAGAATGAAACCATGGAAATTCATTGGTTTCATAATCACTCACTCTCTCATCACATGAGAAATGCGCGATTTCCTCACCAGTGGAAAGGGTCCCTAAATCTCTATATATCCCCTCTAATTTGGAAAGTGCTGCAGAATACGTTGGCCACAGGCGTAACTATAGGGGATGCAGGGTTTGCGGTTGCATCTGGGCCCAGGGGCCTTAGGGGGCCCATAAGGCCTTTCTTCTCCATATAGAGAGCCCAGTACTATGAATAAAGCATTATAGTTGATGGCCCTGTTACAGGTTTCGCATTGTGCCCCATAAGCTTCAAGTTACGCCTTTGACGTTGGCTCTATATAAATAAAGATTATTATCTGGTCTGATCAGCCCTTGATGTGGGACAAAATGTATAGGGATGAAATATTAATTGTTATGGATTATCACTTACTTGATATGGAGTTTGCCTAGATGGCCCACAAGTTCGATACATTAGAGGGTCTTTTTAATAGGGTCATTACGAGGCCGCCCTTTTCAGGATGATTGCTCCGTTTATTTTCATAGGGTGCAATAGTGAAAGTGATATACAGGTACAAATACACTCTGGTCCCCTTTTTATCTCACAGATGGTCTATTGCCTGGCTTGCTGTACAAAGTGACAAAAGTCTATTGACACTTTTTTCAGAGCGGTCAGATTTCCTGCTCAAGGGATTGTTAAGACTCTTCTGATATTTTATTGTTCTTCTGGTATCATTAATTTGGACAGTACTTGGCAGGATGCATTGTGTTTTTGCACATCAATAGCTTACTAGCCACCCATGTTTTAAAGGGGTTGTCCAGTTGTAAACTATTAATGGTCTATCCTCAGGATAGGTAATCAACAGTAGAATGAAGCCCCAGTGCAGTAAACCCTAACCACCAATAGGCTGTTCTCTAGGCTGGTGTGTTCGTACACTGAGCTGGTTTCTGCATGAAACAGACAGCTCAATTCCCACGTCAGTGGCCAGGCTTGGTTTTGCAGACAAAGTTCCCATTTGTTTCAATGTCTGCAATACCAAGCCTGACCACTGCAGTGGGAATGGAGCTGTCTGCTTCCCGCAGAAATCAGCTTAATGAATGAGTGCATCAGCTCAAGGGCATTCCAGGTGGCAGACACCTGCCAATCTACTATTGATGGCCCATCCTGATGATAGACCATCAATAGTTTACAACTGGGCAACCCCTTTAACTTTATATAAAAAGGTTAAAGGGGTTGTTCAGGGCTAGAAAAACATGGCTGTTTTTTTCCAAACACAGCAGAACCCTTGTCTGTGGGTTGTGTCTTCTTTTGCAGCTCAGCTCTTTAACTTCACTGGAGCCGAGTTGCAATACCACACACAACCCTATGGAGAAGGGTGGCGCTGTGTTTGGAAGAAAGCAGCCATATTTTTCTAACCTTGGAAACCTCTTTACATTTTATCATTATCAATTTTCCACGCAAACCTGCTTTCCTACTTGAACAACAAACTACATTTTTTGGAAATCTGCTCACATATACATTTTGCATCCAAAGTGCTTGCTTGTGTGTATACTGATACCACGGCTCTTCTGCAGTATAGGCACCATGTGGAGGTCCAGAGGTGTCAGCGAGTACTGCAGCAGCTGTTGCTAAGCAATGGCCAGAATAGATCTGCACTTAGCAAACAGTACACACAGAAAAGTATTCATCAGGGAGTCTAAATAATAAAACTTCCCATTTTCCCCCTTTTTTAGGCTATAGCGACCCTTTAATCCTAGATTTTAAAGCACCCCTTAATGTTCTTGAAAGAAACTAAGATGAAAAGTGAAATAAAAGTACAGATGGCTGCTGTAGTTAAGGGTTAACAGAAAGAGAAGTAAAACCATCTCTCATATCAAAACATACAGTACAGAAAAATACGTGAGCCTGTAAGCTTCTAAAGCAACTCTGACACAGGCAGCGGTAGTGGTGAGCCGGAAAGGGGGCGGGCAGCGGTAGTGGTGAGCCGGGAATGGGGCGGGCAGCGGTAGTGGTGAGCCGGGAAGGGGTCGGGCAGCGGTAGTGGTGAGCCGGGAAGGGGTCGGGCAGCGGTAGTGGTGAGCCGGGAAGGGGTCGGGCAGCGGTAGTGGTGAGCCGGGAAGGGGTCGGGCAGCGGTAGTGGTGAGCCGGGAAGGGGTCGGGCAGCGGTAGTGGTGAGCCGGGAAGGGGGCGGGCAGCGGTAGTGGTGAGCCAAGAAGGGGGCGGGCAGCGGTAGTGGTGAGCTGGGAAAGGGGTGTGCAGCGGTAATGGTGTGCCGGGAAGGGGATGGGCAGTGGTAGTGGTGCACTGAGAAGGGGACAGGCAGTGGTAGTGGTGCGCCGAGAAGGGGACGGGCAGCGGTAATGGTGAGCCAGGAAGGGAACGGGCAGTGGTAGTGGTACACAGGGAAGGGAACGGTCAGCGGTAGTGGCACACCGGCAAGGGAACAGGCAGCAGTAGTGGTACACCGGCAGGGGAAGGGCAGCGGTAGTGATTTATCAGGAAAGGAACGGGCAGCGGTAGTGGTGCACCATCAAGGGCGCAGACAGCAATAGTGGTGCATCAGGAAGGGCACGGGCAGCAGTAGTGGTGCACCGGGAAGAGCACGGGCAGCGGTAGTGTTGTGCTGGGAAGGTAATGAGCAGCCATAGTGGTGCACCAGGAAGGGCAGGGGCAGTGGTAGTGGTGCACCAGGAAGGGCACGAGCAGTGGTAGTGGTGCACCAGGAAGGGCACGAGCAGTGGAAGTGGTGCACTAGGAAGGGCAGGGCTATAGTGGTGGTCCACTGGGAAGGGGACGGGCAGTGGTAGTGCTGCACCGAGAAGGAGATGGGCAGCGGTAGTAGTGCACCATGAAGGGCGCAGACAGTGGTAGTGGTGCAGCAGGAAAGGAACAGGCAGTGGTATTGGTGTACCAGGAAGGGCACGAGCAGCAACAGTGGTGCACAAGGAAGGGTATGAGCAGCAGTAGTGGTGTGCTGGGAAGGAAACAATTATAGTTTACTTTCACTCATTTGAACGATTTTTTGATTTAATTGTTCCGTCTAAAAGCACCTTTAGGGCTATTTGGGGAGACAGCGTATGGGGAACCCTAGTTTTCACCCCTGACCCCTTCCAGCAGGATACTGGTTTTGCTGCGTGGTCTGCAAGCTGACTGCTGATGCTCCACAGGGCTGAGGTCTGGTACCTGATGGTGTGATCTGTAGCGTAGTGGCAATGGTCAGGGTTGGCGGCACAGGTGCGGTAACAAAGTCCAGGCAGAAGGACAGGCAGTGAGCAATAGCAAAGCCCAATAATCAGAGCCGAGGTCAGGAAGCATAGTAGTCAGAGTAGCCAAGTGTCAGGCAGAAGTTAAAACCATATTGCTAATGAATGGGGGCTACATGAGACCAAATTACTTAGACATCCTCTAGGGGGAGAAGATGCTTATTATAGGAGACAGTGCCTGGAGATTGGTGGTGGACCTAATGGGAGCACACATAGTTTTCCTTTAAAGAGGAGGGATAGGAGTGTGTGGACCCTCCATGGGTAGCATGCAGCAAGGAAGTACAGTTGCATGGAGGGTAACAGCGTGCAGGCTGGAGAGACTGGTAGTGGACGTCTGTGGCTCCAGCGACAGGCGAGTCGAGGCAGCAGCGCATGTCAAAATCTATTTAAAGGATTGTCTTAAAAAGCAAAATTGTCAGGTCCCCAAATGGCTAATTTGATTAATTGCCCAGCCCTTCACCAAACACTAAAGGCTGGTTTACACGGGCGATGATCACTCAAAGATCGCTTAAATGACAGTTTGAGTGACAGCTTTCAGCGATCATTTAACATAAAATATGAAGTAGCTACTCAGCTACTTAAGTACCAATTAGTTGTGCAAATAAAGCCTTCCCTGAACACAGTTAAAGGGGTTGTCCCGCGCCGAAACGGGTTTTTTTTTTTTTTTAACCCCCCCCCCCCCCGTTCGGCGCGAGACAACCCCGATGCAGGGGTTAAAAAAACAAACCGGAGAGTGCTTACCTGAATCCCGGCGGTCCGGCGTCTTCATACTCACCTGCTGAAGATGGCCGCCGGGGTCTGCTCCCTCCGTGGACCGCAGCTCTTCTGTGTGGTCCATTGCCGATTCCAGCCTCCTGATTGGCTGGAATCGGCACGTGACGGGGCGGAGCTACACGGAGCCGGCATTCTGCACGAGCGGCTGCATTGAAGAGAGCAGAAGACCCGGACTGCGCAAGCGCGGCTAATTTGGCCATCGGAGGCCGAAAATTAGTCGGCACCATGGAGACAAGGACGCCAGCAACGGAGCAGGTAAGTATAAAACTTTTGATAACTTCTGTATGGCTCATAATTAATGCACAATGTACATTACAAAGTGCATTAATATGGCCATACAGAAGTGTATAGACCCACTTGCTGCCGCGGGACAACCCCTTTAATAGCCCCAGGGCTCTTATCTGTGCTCAGATCCTTTGTTCTCCAGGGGTAAACAATGCTATCAGCATTACCCATGGAGAACTTCTGATAAGACTGACAGACGATTTTTATGTTGGACTGAATTTAAGGATCAGCTAGCAGTGCCCCAAAAGCACACGATGAGCGCACATTTACACACACCGATTATCGCTAAAACGATCGCTGATTAGCAATTTTTAAGCGATCATCGGCTGGTGTAAATGGGCCTTGAGTGAGAATGAAGTGTTTCAAAAGCTCTTAGGGCTCTTTCACACTAGTGTTCAGGCTTCTTTATTCGATTTTTGATGCAGAAAGATTGAATTAAATCGGAATTAAACAGTTCATTGATTTCAATGTTTGTTTTTTTTTTTTTTAAACAAAGCTTTATATTCGCTTCCTTTCCATTTGATTTGCTCTGTTAAAAAATGGTAACCTATGAGGGAAAAACAACCACTTGATTCTGTTTTAATTCTGTCAGTCTTCTCTAAAAACGGGACGCAGACTGAACGTTGGTGTGAATGAGCCCTTAATCCTGCAACCTGTGATAAATGAGTGCAGCTGCAGCAGACAAGCCTCACATGAACTGACCTCTAATACGCCGACTGTCGGTGATAAACTCGTTACTAGAAACTCCTTCTTTTGCAATTCACACCAAGGTACGGGATGCTTTTGCAAAGTTGTGAAACTAATTTCAGGAAGCAACAACACCTTCCTTTATTAGCCGCCAGCGACAGGTTATATGCTACAGTTACCGGGGAAGGTAACACAACAGAATGTGAAGTAACAAGATCTTATGGAGTTTACAAGGTTAGGCCGGGTTCCACGTCTGCACCGGAACCTCAGTTTGGAGGTTGTCGCAGATCCGACACTAAATATCGGAAAAAACAGCGCTGCATTCAGCGCTTTTCTCTCTAGTAAAGTGTCATGCAGGTGACAACAACCCAACAGACCCAATTATAGTCAATGGGGTCTGTTCGGTGCGGTTCAGTTCCTTCATATAATGGATCTGTTCGGCCAGGGGATTCTTCTTTGCTGCTCCCTGAACAGAGCAGGTACCCCTGTTGCAGATGTCAAAACAGCCTTAGTCAATCTTGGCAAATTAATATTAGCCTCCGTTTTGGAATCACTTAAAAAATTATATTAGGGAACCGCATAACTAGCAATCTCCAAGTATGCAGCAAGCATACTGTATTCTATCAAGTTAAGGTAGCTTTTTACTGCGCGACTATCTTCTAAATTCTGACTGGAAACAGCAAACTTGGGTGATAATTGTTTTGTGTACACATGGCCGCCAACAGGGCACGGAGCGGGCATGGAGTGAGAAACCGTTCACCCGTCGGATCTGCTTGGTTTTAAGCAGAACTAAATACAAAGCGACTGTCGGGCCGCCTAAACAGGAGCCGCTCGATGTTTGAGCGACTCCTGTTTATTGTGAATTGAGGAGGACGACCGGAACTATTCCCAGACACTCTGCCTACATACACTTGAACAACTATCACCCCCATGTAAGGCACAAGAGTGACAGTCGAAGGGTGGTAGTCCGTGGGATGGGTGTCGGGCGCTTATGTGATTTTGGAGAAAAAAACTGCAGGGAATTTGATCTAACAGCTTTCTTGCATGAATATTCGCAGAACTCCCGCATGTAAAGATAGCAGTTTTAATACTACAGTATAACAGGGAACTGCTGAATGTGCAATGTCCTAATATACTGTACATCCAAGTCTACACACAACAAAAACGTGCAAGTAGCTGTGCTGTTCAGCACTGTGACCCCTTCATTCTTAGGATAGGTCCTGGCAGCCTGCCACCACAATCATGGCACATCCTTGCAGCATACCATCGCTTGATGAGGCTATTGTGGCTCAACCTCAGAGAATACAGTATTATTCATAAACTGACAAATACACATTGCCTCATATTCAAGTGAGAACAGTGATGTAGATGCAAGGGTCACAACTGCAACTTGGTCCCTATACCAGGGGGCCTCAAAGGCCCCCCCTCATCACATTTAACTTTCGCTGAATCGCACCACCACCTGCACTTTTGTGTCGTTCATTCTCTGCATATACAGGCAGGGGTGTAGCAAAAGACAGGGGTGCAAAACACAATATAATCTATCTGAAATGGCATATCTATAAGATAACTGTTTGACACTGCTTAAGGCCCATTTACACACACAGATATCTTTCAAAAGATTGAAAGATCAGTGATTGTTTTGCATAAAGTACTAATAAGCACTAATTGCTATTAGTACTTTATTAGCTTCATTTGTATGCAAATGAGCTTCTGGGGGTTGTTACAGAACTCAGCAGGAGGTCTGAACTCTGTAATTAGCTCTATTGTTCAGCCACGGGCTCCCTGTGGAGAATTCAGCACCATGGACAGCAGACGCAGCATGCGATCCTGCTTATCAGCTGTTCTGCTGGCTGGGCTGAGAACTGAGAATGTTATCAGCTGTAATCAGTTCTCTGCAGGCAGAACACAGCCTGCGGTCCTGCTTATCAGCTATTCTGCTGAACAACAGTTTTCAAGCAGATTATCGCTCAAAATTCGTTATAAGGATAAAAGTGAGCGATGGTTTTGCTTTTAAAGATGGACATTTTTAACCTAACGAAAATCGTTGGAAAATGGACGTAGGAGTCGGGCTTTTCAGCCGTTGTATTATCGTTGTGTAATGTATGCATTGAAAACTCCCTTCAAATCGCTGAACGACTGAACGAATGTCATTTTAACCAAACGAGAAGCAAACAGACGAACAACGAATTTTAAGCTGACTGAAAGACAACTATGAGCGAATCTTCAGCGAAAACTGCACAACGGGCGCAAGATAGATACAACGATTATCGCTTACACGATGGCTTTTGAGCGGATATTGAGCGATAATCGTTGTGTCTAAGTTGGCCTTTAAATACAGTTCTACTATACTTGTAAATAATGCAGTCACCAAGTAATAGATTGCAGTTCTATGCAGTGATAGTGATTATAGTGCAGGTACCTCCAATGATCACACGTCTCCTCCGATTACAGTCATACATTTCTCTTTTCTTGACTGTCTGTGTCCAGAACTCGATGAGGACGTCTTCCAGGCATGACTCATCTCTATGCTCTCTATCTTTGTCATCTCTGTATACTCTCACCATCCTGTTGCCGTACACATTGCCCCTCTCAGTAGATTTTTTGTGCCACACAAAGTAATAGTATCCTTTAGAGGTGACTGAGCCCCAAATAGCGTTCTTCATACTCAAAGTAACAGAGCCCCCAAACAGTGCTCATCTGCGCCCTCAAAGTTATATTTTCCCCTGAAAGGCGTATTTCAGCCTTTAAAAAAATGATGGCCTGTCTTCTGGATAGACCATCAATATCTGATCAGTGAGGGTCTGTTGCTTGGAGCCCCTGCAGATGAACTCATTGAAGGGGCTCGTGCCAGCGCTGCAGCCTCCTCAATGTTTATATCAGAACATGATCATCTTCATACTCAAGACACTGTATTATCTATAGTGGCCATTCTGAGTACTACAGACTTACCCTATGCACTTCATGGGACAAGCCTGTAGTACACAGAACAACCACTAGAATAATACGGTGTTTTGAGTACAAACAGGATGGCGCTCAGATGTAACTAATAAAGAGGCTGCAGTGTTCGTATGAATGTTGCAGCTCCTTTAATCAGGTGATCAGAAGGCACCCGGAGCAGTGGACCCCCACTAATCAAGTATTGATGGTCTATGCTGAGGACAGACCATCAATTTTTTAAGTCTGGAATACCCCTTTAAAGTAACTAAACCCACAGATAGTGCCTCCAAATTAATGTTCCCTCAAAAGTAATAGAGCCTATGGGGTCCAGTTCTTCCCCTAACCTCTAAGCCAGCAGATCCTAGAGGACCTCCTCGACGTTCTGCAGCCCCCAACCCCCGAACACTGCCACGCTTCCATCCGGCACTTCAATATTCTGTCTCTTCTGTCCCCACCCTGGAAAGTCACTAACATTCTTCTGCTCATGCTGCAGACAAGGGTACATACTTTTTTGGGGTATGGGTGACTCAAGCTGAACTTTTGCACTTGGGCCTTCCAGCCTTTAGCTACGCCCCTGAGAATAATAGTATAGACTCTCATTCAGGAAACGGTTCGAATTAAAATGCACAATATACATGAACATATTGTGATTGTCGCTTTGTACAGCTTTTTTTTCTTCAGTTTTCCCCTTCCACAAATGTCATTTAACCATTGTAAAGCTGGTCCTAATTGTCTCCCTTGAATCCACCATAAACATGACCTTTCAAGTTGGCTGAACAAGTAGGTTATTTCTATGATGAGAATCGGATAAGCCGCCCCCAGACATCTCTGGTGCCGCTTATCTGAGTAGGAAAAAATAAAAAGGATTGGACAGGATAAAATCCAACCCAATTCCCATTTGCCCGATGGCAAATGTCAAGGGGCGGTTTGGCGGTCACCCATAAATTCCTAATAATAATATACTAATTGCTCCCTTTAGTGACCTAATGATACGTATCAAACAACTGCACCCACAGCTGCATATACAGAACTGTAGTCCCTCTAAGGACTCTTAATAAAGGACCAAAAAGGAGTAATACGTTCATGCTTCAAGGGTTAAAACCTATTCGGAGATCTGCTTCATCATACTACTGCTTGCATGAAAAGCCTGAAGTCTGATCCTTTCTATGTTGGGTGGAGAATATAAAAATAAACTCTTGCCCGCATTGCTTGGCTTGCGCAGCTCGAGGATAGACGGGCGAGCGCCCAGTATGTGCTCACTCTTTTGTGGGGGAAGGGGGACAGCATTGCTATTTTCACACAGGGTTGGGTCTACTGAGGAGGGGGAGAGCACGACCTTTCCTTTCCTACAGGAAACAGGCGCAGAAATTGTATCCCTGAGGCCTTGTGTGTAGCAACATTTGGAGAGGGTGAGAGACTGCAATGCGGAGCCTGGCTGCAGCAATCAATGCGCTCGTGGAGCCTCTTCACTGATGCTGGGACTGAAATCAGCCAAACATTCCTGAATGTCAATCACCAGCGGCAGCGAGATTATCAGCAGGAAAAGAAAAGGGATTTTTTAGAACCACAATAGTTGCCTTGTATCCTTCCAAAATGGAAAGGCTTCTTCCTTAAAGAGCAACTGCCATCTTTTTTTTTTCTTTGGGGATGGGGGGGGGGGGGGGGGGTAAGTGGGGGTGCGCATGGTAAGAAATCTGCATTTAACAAAACATTAGTTAAAGGGATTGTCCAGGTGTGGCTGCAAAAGTGTTAACACAATACATACCCATTCGCAATCCAGCACTGCTGCTACTCGCCTTTGTCTATGAACAACTACCACTTGGGCGCTGCAGACAATCAGAGGCCACAGCAGTCACGGGCTGTTCTCCTGGCATCATGGCTCCCAGCATCTCGGCTGTGGCACCATGAGAACGGTATGTGATTGGCGGTCCGGTGGTAGCCATTCCTAAACTAAGGCTGGGCGGACCAAGGGAGCTGCAGGGCTGGATTGTTGGGAAACAACAATTGTTTTAACATATTTGCAGCCATTTAACTAAATAAACAAATAAATTCACATTGCAGCATTCCTGCAAGTCTAACATTGACTTGCAGGAATGCTGCCTTCCAATAGGTGGTGCTGCAGAGGTATTTTTCCATCTCCCTTATTTGCATACTCATCCCCATGTACTATCTTGGTGTGTATGCCCGCGTAATATACGCATCAAGATAGGACATTTTGTGATCTGTCTTGTGTGCGTATTTAGCACAAGTCTTGTGAGAGGCCATATGGCTACCTATGGCAGATTGCTACAGCAGAATACACTGTACATACATACTTGTGTGAATCGGCCTAAGCCGGGATAACACATTAACGTCTCATAGGAAGGCATATATATTCTTCTCTAGATACAGAAAATAAAAAACAATCTTATTATGTGATCGGAGTTACAATAAGGCTTGTACAGAGTGGGATACAGTAACATGCATGAGCCGAAATGTTTGCTCCTGCTACCCCTGTAATAGCCTTCTGTATCCAGGTAATACCTGAGCTCTCTATTGTCAGACTTTTTTGTAACTGGAACAACTTTTACAAACTATTCCCTTTGCCTCGCCCCACGGGGAGTTCTGCTCTGCAGTCAGCCTCCCCACTGTATTCAGAATGATAAAGGGGATCCGCTACATTTCGCTCACATAGTGCTAAGGAAGGATAGTTTTGGTTAGAACGAAGGAAAACTTTCCATTATGCTAAAAAATAGTTGTAGATCCGTGTGATCACGTCAAGAAACTCGGATGTATAGAGTAAACACTCACAGAGAAGTAATGATGTCCTGTGGACCGTGCTGGCATCAGTGATGCATTGTAGAAGAGGGAGTCACTGTTCTGTGCCTCGTCAGAAGGTACACAAGCGGATGGAAACATTCTTTGTACATACAACATATGACTGAGGCGTATTCACACAGGCAAGTGCAATATTGGTCTGAGAAGCTTCAACCGATATCGCGCTTGTAAATCTGCATCACATCACATGTTCTTTCAATTTCTATTTATATGTCACACCCATGAAAATCACATTTACAAGCAGGCAAGATGCAATTTTTTCAGGCTCCCATAGGAAATAGTGGGGCAACTTTTAAACAAGAATCATTCAAAAATAGGACATGCTGTGATTTTCTGATCTCCATCGCTCATGTGAACGAACACATTGAAATTAATGGATTCTTTTTCACGAGGGAGTAGCCTCCATATCACAATTGGATGGAACTCACACATGAAAAAAATTGCCCTTGTGAATACACCCCGAGGCAGATTTTCTGATGCCTAATATCAATTCAGCTTGCAAAGCAGCCTGGGTGTACTCACATGGGCGATCTTCACTTGCAATTTCTTTTAGTTCGTGAAATAAAGTTCATTATTTCAAAAAGACTGTCACCATCTTTTTGCTCACTCTCTAAGAGCATCATTAGGTAGCGACAATCACACTGATTCCAGTGATATGTCTGCTGTATGGATCTGTGCAGGCGTTTGGGAGAACCTTGTATTTTATTAGCAGCAGCCACACACAGAAATAGTCCTGGATATTCATGAGCTGCAGCCTAGCCACACCCACTACACCCTCCAGACACTGAATGACAGCTCTGTGTTTACTACTGTGCATAGAGAGAGCTGTCAATCATTGGCTGGAGGGTGGGTGTGGCTAGCTGCAGCTCATGAATATCCAGGACTATTTCTGCATCTGGCTACTGTTAATAAAAGGTATGTTTCTCCCAAACTACTGCACAGATCCACACAACAGGCATATCACTGTAACCTTGTGTCATCCTCAGAGAGGAGTGCAAAAAGATAGTGACAGAGACTATTTAAATGGGTGCATTTACATGGGAACCATGTCCTATTGTGGGCCGATTCTGTTTGAGAATTGCCCATTATTCCCTACAAGAGCAAAATGTAAAAAAAATTTCATCATACATATAAATGCAATTTTTTTATTTTTACTATTGAAACATGCAATTTTCACATGTGAAAAAAAGCACATGAGAATTACATTTGTGGCAGTGCATTTTTCTCGCGAAATGCATCAGATGCATGGGATCTTGGACTGATCTCACACTTGCCTGCGGGTGTATTCACACTTCTCTTAGGGCTGTCAGTTAGAATTCCAGCTCTCTGTCACGTTTTTCTGGAGCAGAGAAAAAGTTTTAAAAACTGAAAAAAAAGTTTGAAGTCAGTGGGGAAAAACAATGTTTTTTGCAAAGCATGGAAAGAAAGCAAAAGCTTTCCGCTGACTTCTGTTCCATTTAGTTAAGAAAAAAACTGAAACCTAATGGGACGGACATGGAATGCAAGCTTTCCGTTTTTTTTAAGAAAATGCATTGCAATCAATGGGGTAAAAAATGCAAATGCTCATTACTGTTTGTCTGCTCCAAAAACAAGACAGACAGATGGAATTCAAACTGAAATCCCCAATGCAGATGTGAGCGATCTCTACGAGTGATAGCCTAACGGAAGTGTGAATACACCCTACCAACATGGATGACATAACTATACAAGGCCTTCGCTTCAGACTGAAGGGATTACAAAGCTTCATGTATTTCATCTTTTAGACGTCCAACAGGGCGAGTCGGGACACATAACAAATCAGTCAGATCTTGCTTTATTTCAGGAATGTGACTTGAAGCATTAATTAATGTTTTGTTCTGCAGTGCAAAGGTAGAGTTTACTGGTGATGACGCAGCAGGATGTGCAGGCTATTGTTTCACTTGTTGACGACTATGAATGCGATCAGTTAGCAAGAAAAGACTGTTTAAAGCTGAGAAAGTCAAAACCAACATCCAAATTTGACTGGATTGCAATTACTTAAGCACTTCTCCAGTGATGGGGACATCGGTGTATACGTTCCAACACTCTAATATAGAATTAAAAACAAATCTGCCATGCTGCTTGGATAGCTTAACTTACTTGCGGGCTGCACACTCCATTAAAGGGGTAAGGGTGGTTTTACATCTGTGTCGGAATCTCCGTCCTGAAGTTCTGTCGCAGATCAAAACTGCATATACAGGAAGAAAAAGCACTGTATGGAGCCCTTTTTTCTTCCATCCCAAAATCAGGCAGCTGGGCAGACCTAATTATACTCAATGGGGTCTGTCAAGTGCTGTTTAGTTCCATCCAGAGACGGAGCCATTTGGCTGTGGGGATTCCTCATTCCTGCTCCGCCAATGTAGCAGGAAAGTGGAATCCCCATTGTAAGTGTAAAACCACCCTCTTTTAGTTAAATAATATCATATCACGTTTTCACCTATCCATTGGATAGATGACAGCTGATAGATCAGTTGGATGGCATCTGCTGGGACCGCAACCAACTCCGAGAATGAGGGTCCCATGTCCATCCCATTTGAATAGAGTGGTGGCCAAGCATGTGCGCTACCACTGCTGCATTCATCTCTATGGAACGGACATGGTTGAGTTGAAGCATTCTGCCAGCTCACATAGTTCCCATTGAAATTAATAGAATACCAGTGTGCACACTCTTCTACTAGTCCATGCATTCAGAGACCTTAGGTGATAACTGATTACAGAACGGAGGTCCTATCTTTAAGAAAGGCAAAAGGAGGTCCAGCTCACCCAATGGGAAAAATTTATAAAAACACCAAACTTTAATTTGACATACTTTAAAAAAAATTACTTATACTAAGGTTGTGTAGACCAAAAATAACTAACGTATGAGAAAAATGCTTTAAATCCGCTGACACATTTCTAGCATCATCCAGTGCCCCTAGTCATAGCAAGTCTTATTGGTACGACTAAGGCTGGGGTAAAATGGGACCGAAATCCCACGGAATGACCACATGGAAATACCGCAAGATTTCCGCAGGAGAAATGCAGCTTCAAAACCCGTGGCCTTTCACTGCAGATTTTGAAGCGGCTTCGCCGCCTGCATTCCACTGCGGCCATCTCTCCCTGCAGAGAGCGGCTGCCGCGGCTTTGATTTCCGCGCGGCATGTCAATTTCAGTGTGGCTTGGCCACAGCATGTGGACGACATTTTTGCAAATCTCATCTACTTTGCAGTTTTATCCCGGGATAAAAAGCCGCAGGCGGAATTTCCGTGCAGAAAGTCTGCACTGAAACTCTGTGGCAATTATGCCCTGTGTGATCCCAGCCTGAGGGCTCTTTCACACGAGAGTATATCGGCCCGCCGATGCCTCAGATCACATGGCCATATTCCCTCGACGTAAAAGCGCCCAACTGACCAATAAAGCGCTGGGCGCTTTTACGTCGGAGCTAAGCGCCACCCTATCCCCTTCCATTGCTGGCTGCGGACAAGGGGTGGGAGCTTAGCTCCACCTCCGCACTGCTGCAAACAACCAGAGAGGAGGAGAGAGGAGGTGAGCTGGAGAGAGGGAGGGAAGGGGCAACGGCATTGTGGCCTCGGCATATATGCGCCAGGGCCCATGCCGTCTGAACGGCATAAACGAGTGTTTATGCCTCAGACTGTAGCATATATCAGGCGGACGTGAAAACAGCGGCCGATATACGCTCATGTGAAAGAGCCCTAAGAGTGCTGGATAGTACGGGAATGAGTCAGTCCAGAGGCGTAACTTTAAGCTTATGGGCCCCAATGCAAAGTCTGTAACAGGGGCCCCAAATATAATGCTTTATTCATAATACTGGGCTCACTACATGGAGAAGAAAGGCCTTATGGGCCCCCTAAGGCTCCTGGGCCCGGGTGCAACCGCATCCCCTGCATCCTCTATAGTTACGCCAGTGAGTCAGTGTGTTTAGAGCATTTGTCTTGTGCATTTTAGTTATTTTTGGTCTACACAACCGTAATATATGTAATTTTTTAGCAGACTGTCAAATTAAAGTTTAATATTTTTATAATTTTTCGCATTGGATGAGCTGGAGCTCCTTGTATCCTTCTTGCATCTTTGCTGTGCCTGGTCAAGCATGTCTTTGCTTCTATCTTCTGGCGGTTGGCGAGCTGGTATTTTTCATTTTAGTATTAGCACCTATCCTGCAGCTAGGTGAAAATGTGAGAAACATAATTTAACCAGAATACCTCTTTTATTTCAATAAGGCCAGTTTCACACAAGTGTATTGTGGCATCAATGATGCTTTGATTTGGGTCAATACCCCCATTCTCAGGCTGGATTCACACGAACGTATAACGGCTCGATATACAATGTCCTCATCTGCAGGGGGGGGGGGGATGGAAGAGCCAGGAGCAGGAACTGAGCTCCCGCCCGCTCTCCGCCCCTTTGCACTATTCGCAATGAAAGGAGGCGGGACGGGGGTGGGGCTAATTTCCGAGAATTAGCCCCATCAATGTACCGCCTCTCCCCATTGCAAATAGTGCAGAGGGGTGGAGAGGAAGTAGAAAGGGGGCGGGAGCTCAGAGCACTGCTCCTGGCTCCTCCAGCCTCCCCCCGCCCTGCAGAGAGAGACGACGTATATCGGCTCGGCGTGAAAACCCAGCCGATATACGTTCGTGTGAATCCAGCCTCAGGCTGAGACACTTATCCGTATTACGGTCACATAAATATGAAAATATAAAGAAAATATAAAGACATTTTTGCATCTTTATTTCCTCATTGTGGATTTCAGGAGCAGGAGTCAATGGGTAGATAGAGAGCTATAATAATAAAACATTAACCTAAACAAGTAGGGTTCCTATAGGGAGCGATTGCCATTTTATGAAGTCCTGTACTTACAGCAGCCCAGGCATAGAGAAGAGTGAAAGTAAGGCAAGTGTAATGTGAGCTACCATGCAGTGACTGGTGACTCTGTCATGGGAGACAATGATAACTTTGTTAGTAAATTAGGATGAATAAGAGGTTTGCAGCACCAAAGGCTGAGGGCGTCCTTAGGCTTGGGCCCTTGATTTCAACTCTGTGCCTCAAACAAGATGCAGCCAGATGCAAATGAATGAAGAGAGCATGTGTTTGTATAGTCAGTGCTGCATTACTCAGACTCAGAGCTGGTTTTATCAAGCAGCAAAAAAGTAGCTTCTCTGAGGCTGAGCTCCTGGCAGCCAACACTCACATAAAACAGGGGTGATAGGTCAAACTTGAAAGTTGGGATGGAGGGCTCCTGCCTATTGATTCCTCACTAGTTACTGAGCAGAACTGTCAATTGGCTAACACCCCCTCCCCCTCAAAAAAAAAAAAAAAAAACTTGTTAATTTTTCTACTTGAATGTTGAACATCCAATGAGAAGTTGAAACCAGTGAATTATGAACAGAATATAAAAGAGTGGGCAGTGACCACCACATGGAGCAATATGCAGGCACAAGGTTCACGGGATGTCCGGGACAGCAGCATACAGAGTGGCGTAGAAGCTCCCGGGACAGACAATCCTGGGTACAAAATAATACCTGAAAGCGGACCTGCAGAGGAATGATAAAAGTGATTACTAAAAAGTATCTTAGTCTCTGGCCCTGGTTTGTGGCTGTGGACCAAGAAAATAGTGGTTGGGAGTACAGAAACCGTTTTTCCATTCTAGGTGTAGCCAGGCCGAAGGGGTTCTTGAAACAGGTGCTGATCCCAAAAGGTGGGACCCACATCTACTAGACACTGATGGCATATACTATGCATATGCCAAAACGTCTGAGATGGGAATAAGTCTTAGCTTAACCCAACGTTACGGCGGGAGCCCGATGCCCCTGATCTTTTCAGACCCTACTAATACCCCTACAAAAGGCCGAGCCTTGAAGGAAAAGGCTTCACAAAGACACTGTACATGAATATCTAAGAGCACTGTAGTTTATTTTCCACTTGAGGTATACTTTAAAAGAAAATCATTGACAGGATAGGGCCATTTACATTACGGCACCCAACGGGTGTCCTAATATCAGGGAAGGAGTTTTTCATGGGCTTTTTTATCTCCTAGCTGGGGAATAATCAATGTATACAATCTGTGAAAAAATATAGCGCAAAAACACTTGGAGATACGAGCCCCCCGAATGTATAAAACACAACCAATGAACAAAAAGTTCCAGAAATAAAACCCTGTACACACCTCACGAAGACAAAGTATAAGTGAAATAGTCCTCCAAGATCTTTATTTACACATAGCAATGTATTTATTATTTGCCTGTATATAATTGAGAAATTAAAAAATATATATATATATTCACACATATATACACATTGTATATACACATACATAAATATACATATACAGGTTATTTACACAAGTCTGGCCTATTACATCACATGCAAACATTGATTTCTCCCTCTGACGTCTCTGTAATCAATGATGAAGGTTTCCCTAATGATATTTATGTCATCTGATTAAGCGGTCCTGTGACAACATAAGGCGGACAATTCGGGTGCGTCACAAATATCCTTGACTTTGAACTACAGATTAGTAACACTGGAGACAGGAATGTATAAAGTGTTTCTACAGTTTTATACACTAAGGGTGTAATTTATCAAGACCAGCGTTTCACATGCCAGCCTTATTATACCCCACGGAAGTAACATGCGCCTAATGTATGAAGAGGCGCATATCTCGAGCCGTTGCTATGTCTAAGGCTCCATTCACACCCATGTGCAATATGACGTCTGAATACACCAATTTATTTCAGTGGGTCCGTATGCTTTCCGTATTCTGCCACTAAAAAATACAGACTAAATACAGGCAGAAAATACACGTGAACACAGAAATCTACGCCAGATATGACCTGGAATAGATTTCTGGTATAATTTACATTAGTTTCTGGTGTATATTACACTTAATTTGCCCCTCCCGATAAGCCACCCCTAATCTGTAAGAAATGGGCGAGGGGCATCCATTTTTAAAAGGTTGCACACTTTATGCACAAAGATTTGCAACTTTTATGTCATTTCTCTGTTGATGAATGTCCCCCACTGATCCTTAGAATGAAGGGGCTTTGTAGACTGTGTAATCCTCATTGGTACTACTCATAGTAACAAACCCATGTATGGTCCCAAATAGGTTTAAAGCCTCTATAGATCCCTTTAATCCTTTAAAAAAAAAAATAAAAAAAAATCAGTGGTTGTTCAAAGATCATGTGCTCCACTAGTGTGATCTTCTGACGAGTATCAATCATAGCAGAATATTATTTTGGCAAGACCTGTGCTGTAAGGCGATTTCACACAAAATGTATTGTAGTCGTCTTTCTGCGTCTGTAATACAGATGTGGCCCGACCATGGCACTTACTGACCATCATAGGGACCAGTGATGCTCCTAGCTCGGGGCAGAATAATCTACTTGTGTGAAACTGGCCTTAAGGACTTCACTTTTGAGTATAAGAGTGGTTTAACTGCAGTGGCATTTATTCCCCAGGACGGGTCATCAATAGTTGATCAACTGGGGTCTGCAGATGATTGAGCTCCTGTTGTCAGTGCCGCTACACCCAGGAGTACGGAGTGGAAGCTGTCGCTATGACCTCTGTAGTGGCTGTCGTTCTAACCCATGTAGGGGCTGTCGCTTGTAACTGCCACACCATAGCCCAGTGGCGCTGACAGTGGGCAACCTAAGGGTAGGTCATCATTAGCATTTCCCTGGGAAACCCCTTTCCGAAAGGTTTTAAGGACACAAAATGACACTGGCAGAGATAGCTTCAGGACCGGTAAAAAAGGACAATATGCTAAAATGGGCAGAAACTGGGGCAAACAAATAAGGAGACAGGGGATTCATCTACCGGGGTAGTAAACTAAGTTTTGTAGAACAAATCCATCTTTATAAAATGATAGTCAGTGCATAAATTGAAAAGAAAGAAAATGTTGAATATTCTACAGACGTAAAATCCACATTCTGCTCCCGAAACGCCTCGTTCTATAAAAGTGGGGTTGCCATCTTGGCCAACAATGACTGAAGCGGACCACCGCTGAATACGAGGTGGTTGGGCTCATACCGTTTCTGTAACTCCCATCAACTTCCATGGACCACCTCCATCAAAACGGCTTTGGAGGATGGGGGCCAGAAGAGCAGATGGGTGCGGGTCCTAGAAATGTGAGATGGGAATACTCCCAAAGGGTGCGTTCACACATAGCTGCGGGTTTTGGTGTGGATCTGCAGCAGATTTCACCCCTTCCATATGAAATGAATATGTGGGATCGGGTGCAGATCCCAACAAAAATCCACAACAATATCTGCACCAAGTTATCCACGTGTACATGTAGCCCTACAAGGCAAATTGTGGTGCGGATCTGCAGCAGATTTAACCCTTTCAATTGAAGGGAAGAAGTCTGCTGTAGATTAGTGTCAAAATCCAGACCCATGGTTCTCCATTGTGAAAAATCTGCACCAAACCCACTGCAAGTGAACGCACCCCGAAATGTTATCCTTACGTACATAATGTGGATGAAAGTCTTTATGTCAGTCCTCATTGGTATTTACAACCGTACTAAAACTTTATTATTTTTTTTTTAAATTGTGCTGAAGATAACACCATATATACAACCATGTGTCTGCAGGATGACAGGAGTACAAGTTCTCGGAGCTAGAGGTCCCAGTCTATGGGAGTCATTTCGGTGGCCTTATTACTGTAAGACACTGACTGATACTGGTTTCTCTGCACAAATCAGCATTACAGGCCAGTTTCTCTAGAGGATTTGAGGGCTTTAGGAGGAGGATCAGACAGAGTACAAGAGTCGGTCTACACGTGTATGGACACGCAGTATATTCCTGAACTCTCTGCACCCTCGTTATTTGGAAAAAAGCTTTTGGATTAATTTCACTGCAGCCAAAAAGCAATTTTAGAGTTTATATTTTCTTAGGTTCAGGCTTGCAGACTTCATTTTTTTGGCGCGTCTAGTGCCCTACAAAGATCTCTTTTACAAAAGAGGGGATTTGCCCTGATCGTTCTCTTGAACTGTTGGCATCTTCACGCTGCATTCATCTAATTGAGAGTTAAAATGAAAAATGATATGTGAGGGATAAGCCAAGTGGAAAAAGCAGCCTTTCTCTCAGTAGTAACTGGATTCCCTTCCTGTAAAAAGATACAAGTCCCTTTCATAATGATGTATAATATTGCCAAATAGCTTCAGATAATAGAAGCGGCCGGCCTGTAATCAGGATACGGGGTTAGATTTCCTATGGTATGCATTTTATACAAGACGAGTGTCAATGCCTTACACAATGTCCGCGCTCTCGCAGTCGAATCTAGTCATTGCATGGCTCCAAATCACCAACCACATCAATGTAAGGGTGCCATCACATGAGCACTAGTGGCTACCACTCGCATTTTCATGGCCATCAGTGCTATTACAGGCCATTGACGCCTGTGGAATGGTGCCAATTACTGGGCGGTACTGCTTGTAGATGCAGCTCGGCAACGATCAGGAAGTGTGAGCGGCCACTAGAGCTCGTGTAATAGTGGCCTAATGCTATCCAAGCGAGCCAATGTGGATAGCAATTTGGATTCTCATAACTTTCCTATGACAAGGATGAATGGCTACAACACACAGTAGGAAGTGATGGGGAACAGGAGAGGCGCTGCAGACTTCACGCTGCAACTTCAAATCAACAGTCCCCCCAGACATAACAGTAGTGAAGAATGCTGGTTACATCTCTAGTGTGCCCGGCCTTTACTTAACATGGTTCTCCTTTAATGTCATGCCAAGTGGTTTGCATTCTTCCAAAAATCGACAGCTTGTAATTCATAGTATATTCTCCACATTTCTGTACAAAGCACCATTCTATAAACTCGATGAGCCAGATATCCCAGCAGCCGCCAGCTACTGCCAAGCAAAGTCTAATGCAGCGGGACTTGAGAATAAAACTTAATGCACAAAAAGGGTTTGTGTGGCCCGTAACAAACATCACTGCTTTCTGAAAAAGCAATCGGAAAATGGTTGTTAGCGGCAACACAGCCTTTGTCTGCACAAGGACGGCCTCATGTACCAGAGGAAAGATACCACAGTGCCCACAGGAAGCAGTCAGCATCCCCATTTAGGCCTCATGTCCACGGGCAAAAGAAGAATTAAAATCCGCAGCGGATTTTAACTCTTCTCCCACCCACGGATCCGCACCCCATAGGGATGCATTGACCACCCGCGGGGTAGATAAATACCCGCGGATGATCAATAAAAGGGAATTAAAAAAAAAAAAAAAGGAGCATGAAAAAAAAACGTGACATGCTCCATTTTCGTGCAGGTCTTCTGCAGGCTTCTATTGAAGCCTATAGAAGCCGTTTGGATCCGCAGGAGACCTAAAATAAGAATAACTTACCCGCAGCGGGCCGGGCACGTCTTCTCTTCCTGACGGCTGGATCTTCTTGCTTCGGCCCGGTGGATGTGTCCGGCGCATGCGCGTGGCACGCCAACGACGTGCCGAGTACATCCGCCGGCCAAAGAAAGAAGATCCGGCCGTGAAGAAGAGAAGACGTGCCCGGCCCGCTGCGGGTAAGTTAATTCTTATTAATTCTTCTTTTCAGCGCTCATGTCCGCGGGGCAGGAGGGACCCGCTATGGATCCTCCATGGAGAATCCGTAGCGGGCCTGATTTTCCCCGTGGACATGAGGCCTTAGGGTCCTTTTAGTAGATCCGATTCTCGTTGGAACGAGTGAGTGATGTTACCACTAGCTCATTCGCTCTTGTGCAACCCGTTAAGAGTGGCAAATGATCGTTGGCTTGTTTAAGTGAGAATCGTTCAGCCCCTGTACAAGCGAATGAGAGCGACTGAAGAGCGTTGTTTAAACCGAACAAACCAATGATAATCATGTAAAATTGACAAATGAAAAGTGAACGATTCTCGTTAGTAGCTGGCTTACGTTTAGACCGAACGATTGCTCACTTTCAATTGTTTGAATGATTTTTTGGCGTTGGAGCTCAGCCTTATAAATGGTGCAATCCACAGACCCCCAAGGCAGGTATATGTATACTTACAGTCTGACTATCATCTGCAATATTATAAGGGTTCAGTGATGACAGATTACAACAAGTTCATGTTGTCCCGTATTCTGTTAAGAAAGTAGTAGTCTTGTATAAAACTCTTTTTGTGATAGTGGGTGTGGGTGTGGGGGGCAGACTATAAATATATAATACAAGTTTTTAAGTTACCAGGGTCCACAAACACTAAAAGTGAGAAAGAAATGCCCATCTTGTTAATGACGACTTATTGTGGAGTTCAGACATATCCGTACAAACTATTCTATTACGTAACCCTCATCTACGGTGGCTTCCATGTTGGTCTGCACTTTTCGGCCATATACTATAGCTTGTCCAGTAGAAAAACATGGTGTCAGTGTGTTTCACTTGTAAAACTTTATTGTTTTGCCAGTTACCATGCTGCACAATACCAGCGCCATTTAGGACATGAAAATACACCTCTACACATATTGACCATTTGGGTTTCAACATGAATAGAACCATAGACCTTGTTGTGAAGAGAATAACAAGAAATGTTCACATAAATGTGTTTTTTTTTGCAAGAACCATATTTCTGTATACATCTGTTGGGCCTTGTTCACATAGTGGACTTCGTGGATTCGACGAGGAAGCGAATTCCACATCAAATCTACATACCATTCATTTTAATGGGAATCCACGCTGCAGTCTATAGGACATGGAGAAGAGACGTGTCCCTTGACGCTGACTCAGTGTTGTGTCTGTGGTTGGATTATCCCCATTGCTAGAATGCAAAAATCCACATCCAGTTTTCACCAACATGGATTTGGCTGCGTGCATATGGCCCTCTTGTGCAAACAAAGGATTATTCCCATTTTAGCAAGAAGTCCCCTATTTGGGGTTAGGGGATAACTTGCTGATCAGTGGGAGTCTCACAGGTAAGAACCCGTACTGATCACAGCCCTAGCATATTCTGAAGTGAGAGTTGGACCACCAAAGATAGGCAAGGTTCAAGCACTTGCCTATCTCCGAAACACCCATTCAAGTGAATGGAACAGAGACATACATGCTGGATCAGTGGCGGTCCCAGCGGTCAGACCCCCACCAATCAGCAAGTTATACCATATCCTGTATGTAGGAGACAACTTGCTGAGCTGGAAATAACCCTTTAACATCTAGGGTCTAGTCACATGGCAGACTTGTAGCAGAAACATCTGTGCCTGTTGTGTTCATCTGAATAGAGTACGCCGAAATGACCCCATCCAGACGTATGGATTGTTCAGTCGTAACCATTTCTAGATCAAATCTTCACGGGAACATAAATCTGAAGAGTTAACAACCCACATAAGTGGACTATACCTTTATAATCAGAGCAGAGCTGTTTGAAGCTGGAGTGATCATCAAGAAATACGGATGTCTAGCTATACATCGTGGCTACGGGTCTGGGTGCAGAACGGAGGAATGTATATTACAGGATTCTGGAGTATTCAACAAATTGTTCCAAAGTTACTAAAACTGAATATTCATGACATTAAACAGAACCAGGGAGGTAGATAAGAAAAGGCAAGATGAAATTCTTAATGCCAAGCTAGATGGTTAAATCCATTACTATATGATATTGTCACTTAGTAGTATACATAGTAGTCAATTACACCATCAATAATGCCCACACCATGCATCATGACAACACGGACAACAGGGAGCCTCAGTCAAAGCACTTTTGGCTTAATAGTGAATCATGTCTTCTCTGTTGTGGCTTCTACAGTGCAGCAATTAATTCACAACTTGTGAACTAATAATCTATCAGCCCAACACTCCAATAGGAGCAAATTATGATAGCAGTTTCCCCATTATTAACCCCGAACCGTGCAAAAAGAACCCAGAAAACCCTTTATAGGGTATAATAGTATATAATCTATTCTCTTTATCTCATCCGCTTTGATATGGTACCTAAAACAGCTTCATACTATTGTCTGACAAAGTGCCGAGCCTTCAAAGGCACCACGTCCAGTAGTGCCGGTGTGCTTATTCTGACCGCCATCATATCCTTCACATTGAGGTCATCTGTTCAGGCTCTTGTTGACATTGCAAGAAAAAAGGAGGAAACCAGCTGGTCATCAGATTAATCCAAACCCGATGCGCAGAAGCGTGTATGCAGAACTGAAAAACACAAAAAAAACTGTCCAGCACCAAAAGGGTTAACTCATTACTAGGATTGAGAAAACAAAAATCACCATAAAACCAGATGGATACTTATAGGTTTCGAAATGCATCCTCAATCATAAAAGGGTCATTTTAAGATTTACTTCCATCACCAATCCACAGGTTGTGTATTAAGTTTGATCGGTGGGGGAAAGGGGGGTTCCATAGCAGAGACCCCCCACACCACCATGGATTCCAAGAATGGAGGTCCAGTGTCCCCCTTTTCAACTACACCCACAGCGCTGCTCCCCCATTCATCTACAATGGGACTGCCAGAAATATTCGAGGGATTGTATTTGGCCATTGTCATCAACCCCATTAAATGAATGACTCAGAACCGTGCATGCTTAGCAGTCACTCCATTCAATCTCCAGGTCACTGTTGGGGGGCGGGTGTCTGTGTGCATTGAATAGGAGAGAGCGACATGGGATCCCAGGTCTCGGGATTAGTCAGACCCACACTGATCAAACTTTATCACTTATCCATGGGGATAAGTGCTAAAAGTCAATCCTGTAAATACCCCTTTAAAGGATAGTGTCCCTGAAACATGAACTTTTTTTTCCCAACAAGATTTTGAGGTTTACATTAAAACAGCAACAAGTTCTGCCTTGTGACGCTGGACAACATGTTTTTTTCTGTTCTTCATGGCAACATCTGAATAATAAGTCATGTTAAACTTGCAATGATATGTGAGCACACGGGTCTGAACTCGGGCGCTCTAGAAACTTTAGCAAAACCAATAGATGACACTGATCTCCACCTGTCAACGACCCAATTTATAGAAAACCCAAAAGTGGATCCATCGCCCCCCAATAATCCTGCATGAACGCTGCCTGTTAGGTGACCAGAATTTTCACTTCGTTTTAACATTTGGCATAAGAATTATTTGCAACTCAAAGTTACTAAGTTACTAGAAAAACCTAATGAAAACCAAACAGCACCCCCCAACCCAAAAAAGTGCATCATACCTTCATTCTTACAGGCTCTATGCATTGGCACTAATGCTAATGACGTTACAGCATTTCAGCCTCTGAAGTAAGTGATCGTGTGGCAGCAGAGTATCACAATGGATTTCCATGTTCATGCTACCGAGATGCCAAGGAGTGCCGCTCAGACCTTCATTAGAAGCCTCTCTCGCATGTTGGCATGCATATGGACCTGGAAGTGCATAGTCATACTCAAGTAATCTATGCCATGATCAGTAACCCTTTCCTTGTCAGCAAAGCATTGGTTATTCCCTGCAACATAAAAAGAGATCACCGGAAAGACATGTAAACATGCAATGGGTCATAAAACAGCTGCACTGACATAGAACCGGTCAGAGTATCACTGTCGGAATACCACTTGGTGGAAGGCCCTCGCCACCAGCAATCTCCTGAGAAACAAATTCCCTTAGCGACAGCCCAAAAAAAGGGCATCACCCATCCTACCGAGCAAACTAGTTTCACTGGGTTTCTTCAAGACTCCCTTTGGTTAGTGGTCAATCTCATTTCCAGTGGATCCACAAAAGGGAGAAAATGAACAAAGCAAAAACAAATTTTAAATGAAGACTTCAAGCTGCTGAAGAGAATCGTTACCAATTTTCACCATTACTTCCCTTACCATTCACCTCAGCTATATGGGTTTTTAATTAAGTAGCCAAACCGTTGGGGGTTTTCCATGATAAATTTAGGGGCATACATGTGCTCATGGGGGTCAGCTGCTGGATACTCTTGCTTGGTTCCATCAAACCAACCCCCAGTCTTTATAAGCCATCTGATGTAGTTTAAGTCTCTTTTGTCTTCATAGTCACCCCATCTTGGAAAATCCCCGTTCTGTGCAGAAATCAGTTTAAAATGTATTCCTTCTGGCGGAAAACACCAGGAGCAGTGCCATCCAGCAAAGTGTAAGGGGCTTCCCACAGACCACTGAACTAAAATGTGCCCAGTTTTATTTTCATACTGACGGAAGTTGGGCATCGTGTAATACTCCCGACGGCGCAGACGGATACCGTCTGTGCCATAAACAGTACGAAGCATCCCAATGGTGCAACCAGATATTACTTCCAAGGTCCCCGGCTGCTTCCAAAAGAAGCCATAGAGTGATTTGCGCATATGGAAAGCGATGGGCTCTGTCCACCCATCATAAAGCTTAAGAAAAAGCACTCCTTCCCTGCTAGGGATCTCATCTGCATCATCTATGATGAAAAGGTCATCATCTCGCAAGTTGCGCAGTCGAGCAATTCCATTGTGAGTCAAAAATGTCCTCAGATAGTCATCTGCTATCCACCCATCTTGTTTCCCACCTTCAGGGAAATGGTCCAGGAACACATAGACCACTTTGGATTTAATGTAGTGGAACGTTCCATTGAGAAGCATTTGGCGGAATACGAGAGGACGCGCCTCCCCATATGCTGTAAAGTTTGATTCACATATTAAGAAAACATCCACAGTCCCCTCCAGCTCCCGGAAGCGAGTCTCCAGCAGATCAAACTCATGATTTATATTGATGGCATTGATAACCCGACGTGGTTTTAACCGTGGTGTCAATCGATCCTTTGTAGGAAGATTGGAGTGTTGGACAACGGTTGGCACCCCACAACTAGGTCCATGCCAGCCGGGTAAACAAACACATTCCACCCATTTTCTCCGTTTCTGTGTTTGCTGTTGTGACTGTCGAGAAACACTTGGTAAAATTTTACGTGGAGAGGATCGCTCTGGCTTCTCAGAAGGCAGTCGGTCTACGGACTTTGTTCCTGGTTTGAAACATAAACCACCAGATTTAGTCCTCACGAAATACTCTGTTGCATCTTCTTGTAAAACAAATTCCTTCAGGTGTAATTCATCAGTGTTAATGCCTTGACTATGTCCTGAAGGAGGAGGTCTGGGCTGCTGAACAGCAGCCTCCGGAGGCCGATAGTAGCCAGGGGTGCGGAGGACCTGGGTGCCATCATCTGTCCTTTCTACATGTTGAGGTATCAAAGGCCGGGACTCCCAAAAGAAGCCGGAAATTAAACTGGGACTAAGAGAGACCAAGTCCTTTGACAGTGAGACATAAGACAGGGCTTTCAGAAAGTGAAGAACTGAGATTACACACAGTCCAGCCATGCAAAGGAGCAGGAACATCTTGTGCCACCTCATCTTCATCCTAAGAAAGTACAAGAAACAACAATCAGTAATCACATCAGAAGCATTTGTACTACCCAGTTTTAACAGATCTAGATTGACATGATGTTCGCTACACGAACATAAAATGGGTGCATTCGCATTTATGAGGTTTCCCTGCATAGTACCGTGTTGTGATGCTATACAGGGGGGAAAAAAAAATAAAAATTGCAACAGCTCTTTTGTTTTTGCGATATCGCCCATTGTTTTCAATGGGTCCAGTGGCAGCAGCGCTGGCCCGATTGAAAACAATGGGAGAACACTGTGATCCTGTGCCACAGCTGTGACAGCCGTGCCGGGGAACTCCTTCAGCCCCGTAGGGACGCAAGGCCATTTCCATGTTAAAATGCCTCCCAGCCAAAGGTCTCCACATGGACTGAGAGGGTGATATGGGGCCGTGATTCACAATCAGATATCACCCTCGCCAGTGTGAAGGACCCTGACTCTCCCTAGTGGAGCTGTTGGCTGAAGCACAATAGCACCGCTAGACGTAACAGAGGATCTCTAACCTGGTCTGACAGGTCACTCACTGTATTAAGAAAAAGCCTGTAGGCCATTTTATATTAGATTAGTGTTTATTATTAAGCACTACTAGGTTATGGATGAGCTAACATGGCTTTTGTTTCCTTAAGGAAATGTATAAAAAAAAAGGATTAAATTGTCACTATCATTTCTATAAACTTTGCCTAAATCAATAGTACAGGTGAATAACAGAAACTTTGTAATATGAATTATTAGAGAAAAGCTTCTTCCTTCTACTCCCATTCCTCTAAAATGGTTCACTCAGACTGAATTCTCTAATAAATCTGTTTTAGCCTCCTAAGATGGAATGCCAGCTCAAAATACATGCTAGCCATAATAGTCTATAGACAGAAAAGGGCCGAGGGAGGAGGAAGGGGAGCAGGCAAAACAAAAACCACACACACAGAGATGGACTACTGCAGTGAATAATGTTTTACATCGCACCCCAAGTGCTTTATTCACAGCAATACATCTTTATACTGTCCTATATGATGCTGCTACAGAGTCAGAGAACAAATCTTTTGTTTTCTCCATGTGCAGTCTATGGGAGACATCAGTGAAGCTAGGCCACACTCACCAGCTCAGGGAAAACGGAAAATTATAAATTCAGAGGAAAATGAAAAAAAAAAAACTTTTTGAAAAGCGCCATATGCAAAACATATAATGGCCATAAATAGTGTTCTTCCTCATGTACGCACGGCAGCTTCTTCTGAAAGGTCATCTGAAAAAACAGGAACTCTTTAAATCAGGTTTCTATTACTGGGAAATAAAAGGTTATGAATGATCTATTGAAATATTCTAGTTTTCGCATTGGCCACTAGAGTAGGCACAGTAGCCCGATGCCTAAGGTGCTTTTATACAGGATCATCACTCAATCTCAAGCATAAATATTCAATGCGTTCTCTGCCCAGTGTAAACATGCTCAACCATCAAACGGAGAATTAAATACTCATCTGTTGATAACAATTTTTATGTGGACATAAAAATTAAGGCTTGCTGGCAGCACAAGCCCTCGTGTAAACAGACGATGTGCTGACATCAATAATGTAGAGTGGATGAAAGGAGAACGAACAATTGTAGAAATGATCATTCATCATATCCCCTCAAGATCATTGCTACAGAAATGAAAGGAAACTCGCTCTGACCAACTTTCTAGAAGACTCAAACAGACAATGAATCTCAGGCCCCGCCAGCATTGGAGAGCGCACATTGCACGCGGTTATGTGGTGCAGAGTGCTAAGGCAGCAGAAATGCAGTCCTAAGCTCTCACTCACGACCTGAAGGTTGGTAAAAGGAGTACCCAGCTTGCTGGGGGGTAAAAAGATGACTGGGGAAGGCAATGGCAAAAACAGTCTGCCAAGAAAACACCATGATGCAACGTCACCCTAGGTGTCAGTCATGACTCGGTGCTTGCATCAGGGAACTTTACCTTTTACCTCATCTGTGAATACAGACCAGAATAGGACTTGCAGGTTTTTGTTTTTCACACGGACCATCGATCAGTGTGAAAAGTCACCCATGTGAACAGCCTCCTAGGCTATAATGGGTATGCGTACTGTTTGTGGAAAACGAGGACAGCACACCGACATAAAATAGTCCCTCCTGAATAAAGCCTAATGCTGATTGGCGCTCGTTATGGGCATTTTATCTGCTCGTGTAAAATGGAGCCCTCAAGAGAAACAGCGAATTTGGGATATACCCATCCTGTGAACATGCGGTACCTGTTTTCTGTAGCTTTGCTGTGTAGACTGGAACAGAATTAGCAGTCACCTCCTTATCAATAACGGGTGAGCAGATTAATGATGACGTGAATGCAAAATATTGAAGGCCTCCATAAAGCAGGATAGATTAACTATCCAGAGATATGGTCATGCATGTGGTTCCACTGATCTCTTGGTATGGAAGACTACCCAATCACTTCTAGGAGACTAACCATTCTTTGTTCATTACAGATACCTTTACATGGGACGACTGTCGGACAATAAGTACCCCACAGCTGCCCCACGGACTATCGCCCAACTATCACTCCTCTGCTTTGAAGTCCTTTTAGACGAACGGATTATCGTTTCAACTAGTGATGTAATCATTGGCTCATTCACTCTTGTGCTGCCTCTTTATACAGGCAGATACATTATTGGTTTGTTCAAACGAGAATCAGTGTCTTGCATTCGCTGTATAAGTGACTGAGAACAACTGAATGGGCGCTGATTGACTGTTCTTGATGATTGTATTTCCCATGCCGTTGCTTAGCAATGATGCGGGTACTGGCAGCCCAAACGCAATGTTAAATTGTGTATGAGCTGCAGGTCGGACGCCTCCATTGACATCAATGGAGACCATCCATGTGAATTCCACAGTAAAATAGAACATGCTGTGATTTTTCTTCTATTCGCAGAATACACAAGTCGCATCCGCAAGTGTGAAGGAGAACAAAAAATAAATGAAAAATGCATGCCTTTCAAGGTCTGTGCTTTACCATGGAAAGTCAGCATGGACGCCGATCATGGAATCTGCTATACAAATCCAATCGTGTGAGACTATTGCTTCTGTAGAAGGCCAGTAGTTCCGTGAATGTAGGAGGGGCAGGCCATTACAACAAAGAGACTCCAGTGCGGCCACTTCCAGTAAAATGTTCAGAAGATAAAACTACCGTATATACTCGAGTATTAGCCGACCCGAGTATAAGCCGAGTCAATAAGTTTTGCCACAAGAAAACTGGTAAAACATATTGACTCGAGTATAAGCCTAGCTATACTCGAGTATATACTAGGTAAAGAAAAAATGCAATACTCACCTCCCAGCCAGCGTCTGTGTCCCCAGCGCGATGGTCTCCCCGGCGGTGCGGCAAACTGCTTGAGAACTCTCCCTGCTGTCATCTCCCTGCTCGGCTTTGAATTCCCCCGCCGTCAGCGCTGTGATTGGATCGAGCACCAGCCAATCACAGCCGGTGCTCGATAAACGAATCACAGCCATTCAGTGATGTCATCCACTGAATGGCTGTGAATGATCGAGCGCCGGCTGTGATTGGCTGGTGCTCGATCCAATCACAGCGCTTACCTACACAGCGCTGACGGCGGGGGAATTCAAAGTTGAGCAGAGAGATGACAGCGGGGAGAATTCTCAAGCAGCTTGCCGCACCGCCGGGGAGACCATCGCGCTGGGGACACAGACACAGGCTGGGAGGTGAGTATTACGGGTTTTTTGTTGTTTTTTTTTTACCTCACTCGAGTATAAGCCGAGGGGGGCTTTATCAGCATAAAAAAAAATGTGCTGAAAAACTCTGCTTATACTTAAGTATATATGGTAAATACATTTCTCTTCTGCAGCCTTACATCTAGTTAGTTAATGAAACTAATATTAAATACAAGACATCCCATATAAGGCTTTCTTATATGAAGAATAAGCCTCAGCGTCTAATACTTGAATTGTGACTTACAATAAATAGTTAAGGTTGCACAGAGGTGTAATAAATCTTGAAATATGACAGTAACAGAATAGTCTCAGCCATTGGCCTCTCCGTTGTTTTCTGATATGTTATTTAAGCTGCACCAACATTTTACACCGAGGCGTCCCCACATCAGACCTGGTCCCTGCGGGACTCGGACTCTGCAGCGCGCTCACACATTACCACCGGTTTCTTGTAGTAAAACCATTAGACTTTGGCTAGGAGAAAATCCATATTTGTTAGCGGTTGCATGAGCCCATCACATGGACTTATGGCACGAATGTCAAGGCAGCTATAACCCAGTAATTGTGAGACTTATGTCATATTCGTCAGAAACAGGAACCCAACATGCTATCTAGAAGCAGAAGAAGAAAGTTCACTTCTGTTAATGTACAACACTAAATATGCTTCCCATACAGCAGTAAAAGGTCTAATTGCTCATCCACTCCGCATACAGCTACAAGAACACAGAATGTTACTTTTCATGCCCAAAGTGTTTCTATGTTGTACTTTGGCTGTATTAAAGTTCTTCTACATATGAAATTATGGAGTAAATCCTTCAATCCAAATAACCATTTTCCCAATCTTATGACAAACCTCCCATAGAAGTGCCAGGCAGAACAAAAGCCCTTCACACAGTAGAAGTAATGCCACCCTATACCCGCAGGCGTGACATGCATTACCGGTCCAAATGGGAAAAACTGCCAAAGGGGCGTCTGTCACAGATAAATAAGATAGGTCTACAAAGGGTTAACCTAGTGGTTGCCACCATTGACCGCTCCTGCTACACCGAACCAAGAACCAGAGTTTGATTTGAGGTAAAGGCAGGCAATTATAAAATATAGATGGCATCCAGTTAAAAGGACCAGTCAGCCATTCTCTGCTAATCAGCACCCTCCGTGGAGTTGTTGGGGGCGGTCAGGATTCAAAGCTTGGAGGGAACAACAAATACCAAATAACAGAGGCCCACCAATAAAATGCACATTTGCCTTGACACACTGTGCAAGAGGCAAGAAACATGAGTGACTGCTCTGAGGAACAAGAGAACTAAATGGGGAAAAAAATCTATCAGTCTGACCACATTTCTGTCAACAGCAGTTCTCAAATAATCAGCCGGCCAAGCAACATCTATTGTTCTAGCAAGATTTAGTAGCAAAGTTGGTAATTAATTGACAGAACTATTCAGCTCTACGAATAATGTGTGGATTACATAGTAAGGGCTTATTTACACGAGCGTATATCGGCCGGTGTATTCACGGCCGTCCGAAATACGCTTCCGTCTGAGCAGTGCCCCCTTCCTTTCCACTCACTTCCTCTCTGAGTGGTTTGCAATGGGGGTGGGGAAGATGGGGGCAGGGCTAAGCTCATGCCCCTCCCCTTGTCCATAGCCAACAATGGGAGTAGGCAGGACAGAGCAGAGCTTAGCTCTGCCCCCTCCCATTGCAAACGCCAGACTGGAGGAGAGAGGCAGAGAGCCGGTGAGGGGGAGGGACGGGGGAAACTTCTTAGGTAGAAGTGTATATCAGCCGGCCATGAAAACTCCAATCTGAGAGTCAAAATAAATCCCCAGCTCACCGAACCTTCCGAAGTAATTATTGATTATAACATATAATATTGTATCGCTCAAAGACGTCCAGGCTTCTCTTGTACTTTTATCGAGTTCGTCATCACCATATCCTCAGACAGAGAGTTCCATAGTCTCACTGCTATTACAGTAAAGAACCCCCTTCTATGTGGTGTAGAAACCTTCTTTTCTCTAGATGTAGAGGGCGCCTCCTTGTAACATTCATAGTCCTGGGTATAAAAAGATCATTGGAAAGATCTCTGTATTGTCCCCTGATATATTTATATATAGTTATTAGAGCGCCCCCTTGTTACAATCCTAGGTATAAATAGATGATGGAAGAGATCTCTGTATTGTCCCTGATATAGCTATACATAGTTATTAGAGCGCCTCCTTGTTACAATCCTAGGTATAAATAGATGATGGAAGAGATCTCTATATTGTCCCTGATATGGCTATACAGTTATTAGGTCGCCCCTCAGCCATCTTTTGCTAAGCTAAACCTCTCTGGGTATTGTAGTCCATTTATTACTTTTTTGCTAAATAGAAATAAATAGACCCCCACAAACCATCCAGTCTACCTTTATATTATGAATTGTTAGCATCGGATTGTGTTAAGTGTAAAATACAACTGTTCTTACAAGACCCCTTAAAACCCAAAAGTAAAAAAATCCTACAAGTCTAAAGGCCATTTTCATACAGCGATTATCACTCAAAATTCGTTAAAACGATGGCATATGAGAGATAATTGTTGCGTGTAAAATGTTACCATCGTGCAATTTTCGCCTAAACGATGATTTTTAGGTAAATTTAAAAACCATCGTTCAGACCGCACGCTGTGTTTTCCATGGAAGCAGGAGATAACATTGTATTCTCTCTGCAGCCCCTGCCAGAAAACAGACTGTAGGCTGTGTTTTGCACAGGAGCATCTGATTAAACTATATTCATGCCAGCAGCCCATGAAGAACAAAGGAGCTGATTGCAGAGCTCAGACCACCTGCTGAGTTCTGCAAGCAGCTCCTGGAGGCTCATTTGCACACAAATGTAGCTGATAAAGTACTAATGGGCATTTGCGCTCATTAGTACTTTATGCAAAATGATCTCTAGAACGGTCAATCTTTCAATCGTTTGAAAGATTGTTTTTGTGTGTAAATGAGCCTTAAAAAAATGTGTGATAGCCTCACTGAGTGATCGGGACGCCTCACTTCCGCTCAGTAATCCCTTGGAAAAGCAATACTGTCAACATGTAGGGAACCTTAAGCAATGGAAAGGGAAGGATAAGAAGTCCTACAGCAAATACAATGAGGATTTAGAGGAGCCTTAAGGCAGAAGTCTGATGATTAGTGTTACCACTAATCAGTCTGTATTTCAGATCATTTGCCTTTGTTTACAGCAAGAAAACAAACCCTGTAGAGATATGTGGGAACCGAGCGCAGTATTCTCCTGGATACATGTAACACAGCCATGCAACAAGCTGCAGAAGCGGAAGTCATGATGAACCCAACCAAGTACTGCGTCTGCAGTTATAGAATGGCCTACAAGAATAGTTCGCTCAGCCAAGTATAGTAATGGTATTTCTATGAGACTACATGCACGAGAGAAAATCTCGTGGGTGTTTTGTGTGTGGCAAGACGTGCAAATATAACGCTTTGCACATGGTTTTCAATGGGACCCTTGAAGACATCACATGGCACTTGCATACCGTGCTATGTGTATGCAGGTGTGAGGTGAGGCTTCCCATTGAAATCAAACAATTGGAAACACTTGCAATACTCTACATTTTGTGAAACAAGCGCCTGACTATTGCAGTTTCACAGAATGAAAAACGCATGGCATCTGCGTGTAAAATGTAAAAAACTCACCCGTGTGAATGTAGCGAAGGCTAGTTTTACACAAACATAATACCGCTGCATTCCTGCCCCCATAATACGGTATGTGTCCCAGGCTCAACTACAGCGTTTACTGACCGAAACTATCACCATTATCACCGGTGGACAGGCAGCCTTAATCAATAAACGTCTGTCTTTTATTCTACGCCTATACTGTGAAAGTCTTTCAAATTTTGTTATATAGACTTCCTTGCCGCCTCAGTGAGCGTTCCATATTCAATGTATGTCGTGTGATGCAGTATGTAGTCTAACAACATGAACCACGAAACTAGCAAGAATAGTCTACTGACCCATAAGTCTATCGGTGCTTGAAAGGGTTGTAGTATGAAAAATATTGTTTAGCATCAAATCCAACCCATCATTATAAACATTTTTATATTTACTTATGAAGGTTTCCATCCCCAGATGATCCAGGACTAATATTAGAATAGCGCCACCTGCTGTTTCTGTTCTGTGTCCATCTCAGTAATTGCTCCACTGTGTATGTGGAGGGATCTCTGGTGCGGTGAGCAGCTACCTCTGAAGTTGCTGCGTCTTCTCTGATGTCAGAAGAGATGAGGAACAAGTGATGAGAGCAAGACGAGCAGAGAAGAAAAAATGAGTAGCTGTGATCACCTTGGCACCTTTATTGAGGTGGACCGGCCTAGGGCTGCATGATTTGACCCAAATTTTTTATTTTTTTTCCTCTTAAGTGTTCTTGACCATGAGGCTCCCCGATTCTGCTAGAGAGTAAAGCAAGAATACTTGTATCTGGATGAAGCTTTGCTCAAGAATGGGCAGAGGCCCGCGGCGGCGGGGGGATGGCCAGGACACATGCGGTGGTGCCGAACAAGCTGGGTTCGGATGCATTCCTGCCGCACCAGCACAGCAGATTACTAAGAGGCTGAAAAACTGCCTGTGCTGCTACGTTTCCATTAGTGCGACTGATCCACCAGAGTACGTAGCAGAGAGAACACCCCAAAGTTGTAGGTTCGGCCCGTTCGTTTGAACTTCCTCCTCTTAGAGAGCCACAATGTTAAGGGACTATTAAAAGATAACTTTATGATTCTGGTAGAAACAAAGTTACCAAGTCGGCAAACAGCAAATTAATAAAATTTAAATTTTGATTAATCAGCCTGCCCTAGACCAGACACAGAAAGGCTCAAAGAAAAACAGCAGATGGCGCTATTCTAACATCAGCCCTAAAAAAATTGGCCAATAGTATATCTCCCCTAAAGGCATTGTAACACGCAACAATTATCACTCAAAACTAATTAAAATGGCCGACAGTGAGCGATAACTGTTACAAGTAAACGCGGGCAGTCATGCACTATTCGTTCACTTGTTGTTTAGTCCATTTGAATGGAAATCTTTCAGTATTTTAAGCGGCTTGACAACTAAACAATGCACTCATTGTGTTTGCCTTGCCTACAAAATCAGTACATTGTTTACTCTGCAGAGAGAAGCAGGAATCCTGATGGCCAGATAATCCCTCGCATAAACACACACCCACCTGAGCAAACAACTAGTTCTCCCTCTAGAAAGTTTACGTTAGCTAATAAGGTAAATAGAGCCATTATCTGTATGTGTAATCAATTTGTTCAGTTGCGTGTTCCATTACCATATGTCATAGTCTTAATTACCAAAACAGATTAGTATAACATACAAGTCACCTGATGGAGACATCACCCATTCACTTTACATTATGACAGTTGTTCCCAAGAGTCACGGAATCCACAAGAGGATTTGGACTAATTGCATTTCTTGCCCACAAATACGAGGTGGTTGAGGATGCATTGCATAAACTGCTTAGCCCAATTCCACCTATTCGGTATGTGCTTTTTTCATTTTTGTTGCACCGGTTGTAGAACTTTGCATTTCTCCTTGTTAAATACCATTCTGTTGCCTCCCACTGTTCAAGCTTTTCTAGATCTAAGTTCTGATCAAGCTTTTCTCATGCACACAGGATAAAATAGTTGGCCAATATAAGAGAGTTTGACTATTTTGGCTAGTTTTAAATTTATACAGGAATGATCGTTTGCAGTGGCCGACATCAGCCTACGGTCTGCTAAAACAGTCATGTTGACATTTTTCCTCCATTGTTGGCTGAAACGTAATGTGTATGGTATAATCATCAATAAGCAATTGCATATTTTTAAAAAGTTATATATATAATATATTTGAACATCCACAATAATTAAGAACAAAAACAGTCATATGGTTGAAATCTTGTTTTAAACTTGGACGAAGATGTAGTAGGTGCCCAGCGGCGGGCGTGGGTCTGCCAGGGCGGGTGGAATGAGCTATTGAAGTCTGGACATCATCACGCACAGTTTTTGTGAACTAGAGACAAACTCTGATGAAATTACTCTTATAAAGGATCTTGACAGGAAACAGACGGCTAAAACTCTGCAGGGAGTTCAATAAAAAAAAAGCATGGGAGAAATCATGTATTGGTGTAGCTGAAAACAAAGCGATGCATATGCTAAGGCAGCCGTGAGATAAAGGCATGCGGGGAATATCACCACCCTCCGTCGCAGAAGAGCCCGAGAAAGTGGCCTTTAGTCTTGCTGGGAAGGAATGCGTCCAACATGCAGTTAATTTAATATACAGAACAAAGTTCAAATAACCCTTCCTGTTCCCTTTAAGACAATCTATAATTTCCACAGAACTAGGAGATCTGGTAATAAATCTCATTGCCTCCTCTAAACATCTCATTACTAATGCAGCTCAGGCCTTATCTTCACAAAACCCATTGCAGCTCATCCATTTGTTGAAGTATACAGCCATCAGGACATCAAGTGCAGCCGACGGCACACTGAAGCTCATGAGAGGCGTGTAGACATACAGTACAGTGGTTTGTTCACTTGAATGGTACGGAGTTGCAGTACCAGGCATGGCCACTACACAAGTTACAGAGCCAAGCCTGTGGCCCCTTCACTTGTCTGATCATTGGGGGTGCTGGCAGTCCAACACCCACTGCTCGGATATTGGTGGTCTATCCTGTAAAAGTTCCTTAATGTAACATTAATCATACCTGGGTTAGGAGGGGTATCATCTCTCCTTAAGGAGAGCACCTAGGAGATGAGGGAGGAGACTTATAAGGCCATGCATGACTTCTGGGAAATGTCGCTGTCAATTCTGACAATGGCATTTAAATCCTCTGAATGTTCAGAGGTCCCATACAGCCCCCTACAATGAGATCACAGGGAGCCATGTGGGTGTCATGGCAGCTGGGGGCCCCTTTTTGCCCTATTTGTAATAAAAGAATCTAAAAAATAAAACAAAAATACATATTTGGTATTGCTCCATCCGTAAAAGTTCGATCTATCAAAGTAACGCATTATTTACCCGGCACGATGAACGTAGTCAGATTTTTAAAAAGCCAGAAATGCACTTTTTTTTTGTCACCCCGCCTCCAAGAAAAAAAATGCTATAAAAAGCGATCAAAAAGTCGTAGGTATTCAATAATGGAACCAACGCAAACTACAGGACATCCCGCAAAACAAAAATGAGCCCTTGCACAAGTATGTCGATGGAAAAATAAAAAAAGTTATTGCACACAGAAGTTGGTGGCAGAAAATCATTTAAAAAAATTAAATATATCTTTGAAAAAAAAAAAAAAAAAAGTAGTACAGCAAATAAAATTATATATATCTAAAAATTTGGTATTGTAGTATTCGTACTACAATAATAAAGTTAAAGAATAAAAAAATAGAATAAAGTTATGACGTTTTTGTTGCAATTTGTGCGCCGTAGAAACAAGACGCACCGAGAGATGGCAGAATTTCATTTTTTTCCTCATTTCTCTCCACTTAGAATTTTTTAAAAGTTTTTCAGTACATTAAATAGTACCATTGAAAAACACAACTTGTCCCGCAAAAAACAAGCCCTCATAAAGCTACATCGATAAATAAAAGAAGTTACGATTTTTAAAAAGGAAGGGGGGGGGGGGGGAAGAAAATGGAAAAACAGGAAAAAAAAAAGGCTTGGTCACTAAGGGGTTAAGCCATTTCTGTGCATGATCTACTCTTTAGCAAGTTATATCTACTGCCACCATGAAGCCAAGGCTGAGCTGAACCTAGAGGCCGGGAGCTGAAATCCTAGATATTTGCTCTTGGGTGACGGTTGATGAAAGTATGGCACAGAGGCTATATAGTAACTGCAGCTGGAGATGAAGATTTCCCTGACCCAATCAGATGCATACATGTGGGGACGCCGCCGAGCGCTATCCTACTTAATCCTTTAAGAGAAATCAAACTCCGCAGTTCAATAAGAGGAGGCCAAAAGTGTGTGGACAGAAGCTGTCGCATTGTTTTCCCACACCTTTCAGCAGGTCATACAAAGTACATTACTCAGCAGGTGGAGCCCAAGACAAAAGCATCAAGAGGACGCTCTAATAAAATACTCCTACGTGGATGAAGACCTCTTTATAGCCGAGCCCAGGAGTGCGCCGTGGGTGGCGGCTGAAATTATGTTCGTAACTCTAAAGGCGATAACCCAACAACATCAGACTAAGGGCTTATTCACACAGGCGAGAGTCTGGCGCGAGTTTTGTGCGTTGTGAGACACACGACTATGAACTCCATTCTTTCGAATCAACTTATTTGCGTGTTTTTTTCCCACTGTAGCGATAATGCAAAAATTTAAAAACAAGCGAAAAAAAAAAAAAAAGCCGCAGCATGTTCTATCTTTCGGAGTTTATTCAGAACGCCTCGCCCATCGTTTTGAGTGGGACCTTAAAAGACACTGCATGGCTCTCTCAGGCTGTGCGATGCATACATGCAAGAGCAATTGTTTCCCACTGAAATCAACAGAAACACTTGCATTCCTTTGACACAAATGAAGGACACGCCTGAGGATCGCAATTTCACATCAGTGATGCAAGGCGTTTTCAAATAAAAAACACCTCACTTCGGCGTGAAAACGGCATGTTGACAAACGTGATATTGGACGGAGGTTCCCGTCCCAATATTGTGTTTACCCATGTGAATGTAGCCTAAAGAATGAGTGACCCCTCTCCGTGTATTAGAACCCTCAGAACAGCGCAGGCGGTTCAATGATGTCATCACGCTGCTTGCATCTTGGGAGGAGCTGCTGAATAGCGAATCGAGTGACTAGTACTTCCATCCATCCATCAGTTAAGGACTGCAACTAAATGTGGGGCTTAGAGCCGGCATGCTGCTATTCCAACTGGGTCGGTGAACCAGCCAAATTGCATCCATGCACATGTACGTTTTTTTCCGTTCACTAATATAGTACAGTAACGCCCAAACACCTGTATGGGCATAAAACACTGTAAGCATGAGGTGCAAGGAAAAGCCAATAAGCATCACAAGACTCATTGATGAAGGAAACCAAAGTGAATAATAAAAAAAACCCTGCGCTCAGAGGTCCAGCCCAACACTCTGAAATAACATATATGGATGCAGAACATCGCAGGAAATAGTCACTTACTTTTGAAGAGGGTGGGGTGGGGGTGAAGAGTTATAGGAAAATCCCAAAAGACACCCCCTACAGTCAGATGACATATACAGCCAGTGTCAGCAGACCAAGGAAGAGTCGATGCCGCTCGCTCTTCTCGCTTGTAAGACTCAATGACAGCTAAGAGTCGTTTCACCATGTTTATCTTTCACATACAGTTGTCATGACTTACAACAAGTTCAAAGATCAAACACAATATGAGGTTTAATCTAAGAGGGAAGATAACAGGAGAGGCTTCCATTTACCAGCACATTGTTTGCCTGTCTTGTGTAGAGGATGAGGTCAGCTGTTACATTCTAGAATTAATTAACCATCGGGCAGGTAGATGGCACAGTGCGCCATAGTGTTCTCATGAGGGGCTCGGAAATAAGATACATCGCGGACCGAGGTGAATGCACTCCAGCGGTAGGAACAAGGAGAAATGTTAAGAATGAGGCAATCAACTAACTGAATTCACATAAGAAATTTTACATTTTGCAGAAAATTCCATTCCTGTGAACCGTCTTACATTCTTCCTGGAAAATCTGCTGAGATAACATTACCAAGTATTTTTCTTCATTTTTCTGCTGGGTGTGTTAATTTATCGCTTCATTTAGACCCCAGGCCTATCTAGTAAAACGGACCCAGACGCTGAAAGTAGCTTGTTCTGCATCTATAAGGGTACACGCGAGTCACGCTCGACCTGCTCAGGCACTCCGTACAGGACACTGCACATCTGCATGTCCTATTCTCGCACACTCACCCGTGTAAACACACATTAGAAATAAAGGGTTGTATTGCCATGTGAGTTTTGTGCGCAAAAACGCATGAATTTCTCGCCCATGTGAATGCACCCTTAGGCCACTCTCGCACACGGCGTCGTTAAAACACTACAATTTTGATGGTGTCGTTTTACCACAATTTTTATCAGCGTTTTCAAATGCAGGTCACTGCGTTCGACTGAGTTTTTTTGACGCACGCCATCATTCTGATGGGCGATGAGGTGCGTTAAAAAGAGAAATATATGCCAAGATAGAGCAAACAATGGTAGACAATCGCGGCGTTGGAAAACGCTGTTTTCGAGCACAGATGTGCCAGGCTCCATTGAAATCAATTGGAGCGTTGTACCATGATTAGCGCGGCATTCAGAACGTTGCGGTAAAAACCACATGTGTGAGAGTGGCCTTAGGCTTGGGTTACGCCAAGACATTTTGTAGCCCAATTCCACACAATTCATAGTGCAAGTACTGTAGTTGTGCGATTCTTCAATTTTTGCGATCAAGCTACAACAAGTATTCTCCAGTGTAGCTGCGGCCTTAAGGGCTCTTTGATAGGGGTGGAATTATTCCACTCAGACGCAGCAGAAATCTGGGGGCATTCCTTGTGGAACAGGAGGAGCGGAGCAGATTGATTTATTGTTTTATGGGGAAAAATTCAGTAGAACTTGTAATTTATTCATTTATATCTCTGCTCATGCTGAGACGAAGAGTCCAGTGGGTGGAGCTATCAGTGACTGGCAGCTGCAGCTGTATGTACAGTTACATACAGCTGTCAATCACTGATAGCTCCACTAATTCTTAATTCTGCAGATTAGATCTTGAGGAAAATTATTCTTTAGGACTGCAAATTCTGCTGCGGCCTAGTGAAAAAATTCCAACTGCGTGATTGCAGCCTTAGTTGCCTTTAGAGGCCCGCACAGAAACGTCACTCCCGGTGTGGCGGCTCCGCTCTGCACATGCTCCGGCTGGGCAATTTTGCTTTATATTACGCACGAGAAAGCCCCTTTATTCTGTATGGGTGCACAACCAATGTCACCCATGTGCAATTAGATTGCATATGGGCAGCGTATATACCTGCCATTACAAAGCAACAGTGCGAGAAGTAGAAATAAAAAAAACAAAAGACAAGTGGGATGCGCTGTCATGTGCAGTATAATATGGCTGCTGTATGCAGTGATAGGCCAGCTCAACACAGTCTCTGCAGTGGTAAAACGCTGCATGATACACAGGTTTTTACGCATACAGCTGTGTGAGCCCAACCTGTAGATTTAATACCCCACCACAGGTCAACTCTGCTGCAGATTTTTTACATTTTTTTTTTAGTTCAATAAGTTTTTATTGAGGCTCACAGGCAAACAATGAGTCAAACAAAGGAGCGGTTCGAACAAAGAAACATTTATAACACGTACATGTTGACATTGCACCACTTTCCACCCCACTACCAACCCGCCATGGAGTCTGCGACTTGTCCGCCTCTACATTTTTTTTAAAATTGTACACACAGCATTGATGAGACTTGGTAAAATCGTATTCCTCTCGCTGTTACTGTAAAGAGCATCTTCTGAAGTGGTCGTTGCCTGAATTTCATCTCATTTGGAGCAGCAGAGAGCCCTCCAGAGGTCTCCAATTTTGCCCACCTTGTATAGTGCCATGTTTTTGTTCCCACACTGCCAGCCCTCAGCTGAGGATCTAAGGTTGGTCTTGCATTACGTCGGCACCTCCGGCTGCAAATACCAGAAGAAAAAGCGCTGCATGCAATTGGAAAGTGGGTAGACCCCATTATAGTCAATGGAGTCCGCCGAGCAGTGTATGGTTCCATCCATAGATAGAATGGTTGGCCGCGGGGATTCGCCCAAGACTAGCAGCAACCTTTTTTTTTTTTTTTACACCCTACAGAATAAGTGTACCTCAGCTACGTGTGTATGTTATGGTAGGTGTCTGCTAAACAAGCATTTGACCAGCAGATATGTGTAGGACTGGTTGCAGCGACATAAGAGTAACAGCATCTATTTAAAAAAAAAAAAAGACGAATAATACTGAAGGTATAATATATAGTCAGAGCTATCCATCACCTAAAACATTGCATTGCTTTGACTGCTAATGTTGCACATATACATTCTGGTGATTGTAGTCAAAAGTACAGAAATAAACAACACATCATGGAGACACAAGTTTTTTTCATGGATAGTGGGAAAAAGTCTCCTACTTTTTACAGCCTGCCCAGGAACATACAAATAGTTGTCAAACTGGAGTTGAAGTTTATCAGAAAGTTAAAAAGGATCCCATTAATACATACCACTTTCTAAAGAAGTTTGGGGCGCCACCTGTGCCCCATCTTACAGCAATAAACACTGGTGTGGGACACTGGTACGTACCTGCAGCGCCGCATACTCAGAGCGCATCTACGCACCTGCTCAGCCACACTGGGGTTATATAGAAACCCATCAGCTTCTATGTAACATGTTCCTTCTCTTCATGTGCGCTATATGCTTTATTCTCTTTATCACACTGCAATGTATCAGCTTCTTCCCAGTGCTCGGAGGTGACTGATTATGTTTCTGGACCTGGCAGGGCTGCATGCTTGTGCACTGATGGTAAACAGTATAGTTAACACCAGGCTGGTGGCTTTATAGGCACTAATGACTTCCAAATGAATCATATAGCCGGGTGTTACAAGTCATATCCATCATTGTGTCTGACACAAAGTCAGGGTCAAGTCGTTGATCAACAGAAGGGCAGCGATGTGTTTGTCTCCGGGTTGTATTGTGTCTGTAGCCAGGTAACCTCTTAGCAGATTACTGATTTTCAAACACAGGTGAATTAAACAAACAGGCTGGTTTATGAAGCTCGTTATGGCCGCCACCTTTCGCATCAGCCGACCCCATGTGTAATAACAAAGAGCAGCATGCAGTCGTGTTGGGCTCCATTTACGCGGCGCAGTTCAGTTGCAATTAAAACTGCACCAAAAGGTACATTTTTTAAAATTGTGTGCATTTTCCCCCACATTTTACTAGAGCTCTGGCAAAATGCACTTTTTGGTGTGGTTTTTACTTAAACTGCAGTGTGAATGGAGCCTTAAGCGGTTTGTCCCCATATAGGCGGCACCGATTTACATGGAGAGATATTCTGACGCCCACATAGAAGATCCAAGCCGTTCATCAACCGGTCGTATTCAGACAAGGCAAGTGACCACAAGGTGTTATGGGGTTCATGTCCGTGGGCGGTTCTTCAGTGGACTTTCCTTGATCTATGCACATGTGCGTGTAGATACGCACGAGAAATAGATCGCTGCATGCGTTTGGATACGCAATCCCGCTATGAAACAGAGCAAGGAATATGGAAAAAAATTCTCAGTGCGCATGACCGCGTGCGTGAGATACATGGGCACGCGCAGTACACCCAGTGCCATACACGGTCTCCACTGGAAGACACGCTATTTACAAATACCGATACGGCCGTGGACAGGGGGCCCTAATATGATTCCTGCTGGAACAAAATGCGCCTTATGTATGAAGAGGCCCATTTCGTGCCATCCGAAGAAGTTGGCTTACATCGTTTTCAGGAGTAAATCTTAGATATAAAACGCGAAATCTGTCTATTTGTGTTGTATATAAATGGATAGTTCTGGTCGAATTTGAGTGAAATTTCGCATGAGCGTTCTTCAGCACCAGGCCACGAGTACTGGCAGAATTAAAAACTGAAAACTCACCGACTTCCCCTGTAGTTTTTGTTGCCAATAGCAACCAGTCGGCTTATATTTCTCATACTGCCGAGGTAAAATGAAAGCTGCGCTGTGATTGGTTGCTATGGGCAACACAGTCTTTCTTTTGGACAGCTTCCATAACCGTGCGGGGCTCATTGTTGTGGCAACGTTGTATATTCCAGGATGTCTATTCATAAAATCGCCGGGCAACGCAGGGTGTATCACCTACTTATACATAAATGTGTTGGGCCGGGCAGCTACACCACCTCCCAACAAGCATGCCACAGTGCAAGTGGCATGAATTTAAGAAAGTGGCAAATTTTTTAGGCCACTTCTCAATTGATAAATCTCCTCCCTTGTCCTGAGGACACAGATGCAGCAGGCACAAATAGTGGGACTGTGCCACAGTATCTAGGACAGTTGGGAGGCATGCTACACGTGGCTCATGGGAAGTGGAGGGACCTCGTACGGATTTTACATCAAGGTCCAAACGCTTCCAGTTACATCTGTGCCTAGAAACCCTGCTTCTGGGAGAGAACAGCTCTCTACATCCGGCAGGCGGCATGGCGCCGAACGCCTCGTTCAAGCTTGCATTTTGGTGCAATTTTTACATGTAGAATTGATCAAAAAATAATTCTTCTAATTTTGCTCCTCCTGTAAGCTGCACTCCTGTTGGCTAATAAAAAATGCATTGAAATAGTAAAATATGAAGTGAGCCTAAGGGCTCCTGCACACTTGCGTTTTTTTTCAGGCGTTATAGCTGCATTTTTTTCACGCGATTGTCAATGGGACTTTCTAATGTTAAAAATGCTTTGCAAGTTGGTGCGTTTTTAACATTAGAAAGTCCCATTAACAAATGGCGTGAAAAAAAAGCAGCTATAATGCGTGAAAACAACACAAGTGTGCAGGAGCCCTAAAACATGTCGTAGGGATTAGGCTACTGTCGGTCATGCAATAGCCCCAAAAGGCCGATACACACACACACTTTTTGATGCAGTATTTTAGCCATTGCAAGGAATGCATTCAAAAGTTAGGAAAAAGTATAAAATAAAGATTTAAAACTTCAAAAACCATATATTTTTAGGCCATCTTCAGATAAGAATAGTATAAACTGCACCCATAGTGCCACCGTGGCTTTACTGAGCAGAGCTCGCAGGTCATGCTGCCCGGGTCAGGATATCAGTCTATTGTGTAGGCACCTTTTTGAACACACTTGTCTGAAACTGGCCTTAGGTCAACTTCACATGGGTGTATGTAATTGTGCGAGCCGTAGTGCAACTTTTTTGTGCTATGAATGACTCTTTTTTGCATGTTAGTGTCGGTGTATTTTTCCAGGCTGCGGGGCATGTTTTTTTTTGTTTTTTTTTATGCGTGCGGAATACAAACGTGCACAGTTTCAAATGCTCAATTTGTCTAATGATTTCCAGATTTGTTATCTTTTCAGAGAAATTGCGCAATGTTTCATGCAACTCCTTGCATATTGCGTATGCATTTCTCTCCCCCCCCCCCCCCCCAAGCGTGATTTTACTGTGTATTATGCAGGGAATGGAGTCGGTGAAAGTACATTGATCCTTCTACATTAGCGTATAATCACTGAGCTTTGCCATTGGCTGCAGCAGGTAGTCTACAGCAGAGGTCCCCAACTCCAGTCCTCAGGGACCACCAACAGGTCATGTTTTCAGGATATCCTATAGTAAGAACACCTGTTGCAATGTCTGAGGCACCGACAATAATTACATCACCTGTGCAATACTGAGGAAATCCTGAAAACATGACCTGTTCGCGGTCCCTGAGGACTGGAGTTGGGGAACCCTGGTCTACAGGACGTCACAGGATGCCTACTGCCAATAAACAATCTGGCTATTAGTGTATCTCGATGCCACCAGAAGCTAGGGGTTTGACAGGAGGAACGCCCCTCTCACACCCCCAGCTCCCGATAGGGTCAAGAAACAAAGGAGCTGTGGACGCCACTTACAGGGTGGGGGGTGGGGGGAAGCCGAAGCGGGAAACATGCTGCTGGAGGACTGACACCCAAGGACATCGGTGACAATGCTTCCGCCTGCTTTGGCCGTAGGGGAACCCGACACGGGAGCCTACAGTGTGGGACTTCTGTGGGGACACCAGTGCCAGCGCTCCCGTCTGCTTGCCCCTTAGGGGAAGTGCAATGGAGGAGGCAACTTTCCTGGTGGTGCTTCAGTGGCACCCGGCGACTGGACCACCGACGCGACTTTGGCTGCTCCCAGCTTCTTTGGTTGGCGGGGGAGGAGCGGCAGCGTGATACCACAGTGACGGTGCCGGGTGAGCGACAGCATCGGGGGACGGCATTCAATGCGCTCCCGCCTGCTTCGGCTGCTGGGGAAGCGGCAGCGGGAGCATATGGTGATGTAGGGGTGGGGGTAATCCTGTTAGCGGTCACGCATGGGAAAATAGCCGTGCAGCTATTTGTGTCACAGAGGGAGGGTTAGGGTCAGGGGTAAGTGTAACAGTTAGCCTTATATTACAAACTGTAAGGCTAACTGTGACACTTACCTCTCACCCTAAACCCTCCATCCCTGACAGAAATCCTAAAACTGCGCTGGACAGAATGGAGGTGAAGGGCTCCATGGATGTTTGCTGATGCATGAGCTTACTGGGCTGCAAGGACCTGCAGCCCATCCAGCTCTGCAGCCAATCAGGTACAGGGGGTGTCACCACCCTGTCAATCTTGACTCCACTAGGACTTCCTGGTGGCGTCAAGATACACTAATACCAACAATGTGTCAGCGGGATACGAGCGGGGAGAGGGGAGTACCAGCTCGCTCTTATGTTTCTGTCATGGGGAAACTATTCAACTTAAAAATGTTACCTGCAACAACTCCTTGAAACGGCCAGTATCTGTACAAATATATGCAAAGTTTATGGACAGCTGAAGGCTTGAGCTACACTGTAACATTTTAATAGTGAGACGTACATGTGACTTCAATCTGACAGTCACAAAATTTCTAGTAGTTTTTGTTGTCACAACACACTTTAAAAACCCCCGAGGACTTAATTTTCAAGTTGACACTTCAAAAAGAAAAAAAGGCAGAAAAAAAACAACTTACTAAAAGAGTAACTGCGCTTTATCAAGCTTCTGACATTTCACAGCGACGCGTCAGTTTAGATCTGTGGGGTTCGGGGTATTGAACCCCCACCAATCAGTAAAAGGAAGGGGCTGAAGTGCTCTCAGCCGGCGGTGATGGTGACCCCGTGGTTCTCCTTGTTATCTGTAGACTGGCTCTTACATTAAACATCTAGACCGGTTTTTATCCCTGTTCTTGCTGAAGCACAGAAGTCTGCAATGCCTCCCAAGTTGCTGGAAACCTTCATCTTCTTCCATGCTTATCAGCAGCGTCTCTCTGCTTCCGTGAAATAACAAGGCCGGGTGAGCTAAAAATTTCTCCCGTTCAATCCGCATAATGTTCATAGAAAGTATTTCTACAGCGGAATGTTTCTGCATTGGAAATATGGCCTGCAATATTTTCTGCATATTTTCTGGACTTTGGATGCTGAATTTCATCAAAGAATCAATGCAATTTGAAATTCTGCATCAACATTAATTACAAAATTCTGCAGAAAATACACAACAGTAATACTGCTTGTTTTATTTTTGTTGACTGTGTCCCAAATTTTATATCATACATTTTTTTAATATCCTATCATGTATATTTTAAGACCACTCCATAGATTGCACAGTGGTCCAGGTTTGTACTGCAACTGTCACCGTGGCAATAAGATCCTCTAAACTGAAAAACAAATCACCGAAAGGTCCACTAACTATAAAACATAACTTTTTTTTCGTGGAATTAACATAACTTAACATAAAACATAACTTTTTTCTTTGTTCGTGGAATGTGGTGGCGGCTGGGCTTCTATTGAATCCGGAGGGGATGATGTTATATTCCCAGTCTCCTGGGATGATATTGGGGGAATGTTGTCAGGCCTCCCCGATTCCTGGTCATATATTGCGAGATCGGTTGGCCTAAAAAATGTCCCTCATTAGAGCGTCCCCCTCCTCTGCCACAAGTTTTCATACGATTACCCGCTCTACCCCTAGTTCTAATGGAATAGGCACCTTTTCTGGGTAGTTCACTCCCTGAAGCTTCCCCCTCTGAGGAGCTCAATTTAGATTCGGTATACGATCTAACCTCGTAAGCTTTATTTTCGGTGAAATCCTGTAGGTCCCTGTTCTATTGAAAATGCTTCCGTTCTTTTAGGAACCCAGTGTATTTGTCTATTGTGAGTTTGAGTGTGTGTTCTTTTTTCTCAAACTCTCCTTCACCTGAAAATTTTTGAGCCTCCTTTATTAGTTCTTCCAATTTCTTACTATGCCTTTCCAGGTTCAATTTTTCTTCTTCCAATAGCAGGTGCATCAATTTAAATGAGCTCTCCATGACCTCCTTTTGCCACTTTTCCATTAAGGGGGGGGGGGGGGGGTGGTGGAAGAATGTGAACTTGAAGGCCACGGGGTATAATTTTGCTCTAAATATAATTAGTCAGCCTAACAGAGGAGGCGGGGCAATGGGTAAAAAAGCCTAGGTCTGTATAGTACTTACCATCTCTGTCCATTCTGCTTGTGACAGCCGGAAAGGCTGGTTCATAGTGCTCTCCATCCTGATGAAACAGCCCTTATACTCGGGGTGTAGAAACATGGAGATGGAGGGACAATAATTCCTATTTAGTCTCTCCTAAAAATCTTGGCAACATGGAAAGTTATAAATCAATATGGTTTGCCAAACAGAGATAGAGGCTGATAACATCTAGTGGGCTGAAGTATCATGAGCACTATAAACAACCAGTCATTGCTGAGTAGTATCTTTATTTAACTTATATATATACCCTTTGGGATTCATCCTGACAGCGTAGTATGAACTAACAAATAAATAAGCTTATCAGGCATCAGCCAATTGATATATACTGAGAGTTGAACATTGTATCATCATGCAAACGCTAGGGGTAATGGATGATATATAACCATATATATGGTATGAGAATAGTATCATCCGAATGAGTATAGTCGCACAGTGACACACTATGTCCACTGGAGAATTGATTCCTATCTCTGATGTGGAATAAGAGTGGGTGCCACTGAGGAATTTATTTATAACAGCACAGCACATCACTCATCATTTTGGACTAAGTTAAGTCCTATTATTGTTACCCCTGTTGAGTGTTTCTGATATACATGGAAGGAGTTAACCCAGTAATATGGATCTTGTCTACATCCTGATCACGTATTGACTATGGTGTGATCATAGACTAGTATAGGCATAGAACCTTTAGGCTGACGAGTCATAGCTCTTGTTTAAGGCGTAGACATCAATATTCCAGCATAATAAATACCTGGGTCAAAGCCTTTAGACCTCATATCCACGGGGAAAATCAGGCCCGCTACGGATTCTCCATGGAGAATCCGTAGCGGGTCCCTTCTGCCCCGCGGACATGAGGCAGTAAAACCAGAATAAACTCACCTGCTGCAGGCCGTGCGTGTCTTCTCTTCTTCGCGGCCGGATCTTCTTTCTTCAGCCCGGCGGATGTGCTCGGCACATCCACCGGGCCGAAGAAGGAAGATCCTGCCCCGAAGGAAGGAAGATCTGCATTGCCCAGAGCAGGTGAGTTTAATTCAGGCGCGGGTCTCCTGCGGATCCAGATGGCTTCCATAGAAACCTGCGGGAGACCCGCACCTAAATGGAGCATGTCCATTTTTTTTCATGCTCCTAGAATTTTTTTAATTCACTTTTATTGACCATCCGCGGGTATTTATCTACCCGCGGGTGGTCAAAGAATTAAAATCCGCAGCGAATCACCCGCATGAGGATTTTAATTCTTTTTTTTTTTTCCCGTGGACATGAGGCCTTACGCATTGGAATATTGTTACCCGCAGAATTGTTGTCTGGTTGTTACTGGTCTGAGGTGAATAAACTAATCAGCTAATTCAAAATCACCTCCAACATTCTTTTAATTAGTGTGTGATATATATCGCATCTAGGATCTATTCATTGACACGCCATTTTATTTAGTTTAATAAAAGTTATGTTTTCTAGTTGGAGGTTTGTACTGCAGGCTGAGTTCTATTGAAGTGAATAGAATTCGGACTGCAGTACCAACCCGAGCCACTGTGAGATACGGAGCTGTCTGAAACCAGCTAGAAGTGGGACAACCTCATTAAAAGGGGTTATCCAGGCTTACTGATGGCCTGTCTTCCCTTTCATAAATACAGTAGAACCTCAACTAACTTCGTAAATCTGTCCGGAAGCAATGGACTTTAGTAAAAAATCAATGTTAGTTGAGGACATTATTTCCATAGGAATTAATGTAAATCCAATTAATTGGTTCTAGATGTTCCAAAAAACACAGCAAACCCCATTTAATAGAGAATAACTCTGGTCTTTAATACCAAAAACAATAACAACAACAATACTGAATATAAAACACAACTGTAAAGAATAAATTAACATTGCAGGGACATCATTATAGCAGTATGTATCACTTTGTTATCTGTGCTTTGACATAGGACTGCAGGGACATCATTATAGCAGTACGTATCACTGTGTTATCTGTGCTTTGACATAGGACTGCAGGTACATGATTAGCAGTACGTATCACTGTGTTATCTGTGGTTTGACATAGGACTGCAGTATTTATTTGCAAACGTTTCTTTACTGTACTCATCTGTACAGTACTTACATTTTGCAGCACAGTGGGGATTCAGGAGACAGGCAGCGTTCAGTCGTCACTTTGGGGATTCAGCTGCTGTACTGTGTCAGGAGGCAGGCAGACACAGCAACGTTCAGCCGGCACTGTGCACTGTGGAGAGGGGAGGGGGGAGTAGGCGCGCGCTGATGCAGGAGAAGCAGGAAGTGACCGGCATCAGCTGCGCGCTGGCACATTGACTTTAGTTGAAAATATCTTCACTTAAGAGCAATACTACTCTAGGGTTTACTGTACCTCATTGGTGGCAGTCTAACGCCCAAAACTCCTGCTGATCAGCTGTTTCAAAGGGCCATACGAGCGCTGTGGCCTTGTCAATGTTTACACCAAGCTGATCATACTTAGAATGCCATACCTTTCGCAGGTGTACTGCAGCATTGTTCTCATTGATTTAGTTCACGCGGGCGACAGCGATCTTGCCATGAGAAAATCGCAGTGATATCGCAGCTGTGTTCTGTGCCGACATCACAATTTTGTGGCGCTCTTTTGCTGGGATTTTTGTGGGAGCTTGAAACATAAGCCCTACCCCGAAAATAAGCCCTGGCTGCATAAAAAAAAGACCAAATATATTACCTAGCAGGTGCTGTCTGCTTCACTGCACTTCTGGCACACTTGCCTGTAGTTTTCAGCCAGCGCTTCCTGATAAGGAGGTTCAAAAATCCCGCCTCCAGGAAGCACTGGCTCTGATTGGCTAAGCCATGGTGCTCAAGAACCAATTACTGCAGTGCTCAATGAACCATTTACAACCCTTCAATGCGATGGTTGTGATTGGTTCTTGAGCGCCACGCCTCAGCCAATGACTGCAGCGCTCGATGAACCATTCAGAGCCAATGGAGGTGGGATTTTTGAACTTCATAACCAAGAAGCGCTGGCTGAAGACTACAGAAAAATGCAGAGAAACAGTGGAGGAGAAGTGCGGCTGAGTGGATAGCGCCTGTTAAGTAGTAATATGTGCTTTTTTTTTAATGCAGCTAGGGCTTATATTGAGGAAAACGGTAGGATTTCTCACTGTAAAAGTTGCAGCACACTGCACGAAAATGTGGTTGCAACACAAAGGAAAGCTCCATAGGGAAACATGGGCTACAATACATCGCAAATTGCCGCTGTATAGAGCATGCCATGATTTTTTTTTTCTCGCAGTGTAGCAGCCTACAAAACATCACTCGTGTGAAAGAAAGCATAGGCTGCACATAGTGCGATCTGTAGCAGTCGCATCACGAAAAAAAATGCGATTCTTGTCGCCGTGTGAAAGCTGCCTAAAGGTTAATTACATTTTTAAAAAACCACTGTATAAAAGAAAACTGCAAAAAGGAAAACTTTTTCCCATTTATCATGACAAATATAGACAAATAAACCTAATTGGTATCACTAAGTACGTAAAAAACCAAACTATTAAAAAAAATCATAGTATTTACCTCATGTGATGAATATCATAAGAAGGATACAGAATACCAGGTGAATAAAGCGGTTTCTTTATCACCTCACCTTCCAAAAAAGGAATAGAAGTTTTCTTTCTATTCCAAACCACAAAACAAATTTTGAGAAGGTTTTTCAATACATTTTATATATACATTGTACTTTAAATGGTTAAAATACAACTCTTTTTACAAGAAGTGAGCCGTCATACGGAAAAAAAATTAAAGTTATGGCACTCGTCCGGCGAGGATACAAAAATGGCAAAGAGACGCTAATGTAACAATAATGTGAGACAACACCAATGGGTCCCTTCCGTATCGTATGTGGGAAATTACTTCTCCCCTATGACTTGTAAGATCAAGCAGAGGATCTGGTCACACCATAAAAGCGAAAGGGTATATTAGGTAATTTTCACTCTGCTTTTCTACGTACTTCTCCCTTTTATTTACAAGGCTCGTGTGTGCAGGAAAACCCCAATTTAAAAAAAAAAAATGCTATGAGGTTGTGGTCACATATCTGTAAAATACCTGACTGGGTTAGGGGTCTGCAGCAGGTGGGAAGTTCAGGCGTTGCGCACCTACGGGGTGGTTGTTGTAGCTCTGGAACGCTCAGAAAGACACAACAATCTCCTGTGTGTTTTGTGCTATCGCGGAGCTATAAAATGCATGTTGTACTACTTCTTCTATCCTGTGATGTGGCCTTATCTTGTTGAACCCTTGCCCATATTTATATGTGTTTTATGATTCTGGGAGTGATCTGTGCCAATTTGATAAGAGGTTTATTGAAGCCATCTCCCAGTCAGAAGGTTGTATCTGTCAGCTTCGAGCTGGTGGAGATTTGCATCTATATTTGGGCCAACTTGACAATTTTCTACTTTCCAAGTTGGCGATACAGAAAAAAAAAAAAGTGTTAATTTTTGCACAAATTTGTTGCACATCATCATTTGTGAATTTCTTTGGCAAAGTTTATCCAGAAACAGTAAATGTGGGCATTAAGACAGATAACTGAGCATTAGTTTAAAAAAGATTTGTCTCCTTCTCTGCACTAAAATAAACTCACAAATTTGATTGCGGTAAGCTATACGTCAACTACAGCATGCTGTATGTACCTGCGGCTTAAAGGGATTCGGTCATAAAAAAATCAATACTTACCTATTCCTCCCCAGGCAGTCTTCTTACCGCATCTTCTCCTCCTCGATCTTCTCCTGTCTCCTTCAGTCCCCCAGGTCACCTCACCTCCAGCCAGCTGATTCTTCTTCTGGTGATGAAGCGTCCATTCTCTGCAGTCTCCTTTCTACAGGTCAGTGTACCCAGTCACTACTGACGTAGCATTCACTGCCTAGCAGAGAATGCGACCTCCTATTCCGTGCTATTGCCGAGACTGCGCATGCACACTCTCTCGCAATAATAGTATATGAACACTCATGGCGAGACAGCGTGCATGTGCAGTCTCAGCATTAGTCCGGCATTCTCTTCTTAGGCAGTGAACACTACGTCACTAGTGACTGGATACACTGACCTGCTAGAAGGAGAATGCCGAGAATGGGCGCTCCATAACAAGAAGAGGATCCGGACAGCTGGAGGTGATGAGACTCGTGGGACTGCAGGAGCCAGGAGAAGATGCGGTTAGAAGACTGACAGGGGAGGAATAGGAAGATATATATATATATATAATATATATAATTTTTTTATTTTTTTATTTTATTTTTTTTTAAAATAATGATAAAACTCCTTTAAGGAAGTTACCCCATGCAAACCGCTTATCCCTTGTCCATACGACAGGGGAGAACTTGCCGAGTAGGAGTTGTCTGACTGTTGGGAACCCCCATTGATCCTGAAAATGGGGGTCCAGATCTCTCCAAAAGGAAGCCAGCAGTAGTTGCACATGCTCACCATTGGACCATTTATTTCAGTGAGGTCATGAGAGATAACAGAGTTCAAGCATTTGGCTATCTCCGGCAGTCCCACTGAAACTAATGGAGGGGTGGTGCATATGTGCAACTGCCACTACCTCTGATAAGGAGATAACTTACTGATAAGTAGGTGGTTCAACCCCTGCAACCCCCCCCCCCCCCATGATGTCCAAAAGTGGGGGTTCAGAGCGACCTGCAATGAAGGTAGCGGCAGTCACACATGGACTGCTGCTCTGTTCATTTCAATGGCACTGCTGGAGATAACCCAAAGCTTGAACTCTGCTATTCTGTGAAGGGGATATAACTTGTTTTTATGCAACAACCCCTTCGACAGTGCAGTGTCAAGTTATCCCCTATTCACAGTATAAAGGTAACTTGACTGTTTGGAGCCCACATCAAAGTTCTCTCCTATTCTATGGATAGGGGATAACTATATCATGGCACAACCCCTGTAAGCCTATGGCTACATGGTAATGTTACACTGCCCTTGTGCCTGCAGTGTTTCCCTATGGGAAATATTTGTTCCTGTGTAACCGCAGCCTTAGGCCAATGGCACACATCCGTCCGTGTGCTGTCTAATCTCCAAGGATGCCATACATTGCATGTCCTATTCTTGTCCATGAAAACAGATAGGAATAGGACATTAAGTTTTTTTTCCGCATGGGTATAACCTCCTAAATTAGGGCTCATGTCCATGGGCATTTTTCCACCGCGCATTACATGTGTGTGTTGACAATACGGCCGTGGACATCAGGCCTTATAATGGAGCTGTGTGCTGTCCATGTGCCTCCAACTTGAGGACCATCTTTGTTCTGTCCATTCCGGTGTAAATATCTTTACCGGATTGTTTAAACCTGAACTTTATGGCGCTTCACAACCCCGGTTCATGATTACAATTGCTGGAAATGCAGAAACAAACTGCACGCTGCATAATTGAAGTTGCTCATCAAGCCTCTTAATACCTCTCAATGTGATTAAGCAATTAATCCCCTACAGTCCTCCAAACAATAAAATCTGTCAACCGTCCTACATATCATACCTAGAAAACGGAATTCATGCAGCCTTTCAACCGCTATATTTCTTCTATTTATCATTTTGATATTTAACTCTTGAGTTACTCCTCCGTTCAGTGGATTTTACAACCAAATGTTCCTCTTCATTCCAATATTTATATATTACTGTAATATATCTATATCTGCGATCGGCATCCGCAAGAACGATTTGCAGCAAGGCGCGGGCATTGAAAAACATGTACTCTGCTCTTAAGTTCACACTCACGGATACAAATTGTGTATTCCGCAAGCGGAAGAAAAATCGCCGTATGCTCTATTTTGATGCGGACGGCCTCTGTTGAAGTCTGTGGAGGCCGTCCAATCACAGCCGATTAATATTACATATGGCTGCAGGCACCCACATCCTCATTTAGCAACGTTGCGGGAAATACAAATATTGAAAGATTAACTGTACGGCACATGACCAACGGTGAGGCACTGCGGTCTTCCACATTACCGAATCTGTATATGTTGTGAGATGTTATCATATGAGGTCGAACATTGGTCAGCCCGCCCATAGCAAGGCATGGTGAACTATTAGGAGCTCCAATGAGGCATGACAGCGGGTGCCAGACGGATGGGATATTGTTTCCAAAGCTTTGGGGCATTTACCAATCCTCGATCCACAGAGTCACGTGTGTACCAGAAACACATCCTAGAAGGCCTTATCACCCACAGTGGACAGTGCAGTGGCCACTCACTCGTGCTTGTTGATCGCAACCAGTGGCATCATACTACAATGGTCTGTGTCAACAGACAACTCCAGCAAAAATCATATCCGCATTCAATGCACGAAGTCCCACATATATTCCGCATTCTTTAGCTTCCATGGGATTTCGGATTAGAAGACCCACCAGAGTGCCACTACACCAGACACTGCATCTCACCCAGACTTGTGAGACTGCTAACTGACAACATGTGGCGTGATCCAATGAGTTACAATACCAATTTTTTCGGGCTGATGGTAGGATTTGTGTGTGGTGCAGACCCCATGAAGCCATGGACCCCAATTGTCAGCAAGGCACTGTGCAAACTTGTAGCGGTTCCATACTGGAGTAGGGTGTGTTCTCATGGCATGGGTTGGGTCCGCTTAATTAAACAGGTTATTGACTGGTGCTCACTACATTGTCACTGCTTGGTGACGATTGGCAGCTATTTATGGGTAATCGCATAGTTCTGCCACTGTATGTTATGAGCTTGGTTCTGGCACAGTATTTTTTCACTGAGCTGTTCTACTGTGGCTATCTTGCTGCTTTCTACACAAGCAGAATACAGGCTGACTGCCTATTTGGGCGGTTGCCAAAAAAAATTCTGCATATGATGCCACCTAACCTAAGGCTGGCATTGCCTCCATACACCCAACAGCCTGGTACCTCCCAACACATAATCTCAGTTCCTCATGAGACTTTCTTTTTGGCTCTCCTCTTTTCTACACCTCACACAATCATCTCCAAGATTTCTTTTGTGCATCCCCCATACTTTGGAACCCATTACCTCAAACGACCAGACTCTCCCCCATCTTCAATAGCAGCCTGAGAACTTATCTCCAACAACTTCCAATACTCTTGATACTACTATACAAGTAGCTTTTATCTTGCCTGCCATCTTCTTCCTTTGTAAACTATGCCATGGAATCTGCAACTAAAATTCAAGCTGGACCCAAAAATGCGGTTGGATTTAGCTTCTTGGTTCTCTTGGTTTCTCTACTCCAAGGAGCAGATGGGTGTGCAGCCCCATCCCAGCCATGTGTTGATCAGCCGGTGTAGCGTCACGTCACATTCTATCCAGGTCAGCTGATACCACCGGTTTACATAGCATTGATTTCCACTTACATTCGGTCCCCGATATCACATGTAACGTGGTAACTTAAGGTGCATGAGATGTTGTCCAACACACAACTACACTGTGTTTTGGAGGTTATGATTAAAGTTCCAAGCTTTTCTTTTAAATGTCATAAATTAGCATTACTAGAGCAGCCGTCCCCTCGGTCGGTGCGGATGTCAGCGCTGCAGAGCAGTCCCATTGGACGGACTATTGTTAGAAGTCAACACAGATGGCATTTCAACCACAAAGGACATCAGTTTGAGTGCAACTGAACACAATGCCAGCATTTACTTGCAGTTGTGCAGTTGTTAACTTATACTCTGTCAACCACAATTATTTTGTATATCCGTGAATGAATGAAACAGTGATGAAAATGAAGGGGACCTGGAAACAGATTCATGTTGCCCCAACCATGAAATACCTATAGGATCCCTCAATGAGCTAACGCACATTTTTGCACGACGCACAGTGTGAAAATTTACTCAAATTAACTAGTATCTTAAATCCAAACTTTTTACAATTTATTTATTGAAAATATTGGAGTGAAATTAATAGATTCTTTCACTCCCACTAACTTCCTAGTGACTTCTAGCTATACTAGGCGTAACGATCCAGTTCAGAGTTGGAGTCTCTTGTTGCAACTGGTGCGGATTGGTAGCATGGTCAGGGTAAGCCAGAGGTCAGTACATGAGTAAGTATCAGTTTGCGGTACAGAGGAGCAGGTGGGTATCACAGTCAGGGAAGCCAGAGGTTGGTACACAGGTAGGTCTGTCAAATAGCAGTTTGGAGGAGTGGCAGGTGAGAGAGCTTGAGTACTGGCTGGAAGCACAATAACCTTGCAAGGAACTAGAAGAGAGGCCAGGCTTTTATAGGAAGTCCAATTAAGGAACAGGGAGGAGCCAATCAGGAACCAGGAGCTTGGGACAAGAACAGGGTTATACAGGGGAACGGTACTGGTGTATCTTGACGCCACCAGCAAGTCCTGGTGGAGTCAAGATTGACAGGGGGTAACACCCCCTGTATGTGATTGGCTGCAGAGGTGGTAGTGCTGCAGGTCCTTGGAGCCCACTACGGCTCTCTTACCAAAGCATGCAGCGGCCCCCGTGCAGGTACGCACCCCTAGCTAAAAGGATCTTCCGTGCCGGCGCCCCAGAAGCCGCCACCCTCCTCGGTCGGCAGCAGGGAGGCTGCAGCGGCGTGAAGAGGCTTTCCCGTCCGCGGCCCAGAGGCCGGGCACCCACCATGTAGCTTTTACATCGCGGCCGCCATACCCACAACCCCCGTTCTGAGGCCGGCCGGCAGCAGGGAGTCAACAGCGGCGGGGAAGGGGGAGGGGGGTTGGGAGAAACAGTGGCAGCGGTGCACAGTACTGCAGCACAGGGGATCCCACTGCGGCGCCGGATACTCCGGTCAGTGAAATAGCGCCAGGTGACGGTAACAAGAGGCGGCTAATACACATGGAACGCACCTCCCTGAAGCTGGCAGGAAACAGCGCTGGAGTCATGTCAGACACAGATGGGTAACTGGGGCCAACACTGCGCTGGGGAACACAGAGGGAGGCCGACTCACAGACCTGAGACACAGCTCCTGCACTTTCCAGGACTTTGCGCTCTTCTGCCAATCAGGAGCTAGGGGTGTGACAGGAGCGTTCTTCCATGGAAGCCCTGTCAAACCCCTAGCTTCCGGTGGCAGCAAGATACACCAGTACCCAGGGCAACTATCCAAATGGCTGGCTAGCTCAGCAGCCAATCGCTGTCCTCTATGGTCATGTGTGCATGAACTGCTTGTGACTGAAGCCAGGGGTCATGTGAGCAATGGACATGACATCATCTTGGCAGAACAAAGGATGTCTATTTAAAGAACACACCACATGCTGTTCTGTAAACACACATCCAGGCAGCTCATTAACATGCAAATGATGTTAATTAACTGCTAATGGACATTAGTGCCCATTAGTAACTATGCAAAATGATTGCTCAAAACTGTAACTCAAAATGTCTTTTAAGCGAATTTTGAGCGATCAACTTTGCATGTAAATGGGACTTTACCCCAACTATTTCCAAACTAGATAATCCATGAAATTCTTTCACTATGGTCATGAAATGCTCAAGACTCATCATTGTTTTCAAGAAACAACTGCAGGTCGTTGGCATACATTGAAATTTTGCCCCCCCAAACCCCGTCCCCATTCTAAAGCTCTCAATGAGAGGGTCCTCCTCGATCTAAATAGCTAGAGGCTCAATAGTGACAGTAGAAAGCAAGGGCAAGAGAGGGCAACCCAACAGCCAACCCTTAATACAGACATCTCACTCAGGGTGCGGGCAGACGAGCGTAGGTGTATATACGTTCGCACGAGCGCAACGTATAATCGCCCGAGCGATCGTTTTTCACCGATCACGACCAGAGCTAGAAAGCGTATTTTCGTTTGTTCCTACTTTGCAAACGGTCTTTTCGGCGATCGAATATGCGTTGGCGCGTATTTCGGTCGCATATCTTCCGGTTTTTTTCAAATTGCCGTTTTTACGCGCCGTAAAATCGCCCATGTGAACGAATACATTCGAAACCAACGCCTCAGATGGTCACGTATATACGTTTGGTCGCAAAAACGCGCCGTTTATGCGCTCGTCTGCCCGCACCCTCATGCTGAATTTATCCCAAATTTCCCATAGGTACTCCTGCGTTATACTTTCAAACGTGTAGTGTACAATATATTTTTAGATCAGTTAGTTAATGTTTCCAGGTTGAGCACACCTTCTTTTGGTACTCTAAGGCTGGGTTTACAAGAGGCGGAATTGCCGCAGAATTTCTGTGCAGACTTTCCCGGGATTAAGCAGCAAAGTGGACGAGATTTGCAAAAATCTAATCCACATGCTGCAGCCGATCTGTTGCGGCCAAGCCGCGCTGAAACTGACATGCGGCGCATAATTCAAAACTGCGACATGTCAAGTGTATCGCCGTTTTCGCTGCCGGCTCTCTCCTCTCTATGGGGAGAGATGGCCGTAGCAGAATAAAGGCGAATGGCGTGAGTTTTGAAGCTGCATCTTTGCGCAGAAATATCACAGAATTTCCAAGCGGTCCCTCCATGAGATTTCTACGGGAATTCCACCTAATGTGATCCCAGCCTAAGGGACCTATTACACATGTGGAATATTTCTGTAAGATGCACCCAAATACGCAGAAAATTCTGTAGCAAAATCCACGTGTATACAATGCCGGTTCTGGAGGAGTAATCTGGAGCAGCAATAAATCTGCAACGTATGGTGCATCTTGCAGAAATATTCCACAAGTATGAAAAGTCCCTAATAAGAGAGCCTGCAGGTACTTCATGCTGACTGTGGTTAGGGCAGCATTAATCAGATCGCAGGTTCACTTTACCTTACCATGGGCCCAGGGCAAGGTCTATGAATTCTTAATTTATATATCTTCTGCATGTCTGCTGTGCAACTAAGGCCTCCTTCACATGGGCGTATTTGCACACACAATACACAGAGAATAGAACCAATTGATTTCAATAGGTTTGTTCACATGTTCATATTTTTCTACCCATCTTGATGGTGCAAAACAAAATGCAGCATGCTCTATTTTCCTGCGCCCAATTTCCCTATGGAAGTCAATGAGGGTACTGTAGCATCTTGTCTCCACCAAGTATGGTTTGAGACAAGGGTTAGCTGGCTTGACAGCCAGGTGACACTGTCAGTTGGTGATTGGCTGCTGGAGGCTGACACTTTACCCGATGGGCTGCCATCCGCGCTCCTGACACTGTAGATGAGAGGCCAGAGCTGTGAGTATCTGGCCGACCAATTCCCCTGGCTAGACGCTGCTGCTGTGGCTGGATCGCTACTCTTCCGACATTGCATTAAGAAGGAAAGTGCCGCATGTGTAACCCCTACCGGCCGTCTTGGGCCCGCCCCGCAGACAGCATGTAAGTGTCAGGCTGTTATTCGGTGAAGGTGCTGCTCCTGAGGGCCCTCTGCCATCAGTTATCCTCCCGCCTCCTGTCACTCAGCCCAGCACTCTGCCTGGTGCAGTCAGCGCTCCTGTGCTTCCAGTGTCCCCACCGCTGTGCTCTGGTGCTGTGCAGCGCCACTATCCCTTCTACAGCATCCTGCCTTGTCATCTCCCAGATACAGATGAGGCAAGTCCAGCATCAGCCTGTCTCCATCCCGCTGCACCCAGTCATGCTGCTCCTCAGCCAGTTCCTGAAACCTGCTCCATCTCTAGCTAATCAGGAGCTTGGGGGCGTAAACAGGGCGGATACTGTCCTTCACTAGGTCTCCACCCATACTTGTGGTGGAGACAAGATATAACAGTACTGTCAATGAAGATGGGCAAAATACATAAAAGATGCATGAAACACTATTATTGCACAGGAAAAAACACATCTAGAACTCATTAGACTAATTACCCATTTCAATTAGCGCATCTTTGTTTGCCACTCGCAAATGAACATGCCTGGCGGGTGCAAAAAGTACAGTAAAATTCGCTGATGCGCACAGGATAAGGGCAATAAAACAAAGCCTTGAACCACTGCCATGTTAGGTTATACAGAAATGTAGAGAGACTGTCACCTACTTTTAGCCCTATAAGCTAAACTTATGGCTGAAAGTAGGTGACCCACCGAGTCCGGGGATGTGTTATACTTACCTCCCCCATCGTTCTCCCAGTATGAACACTAGAAGCCACCACTCAATGCATTGAACAATGCTGCTAAGTAGTCCCATTATAAAGTTAGAATGGGAGGACTACTTAGCATACTAGTCAATGCATTAAGCGGCGGTTTTCAGGGCTGAAGCTGGGGAAATAACGAGAAGGCAAGTATAAAACTTACATCCGCGGACTCAGCGGGTCAACTACTTTCAGACTTAAGCTTAGCTCACAGGGCTAAAAGTGGGTGGCAGATTTCCTTTAAGGTTGTTCTACACGGGATGACACAAGTCGTTTTAAACTAGTGCTGATCAACAAGGTCCGTACACAATCCGACACAAGCAGTCTTGGGGACAAACAATGGTTAATAAGATTGTTCGTCTGCAATACAGCATCAATATTGTTGGCAGCACATCCCTGTGTGTGAATGCAATGATATGTGAACGAGCCAACAATCTTTGGTCGCGTTGAAACCGAACGATTATCGTTCCCTTTCGCTCGTTTGAACGCAGCATAAGACAACAATCCTGTTTTCTGCAGTTTACAGAACCCAATCAGCTAACAATTAAGCACTTTGTGCATTAGCTGGCTGGCTGGATGCATATTTATGTGGCCCCATGAATGGGCAATCTAATGTCTGGACGACTGTTACTGCTCTGTAACTGTGCTACGTAAAAGCTTTCATGTCTCCTAGAGTTCACTCTATATGTAAAAGTTTACAGTGCACTTACAGGGGGTGGACAAAAATATGGAAACACCACACAAAATGCCTTAAATTACATGAGATTATAAATCACATTTCATTAATACACGGAGTTAATATGACACAGATGCTGACGGGTAGAAGTGAACATCTGCCAGAGCAACAAGGTTCCATTGGTCAGGGGTTTGAGTCACTCTGCTGCTCTTACCAGCTGGCTCCCCACACCAGCCAGAGCAGGGCAAGAGGTGAAGAAAACACAAATTTTATGAGAAAGCTCTCAGCCAAGCAGGGGTCAAAAGGGAAGCTCAGTACTAATGACTAAAATCCCATGCATTTCATATGGTGTTTCCATATTTTTGTCCACCCCCTACAGCTAGGGCCCAAACGCATCACATTGAAGTCAATAAACTTTGATATCTTTTACCCTGCCAGACTCCACAAGGACGGTTTTCAGGAGAAGCTGTTAGCACAACAAAGCTATTAGCATAAGGACATGGAATCTGCTGCAGCGTGTGACTGAAGAGTTGTGTAATACGATCATTGTCATACTTGTTAGCTGGCTGAGAGGGATCATACGATACGCCACCAGCTTCTTGTTAACGTATTCAGTCATTTAAGGCACTATCTTCCATCATGAAGACTTTACCGTACATACGTCTGTGAACAAGCGATCAGACACTTCGGCTCGGGCGGCACTCACAGAAAAGATAATGCTTTGCATAATTTAACTGCCTTCTGAATATTTCATACGTTCTCTACTCACTTCTGTGTTTCCCGTATAAATATTGGGCCCACACCCTTCACTGGTCTGACACCAAGCTTACAATATTGCAATTATTACTAGTTTGGGTCAGTAAGCAATTGCTGTTTATACTCTGCACAGCTGTAGAAACAACACACTAATTACAACCAACCGTAAGTAGGTACCGTCCCGCCATAACTCAGGTGCATCGGGTTGGTCCGGTCCTCGGCGCTGTCTGTACATACCCCGTAATTTATAAACTGCAGCGGCTAACAGCATTTTCAACAGAGATCTCAACTTCTTGGCCCTAGAAGAGTTTATTGTACGTTCCCATATATGCAACACACTAAATAAAAACTAGATTGTGCATACCAACTAAATAAATCAATGTTAATAGGCATGAGATCATGCAATGCACACAGTTTGGAGCATAACTTTATAGCACCTCTGTCCCAGCCTAAGTGTTTAGCCCCTTTAAAGGCACAGGATGGAAGTTTACGTCTTGGCAGGGTGAGATAAACTTCTGCATGGGCTCAGAAGTGACTGCCAGCCGGCCTCCCGCTGCAACAGCAGGGATCATTGAGAACACCGATCCCCGCTTTTAACCCCTTACATCAATGTACATTGTGGCACGTTAAAGATTCAGAGGGAGCACACTCTCTCTATGTGATGTCATTGGCCCTGCAGATGGTTTGCCATGGTAACCAGACGCCATACACTGGTGTCCGCACCTGCCATGGCCTGTGTTTACTATTGTGAGAGATAATGCAATACTCATAGTGAAGTACTGCAATGCATTATCACAGCGATCAGAGCTTTTATGGTTGAAGTCCCCTAAAGGGACATAAAAAAAAAAAATACAATAAAAAAAAAAATCCAAAACATAAAAAAACCCTTTTTTATTTATTTTTTACATACTTTCCCCTGCTTATATAAAAAATGTAAAAAAATACTAAAACACACATATTTAGTATCTTCCTATCCGTAACAACCTGTACAATAAATTGAACACACTATTTACCCAGCACGGCTAAAATCATTAAAAAGAACACAAACACTGAGGCAAAAAACATGTTTTGTTCATTTTACCTCCCAAAAAAAAACCGCAATAAAAGTGATCAAAAAAGCAGTATGTATATCCTTATGGCCAAAATAGTCCATGTCTTTAAGGCTTCCTATACACAGCCGAGCACGAAATCAGACCGTGAAACTCAGCCCGATATCGCGCTCGTGCCAAATCCCCGTGGATGCCAAGCATTTTTGTATCTAAAGCGCCTCCCATCACTTCAATACAGTTGAAATCCTCCAGAGTATTTTCAATGGGAAACCTTGCGTGCACATTGTACGCCATGCGATGTGTTTGCTGGCCCGATTGAAAACAATGGGCAATGCGTTCAGAGGGAACCCCCAAAGATAGGCCATACCGCATATATAACTCCTATTGTTCATATTTGTGCGAGATTTGTGTGCCTCACAACTCCTAAATCTTGCGCGATTTTCACGGCCATAGGGCTCTTTCATACAGGCGTATTTTTCATCAGTATATTGTGAGCCAAAAGCAGGACTGGATCCAAAAAATGGAAGAAATGCCAATCTTTCCATTATATTTTCTCTGTATATTTCACTTCTGGTTTTGGCTCACAACATACTGATGGAAAAAATGCTTCCGTGTGAAAAAGCCCTTAGGCAGTGATTCCCACGGGGGTACCGCGGTTTCCAGGCTGGGAATCACTGAGCTTTTCAATCTAATACTGCTAAAAGGGCTTTAAAAAAAATTTAAGCAGCCATCTGCACAGTTCCCCATCAAGATCCCCACGGGGCTGTGTGGGTTGCTCTCCGAGGACCTCTTTTTTTGCATGCGGTACGACCAGCTCCAACCACCAGGATTAAATACTGACTAGGCCAGTCATTTAGTAACTCGACGGCAACCACAGTAAGGCACCAGCCGCAGGGGCCCACTGGCCTACTCCCGGTGCAGTCATCGACCAATCCGCCCCTGTCTATGGTTCTGTTCAGGGTTTCACCTGAATGCCATTTCCAGCTATCAGACAGAACCTGCAATGGAAAGGCACAGCGTGGTATAGAACACTGTGTGCAGGACATCTAACAACAATCGCCTCCTGAGACATCACCAACTCATACAATACTTTTAGAAGTTATATTCAGCACCCTCATCTTGTTACCGGAATGTAGCTGTTACCCAGCAGTGCAATAACCCCCTCTACCACCAATGGTCCCAGTCGGGTCTTGTCCTACCCATACTGCCCGAGACAGGCCCCATAGCCTAAATCACGCTTTTCCTACTTCTACATTTTATTGGTAGCAACAATACTAGTGATTACTTTGGTATTGCAATAACTCAATTGTTCCAACAATACAATTTTCAACAGAAAAAGTTTTCTAAAATCCACCTTTTGTACCAGAGAAAAAAAAAAACATTTTCTAGCTTTAGGTCTGCCTTCATATTCCGTAGCAAATACCAGCCATAGCATGCTATGGAAAAAGTGATTCTTCATGCACACAAGCTGATTTCTCCATTCTCACGGCAGTGGCCAGGCTTTGTACTACAGGCAAAGTTCCATTGAAGTGAAAGGCCTGTAATACCAAGCCTGGCCACTGCAGTGAGAATGGAGCTGTCTGCTTTCTGCATAAATCAGCTCAGTGCATGAGAATAGCAGCCTGACAAACCACTAATCTTTGGGTATCCAAGGGGAAGGACGTGCGCTAATCTACTATTAATGACCCATTTTAAGGATACAACTGGACAACCTTTTAAAAAGGGTATTCTAGTAATATCAAGGTATAGCGGTCTGACTGCTTAGACCTTAGACCCCCACTGACCCCTATAACTTGATATTACAATCAGCAGAATCCTGCTCCAGTGTACATGCTTCAATGGAACTAGTGGAGATTTCAAGTGGATATCGGAGGATAACTTGATATTACTGGAATAGGTAAAGGTAAAGTTCCCCGGTTACCGACTCCTACTTTGCCATTACCTTCCCCAGTCATCTTTTACCCCACGCCAGGTACTCATCTTACTAAAGGATGGAAGGCTGAGTTAACCTAGAGTTGGCTACCTGAACAACATGGGGATTGAACCCACAACCATCAGGTCGTGAGCAAAAGCTTAGGACTGCATTTCTGCTGCCTTAACACTCTGCGCCACATGAGGTGGAATACCCTTCCATAACCACCAAACTTTAAGCATAAAATGTCCAAAAATAAATGGCTGTGGGAACTGCAGGCGAACATCGATTGGAGGTGATGTCAAATGAGCCAGCAGAACTTATATGGAATCCTAGGCCCAGTATCATACAGAAGGTGACTTTCGCCCATTGGTATCAACTATTTGTAACTCCTATGACGAAATATAATGCAGACTGCCACTTGTTGAAGCAAGGAGAAAGAAGAAACATTGTATGTATGAACACAAGCAGCTGTTGAAGCTCTAGTAGTTATGGCTCTTCACAGATGGGAATCCCGCACAGTAGAGGATCCTGACGGATGGTAATCATGCCTTTGAACTTTGATGTTGACAAAAGACTTTTGAGAATACAGAAAAAGGCATGAAAAACAATTTCACTTCAAGCTCAAATGGCCAGACGGAAGCAATGACAGAAATCACAAGCAGGTCCTTGAGAAGAGTGAAGCCCACAACGGGACGTTCCGGGAGCGGAAACCGAAGGTCAGCATGTAGAAGGGCTTCTCCTACCATTGGTGGCATAATGACAGGTGTAACTACTCAAATCTCCCACCGAACCCAAAAATACAGAAGCCACAGATTCTATAGTGAGTGGATCTGTGAGTGGCTCTTAAATAGCTGAAACAATGCTATCAGCGTTAGGCTTCTTTCACACGAGCGCATATCGGATGGCCATTTTCACAGCCGGGCGATATACGCTACGTTGGGAGTGAAAAATCTGGTGAATGGTCGCACAAATCAAACGTTTGTGCGCCCATTCATATTGCCTGGTGAGTCCAGAGCAAATGTGCCGACATCACCAGGCCATTGCCCATTTCCCCTCCCTTCCCATCTCGGGCTCACCTCTCGTTCCTCCCCACTCGTTCTGTGCAATGGGAGGGGGCGGGGGGGAGGAGAACAGAGGGAGGGACTTTAGCAGCCACGCTGCTAAACTGCCTTCCACCTATGGCCGCTGCCATGGGCTCCCATAGGAGCCCATACAGCGGCTGACGTATTCCGGCCCAAAAGATAGTTCCAGGACGTAAAAACACCGGCGCTATATTGACTTGGCCGGGCGTTTTTACCTCTCAGAAATACGCCCATGTGATCTGATGCATTGGAATCGAATCCGTTTTCACGGCCGGCCGATAAGCGCTCATGTGAAAGAAGCCTTACCCACGGAGAACTCAGCATGCTGTCTTGATAAGGCCGCACAACGATTTTTAGGCTGGCTTGAATTTAACGATCAACTAGCAGTGCACAAAAAGTGCATGATGGCTGCATGTTTAGATGCAACATTTCTCGCTCAAACGATCGCTTTTGAGCAATTTTTGAGCGATCATCGCTCCGTGTAAATGGGCCTAAACTATAACAAGGGGGTGTTCTCATAACTATGTGTAATATATCAGGGGACAATACAGAAATCTCTCCTATCATCTATTTATACCTAGGACTGTGACTGTAACAACGGACGCTCCCTACATCTAGAGGAAAGTAGGTTTCTACACAACATAGAAGGGGGTCTTTACTGTAAGAGCAGTGAGACTATGGAACGCTCTGCCTGAGGACGTGGTGATGGGGAACCTGCTAAGGCTGCTTTTATATGTGTGTTAGGGTTCACTTCAGGGTTTTTGTCTCACTTTTTTCCCCCCTTCCGAAACTTAAGAGAACGGAAGCAAACAGATGCCTTTTTTTTTTTTTTAAAGCATATTGAAATTAATAGGGAAAAAAACAAATCCATTTTATTTTAGTTTCTCTCCTGCAAAAACGGAGCAGAGAGATGGAAACCCTGAACTGATTGTAAGTAGAGATGAGCGAACGTACTCGTTACAAGTACTTACGCACCCGAGTACCGCCATTTTCGAGTACTTCAGTACTCGCGCGCAAAGATTCGGGGGGCGGCGTGGCGGCACGGGGGGTAGCAGTGGGGAGTGGGGGGGAGAGAGAGAGAGGGCTCCCCCCTGTTCCCCGCTGCTACCCCCGCACCGCCACGCCTCTCCCCGCCCCCCGGCGCCCCCCGAATCTTTGCGCGCGAGTACTGAAGTACTCGAAAATGGCGGTACTCGGGTGCGTAAGTACTTGTAACGAGTACGTTCGCTCATCTCTAATTGTAAGGCCTCCTGCACACGGGCAGACATTCCGCAGCGGGATTTTCCGCGGAATTTCCGCCCATGCCCGCTGCCGTAGGATTGCATTAGATAATGCAATCCTATGCAGACAGCCGCGATTTGACCGTGTGAAAACTTGCCCGGCAAACAAATTGCGGCATGCCCTATTTCTGTGTGAGCCTTGCAGAAGCCCATACAGAAACGTCACGGCTGACACGCCGGCTCTGCACTGCCCATATGAGACTGTACGCCAGCTGCTACATTGCAGTGCAGAGAGAGAAGACGCCGGACGGGTGAGTATAAGCTCAATACTGGGGCCTGGGTCGCATCCCGCTGCAAGAATTCTCACAGGGGGATCCAACCCCGCTGTGTGCAGGCGGCCTAAGGCAGGAGTGAAGACAGCCTAAGAGTCTCCTTTCTGGGGTGCATTAATATTACATGTTATAGTCCCTGATTACCTTAGAAGAGATGTTGCAGCAGGGGATTATTCCCATTGCCAGATTGTGAATCGGGAAGTAGTTTTTTTTTTCTAAAATGAGAAAAATTAACTTCTACCTCCATGGGGTTTTTGGCTTCCTCTGGATAAAGACTGCAGGATAAAAGGCTGAACATATGTCTCTTTTTAGTCCTACAAACTATATTGCCATGTAAAATAGTCCTCAGTACCAAGCTGTGTGCCTTTCTAGTACATGCACTGACTGGCCTTGAAAGAAGCTGAATCGGCAGTAGTCCTCTTTCTATTCTAAGTAGTAGTAGCAGGAATAACTACTATCCAACAGCCTCTGCGGTGTGCTTTCCAGTATCAATAAGCATAGAAGTTGTACTTCACCAACTTTTATTTATTAACATCATCAACACGATAAGGCTGTCTGGCCATATGCCATAATAGATTTGTCATTTGTGCCTAAGGGCCACGACACAAGAGTGCTTTCCATACGAACACTTTGTCAATTCACCAAATCTCCAATAGCCTTTTAACAGCTATTGATTCCACAGAACATTTAAAGCAATCCTATGTGTTTAGTGCCCTGTTCTACGGCTGCTGCGGATTAGTACTGTACAGTGCTGGGTGCCAGCGAGAGACTATATAACAATGTTATCTATGCAGAAGCTTTCCATATAGGTCCCTTCCCCAGATGCTGCAAGAGTTATATCAAATATACTCTGGCACGTCACCTTTGCTGCCCATATGCCACACTGGGTCATCACTGATTCCGATGAACAGCTGCTGCTCAGTTGATACATTGAGCCAAATCTCCAAGTGTAGTTCTCAGGAACCACAATAGTCCATTTTCGACAAAGAAAAATATCCAGTGACACTATTTGCCATTTTACTGCTACTGGTCTAACTCACATTCCCCGATACTCTTGTTAGGGCGCATTCACACCTGTACGGTTGCTGTCTAATTCTATTAACCGGCTCTGACCCCAAAGCCAAATAGCTAAGATACTGGAACCACCAGATCCATCACATATTGTAGTGGGATCCAAAGACACCGAGGCAGATTCTTCAGGAATTACAGCTTCTTTATTATATATTGATACATATGTGTTCAGTGGAATCATTTCCCAAGACTGAACCAACAACAAAAGGATACATACAAAAACCAACAACAAAAGGATACATACAAAAACCAACAACAAAAGGATACATACAAAAACCAACAACAAAAGGATCCTCTTATACCATCCACACAAAGACATTCTTTATATAAAAACAAACCAATTGATTACATTTCACTTCAGTATTATTAGGCACATTTACACGCAAAGATTATTGTTTGAACGAACAAACGACTCAATTAATTTTTTGCTCTCAAATGCTGAGCGTTTACACGTAAAGATAATCATTTTAAATCCTCGCCATTTCCCTCGTTGACTATGTAAACACTGCATATGTTGTTTACTTAGGTGGGGGGGTGCTTATACAAAGAATCTCTAGGCAGGAGGTTTTTAATTAGTGCAAAGAAAAGCCATTGTCGTTAATGAGTCATCCTGTTTAGCTGGGCAAACAATCATCCCTCCCCCCCCCCCAGGTTGTTTGAAAGACTGAAGGACTGTTGTTTAAACCTAACGACAAAGCAAATGAACTAACGACTATTTTTATGCAAGCTGAAACTGTGATAAACGAGAAGTGAACGAATAGTGGCGATGGCTTTGCGTTTACACGAAACAATTATCACTCACCTTTGCTTGTTTGAACGAACTTTGAGTGATAATCGTTGTGTGTAAATAGGCCTTTAAGCAGGCGCAGTAACTCTTTAACCCTACAATTGCTGTCTCATCGCGTTCTCCTTTTTACAATACCCACCATCTTACTTGCATTAACTCTTTCTTATCCAAATCCCAACCACCACAATATCAGACCTTAACGGGACCCACTGACTAGAAGGAGGTCCATCTGGTTTCCAGCAGTTTGTCCATCAATCTCCCTGAATGTAACAGTGCAGCATGCTGCGCAATTTCGTCTGGGATTTTATGTTGAATCTGCACCGGAGGCTCCAAATGCAACCTCTGCCCCCCCCTGGGTGGTCCCTTCATGAGCAGGGTCCCAGGTTCTCTGCACTGAACGCCCGCTGTTTAGACATCCTTATTAGGCTTTAATTACCATAAACTATCTACAAAAGTGGATTCATCTGTTAAATCATAATATAAATGTAAGCCTCAGCAGAGACTAAATATTGCAACCTCTAAGGAGGGAATTATCCTTGGGAGTCGTCGTTTTTCTGCCTACGTTTATACAAAATGTGCAGAATTCTGTGTTTTTTTTCTGATGTACAAATCATAATTTGTGGAATGTAACAACATCCCACTAAGTGGATAGGACATTATGCAACTCTTTATTAGTTTATTTTGGCTCTAGACCAAGACCATCGCCAGCTCTCAACCACACAAAACTAAGGTCAAAACTGTCGAAATTCTGTTCAAGTTCAAAATCGTTAAATATGACTTTCCTCTAATCCAGTGTTGGCGAACCTATGGCACGCGTGCCGGGGAGGGCACGCGGAGTCCTTTCTGCCGGCACGCGTGCTGTTCGCTGATATCACCCGGCCGTCGGCACTGCAGAGAGAGCTTCCTGCCCTGTCAAATGTAAGGCAGGGCAGCGCTGACTGCAGAGTGAACTTGATTGCCGGCACGCGCGGTCTTCTAGCAGCTCCTCGTACCCCCCCCCCCCGCCCCTCCACACATCAGGCCAATGGGAGCGCTTCCTTACTCCCCTGTCACTCCTATAGCGGGAGATTTAAATAAAGCCCAGACGGCAGCGGAGGTGAAGGAGATGCCGGCACGCGCAGGCTGTTGTCTGCTCCTCATATCCCCGCCCCTCCGCACAGCAGCCCAATGGGAGCGCTTTCTACCTCCCATGTCAGAAGTAGTGCGGGGATTTCCAATGCAGAGCCGACAACAGCCTGCGCTCAGTGACTGCCTGTGGTGAGAGAAGCAGAGCAGAGCTTCAGCAGTAAAGAAGAGGTTTAAAAGAAGATCCTTGCTGCCTGGGTTAAAGTAAGAAGCGAACAGCAGTTACTGCAAAGATAACTGCTAAACACTTCAGTTCACCGCTACACACATAAACACGGGCGTTTTGGCATTGCGGTGTCCGCCTCCGGATTCCGCAATGCAAATACTGCACATAGACATGCTGTTGGAAATCAGTTTTCCATGTCGCCGAGCGAAAATCAATTGCGACTTTTCGCTCGCGGATGGAAAATCGCAGCATGTTGTATTTTGGCCGCCTGCAGACGGGCGGGTCGGATCCGGCAGCGAGAATTCTCGCCGCGGGATCCGACCCGAGCACCTGCAGGGACCAGTGCGTACGCACCCGCGCCCCGCAGCTCCGGCTGTTTGATGTGCTGGCTTGCTGGGCAGACCGGATCCGGCAGCGGGTGAGTGACATTTCTGCGAGCCCTGCACAGAAATAGAGCGTGCCGCAATTTGTTTGCTGCGCGATATTTCTCTCGGCCAAACCGCGGCCGTCTGCATAGGATTGCGTTTGTTAACGCAATCCTATGCAGGCTTCCAGCAGCGGAAATTCCGTGGGAAATCCCACCGCGGAATTTCCGCTCATGTGCAGGCGGCCTTTGGCAGAACGCACACAGGTGGATTTGCATTGTGGAGTCCACAGCGGGCGTCCACCTCCGAACTCCACAGCAAATACCGCCCCATAGCATGCTGGGGAAATACGTGGTTTCACTTCCATGAGCAGAAATTGATTGCGATTTTCCGCTCGCGGAAGAGAAATCACAGCATGCAGCGATTCTGTGAGGGCTACGCACGGATGGCTTCCATTGAAGTCAATGGAAGCAGCTTGTCCTGCGGCCATTCCGCAGTCATAATTACAGAATGGCCGCAGGACCTGCGTCAGCGCGGCATAATCTGTACTGCGCATGCATGCTGGCTGGTAGAGCCGCAATACAGATTATGAAGAACCCGGATAGGTACGCGGGGATCACTGGCGAGGCACAGGGTTGATTCCGCTGCGGGATCTGACCCGGCTATGTGCAGGTGGCTCAAAGTTCACGTTTAACCCTGTAATGACGTGGACTCGTTTTTTTTCCCCATTTTCGTTTTTTCCTTTTCCCTTTTAAAAATCATAACTCCTTTATTTATCCATCGACGTTGCTGTATGAGGGCTTGTTTTTTGCGGGACGAGTTGGTCAGTACGATTACAATGATACCAAACTTGTATAGTTTTTTTTGCTGTACTACTTTTATTTTTTTGTAAAGACATCTAATTTTGTAAAATTATTTTCTGCCGCCATCATCTGCGCACAATAACTTTTTAATTTTTCCATCAACGTAGTTGTGCGAGGGCTCATTTCTTGCGAGATGTCCAGTAGTTTATTTTAGTATCATTTCGGAATACATACGACTTTTTGATCGCTTTTTATTGCATTTTTTTCTGGGAGACAGGGTGACTGAAAGTGCATTTCTGGCGTTCTTTTTTTTAAATTTTTTCGGATGACGGTCACCATGTGGGGTAAATAATGTGCTACTTTGATGGACGCGCATCCAAAAAGCAGTTAAAATCTGCACGCTGTCTATTTTGAAGCGGCCCTGTCCTTTTTAGAACGACGGAGGTAAAATCATACGTCGTGATAAGCCCCGCCCCCTGACATGTTGGCACTTTGCGATAAATATGTGGGTTTTAGGTCGCAGTTTGGGCACTCGGACTCCAAAAGGTTCGCCATCACTGCTCTAATCTGTTCTACATAAGCCATCATGCAGATGCCAGCATAACCCTCCGGACTGAACTTTTGTCTGCTCACTTGCCCAGACTGGCGCTACACATGGACTTTTTATAGCACAGTAGCAAATATAGCAACACAGGACCTTGTCCCTAAGAATAGTTGTATGGACGGTACATGCCAGCTTCATTAGATTGTCATGTAACTGTTGACTGACAAATATACAAGGTTACCATAAAGCAGACACTTTTAGCTTAATACTGAACCAACACCATTATAGACACGCAGCATAGAGTTGGGAGGAAAGGTTTTGTGACTGCAGCATCACGTGAGCGGCGTGCAGCAAGACATTTCAGAACACTAGTTGTTGATGTAAAGGGACAAGTTCTGGGTGACTTCTGTAGCCGAGAGGGAAATGGGTTGTTAAAAGCTCACCCAAAAACATTAATAACTTAGCCATACAGACAGTTGCCCTGTCAATGGGCAAAATCTGCATGCAAACTTCCAAAGTGGAAATCCGTGTTTCAGTATCGAGATGTAATACTGAAGTGGAAGCGCTAGTATCCACATCAGGATTCCACATGTAGATTTTGCGCATTGACAGGGCAATTTCCGTTTGTAGATCCGCACCAAGAACGTGGCAGAAAGCTGCGGAATATTTGAAGTGCAATTCATACGGAAATTTGGTGGGGAATTCCACCATGTAAACCTAACCTTATACTTCAGTTGCTATAAAACTATTTCTTTTCTAGTAACCCGGTATATATCAATAAGAAAGACATGGGAAAGAATATAAAAAGTTGCATACAAGTTGTAGCATCAGGAACGCTATTTTCCTGAAAATATAAATATTTCCATTACAGCTCTCACCCATAAAGCTGCAGGAGCTCCGCACATGTATGTTTACGGAAGTATCTCAACAACGACACTATTCAGAACATGATTAATACACACGTGTTGTGGCCTTTCGGACCGTGAGAACAAAACATGTTTGATGTTGTGGGTAAAATTTCTCGTTCCTTATAATAGTCTGCTTGTGTGTCTTTAATAATTGATCTGTGACTTGGCAGAGTACTCCACCACATCAAGAGAGAAGACTTGTATTCCTGGTTGCGTCACCTGTGTGATCCGTTGCGATTAGCACGGCGCATCTTCTGATCTTACAACTGCTCGCTTACGCTAATGTTTTGAATGAGAAATGTTTCAGAGGTGGCCCGCACATAAGGAGATCCCAAACCGCACAGGAGTAAGGAAGCATTAAACCTATACACCCTACAATAGTCACCCTGGCACTAAAGACCCCCATAGCAAAAAGTCATCAGAACCTGCAGATTTTGGTTGGACTGGACAACTATTTTATGTGACTCTCCCTAAACAGTTAATGTCATGGGGAAAGTAAAGTTGGGTACATTAAATTTCAATGCCTGATCCTTTTTTTTCTGCCTGGAGATAAGCTGCTGCCAGAGGTGTCTGGCACTCAGGGGTGCACAGTAGGGGAGGTTTCATGGCTAAAACGGCCCTCTTGCCTCTCTCTGCCAGGGGTTTTCTTTTCATGCGTGGTTGGTCAACCTAGTTACCAGTACTGAGGTAGGGAGTGCCAATGAGAGAAGGCAGCACATGAATTGCTCTGCCCTCCTTCCTGCTGCATAATCCCATGGTCATGCTGTGGCACCCCCCCATCCGAAATCAGATCTTTCAGTATGAAGCAGTAGCCATGGATGGACTGACAGAGGACTCCCTTGACATCAGCTCCACAGCACCAGCCAGGCTCCCTCACTGGTGTGGGAAACTTTTATATTTGGATTATATTCAGGGGCACTGTGTGTGGCATTCATTTCAGGGGGAACTGTGGAACACCATTATATTTATGGTGCAATGTGTGGCACTCTTATAATCAGGGTTTATTGTCTGCAGCACAATTTTACAGGGGACTGTGCGGCACTTTTATATTCAGGAGCACTGTATGGCATTATTATATCCAAGTGGTATTGTGTGGCACTTTAATATTCAGGGACACACTGAGTAGCACTATGAGGAAGTTGAGACACTAATGTCCCATTTAGAGGAAACAGCCGTCTTAACGACTGCAGGAGTGCTGACGAAACCGCTAAGGTCATCAGCACTCGTGCAGAGCGTTTAGACAGGCAGAGTTCACCACTGGATCGCGGGCTTCTCGCTTAGTGTTTCACCTTCGAGTTGAATCGCTAAACAGGGAGCGTTTACATGGAATGAAAAGCCCCCCCCCCCATCCAGCAATGTGTTGTTATTGACTGAAAGTCAGTGATAACGAGAAGTGAATGAATAGTAAATGATTTTTTTGCATTTACACAGCGGTGATCATCGCTCAGTTTCATTCATTTGAGTGCATTTTGAACAATAGTTGTCCCGTGTAAATGGTCCTTAAAACAATGTTCACTTCTCAGTGGGTGATCGGTTCCTGCTGATCGCTGGTGTCCTCAGCATGTGTTCTCACATTTGCTTCTGATGATGCCAGGCAATCAGCAACAACTGTTTATATACTGGAAGGTGAACAACGCTGTTTGTGTCCAGCCGGCCAGCAAGTACATTCAGTTGTAATGGGTCAGGGTGGGGGAGCATCAGCAAAAAAGAAAAATCCTGCATCCGCCCCGACTGGTACCTGATCGACCGTCAGCTATTGAAGATGAATGGGCAACCTCAAATGTCATCTTCATTCAACAGCTCAAATGAAGACAAGATATGCAGACCTTTGGTTTCCAGGAACTAAATGTGTTCAATTCAGTCAACTTGTCACATGCAGAATACAGCATTAAAGTGTCAGGAGTTCCAGTAATTGCACTTCTCTCATTTGCATTCCCTGCAAATAATAGTGGTTGCCTCAATATAATAGAGCAGTATGGAAGGAGTATCAGGAAACAACTGTAAGAACTACCCCTTGTCTCTGGTAAGCCTCCTACACCGAGGACAATGGTTGTGTTTTGGGGTCTGGTATAGACGTTCAATCAGGATCCAGTAGCTTCAAACTGCAGTATGTCCCCTGGTCTTGGCCAAAATAGTCATTTGGACCTGCAATGATGTGGAGTAGTGTATTCAGTCAACAATTGGCGATATATTGGCGGTTATCATTGTAGAGGCGTTTCTGGTCAGTGTATGGAAGGAATTATGCTGCTGCCACAGAAAACGACATAGGGGAAATGTATTATGGCTGGTGTTTCCGCTTAAACTGAAGCGCGTTGGGAGTAAAATGTGGCATATTTATTAAAAGGTGCAAGCTTCTTAATAAATCAGGCAAACCCTGGGCTGTTTTACACACAGAAAATGAAATCTATGACTACCATGAGCAAGCCTATCATTCTGCTAAAATTTGCACCCTTTGTCTCCAGGAATAGTAAATCTGTCCGCTGACCACGCTCACGTCTAGTTAACCCCGTCCACTTTCTCACTGCTTTTCAGAAGTGGTGAAAAAAAGTCACAAACTTTAGTGCAACTTTTCTTCTCCAAAGTCCTGCCACAAAACCCTTGATTAATTCCGCCATCTTGAGCTAGACTGTCAGCAGCTACCAAGTATGTAAAAATCCAGACATTTGCCTTATTACAAATATTTAGTATCCGAATTTCCTCATCGCCCACAATGTCTATGTCAGAAGCGTTTGCCAAATATGTAGAATATAATTCTGATTTTCTCTTCCTGTTTAGAGCCACAGGAAAGCCGCTGACCTTAAAACATCTCTGTGATTGAGGAGGACAGGGATCCTTGTTTATCCCAAGCACATCTAAGTTCATACACTCCTTTTACAAGGAGCGATAACTGAGTTTACTCGTTCGCACAGTTTATACAGGCAGAGAAATCTTTTGGATTTCGTTTGTTCGCTCCTTTCGGCCTCCTGCACTGTATTGCAGTTGATTTCCGTTTTTTAAATGGGAATAACGGCGGAGACTGCTGCACTATTGTTTCGGCGGGTGACGGAACTGAACAGAAAAGTTTCTATTTGGTTCTGTTTTTGATCTATGAGCATGCATAGAAGGTTAGAATGATCCACAGTCGGTGATGCCGGGATGATTCCGATTGCCAGATTGAAGATAGGAAGGAATTGGGAAAAATTGGCTTCTACTTCATTGGGGTTTGTTCGCCTTCCTCTGCATCAACATTGGGGGTGGTGATAGGGGTGGTGTAATTGGCTGAACTGGATGGACATATGTCTTTTTCGGCCTACATACATTTACTATATTAGAAAGACAAAGGAATACAAAACAGATCTACTACAGACAGATGGAAACTGCACGAAACAGAAGCAAACTGATAGAAATGGTATTTTTGTTGCAACCGGAAGTGAAGACCAGCAGTGGAACAGGAGCGGATGGGAAGGCCGGTGCGTTGTCTTTTAACAACAGACTAAGCAGGTTTGAACCATTTTTTGCATTGAGGATTTCATGCAGAATTGGGCCTCCCTCACACAGACGTTTTTGTACAGTATATGGCATTAGATAAGAATAATGTCCCACCTTCATCGCTGATCTTCTGCTCTCAATTCCATTAATGCAGACTTACTCGCAGGCCTTTCTTTGCCATCTGGTTACGGTGGCTATTTGTATACAAAAAAATCCAAGCTTGGGAACAAAAAGACTTAAGTGAGAAGACTTCTGCTTTATTTCATATCGTGCTCAATCACAGGATTACATCCAGAGAACGCGTTTCGGTTTAACACGAACCTTGTTCACCTCCTCCTATTATCTAATGTAATCCGATGGCAGCGGGCATGGGCGAAAATTCAGTGGGAAATCCCGCCCGTGTGCAATTTTTTAGTTGACTCAACATGTACATTAAATACGCTGTTGAAATTTTATTAAAAAAAGGGCTAAAACAATCACTGCAAGTGCCGCAATCTAATTCCAAAAGGAATTGGCGTTTCTCGTCCATTCACACTGCCGCATCATGTGAAAAGGACACTTCAAAGGCAGTCAGTAAAATGGCTCTATTTGGCTTAAACAGAGCCAGCTGTGTTCTTCAATGAAGATAGCTCCCCACTAGAGATGAGCGAGCGTACTTGGAAAAGCACTACTCGCTCGAGTAATTTGCTTTATCCGAGTATCGCTGTGCTCGTCCCTGAAGATTTGGGTGCCGCTGCGGCTGACAGGTGAGTCGCAGTGGGGAGCAGGGGAGAGCGGGCGGGAGAGAGGGAGAGAAAGATCTCACCTCCGTTCCTCCCCGCTCTCCCCTGCAGCTCCCCGCTCCGTGCCGGCACCCGAATCTTCAGGGACGAGCACAGCGATACTCAGATAAAGCCAATTACTCGAGCGAGTAGTGCTTTTCCGAGTACGCTCGCTCATCTCTACTCCCCACCTAACACAATTTTACAACATTTCCAAAGAAAGTAGAAGGAGCAGCAGACTGGTGAAAAAGTAGAAATTCACATCCTCAGAGCACAGAGGATGCCTCTTTATTAGATTCCACTGAGAAACATAGTGTCAGGACAGTGTCCGGGATATGGGGGTCCCTGAGATATCCCGCAACCCCTGTCCCTGCCTACTTGCCCCCCTGGGCTAACCCCCAGGGCGACAACTGGGCGGCGGTCCCTACCCTCACTAGGGAAGCGGGACACGGGAAGACAAACAGACACTGAAGACAAACAACGGTAGAATGGTCAGACAATCCGGGTCGGCAACAGGAGGGTACGCAGTACAGGGGGGTCAGGCAAAACGTGGTCAAGGTCCAAAAGCAGAGGTCAGGAAAGCCAGGGTCACAAACAGGAGTCAAAAGAATACGCGGGTGCAGCTGGAAGACCAAACTAACACTGGCAAGGCCTGAGAGGAAAACACACCTATTTAAATGCTGTCAGCGCTCCCGCCCCAGAAGCTGATTGGGGCGGAGAGCCTGACAGCAGCAGGGCTAATCAGGGCGGTGCTGGGGGCACGCCCCCAGTCTAGCTGCACAGACAGTTACTAGGGAAGCCAGCCTGGTAGTCGAGCGACTAGAAGCACCAGCTGCCTCCCTAGCAACCCGGCGGCGACCAGTCTTACAGCGGCCCGGGGAGATCACCAGAACCGGGGTACCTCTGCGCCGCGCTCCTGTACCCCGGGTGGCCGGACCGGTGGTGCGGGCACGGCGGCCCCGAGAGTTGCCGGTTCTGACAGTACCCCCCCTTCTACGGGGGGACACCGGACCCCCATGGCCAGGTGCGGGCTTAAGCGGGAAAGCCCTGTGGAATGCCTGGACTAGGCGTGGCGCATGAACGTCCCTGGCAGGGACCCACGTCCTATCCTCAGGGCCAAATCCTCTCCAGTGGACCAGGTACTGCAGCACACCTCTAACCCGTCGGGCATCCACCAGCCTTTCTACTTCATACTCCAGTTCCCCCTGTACCAGAGAAGGAGGAGGCGGGTTCTGGGTGGGTAGAACTGGAGTCACATACTTCTTAAGTAAGCTTTTGTGAAAAACCTTGTGGACCTTCCAGGGGTCAGGAAGTGCCAACTTATATGACACCGGGTTGATAACCTGAGAAACAGTAAATGGGCCAATGAACCGAGGAGCAAGTTTCAGGGAGGGAACCTTGAGTCTCAGATTCTTGGATGACAACAAAACTTGCTCCCCGACTACAAAAGGTGCAGAGATGGTACATCTTTTATTTGCGTATTTACGCAGTTTCTCTTGGGAACCCTGAAGGTTCTTACGAACCTGGGCCCAAACTGTGCACAGTTCCTCAGAGGATATGTCGGCGGCCGGATTGTTCGAGACCACAGGAGTGGAAAGCGAGAACCGGGGATGAAACCCATAGTTACAAAAAAAAGGTGACAATTGGGTCGACGAGTTAACATGGTTGTTGATAGCAAATTCGGCGAGAGGTAAGTAGTTGGCCCACTGATACTGGTTATCAGAGACAAACAGTCGCAGATACTGGATAAGTTCTTGGTTCATTCGTTCCGTTTGTCCGTTACTCTCGGGATGGAAAGCGGAGGAGAAGGACAAATTTACGTTTAGATTTTTACAGAAGGCTCGCCAGAAGCGAGCGACGAACTGAACCCCTCTATCTGACACAATGTCCTCGGGGATCCCATGTAACCGAACAATCTCCTTGATGAACATTTCAGACAGAAGTTTGGCGTTAGGCAACTTGCAAAGCGGAACAAAATGTGACATTTTAGAGAAACGGTCTACTATTACCCAGATGACCGTATTCCCCAGCGAGGATGGCAGATCAGTAATAAAATCCATGGACAAATGGGACCATGGCCTGGACGGAATGGGCAAGGGAAGAAGAGGACCCTCAGGACGTCTCCTGAGATTCTTCCCCCTTGCGCAAACCGGGCACGCGGACACAAATACCCGTACCTCCTTGGCCATGTGCGGCCACCAATAGAGTCTGGACACTAACTCCAGCGTACCCCTGATGCCGGGGTGTCCAGCTAGGACTGAAGCATGTGTCTCCTCTAACACTTTCAATCTCAGTGATAACGGGACAAATAATTTGCCTTCCGGAAGGGCTTCAGGAGCAGATTGTTGAGCGGCGTGAATGAGAGGTGAAAGGTCGGAGGAGACAGCAGCGAGGACCACCCCAGGGGAGAGAATGCTCTCAGGCTCCGGCTCGGCAGGTTCCGGAGAACCAAAGCTCCTAGACAGGGCATCAGCCTTGACATTCTTAGACCCGGGTCTATAGGTAACAACAAAATTGAACCGAGAGAAGAACAAGGCCCAGCGGGCTTGCCGAGCATTTAACCTCTTAGCGGAATCTAGATAGGTGAGGTTTTTATGGTCTGTGAGTACCGTGATCTGGTGATGGGCTCCTTCCAAAAAATGCCTCCACTCTTCGAAAGCCCACTTAATCGCCAGCAATTCCCGGTTGCCTATATCATAGTTCCGTTCGGTGGAAGAAAACTTCCTAGAAAAATAGGCACACGGTCTAAGGTTGGTGAGAGTGGAGGGACCTTGGGACAGTACCGCTCCCACACCAAACTCAGAGGCATCTACCTCCACCACAAAAGGGCTGGACAGATCCGGTTGTACTAGGACCGGTGCAGAAGAGAACGCCGCCTTTAGGGTATCGAAGGCCCTCAGAGCCTCAGAAGACCAGGTCCTCACATCTGCCCCCTTTCTGGTGAGGTCCGTTAGAGGTTTAGCCACCACGGAGAAGTCTTTGATGAATTTGCGATAGTAGTTGGCGAAGCCGAGGAAGCGTTGAAGGGCTTTCAACGACCCTGGCTGGGCCCACTCCGTGATGGCTTTCACCTTTTCAGGATCCATCTGGAAGTCGCATGGCGTGATGATATACCCCAAAAATGATATCTTTTGTACCCCGAAAACACATTTCTCGAGTTTAGCAAACAGCTTGTTATGTCTGAGTCGAGCTAGTACAGTCTGAACGTGAGTATGGTGACTCGGCAAGTCGGAGGAAAAAATCAAAATGTCGTCTAGATATACAACCACGAACACCCCCATGATATCCTGAAACACTGAGTTCATGTACCCCTGAAAAATGGCGGGGGCGTTACACAATCCAAAAGGCATAACTAGGTATTCAAAATGCCCGAGGGGCGTATTGAAGGCGGTTTTCCACTCATCCCCCTCCCGAATGCGGATGAGGTTGTATGCTCCCCTGAGATCAAGTTTAGAAAACCATCGGGCACCAGCGACCTGGTTGAGGAGGTCAGGAATGAGTGGAAGAGCATACTGGTTTCGGACTGTGATTTTGTTTAGCTCTCTATAGTCAATACAGGGCCGGAGACCCCCATCCTTCTTCTCAACGAAGAAAAACCCGGCACCCACCGGGGATTCTGAGGGCCGGATGTGCCCCTTGGCCAGGCTGTCCTGGATATAGTCCCTCATGGATTCTCTCTCAGGAACCGTAACGTTATAAATGCGGCCCTTGGGAAGTTTGGCCCCAGGAATCAAGTCTATTTTACAGTCCCATTCCCTATGAGGGGGCAGAGCTTCGGATAATTGTTTGGAGAACACGTCAGAAAACTCGGAGAGGTATTCTGGTAGGGGGGTCCCCTCGCAGGTGGAGATTCCCACCTTCACCGCACAAAGGTGGTTGGCACAGCGGGGACCCCACTTTACCAGTTCCAACGTGTCCCAATTTACTACCGGGTTGTGCTCCCGGAGCCAGGGGAGGCCTAGGACGACGTCTACAGACAAATCTCTCATCACTAGAAAGGTGCAGGTTTCCACGTGTAAGGCTCCTATGGTAAACCTTACTTCAGGGGTAACCAGATTAACCACCCCTGCTTGCAATGGGGTGGAGTCCACTCCTGAAACCAGAATCGGGGTCTCTAAACGTAAAAAAACCCCGGACAGTTGAGCAACGAAATTAAAGTTAACGAAATTCGCCGCAGCCCCAGAATCAACAAAGGCTTGCCCAGTACGGTGGAAAGCATGAAATTCTAGGGTGCAAGGCAATAACATTTTGGACAACACAGGGAGTACCTTGGCTCCTAGACAGTCCTCCGGACAACTGCCTAGGAGCGGACGTTTTCCCTGCCATGGCTTCTTGGCGCAGGTTGCAATGCGGTGACCCGGCTCCCCACAGTAGAAGCAGAGGTTCTTCTTCAGGCGATTTTCCCGTCGTTGCTTGGGGTTCATGGCTCCCAGCTCCATGGCCTCGGTGGTGGGAGGTGGAAAAGTCGGGTCAGTAGAAGAAGTGGGCGTGGGGAGTGGAGTGGTCCGAGCGGCGTGTCTGGCCCTCAAACGTCGGTCAGCCCGAATAGCCAGCGACATGGCTTGCTCCAGGGTTCTTGGCTCCGGGTGGGCCACGAGTAGGTCCTTAAGACCCTCAGACAGACCGGTCAAAAATAGGTCTTTTAGGGCGGCATCATTCCACCCGGATTCTGTACAGTGCTGGCGGAATTGGGAACAGTAGTCCTCCGCCATCTTGCAACCCTGGCGCAGGGCCAGAAGCTTGGAGACTGCGTAGCCGGCACGGTCGGGTTCGTCATAAATTTGACCCAAGGCGGAAAAAAAGGCGTCAAGGGATAGTCGGGCGGGAGAGCCAGCAGGTAATGAGAAAGCCCAATTTTGGGGCTCTCCCCTCAGGCGGGTAATTACAATTCCCACTTTCTGGTATTCAGTACCAGAGGAGTGGGGGCGGAGATCAAAGTAGAGCTTGCAGCTCTCTCTAAATGCGAAAAACTGACTTCTCTCTCCGGAGAAACAATCCGGAAGCGTGGCTCGAGGTTCTGTCATTGTTCCTGGAGCGGAAGGGGGCTGCATGGGACCTGCAGCTGCCGCTTGTTCCTGTCGCTGCAAGCGGGCTGTTAGGTCCTGGGCAAGGTTCGTAAGGAACTGGACCTGGTTCGCTAAAGCTGCCATGGCCTCCATCGAGGGGTTCAGAGTTGCCGGGCGGATGCAAGGGTCTGACCTTCGTTCGGCCAGTGTTACTGTCAGGACAGTGTCCGGGATATGGGGGTCCCTGAGATATCCCGCAACCCCTGTCCCTGCCTACTTGCCCCCCTGGGCTAACCCCCAGGGCGACAACTGGGCGGCGGTCCCTACCCTCACTAGGGAAGCGGGACACGGGAAGACAAACAGACACTGAAGACAAACAACGGTAGAATGGTCAGACAATCCGGGTCGGCAACAGGAGGGTACGCAGTACAGGGGGGTCAGGCAAAACGTGGTCAAGGTCCAAAAGCAGAGGTCAGGAAAGCCAGGGTCACAAACAGGAGTCAAAAGAATACGCGGGTGCAGCTGGAAGACCAAACTAACACTGGCAAGGCCTGAGAGGAAAACACACCTATTTAAATGCTGTCAGCGCTCCCGCCCCAGAAGCTGATTGGGGCGGAGAGCCTGACAGCAGCAGGGCTAATCAGGGCGGTGCTGGGGGCACGCCCCCAGTCTAGCTGCACAGACAGTTACTAGGGAAGCCAGCCTGGTAGTCGAGCGACTAGAAGCACCAGCTGCCTCCCTAGCAACCCGGCGGCGACCAGTCTTACAGCGGCCCGGGGAGATCACCAGAACCGGGGTACCTCTGCGCCGCGCTCCTGTACCCCGGGTGGCCGGACCGGTGGTGCGGGCACGGCGGCCCCGAGAGTTGCCGGTTCTGACACATAGACAACGTTTCGGCTGGACACCCAGCCTTTTTCAAGCCACGTCCAGCCGAAACGTTGTCTATGTTTCTCAGTGGAATCTAATAAAGAGGCATACTCTGTGCTCTGAGGATGTGAATTTCTACTTTTTCACCAGTCTGCTGCTCCTTCTACTTTCTTTGTAAGTGCTTGAAGATTGGATCCGTGGTCGGGATCTACTTGGAGCGTGCATCAGCTGTTTGCGGTAAAAGTGTGTGCTGCTTCTCACATACAGTTATTGGACAATTTTATAGCATGTCATAAAAGTGTTTAAAGAAAAATTTCCTTTTAGATTTTGATTCATTTCTATTCCTAGGGACAAGCCATTAATATTTCTTCCCAGAAAACCCCTGTGATTATCTTCTGTGTGTCCAACATGACCTGGTGCAGCATAAGCATTCTCTTTCAATTGAGTTGTGAGCAGGGGCTCCCCTACCATGAGGCAAGCTGAGACTGCCGCCTCAGGTAGCAATCTGCAGGACCTCAGATGGGCGGTGGGTTGCCACCTGGCCAGTAATTATCTTTTACCAGTCATAATAATTGCTGGTAAAAAATAATTGCCAGCTCGGAGCTGGCCAGGCGGCAACCTAACAGGCATTTAACTTAGCCCGCAGCTGTAGTCCCCTGGCGGTTGGCACTGCTGAATCTGTGACCCCCGACCTCTCCCCTGCTGTCTGCACTGCACTGCCAGAGGTCTAAGGTCACCATTACTACTGGAGCCACTATGGGGGTCACTATTACTGGAAGGGGACACCATTTCACTCTTCGACTCAGTTCCAAAATACAACCATGAATAAGAGGCTTCAAGGGAAGGGAACTGGCACCTTAGAAATGCTGTGCAATCTATCGGCAGCATGGTAAAGAGTAGGAGGAGCAGAGCAGACTGATATATGGTTTTATGGGGAAAGATTCAGCAGAACTTGTATGTTATTTTTTTAAATCCCTGCTCTTTCTTTGTTTAGGTGTCCAGTGGGCGGTCATATCAGTGACTGGCCTTGATCTCTATATACATACTGAAGGTAGTCAATCACTGATGGGACCGTCCACTGTACTCCTAAGTATAGAAAGAGCAGGGATTTTGATGAATACAATACAAGTCTTTCCCCATAATTAAAGTGACTTCCTGGTGGCGTCAAGAAACACTAATACCCATAGCTCGTGTGCTGACAGGACCTGTGATGATGTTACTGTAATGTGATCAGTCACATGGTCTCTGAGCTGAAAGAGATTATAGGCAGACTACATCCCCCACAAACTCCCGTGGCCTCAGTTGCTATGGATACAGCAGTACTCAGTCTGGCAGTTTGTAGCTGCACACCTGTGTGGAGACTCCAATAAAGGACACCATACATAGCTGGTGGTGTGTATTGACCAACAACATTGAAGCATAGTCCTTCACTGCTATGTTCACATTTCCTGAACGTGATATCCTGTCATCTCAAGTGCTAATGCCGCAACACGAATCCAGCCTTCATCTAATCGTCAACCGTTGTCCAGTGTTGAAACAAGCCGTCGCTGTCGTGCAACCATGTCACCACAGAGGGTTCAACACTGATGTGAAGCTAATGCAGCTTATATGACACAGCGACAAGCCACATTTTCACCTCAGCGAGCTGCTGAATTTCGTAAAACACATGCAGCTCATATGCGAAAGTAACGTGACAGAGCTGTGTGATGTGATGTGTGATGTGCATGTAGCAGAGCTGTGTGTGATGTGCATGTAGCAATCTACTTCACTCCTCCTGTGACAGGTTCCACTTAAGGCTGCCTGTCCACGGGCCTTGCAATATCCAGCAGTGGATCTCCGCCACAGGAGCCCCCGTCGGGGAGCAGGAGCCAGCTGAGAATCGCTATCTCCGCTCGTAGACAGGGTTGCTGTGCTTTCCATAGCAACGCTATGGAAAGCGTTCACTGCGTTCCCCGCGGCCGGATTATCGCCGCGGGGAACGCAATGCAAAAACGCCCGTGGACAGGAAGCCTTCAAGGGCTCTTACCTAGGTCAATGTGAGCCATTTTACAAGCACTGTTTGACAAAATTGGCGTGTTTTTACACAAACCATTATTATGATCCTAACACGATTATTAGTCCTCATTAATCATAAGCAGCACTTCCCTATTTACATGGGAAAATGTTCTGCCAACAATGATGACTTCCAGTGCTGTGTAAGAGAAGCGATCACCTGAAAGATGAACATTTGCTGTTTTGTTGGATGATTGCTGGAACCTTCACACAAGTCAATGATAGGATGAATGAACGCTTGTTCTCGATCATCAGTCCATGTAAAAGGCACCGTAAAACCACCAGCAACCACAGTAAGTATAAAGACCAGCAACTTAGGCCGCCTGCACACGGGCGATTATTGCTGCAGAATCCGCGGCGGAAATAGCATCCATAGCATGTCATGGGAAATTGCTTCTTCCTGCTCACAAGTGGAAATCAATTGCGGTTTTTGCTCACAGAGGAAAAGTCGCAGCATGCTCTATTTTTGCGTGGATAGCTTCCATTGAAGTCAAAGGAAGCCTTCAGACTTGTGGATTCGGTGTCATCACCTAGCGACTGCGCAGGGGAAAAAAATCTGTACCGCACATGTCATACAGCGAGCCACTGCGTCCATCGACAGTACATATGAAGAACGGAAATGACAGGTATGCGTGGACGCCGCTGCTGTCAGTCGGATTCTGCTGCAGGCTCCCGCATGTGGAATCTGGCTCTGCCTTGTGCAGGCGGCTTCCACACCTGCGTCTGGGGTTCCGTTTTTCCCCAACAGAGCAGGAAGGTGGAATCCCCCGGCCAAAAGGATCTGTCATATGATGGAACCAAACAGCACAGCATGGACCCCATTAACTATAATGGGGTCTGTTCGGTTTCCGCTCAGCTGCTATTTTATGCCGGATCTGCGACACATGTAAACCTGGCCTTAGTTCATTGCTAATGTAGACATTGTGCTATTGTCAATGCAGAGGAGGGGGGGGGGGGGGGGGGTCGTTCTTTATTAAACTCATCAATGTACTCTACAATAAAGTCTCGGCAGTTTTATTTAGTCCGGTGGAAGTGTTGTCTGCTACTATGGAGTACGGGAGTGAAAATAGCCGGGTGTATACATGCGCAGCGAGACCCGTTATTAGACGTGTGTAGCCGCACAGTAATTGTATAGTGTGCAGCAACTTACTTCATGAGGAGACGCAGGTAGACTTTCCTGCAATCATCTTTGTAAGCACAAGTCTTATTACCGTGTGTTTTGTCTCTCTGATGATGGGGTGCGTGGAAGGAACGGCATGAACGGTATAAATAGATGTCAGTTGCTTACAACGGTGAACAGAAATCTTTGGTCAGGAAACCTGTTTGTCAAGGGCACTAATTAATAGGCCATATAGAAGTAAAGAACCAGAAGACAGAAGAGAAGTGTCTTTACGGTCTAGAAGAAGGGTTATTTAGGGAGGAGGGTGATACCCCTCTGTGCAGGTAGTAAGCGGGGGCAAGCAGCTCAGGAGAAGAACCAAGTTGAGGCTGGGATCAAGTCTAAAGGCTCATTTACACGCAACGATTATATCGCTCAAAATTTGTTGAAACGAGTGAAAGTGAGCGATAATTGTTACGTGTAAACGCTCAGCATTTAAAAGCAATAAAGTCGTTGGTTCAAATGACAATCGTTGCGTGTAGATGGGGCTTAAGGCTCCTTTTACACGGAGGAATTAATTGATGGAACAAGCGAACGATAACCCAGTCGTTTGCTTTCAACGCTGTCCATTAACACAGATAATTGTTTAAACTTTGTTGCTATTTTGTCGTTCAGCTCGTTCAGGCAAGGGCATCTGGATACGCCGGGGAATAGCCTGCGAACGACTGAACGATCACCATTTACATGAAACAACTGGCCAATGACGGAAAATGATTTTTATGCCTACAAATGAATGAGGAACGATAAGTGAACTAATTACTATACGTAATAATGCGATCCTCTATAGTCGGCTAATTCTAGAGTTGTGTTCCAGGCTGCACCTTCAGTGTGCCCGCTGACGCGGCACTCTCGTTTGAGGGCACAATTCAGCTGATCAGCACGGTCTTGAAGCTGTGGAATCAGCATTTGGGTCATCTTTCATGTACACATCACAAGTCTGAAGGGCAAGATTGAAAAGCTGTAAGTGCAACTATACTGAGAGAGACAAGAATCTAACAAAGCTGCACATGGGTGTACGTCTACATATTATATGCCGTGTTGTGGTGGCTCGGGTCAGTGCCCAGCAGTCTAGGGACCCACTAAATTCATATGTCCAATTATTGCTCTTACTGAATCTATCTAGCCTAGTAGTTTTTAATCAGCATGCCACTGTTAAGTGTGCTGCTGGGATTTGTTGTACTATGTACTCCTAGCAGCACAGACAGGTGGTTAAGGGTTAATTGAGCTGGCTGGGTGTGGTACTTCCTGCTAGCCAATCTCCTGGATCTGTGCTCACATATAAACCCAGCTCCTGGTCAGTTTCTGGCTGCACCCTATGGTGAGCACTCATGTTAGTTCTGTGTCCTGTAACTTGTTATCAGTCATGTTCAACTTGTTCCCACTCTGATCTGTGTTTGCAAGTAAGTCTATTGTCTCTCTGCTTCCCCACGTTTGTTTGGACACCTGTAGTCCTAGTCTGCAGTACATGCAGCCCCATTTTCCTTCCCCCTGTACAGGTGCAGCCTCCAAAGGTCTTATGTCTTATTCTGGGTGTCAGTTGGTGTAACTGGACACTGTTCCCTATGTCAGCTTGTGTAGTTGACTGTCTGTTCTGTGTGTCAGTTGGTGTAACTTGACACGGTTCCCTATGTGAGCTTGTGTAGTTCACGGTCTATTCCCCCTGGTATGAGGACACATAGACTCGCTGTGAGTTTCATCTGTGCACACTTGATCTCTGAGTGGAGTCTGTCTGGCTGTGTGCCCTGTACTCTGTCCTGTTCCTGATGCAGCTGGCTGTGTGTCCAGTGCTCTGTTCTGTCCTGTTGCAAACTTTGTTGAGTGATCTCTGTCTTGCTGGTTCATGTCCGTTTGTACGTTTAAATTCTGTCAGTTTTGTGTCCATTTGCTGCGTGACCTGCTATCTGTGTCCTGTCCTGTTGTAGCTTTCTGTGTGAACTCTGTCTGGTTCTGCTGGACTCCTGGTTAGTGTAGGGACTAGCGGTATAGCCAGGAGCCGTGGAGTGGCCCGCTAGCTTCCATGTTTTGTACAGGGTGTCAACCAATACCTGGTATTTATGTTCAGCTTATCTGTTTCTAGTGGTTGCATTGTGGCTGCTGTATGCTGTGTATCCTGTGGTTCTGTCTCTGTCATGTGGCATGTGTATGTCTCCTGTTCTGTGGCGTGGCTCCTAGGTTCAACTAGGGCCCAGATCCGAAGACCGCTGGGCTGCCCTTATTGGGGCAATGTTCCCCGCTTAGGTAGGGCCATGCCATCCTCCTGTGTCGAACAGGGTCAGTTGTGTGAAACCTGTGTGCGTCCATCCCATCCCATCCATTCTCTCACCCTTTTTGGGTACGATCGTGTGGGCTCCCATGCTTAGGTTGCCCACACAATCGTAACAGCCACTGCATAACCGACCTTCCACACAGGGCGGAATATTCTGCAACAGTGTGGCGGAATATACTGTCTCTGAATTCCGCAACAAAATCCTCACCGCTAACTGGAGATTTTCATGCGAAATTGCTGGCAGGATTCTGCTATTTTCAATTCCGCATCAAAATCCACACATTAGCAGTACAGATTTTGGGCATGCATATTCCATGGCAGGGCATATTCCGAAATGCTGTTGCAAAATATTCCATCTTGTGTGAAGGATCCCTGAGAATGATTTGCCTACTTGGATCTTAATCTCGTTTCTTAGATTATATGGATCGGTAAACTCTGGAGATCCTTTCACATGGTGTGATGCTGCATGTGGGCCAGTTATTGTGGTAGTGTCTGTGGGGTGGCATGACCCAGAGCCAAGGGGGCTGAGCCTTGCAGCAATGGTGTTGTTGGGCAACTGGGTAGCTTCTCCTGCATGCACCTTGTTGTCGTGTCTGGGGTGGCCATGCGGTGCTGAGCCCAGTAGTGTAGGGACCCACTAATAGAGGCTGCCACTGTGAAGTGGTACATCAATGTATAATATGCAGATCCGTGGTCCATGATTTTCTTGGCTTGGCTCCATGTGACAAACTAGAAACTGCCTGCTGAAATCACTGTCTGCCAAAAAGGCATGATGGTACTGGATGGACTACAATAAGCAAATATTATTTAACTTAATGACTCACTTCTTTGACGTAAATTACTACCAAAAAGATGACTGCCTCTAATTATAAAGTATATGTCACAGATCTCTGACAGTTTGAGGTACGGACTTTAGAAGACCTCTGAAGGTGTCTTATTGTATCTGGCATGAAGACTTTAGCAGCGGATGCTTTAAGCCCTGTAAGTTCTGAGGTGGGGCCTTTCTGGATCCTACTTGTTTGTTTGCAACTACATCGAACGGATGCTCAGTCAGAATGAGATCTGGAGAATCTGGAACCCAAATCAGCATCTTGAACTCTTTGTCATGTTCCTGAATACGTTTTGCATTGTGGATGGCACGTTATTCTGCAGAAAGAGGCCATTTCCATTAGGCAATACCTCCGCCATAAAGGGGTGCACTTGGTCGGAAAAAATGTTTAGGTAGGTGGTATGTGTCAAAGTATAATCCACATGAATGCCAGGACCCAAGGTTTCCTAGCAGAACATTACTCAGAGCATCGCCTGGTCTCTACCGACTTGTCTTTTTCCCTTAGTGCATCCTGGTGCCATCTCTTCCCCAGGTAAGTAAAGCATCTAGTCATCTACATGATGTAAAAGAAAACATGATTTATCAGACCACACCACTTTCTCCCATTATTCCTGATCCACTTCTGATGCTCACGTGTCCGCTGAGAGCTTTCGGTGGTGACGAAGGTACAGTCCCATATGCAGTACACTGTGATACACTGCGGGGCAGATTTTCTGGCATTTCACAAGCCGGACTTAGTAAAGCCTGCGCCCATCTATTTCTAAAAATTTCTAAGCATCTAAGAGGTGCAAACCTCTTAATACATTAATTTCATCTGACAACACGTTCATGTACCTATGCCAGCTAGGAGCAGACAAAGTTTTTGGTATAATCTACGCCAGTTTTGGGCAATACAGTTGAAGATATGGGAGCATGTGGCCATGCCCCACACACTTGTTTTTGAAAAAAGTGGTGGGGGATGGCATGCATGGCAGAAAAGAGGCATACACCAAAGACTTTTGCATGCCAGAACTGTGATAATCAGCCATTAATAAGTAAGCCCCTATGTGTTTTACACCTTTCTATCGTAGTCAGCAGAAATTCTGTGGGAATAAAAAAAAATGGGCTAACCTTTCCTTCTGACATGCATCAATAAGCCTTTGGTTGCGGAATATGCCGTCCCTGAATTCTGCAGCACTAACTGTGGATTTTGATGCAGGATTCTGCTATCTTCAATTCTACTGAATATTCTGCACGAGGGCATATTCCAAAAAGTTGTTCCATCCCTTGCGAAAGGTGGTGTTGCAGGGGAAATGAATGCTTACTGCCAGGTAACCCCACTCATTACTGCTGATTGCTAAGGTCCTCAGAAGTGGGACAATCTATGATCTCTTCTAACAAATAGCAATGTAAAACGTTGATAACTCCTTTAAGCACAAATAACATTTACTGGGACTTGCCCCTGTCACACCCCTAGCTCCTGATTGGCTGCATTCTCTAAAGGTCCTAGGAGCAGTGTGTGGATTGTTTTTTGCCTGCCGTGAAGGGGTAGGGTTAGGGAATCATTCTCGTTTTAGGCTTACATTACTAGCTGTAAATGCTTCCATGTTACAGCAGTAACATGGAGGCATTTACAGCTAGTAATTTAAGCCTAAAACATTGTCATCTCATTTTATTATATATATATATATATATATATATATATATATATATATAATATGTGTGTGTATATATATATATATATATATATATATATATATATATATATATATATATATATATATTATGAGAGAGAGATAAAGTAGATCCTAGTGACAGTGTTAGTAGTTTTATTTACAACTAAGCCACTGTCAGCTTCAGCATAGTGGGATATCACTCCAAGTTTGAAGATGACGAGGATGATCACCCTATTTTACTTTAGATGCGTGTATCATTTCTCAAGTGAGAAAACAATATCAGTTCATAAGTGTGTATTATCACTTACAAATTTGATACAAATCTCAGATAAAGACGGAGTATAATCACTGGTGTAATTAATGCAAGATTACATATCACATAATAATGAATTGATGGTATATAAAGGAAAATCTAGATGAACAATGCATATGATAAGCATTCATTCAAACCTTTAGGGGCACAAGAGTGAAGCCTGTAGATCCCCGAACTCTCTTTTTGAAGCAACTTGTGATCAAGCTTGCCTCTCCTCCCATTGTCTCTGATCAACTCAATACCTTGAAATTTGATTGCCTCGAGATTTTTGTTGTGTTTTTCTCGTATATGTGTAGCGAGACTGGTATGTTCCCCTCGATCTATGTTGCCTACGGGTGCCAACACACGTCTGCACAATTGTTGTATTGTCTTGCCAACATAGTCAAGGGGACAGGAACAGGAAGCCAGGTATACCACACCGCTGGACCTGCAGTTAATGAAATCTCTAATCTCATATTCTCTTCCTGTTGTCGAGCTCTTGAAGGTCCTACCTTGTTTCATAAATCTGCAGGCTTTACAGCCAGAGCAAGGAAATGATCCCTTAGGTCAGTGGTCCCCAACCTTTTTGGCACCAGGGACCGGCTTCAAGCAAGACCATTTTTACAAGGCCCGGCAGGGTTGGGCGGGACATGGGCGGGGCCTTAGTTATAGGGGCCGGGGTTATGAAGGGGGTTGGAGTTTAGTGCATTCTTATTTAGTTATGACATTAGAATGCCCTGGCAGTACACACATAGGGCAGTGTATAATCTCCCCCCCCCCCCCCCCCAGCACACACATAGGGCAGCATATAATTTATCTCCCCCTCCCCAGTAAGACAGCCCCCACCTCTCAGTAATTAGCAGCCCCTCCCCCAGTAATAAGCAGGTCCCCCTCCAGTAATAGGCAGGTCCCCCTCCAGTAATAGGCAGGTCCCCCCCCAGTAATAGGCAGCGCCCCACCACCAGTAATAGGCAGCGCCCCCCCCCCCCCAGTAATAGGCAGCCTCCCCAGTAATAAGTAGCCCCCCCCAGTAAGCAATCCCCCCAGTAACAAGCAGTTCCCCCCCAGTAAGCAATCCCCCCCCCAGTAATAAGCAGGTCCCCCCCCCAGTAATAAGCAGGTCCCCCCCCCAGTAATAAGCAGGTCCCCCCCCAGTAATAAGCAGCCCCCTCCCCTGTAATAAGTACCCCCCCCCCCAGTAATAAGCAGGTCCCCCAGTAAGCAACACCCCCAGTAATAAGCAGGTCCCCCCAGCGAGTAATAGGCAGCCCCCCCAGTAATAGGCAGCCCCTTCCCCTGTAATAAGTAGCCCCCCCCTCCAGTAATAGGCAGCCCCTCCAGTAATAAGCAGCCCCCCCCAGTAATAGGCAGCCCCCCCCGTAATAAGTAGCCCACCCCCCCAGTAATAAGCAGGTCCCCCAGTAGTAAGTAGCCCCCCCAGTAATAGGCAGCCCCTTCCCCTGTAATAAGTAGCCCCCACCCCCCAGTAATAACCAGCCCCTTCCCCTGTAATAAGTAGCCCCCCCTAGTAATAAGCAGCCCCCCCAGTAAGCAACCCCTCCAGTAATAAGCAGGTCCCCCCCAGTAATAGGCAGCCCTCCCAGTAATAGGCAGCCCCTTCCCCTGTAATAAGTAGCCCCCCGCCAGTAATAACCAGCCCCCCCAGTAATAAGCAGCCCCTTCCCCTGTAATAAGTAGCCCTCCCCCCCAGTAATAAGCACTCCCCCCCCCCCAGTAATAAGCAGCCCCTTCCCCTGTAATAAGTAGCCCTCCCCCCCCAGTAATAAGCACTCCCCCCCCCCCCCCAGTAATAAGCAGGTCCCCCAGTAGTAAGTAGTCCCCCCAGCAATAGGCAGCCCCTTCCCCTGTAATAAGTAGCCCCCAGTAATAACCAGCCCTCCCAGTAATTGGCAGCCCCTTCCCCTGTAATAGGCAGCCCCCCCCCCGTAATAGGCAACCCCTCCAACCCATATACTTACCTCCTCCCTGCTGTCGCGCTCTCTCTCTGCTTGCCCTGACGTCAGCCCGTAACGCTTCCTCCCCGAGTCCTCTCCTGCGGAACTAATGAGCAGGGGACTCGGAAGAGAATCCTGGCTGCACAGACGTCAGTGTGTGCGCCGGCATCAGTGCGATTACCAGCGGGGAGCGCTGGTAATCGCTTCAGTGGTCAGCGGCGTCGGCACGCCGCGGGCCACATAGCACAAGGCAGCGGGCCGGATTCGGCCCGCGGGCCTTGTGTTTAGTGCAAAAGTTCCCGGCGGTGCCGCGGACCGGCGCTAAACACCCAACGGCCCGGCCCCGGCGGTTGGGGACCCCTGCCTTAGGTAACTCTGATGACAACCATGTCCTGTTAGATAGTAAAGGCAACAAATGACTATGTACTAGTCGATTGCCCAAATTTCTTCCACGTTTATAGGTAATTTAAGGTCTTTCCGGAAGGTACGTCAACAGGTCAGTATCTTTCTTTAAAATACAGCATTATTTTTCCAAGATGGTTCTTACTTCCCTGGATCGGTCATCATAAGTGCCAATCACCCATATTGTTCCATCGCCATTTGGTTTAGGTTTTGTTTTTAGGAATTCTTCCCTCTTCGAGTTCTTCACAAAAATCGCTCGCTCTTTCCACTACTTGATTGGGATACCCTCTCTGTTTAAAACGATAAGACATCTCTTGGGATTTTATTAGAAAATCACTGTCATTGGAACAATTTCGCCGGGTTCTAATGAATTGTCCCTTGGGAATGCCTTGTTTGAGTGATATTGGATGGTAGCTGTCCCAATGTAATAGTGTATTTGTTGCTGTGGATTTATACGGAATCAATTTTAGTGCAAATATTTCATTTTTTTTGTCACTGGAAGGAACCAAAAACTATAAAACGTAACTTTTATTTTAATTATTTAAAAAGGCGTGAATGGATATATAAAAATCCTATAGCGTGAGTAACATTGGTCACTCACACTCAGTATATATTCACATGAAATATCCACTTATTATTTTTCAACCAACACGATATATTTATTCACTGGAGTTATAGCCTCTTCAGTTTTTAATGTAAGTGTTGCGTTGTTATTACGTAAATAGACGTGACTCATTTGATGTTGTAAGTGGTTATAACCAGTTCAAATACCAGAATAATAATCTGGGGCTAAGATTATCCCTAATATATGTAAATACAATTAGGGTGGTGGCTCTATTGAGAGCAAAGGAGGATTTGTTGATGAGGAATAATGAATATCTATATCTATACTTCTCTACACCACAAATCACGACCTTCTATGGGCTACCCAAAGTACAGAAGGGCTTAGTGCCTTTAAAGGGTAGACCCATAGTCACTGGTATTGATAACCCCACGCAGGGAATCAGCAAATACCTAGACATCATGTTGCGACCCTTCGTTGAGGCTCTCCCAGCTTACATCAAGGACACCACAGATGTACTTAAAAAACTAGAGGGTATAATTTTATCCCCCAATACCAAATTAGCCAGCTTACACGTAGAGGCTCTCTATAGCTCCACACCACACACTGGTGGAATACAAGCTGTTGAATTATTTCTAAACCAGAGGGGCATACATCTAAGAGCTCACAACAATCTACTACTTAAACTCCTCTCGTTTGTCCTCACACGTAACTACTTTCTCTTTGAAGGAAGATAATTCCACCAGCTCAGGGGTACAGCAATGGAGAGCCCCTGTGCCCCTAACTATGCCAACCTGTACCTGGACTGGTGGGAGGAGACATCGGTGTTCTGTGAGGCAAACGAGGATTGGATATCATCTGTGGAATTATGGACCCGATTCATAGACGATATACTCATTTTCTGGACTGGCAAAATGGAGGAGTTTTACAAATTTGTGGGTCACCTGAATAACAATCAGCCACCACCCTAATTTTATTTACATATATTAGGGATAATCTTAGCCCCAGATTATTATTCTGGAATTTGAACTGGTTATAACCACTTGCAACATCAAATGAGTCACGTCTATTTACTTAATAACAACGCAACACTTAGTGACCAATGTTAGGATTTTTATATATCCATTCACACCTTTTTAAATAATTTAAATAAAAGTAACGTTTTATAATTTTTGGTTCCTTCCTGTGACAAAAAAAATTGAAATATTTGCACTAAAATTGATTCCGTATAAGGTCCCCTGTCCACGGCAGTGATTTCGCCGGCGTTAAACCGCTGGCAAATCACGCCGTCTGAAGCTTTCCATAGCATTGCTATGGAAAGCGCCGGCCCCGTGTCCACGAGCGGAGAATCATTGCGATTCTCCGCTAGGGACGGCAATTCGCAGCATGCTGCGAATTGCCACAATTCTCCGCGGCCAGCCTATCTATCAGATTAGGCTGACCGGTGGAGATTCGTCTACGGCTCCTGCTCCCGGGCGGCGATTCCTGCGGCAGAGCTCCGATGCAGAATACCGCAACGCCTATGGACAGGCAGCCTAATGATTTTTGTCTCCGATTGATTTATACAATCAAACGCAAACAATTCTGCAGATGACTGGCCGTCAACTATGACCCGTTATCCAGTATGCTAAATGTGCTGCATTAGTGACTTCACAAATTGATCATTTATGATTAGACAGTTACATTCTATGATCTTTAAAACATGGTTTTATTTTTGACCACCGTATAGGGTTATCTTCTATGTGCAAACTCAGGACCTCCTCCATGGACTCTGTAAGAGCTGCTCCCCATCTGGAGGACTCAGCCTGTCCATATTTTACATGTAAATTTATAACAAGCAACTGATCATGTTGTGTTGGAGAAGGAACAGTCTTGGTGAGACAACCCAATAAGGATATCATCATGTCGTTGGCCGGTTCTAGAGTTGTGCCCCAGTCAATGTGCCGGCTGATGCACCACTCAAGCTTGAGGACACAAGTTAGCTTATCAACAAATGTGGGGCGCAATAGAATTGGCATATGGGTAATTTTTTGTGTATACATTACAGGTCTGAAAAGATATAAATACCACCACTGTATACAGGCTGAGAGACAAGAATCTGACTGCTGAAATCACAACCTCCTACCGTGGAATATCTCTGTGGGATGGACTTGCTACAAACTTTCCAATACTTTAAAATGCTAAACATAATACTTTATATATAGACTTCCACATTACGTTATGTAAAACCCTTACATTCACAACCAGGTCCACACAAGATACAGCGGGTGGACAAAAATATGGAAACACAAAATGTACGCTTTAAAATCTGTCTCTACATGTCTTGTTGAAATATGATTTATAATTCCATGTAACCTAAGTGGAGGTAATATGACACAGATGCTGCCGAGCAGAAGTGAACATCTGCCTGAGCAACAAAGTTCAATTGGTCAGGGGTTTGAGCCACTCAGCTGCTGTTACCAGCTGGCTCACAAAACCACCCAGAGCAGGGCAAGAGGTGAAGTAAACACCAATTTGGTGGAAAGCTCTCAGCCAAGCAGTGTTCGAAAAGGATAATGTTGACCTATACTTAAGATAGATCAACAATAGTTTTGTACTGGCAAGCCCCCTTCAAGGGCTTTTCCTGGTTAGTAAGTGACACTCTTTATGAAGAATCTGATAAGTGTCACTATAATCAGTTGTAACCCCCAGAGAACCTCTATAAATGAGTACTTATCTGTGGATTCCATGGATTTAACAGACAGGCAAATGCAAATGTGTGGCCAACACTCCACTAAGAAAGAAACAACAGATAAAAAAGGGAGAAGAAGAGAATCATGCCTCTTAGTACTGCCCTAGTAAACCTGTGAAACATCGAGGTACGGGTCAATCTGTTGGGTGCAGATCCCTGAGATAATCCTTTTTGTGCTCTTAAACAGGAAACAGCAGCACTCTATGAATGGAGGAGGAGGGGGGCGTGGATCGTTCACAATAAACAGGCAGTCATTCAGAAGTGAACAACTGCCTGTTTACACGGGCCGATCTGTTTATTTCTCATTTGTCTGCATGCAAAAAACTGAACAAATTCTCATTCTTCATTCAGCCGGGTATGCATTTACACTGTGCGATTTATTGGCCCGTATAAAAGCCCCTTGGACTCGCAGACAGGAATCCCGCGCACCTGACACGCAATGATGTTTGCCACCAGAGTCTCCACTGTGATAGTTGTTTAAAACTCCTGAGCAAACAGTACCCACCTCTTCCTTAAATAAGAGGACTTCAAAGGAGTATATCAGACAGTTAAAAACACTTCCCTACATGACCTTGTTGCTTGTTTGTTCTGGAAGAGCACAAACTAGTGATTAAAAGTTGGCAGAAATGGCAAATATTGTAACAAATAATAACTTGAACAATTAAAAATGAATGCCACCTGTTTTGGCACTATAGCGGTCCCTTCATCAGGCTGCAATCACAATCGTGCTGCTGGTTTTATTAGTTATTACACTATTTGGCATTTCTGCCACCGTTGTGATCTGGAGTTCATGCTTTTTCTTATGGGGCCAACAAGCAGTAGTGTCCAGGATAGAGAAACTTTGTTTTTTTAACACACTCCTCTGAAAAAGTCATTGTTCACAGAATTAGTTGGCAGCCACTGGACCACCAGCAAGAATGGTACTAGTTTTAGCAAGTTGAAGTGACAGACGTCATAGTCCAACCACTTGATCACATTTCTTAGAAAGTTGTTATTGTGTTGCTCAGGTGCTGGTACAGGTTGGATGAAAAAATATAAAAATTGGATTAAACTGGAACCTTGGCTAAGTAGAACGTACATATTTCAATGGGGAGAGTGAGATAAGACACATCAGGCAGACTTATCTCTGGGCAGAACCAGGCAGTGGAAAAACTGAAATTCACCAACATTTATTGAATGTATATGGGCAGCTTTACAGTCACAAGGCGACTCCTTACAGTCCCATTCTCCCTCTGACATGAGGACCATTTAGAATCACTAGGTATATTATGAAGTAGGAGTACTTCATGCAACAACGTTATTTAAGCCGAACCATTTAACAGGGTTGTTCAAGTTGAATCTTTTTTTAATTACTTCTCCCCATGCCTAAAAATATTAGCACATCCTATTCTCACCTCTCCCAGCTGCCCACAGCTCCAGCACCGCAGCTCAGTTCTCCGCTGTGTTGACAGGCTACAATCAGAGATGCAGGCTTTTCCAGTCTTTTGTCAACCCTGTCCCAACTTTTATGAGATGTGTTGCTGCCATCAATCACCAAATAAGGTTATTTTTTTAATGATATAAAATAATGTCTCCCCTACCCCTTGTGATATTCTATTCTAGTGTGAATAAATAAGGGTTAGATGAGATTTTTTTCTTTACTTTTATGTACACTTTAGGGCTCATTGAGACGAGCGTGTTTATGTGCGTACAATCGTGCGCACATAACCACGCTTCTATTTAGAATAGAGATGAGCGAGTATACTCGCTAAGGCACATTACTCGAGTGAGTAGTGCCTTAGCCGAGTATCTCCCCGCTCGTCTCTAAAGATTCGGGGAGCGGCGGGGGAGAGCGGGGAGATCTCTCTCTCCCCCGCTCCCCGCCACAACTCGCCTGTCACCAGGGCCGGCCCCCGAATCTTTAGAGACGAGCGGGGAGATACTTGGCTAAGGCACTACTCGCTCGAGTAATGTGCCTTAGCGAGTATACTCACTCATCTCTAATTTAGAACCATTAGTTCCCCAGGCACACATGTCCGTGTTTTACAGGGCTGCAAATGCGTGTACCTACAAACCATAGAACATGCGTGCACCACATAGGTCCATGCTGCGCATCAATATTCCCTGCAGGGAGTCCCCTTGTCACTGAACACTGTGACAGCAGTGCTCCCCGCGGTGAGTAAAGAATCCCCTGCCACAGCTGTGGCGGAGGATCACAATGCTCTCACACCGCTTAGAGTGGGGCCACCGCCGCTGCTGCCGGCGCCCCCATTGAAAGCAATGGGATGCAGGTAACCACTGCAGTGATTTTTTGGGGAAGGGCTTTAAATATAAGCTCTTCCCTGAAAATCATCCCTGGCTTGTGTAACAAAATTAAAAAATTATTTACTCACCTCTCCACCGATGTCGGGGCTCAAGCAGGTCTAGCCACTTGATCTCCCGACACTGTAGTGAAGTTCTTTCAGCAGGTAGGGATTTAAAATCCCCATCTAATGAAAGGGCTGTATCTGATTGGCTGAGCGCTCAACCAATCACAGGCAGCTGAGCGCTGCCTGTGATTGGTCAAGACAAATTAGGGGCAGGGACTTAATTAACCCAGACAACCCCTTTGAGGCTAACTTCACACTGGCAAGCGTGATATAGGGTTGTGAATCCCGCCCCCACATCACGCTGAATTCCCCGAAGGATGTGAGGAGTTTCCATGTCAAAACAACCTCGCTTCGGGGAAGAAGGGGAGGATCACAGAGTTTCTCCCAATGTTTTCAATGGGAGATCATGTTGGAAAATAGAAAATGCTGCAATCTGTTTCCTGTATCGCATGACTGTGCCATGCGGTAAAACAACGCTCATGTGTTTGACCCCATGCAAGAGAATAGGGCTTATATTTGTGCGTCTTACAATGCACAATTTTCTTGCCCACGTGAAGCTAAACTAACAGTGTAGACTCCTATTAAACCCACCATAGATATGTCACTAAAAGTGATTTGATCTATTTAGCCTAGAAAAGAGTGAAGAAAAACTAAAAAAAAATTAGAAATAAACCCAAGCAGTCCATACAAATCAGGAAGGATAAAGGAGGCCATACACCCAAGATGTATATCCTCATCGGGTTTTTTTTTTGGCCATCGCCTGGATCATCAAGGGGAGGGGAGGTAACAGGCTGAACTGGATGGACATGTGTCTCTTTTCAGCCTAGCATACTATGTAAGGTATCTTTCAATTTCAGCAGGAGCGTACAATCATGTAATGTGTATGGGGGCCGAGGACCACCCGGCATTCCCCCAACAGCAGACGTCAGAGGATATAAGGATTAGGTGGTTCGATTTCAGCTGCCCGATACTTAGTTCTCAGGAGATAAGTCACCGCCAGAGGCACCGACTTTCTCCCTCTCTACATTCAGAACATGTGTATGGGGGTGTCAGGCTAGATAGCTGTCGGCTGGAAGCCAGCTACTGGATGTGTATAGTCAGCCACGGACTGATTTCGATGACTTGGAATGGTTTAGTGTTGAAATACTAAGTGAATATCGGAATCTGACAGATAACCATCCCATAATCAATCGCAGGACATCATGAGTGGTTGGTACTTGCTGCAGCTCCTTAGCTTACTGCCCGCTGGTAACCCTTTATCTACTTCATGGTTCTACGTACTCAACTTCATTGTGCAAGTTGTAAAGATGATTAAATAATTATCTCTTCTAATTGTACATATATATATCCACCAGCGGGACAGGTTTGTGCAGCTCATGGGATTACACACACAAATTTCTTTCCCCATTTACACCCACGTCTATTTTGTTGGGGTCAAAGCAATTCTAGCCTTCCTCCTCTCTTATGGTCGTCCTCCTATATAAGCCCCCCTCTTCTCTATACTGGCTTCCAGATGCAGTTACTATCACCGTGATCGGCAGATACATTTTCTCGAACGTCAGATTGATTTGGTTGCAGATGAGACCGATTTCAATCGGCCTGATTTGACCATATACACCCAACAATCTAGACAGACATTGTTCTGATTGGACAGATATCTGTACGGGTAAAAACCCCTCTGATGACATCACCTGTGCCCGTAGCCACCAATACGGACCTACATCGATCCCATTTACCGGGCAGAAAATGACTACACGAAGCGCTGGTTGTGACGTAAAAGTTAAAAGGCCCATTAACTCTTTACTGAGCTGATGCAAATGCCGACAAACCTACATTAGGATAATCAGCCTATTTAATGGATGTAGCACGCCGCTCATCAACCTGATGCTGCATACGGAGAGTCACACCACCTCCAGAATAATCTCAGGGACATGTTGACTGTACAAACATCGGGGAACCTGACGATGCTGCAGCGTAAACACAACGGGGGATCTGGAGTATTAACCCTTTGTGAAGGATGATAAGGCGGCGGTGACGATGATGGTGTGACATGCCGGAGTGTACCTGTGTCACAAGGTCACACAATAACAGGGCTGCTGTGGCCCACCGCTGGGAGGGGCGGCTTGTGCCTGCAGTAAGTTATTGCGCATCATATCGAAGATTCTACGCAAGATAATCATCATGTGGAAGGGGGGGCCGAGGGGCCATATGCACAAGCCGCACGCAACCTCAGGATGCTCCAATCTCTACCTGCTCCACATAATCTGCAATGGCATCAGCAGCCAGCAACGTAGAGCTGATGGTGGAGAAACAATATTCATGCCGTTGTGTGGCTGATGGTGGAGAAACCATATTCATGCCTGATAATAAGTGCAGAGTGAGATGTGGGGGGTGGGTGTGCATCATCCCCCGCCCCCTCTGCATTGTACCCACAGCCTCCCCCATCGCTGCAGCCCCTACAAGGAGCCCCCTACTCACCCATTGCAGAGAGTGGGTCCCAGGCGGCGGATCCTCAGTCTTACCGGGCGAGCGGCAGCGCTAATAGCCGGCAGCAGAGCCCGGGCTCCTGTCCAGTGAGCCCCTCGTCAGCCCGGGGAGCCCCTCAGCCTGTGAGCCCATGGCCAGTGTGCGCGCGGTCCTGTGCTGCTATGTAGCTCTGCAGGAGACGCCTCCGTCCTGCGCGGACATCTCTCAGCATCTTCCCCGCACCGTTCCTCCTGCTGTCTCCATAGCCCGCAGCCCTTGTCTCTCCTCACTCGCTGTCCCCCATGTCTGAGCGCCCCTCCGCCTCCTCCTCCCGCTCTCCTTGTGTTGCTCGGAGCCTATCTGGAGAGTGTCTGTTCTCCCTGTTACCGTCCAGTCAGACTCCTCCTTCTCTCATGATAAGTCACATCAAGGGGAATACAAGGGAGACAGCAGCCCCTCGTAGCTGCCGCCTCACACTGGGGGAAAATGGCTGAAAGAGGGGGAATTTACCTCACAAGTCAGTCAGACACTGACGTACATGGGGGTGCGCAGCCTGCAGGCACACGCACAGGTACAAGGGGGTTCTGAGGCGTTTCTACACTGCCCAGGGCCGGGCTCACACGAGCGGAATTTCATCGCGATGTACAGTACGTGCGCGTAATACGCAGTGAATGGCGTCAGTAAAGGTTGACATTGATTTTCATTGGTCCGTTCACACTCGCTTATACATTGCGTGTAATACGCACGTTAAAAAAACTGACGCAGCAGGTTCTATTTTACCGCGTATTACATGCACTACAGTCCTATTCTTCTCTATGGGTGCTAATAACTGCTGTATATGCGCGGTTACTTTGTGTATGTGTGGTGTATATACGCAACGTAGCTAAGAAGAAATTAACGGAAACAAGTCCGACTGCGCAGGACGGCGTGCGTGAGATACGCTATCGTGCAGTGAGAAATCACGGCTCACACAGCCGTAAAAGGCTACGTTATACAGGCAGCGTTCTACAACCCGCCTGTGTGACCCAGCCTGAGGCTACCTGCATCCGGGCAGGCGTGATATCGGGCAAGTTTACTGCGAATATGAGGCGTTTTTCAGGCAAAAGCGCCTCGCATCGTATCTACGTAATTCTCATCCTCTCACGCACAATAGAGCATAAGAAGTGGTTCCCATTGATTTCACTGAGTAACCTCCCACCTGCCTGCACATCACACGGCATGCGAGGCGTTACGGGTTCTCACAACACACAAATCTTGCGTGATTCTCACGGCTATGTGTAAGCGGCCTGAGGGTAATAAATACAAAAAAAAACATCTCACCTTTTAAACGTGCCGCTGCTCCGGCGCCAGAAGTTCCCATTACGGTCACGAGGCTTTCATGCACAAATGGCCAGTGATTTGCTGCCGCGGTCACATGAACGATGAACGGCACGTGAGCGTTGCTTCTGGGAATGGCGCTGAAGCAGTGTAACATTAAAGACGTATGCAGACGGCCAAGTACAACGCACGTCTGTGTGCCGACCAATACCCGTAGGAAGTGGGCATTGCTGGTTCGTGAATCGACCCAAAATACGACATGCAACAACTTTTTTATCTTTTACGCAGTCCGTGTGGAAAACCGCTGATGTGAGTAGCGGAATCGGCTATAATGGGTCCCAGTGCTGTTTGTGGAGTAAACCGATAGCACAAAAAGATAGAAAAGTCAACCATCTGAATGGGCCTTAGGCCGCTTTCACGTGGCCGAGAAAATCGCTCAAGATTTGTGCGTTGCGAGACACACATATCCCACATATGGACCCAAATATGGACCCCATTCTTGGGGTCAGCCTGACCACGAATCCAATGAGCCCAATCTATACCATCATAGACCCCAGTGATGCTGTTAGTTTGGATTGGCCAAGGCTTGTAATATGGATGTACTCTGGAACCCCGAATCTCCTCCTTTTCGGAATAAACTCCGCCATCTTTAGTACCTGCCAACATCTGCGCGAAAGCTACCAAAGCAAAGGAGCATCATTGTCATCAGATGATGTCTCCAACATCAGCTACTCTCTGCCAAAGCCAGAAAGTACTGAAAGCCCCGCAGGATGGTGTCACACCGCACACGTCGAATATTTATGGGTGATCACAGGGGGCTGGGTCAGTGATGACAGCATGACGTATTGCTTGCGGGATTTTATGCAAGTGCAAAAATGCAGCTATTGTGAACTGAAAAAGAGAAATATACGCCGTTACATGTGAAGAATAAACCCGTTCATTGCGCAAATATATTGCACAGGAGCAACCATTTTTGCGCTTATGCTCGTGTGCAGGAGCTCTCAATCCCAAAAGTTCCTGCGGTAGTCACATGCTTTTTGATATTCACATGACATTGCTGCCATTTCTTTTTGTTTCATTGATTTCAATGGTTTGTTTTCACTAGCGGTATTTTAAGTTGTTAGGCCTCCTTCACACGGGCGACAAAGTCGCGCTATTTTATAGCATTGCTACAATGCTACAAATCGCATGTATGAGAAGCCCATGCTTTCCTATGGGTTACTTCACACATACAATATTTTGTAGCATGCGCCAACCCGACACAAAAACCTTGCGGCGATATGCACGCGACTCCTGAGGATTTGTAGCCCATGTTTCCCTATTGAGCCTTCCTCTCTGTTGCATCGCATCGCATGAAAACGTGGTTTTCGTGCGGTGCGATGCAACTTGGACAGTAGGAAATCCTATTGTCTACAACTGTTAAAGGCCCTTTTAGACACAACGCTTTTCACTCAAAAATCGCTCTAAGCATCTTTTGAGTGATAACCGTTGTGTCTAACTGCACTGTCATCATGCAGTTTTCGTTAAGCCGTCGCTGATCGCTGATCTTTCAGCATGCTGAAAGATAAACGATCAGTTATTAGGAATTCACAGCGGGATACAGCTGATACTATTGTTTCGGCTGAATCCCGCTCCCTGAAGACAGGCGGGGTATGAAGAACAGAGAAGTCAGACTGTGTTCTTCATCCCCCACTCGGCTGTGTAACAACTGGGCGCTCCGAGCGGGGAACAGCTGGATGCAGAAGGCAAGCGGCCCGCTTGTCTTCTGCATCCCCCGCTAGGAGCACAAGGTGATCGCTCAATATTTGAGCGATTACCTTGTGCTGTAAAAAAGCATGCAACGATTATCGCTCAAAAGATTTTTTGAGCGATAATCGTTGTGACTAAACCATGCTTAAAGGGGTTGTCCCGCGCCGAAACGGGTTTTTTATTTTGCATAGGCGCCCCGTTCAGCGCAGCACAAACCCAAGGGATGTGCTGAAAAAAAAAAAAAATTTTACTTACCTGAATCCCCTCTCTGCAACTCCTTCCTTCTTTTCCTCCAAGATGGCTGCCGGGATCTTCACCCACGATGCACCGCGGGTCTTCTCCCATGGTGCACCGTGGGCTCTGTGCGGTCCATTGCCGATTCCAGCCTCCTGATTGGCTGGAATCGGCACACGTAACGGGGCGGGGCTACGCGATGGCGCGTAGAAGGGGGCGGAGCCAGAACGCCGCTCGTGCCCGGACCAACCAGAAGAGAGAAGACCCTTCTGCGCAAGCGTGTCTAATCGGGCGATTAGACGCTGAAATTAGACGGCACCATGGAGACGGGGACGCCAGCGCAGGGAAGGTGAGTATATAACTTCTGTATGGCTCATATTTAATGCACGATGTATATTACAAAGTGCATTAATATGGCCATACAGAAGTGTATAACCCCACTTGCTTTCGCGGGACAACCCCTTTAAGTCTCCTCTCAGCCTTCTTTTTTGCAGGCTAAACATTCCAAGATCCTTTAACCGTTCCTCATAGGACATGATTTGCAGACCGCTCACCATCTTGGTAACTCTTCTCTGAACTTGCTCTAGTTTGTCTATGTCTTTTTTAAAGTGGGGTGCCCAGAATTGGACACAGTAGTCCAGATGAGGTCTGACTGAGGAAGAGTAGAAGGAGATAATGACCTCACGTGATCTAGGCTCTATGCTTCTCTTAATACATCCCAGAATTGTGTTTGCCTTTTTGGCTGCTGCATCACATTGCTGTCTCATGTTCAGTCTATGATTTATTAGTATGCCCAAGTCTTTTTCACACACCTGCCCCCTGGAACGTACTACCAAAAAATATCCAGGCAATCACTGACACACTAAACTTCAGACGTTCTCTAAAAACGCACCTCTTCAGGGAGGAATACCGCATCCCCTCGGTACTCCGCCTGATCACATGCTCCCTGTCCCACAGACTGCAATCCCTGCTAGCCATAATCAACCGACACCTGCAGTCATCCCGATTCCGCCACTATACGGCCTGACCATTGTTTGTGTGTATAGCATCCCTCACTCTCCACCTCACCATACCGTGCACATCTCCAGCCCCTTTACCTTCTGTATTACCCCACTATTTGTAGTATGTAAGCTCGTTGGAGCAGGACCCTCACCCCTACTGTTTCCACCAATTGATTACTTCATGTAACTGTTGTCTTGTGTTATTTTCCCTGTATTGTAAGCGATGCGGAATATGTTGGCGCTATATAAATAAAGATTATTATTATATTACATGTGCCGCTGCTTAGCTCAATTCCTCCCATTCTGTACGTGCTATTTTATTTTTCTTGCCCAGATGCAGGTCTTTGCATTTCTCCTTGTCAAATACCATTCTGTTAGTCGCCACCCACTGTGCAAGCTTTTCTAGATTTTTTTGAATACTCTCTCTCTCTTTCCTAGTGTTAGATATCCCTCCTAGCTTTGTGTCAGCAGCAAATTTGATCAGTTTCCCATCAATTCCCTCATAAAAACACTGGGCCTAGGACAGAGCCTTATGGTACCCTACTTGCCACATTCTTGCTCTTGGATCTGTAGCCATTTATGACCACTCTTTGATTATGATCACTCAGCCAGTTCTGAATCCACCTAACAGTTGCCTTGTCAATCCCATATTTGGTCATTTTTTTCAATAAGTATAGTATGAGATACTTTATCAAATGCTTTACTAAGGTCAAGATAAACTATATCCACCGCATTTCTCTGATCAACCCAATCGTTGATTCTGTCATAGAAGGAAATTAAATTCGTCTGGCATGACTTGTTTGTTGCAAGCCCATGCTGGCTCTGGTTAATTGCTCAATTTTCATCCAAGTACTTACATACATGCTGTTTAATAATTTGTTAAAAGATCTTTCCCGTTATAGAAGTCAGGCTCACAGGCCTGTAGTTTCCTGGATCCACCTTCATCCCTTTTTTGAAGATGGGGACAACATTTGCCAATCTTCTGGGACTTCTGTTCTCCAGGAATTTTCAAAGATTATGGCGAGCGGTTCAGCAATTACCTCCACTGCTTCCTTTAGTATCCCATGATGCAATTCATCTGGACCTTGAAACTTGAATTCATTTAAGTTAGCTAAGTGTCCCTCACCAACTCTCTGCTTATATATAGCCTGCATTATTTTATTCCCCCAATAGCACAGGGAGGATCAGTTGATGTTCCATCTACTTTCTGAGAGAAAACAGATTCAAAATAGGAATTTAAAAGTTCGGCTATCTCAACATCATTCTTAGCCAATTCACCATTTTCATCTTGTAAGCATCCAATAGCATCTTTGACTTTTCTTTTGATTTTGACATACCTCCAAATATCACTATTTACAGGATGTATAACTTATAGCAGCTGTGCATATATAGTTGCTAGTAATTATTAGGAAATTATAGCACCAATGTTTCTGGTGGCGCAATGCGCCACACAGCTCTGCTACATGCATGTCACACACAACTCTGGTACATGCACGTCATACACACACAGCTCTGCTACATGCACATCACACACAAACAGCTGTGGTACATACACGTCACATACACACAGCTCTGCTACATGTATTTCACATACAGGTCCACTACATAGACTCTCCATACCATACAACAGGGATCACAGGCAGCACAGCAGAGTCCTGCACACATTGATCACCCCCTGTTCATGTGACCCCAGACTCCTCGCACACAGGTAACTGATTACGCAACGATGACATCGTTACAGGTCCTGTAAGCACATGGCTGCTGTCCAGTTCTGCAGGTTTTTAATAAAGTGTAGACCCCCGGTGACTGATCCCATGTCAGTGGCATCTTCACATGTAACTCACATAGTCACTCACAGACAGGCGGCCATTAGTATTCTGTAGCAACTGACGCGGCAAGGGTTTGTAGGGGATGTAGTCCGCCTGTAATCTGCGCAGGGATGAAGGACTTGTAGTGACGTCACCGTCATGTGATGAGGGGCGGAGCATGTACCTCACTCACGGATAGGTAGTCGTTAGTATTTTGATATACAGTAAATACTCAGGTTAGTGTGGTTTCACACCTGCATTGGCGATTCCGCTTTTCTGCTACATTCCGGGAGCAGAAAAGGGGAATCCCCACTTCCGAACAGCTCTATCTCTGAGCAGCGTCGGACAGACCCCATTGACTATAATGGGGTCTGCCCACTTTCTGCTGAGCTGCCCGGCTTTTGGACGGAAGAAAAAATGCAGCATGCAGTGCTTTTTCTTCTGATATTTTGGGCCAGATCTGTGATGGAACTTCCAACCAGAAGTTCTGATGCAGATGTTAGGCCACTCTCACACATGCGTTCAGATAAACTCCTCTCAAAAAGCAGTATTTTACCGAGCAGCGTTTTTGAATGCATGGTACAATATTTGCCAGCCCTTTTTAACGCACCCCATCGTTGTAATGGATGATGGGGTGCGTTAAAAAATACGAAAACGCTGAAAAATAGAATAGACAGTGCTCGAAAGTCACGGCCCCAATTGAAATCAATGGCGGTGTTTACTGCGGTTCGTGCGGTGCTCAGGACTCTGCCCTAGTCGTGTTAAGATACATCAAATGTGAGAGCCATCTTACACCAGCATGGCCAATATTACTATATACAGGAGTTGTATATACATCTCCTCTATATAGTGGTATAGACCATGTATAAAGTGATATACTGTATACCATGCTGGTATACCCTGGGTATCTCCTGTATATGATTGCACACTTGGCACATAATCAAAAAATTCATCAAAAACTTGCATACGGTTAAAAAAAACCAACACATGTATTGTTTAAATCCACATGCAGTTTTTAATAGTGTAGGCAGTTTCCTAAAAACGTATGTGGTTTTTGAATACTGTATGCAGTTTTTTAATGTTTTTTTTTATTGTAGTTTAAGGCCTCCTTCCCACGAACGGATTTACGCCGCGTAAATCCGCGGCAAAAATCCGCTGCGTTGCACCCTGCTATTAGGTTCTATTGAACCTAATAGCACAATGCTCACGATGCGTAATTCCACCGTGGAATTACGCACCATGAAATCTCCCGTCCTCACCCGCAGCATGTTCTATGTGCCGCGGGTGTACGCGCTGACGGCTTCCATTGCAGTCAATGGAAGCCGTCCGTTCACGCTATCTCCCGCTGCAACCAGCGGAAGATAGCGTGAAAAAACGCTTCCCCGCCTACCGCCGCGCGTCATATGACGCGGCCGGCGCGTCAGGTGACACGGCTGGCCGCGTCATGTGACGCGGTGGGCGTGTCACATGATGCGACGGCGGTGGGCGGGGAAGCGTCTTCACGCTATCTTCCGCTGGTAAGTATGGGGTCTCTGGGGGGCGCCGTGACGGGCTTCACTGCGGAATATTACGCGGCGGAGCCCGTCACGCTCGTGGGAAGGAGGCCTAAGGGTGCCCACCCACTAGCGTTTTTTTACTGCGAAATTCGCAGCGTTTTTTTTTTTCTGCAGGGGTCTTTGGGCTATGGGACATGCAAAGCTAAAATCGCGATCGCGCAAAATCGCGATATCGCGGTAAATCGCGATTTTGCGCGATCGCGATTTTTACATTACAAGTCCCATAGACCCCCTGCAGAAAAAAAAAACCTGCGAATTTCGCAGTGAAAAAAACCGCTAGTGGGTGGGCACCCTAAAACTGCAAGAAAAAACATGAACACGGCCATGAGCGTAAAACACTGCGTGGGTGACTCAGTGTTTTACTGCTGTGAAGCTACCGGTGACTCGTTCTATCGCTGTATATGGCAGCGAAATTGTACTGCGCATGACAGCCTATCTCACTCACACTGTCATGCGCAGTCCACCGGTTTTGTTTCTTTTAATATTTCCGCTTCACATAGGCGCATATACACGCCGCCCATACGCATTGTAAATTGCACGTGGCCGGCGTTAATTATGCGCCCATAGAGAAGAATGGGCTCTCGTGCGTGTAATACACCGCAAAATAGAACTTTCTGTTTTCTTTTTTTTTGCGCTTGCATGTTATGCAATTACTACTCGCAAATGTGAGCGGAACTAGTGTGATATCGGTAAGGCAATGTATTTAATTGCCTGCGAATTATTGCGTATCACATGCACGCGCAGTGCACGCATAGTCCAGGAAATGCGTCTAGTTGGAAAGCTCATGCCAAGTATGTAAATTCGATTAGAAACACTTGGGCAGATTTACTAATCCTGTCAAATATTTACACAGTTTACAGTTAAACTACACAGTCTGAAAATATATCAGATGCATCTTGCATATGTCTTAGGCTACATTCATACGAGCGAGAATCATGCACGACTTCTGTGTGTTGTGAGACACACAAAACTTGCACAAATATGAACTCCATTCTTTGAAATGGAGTCATACACATGAGTGATGGTGCAGGAAAAAAAAAATGCAGCATGTTCTATCTTTTAACGTTTGTTTTCAATGGGACCTTAAAATACATTGCATGGCTTTCGCATGTGTGTGATGTGATGTTTTCCATCGATGTCAATGGAAAACACTTGCGATCCTTTATCACGCGTGAAACGCGCCTGAGTATAGCAGCTTAACAAAAACAATGCGAATGAAAATGCACGTTGGCAAGCATGATATCAGGCAGATTTTTCATGTGAATCCGGCCTTACTTTTCATTCTACATTAAATGAACACATCAACCACTCGTCCCTGAGTTTAGTAGGTGATGCTGCCACCTTCATCTACAGGTTCGGTGCTATATTTGTGTTTTCCTGTTATTCTGGATGCCACTGTTGGGTTTTGTACAAAGGCCTGGAATGTCTGACATTTACTGCCCTGGGGGCCAGGAATCAAGGACTGAAGAGATAAAAGAAAGTTTATCAACTTCCACAAGAAGAACAGAAACCTTGACATCTAACACTGTGGTGCAATATTCAGGTGACAAAGCTGTTTGTGTAGCCCTTAGCTCTGTTTGCGTACTGCTTACCGGTAAGTAACTGTGCATTAGTGATATATGAACAGAGGATTACTCTTCCGTATGTGCATTTCTTTATGTATTAATGATTAATTTCTTAAAAGAGAAGCAATCTGCCGGTCTTTCTCCCTATTTGCACGCATTAGTAATTGCTACACTTGATCACTCTTATTTGCTATGTAAAATGCACTTTTAGGGCGCCCACCCACTGGCGTTTTTTTTTCCTTTGCGTTTTGCGTTTTTTCTCAAGAGCAATTAGTTTTGAATGTGTTCCTGTCCACTGGCGTTTTTTTTTTCGGTCCGTTGCGTTTTTTAACATAGGAACTGTCAGTTGCATATGTGTCCTTATTTTTCTCGTAATGCACCCATGAATGTCAATGGAAATGGCGCGAAAAAGCCGCGAAAATGCAGCAAAAAACGCGCGGTAAACGCGCCAAAAATGCAGCGTTTTTCACGCACGGAAATCGCAAACGCCAGTGGGTGGGCGCCCTAAGGCTGGTTTCACATGTGGGGTTATGTACTTTTATACCTCTGCCTTGGGCCTCGTGCACACAGGCGGGTCGGATCCCTCATATGGGATTCCCGCAGCGGAGTTCAACCCGGTGCTCGGCCGTTGACTCCAGCTTACCTGTTCGGCAGCTTCTGCACACACTCCTGATGTGCTGGTTGTCGCGCATGCGCAGTAGCCACCGGCGCTGGGGGCTGACACGTATCCTGTGATACTTCCGCAGTGCTCACTGCGGAAATGCCGTGGGACAGATGGGTTCCATTAACTTCAATGGAAGCCGGCCAAGTATAACCCATACAAAATCGCAGCATGCTGAGATTTATTCTCCGCGAGTGGAAAATCACAATCGATTTACAAGGGCTGCATATGATACGCAGAGAAATAGAGCATGCTGTGATTTATTTCTCCTTAGTATCGATACGCAGTCCCCACACGCAGGTGTGAATGGAAGATTGAAAGTCCCTTGACAATACGCCCGCGTGAATGAGCCCTAAAGCTGAATTTACACGGCCTAGTGTGACATCGGTCCCAAAAAATCGTATGGCTGTCGCACTTGTAAACCTGCAAGTTTTCATCTGCAATAGCGATGTATTTTCTGAATTGCTACACATGCAATTTTCACAAACATGAAAAAAATTGCATGTTGTTCCAAGACTTGTAATCAAAAGGACGCATCACACTTGCGTGCAGATTGCATAGCATGTGACTGCGATGTGATTTTTAATGGGCGGTTTTTGAACAAAATCACTGAGAAATTGGACATGCTGCAATATTTCTATCTCACACTATTGGTGCAAGAGAAGAATCGCTCATGTATATTACCCCATTGAAAATAATGGCTTCTTTTCATGTGCGATTTCTGTGCATCTGGCAACGCACAGAAATCTAGCATGAACATATGCTGTGTAAATACATTGTAAAATGAGTTAACAGCTTGCACAGTCTAAATCAACAAAGAGAAGCCACTTCTCAGATATGTGATAGAACATTTATCCCATACTATATACCCAGGTGGCTCAAAAGTCAATATCATTCTAGCAGGATAAAGTTTCATCTGTAGGAAGGCCCAGTGAGAGATTTGGAGATTTTAATAAGTTCTTCAAGTGTATAAGGCTTAATAGAGTGAACTAATTTATTCCATAGTCAGCTGAATTGTGACATACAGTATTACTTACAGTTGGTGTCTGTGAAGTACCTGCTTCAAACATGAATCCACAAAAAGTAGTACAGGTAGTCAGGAGATATTACTGGCAACGCAGGATGACACCTTTACATTTTTGAGGCTTAGTTAGTTCGATATCTGCACATTCATTTATTAAATATGCTTAGAAAAGAAAACAAAAAACTTTCACTTTTATACTGTCCTCTCAAAATGGACAGGAGGTACAGATCCACTTCTGGCCACAAGGTGTCCACATTGAATTCTCTCTGTCACCAAGCCCTCCTACACAACTTCTGCAAAATGTAGTTTTATTTCTCTTTTTTGTCATCAGTGCGGAATAGTTTCTAATGATAGAAGTTCAAACATTGCGCAATAAAGTAACTTTTCAAATAGTTTGGAAGACTTCACTTAAAATGATAAAGTTTATTCCAACTAAATATATTTATTTATTCATTTAATGCAGGTTCTCCTAAGAACATCTTTATATAATTTACATCTAGATTTGAGTGGAATTGTTTGGAAAGTACTTTATTTTACTTATATTGCACTGATGTAATGTAAGCTTTATTATAGCGATTATAGCATACTTTCATTGTTTTGTATCCTCTCAGTTCACATATCCCACTATCCGTTTGTGGTCCTGTTTCTAGACTATACTGAAAATTATCAGCACCCCCATCAGAAATTTCTGGGCACCATGCAATTAAATAGTCAGAGCCCATGGTTCAGAGTTACCTGATGTAGGAAAGAACCTCTTCCAGAATGCAATGCACCAGACATCAGTAGGTTATATGTGGTTGAGTAAAGTGTAGGGTGGCCATACACATTAGATAATAAATCATTCATCTAAAAGCTATATTGCCCAACAGCCCATACACATACATGCTTTGTGGAGCGTTCATGTGTTCTGCATGTAGGATGGGGAGAAAGTTGCTGCCAGACTCCATTGGCAGTGGTTTATCTCCTGAAAACAAAAGGATTGGGTAGATGAAACCCAAGTGCTGATTTATATCTCCCCCAACAGCTGCCATCGAGATAGATTTGGAAGATTAGATGATCAGATTGGCCCACTAAAATAGGCAGGTTTGGCTGATATCCATCTAATGAGTATGGGGGCCTCCCAACTCTGCTAGTCGCTATTGGAACCCATAAACAGTTTGTTGACAGACAGACTAATAGGCCATTTACAGAAAACGATTATCGCTCAAAATGTGTTCAAACAAACAAAATTGAGCGATAATAGTTCAGTGTAAATGCAAAAAAATCATTTACTATTCGTTCACTATTAATTAGCGCTGCCGCTGACCTTCAGTCAGCATAAAGACCATCACTGGATCGCGGACTTGTCATTCTCTGTAAACGCACCCACACAGTGCTTAACATAGAAGCCTGCGATCCTGCGGTGAATTCCGTCAGTGTAATCGCTCTGCAGTGACAACCTGGAAGTGACATCCGCGCTCGTGCAGTCGTTTAAACATTGTCGTTCCATGTGAAAGGTACATAAGGGTGTTTGTAAACAAACTACTGATGGGTTCCAATAGCAACTAGCAGAATTGTGACTACAACTTTGGAATATAATACTCACTGTACCACACAATCAGTACATCAAAGGGGTTTTTTCCGGGACTTTAAAAAAAAAAGTTCAATGAGCTTAAAATTTATAAAAATTAAATACTCACCTTACCCCAGCCACTTCCCATCCAGCGCTGCAGCCCTTGTGCCTGCCATAGAGAACCCGGAAGAAGTGGCAGCGGTCACGTGTTGTTCATTGGGCACGTGACAGCTCAGCCATTGACAGGCTGCAATGGTGATTCTTCTATGGCTGCTGAAGCCTGTGAGTGGCTGAGCGGTCAAGTGCCCAATGAACGATATGCGACCGCCCGCCACTTCTTCCATTTTCTGTTGCAGGACTGGATGGAGAACCACCTGGATTGGTGAGTATTCAATTTTTATTGATTGTAAGTCATTTTAACTTTTTTTTTAAGTCCCGGAAAAACCATTTAACCCAATGCAATCTATTTACATAGTAACATAGTATGTAAGGCCGAAAAAAGGCCCAATGTTGATCCAGAAGAAGGCAAAAAAAACAAAGAAGTAGAAGCCAATTTTTCCCACTTAAGGGAAAAAATTCTTTCCTGACTCCAATCTGGCCATCAGAATTATTATCGGATCACCGACCCTTCTGAAGTAATAAGTAATTAACATATAATATTGTATCGCTGAAGAAAAGCATCCAGGCCCCTCTTGTACTCTTTAAGTGAAGAAGTCAAAGTGTGTGACAATGCAAGGTACCATAAATAGGAATGCATATACCTGATGTACACTTACATCAGTCATCGGCATCCTGTGGCTCTACAGCTGTTGTTCAGATACATACCCCAGCATGCTATGGGAGTTGCAGGCTGTCGTTGCATATGTGAACAACAGCTATAGGGTCACTCAAGACCAAGGATATAAAGGTGCAATAAACAGTTGTATATATATGGTGCATATGCATAATGTATATGAGTATTGACAGCTCTTCCCAGTGACAGCGCAGCTAGGCATGCAGGGCAATGTTACTACATGCAGGGGATTTAGACTCCTCCTTCAATAGAATTTACAGTTTATGTCCCACCTAGTGCATTGGAAAAGAAATGGGGTTTCTGAAAAAAAAATCAATAATAAATTAATTAACGACCGCAAGGCTGAACCTTTTGTCAGTATCACTAAAAATGCAATCTAACGTTACTGCAAAAAATGTTATTATGTGAATGTTTTAGACTCGCATATTAATAAATGCCAGAGTCCATTTGAGCATTTGTTTTGCACAAAGTCTACACTTACATAGCCCATTTACAATTCATGACTCAGGTCATTCTATTCTGCCCACTCTGAGATCACAAAGGACAGCATTGTGAATATTCTGCCATGGGAGGGAGGGGAGGGGGTGATAGATGAGGAACCTTGTGGTTTAAGGGATCATATGCAAATTACTTACTGTTTAAGAAGCAAGAGGCCTTTCTAATGAGGAGTTGCACCAAGTAACACTATTGTGTTCTCTAAAATGGAAGTTACTTTGTAACATTACAATAGCAGTTAATAACACTTATTTACTCTTTTCCTAAAAAAATAAAATTGTCTAAAATCAAATGTCTGCTCTTGGAGAGATCAGTACAGTATGTGGGTAGCAGGATGCAACTACATACTGTACTACTTGATTAGTGGGTTTACAGAACATTTCACAATGGTGTTTTGTATCCTGTTCTTAATCTGTAAACATATAGTTTAATCTGTATCTTCCTAAAATTGGCAACGCACAACACCAAGACAAGGTTCTGCCGACCATAGCCGTACATCGGTGGCCAAGATTTATGATCCAGTCTTTTATTCGTCTAAGTTAGTGCAGCTGCTTGATGATGGCACACATGGAATGACAGCAGGCATGGACAACTGGATTTTCCAGCATGCTGGAATGAATCCATTTTGATATCAGATCAAAACATGGACAATGAAGCTAGGAAAATCACTGCATATGTAGAGAAAACTGTCCACATTGAGTTCAGTTTTCCCTATTTATTTCAGATGTCTTGCCTGAAGAAGCAAAGGTCTACATTTAAGCAAAGTCTACTAGGAGACTTTGGTTGAAACTTGTCTGTGACTGTTTTAGAGCTGTCACTTGGCTGTTAAAAACAGCCAAATCGGAGACAGGTCACGGACAAATAAAAAAAAAGGTTTGGTACGGTGTTAGCCAGTAGAAGAGCAGAGTCCGATTGTTCTCAGTGAGAGAAACTAAGTAATCTTGTAGATATGATACCTTTTAATGGCTAACAAAAATACATGATATTACAGCAAGCTTTCAGATCCTCTATCGAGAACACCCCTCTTGATTGAAATACTAATGTTCACCCAGAAATTTGAGACTGTTTTGCACTCAAAAGTTCAAAAACAGACAAACTGAGTTGAGACATAAATACTTAATCAGTCCATTGAACTCAGGAATGTGCAGGTTGAAGGAGAGATAAGACACATCATAAAACTGTCACATTACTGAGCTCAATGGACTGATTAGGTATTTATGTCTGTGCTCAGTTTGTCTGTTGTTTTAAGTTTTGAGTGCAAAACAGTCTCAAATTTCTGTGTGTGAACATTTGTAGTTCAATCAAGAGGGGTGTCCTCTCTGCATTTGTATGTTACATATATGCCCCATTCAAACCAGTTCCATTTTAGCCTGAGGAAGGATCAATAGAAGTCCTGAAAACTGTAACATCGTGTATTTTTGTTAGCCATTAAAAGGTATCATATCTACAAGATTACTTGGTTTCTCTCACTGAGAACAATCCCACACAGGCAAATCACATACAACTTGCATGACAATCTATACTAGTAAAATCTCAGGTGACTTGCTTAGACTATGCATACAACCATCTTAAAGAAGATCACTCCTCTAAAAGTCATGGCACTTCCAAGTCAAACAAGAGAATGACAAGGTAATAAAATCCAACTTCTCGTTTAGTTTTCAAAACTTGCATTAAAGCCTCTTCATTAGTTGTGCAGGGGTTAATATAACATAGATGGCTGCAGGAGCGCTGACCTGCATGGAGATGTAGAGTCTTCTTTGACTTGGAAGTGCCGCACCTTCTTACCAGTTTTTTATCATCCTCATGGGTGTTATACACATCCACGCTTGTGCAGTGTCTATCTGGAAGGCAGCAACTCCACACACAACTCCACAATACACTTTTGCCTTAAAACACTTAAGACTTCAATACTAAGTTTCAGGCCCTACCCATAATTCAGAGATGTTCCACCCTTTTTTCTGGTTTTACATCTACTCATCTAAAAGAGCATTTTTCAATTTAAATTTGTATGTTTTTTTCAAAAAGACTTCACTATTAGAGATGAGCGAACATGTCCGTTACGGACACATCCGCACCCGGACACCGGCTTTGCCGAACACTGCAGTGTTCGCGCGTAAAGGTCCGGGTGCCGCCGGGGGGCGGGGAGATGCGCGGCGGCGCGGGCGGCAGTAGCGGGGAACAGGGGGGAGCCCTCTCTCTCTCCCTCTCCCCCCCACTCCCCGCCGCACCCCCCCGCGCTGCCACGGCGGCCCCCGAACTTTTTCGCCCGAACACTGAAGTGTTCGCAAAGTTCGGTGTTCGGGCGAAAAAGGGGCGGGGCCGAACGTGTTCGCTCATCTCTATTCACTATGTGTTATTATATTAATTTATTGTATGTGGAACATTTAATTTTCTTTACAAGACTTTGACAAACTTTGGCTGGGCTTACACCGGAGATAACTGTTTCCATTTTTTGTGCTAAGAGCCAAGAAACAGAAAAGCTGGAAGGAAGTCCCAGATCCGACTTGAACGGTACCAGATAGATATCATTGACTGTAACTTTCATCATGTTACCAGAAATAGAGCAGCATGCTAAGATATTTTGTCTTAGATTTTATGCGGGATCTATGCATCAGCTCGTAATATAAACAAAATGGTACTTAAAAACACATGAAACTTGTACTACAGGCAAAAATGGAACTGGAAATACTACAAAAAAAAAATTGTTATTGAAGTTGGAATGAACTGGAGGTTAAAAAATGGTGCTGTCCTTAGAAAGTGCCTTAAGGTTACCGCATTTAATTCAAAATGGCTTCCTTTACCCTTAGGAGCATAGCAAATTCCCTTTCCTTGTCTTGCATACCCCTCATTAGTAAAGAAGTTGTTATATGTAATTTATCAATAGAACTTAAAATCAGAGCCCTGCTTTAAATATTAAATACAGTTGTCACTTTACTGGCACATAGTAAGAAATAATTACTGTAATAAGGCTCTTTTTTTTAAATCCTCATTTCTATTAAATAATAAACATAAAAAACATATGAAGGTAAATAAAGAGGACGGGGTACATAATCACAGGGCTAGAGTCTTATATTTATGTGTCATATATATTAGAATGCCCCACCTGTTCAAGCATGGCATGGGTAGCTCCAAAGACGATGTGAACAGGGCTGGCAGCACAGAAAAGGATACTAACCTACACAGGAACTCTCGGGAGAAGACGTGCTCATACAAAGGAGGCCTAATGGCTTCAACAAATAAATGTATGTGCAAATACGCTCATCGCAACGGAGCATATTTGCGCATGAACAAGGGTTGTTTGCAGGGTCACATCCTTCCCCTTGTTTTTTTTGACCCTGCCATAGACTTCAATTGCAGCTTTCTGTATGAGGGCGGATTCAGACAAACGTAGTTTTCTCCCCATATGTGTCCGTGAGAATCACGGCCTCCTAACGCAACAAAAGGAATCACTGATTTCATCAGAATTTTAGTGGTTTTGTTTTCACTAGCCCTTTTCTAGGCCGTTAATTGTATAACCGAGAAAAGATAGGACCTGGGCAGTAGTTAATACTACATGCGGGGAAGATCGGGCGGCACATATCTTCCTGCATTTTTTTCAAACTCTTGCACTCTGGTGCATAGTTTGAAAAGCTGGCGAAGAGGAAGAAATTTATATTTTGTGCTGGTGAGCGTAGTTGTGCCTACACTCATCTGAAACCACCCTAACCCGCAGAAAGAGTGGGCAGGTCCTAGCTTTTATTTCAAGCAAGAAACACAGAAACACGCTGAAATCAATGGGTTCACTTTGTCGCGGTTTGCGCAAACACGTTCATGATGACGTTAGCGCACACAAATTTGGAAATGACCAGGGGCGTAACTATAGAGGATGCAGGGGATGCGGTCGCACCCGGGCCCAGGAGCTTTAGGGGGCCCATAAGGCCTCTCTTCTCTATATAGGGAGCCCAATACTATTAATAAAACATTATAATTAGGGGCCCTGTTACACGTTTTGTATTGGGCCCAGGAGCTTTAAGTTACGCCTCTGGAAATGAGCCCTCTCTTACTACATTACAGAAGTAGTGAGAGGTGATGATAGGCAGATATTGAAGAAAGTAGATCAGTTTAAACGTCTGTTGTGAGCATCTGAAGAGGTGACTGGAAGCTGAGGGTTTAGGTCTTCTGGAGTTACTGGATAAGAGAGTTTCTGGATATATAAAAGGAATCTGTCACTATCTTAAAATCCAAGATGATAAAGATGTTGCATCATAAAATGCAAGTTTCTCCTAAACTACTGCATGTATACAGCAGACATATCACTGTAATCAGTGTAACTGTCACTTTCTTATGCATCCTCAGAGAGCACCAAAAATATGATGACCAACTCCCTTTAATGCTCAGCATGGACCAATGGAGGAATAAAGTTCTTGAGTCATTAAGTAATATGAGGTAAACGTACTGGCAATGTTCCTGATTTTCTAGTGAACAATGCTCCATACCCTTTTAGCTCATTCATTAGTAGGCTGCCACTTTGTGTTAGAATGCGTTATGTCCAGGTTGTTGCCAAGCAACATCTTTCTAAGATTTGCAAAAATACATGGCATAAATTTCCTGTATGATAGTATTGCAAGAGGGAACAGACTTCTCATTAAAGGCACCTTTTTATGATTCTCTCCTAGTTTCTATTAAGCTTTATTCCTTCAGCTTTTCAGAGCATATTTTAATAACTAAACTAAATACATACAGTTTGCTCCAAATGTAGCCTTAGGCCACCCTGACATATGAACACGGCAAAGCGCCGTGTTTTAAATTGCGTTTTTACAGGGGCCGACACCGGCTTTTAGCACTCCTCATCATTGATAAACACCCAAATATAGAACAGACTCCACTCGATTGAGCGGCTGCCTGAGAGGCTCCATTGAAAACAATGGGAGCCTCTGACAGCGTTTAGCGCCGTGCTGAAAGCGCAGTGCTAAATGCTGAAAAAAATCGTCTGTGCAAGGAAGGCCGAGGACTACAAAAATCATTATGTATTGTACTGGGATCTCGTGGCCTGGGGTATTACAGGGGCAAATCGCTTTTCTCAAGCGGCTTCTCCTAAAAAACATAAAAATTAAGGGCATTGATAGGTAATAACTTTCAGTATACTTACCATGGTCTTCTTCCCTTTACTATACCCAACAGCTTTGCTAGGCACTGATTTTTCTCCACTGTTCCTTCCATTGACAATAGGTATCTCTTCTGAAATTTCCGCTGCCTAATTGCTATTAGATGATATATATGTGTTTTCAACAAAGCCAAAGTTTACCTTCCTGTGCCATATTTCAGAGCAAAACCCATCTAGCTAGTGTGTGACAGTTTGAATCTGTTCCATCGGGAATGCAAAATGTGATCGTTCTCAGTAAGAGAAACGAAATAATCTTGCAGATATGATACCTTTTAATGGCCAACAATAAGACATGATGTTACAGTAAGCTTTCGAACATACTTAGGATTCTTCTTAAGGCTTAATTGAATAGATCCGAAGACTCATACATATATACACATACATATGAAAAGGCACAGACGTGCTGTGATTCATTTGCACTTAAAACAATAGAACAGGATGAGTAGAGAAGTAAATACTTAATTAGCCCACTGATAGGGATCTGAAAGTTTTATGGTCTCTAAATTGGTGTTAGGGGGTCACCAGGCCTGTCTGTTATCTGCTATAGATATCTTATATTTTCCACTGATGTTTGAAGTGTCTTACAATGTTGATTCCTGTCTTGAGAGTGTCAAAGATGGTTATAAACTTGTACTCCCCAATTCTTCTGTGATGTTGAGATTTGGAGTTGCCTTTTAACATAGTAACTTTCATGTCTTGTATGTGGTGTCTGTGACTAGAACAATGCTCAGCTGCTAATTAATTTTTTTAAATTTAATTGTGTGGTGATGAGATCTCATATTCGCTTTCAGTTTTTGTCCTGTTTCGCCAACATAAAGGGCCCCAACGGGACATTTGCTGCACAGCATCAGGTACACAACATCAGACGTGGAACATGTGAATCTCCCCAGGATCTTATAGTCCTGCTGTGTGTTGGGGATTTGTATCTTGTTCTGTGCACTCTGATCCCCATTCACGACCAACAACTGATCATTCTGCACAGCATGAGCACCTGAAGGAATGTGCCACAGGCTTATAGAGTGCTGTATCGCAGCCTTCCTCCTTACGGCTCACTTACACAGGCATATGTGGGCTGCATTTTATGCGTGTTTTTTATGTGCATGAGGTCTTGTTCACACGGGCGATAAAGTTGCGTGATTTTGTAGTGTTGTTACAATGCTACAAATCACATGTATGTGAAGCCCATGCTTTCCTATGGGTTACTTCACACATGCGATATTTTGTAGCATGCGACAACCCGACACAAAAACCTCGCTGGTCCAGCGCGAGGTTTTGTAGCCCATGTTTCGTATGGAGCCTTCCTCTCTGTTGCTTTGCATTGCATGAAAACACGGTTTTCGTGCGGTGCAATGCAACTTTGACAGTAGGAAATCCTACTGTCAAAGCTATAATCTAACCCTGGCTGCAGGAAAAATAAGAAAATACACATAAATCACCTTGGAAGCATTCTCCAATGCCGCAACAGCTTCTCCCCAGGTCCCAGCACTGTTTATCTTCATCTAACTGGCCAGGTATTGAAAAATACCCACCATCTGGAAACGCTGGCTGTGATTGGCTGATGCTTAGCCAATAACAGCCAGCGCTCAAGGAGTGGCTGTGATTGAACCAATCACAGCCATTCATCGAGTGCTGGCTGTGATTAGCTAAGTGTCAGCCAATCACACTTGGAGAGAGGTGATGTATGCTTATTTTTTTATTCAGCTACAGCTTATTTTTGGGGTAGGGCTTATATTTCAAGCCTCCCTCCGGAAAATCCTTCCATGTGGTGCTACTAAGTCGCGCGACTTTGTAGTACCACCTGTGACTTTGTAGCACTACAAAAGCGCAGTATCACTGCGAGAAGATGCTGTGATTTCGCACAGGCCAGCGAAGCGATATCGCTGCGAGTTTCTCGCAGTGATGCCATGTCGCTCGTGTGAATGAGGCCTTAGGCTGCATCCACATGGGCGACAGCGATATCGCTGCTACAAAATAGCTGCTATGTACGCGCAATTTTGTAGCATCAGTGATGCTTTTTTCTTGGGAAAAAAGTAGCATTGTGTCGCTGCTACACGTGATTTTCTCGCGCGATTTTATTTTGTTGCAAGAAGGTTAATAGGACTTTTGAAAGTTAAAATTGCATCACATAGCATGAAAATCACTAGTTTGGACTATGCGATGCGATAAACAAGCAGACTCCATAGGAAAATATGGGCTACAAAAGATAGGAAATTGTGTTTGTTCAATCACAGCTGTTTAGGCATGTTGCGATTTTGTAGTCTCGCAATGTAGCAGCCTACAAAACAGGGCTCGTGTGGATGAATCCATAGGAAAGTATGGGCTCTACATACAATACATGCGATTTGTAGCACTGTCACATCGCTACAAAATTGCGCTACAAAATCGCCCGTGCGGATATAGCCTTAGACATCGTTCACATGAGCGACATGGAATCGCTGCCAGAAACTCGCAGCAATATCACATCGCTGGTCTGTGCGATATCACAGCATCTTCTCGTGGTGATACCGTGACTTTGTAGTGCTACAAAGTCGCATGTGGTGTTACAAAATCACGTGACTTTGTAGCACCACATCCGAGGATTTACAGGGGGGATTGGGTTCTTGACATATATGCCCTACCCCGAAAATAAGCAGTAGCTGAAGAGAAATATAAAAAAAAATAAGTATACATTACCTCTCCCGTGCTGTCCGGGGCGCCGCTGCAGCTTCTTCTCGGTCCCCGACAGTATTTCTCTTCATCATCTTCTGGCCGGTAAAGGAAAAATCCCCGCCTCCTGGAAGCGCTTAGCCAACCACAGCCAGCACTCAATGAATGGCTGTGATTTATTCAATCACAGCCACTCATCGAGCGCTAGCTGTGATTGGCTGATGCTTAGCCAATCACAGCCAGCGCTTCCAGAAGGTGGGGATTTTTGAATCCGCAGCCAGAAGATGATGAAGAGAAACAGTACTGGGACCTGGGGAGAAGCTGCTGCGGCATCAGAGAGCGCTTGTAAGGTGATATATGTGTATTTTTTTATTTTTCCTGCAGCCAGGGTTAGATTATAGCTTTGACAGTAAGATTTCCTACTGTCAAAGTTGCATTGCACTGCACAAAAACCGCGTTTTTGTGGAATGTGATGCAACAGAGAGGAAGATTTGTAGCATTGTAGGAACGCTACAAAATCGCTCAACTTTTTCGCCTGTGTGAACGAGGCCTTATGCTAAGTCCTAAAAGCCCGTTTAATTACATTGGGTGAAAGTAAAGTGATGGAGCTACTCCATGGGTGGATGTATATAGTTTGTTGTGAATAATGGTACAATTGTACGTGGGAGGTGCTAACGGCCAGACATATACCTGTACAAGAAAGATCAAGAAGTACACAGTAGGAGTGAGAGAAAAATGGCGCAAGGCACAACGACTCCAAAAAATGGTGACAATGAAATATAAAGAGGGGGAAGCTGCACAGTCACTGCTTGCACCCTTACACTGCAGTCAGCCCCAAAGTGCACAGCTATTAACCCCTGACATGCAAAGAGTGCAACACAAGCAATAGCCACTCCAGGTGGGGAAGAAGAGAGGGACAAACAGAACAAAGCTCCTTCTGGTGTGAGCATTGCACACCTAAACCAAAGGTGCCATTGAAGCCCCAACAGGCACGAATAGGCAGCCACAGTAACCCATAAAGCTGTGAATTACCAGACAAAAGACATCATAAAGCGCACGCTCCAAAGAGAACACACTGCAGAGCAGAGCCCTTTATAGGCCCCCTACCGGGAATCCAACACCCAGCAGAGTCATCCGCCATAAGAAAAACGAAACAGCTCAAAGACCCATTATGGGACCCACTAGGCAGAGCTCCTCAGTTGACAAACTAAAAGTGTTTGCTAGAGGGGAGACCCGCAAAGACTCTGGCCCTGAACCCGCCACAGCAGGAACATCAACGGCGAAAGATGCAAGCCTAGGCCCATCCGAGGGCACAGTCCAAACTCTACAGCAGCTATCGGAGCAGCTCCTATCCTCAATACAAACATCTACGACCACTCTCACGGGAAAGATCGACGAAGTAAAAATGGACGTAAGCCTATTAAGGCAAGACCTCCAAAACGAGTCAATGGTACAGAAGACAGAATCTTTACACTGGACGATACCGTCCCTCCAATGTCAGCCGCAATACGTGACCTCACACAAAAAGCCGAATACTGGAGACAAAAAGCGGACGACCTCGAAAACCGGTCAAGACGGAATAATTTGCGCATAGTGGGTCTACCAGAACGAGCTGAAGGGCAGAGACCTGAAGAATTTATGGAAAGATGGCTCCGCGAACTTCTCCCCAATTCTGAACTATCACAAGTATTCGTGATTGAGCGAGCCCACCGGGTCCCTATGAAGCCGCCTATACCAGGAGCACCGCCTAGACCCTTGCTGGCAAAACTACTCAACTCCCGAGACAGAGACACAATCCTACAAGCTGCCAGAAAAGGAGGCCCCCTGCGCTACGACAACGCTGCAATATCCATCTTCCCTGATTTCTCGGCAGACCTCCAGAAACAACGGGCCTCATTCACTGGAATTAAAAGGCAGCTACGAGACCTGCAACTTCCATACTCCATGATGTACCCGACGCGACTACGAGTGATAGACGGAGATCGCACGCGCTTCTTCTCTACACCAACCGAAGCAGAAGAGTGGCTGGCCACCAGACGCCCACCAGAGGGACTGTAACGTATAAATAACCGCCTTTCTTCCCCCCTGCAGGTATCGGGACTCTAATGTAAACAAGCAATTATGCAACAAAAGCCACCCCGGTGCCCGCTAGAAATTATACCCTAGCTGCACCCTGCCCATATGCGAGACCGAGACAAGGGACTGAAATCCCTACTGTATACTACTACTACCCAGTCTAACCTCCCCCCCTACAAATGATGGTGGACCGCCCTCCCCCCTGGTATTGGCAACAACGCTAGTAAATTCTCCTCCCCGTATTATTAAACTCCCCCCTGACCCCCTTCCTTTCCCGATCCCTCACTACCCCCCCTTCTCTCCTGGGGGGGTTAATATAACTTAATATCTATATAGAGAAACCTCGAAAGGGGAGCACCCAGGGAGGGAGGAAACCCCCCCACACACACTTTCCAAAACCCCTCCCCCTCACCCCCCCTAAGGGGGCCCACCCAGTATAAGCCCACTAAGCTAGTAACGGCTTCTATCATTATCACATTAATCTAATAATACCTCAGGTATAGTCTAGGATATAGCTATACTATGTAGGTTCCCCCAAATATTAGTTGGCCACGAACGCTATCTCAACAGAGGAAGCATTTAAAGTTTGTTGGAAACAGGTTATCTGAGCTCCAAGTTGGTAGTAAACTACCATAATGTTGACGAATTGTGTGCATCAAGAGCTCCATATCATCTGTAAAAACGCATTGAAATACTGTTGCATGACGTATGTTAAAGATGTAATTGTGTGTCTCGGGGGGACTCCTGACAGGCAGAATGTCATAAAGAAATTTATCCGGACCCAATTGACCTGTCCTTGCCTATGGCGGAGGTAACCTTCGTGTCCTGGAACGTCAGGGGAATGGGGTCAACCAGGAAGCGATCCTCGATAAATTCCCTAATACGCTCCTGGCGACCACATGTACTATGCCTGCAGGAGACCCACCTCACACCTGAAACCACAAAAATCTTGTTGAAGCCGTGGGTACAGTGGTCCGCTCATTCATGTCACACATCCTACTCCAGGGGGGTGTCCCTGTTGATAGCAAAGTCACTAAGATGGGAAGTAGAACAAATCAAGAGAGACCCAGATGGTAGATACATTTTCGTAAGATCCAAAATTAATAACCACCCATACGTCCTCCTGTGTTGCTATAACCCACCGCCAGCAACAACAGCCATTCTGGCAGATGGCGTCCAATTTGCAGCATTCTCACCAGACGCAACAGTTATTTGTATGTGAGATATGAATTTGGTGATGGATCCCGCTGTGGACAGATTCGGTGGTGGTGCTCGGAGGGAGGGGGACACGAGCAGAACTCGCCTGGCCTCTATCATTTCGGTGACGGGCTGGCTGGATCTGTGGCGCGTATTTCACCCACAAAAGCAGGAATTCACTTGCCACGCAGCCCACAATAACGCATCCAGCCGAATAGACTATATATTCGGGTCCCCTTCACTATTCCCCAAAATTAGTTCCATAGAGTTTCTGCCTCGAGGGATCTCAGATCAAACACCAATCCGCATGATCCTTAAAAACCAAGGCCAGGCCACTATCAAGAGAATACACGTACACCCATTCTGGCTCTCACTGCTCAGCCCCAATGACCGCATACCAGACCAAATCCAAATCTATTTTGAAGCACACGAGGCGCACATAGACAAACTATTAGTGTGGGAGACATTTAAGTCCTATCTTAGAGGTTGCTTCAGATCCCCAATATCCTTTATCAAAAAAGCCGCTGTGCGAGAAGGAGAGCTTTTAGCAGAGCGATGTCAACTACTAGAGAGAGAGTTTATCGCTGACCCATCAGACCTCAAAAGAGACAGATGGCTCCAGACTGGTAGGGACTACTTGCTATATTTGAGAAAAAAAGCCCAGAGGAATCTCTTTTACACCCGACAATCCTTTTTCGAGCTGGGAAACCAATCTAGCAAATTGCTAGCCCTTATGGCCCGACAGGAGACTGCCCCCCCATCCGTCCTGAGAATAAAAACAGCCCAAGGAGAAACACTTACAGACCCAAAAGAGATCCTAACTAGATTCCAACAATTCTACGATAACCTGTATCAAACACGGACCGATTATCTACCAGAAGAACTAGAAACATACCTGACAGACATAACTTTCCCAGTACTGCAGGACACCCATAAAGCCCTGTTAGACTCCCCAATTACAGAAGAGGAGATTGAGGAAACATTAAGTGACATGGCAAAAAACAAGACCCCTGGCACAGACGGGCTGCCGATAGAAGTCTACATACAATACAAGAAAGAAATAATACCACACTTGCTCTCCCTATATGAACATATATTTGATAAAATCAGCTCCCAGAGTCGATGTCGGAAGCCAATATAGTCCTCATTTTAAAGCCAGATAAAAACCCAGACGACTGTGGCTCATACAGGCCTATATCATTGTTAAACACGGACTATAAAATCCTGACGAAAATATTGGCCACCCGTCTAAACCAAGCCATAAAGGACATTATTCACCCCGACCAAACAGGCTTCATCCCCGGAATGTCTACATCAGACAACATTAGAAGGACGCAAGTAATTACGCAGGTGGGATGGAGGTGGAGGTCAGACTGGGCCCTGGCCTCATTGGATGCGGCCAAAGCATTTGACTCGGTCGAGTGGCCATACCTGATGGAGATTTTACGGAGGTTCGGGCTGGGAGAATCATTTATTAAGTGGATCTCTATACTCTATAGATCCCCTACCGCTAAAGTAGTGGTAAATGGCCTGGCCTCCACCTCCTTCCAGCTACAGAGGGGGACCCGACAGGGTTGCCCCCTTTCCCCCCTCTTGTTTGCGATCGCAATAGAACCCCTGGCCCTGTATATCGACAGTATATCGCATATAGAGGCATCTTGATAGGACCCGGAGAGGACAGAATCGGGTTATACGCGGATGATATAATACTGTATATGTCAGACCCCAAAAACACCCTCCCGTTAGCCATCTCCCTAATAGACGAATTTGGAAACTTCTCAGGACTACGTATAAATTGGCAGAAATCCTTTTTTATGCCCCTAAGAACAGAAGGATGGCAGATGGGAGACATATTTTGTAAGCTGCAAGTCACCCCCCAATTTAAATATTTAGGGATATGGATTACCAGAGATCACACGCATAGCCTAGACCTAAACATCACCCCCTTACTGATAACCCTACAACAGAAACTAAAATCCTGGAGCTCCCTGCCACTGTCTGTAGCAGGTAGAATCAACCTCATTAAAATGATAATACTCCCCAAGTACTTATACTGCCTAGAACATGCAGAAGCACCCATACCACAGAAATTCTTCAAAAAAAACAACTCCCTAATAACACCATTTATATGGGGGAACTCTAGAGCCAAACTGCGTATGGATACTCTACAGCGGCCTAAAGAAATGGCAGGAATGGCTTTACCAGACTTCAAAATTTACTACTTAGCGGGACAAGTAAGATACATCCGACATTGGTTATCGGGCTCCCCTCTCCCAAACTCCGAGCACCACCTGATGTTCTTTCTCTCAGAGGCATCGCTCTGGATCCTCCTAGAAAAACCGAGACTATTGACCAAGCAGATGCTCCCCATGCATAGACTCGCAGCCAATGTGTGGCAGGCATGCAAGCGTCTGACCAAACAGGAAGACACCCCTCTGGAGACCCCCCTATGGGATAACAGAGAACTACCACATTTGATAAATCTACCAGACAAACAATTTTGGGTAAACCTGGGAATCACCACTCTAGAACATCTATACATCAAGTCTTAGCTTCCTTTGAACAGCTACAGCAATTATACCAAATCCCAAGATCGGGTTTTTTCAGATATCTACAACTCAGACACGCTTTAACAGCACAGTTCCCAGAACCCAGGCAGCCTTTCTCCCATTACCCACTAATAGGTATACTGCGCACCCAGGGACCCAAAGGCCTGATATCGGTACTATACACCCATCTACTACGATCTAAGATCCCCGATACGCCCATGACAGTGATGGAGAGATGGAAAGATCTCATCCCCACCCTTACGAATGAAGATTGGGAAACTGCGATGTCCACGTACACCGCGGTTTCACAAGCCGCAAATAATAAATTAACACAATTATATATACTGCATCAATGCTACTTGACACTGACCAGACTCCACAAAATGAACAGGACTCCCACAAACCAATGCCATCGGTGCAGAGCACCCAACGCAAACTTTAACCACCTAATATGGAACTGCCCTAACATTGCCACATACTGGGGAGAAATCACTGAATTCCTAACTCAACTGATGGGCGTACTGGTACCATATGACCCAGCGATATGCCTCCTGGGTATATTAGATGAAGAACAGTGGCAATATCATGATAAGATATTTCTCACCAAGGTGCTATTCTATGCCCGTAAAACAGTGGCCCTGCGGTGGATGGATAGACGCCCCCCGACACTCTCAAAATGGCAGAACATAATCAACGCCATACTACCGTATGAAAAAATAGTTTACAAAAACAGAAAGTGCCCAGAAAAATTTAATAAGGTATGGGAAAGATGGTGTGGATCGACTAGCACAGTATTCACGCAAGACCGATTCCAAAGCCTAATGAGAGCAACTGTACCTAGAATGAACCCGTAAAATAAGCGAACATTACTGCCCTCTACTGAAACCACGAACAAATGTAATGACACATTGTATTTAATATCTGCATATGTTAATGTGACGTATTTAAGAGCAATTGTATGACCACATGGACCCAATGTTGTAACCAAAGTTGTTTATTCATGTTTTGTATGGAATATACACTGTTCAATAAAACGAGTTTAAAAAAAAAAAAATTAGCATGCTGCGATTTTTCTTCCGCGAGTGTGAACGAAAAAGCGAAAATGCATGACTTTCAATGTCCACTTTTTACTGTGGATCGTCCACATGGACGGCAATCATGGAATCCACAATACAAAACCACCCGTGTGAGCTTGGCCTTAATCTGTCTCCCAGTTTAACTGATGAAGATGCCCTCTACCTCAAAACACATTTTATTGCTGGTACTATATTAATAAAGACTACTAAACATCACCTACTTGCTAAAAAGACTCTTCATTGGGAGGTTGTGCTGCACATCAGGTTTTGTATCCTGTCCCAAATGATGCTTACAATTAGAGATGAGCGAGCGTACTCGGAAAAGCACTACTCGCTCGAGTAATTTGCTTTATCCGAGTATCGCTGTGCTCGTTCCTGAAGATTCGGGTGCCGGCACGGAGCGGGGAGCTGCAGGGGAGAGCGGGGAGGAACGGAGGTAAGATCTTTCTCTCCCTCTCTCCCGCCTGCTCTCCCCTGCTCCCCGCTGCGACTCACCTGTCAGCCGCAGCGGCACCCGAATCTTCAGACCCGAGCACAGCGATACTCGGATAAAGCCAATTACTCGAGCGAGTAGTGCTTTTCCGAGTACACTCGCTCATCTCTACTTACAATCTAGTTTCCCTGTCTCAGACACAAAAAGGATCTTTTTACAGAGGCAAACTCACATCCTGTAACCAGCATCAATTGCTGATATAGCAAGGCATTACAACTTGTTAAACTTGCATTTATAGGTTCCAACAATAGTGTGTTTTTTATCATTACTGTTTGTGTAATTTCTTATCTTTTCTACTGTCATAGTGATTGCCTTGCAAATGTGAGGCAGATGACTGTTTCCAAAAGGGGATGTAACACCAACATTGATTTTCAGTTCAGAATAAAAAATACAGTCAATGAAAACAAGCAAATTATCACTTGTCGTTGGATCACTGAACATGTTTACATTGGACATTGATTGGGAACAGTCATTTAGGCAATTATTGCCCCCGATAAAAGGCCATATAAACAGTTCCATATTAAGCCAAGTAACCTAGCAGGATGTGTTTTTGGAAGGAAACCAATATGGAAGTTGCCCTTGGTGTGATAACACATCAAGTGAAAATTAAAAACAAGTACCAAAAATAATAAGACGTTATCACCAGGGTGGAGACCACAGGGTCAATAGAGTACATCAAGTATACATGGAAATGCAATGTAGGAACAAGCTTACAAAAAAAATTAAAAGAGGTAAAGTGCCAATATATATGAAACAGCATACATAGTACCAGCAAATGGGTATATAAGACAATTGATATATAAGACAGAGGCCTCCTTAATATCGATTACGAGCGCAGGCATAATCATGCTCGCCAGAGGAGGACAGGATTGGGCTCTGAATGGAGGCCGAAGCAGTCCTCTGGCGAGTGGATCCATGCTCCTCCTTGATCTTTGCCCCGCTGCCGGCCCTGTTCACATCAGCATGAGAGACATGTTTGAACAGGTGGGGCATTCTAATGAGCAGGCAGACCTACTTAGTAGACGAACAAGCCTAATTAGTACCCAGTGTTATCAATTAGCCCCCGTGAAATTGCACTGTGAATAGCGCAATTTTGTTCAGGACAAGGGTGCATTTGCACACGAGCCTGAGGTGTGCAAATGTGGACCAAAATACAGCATGTTGCGTATTTTCACCAGTGGCGAAAATGCGTCCAGAAAATTGGCCAACGTGAGTGAACAAAGGAGAAAAAGTCGAATCCTTAAAAGCACTTCTTTAATTACAAAAAATTCATAAGATTATACATGGTAGGTACCGTGTAACACCATATGCACGGCCAGACATGTTTTTTAAAAGACACACTGCTTTCTTGATCACATAGGTTTTAATGGTTGTGGTTCCCATGGCCAATTTTCAGCACGCAGCAAAGTGTGCAATAGCGCTCATATAAAGGAGGCATTAGGCCTAAGGCACTATTTTGGCCCACATTTGTGCACCCAGGTCCCCATAGGAATTTATGGTGTGCGCTAGTGCGCCCTTTTTCCGAACGAAATTGCGCTGTTCACGGCGGAATTTCATACTGTCAGTCAATAACACCGGGGTCCAATTAGGCTGGCTCGCCAACTCATTCGAATGCCCTTCCTGTTAAAAAATGGGGCTGGTGTCTCTCACACCGATGTGAAAAGCACTGGCAGCACAGAAAAGATACTTACCTGCACAGGTCCATTCGAAGCACAATTGCGTCATGCTCTCATGAGCATCATACTCGTGTGAAGGAGGCCTAAGGCCGGTTTGACATCTGCTCCGGAACCTCTGGCCGGAATTTCAGCTCAGATCCGACTGAAAATACTGGAAGGAAAGCCAGGCAGCTGGGTGGAAACTGAATGGGCCACAATATAGTCAATGGGGCCTGCCCGTTACTGTTTGGTTCCGTCCAGAGATAGAACCCTGCAGCCATGGGGTTTCACCTTTTCTGCTCCCTGAACGGAGTAAAAAAAGTGGAATCCCTGCCACAACTGTGAAAGTACCCTAGTGCTATAAGTAAATATAAAGAGCACAGAATATGACTTAACTATTGTACTTTCCAATACTGGGATGGAATCAGCCCCATTGTATGTTAAAGCAAGACCTTTTTCATGCGAGCTCAGTCACATGGGCGAGAAAACGGCCGCACCGAATGCGGACCAAAATGCGCATGACCAGCTCCATTGCCACTCATATGTTCTTTTTTTGACAAATGCGGACGTCTGATGTGCGGCCGTTTTTCCGTGCGGAAATACGCACGTATCGCTGCTGATACGTGCATACAAACGCCCGTGTGACTGAACCCTGCAGATGAATATTAACATTAGAGAAGAGCGAGCATGCTCGTCCGAGCTTGATACTCGTTCAAGCATTAGCATACTCGAAAGTACTCAGTACTCGAGCGAGCACCACGCGGTGTTCAAGAAAATTTCACCCTCTCCTCCCCACATGTTTAGCGGCTTTTTTAGCCAATGAACATGCAGGGAAGGCTTTGGCACCTCCTCTATGACGTGCCAAACCTGTGCAGTCTATAGCAGTGATTGGCTGGCCGGATCAGGTGACCTAGGATCATAAAAACTCAGGTCACCTAATGCTCGCCTCACACGGAGGCTGGATTAGCTGAGGGACAGAGCTGCTGTGAATGAGGGAGAGAGTTAGTGTAGGTTAGAAGGAGCGTTTAGGCAGGGATCCATTTTTACAGAACCCAACAGTCCTTTTTAGGCCTACAACTCCTCTTTTGTGTATCATCAGTTTGGCTGCCTTGTATCAATAGTGCGCACAAAGCATTCACAAGCATTCCGGCTGTATACTGCATACTATTACCGGTTCTATACAGTATATTGCTACTGGTGTACACGGACTATATAAGAACCAACAAAACTCCTCATTTTTCATTTTTTTATTTGTATTTGGCTGAAAGCATTTGCATAGTAGGCCCAAGTGTGTGTTCTGGTGATCCACACTATAGAACAAGACTGTACTCCTTTTACACTGTCTATTTTTGGCTTAAAGCGTATGTAAAATACCCTTAGTGTGTGTCCTCTCGATCCGCACAATATAACAAGACTGTACACATTTTACACTATCTATTTTTTGCTAAAGTCTACGCAAAATACCCCTGTGTGTGTCCTGTCGATCCACACTATATAACAAGACTGTACTCATTTTAAACTGTCTATTTTTGGCTTAAAGCATATGCAAAATACCTTGCAGTTTACGTAGCATTTTGACGCAGTGCATTATACAACATGATCAACACTAGGGGTAAGGGACGAGGACGTGGACGTGGGCGTCCGAATGAGGGTGTGGGCAAAGGCCGAGGTCCTGGGCAGGGTGAAACAGTGCCTGCTGCTGAGGGAGAAGTAGAACACTGCATATCTACACTCCCTAGCTTCATGTCACAGTTTGCAGGTCCGCGTGGTACACCATTATTAAAACCACAACAGTTCGATCAGGTGATGACGTGGATAGCGGATAACGTGTCCAGTAATTTATCCACCACCCAGTCTTCCACGCAGTCCACTCACGCTAGCCAAGGGACTGGACCTGTGAGTCCTCATGTTGATCCTCCTTCCTCCCAGCCTGGTCACTCCAGGAAAAGGAGAGATTCAGAACAGGCATACTCACAGGAACTGTTCTCAGGTCCCTTTCCTGAGTCACAAACAATGGTTCATGAGCCACCTGAGGAGTTTGTCATGACCGATGCCCAAAATTTGGACCTTTCACAGTCTCAGGGTGATGAGGGTGGGGACTTCCAAATAGTGTCTCAAGAGGTATTTGTTGATGATGATGAGACACAGTTGTCTGTCAGTGAGGTTGTTGTTAGGACAGCATGTCTGAGGGAGGAGCAGACTGAGGATTTAGAGAAAGAGCTGGTGGATGATGAAGTGACTGACCCAACCTGGGTTGGTAAGCCTACTGAAGACAGCGTTTCAGAGGGGGAGGCAAGTGCAACACCAGAACAGGTTGGAAGAGGTAGTGAGGTGGCCAGAGGGAAAAGCAGGGCCAGAGCAAGTAATCCCCCAACTGTTCCCCACAGAACCTCCTGTGCAGAGGGCTAGGTGTTTGAAGGTCTGGAGGTTTTTTAATGAGAGCGCGGACGACGGACGAACAGTGGTGTGCAACCTGTGCCGCACCAAGATCAGCACGGGATCCAACACTACCAGCCTGACCACCACCAGCATGCACAGGCATATGATAGCTAAGCACCCGACGAGGTGGAACGAAGGCCACTCCCCGCCTGCGGGTCACACCACTGCCTCTTCCCGTGTCACATGCTTGCACTGAGATCCAATCCCCCCCCCCCCTTCCCAGGATGCAGGCACGAGCGTCTCTCGCCCTGCATCCACCCCTTTACCTGCACGGTCCTCCACTGCCTCCACCAATGTGTTCCAGCACAGCATTCAGCTGTCTATAACACAAACATTACAGCGGAAGCGCAAATATGCAGCCACCCTCTCGCATGCACAATCGCTAAACGTGCATATCTCCAAACTGCTGAGCCTGGAGATGCTACCACACAGGCTGGTAGAAACTGATGTTTTCCGCAACCACATGGCAGCGGCCGTCCCTCATTTCTCGGTCCCCAGTCGCCATTATTTTTCCCACCGTGAACAAGTGCTGGCGGGCAGGGACACTACATCTCCTTGACGGCACATTGGGTTAACTTGGTGGAGGGTGGGACCGAGTCTGACCCTGGGTTTGCTCACGTGCTACCCACACCGAGGATTGCAGGTCCTACCCCGGGCATGGTTTCTCCGGCTTATTATGCCCCCTCCTCCAACCCCCCCTCCTCCTTCTCCTCCACCTCTCAATTACTATCTGTGAGCATATTGCCTTCAGTCGGTAGCTCGAGGCGCTGCAGCATTGCCAGGGGAAGCGTCAACAGGCCATGCTGAAACTCCTGAGCTTAGGTGACGAGAGGCACCCCGCCCAAGAGTTGTTACAGGGTTTGACAGAGCAGACAGATATGTGGCTTTCACCGCTGAGCCTCCAACCAGGCATGGTCGTGTGTGACAATGGGCGTAACCTGGTGGCGGCTCTGCAGCTTGGTAGACTAACGCACATGCCATGCCTGGCCCATGTGTTCAATTTGGTGGTTCAGCACTTTCTTGAGCTGCTCAGCAAGGTACAGCGCATGTGCGCACATTTCAGAAAGTCCACCACAGATGCTGCCACCCTCTGGACACTGCAGCAGCGCTTCCAGCTGCCAGTTCACCAAATGTTGTGCAACTTGCCCACTCGCTGGAATTCAACTTTGCACATATTGGCCAGGGTTTACAAGCAGCGTAGAGCCATTGTTGAATACCAGCTGCAACATGCCTGTCGGAGAGGTAGTCAGCCTCCACACTTCTTCACAGAGGAGTGGGCATGGATGTCTGACATCTGTCAGGTGTTAGGAAACTTGGAGGAGTCAACACAAATGGTAAGCGGCGATGCTGCCATTATCAGCGTAACCATCCAGCTGCTTTGCCTGCTGAGAAGGTCGCTGCTAAGCATTACGGCCGATGCTTTGCAGATAGAACAGGAGATGGGGATGACAATACATCGCTTGATAGCCAGACCACCCTCAGGTCTGTTTCTCAGCGCATATTGGAGGAGGAGAAGGGGGGGGGGGACACACTGCTGCCCACACTGCAGAGGGCACCCATGCTACTGCCTTCACATCTGTTTAGCGTATATGGGCTGAAGAGGAGGAGGAGGAGACTGAGAGTCATCCTCCTAGTGAGGACAGCGATGTGTTGCGTACTGTGACTCTGGCACACATGGCTGACTTCATGTTAAGCTGCCTTTCCCGTGACCCTCGTGTTAGACGCATTCTGGCCAACACGGATTACTGGGTGTTCACCCTTCTCGACCCATGGTATAAGGTAAGGAGAACCCTTCCACTCTCATTCCCGAAGAGGAAAGGAGTATGAGAGTGATGCACAAGGCTCTGGTGGAAAAGCTGATACTAAACTTCCCATCTGACAACACTAGCAGTCGAGGACATAGTTCAGTGGGCCAACTAGCAGGGGAGATGAGGGAAACAGGCAGCATGTCCAGCGCAGGCAGGGGAACACTCTCCAAGGCCTTTGCCAGTTTTATGGCACCCCAGCCAGACTGTGTCACCACTCCCCAGTCTAGGCTGAGTAGGAGGGAACAGTGTAAAAAGATGGTGAGGGAGTACATATCTGACCGTACCAACGTGCTCCGTGATCCCTCTGCTCCATACAACTATTGAGTGTCAAAGCTGGACACGTGGCACATACTTGCGCTGTACGCCTTGGAGGTGCTGGCCTTCCCTGCCGCTAGCGTGTTATCAGAGAGGGTGTTTAGTGCTGCTGGGGGGATAAGCGTACCCGCCTGTCAACTGACAGCGCTGACAGGCTTACACTTATTAAGATGAACAAAGCCTGGATTTCTCCAGACTTCTCTTCTCCACCAGTGGAAAGCAGCTTAACATAAAGTATCTTTAAGCTGGAACTGGAGAACCATGCACCCTCTATAACCCCAAAAAAGGGTAGAAGTAGCTTGGTCTATCCTTCTCTGATCTTCCTCCTCCTTCCCCTCCTAAACCAGCATGTCAGCACGCTGAACAGCCAATTCTTTAGAGGGCCAAAAGGCTCTATAAAAACAATTTTTTCGGAGGGTTGCCTCCAGGCTTTGTCAAAACAAATTTTTTTGAGGGCTGCATCCAGGTTCTTGCCCCCAATTTTGAAGAGGTTCACCACTAGAGTTCAGCAGACGTGCTGGTTCCAGCTTCATACGCCCACAGAGTCTACAAATGTATCCCAACGCAGTGTCCAGCTATCTGACACTGAGAAAGAATGAATTGTCCTGGTTTGGCCACTCTAATTTCTTCATAGTACACAAAAAGAGAAAAAGTCACAGCAGCACTCCAAGGGTTAAGTCACACCACTGGAGCAAGGTACTATGCAATAGCCCAGTTAGGGTCCCAACTCCCCGGGTCCACCGTTGGTCGTCAATATAGAAAAGGAGAAGTTCTCCTTTTCTTTTTAGTACATGCTGTCTTTCCCTGGAGCACTAGTTGAAAAGCCCCTCGGGGAGAGGCAGGGGCGGGGACAGGTGGTAGCTTGCCTGTTGGTGAACCGCCACCTGGATCCCATTAAGCAAGTATAAGCTCTATGTTTAATAAATATTTCAGGGTTCACCTGCACTATGGGTAAACAAATCTTTCAGTGGTTCACCTATACTCTTGGTAAACAAATCTTTTAGGGTTTACCTGCACTCTTGGTAAACAAATCTTTCAGGGGTTCACTTATACTCTTGGTAAACAAATCTTTCAGGGGTTCACCTGCACACCGGGTAAAAAAATCTTTTGTTTTACAATGGGTTGTTGAATTGTGGAGATGTGTAGAAGTATTGGCATCTGAGTCCACTTTTTGCCCACGTTTGTGGCTCATGAAATTTTGTGACGGAGGTGGCATGGGATTGGAATTATTATCATACATTAATTTATCAGCAATTCTCATCAGCATTGTGGGCTATCGCCCACAATTCCTAAGAGGGTTGCTGCCAGGCCCTGCCAACCCTCTGCAGTGTGTGTCTCCTGTTCCTCCTCATCTAATATGCACTTATAAATAGACATGAGGGTGGTGTGGCTATCAAGCGACTGTGTGGCGTAAGGACAGCTGAACACTGCGCTGGGAAAAATTTCAGTACGCTGTGGAATACTGAGTAGGGGAAGGGGTGCGCCTTACCCGGTCTGGGATGGGGACAGCTGGACGCTGCGCTGGGAAAAATTACAGTACGCTGTGGACGCAGACTCGTGCCTGCGTCCTAGGGGGGATTAGACAGCAATGTCACCCGCAGGCAGTGATTGGCCTTCGTTCCACCTAGTGTTGTGCTTAGCTAAGATGTGCCAGCATGTTTGCCTTGCTAATTATGGTCTGGCCCAACTAAATTATTAAGGGGTGACCACCAGGCTCTTGCCCACAATTTGGCTTAATAGTATGACCTGTGAGCCTCAGATACATCCATGCATGCTGCCCCTGCTGTTCCCTATCCATTTCTGTGGTGTTCCCATCACTTCCTGATGTTTTCAGGTGAATCACACACCCTCCCGTATTCAGAGCATGGTTCACCTTGAAAAATGCTTGAGTCTCCCATTGACTTCAATGGGGTTCGTTACTTGAAACGAGCTCTCGAGCATAACAAAAAGTTCGGCTCGAGTAGCGAGCACCCGAGCACTTTGGTGCTCGCTCATCTCTAATTAACATGCATGGCTATAGTTTGATATGCTTCCTATACCAAATTACATACATGGTGGGTATTTTATCTGCTAAATAAATTAAAGTATACAAGAGGTATGGGAATTGGCCTTCAGAATACACCGCTCCCTGATCATAGGCTACTGCCGATTTTATTTCACTTGAGTGAAGCCAATTGATAGGGGCAGCAGCCACATTGATCTACATCAATAGGTCCTACAATGATGTGTCAGACGTTCTTTAAATACATTTTAAAATTCTTTAGTGATACACTGCTACTTTGTCAGCATGTACCGCAACTAAGAAAATGTCAGTTTGTTGCTAATTGTGTCATGATTTTAATATCATGATACAAACCAAACAAAGACTTGTCAATTATTTAATACAATTAGTAGGAACACGATGACAGTCCCACTGAAATAACTGCTGCTTTTTGTATAATAGGGCATCTGTTCTTTTCACCTTGCCCTGACATCTGAGTAGAAGAGAGAACAGATCAGTGAATGCACAATCAAAGAGTTGTTTGCTAAATGATCCCTACGGATTGAGATAGCTAACCACTGGACAGTAGGGATTATAGCATTTAAGTGCTGGAAAGCAAGAAGTGAAGCATCAGGTAATGAAACACTTAGGTTGGGTTCCCATGGGATGGAAATCCCACGGAAATCTCCCGGCTTGGCCACCCCTAGAAGCCGCAAGATTTCCACGGGAGAGCCGCAGCTTCAAAACCTGCGGCATTTTGCTGCAGGTTTTGGAGCTGTTCGGCCGTCGGCATTCCATTGCAGCTTTCTCTCCCCATAAAGAGGAGTGAGGCCGCAACAGACTAAAAAAAAAGAATTGACATGCTGCGTCTGTCAATTCCGCACCACATCACCCGTTCCGCACAGTTTTGCCACGACGGATCAGCCGCCCCGTGTGGACGAGATTTTTGCAAAATCTCTTCCACATGGCTGGCCAATCCCGGAATTAGTAGCCGCGGGCGGATTTGCTGCACAGAAATTCCGCACTGAATTTCTGCGGCAAATTTGTCCCGTGTGAACCCAGCCTTAACCCCTGAAAACCTAAAAATGCGGTACTAAACCACTGTATACCAAGGGCTATTGAACCACTGGATGCCTGCCAGTAAGGCTTCAGACTTCTAGATACAAACAAGATTAACACACTTGGTGGGAAGAATGTTCACTCTGTGACAAATTTACCTTTGATGCCAAAGGAATTTATTTTGATACTAATTTTGGCTATTTACAGCAACAAATAATCTGAAATATGTTTATGCTCCAAACTTGCAAACTGTGTCATACAAAACTGCAGCACACACCAAATTTTTTTTGTCTATAACTCTCCCAAAATGCAAGGATAGACTGGTCCATCAAAGGATCCTCTGGAGGGTCCAGGCTTTGGCACAATAAAGGACAAGGTGGATTGTTAGCAGAAGTCGATATGAAGTTGATTTAAATTCAGTCAGCCATTTTGCTAGGGATTATTCTTACAAATTGTAATCACAAAAAACCTACCAAAATGCAGTAATGATATTACCCTGTATGTGCAATGATAACATATGTTGCAGTGCAATTAAATGTGGTTGTGCATACATTCTGTATAGGTTGAGGGTGTGTCTTCAGAATCATTATCTCTGTATCTATCTATCTATCTATCTATCTATCTATCTATCTATCTATCTATCTATCTATCTATCTATCTATCTATCTATCTATCTTATCTATCTTTCTAAACATATATGATATTGTAACCAGATAAGTGAAAGACTTCTGCATCAAACTGATTGAATCTACACATGAATATATATATATATATATATATATATATATATATATATATATATGTGTGTGTGTGTGTATATATATACATATTCATGTGGAGTTTCAATCAGTTTGATGCAGAAGTCTTCCAATTTCCTGGTTACAATATCACATATGTTCACAGTAATGACTTAGCTAGGTCAATTCCCCTGAGAAACTTGACTCCATTGAATGATTGCATAATCCAGATTTAACCCTAAGGGTCCTAAGGATTTCAGGAATCTAATCCAAAAGGAGTCATTCTTTTCCAGAAGTGACAGCTGGTTACTCCCGTCCTTCTGCAACATTCAAGCAATTGACACATTGTAGGAAAATAAAACAGGTATATTGTTATATTGTATATACATTGTATATTGTTAAGGATATAATTCACCAGAACTATGTGTTTCATACTACCGTAGTTTCACAACTGTACCTATTATATCCTCCAAGTTAGTGGCACTGATGCATCTATAACTAAAATAATACAATGCAATTTGAATTTGGATATGACTTCTCAGCAGCTTCTCTACAGCGGGGTACCTATAGGGGGTAGGCAGAAAATATGGAAACACCATATGAAATGCATGGGATTTTAATCATTAGCACTGAGATGCGCTTTTGACCCCTGCTTGGCCGAGAGCTTTTCCACCAAATTTGTGTTTGCTTCACCTCTTGCCCCGCTCTGGTTAGTTTTGTGAGCCAGCTGGTAACAGCATCTGAGTGGCTCAAACCTCTGACCAATGGAACCTTGTTGCTTGGGCAGATGTTCACTTCTGCCCAGCAGCATCTGTGTCATATTACCTCCACTTAACATCTGTCTCTACATATCTTATTGAAATAGGATTTATAATCCCATGTAATTTAAGGCATTTCGTACGGTGTTTCTATATTTTTGTCCACCCCCTGTACATAACCGTGTTAAGCATATGACTGTCAGCTATAACCATTTTTTAATTAATTTAAAACTTCTTACCTTTAAAGACCGTTTCCAGGCAAAATTCAAGCTTGATGTAAAAATGCAGATGAAAATTGTTCTTAGTGTGGGACGACAATGATTTTCAGCACGTGCTAAGTTCAAACTCTCTCTACCGTATCCTGAAAATTCTTCTGAAATTAGTTTTTCTTTGCTGACTTGAACTTTCCATGACAATTGTGAGCTCATGTGACGCTCAGATCCATGGTTGTCAGTTTTAGAGGTTGCCCTGGACTTTAGTTTGTGTGATCCACATTGATGGCCTTCCATCGACATGGAAGTTATGGTTCAGCATCCGTAAACACACAACATTTTCTACAATTAGAAAACATGATCTGAAGTATTGATGGCATCGAAATTTAACACCCATTGCACCTCATTTAATGTTAGCAGGGTTGTAGTGTGTCATCGCATCTCATTACACAACAGATGGTGCCTTGCAGTCCTAGTTTAGGAGACTTTAGGTCCTAAAGTGATGATGATGCGTTAGAAAATGAGGTTAAAACAGGAACTATATAGATATTTTAAAACAATAAGATAGACTAGAACAGGAAGGATGTGAGGTTACAGGTGGAGGCCAGGCTTTCTTGACAGTGTGCAAAGATCAGCTTTAACTGCGAGTGAACCTACAGCATTAATGCCTGTAAGAAAACTCGAGTATTGCCTTTCTCTCACCTTCCTGCCCACAATTTACCCTGCAGACAAGACACCTAATTCAGTGCAGCTCATAAGTTGCTTTCCAAACTATACGGCATCTGTAAATATATTCTTTTCAGAATGTGAACAAAATGGGATAATGCTGTTTTGGTTTTTTTTGCAAAGAATCCTAGTTAGTGAGTACATTCACCCAGAATGTGTATGTGAACCTGCACACAATATTGCTGTCTCCATTAGATAAAGGGGCTCAAAGATTCTGATTTCCCCCACCACGCAACGTCAGAAAGCCCTAAGGCCTCATGTCCACGGGGAAAATCAGATCCGCTGCAGATTCTCCATGGAGAATCTGCAGCGGGTCCTTCCTGCCCCGCGGACATGAGCGCTGAAAATAAGAATAAATAAGAATAAACTCACCTCCCATCCGCTCCGTTTCTTCTCTTCGCTGCGGCGTCATCTTCTGTGCGTCGCGGCCGGATCTTCTCTCTTCGGCTCGGCGGATGCGCATGATGACGTCGGTGACGTGCCCCGCGCATGCGCCGTCCCGAAGAAAAAAGATCCGGCCGCGACGGAGAGAAGATGGCGCCGCGCGAAGAGAAGAAACGGAGCGTGTGAGTAAATCCCGATTTTTGTCTCCCACGGATCCGGACGGCTTCCATAGGCTTCAATAGAAGCCCGCGGGAGACGTCCCCGCGGGAGACCCGCATGAAAATGGAGCATGGTCCAGATTTTTTCATGCTCCATGCGGATTTTAATTCTTATTTTGCCCGTGGACATGAGCCCTAAAGGGATAGACCAATTCTTGCCTCTTTATGTGAAGCTCAGGGAAGCATCCTGTGACTTGCATTCCCTCTGTGCTACAAACATCTCCCAGACCTATAGGCTTTCTCAGAGGTGTGACCTAGACGCCTCTAGATCCTGGAGAGTGTTTAATAAGGGAAGCACACCTTCCAATCCCAGAGACAAATCAAAAGAGCAAAATATACACACTATGAGAAAAAGTTCATCATTCTAATTCTGCACATCCCAATTTAAACATTTTTCCATTGCACCCCTAATATTCATTTTGTACATTGAACCTTTAGCTGCCGAAATCTGTCAACACCCAGATATAAAGAGAGTCATGATTAGGGATAGTCAAAAGAAACCCATCACTATAAGGTGCTACTTGCCAGATGGCCTATAATAAACTTGGGATGCTGTATATAATGTAAAGAAATGTTAAGAAAAAAAGAAGAGAAATGATATGGAAATCTAATATAACCATATTTTAGTCACAATAGAACACATATCAGAATGGGAAAGTGAGACATTTTTGCATTTGATTTTAAAAAATGAACTCCTTTAGAAATTGATGGCAGCCAGGGCCATGTCTACCATTGTGTAGCATCCCTTCTTCTTACAACAGTCTGTAAACATCTGGGAAGTGAGGAGACCAACTGCTGGAGTTTTTGGAGAGGAATGTTGTCCTATTCTTGTCTGATGGAGGATTATAGCTGCACAACAGTCCTGGGTCGTCTCTGCCACATTTTTTGTTTCATAATGCACCAAATCTTTTCTATTGCTGAAAGGTCTGGACTGCCGGAGGCCCGTTCAGCACCCGGACTCTTCTTCTGAGAAGCCATGCTGTTGTGATTGTCTTGCAGAATTATGCAAGGCCTTCCCTGAAAGAGATGTTGTCTGGATGGAGCATATGTTGTTCTATAACCTCTATGTACGGCTCAGTATTGAAAATGCCTTTCAAGATGTGTAAGATGCCCATGTCATAGGCACTAATGCAACCCCATACCGCTTTGGATGCAGGCTTTGGAACTGTGCGCTGATGACAAGCTGAATGGTCTGCGGTTTCCAAAAAGAATTGTGATTCAACGAAGGCTTCACTGTTTTATGTTGTGGAACATTTTTCCGAAATTATTCCACACTTTTTAGATGCAGTTTTTCACAGATTGTTTCTATATACACAGTCATATTGTTAACGAAATGTAGCGCTATATGTATAATCTTGCTGTTCGATATTAAGGGTTAGCATGAGCAGCTTGGAGAAGCATTGACACGCCACACAGCACTTGTGTAAATCGCAAATGATTCTGTTTATTTGTCAAACAGTCAGAGAATTTATAGTCCTTTAAGACAAATACATTGAAATCAGGTGACCAAAAAAAAAATCACCTGATTTAACATATGCATAACTTATTATGCCTTTTGGCTCGTGCAGTGACATTGGTCACTTGGTCACGTGCGGTCTTAGATCATTAATTAGTAATCTATAAGTACTCCTCAATTTAGTCAAGGTCTAAATGTATAGAAAATCAAATAACGTAAAACAGATAATTAAAAGTTCTACTTACTAATACATTGCTATGTCCATATTTAGCAAGCTGTCTGGCTACACAATAGAGTGAGCAAAAGGTCAATTGCAGATTTTTCTTCTTCTTCTTCAGGACTTGTAATCTTCTTTACAAAAATATCTCAATATATGTCAAGTTAATCAATCAAAATGAAAATGAGGAACAAGATTGTGTTCAACATACACTATGGTTTCTCTCACAATATGTAGAAAATTGACCCTCCATTTGTTTTTCAATAGTACCGCTTACTTTTCCAGTCTTTTGTTACCCCTGTCCCAATTTTTTCGAGATGTGTTGCTGCCATCAGTTTTTAAGTGACTTAATTTTTTTAACTGAAATGGAAAAATGTTTCATTTTCAGCTTCTGATAAATGTTCTATTGTGAATAAAATATGGTTTATTAGATTTTCAAATCATTGCATTCTTTTTTACTTAACTTTTATTCACAATTAACACAGTGCCCCAACTTTTTGGGGACTGGGGTTGTATATTTAAAAACCTGCATCCACATAGACATAGAAATGTTATTGTCTCATGCATTTGTAAATAAACTCTTTTTGTTTCCCTCCTACTGCTGTTGCTAATTTCCCATTTCTTGGCCGTTAGCACTTGGAGTCCTCTCCCGTCATATGCAAGGTTGTAGTGTCCTACATTACCATAGTAACTGGCTGGTGCATATTTCAAGGTGTTAATGAATTGTCATAGTCATTTGAGTAACTGTTCATTTTATTGGTCCATATATTTTTTTCAAGGTATTTATGAATTTTAGTTCTCCTCTCCAGTGAGGATATCCCATTTAGTAATTTAAGTATAGTTGCAATCAAACTTATTCAACCCCCATTGCAAATTAGTTTTATTTGCCAAATTTAGAAATTTTCATCTGTTTGCAAAAAAAACCCAAACAAGAACAATTTAAACAGCTCATATAACAAGTGGTCTCTCCAAATTCAACATTTTTAATGACTAGTGCCATCTCGGAATTAATCAACCCCCAGAATAGTATTGCTTGTAAGAGCAAACATTTGCAAATCCGGTGTTGTCTTAAGCACACCTGATACAACAGAATGTAACATTACACTGTATGATTGTCTGGCACATAATCGCGGTTTTCGTGTGGTGCGATGCAATTTTTACACTAGAAAGTCCTTCTGTTTCCCCTAAAATAACCCATAGCTACCTTTAAAAAAAATAACAAAAAAAATCCCCGCCTCCAGGAAGTGCTGGCTCTGATTGGTTCTCAAGAGCTGCGACTCAGCCAATCACTGCTTCGCTCAATGAACCAATCACAGCCATTCAATGGTGGAGTTTTTGAACCCCTGACCAGGAAGTGCTGGCAGAAGACTGCAAACAAGTGCCATGGACCTGCAGAGGAGACGTGCTGTGGAGCGGTCAGCGTATGTTAGGTGATGTATTGTTTTTTTAAAAGGCAGCCAGGGCTTATTTTTGAGGTAGGGCTTATATTTCAAGCCCTCCCCCCAAAAAAAATTCAAGCAAAAGAGCGCTACAAAGTTGTGCGACTTTGTAGCGCCACAAAATCGTGGTCTTGCCATGAGAAAATGCAGCGATATTGTACAAAACACAGATGTGATATCACTGAGATTTTCTCACGGCCGTATCTCTGTCGCCCGCATGCAAGAGGCCTTATGCTTAAAGGCTTCTTAGCCGTTCTCCTACTGTCCACTAGCAAAGCCACTGTTGCATACAGTCCACAGACTAATTATGTGCACAGGTATAACAGGAGGTCTAGCTGGATACTGTATATGTATCCGTGTACATGCAGTCGCAATCAAAATAATTAAACCCCAATTGCAAATTAGGTTTGTCACATTTACAAACTTTCAGCTGTTTGCAAAAAAACCAAAACAATCAAAGAAGAACAATTGAAATAGGTGTGCTTGAGACAGAACCCATCAAATACCTGGACTGACTAGGGTTTTGTTGACTGTGCTGCTGATTGCATGTTAGAAATATGGCTTTTGCATGGGATAAACAGTCGGGTGCAAATCGTCGTTCAGTTTTTATGCAAGAGAATGAATGTGAATCCTAGGAGTCCGTCACGATTCGGTGCTTGCACCAGGGGACTTTACCTTTATAGTATCATCTAGCAAGGGCCAGTGACCACTTTAAAGCCTCGGTCAGACAAGCGGTTTTTTTTTGCACACCTATGTGCTCCACAAATGTGCAAAATGTGCGTGACCAAAGCTCCATGCTACTGGAGCAGCTGTGCTTGAAAAATCTCCGCCTCCAGTAAGCACTGCCTCTCATTGGCTGAGCGCTGTGACATTTCAGCAATAAAATAACTTGCAATGGGAATGTCAAAATGAAAAAATCTTGGAAGTGCAGTCTGGTGTCGTTTAATATGTAAAACCTGTATGATAAAACTGAGACAATGACTAGCAGATTCACAAGGAAGAGAATCACAGAAAAAAGAGAAAACAACCATATGTGCTAAGGCTACATTCGAGCTAGGGATTGCGTTTCCCTGCTCCATTATGGGTGGAGGAAAACGGAATCCCTTGTATGAACGGATTCATATCATAATGGAACCAAACTGTGCTGAACAGACCCCACTGACTCTAATGGGTCCGTTTGGTTCCTGCATCTGTCTAGCGAAAATGCCCTACATGCAAAACTTTTTCATCCAGCATTTCATGCAAGATCTGCATCTGAGGCTCTGAACAAAGCCTGCAGTGCAGATGTGAATAGAGCCTAAATGTGAAAAAAAAAATTGTGTATGGCAAATATTTTCATGTTATGCAAGAATTTGAGGTTAATTCCTTTAGAATGTTGCAATAATGATTTATTATTAGTTTTGCTCTTACTCTGCAGACAGGAACAAGCTGAAGAACAAAAACAGTACTGATGGTCAAAGTTGTATGTAATTGAAGGATGCTGATACTGCAGCGGAAACTGTGGGTTGAAAACTTCCCTTAGAAATAATGCTAAATAACATGTTACAAGGGTAGCGAGAAGCTGCCTGATTCTGCACTTACAGATGACAGTTAAATTGTCTTTTTACACCGTTCAACCATAACATTAAAGTTTTCCCACTATAAAAAAATGTTAACAGCTAGGCATGGCAGAAAATAAAATAGAGACTGTATTCACCCATCATCAGCCCCCCTGGCACACAGCAGAATGGCTCTGGAGGCTCCAGCTCTTTCTGCTGGTAGATACGTACAGCACAAGTCAGGTGCCTGCTGTAGTAAATCAGAGCCTACAGCAGCACTGTTTGGGTCTACTGGCATCATGGCTCTTAGGATGTGAGAGCTGATGCCTCTGATTGCCTGCAGTGGTCACCTGACTTCCATTGACATCAACTGTCATAACAGACACCGAGACCACAGCAGGGCTGCAACGCTGGATCCTAGCAGTGGGGGAAGGTTAAGTATTGATGAGTTTTTTATTTTATTACTTTGGAGCTATTAAAGGAAACTGTCCAGTAACCCTACAACCCCTTTAAAAACTTGCATGCTTTATTCGGTTCCTCAAACCAATTGTGAATAATTCTTGCAATTTTGAGGGCCATACAGAAGCTATGTGTCAAAGTAACATCCATATTATTGCAGGGGACCCAAGGTTTCCCAGCAGAACATTGCCCAAAGCATAACACTGCCTCCGCCAGCTTGACATCTGCCCAGAGGCACGAATTTGAATACACTGGATCATGGAACAAGGCTAGGTTCAGCAGGGGAATTTGTCCAAAGGCTTGGATGGCTCAACAGGAAGAGCCGCCGGTCTGGGAAGAGGAGGTTCTAGTTTTGAATCCTGATACCCTGGATGACGGAATCAATAACAAGATATGAACAGGCACTTAGATAGTGACAGGAGTGCAGAATCGTTTCTACTTTCTGTGTGCAGTGTAGGGGGGACATCATAACAGCTAGTCTCACCAACCAACTCAGGGAAAACTGAGATTTAGAGATGGAGCCTGCAGAGAGGAAAAACTGCTAAAAATGTAGGAAACGAGTCATATTGGCTAGAAATACTGCTACTTCTTGTGTACACAGCTGGCAGCTTATTCTGAAAAGTCACTTCAAAGTTTTGGTACCCATAAAAACCCATACTCTTTATGGTCCTTCTGATGTCATGTTCATCTGGTCAAAAAGTGATATTTTGGAGATGTTTTGACCAGGTCATCTAGCCATCACCAGCTTATAGCTTGCCAAAGTTACTCGGATCGTAAAGGACCTTTAACATGGCCCAATGATTGCGCTAGAACATTGACAGAAACTTTCAGTTGCTTGATCATTTGGCCATATGAAGCTGTACCTGATCAGCCAACGAACATGAAAACACTCATTCATCGGCTGATCACATCTTTTTTGAAGGTGGAAAAATCATAGTTGTTGGCAGCATATCTCCCTGTGTGAATGGGGTGTGTGCTGCCGTCAATAATGAAACTGTATGAGGTTTAAATAACTGTATGTATGATCATTCCTCCCTCATACATGCTGAATTTGTCTGTGTGAAGGCTAGTTAAATGAACACCAATTTAATTGATTGACGCTCTTTATCAGGCTCACATCAAGCCATAGCAAAAAAACCCTATACTTGCCACATTTTCCTAATTCCAACACAACTTCAAGAACTGACTGCTCACTTACTGCCTAATGTATTCTACCCCACGACAGATGCCGTCAACATGAGATAATCTATGTTATTTACTCCCCCTTGCAGTGATTTTAATGTTATGGCTGATGTGTGTATATTAGCAGCAAAATTAGGTTCTGTAGATCAGCGTTCTCAAACTGTAAGGCAAATCTCACCAGTAAATCCAACCCATAGTTTTAGTTGAGGTGCAGTGACAAAAAGTAGGTGCCGTTTTGACAAAAGTGACTTTTTTTTTTGCTGCAAAAGCCTTTTTCTGGTGCCTACAATCCCTGGTTTAGTAACATACCTGACTCATTTGTGCTTATTTTAATATTCTTATAGGCTCTGGTGAGAAATTTTAATATAAATTGAGGTAATTGTTACATGTGGTGAAAGCCTTACTATGTTCTGCAGACATGTCAAACTGGGAGTCTCTTTCACAGAGTGATACTCAAACTGCAGGTAACAGTAAAACTGAGGAGTGGCCTTTAGAGGGTGTAGCTTAGGGCATGGCCAACCTACAGTAGGAGAGAGAATGAAAAAGAGAATAAAAATGAAAGAACAGAAGAAAGAGAAAACCGAAAAGAGAGAGAAAAGCAAACGACTCGTTAGCTCATTTTAACTTTTCTACAATCGCTAGCTCAGTATAAAAGAAGGCTTTATTCCCATGAGCGCATATATGGCGCGTTTTTCACCCCCCGTATATATATACGCTACCAATGTGAAGCATTGGTTTGCAATGCATTCGCTCACATGGGTGAATATATGTTGTGTAAATATGTCAGCACCGTGAAAGATGGAACATAAGCGGCTGAAATTAAGCGGCTGAAATACGTCTGGCGTATATATGGTGGCCAAAAAGATAGTTCTGGATCTTTTGGCCAATATATGCCAGCAGGTACCATAGACTCTTATGGGAGCAGGGAAAGAGAAGGGAGGGGTAGGCATTTTTGCAGTGTCCAACGCTGCGAAAAGCTTGCAATGTATTATTCATGTCCTGTCACGTGGTATGATTGAGATTATAAATAACAGTGTTTTGGTTGTTGTTGGGAGTTCTTGGCTCGATTCTTCTGGATTCCTGAGAGAGAGTGTCAGTCACATGGGAGTACCTTCAACTCCCATGGGGTGAAGAATGGAAGAGGAAGAGCGGTTCCTGATCTTCTGTGTGCCAGTGACCATGGAGGAGTGAGAGTTTCAAAAGAGAGAGAGAGTGTGAGCGTGTTGCTGGTGAGTGAAGGCCCAGCCCCTGTGAAGTGGTACTCTGTGCTGTTTTCCTACGCAGACATCCTATACTTTGAGATCACCACGTACAGGTACTAAAATTCTGCTGTCCTACATGGCCGTCCTGTGCCCTGGGATCACCGTGTGGAGGTACTAAAGAAGATTCTTGTTGTCCTGTACATCTGTTCTGTGTAATTTGTGCTTTTTTTTTTTACCCAGAGTTTGTCGAGAAGTAAAGTTTTGCCAGGCCCTGACCGTTCCCAGGGACCTGAGGTACGTTATACAAGTCAGCGCTTAATTTATTTACCGCCAAGGGTCTTTCTGGTGGGTAACAAAATGGTGGCGTCACCTTTGACAGCCCCTATACGTGTTCGCAAGTTTATTGGACATGCCTCTCTGAGGGATGTCCGGAAGAGGCCCAGCGCTACCCTGGCATAGGCCACATGCGTCCCTCCGGGAGGGAGTGTGGTAAGTGCTGCCATGACAAGCTGCCATCTTGCCCTCTCAGCTCCTCAACGTACGCCTGTGTCTGGGGTCACCCTATGGGATGCTGCACATGTATAATTATATCCAGGAGATACCCAGGTTATACTAGCATGCTCCATATAACTATATACAGGAGATGTATATCATATAGGAGCTGTATATATACAATGGAGATGCCCAGGGTATACCAGCATACTCCATATAACTATGTACAGAAGATACCCAGGACTAAGGGTGGTTTCACACTTGCATTGGGGATTCCGCTATTCTGCTGCTGAGAAAACACATCAAATATTTTTAATTTTTTTTTACAGCATCAATCATACAGCACACATGACACAATATATTTTTTCTGCAGTATGATACGATTATTATTTGCACAATAAAAACCCTTTCATTATATTTGTATTGTTGCATTCAAAGTCGCATAACTTTTTTATTTTTTCATTGCGGCACAAGCTGTAGTTTTTATTTGTACCATTTTGGGGTGTTTTTTTGTATCGCTTTTATTGTGCTTTTTGGAAGGTAAAATGAATAAAATAAGCATTTTTTTAGTGTGCTCAAATTATACTACAGGTCGTTACGGAGACGATGATACCACATGTGACGGTTTTATACATTTTTAATTTTTTTCATACAAACGGGAAAATTAGCAAAAAAAGCTGTTTTTTTTTTTAAATTATTTGAAAAAAATTTTAACACTTTTTTTTTTCTTTCAAAAATGTATTTTATTAGAGACTTGTATAATACAGACTGGAAATAACGTATCAATCTCAATGTTATTCATCCCTGCATTATAATCAACAATATTATTAGGGAAAACATTTTAGCGAATGGAATAAACTTATGTTCAATAAAATGTTTCCTAAAGATGTCTCTATGATTTCTTCATTCAATATCCTCAAATTATGAAACATTCAAATAAACTGCGATAGATTGATTAATGGGAATGTCTATTCCTTAACATAGCAAATGACATTTTCAATATCAATGTAACCCCAGAAATTGGGGTAGGGGAAAGGAAAAGAAAGGTATGAAAGTAGGAATGAGAAATCAGAAAAAGATAGAAGACAGAAAAGTGAGAGAAAGAGAGAAAAAAAGAAGCGTGCCTCCTGCCCGTGCCCCCAAACCGGCCCACCACCAGCCATCACTGATTACGTAGACAAAATCCCATTTGCTAGCCACTGGTCAAACCCAGATGACTTGCGAAATGTCGACCATACCTACCAGGTGGCATAATAAGATGTATATTGATCGTCGTCTCTAGCCCTCATCTCCTTCATACGGCCAGTTTCATCCATTGCTGTTACCCAGTTCAATGGTGTCGGGGGATCACTATCCTCATGGCCTGGAGGAAGAATCTTAAAATATTGCTCTTGTTAGTACTAATGGGCGCCAGCAAGATAGATAGTAAAGCAAGAGAACATCTAGGATTGGTCGAACTTTGCACTTAGGTGTGCTGCATGAGCTGTGTGCAAGTCTGCAGCTTGATCAGAGGCAGCCCACTCAGAGAAGCCATCATCCCCACAATGCTGTGTGTGCTCATTGTGGGTGTATGTGCTGTTGCACTTATCTGTGTCCATGCTGACAGGGGCTCCAGAGTCTTCAGCTGCCTGACGCTCCTCTCCGCTGCCGCTGGTTGTAGTGGGAGCCCGGCGCACATGGTCCGGCGCCATCTTAGGTGCAGGAGTTAGCTGGCTGTGGCTGCCAAAGTACCGCTGGATGTTCGCTGCTTCTTCTTCTGCCATCTCCAGCACTCTGCCCGTTCCTCTCCGCTTCACCATCTCTGTTCAGGTGAGCCTTTGAAGCTGCTTTTGAAGCTTTTTGCAGGGGTTTTCTGGTAGGGACCGTGGGAGCCCAGCCGGTGTGCTTCCTATTTGGACATCTGCAAGCTCCGCCACCTTTTTTTTTTTTTTACACAGTTTATGTCCCTGATGGGGACCTGAACTATAGCAGCTATGAACACTATGGAAAGGCATTGCAGAGCTTCTGTCCTGCAATGCTTTATCGCTTGTAATAGTGATCATAGGCAGTGGCAAAGCAACCATGGCAACCCGTTAGCCCTCCACAATTACATCGCAGGGATCTGATGACATCACAAAGGGAGCACGTTCCCTCTGTGAGCCCTTAACAGGCCGCAATCTACATAGATCGTGGCATGTAAGGGGTTAACAACGGGGGTCGCTGTCCTCATGCACCCCCGCTGTTGCAGTGGGAGGCCGGCTATCGGTAACAGATCTCACACTATCCGCATGACGTACGGTTATGTCATGTTGTGTTAAGTACCATGCAGTCATGACGTTAGCTTAGGTAACGTGTTAAAAAATGCTGTTTGAAAACTCTGTAAAACGCTGTGTTTTTACTAACGCCCCTTGTAAAGGCAGCCTAAGGCTTCATATCCACGGGGAAAATAAAATTTAATCCGTTGAAAAAATTTGATCCACACCTAAAATTTCCCATTGGAATGCATTGACCACCCGCGGGTAGATAAATAGCCGCAGATGGTATTTTAAAGTGATTTAAAAATTTGATGCGCGTGGAAAAAAACGCGACATGCTCCATTTAAGTGCAGATCACACGTGCGGGAGCTCATAGAGCTCATAGCTCAATTGATCTCCCACATTAAAAAAAAGGGAACTTAAGCTCATCCGCACTGCTTCCGCAGCAGAAATCTGCGTTACATATCAGCAGAGGACCTGATTTTCCCCAGGAAATGATTCATGTTTGGAAAGCTTATGCCAAGGGGCTAGATCAGTGATGGCGAACCTATGGCACGTGTGCCAGAGGTGGCACGCGGAGCCCTCCCTGCTGGCACGCGCCGCCATCAGCTGCTCACCACTTTAGTGAATACTGGCTCCCCTGCTGGCATTCACTCAGCTGCGCTGCTAGCGGCACTGATCCCAGTGCACACTGTGACTACAGTGTGCAGCCGGGATCCTCCTCCCCTTCCCCTGATGTCTCCTCTTATGTTCAGGGGAGGAGGCATCCGGCAGTGCACACTGACATCACAGTGTGCACTGGGATCATCGCCAAGCGGAGGAGCAGCGGAGCTTCCACGAGGAGGAGGGGGTAAGTATGTGAGTCTCAGGGGCGATGGCGGGCCACTGTGGGGTGTTACTATTATACTGGGGTCTGCTGTGGGATGTCACTATTATACTGGGGGCCTCTGTGGGATGTCACTATTACACTGGGGGCCGCTGTGGGATGTCACTATTATACTGGGGCCGCTGTGGGGTGTCACTATTAGACTGGGGCCACTGTGGGGTATCACTATTATACTGGGGGCCGCTGTGGGGTGTCACTATTACACTGGGGCAGCTGTGGGGTGTCACTATTCTTTTGGCGCTGTGGGGTGTCACTATTACCACCGGGTCCGCTTGGGGGGGCACTATTACTATGTATGTTTACATGTGGCATAAATGGGCAGCTCTGTTTCAAAATAGACAGCATGCAGATTTTGACTGCTTTTTGGATGCGGAAATGCTGCAGAATTTTCCAAAGAAATTTCCGCTGAGGACATTCTGCAGTATTTCCGCATCCAAAAAGCCGTCAAAATCTGAACCCAGTCTATTTTGAAACAACCCTGTCCTTTTTAGAACGACAGAGGTAAAATCATACGTGGTGATAAGCCCCGCTTCCTGACATGTTGGCACTTTGTGATAAATAAGTGGGTTTTGGGTTGCAGTTTGGGCACTCGGTCTCTAAAAAGTTCGCCATCACTGGGCTAGATCATGTATGTAAATTCATTTTGCAGCTGTATGCAGTGCGGTTTAGGTATAGGTACAGGTACAGGTGGGGTGGTGGGGACAGAGCTGAACTTTTGCACCCGGGTTTCTGAGCTTTTAGTTATACCTCTGTACATATGATATGTAATACCGACCAGACATTTGTAGCTTAAAGGTCTGTGCTGGCAGCCATTGTATATAATACGTTACAGGTTGGAATAGAAACATTTTAACCTTGAAAAAGACATCTGAAACATACAGGGAGCATTCATCACTTGTTATATAATTACTTAATTGTGATTTAGTTCAATGAAGATCAAAGAGATGCTAAAATGCAAACTGTTAATACATAGAACTTTGTGTGGCTTCATACACAGCTGAATTAGAACATAGGTAACTGTAGCCAGTTTACATGAGAAAACATCAAATTATCTCTGCTATAAATATATTCCCAAAAGTGCTGATTAGGTTGTTGTGCAAGCTCAGAGTAAGTTACTTCCACCTCATTATAAGGCCACTTGTGGATTTCTAATGTATGCACATGAGTGTTAGCAGCCGACTCCTCATGACTGCAGTTTACGGTGATCTTCACAGTTTGTTTTCTCTTTGAAAGACATCAGTTGGCTTTGAGCAAACATACACAAGGCGAGACATCATTTACACTAAAAGTATTTTCCTTGAGTTCACCAACACTGGGTTTTTTAGCTGAAATTTATTTAGATTGTGACTGAGTTTGTAACAAACTTTGCATACATTAATAAATATATTTTTAAAACTCAGTAATATATCTTTTCAGAGAATAAAGTTTCTTTTTACACTTAACAGGCCCTTCCCTCCCCTAAACTGTTCACTCTTTCTGAAAACTGGGTAAGGAGAACCTATATAAGAGAGAAGAAGAGAGACACAGACATGCTGCTGCAGCTAGGAGTAAGTGCTTTACTGTCTGACATCTACTTGGAACCAAAGTACACGGCTTAGTACTTTCTACAATGTCTTTCATGTTGTTGTAGCATATATATATATATATATATATATATATATATATATATATATATGTATACACACACACAATAGGGCCTGCTGACATCTTGGTATTGATTCCGTCTAGGGGTATAATCAGGCTTTACATTTAAAATCCTGAAAATTGAACCCATGGGTGGAACCTACAGTATCTCTGTCATTTATGAAATCTGTTGAAATGGATATTCATAGGTCTCCATTTTCACAGTTTTTTGTTAGTTTTCACCATTTTGTGCCAGATAGAATGATGTGGTGGATGTCACGTCACTGCCAGCACAACTTTGCTACTGTGGGTTTTATCCTGACTAGGCTAGGGTTAATATTTTCGGTCCTGTCTAGTTAAGGTTTATTAGTTCTGCAGCTATTAGCTGAGGTAATGGCTGGTGATTGACAGCTCCCACTCCCTATATAACCCAGTTCTTCCTGGCTTGGAATTGCAGGTTATATTTTAATGTTCCTGATCAAGTCAGCTTGCTCAGTTTTCCAGTGTGTCTGGCTCCTGTGTTCTGGTTTGTTCCCTGTATTTCCGTTTGTGTTGCATTTTGTGCTCTTGTGTTTTATTTATTGTCAGCATGTTTGTCCCTGGTTTCTGTACTCTGGTCCCCTTCTGACCTTGGACCTGTCCTCATAAAAGTAGGTCGGGTCGTCCCTTTCGGGACCGGTGCTCCGCTTTGAGGTGAGCTCTGTTGGAGGGGTTCAGAGTGTCCAGCTCTCTTGTTTTTCCCTTGGTTCCGTCAGCTCCTGCATCTAACCACCTATGTAGCAAGCTAACATGTCTGTCCTGACTGCTTCGGTACTAAATCATCTCTTGGTTTTGTGAGTAGTACAGGACGAACATAACCGTGGATTTATACATTATTTTTTCCTACACAGAGTGCTGGAAATGAATGGAAACTTCAGGATTTCAAATATAAATGTCAATGGAATCCATGACTGACAGAATCAATAACAAGATGTAAACAGGCATATAGATAGTGATAGGAGAGCAGCATATTCTACTTTTTGTGTGCAGTGCTGGTTCCACCAACCAGCTTAGGGAAAACTGAGAGTTAGAGATGGAGAGGAAAAACTGTTAAAAATGCAGGAAACGAGTCAAACAAATAAAGATTATTATATATTGTATAGAAATACTGCGACTCTCTATGTACACAAATGGCATCTTGTTCTGAAAAGTCACCAAAAGGTTAAATACCCATGAAAACCCATACTCTTTTTGGTCCTTCTGATGTCATGTTCATTTGGTCAAGTAATATTATGATGTGAATACCTATTTATGCCCAAATGATGAAGCCTGTTTGGATCTTCACAGGAATATTAATAATAAGGCGGTATCTTCACCAAATCTCTGGATGTTGGATGTAAAGGAGAATTGGACTGTATTTGGATGTTACTTTGCTTTGCCTTGAAATCTCTGAACAAGTACATTCTACCGTTTCACCATTACCTTCATCTTTTGGAGCGCCTTTCCACTAGGAACATCTGCACTGACCTACAATACACCTCCCTCCAGGGACAAGGACCATAACCACCATCATCTTTATTTGTAGCATGATCGGGTTGGAGTCAGCATATATTTCTGCCCCTAACTCTGGCATCCTACTGCAACACCCCAGAGGGGGGTTCCTGGGCACCCAGCTAATGTCGGCATTTACCAGGCTCTGGTCCTGGAGTTATGACACGTAGCCAAGGCCAGAGTAGGATTGCGGGTTAGCTTTGACACCCCTATGATAGGGAATGCCAATAAACGGGATGGGGGAGTAGTAGTACTGATCACTCGTGACGCCACCGTTTCCGCACTGGTATGCTACGTAGCAGAGAAATGAACATAAAGACTTGTGTTTAGTACCTCGGGTCCCCAGGAATGGTTAGGGTCCAGTATAACTTTTACTTGAATAATAAACTTTTACAACAGGTAATGCAGGTACAATTAACTCTAGAACATTAGCAGGCTATAGCTCAGAGGTAGGGAGGATACACAAGATTAATCCTACAGTCCACGTTATTTGTATGTCACCAGTCCTGGATTGGGAGCACTCCAGAGGAGGAAGGGGGGTAGGGGTCACTCCGCAGACTCTCTGGCAATTATTAAAAGGAAGGCTTAGTCAGTAAACACCGACAGGCGCATGGGTGTGACACAGTAAAGTACCTCTGTGCGGTGATCCTAACTATGGACAGCCGCACAGGAAAAACCTGTAGTGTGAAATGGTACCTGTTTAGACTTTTTTGTAGGGCTCTCTCTCTCTAATGGTGGGACTCACTCCTTTACATCCACACTCCAAACGCTACAGGATATCACTCCTCTTCCTCCATCTTCACCTACATGGAAGCTGAAGGTGCTTTCATGTGGCTCTGTGTTAGCACTCTGTAGCAGGCAAGATGAAAGACCTCTTCCTGCTCTCAAACACTAACATTTATACCTTCTCTCATACCACATGACAAGACAAACTGATACAATTTCATGCAGGCAGTGATTTTATTACTGTTAACTTCTCAAGCGCCGCAGCTGTGCAACATACATACTACATATGACAGCACAAGCTTTGCACAATGCATCTACATAGGACAAAACATGTATGATATTTATGGAGGGGACCAGGATGGTGTTCTGGGCCACTACACTACAAATTGGCATCACAAACTACAACCACCATTACTTTTACATGTAACATAGCCGGATGGGAGTCAGAGTACATAGCCACCGTGAACTCAAACTGATCCCAAGTCCAGCTCAATGTAAGTTTTGGCTTTCAACAAAATCAAATCCTCTGTTCCTTAAAAGAAGGATTTTGCTACAGCCCCCTCAAGGAATAATTAGGCATTTTTGTGACTTTTTGACATTGTTTTAAGAAGTTTGTGTGGCAGATCTGAACAGCGCTATAAGGATTAAAAGAGACCTTTATTTACCCACACTAGTCCAGGCTAGGCACATTCCATGTGCTTGGTCTGATCATAATATAGTTGTCTCTCATTTTTTAACCCAAAAAGCTCTGCAACCCCCGAAGAGATGGAGGCTAAACGAAACCCTCCTGAAGGATCCAACAACTTTTACACAAATATCACAGCAACTAGCCTAGCTTAGAACGAGGGGAAGAATTAACTCAGTTCACTCCCTTAGAACATGAAGCGGGGCCTGTACCTCAGACCCAAATAGAATAGCTCAGATTTTCCATGAACTTTAGAGCACCTTATATAAACATAAACCATAATCCCAACCCTCTCCCCCTAGAGAATTCTTAAAACACCTGTCCTTCCCAAAACTTATCTCTCCCTACAACCAACAATTAAATGATCCAGTCACAGAAGAGGAGATAAAAGAATTGCTAAAGAACCTAAAATTAGGTAACACCTCTGGCCCTGATGACTTTGCGGCCTTGTACTACTAAAAATTTGTCCCTCTTCTGGCCACCCCTCTTACGTTTCTATACAATGAGATCCAAGATGGGAAACACCCAGCGAATTCCTAGACGCCCATATTACGGTGATATTGAAACCGAATAAAGACTCTACTTCTCCTAAAAATTATTGCCCAGTATTACTATTAAATCTAGATTACAAAATTCTGACAAGCATACTTGCTAAACAATTAAATCTGTTCCTCTCACATCTTATACATAAGGTAGGTTTCATACCATCATGGCAGGCACCAGACAATGTCAGGAAAGTTCTTAATCTTAACCTTTTCCATACCATTCATCAAAAGCAAACACCTATGATAGCTGTTGAACTTGATATAGAAAAGGCCTTTGCCAGCCTTTCATGGAGCAATATTTTTGCAGTCTTGGAAAAGGTGGTAACACACGGATCCTATGTCATGGCTCTCCACTCCTTATACTCTTTCCCATTTGCAACATTGAAACTACGATGCTCAGACCTGAGGCCAATTCATATTCAGAGAGGCACAACGCAGGGGTGTCCCCTCTCACCAGCATTGTTCGCCTAAGCCATGGAGCCCCAAGTGTGCATTAACTAGGAATAATCCAAACATAGCTGGAATTACACAAGGGTGGAAAGAGTATAAAATAAGTCTTTTTGCCAATGATATTTTCCTTACTCTAACCCAGTGGTCCCCAACCTTTTTGGCACCAGGGACCGGCTTCAAGCAAGACCATTTTTATAAGGCCCGGCAGGGTTGGGTGGGACATGGGCAGGGCTTTGGTTATAGGGGACGGGGTTATGAAGGGGGTTGGAGTTTAGTGCAGTCTTATTTAATTATGACATTTAGAATGTCCTGGCAGTACACACATAGGGCAGTATATAATTAATCCCCCCCCCCCAGCACACACATAGGGCAGCATATAATTTATCTCCCCCCCAGTAATAGACAGCCCCCATCCCTCAGTAATTAGCAGCCTCTCCCCCTGTAATAAGTAGCCCCCACCCCAGTAATAAGCAGCCCCCCCAGTAATAAGCAGGTCCCTCCCCCAGTAATAAGCAGGCCCCCCCCAGTAATAGGCAGCGCCCCACCCCCAGTAATAGGCAGTGCCCCCCCAAGTAATAGGCAGCCCCCCCATAATAGGCAGCCCCCTAGTAATTTGCAGGTCCCCCCCCCCAGTAATAAGCAGCCCCCCCAGTAGTAAGTAGCCCCCACCCCCCCAGTAATAACCAGCCCCCCCTCCCTCGTAATAAGCAGACCCCCCCTGTAATAGGCAGCCCCCCCAGTAATAGGCAGCCCCTTCCCCTGTAATAAGTAGCCCCCCCCCAGTGATAACCAGCCCCCCCAGTAATAAGCAGCCCCTTCCCCTGTAATAAGTAGCCCCCTCCCAGTAATAAGCAGCCCCCTTAGTAATAAGCAGGTCCCCCCCAGTAATAAGCAGCCCCCCCTAGTAATAAGCAGCTCCTCCCCTAGTAATAAGCAGCCCCCCCAGTAGTAACCAGCCCCCCCCCCAGTAATAGGCAGCCCCCCCCCAGTAATAGGCAGCCCCCCCCGTAATAGGCAGCCCCCCCAGTAATAGGCAGCCCCTTCCCCTGTAATAAGTAGCCCCCACCCCCCAGTAATAACCAGCCCCCCCAGTAATAGGCAGCCCCTTCCCCTGTAATAACTAGCCCCCACCCCCCAGTAATAACCAGCCCCCCCCCCAGTAATAGGCAGCCCCCCGTAATAGGCAGCCCCCCCCATAATATGCAGCCCCCCCAGTAATAGGCAGCCCCCCCCAACCCATATACTTACCTCCTCCCTGCTGTCGCTCTCTCTCTGCTTGCCCGGACGTCAGTGTGCAGCCCGGAACGCTTTCTCCCCGAGTCCTCTCCTGCGGAACTAATGAGCAGGGGACTCGGGGAGGGGAATCTGGCTGCACAGACGTAAGTGTGTGAGCCGGGAACAGTGCGATTACCAGCGGGGAGCTGCGGCGCCCCCGCTGGTAATCGCTTCAGTGGTCAGCGGTGTCGGCACGCCGCGGGCCACATAGCACAAGGCAGCGGGCCGGATTCGGGCCGCGGGCCTTGTGTTTAGAGCAAAAGTTCCCGGCGGTGCCGCGGACCGGCGCTAAACACCCAACGGCCCGGCGGTTTGGGACCCCTGCTCTAACCAGACCTCTCACTACTCTCCAAACTTAAAGACTACATTAGATAATTTTGAGGCAGTATCTGGTCTTGCAGTAAATATAGACAAAACGGAAGCCATGTTTATTAATACCCTCTGGAATATGCAAAAATTAATCAAACTCCATTTTCTTTTTCATTGTCCCCTACACTATATCACCCATACACCTATTAACATCACCCCCACCCTGAGCTTCCTTTACAAATGGAATTACATGCCCCTGTTTAACACCCATTCATGAGACGCTGGGAGGAGGACCTGAACATATCGCTCTCAACGGCAAGATAGCACCACTGCTGCGCATTCATTGCCAAGGGCAGCGATCAAGTGACCCTGGCCAAAACCTCCTACAAGATACTAAACAGGTCATACTATGTCCCCACAACGATATGCAAGTTCGCCCCTACTACCTCTCCTAATTTCTTTAGAGATTGCGGGGCACTCGGTTCTGTTTTGCATATCTGGTGGACATGTCCAGCGGTGAGATCCCTGTGGAGGCAGGTAACCAGTCTGATTTTGAGAGTTGTGGGCAAGACATCCCCCCCTCATCCCCTAGGTTTGCCTGCTGGCGGACAAACCGACTGGGTATAATAATCAACAACACGAACTCTCCCAGTTTTATATGTATGGCGGCAAGGATCTCCATAGCATCCCAATGGTTGAAACCATCCCTTATTCTGAACCCCATCATAGCTAGAATCTCCAAAATGATGATCTGCGAAAAGCTGTCTGGTATGAGGGATGATTCTATGGAGGGTTTCCTTAAGACTTGGCAACCATGGTCTGACTATCTAAATATCCCAAATATGTTGTGACTACTGTCCTCATAGGAGTAAATCTCGTGAGACACACAAGATAATACCAATAGCATCCTATATACAAATGAAAATATTTTTCTGACAGATACAATAATGAGTGGAAACCCATATGATATGTTTCATGTTTATTTGTTTAACATTTACAGTCTTAAGATTGTTTTTACTAAAGTCACCCCTGTGAGGGGTATTCTTCAGCTTTTTATTGTTTAAAGTTATACGAAAATCAGATTAAAACTTTTGAAACTAAAAGAGAACTTTATTTGATGAAAATGTCCAGTATTACTGCTGTTGAGATTGTAAAGGACTGTTTGCTGCATTTGTACAACGCTACTTTAATGGTGCTCAGAGACTGGTGTTCTACTTTTTACTGTGCCATAGCTCCTCAGGATAGACAGAACAGCAATAAATTGGACAGCGCTTCTATATCTGGACCATAATACTACTTTAAGCTATCACTAGGATAGAAATGAATTTACCGGGTGCCAGGTGGGGGCTCTGGGAGGATCCCCCACCTGCACCTTGCAGTACAAGATGGCTTTTAGAAAGGTTTGTAGTGATGTTCACATCTTCTTTACATCCTGGTGCCCCCAGGAGAGACGCTAGATAGGTGTACCCCTCTCACCTTGCAGCAGTGGGGTGTAGCAAATGCCAATAGAAAGGAGAATAAACGTCCTCTGTGCTCCTTGCGTGAATAGATGGGACTCACCCATGCTTGAAAAAAGCTTCCTGGCCGAAACGCGTTGCATATTATAATAAAATTTGAATGCTTGGTTCGGGTGAGTCCCATCTATTCATGCAAGGAGCACTGCGGAATTTTATTCTCCTTTCCATTGGCATAGCTCCTCAAGATGGTGCTGACATGTGCACTGCAGTTAAAAAGTTAGCTTGCTGCAGGAAGAGAAGATACTTTGGATACTTTGCTACTTGGCGCCAAAGCCTCAGAGGAAGGGTGTAGACAGGAAGAAGAGTTTGCTGAGAACACAGCTGTTATATTATGCTGCACTGCTACTAACACTATAGTGACTGGAGGAAAACCCACCTGAGCTTCAGGAGTACCTCCTGGAGCAGTACGGACCCACTGCAGTGTCTGTTATCGCTACAGCCCAAGTACGGGAGGAGCAAGAGCGTATTGCTGAGACCCAGCAATTTGCTGCTGCCGTGAGCCTGCTACATAGGTCTCCATCCCCACCTTGGATCATAGTACTGGAGGAGTGGCTCCCTGTAGTCTGTGGTCTGCTTGACCACCTGAGACCTTGCCTGGTAGTGCACCCGACTGGATGTCCAACGCTTCCAAGATGGATTTATCCATCCGCCATGGAGGGTGCTTCCGCTGCTGGGGCTGGAGCAGCCATATCTTCTGCCTGTTCTCCTCCCTCTTCTGAATTCACATCATTTGGTGATGTCTTGGAGTCAGCGTCCCAGCCAATGCCTAGGCTTGCGCCATTAGTGGCGCCAATACTGAGGCAAGACGATTGCCAAAGAATGGTGGCGGATGAGGAGAGAAAAGGTTGCCCAAGTAAAGAAGATGGTATTGCTGCAATGAACGGCTGACACAAAGGACCGTGCTTCTGAAAAGGTACTGGGAGCAGTAGATAAATTCTGGGGGGAGTATGGATTCATAAGACAAAGCAACACACGGGAAATAGAGCTTGTAAATCGCAGCTCAATTAAACGCCCTGACTTGCCAGAATACCTCCACAATTCACAAGTGCTACACCAGTATGGAGGCTGAAAGAGGTCCCTGGCCTGCAGGATTAGTACATTCCTATGAGCATCCCTATGCTCTACCTGAACTGGGGAATCCAACCACCTCCACTCCCTAGACCATGCTCTGTTTGCAATTTTAGATCCCATGCCTTTTCCTATTGCTTCACCAGAGACCAATCCAGAGCTGGACTGTGCGTCTGAAGCTGTGGAAAATATTTCCCCTTTAAAAACGGAATCCCCAATGTACCCAGACTTTAAGGTGTACTGATTGGGAGAACTCTTTTAGCTCTGCTGAATCCTCTAGCTCTACCAGGATTACCACTGAACTTGAAAGAGAGGAGATTGAGACACCATCTAGCGAGCGAAAGAGTGAGTGACGTTATCACTAGCGCGTTCACTATTGTGCAGCCTGTTTAGACAGGCAGATACATCATTGGCTCGTTCAAACGTCAGCCATTCAGAATTGTTCAGTCCCTGTACAAGCGCATGAGAGAGACTGAACAAGCGCTGTGAACAAGCCAACAATGATTTTTATTCCTCCATAAAATGAGCGATGAATGAAAAGTGAACGATTACACTGATAAACAAAGATTTTGCTACTGGGAGAAAAACATGAAATCAAGTGCGCTGAATCCAAATCTGAAGACAAAATTTGCCTAGGACATCTAGATCTTAAGTTCTAGGCCAACTACAGTTTGGTGACAGCTTGGTAGATTAGCCCGCACTGATGCATGGTAACATTATAACTGCTACACCATTACCTGCATCATGCCTTCCAGTGCCTCATGTGCAACACATCCTGGCAGCAGCGGGTTCCTGCAGCATCTGGGCACATCTGAGCATGTAAGTACGCTGATGTCAGCAGTTGCTAGGCCTATATGATGTGAGATGGGCCAAGCGTAAGCTTCTAGTTAACAACATTGTTTTTTTTATATAGCTAGTATGTCTGTTTCAGCCTAAATATGAGCAGGCGGAGCTGTTAACTATCCAGACAATTTTGCTACATTTGTGGTAAATACACCACATGCGTTCAGTGCAAAAACCTGACAAAGGCCTCAGTCAGACAGGCGTTTTTTCATGCGATTTCCGCATGCGATCTGCGCATATATAGAACCATTGCTTCGCAATAGGATCGGACACATGGCCGCTTTTTATGTGGATGTCTGATAAATTATAGGACACGAGGAATCGCAGATCGCGCCTATCTGCGTTATGCGATTCCTTGTGTTCTATATATGCGCTCAATGGGGCCGGCGGCAGCAGCGCCAACCCCGATTGAGAACATATACTACAAAGATCATTCTCCTCTGCCACAGCTGTGACAGAGAAGAACGATGTTCGCCCATTGAATTCAATGGAACCGGCAATACAGCCAGCTCCATTGAAAGCAATGGGCTGCCGGTGAGCGCGGGATAAATTTTCGGGAAGGGCTTAAAAATATACTTGAAAATAGTGTGCTGTGCTGTCAGCTTGCTCACTTCATATATCTCATGATCCACTGCTTGCTCAGTACATAGAAACAATATATATGCTCATGCCTTCACTTATCTTTTCACAAAGAGAAATAAGGAAAGGGTTTATTTTTTTTAGTTGTTTTTTTTGTTTTTCCTGAACATGCAGGCTGAATGCGCTGCCTCTGATTGGTCAGAGCCCTCACCAATCAGAGGCAGCTCTCCCTCACCCATTCATGAATTCATGAATGGGTGAGTGAGTGCTGCCTCTGATTGGCTGAGCGCAGGGACCAATCAGCGGCAGCTCTCAGCTGTCATTCAATAGCTGGAGAACTGCCGGACGGCCGCAGCTGAACTCCGGTTTCAGCGGAAAGGTGAGTATATATATATTTTTTTTATTTTTACACATTTTAGGATGATTTTCAGGGAAGGGCTTATATTTCTAAGCCCTTCCCGAAAATTCATCCCGTGCTCGCCGGCAGCCCATTGCTTTCAATGGAGCCGGCTGTATTGCCGGCTCCATTGAATTTCAATGGGTTGGACAGCGCTCCTTTGCTGCAGATTTTTTGGCGAATCGTCGGCCCCGGTCACGCGATTTGCGGATGCGGATCCGACATGTGATCTGCAAATCGTGGCAAAAAATAGTCGTCTGACCGAGGCCTCAGACTGAAGATTGCTTACAAGTATTATTTTGGGTGTAAAGTTGGAGAACAGAACAAAAGATAGGCCCCTCACATCTGCTGCACAATGTGCTACTCCGGCCTCACACAGTGGCTCAATGGCAAGAAGAAGGCAATGCCGTTTGCTGTGCCTATAATTTGGCATGAACTGAAAGATCAGCACTCAGATGGCTATTTCTGCATAACTAGATTTTACGGATTTTCAAATAAGAACAAGTCAAAAACTGATTGTGAGTCTGCTCTGAAGCCGTTGCCACATGATCAGAGAATATAGGGCCAATTCCACCTGCCTCTTTTGCTTCTGAAGGTGACAGTTCTGATGGCGATCATGAGGTTGCTGCTCATGCATGTTATGAACCAGAATTGAACAGGGTAAACCAAACTGCTGAGCCAATCTGATTTAGATGATCTCATGAGAGATCTGTCCTTATCAAAAGAGAAGTCTGAATTGTTAGCCTCCAGATTACAGCAATGGAATATACTACAAAAGTGTACAACAACTTCACACTTCCATCATCGTCCCAAAATTAGCATCATATTACAAGCTGGGAAATGACTTTTTTTTCTGTGCTGACGTGAGTGACCTTATGCTGGAGCTAGATTGCAACAACTATGTACCTGAGCGGTGGAGATTTATAGACTGGTACAGCTGGCCTGAAAGCTGTATTGCTGCACAATGGCAACAAAAAGCCTTCTTTTCCCATTGCTCATGCTGTGGGAATGAACGAGACATATGATTTAATGGAACTTCTTTTTAAGCTGATCAACTATTCAAATCATAACGTAACCCTTTCCAATCCACTGTCTGACGTCTAAAGACATTCTGATTAAAGGCTACACAGCTCCGATGTCCAAAGACGTCCGGCAGGGTATTCTTACTGCAGATTGCTGGCTGCTCTGTTGTCGGGGGCCTCTCCAGCATGCCACATACCGCACTACTGGCTCTAGCCAGCAGATGGCACCATTGTGTAATGGCAGAAAGTGAAAGCCCCCTAGGAAACCCTGAATCCAAAATTGGACTGCAAAGGGTTAAGCCTGAAGAAGGGTCCATAGAAGATCTGAAAGCTCACTATAACATCATGTATTTTTGTTAGCCATGAAAAGGTATCATATCTACAAGATTACTTGGTTTCTCTTACTGAGAACAATCACATTCTGTCCCTATGGAACAGTCATGATGACAGCAATCCTTACAAAGTGACGCAGTGGTCATCCAGAGTTGAGCACACTGTTGGCAGATACAATGTGCTAAATGCATCACTGGTTGATCCAATGAAAGTGTACCTTCCACCACTTCACATTAAGCTGGGACTAATGAAAAACTTCATCGTGGCTACGGATCATAATGCAAATGGTTTCCAGTATCTGAAGGACAAGTTTGGAAAAAAATAAAGCAGAAGCCAAACTGGAAGCAGGAATTTTTGTTAATCCTGAAATTCACAAATTAATGCTGGATGATACATTCAGATCAAAATAAGCATGCTTGAACTCGCCACTTCGGATTCATTTGGGTTAGTTGTGCAAAACTTTTTGGCAATAATCAGGCTACCAATCATGCTGAACTTGTAAGCAATGTGTCAGCAGCATATAAGCAACCTGGTTATCGAATGTTGCTCAAAATTAATTTCTTAAATTCTCATCTGACTTTTTCCCAACAAATTTGTGTGACTTGAGTGATGAACACAGGGAAAGATTTCACCATGATATTGCTACCATGGAAAAAAGATATCAAAACCACTTCAACCCCAACATCATGGGCAACTAATGCTGGTTTCTGCAGTGGTCAACTACAGACACTCACAAGCACAAAAGCAAGTGCCTTAGGCTGCCTGTCCACGGGCAATCATTCACTGCGTTATCCGCGGCGATAATCCTGCCGCAGGTAATGCAGTGAACACTTTCCATAGCGTTGCTATGGAAAGCACAGCCCCGCTGTCGACGAGCAGAGAATCATAGCGATTCTCCGCTCCCGGGATTAAAATCACAGCATGTTGCGATTTGCCGCGATTCTCCGCTGTGAGCCTATCTGCCTATACTTCTGCTGTGTTCTCGAAGCGGGATACCAGCTGAAACAATAGTATCAGCAGTATCCCACTGAGAACTCAGCGCACGGCACTAATAGACTCATCATTGCCTTTCAGCTTGCTGAAAGACAACGATGAGCGAATCGTTAACGGAAACTGCACGATGGCCGCTCATTCAGACTCAACGATTCTCACTCAAGAAACGGCTTTGAGTGAATTTTGTACGAGAATTGTTGGGTCTAAATGGGCCTTTAGATCGAATGATTATAGTCACTTTTGCTTGTTTGAATGATTTTTTTTTTTTAAAAGATGATCGTTTTATCTAAAAACATGTTAAGAGGAGGAAGTAAGATAATTCTTGGCCCACTGAGATAACTCACCTTACTTTGACCCCTATGGACTGAGTTACTGAACTAGTGAATTACTGAAATACCTTGTTTTGTTGCACCCATTGTGTTCCTCCTAGATGAAACAGCCAGGACTTGTGCAACATTATACTAATAAGAATAAAATAATAATACAATTGCTAGAATATGTGATCACATCAATATTTAAAGGAGCCTTCTTTTTATACCAGACTATGTTATATTGAACAACAAAGACTCACTTCTTAAGAACTTTATTAAGGATATCCTACATTTGCACTTCAATATACTTTATTACAGCTTGGTACAGAACCTTTATTATGGTCTGTGTGCTCTGAAGTGCACTTAATATTATTAGCTGTTTACCGCAGGATAAGACATCTTGCCTTTCTATATTTGAACTTTTCTTTTCCAAAAGTTTATATTTTGTAACCCTGTTGTACTTTGGGGTCTTTGTGCTATTGTATAATTTGGGGTGCCTATAGGTATACTTGTATTTTTGGATGTAGTTACCTTGGACAAAGTTACTGTGGTTTAACCTGACATAAAGTCATCTAACGCAGAGGATAGCTTATGTTAAAAAAGGAGAGAATTGCCGTGACCTAAGGTTGTCGCTAAATAAATTATATAATATAGTTATGTTGACTTTAATAATATTACTAAACTATAGTTGGTGGACTAACAAGCTCAAAACCACCAGAACCAGAGTGTACACTATGACTCTACATTCTTAGGTTGCTGTCTAGCCCACCAGCTCTTGGCTCATAGGAACACCCAGAGTCCATATATACACCCGCCCAGTTCTGGAGAGTTCAGTTATTAGTTATCAGTGCAGTTAGAAGTAATACATTGAAGTAAAATAATTTATCCATTTAAGAAGAGAGGTGCAGCTGAAAGAGAAAGAAGAAAGCTAGAAACAAGAAACAGAGATTAAGAAAAAGGCAGATACAGTTAATTACCGAAAATCTGAGGAAAGAGAAAAAATGTGCCAGATACGATGCATATGTGTTTCACAGGAATATTGATAATAGGGCGGTATCTCCAGTCACCAAACCTCTGGATGTTGGATGTAAAGGAGAATTAGGCTGTATTTGGATGTTACTTTGTTTTGCCTTGAAATCTCTGAATAAACGTAAGTTCTACCATTTCACCGTTACCCTCATCTCCTGGAAATCTGTACTGAGCTAAACTACACCGCTCCCCAGGGACAGGGACCACAACCACCATTATTTGTGGCATGACTAGGTGGGAATCAGAGTAAATTGCAGCCCTTCAATCTGCCATACTGCAAATTGGCGTCATGAACTACAACCACCATTACTTTCACTTGTAACATAGCTGGATGGGAGTCAGAGTACATAGCCACCGTGAACCCAAGCTGATCCTAAGTCCAGCTCGATGCACTTTAACAGCTATTATAGTGTCTATTAACTTGTATTTAACTAGGAGTATCTATAAACCCAGGCACTGGGACTGTGAATCATTTTTCATATAGTCAACCCCTTTGTGTCCAGGGTTTACAATATACTTTATGCTTTACAAATCCATGAATTCAAGGGTATAAAATATTGGAACCTACACAATTTTCTTTAGATTCCACCACATTCTAGGGGCAATGTTTTTTTCTTCCACATGAAGAATGAGACAGGAATCATGCAGATCAACAGTATCAGCCAGATTGGACACTTAATAGTGCTGTTAGAGTATATATGTGCTTGTATATTACATAATTCGCTATTTATTCATGCACAATGACTTCAAAGTAAATTTAATGTTTAGGTTCAAATTATAGATCAGCTGGATTGAAATTACGTCTTTAAAGCTGTTGTTTCAGGTGACGTTTTAGAATGCTGTAGACTGACATGTTTAGGCCGGCTGCACACAACCAGGTTGGATTCTGCATGCAGAAGCTCGCAGTGGAATCCGACCCTGTGCCAAGCGGGTTGTCAGAAATGTGCAGTGCAGTTTTTTTGTTTTTTTTTAAATCCCTGCTTTTCTTGTGCTGTCGCTAGGCAATGACACGGGCACCCGCGACCTCTGCGCAATGTTATTGCGGAAGGGCCGCGATTCGGAAGACTTCTATTGAGTTCAATGGAAGCCATCTGTGCGGAATCCACACTGAAATAGAGCATGCTGCGATTTTTCCTCTGCGAGTGAAAATCGCAATTGATTTTTGCCTGTGTACAGGAAAAAATGCTTTTCCATTGCATGCTATGAGCAGTACTTGCTGCGTAATCCAGAGGTGGACGCCTGCTCCGGATTCCACAATGCAAATCCGTCTCCGTGCAGCCAGCCTTATACATGAGGAGTATACATGTATCTATCTCTGACCATTACATCCTGTATTCTTCAGCAGGATCCTGTAGACCGAGGCGTTGTCCTGTCTCCTGAGTCTGCTTCTGTTTTGTGCAGCACTCACAGGATTACTGTGGATGGCTTCTTTGCCAGCCTGTGGGGATTTGTAATCAGTTTCCAGACCTCACCCACAATGCTTGGTACTGTTGTCATTTCCTCTATGACTGCATGCAAGCTGCTGGTGGAGCCTTCCTGTCTGGTGCAGTGGTTCCCTGATCTTGTCCTGGAAGGCAGCTGCCATCTCCACAGTTGGTTGCCAAACAAAAGGTAGAATAGAAAAACAAGAAGAATGTGATGGGGGGGGGGGGGGGGGGACTTTTGAGGGTGTACACAGTATTGTTAGGGCGTTCTGCTGGGATCTGTTGTTCTACATGGTTTTTCAGCAGCTCAGCTTCACAAGTGGGGTTGATTGAGCTGTCTGGGTGTGCATCGCTCTAGTCAGCCAATCCCCCAGGTCTGCTGCTCATATATACCAGCTCCTCTGCTATTGGCTGCTGGCCTTTCCCTGTTTGTTCAGAATGTTCAGTGTAATCAGTGTTAATGTACAGTGTGAACAGTGTCATGTTCCTGCGTTTCTGTGCATGTGGCTTGACATGAGGTGTGAGGGGGCATGTTCTGTGTGTGTTTTGATGTGATCTGTGTCATGTTACTGCCTGTCTGTGCAGCTTTCAGTATGTGTAGTGTGATCTGTGTCTTGCTGTAGATCCTTTATCTAGGATGAAGTAGGTCCCTAGGTTCCAGCATGGGGTCGTCCCTGTCGGGACAATCGCTCCGCATGCAGGCAGGTTTCCTAGGGTTAGTTGTCTCGTTACAGTAGGGACCCACGAGACAATGAAGACCCCTGAAGTTGGCTTGCGGGCTTAAGTATCTTGGCCAAAATATAAACTAATACCTCATACATGCTATAGTTATTCCATCTGGCTATAACATGTCCTTCTGTTTGTCACTGTATATTTTTCTCTGAAACTATTTCCTAAGGAAGTCCATGACATAAACAGGCGACAGTCACATGATGATTTGTTATAAGCCAACTTAATATGTGTTTGTGCCCTTTTACATAGTCCAATCATCGTTCAGATTTTTGCTGGATCGTGGGAATCTGAACGCTAATTATATTCATTGATTTTAATTATAATCAATGATTATAATCATTCAGTGAAATAATTTGTTTGTCGCTCAGTTTACGCAGGCAGAAAAATCTAATGACCATTGGCCTGTACAAACAGATCGTCGTTCACCTATGAACAACTGCCTTGCTTACTGTGAATGGAGGTAGTTGGCCGTGCTGTTTTCTGGCCTCCAGTGAGCGATCCTTGCTCCTGTGTGAAAGCACTGAAGCACCCAACAGTCATCCCGTGTAGCTTTTTTCCAGGCTGGATTGCACAGTAATTTATTCTTACAGTAGACAGATCAAGCTCCACTGATAGAGAATGTGTATTATTCATCTACTAACTATTGTACATAAACCTGAATTGGTTTCCTAGCAATAAAAATAATTTCCATTTGAAGCTGCCAATAGGAGAGGTTTCTATTATTTTCAAACAATATCAGGTAAGAAAGTGAATATTTCCTGAAAGACAAGTTGCCAATGTTCTTGACCTTCAGTTTGTTTTGTAACATTTTCCTTGTAAGATTTTGAATATTTAAATATTTTTATTGTCAACATTTTCCTTTTATTTTCTCGATCAGAATGACAGACTTTTCTGTTCCTACATGTTGTGCATGAAGCGAGGCGCCATTTGTGATAACACCCTTTTGGAATAAAGGCTGTATAGATTATATGTTGCCTCTACAGCATTGAGTGTGTATTTAAAGGGACCCAGTCACCACCGAACACCACCTCCGTTTCTATGGTGTCCGCTGGGGAAGTCTGTGTACGGTCTAACTCTTTTCAGATCACTGTGCATGCACTCTCTCATAGACTTCCATGGAAGAGCGCAGCACAGTGGTCTGAGAAGAGTTAGACTTTTGGACTGCACGCTGACTTCAACAGTGGACAATGCGGGAACAGGGGAGCAGGCGGAGCATTCCTGAGTGATATACCTGGTGACACATGGTGGCAGATTTCTGAAACTGCCTAAAAGAGAAATTGTCTGTTGCCCATACCAATCAATCACAGTGCAGCTTTCATTTCTCGTATTGCACTTATACAATGAAAAGAATGATTGGTTGCTATGGGCAACAAAGGCACTTTCTCTTTTCAACAATGTCTTAAATGTGGCCTATGTTGTGCATAGAAAACAGCTGTATATGTTTGGATTCAACTATTCCAGATATGCGAGTACCCTTAAAATAATGAAAGCAACCACAATTAGTCACTTGCTGCACTCCCTTATCTTTTTCAGACATGCCAGAGTGCAAATTAGCTGATAAGGGAGTGTTTCAGACTCTAGCTAATAACAGACTCTCAATTCCTAAAGGCCCATTTAGACACAACGATTATCACTTAAAAGCCATCTATTGAGCGATAATCGTTTTGTGTAAATATGCCCATCTTTCACTTTTCTGCTGATGAATTTCAGTTCAGCATGAAAACCATTGTTCGGCAGAAGAGCTGATAAGAAGGACCGCATGCTGTGTTCTGCCCGGGGAGTGCTGATTACATTGTCACAGCTGTCAGCACCGTGGTAGAACAAAGGGAATGTATTCAGAGATCTGGTGGTCTGTTCTCTAAATACAGCTCCCAGCGGCTCAGACGTTACTAATTGATACTAATAGGCATTAGTACCAAGTAGTAGTTTATGCAAAATGATCGCTTATTAGCCATCTTTTGAGCGATCATCTTTGTGGTGTAAATGCACCTTTTATATAACTATCCAATGAGCATTTGATTAGAAAAGGCTGATGACTGACACACTGAAACACAAATCTCCAAGATGGTCTAATATCAAAATCAACTGCTCTACATTCTGAGGTCTACAAGTAGTTCACAGTCTGCAGTCTTGCTATCACTGCATTATACAGTATTGTATTGGGACAGATTTACCACTGGCACAGACCCAGTGTTTTATTTTAGGGGGGATGAAAAGCTTTAGTTATGGCCAGGTCTGCTGGAGGATGTCATTCTCGGGTAGGGGAGTCAAACTCAGCCACATCAGCACTATTGTTGTCTTCAAAGGACCATTTGTAATTATAAGACTGAACTTTATAGGATATATTAAAAGGGTGGGAGAACATACAGACCAGAGCAAGGTTCTGGTCCAGAAAAATTGGGGCACAAGTTCGCCAACACAAACACTTAACTGTAAACCGCCAAGTAATCAGAGAAAAGGAAAAAATATGGGATTCAGCAGAACCTGATGAAAGGTAAAAAATTCCTTAGGGTAGAGTCCTTCCTCACTGGGTTAAGCAGCAGTATAATATAATGCCCTCTCTGATACATGCAGTACGCTGAGAGGATATAGCTAGGCAGGCAGAAACAGACTGTCTTCTGCAGGATGATAGCAAGGACCGTCCATAGTGTACAAGCCGCCTCAGTCTGAGTCCTGGCAAGCAGCGCTGTACTACAGGATAGGAGCAGCGGGAACAGCAGACAGGCAGGTGCACACCAAGGGCTCCGGGGGGCTGCAGTAACAGCCACAGCAATCAGTCTGCATGCACCCAATGTCACAGTATAGGACCATAGAGGAGAGCCTGCGAACAGATCCACAGTGTGCCCCCCCCCCCCTTAATTGGAAACATCCCAAAAAAAAACAAACACTACGGCAGCCTGGCTGCGTGAGTTAAACAGTGTTGCCCCTCTATAAAAATTGACATATATGGCTAGGGGATGTCCTGCCAAGTTCACCAGGATATGGGGTTGGTGGGTTGACTGTCCAAATACTGCGCTACGTGTATCTCACTAACTCCTCTTTTCTGGGAAAACTGAAGGTCTTTTCTCTATTGGTTGTTGTGACTTGCATAAACAATATGTATACACAATATTGGTACTGGAGCTGTGGGTTTAGTTTATAGTTGTTTGTTCTATCTGTTACGATTCCCCAGGTTGGGAGTCTTGGTCTCCTTTGTTATAACGACCAAAGTTGCTTAAAAAAAGGGGGGTATTATAAACTCTGAAGGAAGTGAGAAAACTGTAATGTTTTAATTTTGTGAAGTATTCTTGATGACTCTCCCTTGTTCTGTATTGTGATGATATGCGCAATAAACGTTCCTTTAAAAAAAAAAAAAAAGGATTATACCTACCTGATAATCAGGTTTCCAGGAGTCTCCACAACAGCACCAATTGAGATTGCCTCCTCCTGATAGGACAGGAACACACTGAGAGGTTAAAAGCTCCCCCCCTTCCCCACTTTCCTCAGTGGATTCTAACGAATTGCCGGGGTAGGAGCTCAACTTAAATTTCTTCCCTTAACCGGGTTTTTTTTGTTGATTATAAAATTATATTACATTATATATTTTTTATATTAGATTTTATAGTTTCTTTTCTATCCATTTAGGGGGGGAAGGTACGGGTGCTGTCGTGGAGACTCCTGGAAACCTGATTATCAGGTAGGTATAATCCATTTTTTCCCCCAGTCGTCTCCACGACAGCACCAATTGAGACGTACCAACTAAAGTTTATTAGGGTGGGATTGCTGCCGAGAGGACTTTACGGCCGAAGGCCATGTCCTCGTCCTGCTACACTTTTACCCTATAATGTTTGATGAACGTGTGGGTTTTTTTCCAGACTGCGGCCCTGCATATCTGCTCGAGCGAAGCTGAGCTATGTTCGGCTCATGAGGATGCTACTGCCCTTGTAGAATAGGCTTTAAGAGCTAAGGGGATTACCTTCCCGAGGGCTTTATAGGATTCTATAATGGCCAGGCGGATCCACCTGGCTATGGAGTTGTTTGCCCCTTTGTTCCCTTTATTTGGGCCACTGAACTGGATGAACAGGTTGTCGTCCCGTCTCCAGTGGCTTGTCGCATCTATGTAGCCTAGGACTGCTCTCCTGACGTTCATCGCAGCTTAGGATTTTTTCTTGCTCGTTTTTAGGTTTGCTAAAAAATGAGGGAATTATTACGTCCTGGGACCTATGAAAATGTGATACCACCTTTGGCATGAAGGCAGGGTCCATTTTAAATACTAATTTGGAGTCCGAGATTTTTAGAAATGGGTGGCGAATGGACAAAGCCTGAAGCTCGCTAACCCTCCTTGCAGATGTGATGGCTACTAGAAAAACGGTCTTGATTGTAAGCATTTTTATCGGTAGTGCTTCGATCAGCTCGAATGGTTCCGCTGACATGGCCCTTAGAACCCAATTAAGGTTCCAGTCTGGAACAAGTTTTATGGGTCTAGGTCGTAATCTAGCTGCTGCTGTCAGGAACCTGTTGACCCATCTATTGTCCGCGAACTTTGTGTCGCATATGGCGCTATGGGCTGCGACCTGGACCTTCAGGGTACTTGGAGAGAGGCCCATCTTTAGGCCCTCCTGCAAGAATTCTAAGATCAAAGGGATGCTCGGGATAGAATCCCCGGAATTCCTTCCCTGTCTCCATGAGGAGAACCTTCTCCAAACCTTCTGGTAGATAAGGTGGGTCGTCTTTTTTCTGCTGGACATTAACGTTTCTACCACTCTTTGTGAGAATCCCTTCCCCCTTAGTGAGGATTCCTCAAGAGCCATGCTGTTAAGTGGAGTCTGTCTAAGCCCGGGTGGTTCAGTGGCCCCTGTGATAGCAGATCTGTCCAGGTCGGAAAGGTGACTGGGTCCTGGACACTCAATGTTGTCAGAAGACCGAACCAACTTCTTTTGGGCCAGAAGGGGGTCACCAGGATTAGTGTGCATACCTGGGTTCTGAAATGTTGTAAGACCCTGGGGATCAGCGGTATCGGAGGAAACGCGTACAGTAGCCCCTTTCCCCAGTCCTGGCCTAGGGCGTCTATTGCTGTAGGATGATCTCCTGGCCAGAGGGAGAAGAAATTGCCTACTTTGGCGTTCTCCCTGGTTGCAAATAGGTCCAATTGTGGGGACCCCCACTGGTTGGTCAGGATTCTGAATGCCTCCAGGGAGAGAGACCATTCTCCTGGGTCTATCTGCCTCCTGCTGAGGAAGTCCGCTTTTTGGTTTAGCGTCCCTTTTAAGTGTGTTGCCGTGATCGAAGGGATCCGGCCCTCTGCCCAGTGGAAGATTTTCTGCTAAATGTTTTGCAGGGCAGGAGACCTTGTGCCCCCCTGGTGCCGAATATGGGCGACCGTGGTGGTACTGTCCGACAGTATCTTTATATGCTGGTTCCGTAGCGAGTTTCCTAACTGCTGTAGGACCCGCCATACGGCCTGTAGCTCTCTGTAATTGGAGGATTGTTCTTTTATCCTTTGGGACCACGGGCCCTGAAAGAATTGGTTCCCCACATGCGCTCCCCATCCCCAGGCGCTTGCGTCCGTTGTGATGTGCGTGGCTGGGTTTTGTAGCCAATTAACCCCTTCCTGCAGGTTCGCTGGGGATGTCCACCAACGCAGGGATGTTTTCACTGTGTTTGGGATATACATTTTTGTCCCTAGCGAGGACTGCTTTTTGTCCCATGTGGATAGGACGGAGGCCTGTAGAGCTCTGGTGTGAGCCTGGGCCCATGCTACTCCGGGAATGCATGACGTTAGGCTTCCCAGGAGAGACATGGCTTCCTGAATTGTGCATGATCGTTTCTGTAGGAAGGATCTGACCAGCCTTTGGATTTTTTGTATTTTTTCCTCGGGCAGGCAGGAGCATTGTAATTCTGAGTTGAGCGTTATGCCCAAAAACGTCTTCTTCCTGTCGGGGTCTAAGCTGGATTTTCCCCAGTTTATGATCCAGCCTAGAGAATGGAGGAGTTCTAGCACTATCTCTAGGTGCTTCGTTATTAGTTCCCTGGACTCTGCTATTATTAAAATATCGTCCAGGTAGGGTATTATTAGGATCGACTTTTTCCTCAGGTAGTCAGCTACCTCTGCCATAATTTTGGTAAAAATTCTGGGTGCTGAGGAGATCCCGAAAGGCAGGCATCTGAATTGGTGGTGCTCTATTCCTTTGCCCATATCCACTGCGAACCTTAGGTATCTTTGGGACCCCTCGTGGATCGGTACGTGGAAATAAGCGTCCTTCAGATCGATGGATGCCATGTAGGCCCCTTTGGGAATCAACTTTATCGTTGAAGAGATGGACTCCATTTTGAATTTTCAGTACTTGACACAGGTGTTCAAGGGCTTCAGATTCACTATCATCCGCTGTTTCCTGGAATAATGGCCCTGAGTTTCCTCGTTTTGCGGTACGGGGGATATTGCATTTAGATGTTGCAGGTCCCGAACGCTCTGTTTTAGTAAGTGTAAGGCCTTAGTCAGACGGGCGTTTTTAGCCGCGATTTGCGCATGCGCATGCGTCCGGCGATTTTTTAAAACCATTGCTTTGCAATGGTATCGGACACATGAGCGCTTTTTATGCGCTCGTCCGATAAATTATAGAACAAAAAATCGCAGATCGCACCTATCTGTGATCTGCGATTCCTGTTCTCTTCTGTATATGCGCTCAATGGGGCCGGCGGCAGCAGCGCCGACCCCATTGAGAACATATAGAAGACAAATCATTCTTCTCTGCCACAGCTGTAACAGCTGTGGCAGAGAAGAACGATGTTTGCCCATTGAATTCAATGGAGCGGCAATACAGCCGCTCCATTGAAAGCAATGGGCTGCCGGCGTGCGCGGGGTGAATTGTCGGGAAGGGGTTAAATATATAAACCCTTCCCTGCAATTCATCCTAAAATGTGTTACAATAAAAAAAAAATTGTATACTCACCTTTCTGCTGCAGCCGGAGTCCAGCCGCGGCCGCTGTCAGTTCTCCTGAACTGCTTCTTGGCACTATTCAGCCGGCGGGGCTTTAAAATCCCCGCCTGCTGAATGATCTGCCTCCGATTGGTCACAGCCCTGACCAATCAGAGGCTGAAAACACTCACACACCCATTCATGAATTCATGAATGGGTGAGTGACTGCTGCCTCTCAGCGCTGAGCCAATCAGGGGCAGGTCTGACTCACATCCATTCATGAATTCATGAATGGGTGTGAGTGAGGCATGCCTCTGATTGGCTCAGCGCTGAGCCAATCAGGGGGCAGGTCTGACTCACACCCCCTTCACACCCACTGCAGGACGGCCGCCCGGAGCTCCGGCTGCCGGCAGAAGGTGAGTATACAATTTTTTTTTATTTTTACACATTTTAGGATGAATTGCAGGTAAGGGCTTATATATTTAAGCCCTTACTGACAATTCATCCCGGGCTCGCCCGCAGCGCATTGCTTTCAATGGAGACGGCTGTATTGCCGTCTCCATTGAATGCAATGCGCTGGACAGCTCCGGCCCGTTTCTAATGAAACGCGGCTAGGAGCAGATTTTCGGGCGATTTGCGGGCGACTTGCGCGCACCGGTCACGCGATTTGCGGATGCGCATCCGTCATGCGATCCGCAAATCGCGCGAAAAATCGCCCGTCTGACTAAGGCCTAACTGTTGCCCTGAGCCTCCTGTGATAATGAATTTCCTTCTGGGGAGGGACACCAGTTCTATCCGGTATCCCTGCTGTAGGATCTTTGGGATCCATGGGCCTTCGCAAATTGCGGCCCATTGGTCCACAAAGTTCCCCAGCCTTGCCCCTACGGAGCTGGCATCAGGGTCTCTGCTTGGGCTCCCCCTGGTGGGGATTAAAGAGGATATTTCTCCCTCTGCCCCCCTTGGGGTAACTCCAGCGGCCTGTCTTGCCCTTGCCTCGGTAGGCCTCGGGCTGTTGCCCTGGGGTTCGGAAGAAGGTCTTCCCTCTCTGCGGCTTTTCTTCCGGGAATCCCTTCTTTTTGTCGGCCGCCTTCTCCAGGATTTTGTCTAGGTCTGGTCCGAACAAAAACTGACCGTAGAACGGGAGGGCGCATAGTTTATTTTTTGAGGCTAAGTCGCCTGACCATGATTTCAGCCATAGTACTCTTCTGGCTGAGTTAGATTGGGCTGTAGCTTTTGCCGAGAGTTTAACCGTTTCGGCCGCGGCATCCGCTAGGAAATTTGTTGCCATACGCAGGATAGATAGGGAATTTAGTATCTGTTCCCTTGGCGTTTTATTGGTTAAGTGTAGCTCCAGCTGTTCGAGCCATACCCCCAGAGTGCGTGCCACGCAAGTGGCTGCGATCCCTGGCCTAAGTATGTTTGCCGCTGCCTCCCATGATTTTTTTAGAAGGCCTTCGGCTTTGGGATCCATGGCATCTTTTAATTGTGCGGCGTCCTTAAAGGGCAGGCTCGTCCTCCAATCAGGAGGCTGGAAGCGGCACACGTGATGGGGCGGAGCTACGCGATGATGCGTACAAGGGGGCGGAGCCAGAACGCCGCTGCTGCCGGACCGAGCCGAAGGGAAAAGACCCATCTGCGCAAGCGCGTCTAATCGGGCGATTAGACGCTGAAGTTAGACGGCACCATGGCGACGGGGACGCCAGCGCAGGGAAGGTAAGTGAATAACTTCTGTATGGCTCATATTTAATGCACGATGTATATTACAAAGTGCATTAATATGGCCATACAGAAGTGCATAACCCCACTTGCTATCGCGAGACAATCCCTTTAAGTCGTCCTGATGGAAAAGGTATCTTTTGTAGTCCTCATCCTCTGAGGACTCCTCAGCCGCCTGTTTCTCTTGCTCCGATTCGATAGAACTCTCGGAGTCGGAAGGGTCGTCGGGAACATACGCCTTTTTCTGGCGTTTCTCTGACGGCGCCAGCTGTGACGTTAGGGCTGATCGAACCTCCTCCTTCACCAGCTTCCTAACGTCATCCATGAATCCCCCCGATTCCTCTTTGACTAGCCTAGCTACGCATGCCTTGCATAGAGGCCTCTGGTACGTAGCTGGCAGTCTCGTCCCGCACTCCACGCATTTTTTGGGTTTTGTTCCGGGGGGGATGTCTTTTTTATCCCCCTGACAAAAAAAGGGAATGTATTTTTTTTGCGGGTAAATATGCAATTTTTCCATATACAATACATTGGATTTTGCATTTTGTATTTTTTGCCGGCTTACTGGCTACTTACGGCCGCTGAGGCTGAGGTTTCAGCTATCTCTGGGGCTGGAGCACTCATTACTGTACCGGTGCTGCAGACACCCTGCGACCTGTAGTGCTGGTCCACCTTCTGGCTTCTCTCAGGTTCCTTATTTTGAATTTTCGTGCTCCTGCGCTAAGCCCCCCGCCCCCTCCATGCGTCTCCTGATGCAAGCGTGATGACGTCACCACGCTGGACACGTGACGCGACGCCCCGCCCCCCCGCCGTCAAAGGGCTTCCTGGAGCGCCGCGCTGTGACTATACAAGGAGGAGGAGGGGGACTGAGGCTCCTGCTTTGTACCCCCCATGGGCCGCCGTGGGAGGAACCTGGCCCGGGGGTTACCACCCCATGTGGCATCCCGGGATTCGTGTGGCTGGGAAGGGAGGACAGGCTGACCCACTGCCCTCCGATCCGCCTGTAAGTAAATCCTGGCTGGCTTCTCCACCAGCCCCTCTCAGAGAGCCTGCCTCCTGGCAGGACAGGAAGACACTGAGGAAAGTGGGGAAGGGGGGGGGGGGGGCTTTTAACCTCTCAGTGTGTTCCTGTCCTATCAGGAGGAGGCAATCTCAATTGGTGCTGTCGTGGAGACGGCTGGGGGAAAAAAAAAGATGCTGGTTCCACTGAAGACCAACTGCATCCACCAGCAGCAAATGACCCATCCTGTTAAAAGAGCAAAATCTTTGCACTTGTAAGCGTCCATGTGATCCATAATGGGCTCCCCTAGGATCCTTATTACCTCTAAGAAGACCTACTCATTCAGCTTCTATTCACTGTCAAGGTGAAAATAATGACTCAACTTCTTGGCTAGAAGATGGTCTTTCCTGTGGATAAGGACCGCAGATGTTGATTTCAAATTGAACTTAGATCCAGCTTATAATTTCCGACTCTGTAGAAGTAGGGCCAGGGATCTTGTTCCACCCTGATGATTCAGATATGAAACTCTAGTCATGTTGTCAGATTGAATAAGAATGTTCTTGTTCTGGATAAGAAATTTAATGTCATCACAGCTAAAAAATTACTTGCACTTAGATTCTCCCATGCCTTTTGACACGTTGGGTGACAAAAGAATGCCATTGTTGGTGATCAAAAGGTAGCAGTTTTGACATCATCCCATGAAAGGTCAACAGTGCACAAGTCCTCTATGGGTGATTTTTTGCCTTCCTCGCCCCTTTCCATTTTTTGGATTCCATGTGATAGCGATTCTTGCCAGTCTTTTCTCAGGGAGACATAGAATGTGTCCAGCTAGAAAAATGGCCCTCATTTCCCTTAGAGGGAGAGGAGAGCCCTGCAGAGTGAAGGCTCACCTTCAGAGCACTTGTGGCAACGTGTGCTAAGAAATTAAAGTTGATTTTCTCACTCATGCAGATAATAGCAAGCATCACAAAGGTACGATTACACCCTGCTCCCCTGACTCTACATAGCGCTGTCAGCAGTTTTACATTGGCAAAACTGCTGACAGATTCCCTTCATAATGAGAACCAACATCAACTTTCTTATCTGGAAGAGACCACTAGGACTGCATAATTTCCTTTAAAACAGGATGAGATGGAAAGGTCTTGAGTTCTTTCCTAGAGAAGTAAAACTATCTTTAATCTTTTCGGCAGCACGCTTTTTGGTTTCAGCCTTCTGAAGCAATCAGATATTCTCTGAAGCTTCATCACTTTCATCAAATACGGGTGACATCTCTAAAGACCCATCCAGTGACGGCTCAGATCAGCACTACCAGCTCTGCGAACCTCCTTTTCCATACTAGAGTGATCTTCATCACCAACAACAGGATTGGCATGGTTGGACAAATTTGATCCGACATTCTCAAATAAAGTCATAGCACTTTTTAACCAGATAAAAACTTCACGGGTTTCTGCTTCTAGCTAACTAGACAAAGGTTGAAGACACAAGTTGCAAAGCCAACAAATAGCGTTTCTTATCTTTACCCTGTTTTCATCAGAGCCTATTGTAGTGAAGTAAGGGGTAAAGTCCTGGATGGTGTGTATATACCACGGAGATTACTAAACTCCAGGATATAACTCCGGAGTTTGCATTAAACAGGAGCTGTCCGGGTCACACGTATATTCCAGTCCAGGAAGTACCTGAAGCTGGAACACAGCTGAAACATAATTGAAAACAAGCAGGAAAAGCTCAGTAAGAGAAATTGTGGCAGAGTGTGTTCAGCCAGACCAGAGAGAGGAGAGACTGTGTGCAGAGTCCCTGGAAAGCCGGGTTAAGAGAACCTGGAGAACTGAGGGAAGCAAAACCCTGAGGAGAAGGGTTGGGTTAGAATCCCTGCATAAGATTACAAAGACTGTTATTTTGGGTGCCTTATGGACATTATATGGCTAGAGAAAGCCTGTGTTTGTTTATGACGGAGAGTTTGGCAATAAACCACCCTGCTTTACCATCACCTGCCTCTGCTGCCGCCTGCCTTCCTTATGTGGAAACATACCTGTTGTGGATCCTGCTTACACTATATTGAATAGATCTGAAAAAAACATCTTACCCAGTCATCTAGTGAAAAAAAACACACGAACGGACAGGGTGCAGGACTTGAAATATACAAATTATACATGAACATATTCATACAGTGGTCCCAAGTGGCATAAGTTGAAAAGGCTGGGCCCTAAAGCTAAATTTTGAATGCTGCCCAAATGAGCATGAACATTACAAGTACAAGCATGTAAAACTTTAGTTAGGCAGCCTGCATACGGCCGAATTCGCATTCCAGAATCCGGAGCAGCCAGATTCTGCAGCAAATTCCTGCCATAAGCGTGCAATGAAAAAGCATGGACCAATTGCGATTTTCCACTCGATGGCCTCCACTGAAGTCAATAAAAGCTGTCTGACCCTTGGCCCTTCCACAATGACATTGCAGAAAGGTTGCAGGTACCTGCGTCGTCACTTAGCGACGAACCGGGAAGAGAAGGGATTTTAAAAAATCAAGAACTGTACTGTGCATGTCTGTGGGCTTACCGTGCGGACCATTCGCAGTACAGTTATGTCAGGTACGCATGAGGGCTGGAGTTGGGAAACACTGCTATAGATACTGGTGATCTGCAAACTAAGTCAGGGGCTAAGTATAGGAAACAATTAATCTCCAGTATCCCTAGCCAATTCTTTACATACAAACAATATTGTTAACACCAGGAGTCCCATTGCAATGTGTGCTTTCATTTTCTTTACAGTCAGACCTAACGATTTGGCCAACTACTTCCATTTACTTGACCCTCTTTGCAGCTTACAGATAGGGACAGTCAATTATTTAAACAAGTTTGAGCCAACCTCTCATTGAGTGGGATGCAATACTATATGGACTTCCCTATCAACAGCTTTACAATCATGTCGTCCCCCTGACAAAAGTTTCTTTCAAAGTGGGTAACTTTATACAGTTCAGCATTTGCACAGCTCTTTCAAATCCACAGTGAAGAGTGATACTGATAAACTATGTCCTCCTGCTGTTGTGATACCAGGTAACATAGTAACATAGTAAGTAAGGCCGAATGAAGACAATGTCCATCTAGTTCAGCCTGTTTATCCTCCTGTGTTGTTGATCCAGAGGAAGGCAAAAAACCCCAAGCGCAGAAGCCAATTAGCCCTTTTGGGGGGAAAAATTCCTTCCCGACTCCCTAATGGCAATCAGACTAATCCCTGGATCAACCTCTAATAGTTCCTACCTGCCGTTATACCCGGATTAACAATTGACCTAAGACTTATATCCTGTACTATCCTTGTGCTCCAGAAAGACATCAAGTGTCCTTTTAAACTGCTCTATGGATTTTGCCATCACCACATCCTGAGGCAGAGAGTTCCACAGTCTCAATGCTCTTGCAGTAAAGAACCCTTTTCTGTGTTGGTGATGAAACCTGCTTTCTTCTAGATGCAGTCCTGGGTATAAACAGATTATGGGAGAGATCCTTGTATCGTCCCCTCATGTATTTATACATAGTTATTTGATCACCCCTTAGCTGTCTTTTTTCCAGGGTAAATAATCCCAATTTGGATAGCCTCTCTGGGTATTCCAGTCCCTTCATTCCATGTATTAGTTTAGTTGCCCTTCTTTGAACCCCCTCAAGCACTGTAACATCTTTCCTGAGCATCGGTGACCAGAACTGTTCACAGTATTCCATATGAGGCCTGACAAGTGCCTTATATAGTGGGAGGATAATGTTCTCGCCCCTCGCCCCTATGCCTCTTTTAATGCACCCTAAGACTCTATTAGTTTTTGCAGCAGCTGACTGGCATTGATTGCTCCAGTTAAATCTACAATCCACTAGTGCCCCCAGGTCTTTTTCCATATCCCTTTTCCCTATCAGTACTCCATTTAGTGTATATTCGTGGCATCCAGTTCTCCTGCCCATGTGCATAACCTTACATTTATCAACATTGAACTTCATTTGTCATTTTTCTGCCCAATCCCCCAGCTTATCCAGGTCCATTTGTAGCAGCACATTGTTCTCTGTTACATTCATTATATTGTATAATTTTGTGTCATCTGCAAATATTGATATTTCACTGTGCAGTCCCTCTATCAGGTCATTGATAAATATATTGAACAGAATGGAGCCTAATACTGAGTCCTGTGGCACCCCACTAGCGACGGTGGCCCAATCTGAGTATGAACCATTTATTACCACCCTCTGCTTTCTATCTCTGAGCCAATTCTTTACCCAGATACACACGTTTTCACTCAATCCGAGCTGTATCATTTTAAATATTTGCCTATTATGTGGCACGGTGTCAAAGGCTTTAGAGAAGTCTAGGTATACGAGATCAATAGACTCTCCCAGGTCCAGCCTAGAGCTTACTTCATCGTAGAAGCTGATCAGATTGGTCTGACATGATCGACCCTTCATGAACCCGTGCTGGTGTGGAGTTATTCCGTTGTTCTCCTTGAGGTATTCCTGGATGGCGTCTCTCAGAAACCCCTCGAATATTTTTCCAGTTACTGAAGTGAGACTTACCGGCCTGTAGTTACCAGGCTCACTTTTGGACCCCTTTTTGTGAATTGGCAATGCGTCAATCCAATGGTACAGCCCCGGTCTTGATAGTACCCACAAATATTAGATATAGTGGCCTAGCTGTCACATCACTTAGTTCCCTTAGTACCCTTGGGTGTATTCCATCTGGGCCTGGCGATTTATTGATTTTAATCTTCTTTAACCTGTTCCGCACTTCCTCCTGGGTTAGGTATGAGATATTTTGTGAGGGGTTCATTTTATTCCCCTGTATATCATATGGCATTTCCAGGTAGTGGAGGTACGAGCTGCAGGTTATGGATCATTGGAGAAACAGGGCACTTTGCTCACTCAAGAGAATGCATAGAGGAAATCTAGTTATGTAGAAGGGTGACGCAAGGACTAAATGCATAAAATATGTAATACTTCAACACCAGTATAGAAGGAAATTCTTTACTGTAAGAGCAGTGAGACTATGGAACTCTCTGCCTGAGGACGTGGTCATGGCAAACTTCGATAAAAGATTATGAGGGGAATGGATGCCTTTCTTGGGCAATACAATGTTACGGCACTCTGACCCCCTGAGCGCCAGGTGGGGTGCCCTGAACTTCCCGCACCCCACTGTCCCTGCCTACTTGCCTCGACCCTGGCTAACCCCAGGCGGACAACTGGACGGCGGTCCCTACCCTTGGCTAGGGACCTGGCGACTACACAGATGGAACTACCTAACAGGAGGCAGATGGAGTTACCAACAGAAATTGCTGAGCAAAGACAAAGCTTAGAGAAAGGAACTGACTAGCAACCTAGCGAGCTGACTGAGGGGAACCAACAGACAGGACAGACTAGCAGCAGACTGAACCAATAACTGGCAGTGAGCTCAGGTCACTGCCAGCCTTATAACTGCAAAACTCCGCCCATAGGTGGAGAGTGGGAGGAGCCAACTCCCCCACTCACAATACAAGAGAGAGGAAGGGGTGCGGGCGGCGCGCGGACCCGCCTACGCCACCACACACCGACCGCCCCACGTCGCCGGGAGAGCCCAGACGTCACAGCTCCGGGACGCTGGAGCCGAAGCCGGAGCGGCGCGCGCCGACCGCGGGACCCCGCGCCGCGCTGTATGGTAACATACAATATATTATATATGTTATAATCATTAATAACTTCTGAAGGGACGGTGATTTGGGGATTATTCCAATTACCAGATTGGAGTGAGGAAGGAATCTTTTCCCCTTAAATGTGGAAAAATGGCTTCTACCTCAGTGGGGGGTTTTGCATCCCCTGGATCAACATTGGGGTAATAGGCTAAACTGGAAGGACATGTGTTTATTAAGCTTTACATATTGTGTAACTATGTTACTATTTATAATATGTATATTGTTTTTATAAGCCGTCAGCAGTCCGACTCCACAGCCTTGCTTTTCATATTCCTTTAGCAGAAGACATCAACGTACCAGAAATGGCACCCCACGTTGCACTCTCTGTTAGGAAGAGCAGAGTCAGTGCAAAAGTCATCCCTAGCTCTACAGAAACCTGCTAATCCGAGCATTGCATGAAGATTTTCAATGCGCATCACGTAATGAGAATTTGTTACCCACTACTACTTTGGGAGGTCCGCAGTGGGATCTTGCCAGTAATCGGCACATCTTCATACTAAAAAGAGCTAGAATTGTTACAGAAAACAGCTTTCCTAATCCGAACTGCTACTTGGCTGCTCAGTGTAAGCTCTTTATAGTCTGGACTGCTTTGGTCATCAGTGTTAAACGGGCTAGCTACCTACAGAAGCAAGAACACCACTGGCATGATGGAGGCCACTCATATCAAGTAAAGGGTCTTTTTACACGGACAGACACACGGGCCATATTTAGAGTCTATGTCGCCCTAGGCACATTTAGTACAGGGTGGAGCGCGGTAATTTGCTAATTTGGGAGTGAAATAAAAAAATAATGAACTTGTAAAAACGTTATTTTATATTTTATGTACATTGAACAGTAGTGGAATTTCAAGACGTTCTCTCCACCGGATTCTTCATAGTGAACTGAATTTTCACCCGTATACAATGTGCGTGGTCCAACAATTGTCAGCAAGGGATTATGTTACACGACGAACATCTTGTGAAGACATGCTTGCAACCATACCTCGTGACGCAATTGTGTTCTTTTCTGATGAGGCACATTTTCACCTCAGTGGGTGTGTAAACAAACCAAACATGCGGTACTGGAGCGATACAAACCCCAGAGAAGTTCACCAGAGACCTCTGCATTCGGACCGCGTCACTGTGTGGTGCGCCTTATCACGAGTAGGCATCATTGGCCCTTACTTTTTTCCGGGAGCTGTGAATTACGAACGTTACTTAACTATGCTGCAGGATTTTTTCCAGCCAGCACTCGAGGCAATGCAATTAGAGGATACATGGTTTCAACAAGATGGTGCCACTGCACACACAGCGAAAGTTACCATGAATTTTTTGAGGCAAACGTTTCCTGAACGGCTTATCTCTCTGAGGGGTGATCTTAACTGGCCGGCACGCTCACCAGACTTAGCCCCATGCGATTTTTTCCTTTGGGGTTACCTGAAGTCTAAGGTGTATTGCAACTGTCCCAACACCCTGGAAGACCTAAGGAACAATATTGACGCTGAGATTGCCAGAATACCAGTCGACATGCTTGAAAGAGTGCATGAGAACTTCAAAAAACGTATGCAGCAGTGTGTGGATAGCGAAGGTCAACATTTGCCAGATACAATATTTAAAACCAAATAATTTGTAAATTCCACTACTGTTCAATGTAAATAAAATATAAAATAAAGTTTTTACAAGTTCATTATTTTTTTATTTCACTCCCAAATTAGCAAATTACCGCGCTCCACCCTGTACTTGCTCTCCTATTCCTGGGCCAGACTAAAAGCCCTTTTACACAGACTAATTATCATTCGAAAAATCATCAGAAAGAGTGATAATGAACAATAATCGTTCCGTGTAAACATGGCTAACGATCGAATGTTAAACAATAATTTATTTGCTCATTGTTTGTCGGTAGAGATGAGCGAGCACCCAAATGCTCGGGTCCGCGTTATTCGAGTCGAGCTTTTCGTAAAATTCGAGAGCTCCACTCAAGTAACGAACCCCATTGACTACAATGGGAGACTCGAGCATTTTTGTATGTGGGACGGCGAGTGACGATCTTTTTTTTTTGTTCTTGGTTCTCCCTCTCCTTCTCGACAAAAAATTTGCCATTGACGCGTGCTGCGTCGCGGCTGGGAGGGGCCAAAACAGGCACATCACAGTGGGGAGGAGCCATAAACTGGGGCGGGGTCGAACTCGGTTTGATGCTCGTTCGAGTAACGAGCACCATCGAGTACGCTAATACTCGAACAAGCATCAAGCTCGGCAGAGTATGTTCGCTCAACTCTATTTGTCATTCCTTTTCCGCAGGCATAAAAGTTATCATTGTTTGAATTTCGTTACGTCTAAACAGCTATCATCTAGTTGTTCACAGACGCCACCATCACCAGAGGGGCTCCACCACCATCACATTGGGTTCCTCCACCAGGGGCTGTGGGGAATAGGAAGCCTCTGGTTTTGTAGAAAACTGAGCTCTTCCTCTGCGACAAGAAAAAAGTTGGTCAGCAAGATAAGTACAGTAGTTAAGAGCTCGGTAATAACTTGTGGTACGCTTTTACCTACCTAGGGGTTCCTCTACAATTTTTTTTATTTTTCTTGGGGGGGGGGGGGGGATAAGGAAAGGTGGCATGATGTCATGGTGGCCTTCCCTCTGCATGAGAAGGTCTGTGACGAGCTTCTGTCCTGTGCCTTCAGTGTTCATCTGCAGCCAAAAAGCACAAGGGAAAAGAACATTAGCAATGGCATCACACAAATATGGGTGCATAAACTGCTGCAAATAGACCATGGATGGCACCCACGTATTACTCTCCACACCTGCACCCACTTTATACCAATGAACTAATATTTGCCAAGATCTATGGCAAAACTGCAACCCCACATGAACCCCGGCACCCAGAGTAAACAAACATTTGCCAAAATCAGACTGGCGTAAACAATAACAACCTACAATAAAAAAACAGAATAAATAAAAACAGAATACATGCGCCGTGCTCACTGGTCAATACGTCTCAAACACATTCTCCAATATTAATTGGGACACTATGCACCCCCACAATACAACCCCTCTGTTACCTACTACGAATGTTTGCCGAATTTAGGTACGCAGAAACAAAAATCCCTTCGCTGTATGCATGGTTGCAGGAAGGCACCCCATTCGCTGAATATGAACTTGCACAAATGAAAAACAGTTCACTACAACACGTGCACAGTGTCCATTGTTCTGTACATGACACTCTACCACTGCATACCTCCATGTCTGTCCCGGATTTCCTGGGCGATCTCCTGCAAATGGTTCGGCTCCTTCAGCTTCAAGTCGCTCCACTTCTTCTGAAACTGCTCCTTGCTGCGGACTGTGCTATACTTCCTCTCCAGAGTCCACATAACGCTTTTTATGATTTGTTCCTTCCTCAGATTTGGGTGCTGTTAGTGCCCACTCTGCAGATCATAGTCATACTGATCTATCAGCTGGACTAGCAGTGTTCCCAGTGTCCTAATGGCAATGCCATGTGGCTCATGGCTGTCTGTCTTATGTGGATGTGAAAGCTTGTGAACATGCGAGCGGAATATATCCCATAAGCGAGAGTGTGCAACGTGTATCCAAAGACTTGCATTGCAAACATGACGTTAGATGCAACGTTGCATACTCCAATATCTGTTGCACAGTTTTAGTTGAGTGAAGAAGTTTTCGCTTTGGTGAGCGAAATATCTCTTCGCAGACAAAGAAGAGTGCAGGCACAGTGCAGTGGCCCAAAGCTGGGGTCCACTACTGCACTTCTGTATGCATGTTTTATGTCTGTCTTGTGTTCCTGTTGTACTCGTGGAATGCATCAGTTTCATGTGTATGGAAGTTTGCAGGCATGACAGGGTTGATGTCTGGAAATTGTATCATTTTGTCTATTCATGGACTGGTTGTTGGTCATGTGATGAATGTTTAATAAAAGGGGATGTATAAGAAATCCAGGGAGTGGAGTTGAAGAGATTCCGAATGTAAGAATGAGAGTGAGAAAAAGAAAGAAAGTGAGAGATGGTCTGCCGCTCCTTCCAGAGCCCAGCCATGCTAGGAACCCTCCTGTTACCAACTTCATCAGGAGCGTATGAAAGCCTGGTGTGGTGGAAATGCGTGTACAGCGCAATTCACACATGTTACCGGAAGAATGAAAACCACTACTAGCGAGAGACAAGTGAGTGCACAACAGTGGAGAGAGAGTTTTTGCCGGGAGAGACAGAAATCAAACAGACAGTAGTAAGAAGGCGGTAGAGCCCCGTGACAAGGCCCAAAACTCTACTCCGCTGCAACAGGGATCCCTCCGGCACAATAAGACTGGTCATTTATTTGCACAGCAAAAGAATGTTGAATCTATTAACAGCTCACAGTAAATAAGTGTGGTGAAGTACAATTAACAGCTCATTGACTCTTATTCACAGAGCATGCAAAGACTGGAATACATTGATTCCCTGCTTATTTCTCTTTATAAGCGAGGTTTTTTAAGACACGTAAATCTGCACTCCCAACCCGATTATTGCAATAATCGCTCAACTGCCTATCACTTTATCCACTTTTAAGGGCTGGAGGGAGAGTGATATGGTAATATGGCCATGGCAGTGGTGGCCATTTTGTGTATGCATATCTGTGCTGGGTGGCAGATGTGAAGAAGGCTAAATAGCCAACGCAGCAGCCATCAAGAAAATCAATACCGACAGAAGGAACTCAACACAATGAACGTACATTGCTATAAAAAAAATGATGTATTAGCAGTTTATTTAAAGGGAGCCTGTCATGACCTTTGTGCAAATGTGAACTGATTACGTTCACTACAACATATGGTAGCTGTATCCAGTGTCCCTGTCCATACTCATCAGAGTTATAAAGGGAAATGGAAGAGGTGGCTGGAAGGTTAGGAGGGGCCATCATTGTGGGCTGGAAGTCATATCTAGGCATTCTGTGCAAACTTTTTCTTTCGTCAACCAATTGCTATATTCTTGGCTGGTTACCTTCCACAAGTAGGGTAAACAGCAGTAGACTTCAATGAAATCCTTGAGGAGCTCTTCACACTCCATGACTCCCTATGGATACAAAAGCAAGAAGACTGAACACTTGTGAAACCTGCGCATTTTTGTCCCATAGATTCTGGCAAGATGCAGAACTGTTTACCATAAATTGAATGAACCACCATTCTAGTCAATGGGGTGGCATTCAGTTCCATCATAAGACACAGCAGTTCAGCTACTAGATGCCGTTTTCCTACTCCCCGAACGGAGCAGGAAAATGGAATCCCCTAGGGCTGATGTGAACGAGTCCTTACAGGCTCCAATTATACAGTCTATCATCCTTGGTACCAGCGCGATACCATCTACTAGAGTACTTTTCATAGCGATGGACAGACATGTCGCAGCACCCCTTGAAGTAGCGAGTGAAAGTGTCTTGCAGGTGCCACCATGTAGCTCTCCATTCACCACTACACACACCTGGATAGCCATGGGGCGCTTGTGTAAAACTTATACTCCAGTCCTGGCTGGCTACATCTTGTAGAGGCAATCAGCTCTTTCTCTTCATTGCTGGTCTATGTATAGGCTATGAGGCTTGATTAGTGGAGCAGAGAGGACGGCTGCTCCACCATTTCATACTGGAGTAGCAAAGGTGAGGGCTGTGCATTCATTGTCCCCTTTATTCTCACTTTATCATTAAGTTTGCTGCTGCTCCTGCCAGCCATGCTCCCACCCTCTACTGGAAATAACGTGGATTTGTCATGATGTCCGACAGGAGACAGGGGAAGGGGATTGATAGAAAAAAAACATTGTTTTTTCCACTAGTGCTGCCCTCTGGAAGTAACCACCGTAGGCACTGGACCTCCAGTGTCTTGTTGCGAATACAGCCTAGATGTTAATGACAGCTAAATGACCATATAATATGTTGAATATGTTATTAATGTATATAATGTGAATATGTTGATCATTACTTGTCACTACCATTTACATGCTAGTATGGGGACGATCAATCGTTAGTTAATACGATCATTTGTCCCCATATAGAATGCATTAATCAGCAGCACACAACCTTGTTTACAGAGAGATGTGCTGCTGATGAATGAGCATTTTTTTGCCTGCAAACAAGCGATGTTGTGATACAAATGGGGTAAAATTGTCTTTCTTCCAGTGTTCACCAATAGGAAATAAGTTGGCACGCTAAAACATGCATCATGTACTGAAACAGGAGCTCCGCTGGTGCTACTCTGCAAGAAGAGACTAAATCTTTAATTGCACAGCAAGCTAAGAATTTCTGCGGCTCACATTCAAATCTTTAGTTAAAAAATGTTTTACCTAATATTGTATAGTATAGTATAATGCAAATACAACAACAGACATGTGAGCAGGTAACCCATATCCTACACTATATTACATGTCACACACCTACTGCAGACAAAAGCCTCTTCTGAAGTGGTAAGGCCATTCTGCTGGCAATAAGCTGCTGAAATCTTGGCAGTTTCTTCAGTAATAACTTGTTCATTTTTGCTGTTCTGATGTTCAGTTCTTGATGGCACCTGCACCAAACAGAATACGAATTATAGCTCATTATCTATTTATGTTGCACAAAGTGATCCTATTACTTGGTCTTTTTGGATTTTGTGCTCCAGTGTGCCCTTAGAGAACAATACTTAATATGTTCAGTACGACAACAGTACCAAAGACATGAGCCTTCTGATCAGCCTTGAGAAGTAAATTAGGTTTGGATATTATACAAGACAGTCAATATGATCTGATAACACATGAAAGAGGTTGTCCAGGCTTTAAAACAGGGGCATTGCTAGGGTCTTAAAAGATCTGGGACACAAGCCCCAAGAATACCTTGGACTGCCCCTGGAAAAAAAATAATCATATACATATATTTAACTTACAACATTATTGCTGGTATATCAGAAGGAACATGCAGTCATTATATATTATCTACATAGTATTACTGAGCCAAATGCACTATATAAACACCAATGTTACCACTATACAAGGCCCACATAATACCGCCACACCCTGACCACTACTACTCCATAGTGAATAACTAATATTACCATACTGCTACTGAATAACAACCACCATAGAACGATTAGCCCCTTAGTGACTGGCCCATAGTCTTTTTACGTCCTGGCTTACGCTCGCCCTGGGGATTAAAGCCACGTTGTAAGATAAATATATGTATATGATTTTTTTTTAGGGGGTGTGCAAGGTAGTCTTGGGGCTTGAGCCCTGATCTTTTAGGACCCTAGCAATGCTCCTGTTTTAAAGGCTGGACAACCTCTTTCATGTGTTATCAGATCATATTGACTGCCTTGTATAATAACCAAACCTAATCTATATTGTTGCATCCTTGTATGTTCTTCCTGTTGGCATTTTAATGTCTCAACAAAGCCGTGATTTTATGGATGCTGGATCCTTTTCTTGTTGTCTATCCTCAGGATCAGCCATCAGTATCTGATAGGTGGAGGTCCGCTGTCCAGGACCACCACCGATCAGCTGATTGAAGGGACCGTAGTGCTCATACAAACACCACCATTTCCTTCTGAGCATGATCCCGTTCATACTCCTATAAATTCATAGTGGTCATTCCAAGTACTACTGACTTGTCCCATTGAATGGGATGAGCCTGTAGTACGTAGAACAGTTGTTATAAATAATATGGCGTTCGGAGCATTGGCAGGGTTGGCTCAGTTGTAAACATTGCATAGCCTTCAGCTAATCGGTAGGGATCCCAAGCCATCAATTTTTAAAGGCTAAATAATACTTTAAGCCATAGTAAAACTATCATAATCCACATCTGGAGGATACTTGTCCTCATTGAGGAGATTCAACTGATGTATGGAGACTTACAAATAATGCTCCATAAGAAAAAAGTATGCAAAGTTGCTTTTCTCCAGAAGGAAGACAGCAGTCTCTGGTGCCACCTATAGATAACTAGCCTGTAAGTCAATATCCAACCTCCAAAAGAGGCTTGAAACAAGACTGGGGATATTAGTCAAACCAGGCAGCCATGCATAGATCGCTCTTTGGGGGTTTATTGAGAATAGCTTTTTTTCAAACAGATGTCATATACAGACATATAATAAACTGCGATTTTGTGCTGACTGGATAACAACTATCACATGCACACATTGTAGTATAAGCAGAAAACACAGTAGTGGCAAGAACCATAAATATTACACATTGAACTATACTAACATTCTAATAAAGTTACAAGTCATACAATAAATAAAAGAAAACTGATATGGGATGGGGAATTGGAGGGAAATAAAAAGGGGCAAGGGAGGTCCAAAGCTTTCTTGAAGGACAGACACACCAAGGGGAGTCAGAAAGAGAAGAGCATCAATCCCCTTCTTCATCGACATCTGGGCTGCGAACCTGCCTATGGTAGTCTAGGATGGACATCCTCTTCCCGTTATTGACCAGCCCAGCCTTCTCTAGAGTGGCAGGAGATAGGAGTGGGACATGGACTACTCCACTGAGGTTCTCATAGTCTTGAGGACACAGTTAAAAAGAAGCCCACAGCAGAGTTGGGATGTCAGGAACTCCGTTACCACCAATTGGACCTCTTTGGACGTAGTGATCCGTTTCACTGTGTTCAGTTTGGAGCCTCAACCAAAGTGATAGTCCTAGTAATTGCCTAGCAAACAGGGACATGGAGTTACGCTGTGTATTGATGCACAGACAGGATCTCATAATGCAGCAAAGTTCCTTCCTCCACTGGTGAGCTGTCTTGAGGCTCCACAGTCCAATAGTCTAGTTCATTTTCGACAATCAACCTTGCTAATGCCTTAGTGTTGCTTCTTCCCTCCCAAACCAGATTCCCAGATCTTCATCAAGTCTGTTTGATAGGAGAAGGAGACAGTGTTGCAGAAAGTTATCAGTCTACAGATGGGTGTCTAATTTGGATAATATCCCTAATCATGTTCCAAGACTCTTATGGGTTGGATATCAACTTACAACGTAGCACTACAGTTTCCTGGGAGAGATATAATTTGCATATTTATGTCCCAGGCCAGAACAGCAGTATGTAGCATGCTGTCCATGGTTTCAGGGTGAAGTCACACGAACGTATATCGGCTCGGTTTTCACGCCGAAGCGATATACGTTGTCCTCGTGTGCAGGGGAGGGGGGGGGGGGGGGAGTATGGAAGAGCCAGGAGCAGGAACTGAGCTCCCGCCCCCCTCTCTGCCTCCTCTCCACTATTTGCAATGGGGAGAGGTGGGACGGGGGTGGGGCTAATTCTTAGAACTTAGCCCCGCCCCACCTCTTCCCATTGCAAATAGTGCAGAGGGGTGGAGAGTAGGCGGAGAGGGGGGCGGGAGCTCAGTTCCTGCTCCTGGCTCTTCCTTCCTCCCCCCCTGTACACGAGGACAACGTATATCGGCTCGGCGTAAAAACCGAGCCGATATACGTTCGTGTGACTTCACCCTCAGGTTGTTGATTTTCTTTAGATCAGCATTAGAACTTTGTATCTATAATTAGTGTTAATCACTAGAATAAAATGTGTGGTGTAGCAAAGATAGATTAAACTTTTTTTTAATGCAATTTTTTTCTGAGCTCATTTAGGGAACTTTGTAAAAAAAGGAACAAAAATGATTCCTTACTTAAATTTCCTATAAAACCAGATAGTAGAGGCAGACACAGAGTAAAGACTACTCTCTTACTGCTAATTTGAAGGAGTATTCTGTTTTGAGCAAACTTTAATCCTTGTATATTGGAAAGTAATACTATTGTTCCTGTATCAACTCTTCAGGTTTTCCAGTCATCTTCATTGTTTATTTCCAAGGAATACAAATCTGTCCTGGTCATGTGATAGTCAGGTGAACGGCCGAGGACAAAACAGCAATGATACGCTGTACTGCAATGCAGACCAATGTATCATCACGTGACTATGGCAGATTTTTTCAGTACCGGTAAAGAAAACTGATGAAATTCTGCTATATCTGGCCACCAAATCAATCAGACATGTTTAAAAATGATCTTCGCCAGTTATTATTCACACTATATCATAAGGATATTAAAGGGGTTGTCCCGCGCCAAAACGGGTTTGTTTTTTTTCAACACCCCCCCCCCCCCCGTTCGGCGCGAGACAACCCCGATGCAGGGGTTAAAAAAAGAACACCGGAGAGCGCTTACCTGAATCCCCGCGCTCCGGTGACTTCTTACTTACCTGCGGAAGATGGCCGCCGGGATCTTCTCCCTCCGTGGACCGCAGGGCTTCTGTGCGGTCCATTGCCGATTCCAGCCTCCTGATTGGCTGGAATCGGCACGTGACGGGGCGGAGCTACACGGAGCTGGCATCCTGCACGAGCGGCCCCATTCAGAAAAGAAGAGGACCCGGACTGCGCAAGCGCGGCTAATTTGGCCATTAGCCGCCGAAAATTAGTCGGCTCCATGGGAACGAGGACGCTAGCAACGGAGCAGGTAAGTGAAAAACTTCTTATAACTTCTGTATGGCTCATAATTAATGCACAATGTACATTACAAAGTGCATTAATATGGCCATACAGAAGTGTATAGACCCACTTGCTGCCGCGGGACAACCCCTTTAAGACCACCATCTATTATCCAAAATATTGAGCTAAGGGTTCATTCACACTAGTGCTGACAAATGCGGACTTTTTCTGTTTGGCTTTAATCCAGGGACCAAATAATGGCAAAACTGTAACTGCTGGACAAAACCCATTGACTATAATGTGCTTCATGTAGTTGTCGTTGGGCAGTCCATTTTTTCCCCAAATGAAATAGTGCTACATATGTCACTATTTCATCCAGAATTTGTGTACAAATCAGCCCAACGTAGATGTGAACAAGGCCTTAGCCAGGCCATGAGTTACATGGCTGCCCGTTTATGTAATACCTCATATGCCCTTGCATTTGGCCGCAGCAGAATAGAAGGATGTGGCTGGCTGCAACTTCTCTTAGTGATATCATCTGATCATTAGCTTCCTTTTAACCCCTTGAGTGGCAGGTTTCCTACCACCCTGTCGTGCCCACCAGGGCAGGTTTTTTAAAATGGTCTAATCATTGAATTTCAACTAATTTTGCAGTTGTGTCTCAAGAGCCATAACTTTTTCATTTTTCTATTGACATGGCCATATAAGGGCTTGTTTTTTGCAGGACAAGTTGTGATTTTTTAAACAGGGGGGAGAAAAAAAAGAAATGTAAACCTGTAAACAAAGCAGGAGATTGCCGGCATATCGGCAATATCTTCTGCTGGTTTTTCAAAGCCCTTGCTTTGTTCTCTGTGGGTCTGTGCAGGCAGAGCACACTGCCACAGCTTGTGGCATTGTGCTCTGCAGCTCCCATAGTGATACATAGCGCGGAAATCTTCCGGGCTATGTCGCTATGGGCAGTGGAGCTCGTCTCGGAAAATTTCCGGGCGTGCCACTCAATGGGTTAAGGGGGCCTTACCCCTTTAAAATTATACAAAAGATCAAATCAGAAAACTCGTCAGCGCTTCTAAAGTCTGATGTTCATGGCTCAGTTAGTTCTACTCTCCAAGTTCAGAATCAGACGTGTGTTACGGTCTTGATGTTATGGCCGCTTGGCCCCACAGTCTCATAGGCTGGACCTCACTACCCCACCCCATCCATTCTGCCAATTAGGGTGTGAGCAGCTTCTCATTTTAACACTACATTGCCTATGAACAGTTATAATGTGATAATGGGTGAAAGGTCCTGTAAGTGCAGTAACAAAGCTTGTCCTTAGGCTAAAGGCACAGCCCGTGTTCTGTGTAATTCTATATAGAATATACAGCCCCATTATAACCTATGAGACTATACACAAGGCCATATTTTCACATGGACAATGGTGCACATGAGAAAACATGTCCTATTGCCATCCGATTTCACAGACAAGAATAGGGCATACAATGTCCGTGAAACGCTGTGTCCATGCTCTGTCTGATGCGAGTTGTAGAAGATTATCTCAGCTACAACTTGTGTTATGGCCGTTTGCCTCTAGCCTTATACAGCGTCTCCATAAAAGGATGGATTATGGGTCTATGTGGAACTTCCCTCAGGTAAAAAAATAAGTTTACTATAAACACAGCAGCTGTATCTTATATCCCGTGGTACATATTATTGCTGCCTTGCTGGCATTGTGCACATTGCTCATTGACATACATGGAGGCAGATGGACTGCAATACAGATCTGCAATAAAACCCTGTAGTGCATTCTGTGCAGCCCTTTGTGCACCTCAGTGGTAAAGAAAATGGTCCATATTCTCTTTTGCTGGATCTTCGCAGAATCAGTATGTTCCAAGAGTCGCTTCCAAGAAATTTCAGACAGCAAGGATAAGCAACTCCGAAACAAGGCGACTAAAAAGTAAAAAAAACAAATCGCCCTGTGTATGGCCGGCCTTACAGTAAATCTACACTGCAGATCAAACAAACAAGCGAAGCCGCATAGAGTTATATTAAAAATAGCGGTTATATTTATTCTGTTTACAATACAAACATGACGAGGAAACACAAAAAAGAGACATGTTTCATAGTATGCACATATATACATATATAATAAATTCACGGAGCTTTCCACTAATTGTGATCTCGCACTTACTGCCAATCATGTGAAAGTAGATTTAAGGATTTATTGAGATACAATATTTTATTTGTACTCCAAGAGTTTGTCTGTTTGGTTGTCCAGTTTCTAAGCAAATAGAATTAAAGTGTACCTTAAGTCATACTTAAAACATTCACAGTGCCCTTATGTGCAATATCCATGCAATGCCGTTCCCTACAAAGATCACCCTTTTGTGCTGCAGCCCCCTCCATCCTCAGGCTCTCGTTACACGAAGCGATTTATCGTTCCAACGAGTGAACGACCGTTTTTTTGTGCAGGCTCTGTTTATGCTTGCAGACAAATCCTTCGCTCACAAATAGTGCAGTCATTCCCTCACTGTGAATTGAACGACTAAACGATCGCCGTTAACACAATGAGAAACAAGCGAAAGGTTTTTATGCCTGCACAAAATAAACGACGAACAAGAAGCGAATGGCGTCTTGTTCGTCGTTCAATCGTTGGCCGTGTTTAAACTGAACGATTATCGTTCAAATTTACAAGATCCAATGATTTTTTGAACGATAATAGTTCAGTGTAAAATGGCCCTTATTTGCCATTAGAACTTTACCATTGTCGTTACATTACAGTGGAGCAGCAGTCCGGTCATGTTAACGGTTTCTACAAGCCTGCTACATAACATTATACTTGTTACTTCTTCCATCTCATGTTGTATTGCTTGAAAGAGTGCAGAGGCTCCTGTAATCACAGGACTTCATTAGCTACCTCTACTGTTCCCTCCACAGACAGCTTGTAACATCCCGTTCAGGTAAAAGGTTCCAAGTTACTTTAGCTATAACTCTCAGCGGGGTGAAGTGGTCTGCAGTAAGCCTCTTCCTACTCATATTGAAGTCAACGGACTGTACAACTCCATAGAGAACTCAATCTTTTAATTTAAGATAAGAAACTTTATACACAGAGTTAGATCCTAAGATGTTTTTAAGTGGATCACTAGAGGTACACTTTAAGTAAAAGTATGTTTGTTCAGAAGTAATAAGAGAAGTAAAAAAGAGTATTCTCATCATGGCATATCAATAGTCAAAAATGTGCTGGTTCTACCTCTGGGACCCTCGGCTACTGGGAGAATGGGGTCTGCTGACTCTTGTTTAAGTAAATACTGTATGAAGAACACTGCGGCAAGGATCCACAGCTAACAAGTTATTTCTGACATATCCTCTAAAAGACAAATGCCACTTAGATGACACTCATATGTATGGCCAGCTTTAATTCAGCATTATGTTTTCCAAGTTTAAAGGTGTATTCTAACATATGGAGAAGAAACTTGAAGGAAGACTGCAGGGTCATTAAAACCCAAAGCAACAGTACAACACTAACACTACATGCTGAACACTTGTAATGACTTGTCACACTGTTGCCCCCCCATGTGCTCCTCCCCGATGCTGTAAGAGTTGGCTTGGCTTCAACAGCATCCCATGTGGGTGGCAGACTACAGTTCCCATCCTGCATTGCGGACAGGTTGTTCTTTCCCCCTTGTATTCTCCTGGATGCTGAAGAGCAAGTCCCCCCTTCTTGTGCATACCATATTGTGCTCCCTCACCTCACATTAGTTCCCAGTTGCATCCTCCTCCGTGTCTCATAGGATTCCCTGTGCTGGAATGGAGTAGGTTACCAGAATGACTTCTAGGGAGACAGATTCTCAATACCTCATTAGAAGCTGCAATCACCAGATGTTTTCTCCTCATGCTATTTTCTCAAACTGAAATCATAAGTGTATGTGCGCACAGGCACAAGCTTTGATGGGAAAATCCAAATTTGTCTCAATCCATCGCAGAAATCCGCGGCTGAGCAGAGAATTCACACGTGAAGTTGACCCAGTTTAATGGGCTTATACCATATACTGCACTGAAGAACCTTTTTTAAGAGTGGAAAAATTGAGAAAAAACACAATTACACCATGTCTGGGGTTATTTTGTTATTACCGCAAAGTCAGTGCGGTAAAAGTTACATAATAACTTTACCCTATGGTCAGTACAATTACAGCAATGCCAAATTTCTATAGTTTATAAGTACCCCTTTTTTATCTAGCTGTCTGTCTGTCTGTCCATGGGGCTGTGTGAGGATGCTTTTCTGCAGGAGAGCTGTTGTTTCTATTGGTACCATTGTGGAGCACGTGACTTTTTCATCACTTTGTATTCAATGTTTTCTTGGTGACTTGGTAACGAAAAAAGTACAATTCTGCTCATTGTATATTTTTCTCTGACTGGGCTTACCATGCAGGATAAATAAATAATGCAAGGTTTTAATAGATCAGACTTTAACGGACACAGCAATACCAAATTATTTTCACAATACACTGCAATAGTATTTTAGTATTGTATTATATTGTAGGCAGGGCTTAATAGGATGAAATGCAAAACACACCTGTGAGTCTTCACTAGGCCCCAGGCTGCCATGGCAACTAAACCACAACTCATTGTGGGGAGAAAGGGAGCCTCCCCATCTTTCTGTCAAGCAAAGTTAAATGCTGGGGGCAATGCTGACCATGGCATATAAAGGGTCAACAACTTAGATTGGTGTTCTCTCCAATCCCGAACACGTGTCAATATTTTACAGCTCCCAAGCCTGCTCCATAAAGACCCCTCAAACATCTGCTGTACATGGATGGTGGATGTCGTGGAGAGGATAAATCTGCATCACGGAAAAGCAAACAAAAAAAAATAAATATACAAGTCACTTCCTTCAGGAGGATTCCATGTTGGGTTGTCTCGAACGTGGACTAGCCCTACTCATTGAGGGTAATCCACACATGCATATCCGCCCTATTGAATCAGGTAATCCACAGCAGCTGTGATGCAAATCTGAATTGGATTTTACAGATGTGGATTTGGCTATGTGAACATGGCCTTAGGGAGAAAACCACTGCAAAAATACATGGCATTCAGCATGATTAACAGAAAAAGACAAACCAACATACGCAATATGCGAGAATGAGCTTATTCACTTCCACCTAAAATATGGGGCCTGAAAAGCTACTTCCGTAAAATAAGAAGAACCTGGGCTCTAAAAGCAAACAAAAATGGCAGCTTCTTGTTTGCCATCAGCTGAGGAGAAATATTTGTGAGACATTGGTGAAGGAGGATTTGTGAGGCATGTTCCCAAGGTGATGGGTGATAAGCTACGGCCTTGGCTAGTGTACTTACATGTAGGGCTAGAGGAGTGGAGGTAGTCTGTCCTGGCTGCAGAGAAGCCCCGTTGGGACTGTGATTTGACATCTAAGTAGCACCGTCCCAGTGTGGAGGAAAACTATACATTTTCACAGTTAAATATTTCATACTTAGTAGTTAAATTTGTGATGTTGGAAGAAAACCCCTTACTGCAGAATCCATTTATTTTGCTTATATTGGCCTAAAGCCTTTCAATATTCTAAGAAAAGAAAACAAGAAATGAGCTAATCTGATTTCACTGGAATGTATCATTATCAGAAAGCAAAAATCTGGCTTCCTGAGTAAAAGCCCCGGTTAATAGAACTACATACTTATTGCTCTTAGAAGTAAGACCACCACATGATCGGCCTGATGATGCTGATGAACTCCGGAGATGAACCAGGTTCATTCATAGTGAGGAGGCATTGCTACAATGCACTGGTTTCAGAGAGGACAGCAGAAACAAACCAAAAACAACACAAACACACACAAAACACCCTTTGGGGCTACACCTAATTCCACAAGGACAAACTTTGATAGACCAATTTCATTAAGACCCTCCAGTCTTCCTAGAGCACATTAAAACAACCAAAACCACCTTCTCCAATGTCCGTTGGTCTCACGGCAAGTAGACTTTTTTCTGTAAAAGATCACTTTCTTGCAGTTTATATGATGTAAATTTGCAACAGTCGTGGATGATCATGAGAGCAGTTGACCAGAGTTTAATACGTGGCTCACTGAGCAGTGACTAGAGCTGTGGGATCACCATGCTCCATGTTCCAGAGTCGATAGAATTCTGTAAAATCCACATAGGGTTCTACGCGACCATCCTCGTCTGGCTGAAGAGATGGGGACGGGCGAGTGCGAAAGAGACCACCATCCGAGCTGGAGCTGCTGCTCTGTGTGTGAGTGTTGGTGGACTGGAGAGTAGCACTTGGCGACTGTCTGGATAAAAACAGAAAAACAAATTGGTTGTGTGGAGGAAGATGCTGCGACTTCCAGGAGTTTGACATAGCCGTGTGATGGCTTGTTTTTTGCATTTTTTAATGTCACCTTTTAATGTACATATAACGTAACAAAAAAAAATTTTTCAATTTTTTTGTGAATTGAAATGCGGAACCCCCCCCCCAAAAAGTGTTTTTTTGGGTTTCATTTTTTAAAGTGGTCTACTGAGCAGTAAAAATAATGTTTTTTCAGGGATTTTCCCTGACCCATGTGTAGTAGCCGTTGCTTATAATTGCAAGCTTGGCTCCTATTGATTGTAATGAGAACCAAGCCTGCAGTTACAAGTGCCGGGCACTACACAGGAACAGGAGCAGTGAGTGGTGCCCTGACTCCGATGTATCTCGGCTGTGATAGTGGGCGCTGCCTGGAAAACTGATTTAGCTGAATTTTGTGGATCGGTACAATTACAGCGATACTGAATTTGTTTTTATTTATTGTTCACTACTTTTACAAAATAAACTTAAAAAAAGAAAAATTTGTATCAGTACATGTTAAGCTTATTAACAATTTTTTTCTAATCAACGGGTTTATGCAAGAAGCTCTTTGCAGGGCACGTTGTAGCGTTTTTTACATGTTATTTTGGAGTACATACAACCTTTTGATCATTTTTATACCATTCTTTTGGGAATCGAGGTGCCAATTTTTTTATTTTGTCATAGTGTATATATCTTTTCTGCAGCATTCACTGCGTGCGCTAAATAATGTTATGTTTTTAATAGTTTGGACTTTTACGTATGTAGCGATACCATTTTTTATTATATATTTAAATTACTTCACTTTTTTAAACTTTCTTTTAGTCCCACCGGGAACATGAACGTAGAATCTCTCATGTAATACATTGCAATACTACTGTATTGCAATGTATTATGTTTTTAATGATAGAATATTAAGTCCTGTCTGTGGCATGTAGTAAAAGGTTTCTAAACACGGCAAGCCACGAATGCCATGACAGTTGCTTGGCACCTTGTGATTGCAATGTGGGTGTGCTGAACAGGTGGCAGAGGAGCTGTGTTCCTCTGTAACACCATTTAGACAATGCAATGGCTATTGACTGTGGAAGCTAAGGGGTTAAAAAGCCAATATCACCAGATCTGAGTTATTTTCAATCCCATACCCTTGCAGGTGGGTGTCAGCTGTATAACATGGCCAGTACATACAACATCCTGCAGTCAGAGACTGTCTGCACAGTCCTGTCACTACAGGATAATGATCAGTATATGACTTTATTTCTAGTCATCTAGTACTCAGGAACATTTTGGTAAAAGGTCAGACATCCCTTTTAAAAGAAAGGAAGTGATATTTACAATGTTGGGGTTGTTCCATCCAGCGTTGAACTGCTGTGAGTACCATTCACCATTGTTCCCTGTGATGGCATAACAAGCGACAGTGTGACGCTAGTTTTACTAGTGTTCTGGGCATTGGAATACGGCACAGACACCGGGTATACTCGACCACCTGAAATACAGGACAGGGATTTTTATAAACTTGACAGATAAAAAAATGTACATAATGTAAGAAATAAAAGTCACAAACCCTGGGTGGGAGTAAGAGTAGTCTGGCTAATCTCTTCCAAAGGGTAGCCAAGGTTACGGACAAGTAGGGTCATGTCCTCATGTTTGGTACAGAATTTGGCACGCTCTGCACCACTGACAAAGGTGCCATGATGGATCCGCTTGACTCTTTCCACCACTGCCTGAGCAACATCATCCAGGGACACTTGCTTGGCAAATTCTGTGGCAATCATTGCTGCTATTTCCTTCAGATTGAAATTAGAGAATTAATGTTGGTAAACATAGTAACATACAGTGTTTCCCGAAAATAAGACCTACACTGATAATAAGCCCCACTCTGATTTTCAGGAGGGGGGGGGGGGTGGAAACGAAATATAAGCCCTCCACCCAAAAAATAAACTCTAGCTACACTACAGGAAAAAAATTAAATAAATAATACTCACATACCCTCGTTCAGGTCCCACGCGCTGGGCTGCGGCAAGCTTTCGTGTAGTTCTTGGCAGTGACAGGGCATTTCTTCCTGGTAGCGGAGCTTGAATACCCTGCCTCCAGCAAGCGATTGCTCTAATTTGTTCATTGAGCACCACATCAGCGGTCAATTAACCAATCACAGCCATTCAATGATGTAATTAACTGAATCGAGCTGGAGCTCGATTAACCAATCACAGCCATTCAATGAATGGTTCATCGAACACCGCGTCAGCCAATCAGAGCAATCGCTTGCTGGAGGTGGGGTATTTAAGCCCCGCTACCAGGAAGAAATGCTCTGTCATCGCTGAGGACCGCACGGAAGCCTGCAGCAGCGCCAGAGACCAGCGCGAGGGACCCGAACACCGGCTACTAGGGGATTATAAAACACCCCCTGTAAATAAGACATTGTGCCTCTGTTGGAGCAAACAATAATATAAGACCGTGTCTTATTTTCGGGGACACATGGTAGTATGTAGAGCTGCAAAAAGACACCCGTCCATCCAGTTCAGCCTGTTATCCTGCACGACTGATCAAGAGGAAGGCAAAACCTCATGAAGTAAAAGCCAATTATCCTCATTTTATCCTTATTTCCAAATTACAAATTTGGCAATCAGAATAAATCCCTGGATCACAAACCCTTCTCTAGTAATCAGTGATATAACATGTAACATTGTTACACTCAAGAAAGGCATCCAGCCCCTCATAGTTTTTTTAGTGAGTTCCCCATCACCACGTTCTCAGGCAGAAAGTTCTATAGTTTCACTGCTCTTACAGTAAAGAACCCCTCCTGTGTTGTGTAGAAACCTTCTTTATTCTAGAAGTAGAAAGCGCCACCTTGTTACAGCCACAGTAGAAATCATAGTAGAAATCTCTGTATTGACCCCTGATATATCTATAGATAATTATTAGAGCGCCCCCTTATCACAGTCTTGGGTATAAAGATATCATGGCAAAGATCTCTGTATTGACCCCTGATGTATCTATACACAATATAAATAGAAGAATCCTGCAGCACCGCTTTCAATACCCAAACATGGGGAAGAATTCTCTGCACAGCCGATCAGTAAAGGTGAACCAACCTTTATATATTGCAAACTTGAAAAGTACCTGTACCATTTGCTTTTATGGATTTGGAATAAAAGAACATCTTTTTACATCATCTCCTTGTCTGCTGCGGATCTCCTTCACTTTTCAAGATATATCTATACACAGTTATTAGAGCGGCCTTTGTTACAGTCTTAGGTACAAATAGATGTTGGGAGAGATCTCCGTGTTGACCCCTGATATATCTATACATAGTTATTATAGAGCTCCTTGTCACGGTCCTGGATATAAAAAGACTAGTAATTATTAGGACATTATAGTCCTAGTGTTTCTGGTGGCCCATCACACTCACAGCAGCTTGATTACCACACAAGATAAACACAGCTTGGCTCCTAGCACAGCAGTGACATCCAACAGGTCCTTCAGCCCACTGGATCTCTGTGGTGATGGTAGGTCAGTGTGTTCTGTCAGGACTGCTGAGTTGTGTAGGAAATTATAGTACCGGTGTTTCTGGTGACGCAATGCACTACACAGCTCTGCTACATGGTATATGAACTATGATCCCCAGAAATCACACACAGCTCTACTACACCCCACACATCACACACACAGCTTGGCTCCTCCCACAACAGTGACATTACCACAGGTCCTTTAGCCCACTGGCTCTCTGTGGTGGAGGTAGGTTGTTGTCTTCTGTCAGGACTTCTGAGTTGTGTATTCTGAGATAATAACAGCTTAGTTATATTCTCAGTGTATTATTTTTGCCCTCCCCTTCCAAGAGCCCTAACTGTGTTGTTCTTCTGTCGGTCAGACTCTGTGTTTTATATATGTTCTAGGACCTTCGATGGCGTCACCAGGGGGCGGAGCGATGATGTTACCAGGGGTGGAGCATAAGAAGCACTCACACACAAACATACAGACAAGTGGTCGCTAGTAGTTTGATGATGGGGAGAGATCTCTGTGTTGACCCCTGATATATCTATATATAGTTATTAGAGCACCTATTGTTAGAGTCCTGGGTATAGTAGATGATGGGAGAGATATTTGTGTTGACCCGTGATGTATCTATACATAGTTATTAGAGCACCCCTTGTTACAGAGTCCTGGGTATAGTAGATGATGGGAGAGATATTTGTGTTGACCCGTGATGTATCTATACATAGTTATTAGAGCACCCCTTGTTACAGAGTCCTGGGTATAGTAGATGATGTGAGAGATATTTGTGTTGACCCCTGATATATTTATACATAGTTATTAGAGTGCCCCCTTGTCACAGTCCTGGGTATAATAGATGATGGAAGAGATCTCTGCATTGTCCCCTGCTATATCTATACATAGTTATTAGAGCACCCCTTGTTACAGAGTCCTGGGTATAGTAGATGATGGGAGAGATATTTGTGTTGACCCCTGATATATCTATACATAGTTATTAGGTCCTCCTCAGACATCTTTTTTATAAGCTAAAGAAAATAACATTTTTTTGCAGAAATAAAAAGTAACAATAAATGTAGCAAGGAGAAGTATCCACGACACCTGGTTTGCTTGTCCAGGTCCATGCGCAGCATCCAAAGCTTTGTACAGCCCTTCTGACATCAGTACGAGGAAGCCTGTTACACCGTCCAGCAGCTGGCACCCATGAATTTCTGGCTCTGCTGTGATTGGCTTAGATTTTGCTGCACTGAGAACAAGAAGAAATGAAGTGAATGAAAAGTAAATAAAGCAACACAGGACTGTATAGTAGGAGCAACAGTCCCTGTGCGCAGCACTTCAGTCCCACCTACTAAGCTGCCCAGTGACAATGCAGCAGTGTCCAATAGAAAAGTAATTTTAATGCACAGTTGTGCCATCATAATGGATATAGATTCCATGAGTGCAGTGAAAAACTATGTATGTATCCCCCTCCAGGGTTAGCCTGGCACTCCTGGACCCACTGTGTGCCGGAAAGACACAGCTCTGTACACTCTGCAGCAGCACTGAATGGTACTGGAAGGGGAGTCCCATTGTTTTGCCTCCTTTGTGGGTTCAGCCATTAAAAAAAACAAGGAATTGTTCATGTTCATTCGTCACATGGCCTGAAAGCAACTCAGTCCTATCAAGTGAATGGGATTAAGCTGCTATACCACGCACCATCACTATGAAATGTATGGAGCTGTGCCCGATATGCATTGAACAAGCCATGGCACTCACCTGAGCACCGTGGCCTCTTTAAATAGTAGATTGGTCCTAAGCTGTGGACATCTACCGATGAGATACTGATGGTCTATCCAAAGGATAGGTTAGCAAAATCAAAGTCCAAACCCCTTCACCCTTAAATAATACATTTGAAATTATAATCTAATTGGATCCACTATTGTGGGTGCTGGTTATTAAATTGATATTTGCTGGCTCAAAGATTAAGATTTGGATATATTTATTATGCTCCATTAATAGCAAGTAGACATATTACACCTTAATTGATTGACCATAGAGCACCCTCAGCTCCAGGATGGATTAACCCCTAATCTACATTAGGGCAGAATAAAGGTATAGAGATTTTCTTTTAACTCCTTAACGCTCTATCACATACAGTTACGTCATGAGGGTTCGGGGTTTGCATGGAGAGGGGTCAATACGATGCAGGTGTTGGCTGTTTCTTGCAGTTGACACCCGCCCACAACAGCTGTACATCAGCACTCATTCTGATCATTGCTGTTAACCATTTAAATGCCGCCAATTTTGACAGCAGCATTTAAATGCCTTGATCGAAGTTCAGAATCCTGAACTATCCGAGATCACCGGGTGTCGCTCAATTGACATGGTAGACGAAAATTTTCTGTGCGACAGGCTTAGAGGTGTTCGATATGTTGACACATGGCAGATTTACTGCAACTGAATTCAAACTGAAGGGGAGAAATCTGCTACATATCTGCACCAGAATCCGTGACAAAATCTGTGGCAAATCAGCTTTCCTCTGTACAAATGGGAGAAAATAATTTTTATATTTTAAACCTTCCATTCATCCACATTCTTTACCTTTCACAGGTTGAACTTGATGGTACTGCCTACAAAATATGTATTTTTCTTTTATGATTTAGATTTTTTTAATTATAAATATGGCAAAAGGAGGGGTGGTTTAAATGTTTATTATTTTTTTTTCAAACTGTGAAAAAGTAGCGAAAAAGAAAAAACGATTACAATTTGGTATTGGCATAATCGTACCGGCCTGTAGAATGACTTTAATACATTATTTATACTGCTCAGAGAATGCTGGGAAAAATAAAAATAAACATGCCAGAATTACAGATTTAGTTAATCTTGCCACTAGAAAAAATGGAATAAGAAGCGATCAAAATTTTACATGTTTCTAAAAATTAGATAAATGAAGACTGGAGTTCATCCTGCAAAAAACAGGCCCTTCTAGAGCTCTGGCAATGGAAAAATAAAATTAATACGGCTCTTGCAATGTGGCAACACAAAAGCAAAACTTTAAGAAAAAAAATGTTTTAAATGTACAAAAATAGCAAAACATAAAAAAAACTGTATAAACTCGGTATCGCCGGAATCGTGCCGACTCAGAGAATAACGTTATTTATTCTGCACGCTGAACTCTGTAAAAATGAAATACAAGAATCCTGCAAAAAACAAGCCCTCATATGGCTGTGTCAATGGAAAAATGAAAAAGTTATGGCTCTTGGAACGCGAATGCAAAATTAGTTGAAATTACATGATTGGCCTATTTTAAAAACCTGCCCTGGTGGGTCCTACCGGGTGGTAAGAAAACCGCCACTCAAGGGGTTAATCCATCAGCTGGTATTTAAGGAGGTTGTCTACTTGTTAATAGGGAATCCCTCATGTATGTCTTGCTCGTGCGCAGGAACCTACAATACATATCCTGCGTGTATGGATGACATATTTGCAAACAAGCCCTTATGTCCTAGTGGCTCCGGTCCATAAAATGACCACTTGGGGACCAAATTTCAGCAACTACTATGCAATAAAGAATAGATACAAATGTATGAATCACTGAGTAGTATCATAAACACAGCAATTACTGCGGCTTCTCTGACCTCAGCAGCTCCATGTCGCTGTAGTTATACTTCACTTTGTAATCCCCAACTCTGCGGATACTTGTTTGGCCTCCAATAACACCGGCTTGCTTTATCTTGGCTGAATCCAACCCTAAAAAGAGGAATACCATGCAAATTAACCTGTAACTTACCCAAATCAATTCATCTTTCATTCACACACTCTTGTATTCAATATTTAAAACCCCCTTTTCATACAGTAACATCCACAGTAAGGTAGCGATCGACAACAAAGGTATAAATGTAAGTAATGGTCTCCAGCATAGGGAAAGGTGGGATTGCATCAGATCATCCAGATGGGCTAGTCATTACTCATCTCCTTATAATTGTAGAACAAACAATGAAGGGACATTCGCTTATCCTGAACCCATATGTCTTATTAAGGCCCCATATGTAACCGGATACACTACAGTAAATATGCCAGTATCCATTTTTTCCCCTGGGTGCAGTGAGTTCCACTGCTATGACTGCGTGTGCCGAATGCATCTGGTGTATGGGTGGCGTGTGCAGAATGAGTCTGGTGTGTGAATAGCACGTGCAATATTGCATAAGGGAGAGTGCCACGTGTGCACTATGTCTCCAGTGTGTGGTTTTGCATCTAATATGCGAGCAGCATGTGCGGTATCATGGCCATTTCCATCCCCGAGTAAGGCTGCCCAGCAGCAAAGCAAATGACTAGAACAGTCCATCGCTTACAGTAACAGTGTGCTGTAGATCTGCACCAAAATCCACAGCAAATCAGCGACCCCTTCAAGTTTACTGCTGCATAAAAGTAAAGCGAGCTATGGAAGGATTAAAGGGGTTTTCCCACCAAAACCATTTATTACCGATCCATAGAGTTCAACTCTCGGAGCCCTAGGGATCCTGAGAACAGTACACCCTGAGTCCCATGTGAATGAAGTGGCGGTGCACATGCATGGCCATTGCTTCATTCACTGTCTATGGAGACAGCCATCTCCCTTAGTCCCAATACCACAGGCAGGGAATCATGGAGTGGTAGTCACACATGTGCATCACGGTTGCATTCATATGGTGGCCCCCGAGCGCTATTCTTGTGATTGCTGGGGATCCCAGCATCTATCATAAATGTATCACCAATCCTGCAGATAGCTGATTAATCTTTTTGGTTGGATAACCCTGCTCACATTTCTTTCATTTCCACACCAAAGCACCATGTAATGTATTAACTGACAACCGAGGTGCGCATTATGAGGTTCTGCGACAACTGAGGTGTGCATTGAGGTTGTGCAGCAGCTGAGGTATGTATAATGAGGTTGCGCAATAGCTGCGGTGTGCATTATGAGCTACTATACCAGCTGGGTATTAGAAGGTTCTGATCACCAAAGAAATGGGCATATTTTTGAAGACAGCAGGTTGACGTGTAAAGATACTTAAAGCCACACTAATTACTACTTATGCAGCAGCATTATCCCTGTTGTCAGCATTATTTGATGTTAGGGTGGACATCATAAAAGCCCCCCACGTTTGCCAAATTACCTATAAAATGCCTTTTTTAAAATAAATGTCTGGCTGTTTCACATATACGGAAGGCTGGGAATTTGAAGGCAGAGTTTGTGACTGGACTAGAAATGTGTGGCCACAGGGGAAGAGAACGGGCACAAAAAACTCCCCATGTGGAAGGCAAATTGCAGGTTATTACAGTCTCTGTCTTACAGATAATTACTTGGAAAACTGGTTACTGCTCTTAGTAGGAAAGCAATAACATTTTTTAATAATCTGTAAGGAGAGGAGGTGATGGGGAAAAAAAATCTTATACAAGTATGTTGCCAACTTGCATTATTACATGGGTGAGCAGTCCAAAATATTTTCCAATTCTGTTTTGAAAAAATGAAGTGTAATTCATTCTTTATGTGCTTTCATGTTGTGGGTGAGATAGTTTGTTTTGTAGCAGTCACCAAAATGATCATTGACAGACAATGTGACATGTCTTACTTGATACTGTTCCACTGTTAAGTCACTGTTGACCATGAACGCCGACATATCCCATGACCTAACAATGTTATTCAGAGCTAAGAGATCACGTGTCTATAATAACCTGCCCTCTCCATGAGCATCTCAACAGTGTTACACAATCAGATACTGCAAAACAAGTGGGTCAACAGTGGCACCACTTACCACACTGGCTCCAGGACTGTAGGTCGGAGTCAATGCTATAGATTTATAGGATAGAAATAGCCATGAACATAAGATATAGAAACAAGGTTACAGAAGCAGCCTGTAGTGATCACACATTCTGTAGCTGGGCCTTACTTTTTGTGCTGCGATTCTTTACCTTTCACTCAGGGCGGTTTCACATCTGTATCGGAGGCTCCATCACAGATCCGCTGCATGCAGAGCTTTTACTTCTGTCCAAAAGCGGACCAGCTGGGCAGACCCCATTATAGTCAATGGGGACTGCCTCATGCTGTTGAGTTCCGTCCAGAGACGAAGCCGTTCGGTGCGGGGATTCCCCATTCCTGTTCCGCAAAATGGAACAGGAAAGTGAAATCCCCAGCACAGATGTGAACGCACCCTTACTGCAAAAAAAGCTATAGAGTGATGCATAATAAAATATTGCAGAAACTTTATAGCAGGTACAATACACACACTAAAAGCTGTTAAGGCCAGTGGAAAGCACCCACATCTGGGGTAACCTGTGTGTTAATTTGAACAGTGAACATTAAATGCACTCAACCTCCACTGTATATACATTAAAACGTACCTAAACGTACCAGGTAACTTTTCAAAATAAGCTATCATTTCCTGTACACGAGGAATAGCACTATATGACTTGTATATGATATTTTACTCTCTGGCGGCTCCATCTCTAATTCTAAGTTTTCCCTAAACAGTGTAGATGTGAATTAAGTAGCTGACAGTAAAACACAGTTAGTTGCCGCTGTATATTTGGGTGTGCCTCTCTGCTTCTCTAACTCAGCTCCTCCTCCCCATAGACTTTTACAGGCAGCATGTAATCAGATTAGTATTTCACGGACAGGTCAGTTTTTGTTTTTTTTTAAAGTAAACAATTTTAGGAAAGGGGAAGTGGAGAAAGCAGCATTTTTCTCCGATAGGATATATTACACTGTTTCTTAGATTTGCTTGTGCTGCTGATTTATGCAAAGTTTGACTATTTAAAGGGAATCTGCTGCCATGTGTTTGCAGTCCTCACTGAGAGCACCATTAGGTAGTGCCAGGCACACTGACTCCAGTGATATGTCTGCTGTATGGATCTGCACAGTAGTTTGGGAGAAATTTGTATTTTATTAGTAGCAGCCATACACAGAACAAGTCCTTCCTATTCATGAGCTGCAGCTTAGCCACACCCCCCACACCCTCCAGCCACTGACTGACAGCTGCTCTCTATGCAGAGCAATACACTGACAGCTGTCAATCAGTGGCTGGAGGGCAGGGTGGGTGTAAATAGCCTGCAGCTCATGAATATCCAGGACTACTCTAAGTAGTTCTCCATATATGTGTTGCTACTGATAAAATTTACCTTGTCCAAAACTACTTCACAGATCCAGCCAGCAGACACATCACTGTAATCAGTCTATTTTGATTGACATTGGGACATGGCTGGGATTCCCGTGGCTACTGCATCCTGACAAGTCCCACCCTGTTTGGGGTTCTATTTGTGCTGCTGGTAATATCCAGTTTCTGTAATCTGTCTGATTGTCACTACCTTGGGCCGCTCTCATAGAGGTGTGCAAAAAGATGGTGACAGTTTCTTTAAGCTGTTCAGTAACAGTAAAATGGCAGCAATGAGCCAAGCTCGGTTATTAAAATGAGCCTCAGAAAATGATTATAATTACTGTATAGGAGTTAAGAAATTCACATTGGATATAATAAACTGTGTCTATTCTACTGGTATGGAACCTCTCAAACATTATGGTGGAAATTCCCCAATGTTGAGTGGTCACATTCTGTATTTAGGGGTACTAAGGTTATCGAACATTATGTACACTCAGAGAGTGATCCAATTTAACGCCCTAAAAGTTTAAACCGAGCACAGCAAACAGTATGACTGCAGCTTGAGTGGCTTCGGTTAGAAGACAGCTACAGTCTCAATTTTGGTCTTCTTTTAAAGCCGTGAATTTGAGAGGAGAATTTATCAATGCACTGCCACCAGTTTTCTGGCATAAAAAGTTTCTAATTTCAGTGCATACTCCCACAGATTAACATATTTACACCAGAAACTAGAATCAAATTATGAAGCATAGAGATGATTTTTGTTTCATGGACTGCTGTAAAGTACACCAAATTTATGTAGAAGCATGCGTCACTTAATAAATATGTTGCATATTAAGGCCCTTTTACACGCAATGATTATTACTCAAAATTTGTTCAAACAATCGCATATTTGCTATAATCATTGCATGTAAACGCTGCCATCATTCACTCTTCGGCTGAAAGATTTTAGAGTGAGCATAGTTCAGCTGGAGAGAAGATAACAGGGACTGCACACTGTGTTCTGCATGGGAGTCGGAGATTACATTGTATTCAGCCGACAGCTTATGCCAGAACAATGGAGCTGCCTGCAAGGCTCAGACCACATGCTGTCTTCTACAAACAGCTCCCAGAGGCCTTTTTACATGCAAAGCAAGCAAATAAAGTGTTAATGGACATTAGTGTCCATTAACACTTTATGCAAAATGATTGCTAAAACTGACAATCTTTTAATCGTTTGAATGATTGTCTTTGCGTGTAAATGATCCTTTACTCTAGTGCAGGTGACACTAAGCAAGGAGTAGGAAAATAAATCAGCGACTAGAAATCCAAGACATCAGGAATTTAAAACAAGAACACAATTGCGGTTCTTGTCCCATTCTAACCTGAGCTAGAGAAGACTGAAGAAGCACCTGGAAAAAACTCCCATTGTCTATGTTGAATGAGTCCATTTAGGCGGGTTGAATTTCGGCAAACAATGCCTTGACACTTGTCTCTGTATGTCCTCACTCCAGTGCTGTTGTACGGGAGCTAGAAGCGCTAGCTCACTCACAGAGCGGGCAGCAGGGGGAGGAGAGGCTGGAGGAGATTTCTGGCCTCGCGTTCCCCCGCCCTTCTCCATTGACTTACCATTGTGGCCGTTAAGTACAGCAGCACGGGAGCTAGTATGTGCGGGGACGAGTGTCGGGCATCGTTTGCGCAACATTCGTCCTGTCTAAATGGGCCTTAAGGGTTAAATGTGTAGGGGGAAAAAAGGGAATTGACACAAGAGCAGCATCCACCAGGATTATTGTGCTTGAAAATGGAGCCCTGTGAGCTCCGAAACGCTAAACAGTCTTGTTTTATATATTAAACACCTCTTTATGTTACCATTGATGATTGGTTCACCTCATTCTAGGAGACATCAAACCACATTAGATAATTTGCATGGTCCCAGCATAAGTGTTTCCATTAGAGATCACCCTGAGTGCAGGATCTTTTTTGTTTTTTCCATTTCTTTTTCTTCTGGGGGGCCCCAGCCACCCAGTTCTTTATTCCATGCATGCTCTCACTTGATGTCCCCTTGGCGGGACAGGGTCTCCTCCATTTACACCAACTCCACTGCTTTACATAGCTTTACCATCACTCACCATAAAGCACTATAGGCCCTTTTGGCCTTCCAGAGGTGCTGTCCAAATCACTACATGTTTGTTCTGCCTTACTCAATTTTGACTATACAATTCTGTCCAAAATCTTAGCAGACAGGCTTCAGTCTATTCTCCCCTCTATACTCGACTCGTTGCAGAAGGGCTTCACACATGGGCCAAGTGCTTTAAAAAATATTAGAGCTGCAATAGCGGCGACAGTAGCTGCACAAAACTCTGCAGGCCCGGTTGCAATGCTTTTGAGTCTAGACGTTGAGAAAGCTTTTGATAAAATGGCTTGGTCATTCTTAAACGCAGTACTTAGGCAACTTAGCTTTGGACAGACCGTTACTATGTAAACACGATGCACATGAATGCTACTACCACACTCACCGACAATGGACTCAATACCCCAATAACAGATTTGTTTAGAGGGGCCCGTCAGGGCTGTCCTCTCTCACCACTACTCTTTAATCTATCAATAGACCCCCTGCTTCGGTACTTAACATCCACAACACTTTTTACGGGTATCCGTTATGCTGACTTAGAAATGAGGGTGGAGGCCTTTGCGGATGACATACTACTAATGGTTTATAATTCCAAAGAGACATTGCTATCCCTAATACAAGAGATTGGGAGAATAGGTGGGCTCTCTGGCTACACTTTAAACTTCGATAAAACCGAAGCCTTATTACTTCAGAGGCCCAGCTAGACCCTCGTGGACAACCCAATACCCCTTTCATTGCGAAAAACAATCCATCCACTATTTTGGCATACAGGTCACAACATACCCTTCCAAACTATACAAAACAAATATTGAACCATACATTAAAAAACTAGAACTCACTCAATGTATGGAACAATTTTTCGCAGTTCTTTTTGGGGAGGGCTAGTCTTATATTATTTCCTTGGCTGGGATACATTGCCCATTTTTCTGAGACTAAAGGACATAAAAAACATTGAGTATCTATATAGAAAGTTTATTTGGCGTGGAAAGAGGCCACAAATAGCTTTTAATACACTACAAAAACATAAAACCAATGGTGGAATTAATTTCCCCTACATAGGAGATTACAATTTAGTAGCACAGGCCCATGTTATTCATGACTGGATACACTCCCAATCCAGTTTCACAAATTTGATGCTGGAGCAGAACATGTCTGCCCCAATACAGTTGCAGAGTGTTCTTCACCTTCCATGCGCAGGATTACCGGAGATGGTTAAAGTAACCCCCTACTAGCTACTGCGTGGAGGGTATGGGGTAGTTTGCGTCTCCCCAGATATCTCCATACCTGCCCTTTATATGAAACCTCAATTTCCAGGATGGTAACCCCCACAGGATTTTCTTTGAGTGGCATGCTAGAGTGATTGACTCCATAGATAAATTGCTGCATAATAAAGAAAAACGCATCCTGTCCCTCGAAGAACTAAAACAGAAATTCCCTGAGGTGTCAATGCCGATATTCTCTTATCTATAGGCTAGGCATTATGTCCAACAGCTTCTGCTGCAGTTTTGGGAGTTTGACTGGATGACTACGGGCAGTACTTGGATTTCTAGACAAGCAAATACGCGTAGACTAATATCCAGGTTATAGAGACTAATTCGTAACATGCGAGAGATGGGCGATGTCAACCCCGTGATCAGAAAATGGTCTCTTGACGACCCAGATCTATCCCCCACACTGGTTACAAGTACTTGCCTTCAGCTAGATTTCTGGAAATTAGGCTACAAATTGCCCACAGGTCATACCTAACTCCTGGGAGAGGTTACCATATGGGAATATACCCAATCTCAAACTGCTTCAAATGTAAGGAAGCCTAATGCCAATCTGTTCCACAGTCTATGGCCCTGCCCTCTGATACAGGCCTTCTGGTCCCATGTCCATAATTACACAATCACACATCTGACGACTTTCTGCCCGCTAAAGCCCCTATGGGCAATATTTGGCTATCTAGACCCTGATGGGTACTGTTGTTCAAGAGGGGGCTTGGAAGCTCTTGCACTTTGTGATGGCAGCGGGGCTAAATGCTATTCTACAGGTGTGGATACAGCTGACAGCTCCTCCCCTCAAATTGTTTTTTGGACAAATTAGCCTTCTTATTCCAAATGGGTTGGGCGGAAACATCGCTTTTTAAGCAGAAAATGGTGCAGTCATTCTTTATGACCTGGGAGAGCTTCATCTAGCTGCTGCCACAAAGAATTAGGGAAAAACTTAAAAATTGTTTCTTCCACACGTGCTGGATCCAGGAGCAACTAGTGCTTGGGGATCGATCCACCCCTCTGAGGTGTTTCTTGTGCTATGCCAGCACTGTGGGTGGCCCATACGTCCTCTATTTTGCCTCCAGAAGACATATCAGAGGTCTGCTACATGCACACAGATTTGCAGGCGCCACTGGCTGTAGAGCAGACGCTAGATGTCCTATGCTCATTGAGCAAGAGAGGACGCAATCCATAACTATGTGGTTATAGTTTGTTTTTCATTTTACAGCTTTTTTTCCTTTTCTCTTTCTATATTCTATTTTTTTTCTGGTGGGTTAAAAATTAAGAAAATGGTTAATCGAGACTGCATCTATCAGTTTACCTGCTGTTAGACAACCAAAGACTGCTAGTGGGTGTCTCTTTAGAGGCTGACCTTATAGAAGCTATAACTGTCTAACTTATTGCTTGGATTTTGGATGTATGCCTTGATTGTTTAATAAAAACAAATAAAATAAAAAAAATCTCATGACATATAAAAAAGGTATACTGCACAGTATATATATTTTTTATCTTTGGGGGATTTCAGTGGATGAAACAGAATAGGCTACTATGCTATTCCATCATCTTTTCTTACAGTATACTAATGAACACTAGCCAGGCAGAGAGTCAAATGTACATACAAGCCATTTCTTATATTGCCATGGAGTTTGAATGGGCCAGTACAAATGTTCAATTGCCACTCCATTTAAACTCTCTCCTTTGGTGTGGCTGGGAAGAGGGAGGGGGGTGGAGGGAGCAGCACACCCAGTACTAGTGCATTTTTTTCTCCTCTGAAAGTATAGGTGGAGACTTACTCATGGACATATGGAAGTATCTGTCCTGTTAACACCCCTGATTGGCAGCGTAGATCGTAGCATAGCGGGTTAGGGTGAGAGTGGGTGTGTGTGGCTCAGCCAGTCCACTGCTAGCTCGTCACCGGACCCACCCTGATACATTAACCCGACCAACCCATGTCTCTACCCATATTTCTGGTGGAGACAAGATGCACCAGTACTGGCATACCCTATTCTAGGGATCGTATGGATCCCAGCAATAATCCACACAATGATCTAATATTTAGCAACCATACAGTGGAGCTGCGCCTTGGACCCCCCGTTACTACAATAGCACTGAGCCTGAAAGAGTAGTTCCCTATTCTTAGTGTTGACGCATAACCATATAAAAAAAATAAGCAAAGAGTTTTAAGATCCTGGATATCAGCCTAACCAGTTTAATATTGGCGGGATCATGAGAGGCAGTATAAGATGGGACACTTAACAAAACATGCATAAAAACTTCACCTTTATTACACTGCACTGCTAGTATTTAGTTTGGTACCTACACGTTTTTTAGTAGTGCTTGCAGCAAGGTTCAATAAAATCTACAAGAGGCCCTGGCAATCTTTGCAACCTTACAGAATCATTCTTATTTTCTTTTATCAGCCAACACATCCACAGAGATCTCAAATAGGTGTGAGTGTGGATCACAATCTGAATTTAAAAAATACATTTTTTTGTACAGAATCTACAATGCCAATGGGACAATGCAGACACACTCTTAAAAGGATTGGTTCAAATAGGGTTGCCACCTTTGTCATGAAAAAATACCGGCCATGGTAAAAAAAAAAGTGGGCGTGACGGGGGCATGGCTTATCACAGAATTTTTTCCCTCCTTTATCTCCTGGATCCCGTCCAGCGTGTTTTCGCGATTAGATGACGTTTAGTGTGATTCACATGCCATCTACTCGCGAGTACATGCTGCAGACACTCGCATCACATCTACACATATATAATTATATACAGAAGATATACCTCCCCTGTATATAGTGATGCTGATGTAAGGTAGATATGTCCTGTATGTAATTATATGTAAAGCTGGTATAACATATACCCACTAAACATACAAGATTACATGCAGTACATGACATAATGCATACCTCGTATCGCATGTACTGCTCCTCCGCTCTCCTCCTCGGGTCCCGACACTGACACTGCAGCGCTGACCGGACATCCATTCAGACCCCCACACATCGCGCGTGCACACACACAACTCCACTACATCCATCCTGATCCATCCCCAGACATCATACACACAGCTCCCCTACATCCATTCTGACCCCCACACACATCGCACACACAGCTCCCCTATATCCATTCCGACCCCCACACACAGCTCTGCTACATCTATTCTGACCCCACACACATCACACACACACAGCTCCACTCACTCAATCCATCCATCCAAAACCCCACAGCTCCAACACACACACACACAGCTCCACTACATCCATCCCGACACACACCTGCAGAGTCCTACATTTACCTAGCCCCCATGGTCATGTGATCCGTGACTCCTTCCACACAGGGTATCACATGACATCATCGGAGGCCCTGGAAGCTGTCCGCTCTGCAGGTCTGGGTTTCCCCTTATGTCAGGAGGGTTTCCCCTGCCGGAGGAGAGTTAACCGGCGCTAGGGGGCAGTGCAGGCTATGAAAATACCGGCCTGTAATAAGGCGGGTAAAAAAAAAAAGAAAGACCGGCCTGACAGACTTTTATTTTTTATTTTAATGCATGGTGGACCGGGTGACAAGGCTTTTTCTTAACTCAGTCCACCCCTTTCACCTGAAATTGGAGAAAAGAAGCAGAGAAAGCACTCTGTGTTTGTGAAACAAAGCAATGGGTAATAAAAAAAAAGCCAGCAAAACAAAGTGAAGGTAATTCAGAAAGACACGGTGGAAAGTTTTATTCTGGTGCCCTGACTGTTAGAGAGTAAAATTACCTCTCCAAGTGCCCACCTATAAAAGACCTCAGATGGATTTTTGTCCACAATATAATCCCATTTTGTGAAGGTGGTCAAATACAAGTACACACGTAAAATTAAAGTATTTTGCTTGGCATTTCCTGGAAGTCTAAAATAGCTGTGGTGTATCTGAAAATAACGGTGAGATGAGGAACACTTTGAACTTTGTCTGAATTACAGCCTACTGCCATATGGTTCCTGACTGCAGCGTGTGCCAACGTTTACCACACAGATTTGCCAGTGCGGATCAAAAGGAAAGAAAAAAAAAATCACGTCTAGAGCTTATAGAGTTTATGCATTTCTTGATCTAAAACATACAAATTTTAAGGATATTTAAAGGGGTTTTCCAGGGAGACAACTACGGTATTGATCACCTATCCTCTGGATAGGACCTCAATAGTTAATTGGCTGGGGTCCGTTGCTTTTGGCGCTTTGAATAAATATACACAAATTCTACGGGTCTATTTTTACCACCTAAATGAAGAACAGTATGTGGCGAAAAACAATGTCAGAATCACTTGGATATGCAAAACCTTTACGCAGTTATTCTATGTTAAAGTGACACAGCAGATTTCAAAAATTTGGCTCCGTCACTAAAGGCCCATTTAGACAACGATTATCGCTCAAAATTCGCTCAAAAGCCATCTTTTGAGTTATAATCGTTGTGTGTAACTGCACACACATCGTGCAGTTTTCGTTATTCCATCGCTAATCGTTGTCTTTCAGCATGCTGAGAGACGACGATGAGCCTATTCAGGGATTCACAGCGGGATACAGCTGATACTATTGTTTCAGCTGTATCTCGCTCCCTGATAACGGGTTGAGTATGAAGAACAGAGCGGTCCAGCTCTGTTCTTCATACCTGGACACCCCGCTTGTCTTCTGCATCCTCCGCTCCGAGCGCCAGGCTGTATAACAGTCGGGCGCTCGGAGCAGGGGAACAGCTGGATGCAGAAGACAAGCGGGGACACCCCACTTGTCTTCTGCATCTTCCGCTGGCAGCGCAAGGTGATTGCTCATCTTGAGCGATCATCTTGCGCTGTAAATAACACAAAGATGATCGCTCAAAAGTCGCTTGAGCGACATCTTTTGAGTGATTATCGTTGCGTCTAAACCAGCCTAAAGGTGCAAACAGGCTTGGTCACTAAGAGGTTAACAAGTGTCGGATGAACGATCACTCATCTGAAAGACGTTTTTCCCAGCTCCCATTAACATTTGGCTCGGTCAAACACTCGTATGTTTAAGGAGTTAAAACACAGCAAGACAGCAGCTTATCTCCTGGGAAACAGAAGTATCGTTGAAATTGCACGTCCCCGACCTTTCTTTCCTTGACATCATCTGTTCAGTGAAGTTGAGCCACCCCTATACACATCAGAGAATCATCCAGCCCAGCTGTAATTGGTGGGTTCAGACCACCAACGTCTAATGTGCATTAGGACCTTTACAGTACTAGAGTTGCAATTTACATACAAAAATAAACAACTCTATAAAATCTTGCTTTATCCATGTTGTACTGGTTAATTATATGTGTTATTCTCTATTTCAGTAGAGCTCTGCTGATCTCCTTTTACCAGGGAGCAATGATTGGTGGCAGCTTAGACCATTACACAGTAAGGCCGGTCTCATACGACCAGATTTGAATTGCGGATTCCGCGATAGTGTGATCTGCGGTAATATGCTGTTCAATCATATACATGGTGTATACAATTCCGCTCCCATTAGCTAGTCAGAATTGCGCAATCTGCTCGTGGAAAATAGAATGCAGCATGTTCTATTTTACCGTAGATATCTGCGACAGAGCCCATTCATTGTACTAAGCGACGGTGTGGGAAATACAAACCTACAAAAAAACCCTAAAAGGCTGACCAGGTTCACAGGGCTTCTCGCACGTGGAATCCAACCCGCTCGTGTCAACCCGGCCTTATGACTAAGACCGCACTTACACTGACAGATAATCGCTCGAAAGTCGCTCAAACAACTGTTTGAGTGACAGTTTTGAGCGACCATCTTTGCATAGTCTATAGTAGCTGAGTAGCTACTTGAGAGCTATGCAGGCAGAGCGGGACACCGCTGCTATCGCTCGGCAACCAATACAGCTGTTTGCATAAGCAAACAGCTGTATTGTTCTCTGCGATTACAGCTAGCGGTCCGCTGTGAAATACCAGCGGGACGTGAGCTGAACGAATCTTATCAGTGCTGCAGACTATGATAACAGCCTGCACCGCTGATAAGAGTTCATCGCTCAATTCAAGAAAACTAGAATTGAGCGAGAAATGACTCGTGCGCGAAAACTGCACGTTGTCCATGCCTTTAGAAGCAACATTTATCGCTCAAAAGACGGCTTTGAGCAAATTTTGAGCGAGAATTGTCTGGTCTAAATGGGCCCTAAGTCATTAGGTCATATGAATGCTGTGCAGATACAACACAGAGGTTTAACCAGTTTCAAAGTGCGAGACTGCAATGGACAAGGAAGGGGTCAAATAGACACCATGGTACCACACAAGGTTTAAAGGAGGAAGCAGCAGCAATTGTACTTTGATTCTTGTACAAGAAAAACAAAACTATACATAAAGCTTCAAATTAACATAAGTAATGGAAAGTATTTGCACTGTTTTTCTGTTTAACCCCTTGAGTGGCACGCCCGTAAAATCTCCAGGGCTTGCTGCACTGACCATGCAGTTAAACCCCAGAAGGTTTCTGTGGACAGTTCTAGTGCTGAAATGTGCTGTCAGCGGAACTTTCTGGGGTTTTTACTGCATGGGGAGTAAAGAATCCCCTTCCACAGCTGTCAGTTTTTTAGCGAGTTTTTTTTACGCTTTTTGTGGGAAGTCCCCTTTTTTTGATCACTTTTATTGCGTTTTCTGGGAGGCAAAATGCTAAAAATTAGCATTAGTTATTTTGTGTTTTTTTTTACGCTTTTTGCTGTGCAGGATAAAAAGCGTGTTTAATTTATTGTACGTGTCCTTACGGACACGACGATACCAAATATGTGGAAATTTTTTTTTTATTTAATTTTTTTTATGCTAATATGAGAAAAAGCATAAAAAAGGGTTTTTTTACATTTTTATTTTTTGTGCATTATTTTGATCTTTTTTTTTTTACACCATCTGTGTCCCTCTGGGGGACTTACAGCATAGCACTGATGATCGCTGTGATAAGGCATTGCAGGACTTCTCTCCTGCAATGCCTTATCGCTTATTACAGCGATCACAAGCGCTGGCAATACATGATGCCGGTATCTGCGATAACATCACGAGAGTCGGCTGAAGCCACAGGGGGAGCGTGCAGGGAAGGGGTTAACAGCAGGGGGCGCATCTCCAATGCACACCTGCTGTTGCAGCAGGAGGCCGGCTATCAGTTGCAGCCGACTCCCGGTGCCGGATAGCGCGAGATCTGTCATGATCTTGCGCTATCCCTATGACATAAGGGTACGTAATTTTGCAGGAAGTACCCTACTCCCATGACGTACCCTTACGTCATATGGAGGGAAGGGGTTAACTGAATGGTCAGTGCAGCAAGCCCTGGAGATTTTCTGGGCGTGCCACTCAAGGGGTTAATAAATACTAAAATTGCATTGTTGACTCATTTACAAAACCTGCCCTCTGAGGCACGACATGGTAATAATAAACCTGCCACTCAAGGGGTTAATTCTTGTACAAGGATTTTCCTCTAAGTTTTCAAACCAGGGCAGAAGATTGTGTGATTAACAATCAGAAATGTTGCATCCTCACCAATAATTATTTCTATTAACTGAGGTATAAAAAAATTCTTAAACTACTTGCTCTTATACCAACGTACCAAGCTGGGATAATCGGAAGATCTCATCTTCATTTTCAGTTGTGTGATCAGCATTAAGCTGTGTGACCTGCAGTCCGTCCACCGTGGATTTGCATAGCAGAGCTCTGTTGGTACCTGCGGGATACATGAATGCAGATTGGCTCACTTTCAATAAACCTATTTAGTTTATAACCACTCTATAAAATAAAAGTAGCAGTGAAGCTTGCCATGAAATACAAAATGAACATATAAAAAGCATGGAACGGTGATATCATAAAAGATCAAAGAGTAAATACTCTTAATTCTACTTCAAAAGTTAAAGGCTGACATATTATACTGGGTGTAATTAGAGGCCCATACTGGTGGCTCCACTGACCACAAGCTATTCTGAAGCATTGTCTAGTGTAGATTTGATTTCCAGCTTAAAATATCCAATGATCTCCTTTTGCTTAAAGGGTTTGTCCATGCTTTTGATGGCATCAAGAATAGATCAGAAGGGGTGTGTCACCTTGTACCCCCCACCCCCCCTGCCAATCAGATGTTCTGTACTTCCTGCAGAAATCAGCTCAATGCATGAGTGCAGCAGCCCAAGAAACAGATGACTAGTAGGGGTTCTCAGGCGGCAGACGCCCAGTATTCTATTATTGATGGCCTGTGCTAAGGTTAGGTCATCAGTAGTTTATAATCGGACAATCATAACAGAGCTAAAAGTGGTTTTCTGTAATTAAAAAAAAAATTTCTGGTCAGGGAGTCCACAAAAATAAGAGAAGGCATACTCACCGGGCAGATGTCCCTCCCAACCCAGTGTAGGAGCCTCAATCCCTATTTACCAATCCTGGATAAACCTGTAGCTGTCACACTTGGTTCACTATAGACGTAACAGCTCAGCCAATCATTGGCTTCAGCAGCGATACTGCATAAAAGCCATGTGACCACTGAATCCAGCGATTGGCTGAATGATCATGTGTACAATAAAGAGCACATGACCGCTGAAGCTTCTTGTTGGACCTGAGCAGTGTAGAGGTGATTTCGGTAGTTGTGATATAGTAGATACTTGCTATAAGTTGCAGCACAGCTATGCAAGTTTCTCTATTTCCCTTCCTCTGTAGCCCGCACACCCCTTATACCACTCTCACCTCTCTATAGACTTCTACAGGCAGCATGAGGCAACTGAAATAGGATAGTACACCTATAAAATACAAGTATTCAAGCATACACACTCCCACAGAGCTGTGGAGGAGGAAATAGGAGTGCAGTTAATTTCAAGATAAGTCTACATACAATATACTTCACCACTCCACTTAGGAATTAAATGGATGTGTGACCTTCTGGCTCGCCTCCTGTTCTCCAAACAGAAGCATTTTCTACGTGTGGAGAAGAGGAGCTGATTTTGGAAGGACACATCTAAGTGATTCCTACATGGAGGTGTGAAGTATATTGTATGTAGCATGGTGCACCTGACCAAACTCTAACAGACTCGCAATCCCAGCTTCTTCCCTGGGCAAACAACATCCGAATCAAGTTTGTAAATGAGGCACGTAGCGGGTCATACCTTCAAGTCAACTCATCATTCACAGTAGTTTTCAAACTGGAAGGGATCCTTCTTTACTGACCATCCACATGGACCTATTCAAGTATCTGAGAGGTTATACAGAGATCGCCAGACAGCCGGAGCTTTCCATTCTTACAGAGACCAGCGTCCACGCATCATTACGGGGAATACATCCTTTCTCAAGAGTGAAAAAGCACGAGAGTACACACATGCACGCACGCACACACGCACACACCTCAAAGTAATCCATCTCAAGGTCTCCGTTACTAGAAATGGACTTCACATAACAGGCAGTGGAGTCCAAGTTAAAAGGATGGGCGACCTAATTGGAAAATGCAACGCCGTACCATGGGACAACTCATTAAAGAGATAACAAAAAGCAAAATTAATAAATATACTAAGATATTCAAAATACGTTTAAAATTAAATGACAGATGAATGTACTGTTTTCCATCCAGGAAATACTATTCACAACTCCGTATGCTCTAAAAATACGTACTTAATACTAGACTACAAAATGTAATATTCCCAGGAACAACAGAGGCACTCATCTTAAACAGCAGCCCGGCAGCATTATTTTCTATGGAGCTTTACACACAAGACTGTGCGGTAACGTAGCAGAATGCAGGTTTGATACGATATTTAGGGGTTTATATTGCAATTTTATTTTGCTCTTAAAGGGGTTGTCTTGCGAAACCAAGTGGGGTATACACTTCCGTATGGCCATATTAATGCACTTTGTAATATACATCGTGCATTAAATATGAGCCATACAGAAGTTATTCACTTACCTGCTCCGTTGCTGGCGTCCCCGTCGCCATGGCTCCGTCGCTGGCGTCCCCGTCTAATTTCGGTGTCTTCTTGCTTTTTAAGACGCGCTAGCAACGGAGCAGGTAAGTGAATAACTTCTGTATGGCTCATATTTAATGCACGATGTATATTACAAAGTGCATTAATATGGCCATACAGAAGTACTTAACCCCACTTGCTTTCGCGAGACAACCCCTTTAAGTTAGCTCAATGTATGGTCAAACCAGAAAATGGTTGTTCGAGTATGAAGCATATGACATTTAGTGAAGATCTGAGGACGGTGAGGGTCACTTGTCATCCTTTTTCTGAACGCCGCCATAACACAGCCTGACATAGCGCATCGTCATGATAAAAGGCATATTCTAGAACCCGGGTAGACAGAAGACTTCGTACAAAGTTGTCTTGGAAACTATGCACGATCCTCAAAGGAAACTGAAGATCTTTTATATGAAATGATTAACATTCACAACTGAATGAAGGTCATAAAGGTGCAAATGAAAATAAAAGACAATGAACCATAAACACAATTACTATTAACAGCTTAAAGGGGTGTTCCAGGCAAAAACTATTGACGCCCTATCCTCAGTATAGCTCATTAATAGTTAATCGCTGGGGACCCGACACACAGGATGCGTGGCAATCACCTGATTGCCCGGCTGTCAGCAGAGAGCAGGATGTGCTAACGGAGAGTGTAAACACTGCGTGTAGGTACGTGCAAGATGGCAGCATGCTCTATTTCTCCACGTACCACTCAGCGTTAGCACTGTACTTCCATATGGGCAGCGTATCAACGCAGTCCATATGCAATACATTGCGTAGGGGTGGCGATTCATATGCAACCCTGCTATGAAATAGAGAGGGAAATTGAAAAAAAAAAAGAGACAGTCACATTGCGCATCGTCTTAGCGATAATCGGTGCGAGTAAATGTGCGCCCATCGTGCGCTTTTCGGGCACTGCTAGATGATCGTTAAATTCAGTCCAAACTAAAATTCGTCCTTCAGCCTTATTAGCAGTTCTCCACGGTGAGTGCTGATAGCATTGTTTCCCCCTGGAAAGGATCTGAGCACAGATAATAGACTTCATTTGCACACCTAATTGGTACTTAAGTAGCTGAGCAGCTACTTAACTGTTTATGCAAAATGATCACTCAAAGCTGTCAATTAGACTGTCCTTTGAGCGATCATTTGCTGGTGTAAATGGGCCTTTATACTTACTTCCTGATTGTTCCCTTGGCGTCAATGCTCAAACTCTGGACTATGGACTACATAGGCGCGCACTAAATAGTCCTACCACTCTATGCATGTGACAACCAACCCACTCAGTGCATTCAGCGGTTGGTTTTTAGCATTGACACAGAGGAAACGGCGGGGAAGGCAAGTATAAAACGTGCAACCTCCGGATTTAGCGCGTCAGCTACTTAGAGCCTATAAACTTAAGCCCCATTTACACTGGACAACTGTCGGGCAAACGATGCCAGATACTTGTCCCCGCACATACTAGCTCTCATGCTGTTGCACAGAAGCGAGTATCGTTGGCGCTCAGCAGGGCGGCTGGAGAAGATTTCTCTCTTCGCTCTCCCCCACCCCTCTCCATTCACTTAACATAGCGGCAGTTCAGTACTGAACGGCTGCTACTTACCCTGAACGATCAGCATTCAGGATTTTAAGCTGCATAGAATTTATGTTCACATATTGATTTACATGTTAACCAGAGGCTGTAATGGACGCGCAACAATGGCATCTGTCACACAGACTATAATGGCATGAGTTTAACGTATAGGATACGAAAAGCTCACGACTTATACGTCTAACAGACGCCTGTAACCTGTGTCATATAATGGAATCTGTTAAAATATATATGATTTTCATTGAATGGCCTGACAGAGGCCAAAGGGGCACTCTTTTGGCTTCTGATTGGCTATGGACACGGTTACTCTGCACGCTGAATGGGGAGGGAAGGGGGGGGGGGTTTAAAAAAAATGCATGTGAGCCCAGCTAGTATTCAAATATCTTAAAAAGTGGAATTAGGTAGGTAAAGTTGTTTTCAGATTGTATTAGTAAGTCTGGCTTCTTCTTCTGGTCATGGCTCCCATGGAAATACGGGTAGATTGAAGGGGTTGCCGGGAGCTGGACAAGTGGCGACCACCCTACGTTGCATTGCCTGTGATGAGACATCTAGCAGGCAGATTTGCAGCAACATCTGCAACGATTTTTTTTACCACTTCTGCATTCTTCTTAACAGTCCTTGTGTATCTTAAAAGTTCTTTCAAAGGGTATTCTGGGACTTTTTACATTGCTGATTGCTGGGGATCCTATCACAGCGTTCAGCGCAAAAAGTGGAACGTGCCTTACCACAGTGTGGCTGAGATGGTACTGCGGTGCAGCTCTCATTAAATTCAATGGCAACTGCACTGCAGTACCAACCTGGGCCGTTGCACTATGGTCAGCACTTTCTGCTTCCTCCACTGACCTCAGCGACAGCAGCACCAGGAATCAGCTGGTCAGGGCCCCGCCAATAATTTATTGATGACCTGTCAGTCATGAATAGCAAAAATTAAAAATGCTCCAGAACACCCCTTTAACTAGAAACAATATTATATAATGCATACGTCAAACATAAGACCCACGGACCGAATCTGGCCGCCATCTTATTTTATGCAACCCACCGGCGGTGCAGCATCCGGACTAGCATTTTTCTAAACCCAGCCAGTAACTCTGCTACAGCGTTGGCAATGCAGTCTTACTGCTGACTTATTTATGCAGCGCAGACATCGAGGGGAGAAGTCAGGAGTCACAGACCAGCAGTCGGACCAGAGCTGTAGGCATTCCCCGACCGGAGGCCAATGGGGGGCATTACTACTGGGGCCACTATTACTATACAGACCCCCTGCTGTAAGGTATGTAATATGCTAGTACTGCCCTAGCTGAGGACAATATACAGTATCGTCAGTCAGGCTGATAACATATCATTTATTGGTGACCTGGGAGTCCAATGTACTCATGAGGGGCAGGTTTAATATTTATTGTGCTTAGGAAGAAAACTATCAGCGGCGGGAAGGCAGCACAAACATCCCTTTAAAGAAGTTGTACCACGTTATAACATTACCCTCTATTCACATTGGAATCAGCACAGCTTTGTACATTTCAAATGACTGCGAGAAAGAGCCTGCAGTACCATTCTGGGCAGCTGCCAATGGATGGTGCTCCCAATGCGGCAGTGTGCGCCAACCGCACTGGCCCTCACAACGGTGTGCAGCGGTTAGATGCCCGCACTGCAACGATGTGCGCCAGGGTATAGATAACCTGACTGCAACAGAATGCACCAATGCGAGACCAAGATGCCCCCGTAAAAGTGTTTAAAGGGGTATTCTAGAGACTTAAAAGGTCTTCACAACTACTCTGTCCTTCCTGCTTGCTACTGATCAGGACCCGTGACTGCTGCAGCCAATCAGTGACCACAGCAGTGACCTTCTCTAGCCAGTGATTGGCTGCAGCAGTCACAGGTCCTGGTCAGTAGCAACCAGGAAGGGCAGAGGGGATGAGAAGCAATTTTAAGTCTCCAGAATAGCCCTTTAACAGCACATGCACAGGGCTTGATCTGCGGACCTGTATTTTTAGAGGGGTCACCCCTTTGAACAGGCACTCTGCAGTACTGAACACCAAAGCAAACCCAGCACAAAACATAAAACGCCCATTCTTTATTCACTTCAGCATAAAAGCTTCACGGTATACGATGACCATACAGTTAAGAACAAGAAGACCGCCAGGATGACAGGAACCAAGGACTGTGTGTTTCAGGCTTAATCATGCCCGCCACTATGCGGTACTGTACTATCTATTATAGCTGTCACACCGCATTATAGGAGCTCAGCCAAGCGGGTACAATTGCTCCTGCCATCAATTTGTCATCCGTTTCCAGTAACAACCAACAAAAATGCAGCTCTGGGCTATAAGAGAGGATTAACTCAGGATCAGCGTAAGATAAGTAATGTAATACACTTACAAAGTTACTCAACTTACTGGAGATTTTATCTACACATAAGAAGCTAAATTATTTGTAAGGTGAACATAACACAAAGGTGTATTTAGATACTTGACGCTGTCCAAGCACTTTGGATAGCAGGTCAAAATTAATATTCAGACCCAATATTCTTTTCCTGTAGGAAAGTGCTGGTGGCTAAAAGCAACAGACATTACCTTGACCTTCAGACCATAACTTTACTCTACTGGCAACCGACAGGGAACAGCACTCCGAGACAGGGAACAGCACTCCGAGACAGGGAACAGCACTCCGAGACAGGGAACAGCACTCCGAGACAGGGAACAGCACTCCGAGACAGGGAACAGCACTCCGAGACAGGGAACAGCACTCCGAGACAGGGAACAGCACTCCGAGACAGGGAACAGCACTCCGAGACAGGGAACAGCACTCCGAGACAGGGAACAGCACTCCGAGACAGGGAACAGCACTCCGAGACAGGGAACAGCACTCCGAGACTGTGCTGATGCCTTTAATTAGTCTACCAGCTACAGACACACTGCTCCGATTGGCCAGCACTGCTCACGTGAGGAGTCAATCACAGCAGAGGCTAGTGTCTTAGACCAGTGTTTCTCAACTCCAGTCCTCAGGAACCCAATAGGTTATGTTTTCAGAACTTCAGGTGATGTAATTATTGTCGGTGCCTCAGACATTGCTACAGGTGTTCCTACTATAGGATATCCTGAAAACATGACCTGTTGAGGGGGGTCCCTGAGGACTGGAGCTAAGAAACACCGTCTTAGACTGCTTAGCTAATTGTGGCCGTTGACCTTGTAAATGCTGTGTCAGTTCTGAAAGCGGCATTTAAAACCCCAGATCGATTTTGAGGGGTACCAATTGGCCCCACCATGATGAGATTGTGGGGAGCCATTTGGCTGTCATGGCAGCCTGGGGCCTTCTGAAGGCTTCCAGTGCTGCCATGGCTGACTGCTTATCAAGCCATGACTGTGGCTTGGCTTAATAGAATGCCTGTCAGATCGTGGCATAATGTAATACTAAGATATTACATTATATTACAGCAGTGATGAAACCTGTGGGGACTTAAAAAGAGCTTTATTTATTATTAGAAAAACTAAAAAGGTATTCAAAGGCCGCCTGCAGACGGCCGGGTCGGATCCCGTTGCGAGAATTCTTGCAGCGGGATGTGGTCCTGTGCCCCTGCAGAGGCCTGCGGCTTACCCGCTCCTGGCATCTTCATTCTCTGCTATGCACCGGCTGCTGGCGCATGCACAGAGAGCAGCCGGACCGTTACCACTGACATTTCTGTGTGGGCCTCTCCGAAACCCGCACAAAAATAGGACATGCTGCGATTTGTCTTCCGCGTGTGTTTTCACACAGACAAATCATGGCTGTCTGCCTAGGATTGCGTTATCTAATGCAATCCTATGCAGGCGGGCACGGGCGGAAATTTTGCAAGAAATCCCGCCACGGAATTTCCGCCCGTGTGCAGGGGGGCCATAGTGAGAAAAAACCTGAAAAACTCTTTCCCCATATTTATAATTTAAAGTCTAAAGTCTGATTTATCATAGTAACGCCTTAGTTATTCCGCATGCTGAACATAGTCAGGAAAATATACAAAACGCCAAAATTGCACTTTTTTTGGTCACCCTGTCTCTAAGGAAAATTTAATAAAAAGGGATTTATAAGTTGTATGTACTCCAACATAGTACCAACGGAAACTACAGGCCGTCCAACGAAAAACACACCCTCACACAACTGTGTTGACGGAAAAGCTAAAAAGCTATCGCTGTCAAAAGATGGCGGCAGAAAATAATTCTGTTGTTCCAAAGAGATTTTATTCTTTAAACGTAGTACAGCAAAAAAAAAAAAAAGAAAAGAAAAAGCTATATAGATTTGGAAGCGTTGTATTCATACTGACCCATAAAATAAAGACATGTCCTTTTTCCCCCAGTGTGTACACCACAAAAACAAGACACCCCCCGTTTCTAATTCCACTTAGAAATCTTGTACATTTTTTTAAAGTACATTAAATAGTACCATTGAAAAATACATCTCGCTTCGCAAAAAAAGGCCCTCAAACAGCTACGTTGATGGATAAATAAGGCCTCTCTCACATAGGAGGTTTTTTTTACTGCATTTAGTGCATGTTTTCAATGCCTGCTAAAATGCTGCACTAAGCCTCCATTCATTTTAATGGGGCCTCTTAGATGAGTGTTTTAGCGCAGCATTTTTAGCATGAACTAGATCGAACGCTGTATGTTATATTTTTCAATGTTGCGGGCCATTTTTGACACCCTACAAAGCCCATTGAAATGAATGGGGTGCGTTAGAGAGTTTTTAATGCTGCTTACTATGGCCCCGAAGGGTTACAAAAAAAAGCGGTGACACCATCAGCTTACTTTGCCAGTGTCGTTTCTGCACAAAATACGCAGTAAAAACACAAACACTCACAAAAATGCAGTAAAACACTGCACTAAACGCAATAAAATGCTGTGTTAAAAAAGCAGCATTTTAATAAATGCATGTGTGAGCCCGACCTAAGAGTTACGATTCTTTGAAAGTGGGGAGGAAAAAATTTAAATGAAATTTATATTAAAAAAATAAATAAAAAGGCAGCGTCTAGGCCGCTCTCACTCTCACTGCTTTTTACCACAATTAGCGTGTCGACCAAAATGCTGCACTAACCGTAGTAGACTGTCGTCATTTATTTCAATGGGGCCTCGCAGACCCTTGCTTGAATCTGGCGTTTCAAACGCTGTGATTTTCAAGCGGTCGGCTCTATTTTCGCGTGTTTTAGCGCTCTCATCACCCACCACAGTAATGGAGTACATTAAAAAATGCTGTAACATGCGTTTGAAAACACTGCACGAAACTGTGGTAAAATGCTGCGGTTTAGTGCGGCGTTTTCTGATCGAATGTGTGAGAGCGGCCTTAACCCCTTAGTGACCAAGCCTGTTTGCGCCTTAATGACCAGGCCAAATTTTGCAAATCTGACATGTGTCACTCTAACATTGAAAAACACCAGAAAGGTTTTGCATATCCAAGCGATTCTGACATTGTTTTTTCGCCACATGTTGTCCTTCATTTAGGCGCAAAAAATAGACCGATAGAATTTGTGTTTATTTATTAAAAGCGCCAAAATTGGGAAAATTTTGAAAAAAACACTCATTTTTTTCACATTTCCAACTGCAATATCTTGAATATGTGCAAACATAATATAGAAATTTTTGCTAAGATATATATTTCCACTCGTTTACCTTATTTTGGGTGCACATTGGAAAAACTTTAGTTTTTTTTAACCATTTAGGAGACGTACAAATTTAACATTACTTTTTAGCATTTTGAGGAACACTTTATTTTCCTACACCAAGCCAAGATTGGAAAGGCTCATGAGTGTCAGAATAATAGATACCCCCACAAATGACCCCATTTTAAAAGCTACACCCCTTAATGTATCCACTGAGGGGTGTCATGAGTATTTTGACCCCACAGTTTTTTTTCAGGAATTAATTCAATTTAGAGGAGAAAAAGTAAAATTTCATATTTTTGCAAATCTGTCATTTTAAAGACATTTTTTTCCTATAGTTTACATGAAAATGAGGATTTACACCCCAAAATGGGTACCCCTGTTTCTCCCGTGTTCAGAAATATATCCATTGTGGCCCTAATGTTATACCTGAGTCCACAACGGGGCCCAAAATGAAAGGAGTAGTCAGTGTCTTTCAAAACAGAAATTTTGCTTGAAGTCCTTTTAGGCCCCATAGCACACATGTAGAGTTCTTGAGCGCCCAAAACCATAGAACCCCCCCCCCCCCCTTCCCCAAATGACCCCATTTTGAAAACTAGACTCCTTAACGAATTTATCTAGGGGTGTACTGCATATTTTGACCCCACAGTTTTTGAATGAATTCAAGCCAAGCAAAAGGAAAAAATTGTGATTTTCGTTTTTTTGGCAACTCTATCATTTTAAAAACAGCTTTTTTTGTATAGCACACATATGAATGAAGACTTGCACCCAAAAATGGATACCCCTGTTTGTCCCGTGTTCAGAGACATACCCATTGTGGCCCTAATCTTGTGTCTGGATACAGAACGGAGCCCAAAATGAAAGGAGTAGTCAGTGGCTTTCAGAACATAGATTTTGCTTGAAGTCCTTTTAGGCCCCATTGCCCACTTGTAGAGTTCTTGAGCGGCCAAAACCATAGAGAACCCCCGCAAATGATCCCATTTTGAAAACTAGACCCCTTAACGAATTTATCTAGGGGTGTACTGTGTATTTTAACCCTACAATTTTTGAATAGATCTAAGCAAAGCAGTAAGAAAAAATTACGATTTTTATTTTTTGGGCTATTGCATCAATTTAAAAACAGTTTTTTTTTGTACAGCACATGTATAAATGACAACTTTCACCCTCAAACGGATACCCCTGTTTGTCCCGTGTTCAGAAACATACCCATTGTGGCCCTAATAGACTTACAGGACACATGGCTAGGCCTACAATGAAAGGAATACCCGTTGGATTTCAGGGTACAACTGAATAAATTCCAGGCCCCATTGCCCACTTATAGAGCCATTGAGCGGCCAAAACTATAAGGAACCCCCTCAAATGACCCCATTTTGAAAACTAGAACCCCTTAACAAATTCATCTAGGGGTGTACTGCGTATTTTGACCCCACAGTATTTGAATGAATCTAAGCAAAGCAGAAGGAAAAACGAATATTTTTGGTATAACTTACCGTAAAATCTCTTTCTCGTCACGTTCATTGGGGGACACAGCCAGACCATGGGATATAGCCACTGCCACTAGGAGGCGACACTAAGCAAAAGTGTTAGCTCCTCCCACCAGGCTATATCACCCCTGCAGGCACTCAGCTAATTAGTTTGTATGCAAGCAGTAGGAACAGCCAGTGGGAGTACACAAAAAATTATTTACACTTTAACGTAAACCAAGGAAAGACATACCAGTCTTCTGGATATATATCTCGTCATCTGTGACCTGAGACCAAAGGGCTCCGCCCTGCTACAAAGAAATTAATCCTTGGGAGGGTGCTGTGTCCCCCAATGAACGTGACGAGAAAGAGATTTTACGGTAAGTTATACCAAAAATATTCGTTTCTCGTCCGTATCATTGGGGGACCCAGCCAGACCATGGGACATACAAAAGCAGTCCTGGAAATAAAAGGGTGGGAATTCCCAGAAAAAAAGGTCCCAGTAGTCAGGGGGCTGCAGCCTGTAGAACCCTTCTACCCAGGGCAGCATCCGCTGACGCATATGTATGGACCGTATAGAATTTTGCAAATGTATGCAGGGACGCCAAAGTGGCTGCCTTACATACCTGTAATGCTGAGGCTCCATGCTGAACCGCCAAGGAAGCCTCCACTGCCCCTTGTAGAGTGGGCCGCTATCCGGAATGTTTGCTAGTGAGAAAACGCATGAGATGTATATGGCGGTCTTCACACCAGCTAAAAAAAAAGCGTCTCCATATGCGATAATAAATTCTCGAGGATGTCGGCTTCCTGGCTTGGACCATAATTCGGATAATTGCTTCCGAAAATACCCGTCTTTTTTTTTTTTTTCAATATCATGGTCTCAACGGCCAGGCCGTCAAACAAAATGACTTTGGATTCGGGTGGAAGATTGGTCCTTGTGATAGTAGGTCCTCCCGTTCTGGGAGTGGCCACGGAGCGTCGGCCAACATTTCAATTATGTCTGGATACCATGCTCGCCTCGGCCAATCCGGAGCGACCAGGATTGCTGGTCCTCCTTCCCTCTTGATCTTCTTTAATATCCTCGGAATGAGTGGAAGAGGAGGAAACACGTATGGTAGTCTGAACCCTGTCCACAAGACCAGTAGGGTGTCCACTGCTACCGCCTGAGGATCTCTTGAGCGTGCCACGAAAGGGAGAACCCTGTAATTTAGTCTGGAAGCCATCATATCCACGTCCGGGGTGCCCCAGCGCTGACATATCGCTTGAAAGACCTCCGGATGCAGCTGCCATTCGCCGGGGTCCACTGTCTTTCGACTGAGAAAATCCGCTACCCAGTTTTCTACCCCCGGGATATGAACTGCCGATATGGACTGTAGATGTTTCTTCGCCCAGCTGAGTATGCCGGATACCTCTGTCATTGTTCTCGCACTACTTGTGCCTCCCTGGTGGTTGATGTATGCCACTGCCGTGGCATTATCTGTCTGGACTTTCACATCCTTTCTGTTAAGCTGTGGATGGAAAAACTGCAGTGCTCGCCGTATGGCTCGCAGCTCCAGGACGTTTATCGGTAGCCTTGCCTCGTCCTGTGACCACCTCCCCTGGGTGGAGTGTCCCTCCAAAGTTCCGCCCCAGCCGTAACAACTGGCGTCTGTGGTCAGTATCCTCCACTGTCCTGGAAACAGTGACCGACCACCTTGGATTCTCCGGAGACTCGTCCACCATCTCAGGGCAAGGCGAACCTTTGGTGTTATGGAGATTCGCTGGTCTAACGTCCACTGCGACCTGTTCCAGTGTGCCAGAATGAAATGCTGGAACTCCCTGGAATGAAACTGTGCGAATGGTATGGCCTCGAAGGAGGCTACCATCATGCCCAGTACGCTCATGCAATACCTGATGGTCGTTTGCCTCCCCTGAAGTAGCGGGCGCACCTTGTTGACCAGTGTTACTGCTTTCGCTTGCGGCAGGCGAATCTGGTGCTTCTTGGTGTTGAACACCATCCCCAGAAATTCCAACTGTTGGGTTGGTAGTAGACATGATTTCTCGTGGTTTATGACCCAACCGAATTCCTCCAAAAAGTCTGAAGTGTGATTCTCAGGCTCTCTAGATTGCCTTCCTGGTCTGGAGCCTTCACCAGTATGTCGTCCAGGTAAGGGATGGCTATCACCCCCCTTGTATGGAGTAGTGCCATTACCGCTGCCAGCACCTTTGTAAAGACTCTAGGGGCTGTCGAGAGCCCGAATGGCAGCGCTACAAATTGGTAATGGCTCCCCTGGACCTCGAAGCGTAAAAACTGCTGGTGAGAGTCGCGAATTGGAATATGCAGGTACGCGTCCCTGATATCCACTGACGCCAGGAACTCCCCCGGTTCCATAGACGCTATTACCGACTTGAGGGACTCCATCCTGAAATGTCTTGCTTTGATGTAATGATTTAGCCTTCGTAAGTCGAGGACCGGTCTGACTCTGCCATCCTTCTTGGGAACTATGAAGAGATTCGAATAAAAACCCCTTCCGTGCTGACACCCCGGCACCGGCACCACTACTCCCTGCGCCAACAGTTGTTTTATTGCCTGGAGCAGCTGTGTTGCCTTTCCTGGGTCCTTCGGTATCCTGGATCTGATAAAATGCTCCCGTGGCAATGTTGCAAATTCGATGGCATACCCTCGTGAGACGACCTCCTGTACCCAGGCGTCGGTCACGCGGGCTAACCATACATTCTGGAACCCCAAGAGCCTGCCCCCCACCCTGTAAATAGCGGGTGGGGAAAGACCCTCAAACTGATACGGGCGCAAGGACGGGAGTAGGTGCCTTGGAGCGAGTCTTGGGCAAAACAATCTCTTGTCTGACAGTGATGACACTGCAGACGCTTCCTCCTCCTCCAGACCGCTACTACCCCCCGAAAAACCGTGCGGAGGCTGATCTTGGTCTGCAGCTTGAAGAGTTGAGGAGCATGAGGCCAGTGAGGGATCTGATCTAGCCGCCCTCCCTGTATGCAGAGACCGCTTAGAAGCTTCCCTGGACCTATGATACGTCCGGGATGCTTCCCTGGAACCAAGAGGAGCATGAAAAGACTCTCTAGATTGTTGAGACCTAGAAGATCTGGATGACCTTCTGTACCGACAAGACCTGTGAGAAACCCCTTCAGAGCTGCGGGATCTCCGCCTTTTGCGCGACCCTCCCTGAAAACGCTCCGGGGAAGACACCTCTGAATCGGATTCTAATCGGCGCAATATTGCGGCCGACGATCTGGCTAGTCCTGACACTGCAGCGGCCAGTGATCTAGCCCATTCAGGCTCGGTTACCTGCTCTACAGGGGCGGCGGGGGGCACCGGGGTCCCTGGAGCAGATCGCACTGGGTTACAGGCTACACAGCGGAGCTCCGCCTGACCGCTTGGGAACTTAGCGTTGCATAACGTGCACACATAGTATTTCGCCCTCCCCATAGCCTGACTGGAACCCTCTGGTCTAGGGTCAGACATGAAGCAATCCACACCTACAGATAACCGCAAGGGAGTGGTGGGAATAGGGGTAGGGTGTCTCCGTGTACTGCCGAGAGCGAGTACCCGCAGGGGTTAGCAAACACAGGGGAGAGCTGCCTTGGCAGGGCTTACTCCGTCCTGCGGTTGTCCTGGCCCAGCTGGAGCTTCTGGGACCTGGCGGCCTTCTCTGTGGTAAAGGCGCTGGAAGCTGCCGCCGCTGGAGACTGGTGCTGCTGACCGATGGGTGCTGCTGACCGATGGGTGCTGCTGACCGATGGGTGCTGCTGAGGGGGAGGGGGGGAGGGGGAGGGGGGAGGGGGGAGGGGGGAGGGGGGAGGGGGGAAGGACATAATCCCATATGCACTGAATTAGGCAGAGGAGAGAGGGGGAGATAGGTAAAGAGAAGGAGTAAATGCACCTGAACTCCTTTCCCCAGGACCTTCCAAGGTGGTTGGGGTCCTCTGAAGGGGTTCCTGGCAGCCGACCGCAGACTTGGAGGGAGGCTTGAAGTTCCGTTCCCTTCTCCCGGATACGCTCCCTTCTCTCCATCTGCGCTCCAGCAGTGTTCCCCCCTGCGCTCGCCGTCAAAGAGGGGCGCTGCTCCAGAGGGGGGAACCCTATTGCTGGCGGGCCAACGACGCCAATGCACATAGGCAGGGTCGTGCCACCTTTTCTTCGCTGGGTAGGGCGCCGCAGAGTGGTGGAGACACCATCTGCCTGCGCCCTCCCCGGGAGTACAGGAAAGCCAGGGAAAAGCCCCGACTCCCCGTATGCCCGCCATAAAGTCCTCCTGGACCTGACATGCCTGCCTACTTGCTATACACTAAGCTAAAAACTAATTAGCTGAGTGCCTGCAGGGGTGATATAGCCTGGTGGGAGGAGCTAACACTTTTGCTTAGTGTCGCCTCCTAGTGGCAGTGGCTATATCCCATGGTCTGGCTGGGTCCCCCAATGATACGGACGAGAAAGTTAAGATTTTTAATTTTTTGGGCAATTTTTTAAATTTAAAAAACGTTTTTTTGGACAGTGTACATAGGAATGAAGACGTTCACCCCAAAATGGATACCCCCGTTTGTCCCGTGTTCAGAAACATACCCATTGTGGCCCTTATTTACTTACAGGACCCATGGCAAGGCCTATAAAGGAGGGAACACCCGTTGGATTTCAGGGCACAACTGAATAAATTCCAGGCCCCATTGCTTATTTGTACGGAATAAAAATTGACTCCCTAAACCCCCCCCCCCCCCCCCCCGCACACACACTCCGCGCCCTTTTCGGCGTTCGCAAATCTTAGATAAAAGTAATAATGTGAAGTGTGTGGTATTTCCGAAGACAGGGGTAATTACGGAGGCTGGTTGGAATGGGCCCATGAGGCCATAAAACCGGGTATCCCCCCATCATGCTTTTTGGGGGTCATTTCTTGACCTCAGTGGCGGGTATGGGGTGTAAAAAGTGGCGTTCCATGAGTCTTTGTAAGCTTGCGGAGGTGCGGCGGTCTTACACAGAAGGCGCTCAACAAGCTGCTCCTGGAACTGCAGGAAGGCGAGCGTTCCCGTGGCTCCTTGTAAAATACGTATTACAGGTAGCGGTCTGAATAACGCCGGGCTCACACACCCGTAGGTGGAATCCGCTTGTGGAGGCCTGCAGCGGATCCCATCTGTGAGCCCGGCTGTGACCCTGCGTACGGCCGCGTAATGTACTGCGCATAACTGCGGTCATTCGCAGTACACCTTTTTTTGTTTGTATTTCCCGCACCGTCACTTACCGATGACGCGGGTACCCGCAGCCCGTACACAACGTAGTTGTGTATGGCCAGCGGGTATATCCGCGACCACGGAGCACAATAGGCTCTATGCTGCGGATATCCGCAGTAAAACAGAACCTGCTTCGTTCTCTTTTCTGCGAGTGGATTACGCAATTCCAACCCACTAATGTGAGCGGAATTGTGTAATCCAATGCGATTGATCTGCGTATTAGCGCGGATCAGACGCATGCAGAATCCGTAATTCCTATCCAGTCATGTGAGACCGACCTATGTTAGAGCGCTACCTTTTTATTACATGACCGGGGACCGCTCAACGAGGCCACCCGTCACTGCTCCAGGCTCTCGGCGACCGTTGGTCGCTGAGAGCAAGGAGATTTTAAGTTTCCTGGGATCCCCGATTCCTGAGCATTTGTCCGGCTTTTTGCCGGCAATCGCATGTGCAGAATTCGAGAAGGTTCACGAAGGAGGATCGCGTCGGGGTTCAAATACGGAGGCCTCCGGTAAAAAGTTTCGTCTCCTCTCACCGATCGCATCAGTGAGGGGAGATGAAACTTCAATTTTTTTTAAAAACTTTTACGTGATCGCCATTATTGGATAACGCCGAACACGTGATCAGGAACCGCTCACCGCAGCCCTTCGTGAAATCTCCAGGCTCTTGGCTACATTTTGTAGCCAGGAGCAGGGAGAATTTAAATTATCCTGGCAATCCACAGCTTTTGCGCATGCGTCCGCCATTTTGGCAACAGGCGTGTGCGCAGAAGCTGGGGTAAGGTCCGCGGATAAATCCGGGGGCCTTATGTACGTACTTTCATCCTCCCTCACGGATATGATCCATGAGGGGAGATGAAACGTAAGCTTTTTTAACTTTTTTTTTTTTTTTTTTTACTTTTTTACTTTACATGATCACTGTTATCCATTGGATAACAATGATCACATGCTGGGTGACATCCCTCTGCTTCTGGCTACACATGGCAGCCAGGAGCAGAGGGATTTTGAATTTCCCGGGGCTCGAGCCCCTCTGTGCACGCGCCCGACGTCAATTATCGGGCGCGCATGCGCAGAAGGGGACTTCGGGTCCCGAGACAGCGGGACATCGGGGAGGACCGAGGTGAGTATTTTCACCTCCCCTCATGGATCTGATCCATGAGGGGAGGTGAAACTTTGCTTTTTGAAAACTTTTTTTCACTTTTCCGCGATCACCGTTTTCCATTGGATAACGGCGATCACGGTACCGGGGACCGCTCACCGCGGTCCTCGCTGACATCTCCTGCCTCCCGGCTACCTACAGGAGCCGGGAGCCAGGAGATTTTAAATCTCCCGCGGCTCCGGGCCTTCTGTGCATGTGGCTGACGTAATGCCACTGGTGCGCATGCGCAGAAGGCTGGCTTCGGGTCCCGGAGCATCAGGAGAGCAGGGAGCAGTGCGGCGGACAGGGGTGAGTAATTTCAGATGCCCTGATGGATCCAATCCATCAGGGCAGCTGAATCTTTAACTTTCTTTTCAACTTTTTAAAAACTTTTATGCGATCGGCGCTATTGGATAGCCGATCGGGGGGGGGGGGGGGGGGGTGTCCCTGCAGCCCGGGATGACAGCTCCACGCTGTCGGCTACCTGCGGGCACCGACAGCATGGAGCTGTCACGTCCAGAGCCTGAGGGGCTTTATTCTCTGCAGGACACGTTTTTACGTCCTCAGAGAATAAAGCCCACTTGGGCAGGACGTAAAAACACTATGGGCTGGTCGTTAAGGGGTAAAGGTGTTAAAATACTATGTAGTCCTCGTTTCCAATGTAAATTAAGGTGGTAATGGAAAAAAATCCATAACCAAAAAGTGAAGAAATTGAAGTTTTAAGAACTTCAAAAAAAACTAACAAACAAGCAAGCAAACACGATACAGCAATCACAGTGCCGTACAAACTTTAGTTTCCATTCTGAGTGCCTAAGGCCTCCTGTCCACGGGTGAGCTGTCATTGCGTTATCCATGGCGATAATCTGGCTGCAGGTAACACAGTGAATGCTTTCCATAGGAGAACTATGGAAAGCGCAGCCCGACATCCACGAGCGGAGAATCATAGTGATTCTCTGGTCGTGGGATTCAAATCGCAGCATGCCGCAATTTTCCACGGTGAGCCTATCTATTAGATAGGCTCACCGCAGAGACCTATCAATTCTCCGCCTGCTCCCCCTCGGCAGAATATCACAAGCGATATTCCGCCTCAGCCGTGGACAGGCAGCCTAAACAACATTTACAGAAGTGTGCCTGCCCTTTTCTAAAAAACTGCAATACTTTAATAATGGAGTTTCTGTACATACCAACATTAGCAACGTAAAGTTTGTTGTTGACTATTAGAACTACAATAACCATCGCGCCTCCATAAATCTCCTTCTCGAGGGTGTTGAGTCGCTCTACGATCTTCTGGTATTGGCTGGGGAGCTGCTGAAGCACTGCACCCTACAGCAAACACAAAAGGAAAAGCAGGATGAGATGATGAAACGGATGCGGTGCAGGAGCTTTCTTATCGGATAAAGCAGTTTCCTTTATATTATAAATATTAATACTCTACATACCTACGATGAGATATCATGACTTACATCTGGCAAAAATGAGAACGGCAAACGTCATCAGATTGTCTCTTCAGATCTGTAACTTTAAGTAGTCCTATCTCAGCACAGAAGCAAGATTCTGGATAATGCTGCTCGTTGGCACCACATAGTTTGAGTGTAGTCAGCGATTACCGTATAATGTAGTGACTTACACTTTATGGGGGATTCACCATTTCAGAGACTCGGCTCTAATATTTCATAAAGTCATGACTGTAGCGAAGTGTTGGAGCCACTGTATAGAATCTAAAATAAAACTGTATAAATACCAAGTCCCTAATCTCATTTTATTGTCAGTAACACTCTTTAAGAGTGGAGAAATGTCAAAAGCAGCTCAGAATGTAGCTACAATCTAAAAGGCAGGAAGTCAGAGGAGAAATCTGGTAAAATGGACATTAAAGTCCCATTTACACGGGACGAATGTTGGGCAAACGATGCGCAACACTTGTCCCCGCACATACTTGCTCCCGTGCTGTTGCACAGGAGCGAGTATCATTGACTCTCTGACAGAGTGGCCAGCAGGGGGCCGGAACGGCTGGAGATTTCTCTCCTAACTCCCCCCCCCCCCCTCTATTCACTTAACATAGCGGCCGTTCAGTACTGAATGGCTGCTGTTTACACTGAACGATCATCGTTCAGGATCGTCGCTCAACGTATAGGCTGCATAAAATCCTGAACGATCATCGTTCAGTGTAATTAGCAGCCATTCAGTACTGAAAAGCCGCTGTGTTAAGTGCATAGAGAGGAGCGGGGGGAGAAATCTCCTCCAGATGCCCCGCTTGAAGCCAACGATACTCGCTCCTGTGCAACGGATAGGAGCTAGTATGTGGGGACGAGTGTCGGGCAAAAGTCTTGTGTGGGGCTTAAGTCTTGCAAGAGGATCACAAGACAGACCTGAAGGTCATATAGACAGGGACTATCTTCGTGAGACTGAGCTCAAAATCAGAATAAATACAATAGCTTCTTCTTTCCTTGCACCTAGATTTCTAAATAGAGCTGGATATGATGGATTGGTGCTAAACCACATTTTTAAAAACTTGTAACGAAAAAGATCTAAAATAATGTAATGGAAATCTAATATCCATCATGTTCCTCAGAACAAGCAGAAAAGAACTTATGAAGGTCATAATCTTTTATTTCCACATTGTTCAGTTATGACAGCAAGAATGGAGGTTGCCCTCTAACCTTTCTAGGGACAGGAAAAGGGAGTTTAAAAGCACCCCGACCTACCACCAGTGTTCTTCCTCTCCCTACACCGAATAGAGACAGGAAACTTCTATCGGTGTGGACAAGGTACACCGGGCTTGATCAGGCTTATGGCTCTCCTTCCTCCCCAGACTATGTAGGCTAAAACCCTCTGCGGTCCCTTAGCCTTTGCCCGCTCCTGTAGATGTCCAAGTGGTAGGCGACCGGAGAAGAATGGCTATGGGCACTCATATAAGCAGATATTACCACGCACGAAGGCCAAAGTGAGTGTACGCTCCAGCGTGGGCATACACTATGGCGTAGTGTGCGCTTCAGAGCAAGGAGATTCACCAGGTACTGATGTCATTACGCTTCCTCAGAAGTAGCATTTTCAGCTACAGTGCCAGTTTTAAAAACCCCTAGTGCTGGGGAGTTGGTGGTGAACTCCTCTTAGCCTGAAAAGGATTACCAGTAAGGGCTTAACTTACTTCAGCAGTGCCACAGTAGGTCGTAAAGGAGAGGTGGAAACCCAGCAAACCGTGAGTGATACTTCTGGACAAACATGTCATATGGTAATATAAGAGTTTATTGTCATTTACAGGGTGATAATGAATCTCAGAGGACTAAGCCTAAGGTCAAGAGGAAGGCAAGAAAATGTGCTTTATGTGTAAAAAAAAATGTTGGGGGACAATTACAAAGACAGAGTGCACAGCTAAAATAGTAAAAGAAGAAAAGGCTGCCTTCATAAATGATAGTAGGAGTTTGGTTGAGAAGGAAGTGCAAGCACGCTCCCTCTGTGAAGTTGCCGGGCTCTTGCGATATAATCGCAGAGAGCCTGGCTGGTTGCCATGGCAACAGGATGCCATATACCGGCGTCCTGTGTTGCCAGAGCCTGTGATCGCTGTATAAGCGATAAGGCATGGCAGGACAGAAGTCCTGCCATGCCTTATCACAGCGATCATCAGTGCTGTGCTTTAAGTCCCCCAGAGGGGCATAGATGGTGTAAAGAAAAAGATAATAAAAATGTACAAAAAAAAAAATTTAAAAAGAAAATGTAAAAGAAAACACTTTATGCTTTTTCTCATATTAGCATAAAAAAAGGTAAAAAAATTTAAAATGGCACATATTTGGTATCGACGCGTCCGGAGTGACGTGTACAATAAGTTGAATAAGCTTTTTATTCTGCACAGCAAGAAGCTTAAAAAAACAAAACACTAAAAAACAGAGGAAAAATGCTAATTTTTAGCATTTTGCCTCCCAAAAATTGCAATAAAAGTGATCAAAAAAGCCATATATTCCCTAAAACGGTACCAATAAAAACTACAGCTCGTCTCGCAAAAAATAAGCCCTCACAGAGCTCCGTACATAGAAAAATAAAAAGGTTACAGGACTTTGAATGCAGTGATTTAGAAAAAAAAAAAAGATTTCCAAAAAAAGGGTTTTTATTGCAGAAAAGTGAAAAAAAAAAAAAGAAGAGTTTTGGTATCATTGTAACTGTACCGGCCAGCAGAAAAAATGTATTGTATAATTTATGCTGCATGACTAACGCTGTAAAAAAAAAAAAAAAAATCTATGGCAGAATTGATGCGTTTTCTCTCCGTTATCATAAAAAAAAAAATAATAAAAGTTTACAATATAGTCTATGTACCCAATAATGACACCATCAAAAACTACAGTTCACCATGCAAAAAACAAACCCTTATATGGCCGCGTCGACAGAAAAGTAAAAAAGTTATGACTTTTGAAAAATGGAGATGAAAATCCGCCAAAAATCGTTGCGTTCTTAAGCCCAAAATAGGCCATGTCCTTAAGGGGTTAAGAATAGAGATTAGCGAACACTCAAATGCTCGGATCCGTGTTATTCGAGTCCAGCTTTTCGTAAAATTCGAGGGCTCTACTCGAGTAACGAACCCCATTGAGTACAATGGGAGACTCAAGTATTTTTGTATGTGGGACGCCGGGTCCCGAGCTTTTTTTCTTTCTCTCTCTCTCCCCTTCTTGCGCGACCAAAAATTTGCCAATGACGCACGCTGTGTCGCTGAGGGGAGGGGTCAAAACAGGCATGTCACAGCAGGGAGGAGCCAAAAACTGGGGCGGGGTCGAACACACCTTGATGCTCGTTCGAGTAACGAGCACCATCGATTACGCTAATACTCGAACGAGCATCAAGCTCGGCAGAGTACGTTCGCTCAACTCTAGTTAAGAACTATCATCAATATGAAAGTGCTCAAGAAATATATCACCTACCGTACATTTACAGACAGAGACATTTCCATTAATCAATAAAAATTATGCCCTGTGTACCACTGATCTTAAGGATGCATACTAGCACATCCCCATAGACCAAAAATATCAGAAATAACTCAGATTTTAATTTGTTTGTTTACCCTTTGGCATTTCCACGGCTTCCAGGGTGTTTATCGTAATCCCATATCTTGATGATTTCCTGGTCATAGCTAACACTCTGGGGATCACGGACAGAATCAGACAATAAGCCTTCTCTCTAATTTGAGATGGATTAGCTCTCAGAAGTCCAGCCTCATTGCAGGCACCCAGGAAGTGTTCTAGGGTGTCCTCCATGATTCAGAGTCAGGTTTTTCTTTCTTCCCTCAGTCTAGGGAGGAGGGTATTATCCAGTCTATATCCAACTTCAGACATAGATAAAAGGTGTCACTGAGAGCTGAAATGAGGATCTTGGGGGAGATGACATCATGTATCTCAATCGTTCCCTGGGCCCAGTTCCATTTCAGACTGTTACAGAAATGTATTTTGTCAATATGGAATAGAAATCCATCCTCCATAAATTAGAAATCCATCCTCATTACATAAAGAGATTCCTAATCTAGTGGGTGTCCTCTTCTAATCTTAATAAGGAGTTACAGCGGTCCCTTTCCGCTTTGTATCAGTAACAACAGATGCAAGCCGGTCAGGCTGGGGTGTGCAAGCAGCAGGTCAGATTTTTCAGGGCTTCTGGGGATCTAATGTTAGTTCCCAATTCTCAAATTTCAGAAAATTAATGGCACTACAGGAAGCATTCTCGGATGAGGAGTTAAAGGAATCAGAAACGCTCTTTTCTCCTTAAGGAGAGCAACTATAAACTATAAACTAAGTGAGGAGACTCAAATGGCCACGCACGCTCCTCTGGGTAATATGCAAATAAGGGAGGATTTATTCCATCTCCCTTATTTGAGTTAAAGGAAGACATGTCAAACTCTTCTTGGACAATATAACTGCAATGTCCTTACTCACCACTAGGGGGGCACCAGACATCTACAGCTACAAAGCTCCTGGGCAGAAATAATAATCTTTATTTGTATAGCACCAACTTATTCCGCAGCACTATAAACAAAACTGTTATCCCTCTCAGCTGTCCATCTGAAAGGATCCCAGAACATAATAGTGGACTACTTGAGCCAACAGAAGTTGGACCCAGCAGAGGAGACTAAACCACAAGGTCTTCAACTCCATCATAGACCAATGGGGAAAACTGCAGATAGATCTGTTTGCAACAAACAATACAAAATCGCCAAAGATTTTTTTCGTTAAATCCCAGAGACAATCCGGCAGGTCTGGATGCCCTCTCACAAGAGTGGGTCATGGACTTAGCATATGCCTTCACCCAGTTGCCTCATCTTGTCAGAGTCTTGTGGAAAATACAGGAGGACAACGCAACCATAATATTGATTACAGCATTAAGGACAAACAGTTCCCTCTACTGGAATCACGCTCTATCAGAGACCCTATGTAGAGATGAGCGAGAATACTCGGTAGGGACAGATACTCGAGGGAGTATCGTCCCTACCGAGTACCTGCCTGCTCACCCGCAAAGATTCGGATGCCGTGGGGAAGGGGGAGATCTCCCTCTCTATCCCCTTCGCTCCCTCCCGCAACACAGCGCTCACCCCCGCCGGCACCTGAATCTTTGCGGGCAAGCAGGCAGGTACTCAGTAAGGACGATACTCACTTGAGTATTTGTCCTTACCGAGTACGCTCGCTCATCTCTAATCCTATGCCCAAACCTCCCAGACAGAGAAAAAGAAAAGGCTCAGGGTCCAGCAGTGTCCCAGTATAATCAATACCAAAACCAATATATTTGCCAAGAGCAACAACCCTGAGTAGATCCCCTTAAACTTTTATTAATCACACAAAATTTCACCCCAAAAAAAGTAAAAAAAAATGATATGCTGTAGCAGCAGAAGAAAATAAATATACCGACTCAAAGAGTCTGAACATATATATTACCTGCCTTACTAAATACATTAAGTGTATATAAACTGTATCAGGATCTGTGGAGCTGCGCTCACTCCAACTCCAGCACAATGGCTTATGCACACCGAGTCATAGAAACCAATATAACCATCTGGACTAGTACATATATAACACTAGTCACTGACTGGTATCAGTAGTACTAATATACTGAAAGCACCACAATCAGTAGTGAGGAGATAAATGCGTACAGCATGGATCTAAAGCTAAAACATAGCGCTAAAGCTCCCCCAACATGCCAGATGTCCTTAGGGGTACATAGAGCTATATCTCGGATCCCTAGTACCAATCTGAGATCTTAAAACTAACAGCCTGGATGCTGAGAAATAAAGATTCCTAGATCAGGATTTTGATAGCAAGATAATATAACCACCCTCTTCGAGAGTCGCAAGTTCATTACTTCCACTATATACACTAAAGTATGGAAGAAATGTTTGTCCCGGAGTGGCTCAGATCAGTCCGATCTGCATGACCCTAACCTGCCTAGGATACTAGACTTACTGCAAGCCGGTCTAGATAAAGGGCTGGGTCCTAGAACCCTCAAAGTACAGATTTCGGCTCTTAGCGCCCTTTTTGATGTCAGTCTAGCAGAACATAGATGGATCCGGAGATTCATAAAAGAACAAAAAGGTTACGGCCCTATTATTAGAGAATCAGTTCCCTCCTGGATCTCAACCTTGTTCTAAATAGTCTCTGCGCACGCCTCTCTTTGAGCCTATAGAGACGCTGTCCATAAAATTATTCACCCCGAGGGCTCATTCACACAGGCGGCGATGCACCCATGTTACCGCACGATAAGGCGGCCGCACCGGGTGCGGACGTCTCTCTGCATGGCCGGCTCCATTGCCGGCCATGTGTTCTATCTGCCGGCCGGTGCAGAGAGTTGTCCACACCGGCAGTGCAGCGGTCTTATCCTGCAGAAACACGGGCGCATCGGTCCCCGTGTGACTGAGCCCCGAAAGTTATATTCTTGGTAGCAATTACAACTGCTAGAAGGGTTAGTGAGAGCTAAGCTCTTTTCTGCCAAAGGGTTAACCTCTCAATATAAGATGATAGAATAATTCTCAGACTCGATCCTTCCTTCCGAGGTGGTTTCCACATTCCACGTGGAACAAGAAATAATTCTACCTTCATTTTGCCAGAACTCTAAAAATGCCAGAGAAGATTACTTCCATAAATTAGATGTAGGACAAGCAGTGCTTACCTACTTACAGGCTGTAGAATCTACTAGGAAGGTTCAGTTTCAGTGTCCAAATAAAGGAAAAGCGTCCTCAAAGGACTCCTTCACTAGATGGATTAGAGTGACAATCCAAGAGGCTGAATACCCCCTCCAGGGATCATTCTAGGAGGGCTCTCTTGTCTTCTTGGGCCGAATGAGCAGAGGATTCAGTGGAACAAATCTGCAGGGCAGCTGCCTGGTCTAACATTCGCACCTTCACAAAACATTACCGACTGGACTTCTATTCCAGTAGAGTTCAAGTTTTGGGCAAAAAGTCCTTCAAGCTGTAGTCCCCCCCTACTAGAGAGGCTAATATTGGTACTGCTCCATGTGTGCTCTCATGACTGGATGATGTGGAATATAAGAATTTATTGCATCACACTTGCAATTTTCATGCATGTGTAAAATCGCCCATTATTGCTTATGGGAGCAAAACGGCACCGCACATGCATGAAGGGCTTTGCTTGGCTCCCATAGGGTAGAATAGGAAACTCACAGAATTGCCTACAAATAGTACATACTGCAATTTTCTCTTGCATTGCTCCTTCTCACAGCGCTGCGAGAGAAAAATTACACATGTAAGCGCACCTATTAAAAGGAATGGGGTATTTTGCTGTGCAATTTTGGTGCATCTCGCAACAAATAGAAATTATACAGGAAAATCGCCCCTGTAAATGCTTGTACAGCAGTTTGCTTGACATGTTGTGACACAAATACTCAATGCAATTAGACATGATGCCATGAGAATGCCCGAGAATGAAGATGGGCTAGGACATGGTTTTATATGAAGATAACCTTCACCAAATTGGGAAGGCAATATTTGTGGTTGGGATTATGTGTCAGCTTTGCTATTAAAGGGAGTCTACTATACATAGGTATCCAAAACCTCAATTAGTTTAATATATATCATAAGTAGTATAAAATGAAATACCTATACAGACACCGTACACAAAGTTGATCTTGTATAAGTCTGATATTGTGAGATATGTAACCATTAGAGATGAGCGAGCGTACTCGGAAAAGCACTACTCGCTCGAGTAATTTGCTTTATCCGAGTATCGCTGTGCTCGTCCCTGAAGATTCGGGTGCCGGCACGGAGCGGGGAGCTGCAGGGGAGAGCGGGGAGGAACGGAGGTAAGATCTTTCTCTCCCTCTCTCCCGCCCGCTCTCCCCTGCTCCCCGCTGCGACTCACCTGTCAGCCGCAGCGGCACCCGAATCTTCAGGGACGAGCACAGCGATACTCGGATAAAGCACATTACTCGAGCGAGTAGTGCTTTTCCGAGTACGCTCGCTCATCTCTAGTAACCATATATAATTCAAGATGCAAGGAAATTAGAGGAATTTTTGGAGAAGTATTGAAAAATTTTGAAAATGGATCCTGGATCTGAAAATCTGCAGGTTAAACTGGTGAGGAGTTGTAATGTGGGGGCTACACCTCACAGACTCTGTGGGAGCAAGGACCCGACATAGAGCTGTAGGAGATGTGCTGCGTGTTGCAATATTGATGATGGAAATACAAATCGACAACTCTTCAGGTATTTACAAATATAAAATCACCAGCTCAATATCCTGCAGCACAATTGGGGTCATCTATTGCGTTACTTGCCCCTATGGCATGATTTATGTGGGTTTGACCATCCAGGAGGTTAGAGGAGGGAACATATTTTGGATATCAATGTAGCTATGGAGGAGACTGATGTAGATAAACTCAAAACCATATCTAGACATTTTAAGCTTTTTCATAATAACGATGGTTCTGGCTTTTGAATTAAAGGGTTAGGGTTTTGGTTAATTTTCGAGGTGGCACATGGAAAGAGTTTCTTGCAAATAAAAGAGTAAATGTTAGATACGGTCTCTAATAACGGCCTTAATGAGGCAATTAGTTCTGTACCATTTGTATAGACTGTTCGCCATGTAGCCCTTGGAACTCAATAGTCCTGTGTAGCACCTCCGGCAGCAAGGTCTTGCGCGAATAATGCACTGTATCAATTTGCTTAGCTCCTCTATATAAGCACTTCATTGTACCTTTTGCTTTGGTACATCATACTAGTATGCACTTTATTTAATCATCAACCAAGTTTTAAAATGTCCTATGTTCACGTGTGTCACTTCAGTAGGAAGCACTTTTTACTATTCCGTCTAGTTACTTGTGGCAATGATGGCTGCATTGGTTAATGTAACTATCAACTTTCTAGGTACTAGTATATGCGTATGTTCCATTCACAGTTGCACGAGAATTGTGACTATAGAATCTTCGCGAGATATGAAAACTAGCAAGCATTGTCTGGCTGCTGGTGATTTACTGATGGGCGTTCCCAGTTTATGGAGACGCTGAAACGATGAGGCCAGAGGTATTTGGGGGATTAGGAATCTTATATTTGATTATTTACAGGTGTGTTTGTTTACTTTGATTGGTGTTATGTTTCTACATATACTTGCCCATGATAACTTGTCATTAGCCCCGGACAAAACATTTGGGCGAAACGTGCGTTAGTGTGCGGCTTACAGGGTAAACTTTGTGTATGGTGTCTGTATAGATATTACATTGTATACTATTTGTGATAGTTATGTTACGGATAAAATCAACTTTTATTCCTTGGCATGCATCACTGCGAATACCCTGAAGCGCTCTATATATTGAACTGCTCCACAACTCTGATTGACAGTTGTCAATCCAACCAGAAAGCTGCCACAACTGTCAAGAGTTATGGAGAAGCTCAATTAAAAGAGAGGGAGAGCGCACTTCAGTGAGAAGCTGACCTCAAGAGCACTTGTGGAGGTGTGTGTCAAGGAATAAAAGTTGATTTTATTGGTGCTGTAGACTGTAAGAAACTTTACAAAGGGTATCATTACATTCCGCTGTGCTGTCAGCAGTTCTGTATCGGCAAAACTGCTGAAAAAAAAACCAAAACACTGCCAGTAGAGATGAGCGAACCGGCACGGCCACGCCCCTTTTTCACCCGAGAGCCGCGATTTTCGAGTACTTCCGTACTCGGGTGAAAAGATTCGGGGGGCGCCGTGGGTGAGTGGGGGGTTGCAGCGGGAGTGAGGGGGAAGAGGGAGAGAGAGAGGGCTCCCCCCTGTTCCCCGCTGCTACCCCCGCTCCGCCACGCCTCCCCCCGCCCCTTGGCGCCCCCCGAATCTTTTCACCCGAGTACGGAAGTACTCGAAAATCGCGGTGCTCGATCGAGTAATTACTCGAAACGAGTATATTCGCTCATCTCTAACTGCCAGTGATTGTACATGGCAAAAGACAAACATAAAAGCTGATGTTATCATAGATGTGAACAGCCTAATTCTAAATCCTAAATTTCAACACTGACTATATTCACAATGAGAGACTTACCTCTGGTAGCTGAGATAGGAGACTTGCTTTTTCTGCCAAGGAATCATCTATAGACTCGAGGAAACTTCTTTCAACCACATCAAATGCCTAAATGACATGGAATTAATGAAGAGAACACATAAGATTGGTGAGATAGCATCTCTCAAGAAAGTTGTGATAATGGTAAACAGATTATACAACTAGCACATAAAAGGGTAATTCAGATAAACTTCGCCTTCTGGATGTTTAAGTTGGATATTACACCCTATATTAACTTCAGAAGGTTTACTGCAGAAACTAAGAGAAAGAAAAAAACGGATTACATCCCACTGCTGCATTATGTTACAGGTGTACCTCCCATTTTATTTTTTCTTAAAGGGAACTTGCAAGTATGTTCATGGTGCTCTAACCCCCTGCAGTGTGAACTAGAGCTCTTATTACTATTAGTGGTGGAACAAAATAGCTGCATTAATCCTCCAGGAGTCTCGATAGAGATGGGAAATCTTTGTATGTGTGTACTCGTCTTTTAGCTTTACTATTTAGTTCATCAATAACTGTTACGTTTTATAGGAATTTTGCAGTGAAGTGGTGATACCAATGATGCTTAATTTTTATGCATTATAAATAAGAGAAAAGGGGGTGAAAAAAAAAAATTTTTCTCTTTTTTAAAAATGTTTCATTTCACACAGGAGTTATGGGCGCAGCGCACTGAGTTATGCCGTTCCCATATGATAATTCTGTCTTTACACATTCCTCGTCATGAATTCAAAGAAAAGCTCTATCCATGAGACATTTGTTACAAACTGCAGCATATTCCTCGCTTAGCTCAAGAAACTAAAAGCCAGAAAAACCCCCTTAATTCAACTAACCTGCAACAACACTCTCTGAACTTCTCCGTCGGTGACATCCGAATGCAGCTGCCCCAAGAGAAGCTCCGCAGCCAACCTCTGGCCGACAAAGTTTGTGGCTCTGGTGCCATCGTAGCCATTGAAGACTCCATAAAGATAAATATTGTTCTCCCCTCTGCAGAAAGACAGCGAATGGTTATGATGTGCATTATGGTAGTAGTAGTAGTGATCTTGAATTTGAGTCCCCTTCTACTAAAAGAGAGACCAATTATTGTGAACCAGTCATGTTGAAGAAACTGTGAGATGGCAGAGCGCTTGTAAGACAGCATAAGGAATTCAGCAGATTGATGTGCAGGTTTGTGGGAAGAGATTTAGTATAATACTAGTAATTATTAGGACATTATAGTACCACAGTTTCTGGTGGCACATCACACTCACAGTAGCTTGATTACCACACAAGATAAACACAGCTTGGCTCCTCCCACAGCAGTGACATCACCACAGCTCCTTAAGCCCACTGGATCTCTGTGGTGGTAGTAGGTCAGTGTGCTCTGTCAGGACTGCTGAGTTGTGTCTGACATAATAGCGGTTTAGTTATATTCTCATATTGTTATTTTTGTCCTCCCCTTTTCAAGAGCCAAAACTGTGTTGTTCTTCTGTAAGTCAGCCTCTGTGTTTTATATATGCTGTAGGACCTTCAATGACATCACCAGGGAACAGAGCGATGACATCACCAGGGGTGGAGCATAAGAAGCGCGCACACACACACACATATTTATATATATATATATATATATATATATATATATATATATATATATATACACACACACACACACACACACACACATACATACTCACAGACAAGTGGCCGTTAGTAGTTTGATGGATTATAACAGAGTTTATGATTTCAAGGCTGGAATCACTCAGAGAAGACGTAGCCGCTGAGCAAGACCATCCGCAGGGCTGAGACTCAGACAGAGCAAGGCTTTATTGCAAGAAATTTCAAATAAAACTGAACATTTCCACACAAAACTAACTATTAATGCGCTCAGCTCCTCCTGCTCTATAACTTTAACCAAGTACAGCATAGCAGATTTACTTTAAAGTCTGTAAGTAGAAAAGTGATAATATACAGATGTGTCACCCATTATTTTGGGCCTTAAAGGGGTTGTCCGATAACTGGTCAACCCCTTTTCAATAGGGTCCCTTATGTAAAAATAGTAAACAGAAACACACATACTGCTCCACGGCCACCGGGATCCAGCGGTGCAGCCCTGGTGATTCCTGTGACAGATGTCACAGGAAATCACGTGACTGCTGTAACTAATGAGAGGCTACAGTCACATTTCTAAACTCCTGAAACATGGTGCTCAGGATGTGAGCGCCGATGCCAGGAGAGCTAGCGTGACGCAGTAGTCACCTGATTTCTTGTGACATCTATCACAGGAATCACTAGGATTGCAACGGGTTGTGGTGCACTTTTGTTTATTTTCACACAAGGGGTCCTATTGAAAAGGGGTTGCCAGTAACCGAATAACCCCTTTAACTTGAAATAGCCCAAGATATGGTACAACATTTTTAAAAAAGTATTTCTTCAAAGGATGCCATCATTTGGCTTTCCATCACCACAGCATGCCATTTTTTTTTTAGCAAATGGTTCTGACAGATGCCATGAATCGGCAATCCATCCATCACCCATGTTAGAAAAAAAGGGTTACTTTATTGTACTGAACGATGAGCAAATGTATCATTTTTGTATTATGGGTAAATGGAGGCCTTAAAGTGACCCTCTAGGCCTGGACAAACAAAGATGTTGGCACCGCTAATCTCACTACCTGGTGTACGCTGTGCATCTGTATGCATCAGTGATCTAAGACTCTACTCGCTGATCCGAGTGGCCAGTACTGCTCAAGCAAGTCAGAGTATAATGCCTCAGACTACTGATGACTAATGACAAAAGCAGTGCGAACATCGATGTTACAGGAGATGTCCGAGTTGTACTTTTCCAGTTATAGCCTGTTCCCCATGCTATAATGTAACTAACCAGCATATACTCATCTCTCCCTGCTTGGTCCTCCGCTCCTGTTTGTTTACAGACTGCAGTCCCGCCCAGTTTATGAGTTGTCACAGGCAGTGCAGCCAATGACAGAGCTCAGTGATCGAGTGCTTAACTCTGTCACTCGCTGCAGCGCTTGTAACGTCCCGTAAACATGCTGGGGCAGCCTGTGTGACATCAGAGGGGAGATCTGGGGCGGTGACGTGGGACACAGCGGGGAGAGGTGAGCATATGCTGGTTAGTTATGTTATAGCATGAGGAACAGGGTTTAACTGAAAAAATAAAACTCGTTCCAGTCCTTTAACAGGTTAGGGTGGACACATCTGTATTATTCTGATCATCGGGGAGAGATTATCAATGGGAAAACTCCCAGCTGTCTGTGTATGGTATTCTGGCTTGGCTTCCAATTCCCAATCATTGTTATAAGATTTGTCTAAAGTGTCTGACATTGACTTGCAGGAGTGCTGCCTTCCAATAAGTGGTGCTTTAAGAAATAAAAGGTAACAGCTGAGTTGGGAGCGCGCCGGACTGAAGATCTACAGGTCCGCGATGCAATCACTGCTTTGGCAGTTTGTTCAAAGCCTTACATTTGGGGTCATGCATGTAGCTCATTAGTAATATCCACAAAACCCACCTGAACTTGAGCCAGTTGTCTTCACAAGGATGCTCTTCCTTTGGGACACCTTCAGAGTTATAGGCCCGGTTTGTCGCTGATCCTATGCCGGATAGATGGCAGAGGGGAAGGTCATCCGTCCAACTCAACTGCTCCTGTAAAAATTCCACCACTGATCATCTCAAGCAACGAAAAAAGCACAATATAAAACAATGTACCAAAATAATACAATTTACTTTTTGAAGTGACAAGAAACCTAATTTTGTGAGGCTACAATGTGTGATCTCCTTCACTGTAGGTTAGTAGAGACCCCAGCTATGCCACAAAGGGTGCCAACAGGATTGTGACAAGGAAGATTCACAAGGTGTTGTCCCAAGATTTAAACTATCCATAGGATGGGGAATAAGTGTCTAATCGGTGGAGGACCCACTGCTGGGACCCCAAGAGCGGGGGGTCTCTTGTGTCTGCCTAGGAATAAAGTTTCTCTTCGGCAGTCCCACAGTTATGAATGGGGAGGCGGCCGGGTCAAAGCGGTCGGACTCCCACTGAGCCAAGTTTACATTTTGGAACAACCCCTCTAACGTCCTAACGTACCAGCTTGGAGAATCCGGAGATGGCTGCTTAACCCGGCCTGCTTGGCTCTTCCAATAGGATGTCATCCTGTAGAGTGATAATATAGCTATATGCCCAGATGTCTATGTAGCTGGAAGGGGCATCACATAAACTCTCTCCGTACCCGTAATTGGCTACGGTAACACTCATCTTCTCCTTTTATATAGATGACATGTATTCTTACTGTCTGTGGTTGCAATTAATGGGAACCTGTCACATGTTTATGCCGTGTGAACTACAGGAAGCATGAACCCAGGACTGGCTCGGCATTGTACGACTTACTCCAAGACGCCACAAACAGCAGTGGCTTGTTAGGTATCTCAGAAGCTAGGTGATCTGTCACCACACGGATTGTGGGAATGAAGGGGCAGGAGAGCTCAACACTAATCTTCACCTACCATATTATGATCTAAAGGCAACTATCCCACATTGCAGCTGTTTAGGGCACCCAATGCTTCTCGGCATAGACTCTTGCGTGCGACACGTAAGCAGGGCCTGAGGTCATGGCGGTTCGTAGTGACATCAATGTGCTTGACACGTCATTGCAGTGACTGCCCATCCCACCAGCATGATACATCAGTGCACAACGGTGTAAGCCTCCATGATAAATACCATCATCACAGTGATCATGTGATCAGCCCAGGCGCCTGGCACCAACGGACAGCAGGGATCCCACAGGAATGGGCGAGGATCAGGTAGAAACTATCAGCGATAACTCAGATCCCGATCGTTTCACTTCTTAGATGCCTTGGTTAAACAGTAGCAGCAAAATGGAAGAGATTTTGAAAAACCGCATAAAACCCATGTGGAAATACAATTATTATACAGCTTTTACACCTGCGACGGCGGTTCCGTTTTCCTGCTCTGTTCAGGGAATCCCCGGCCGAACGGATCCGACTTTTGATAAAACCAAAGACAGAACCTAGTGACTGTAACGCGGTCCTTCGGTGTCCGCTCAGCTGCCCGGCATTTTACTTCTTGCGGTATTTTGTACTGGATCTGCGACGGAACCTGCGAATGTAAGTTCCAGCGCAGATGTGCATACAGCTTTATTTTTAAAACGAAGGGTTTATATTGTGCAAAAGTGGTAGAAAATAAAAACGACGTGAATTTATTGATGTGATCGTGTCGGCCCAAAAAATAAAGTTATTATTTGTAACGCAGAGTGAACATAAAAAAAGGAAAATGCTAGAATAGCAGTTTTGTGTTCATCAGCCTCCCAAAAAAAACAAAACAAAAAAGAGGTGGGGCTCACACAGGCGGGTCGGATTCTGCACGTGGGAGGTCTGCAGCAGATGAGCCGTCAATGAGCCCAGCCGGTGACCCTGCGTACGGCACTTACCTGTATTGCGGATGACCGCGCACGGAGGCTCGCAGGCAGTCATGCCCAGGTTTTTGTTTGTATTTTGGCACCATTGCTTAGCAATGACACAGGTACCTGCAGCTAAGGTTGGGACATCGAAAAATATATCGCTTATGCTTTGGCGATACTGTTCATCGATATTGTTATGTCCGATATATCGGTAACATCGATACTTTAAGGAGATATAATATCAATTTTTGTAAAGAAACGTGTCTTGTGGTCTAGTGACCAGATTTCTTTCCTTTGTGTTGTACAGGATGTAGTTTTGCTTTAGGCACTAATGAACTTATAAACAAGTTCTAGAAACTTTTAGAAAGTGTGAGGCGACTCTTTGTCACCAATACGGTTTGCCCCAGGCAAAATGACAGATGGAGGGCTGAGCTGAACGCACGAAGGTCGCGTCCGGAAAAGCAGTGCCCATAGAAAAGATAGGAGACCCATCTAACGCAATTACAATTGTATTCGAGGCAGTGCGTTCGCGTTACCAGGCCCTGTGTTGTTTACAAGTTGCCATGGAGACCGTTGGTCCCTCAGGGGCAACTTGAAAAAATGCAGGATACGCAGGCCCACACACACACACAGAGATCATGCTCACATCCCGTCAGGTCCAGCGGCCAGCTTCTTGCTTCCTTGTAGCTGGCAGGATCTTGTTTCAGTGTGTTTCTTGGCTCATTAGATAACGATTATTGGTGCCAATGATAAAAACCTTCTTTTCATATACCCAATTTATATTATATGTTTCATCTGTAATTTTTTCTTCATTTGTACTTTAATATATTATCATGATGTTAATAGTTAGAAGTTAATAATAAATTCAACAGTTTAACGTTTTAAAAGACAGCTATAATTTTTTTGCTGATTGTTGCTTTATTAACCCCAGACCTGTTTTATTTTTATAAAGCATTTAAAAAAGTCGATTTATCGAAATATCGATAGTTTTCCACTGATATTTCACAATAATCGATAGTTTGTTCAGCGATAGTATCGATATTTGTGTGTCGATGTGCCAACCTTACTGCGGCACATACGTAATGTTAGTTGTGTACAGGCTGCGGGTCGGACGCCTCCAATGACATCAATGGAGGCCGTCCGCGTGGATTCTGCGGTAAAATAGAGTACGCTGCGATTTTTCTTCCACTCGCAGAATCCGCGATTAATGTCTGTGAGCGAGGAGAAACAAGTCGAGACTACATGCCTTCCAATGCCGTGGAAAGTCCGCGAAGACAACAATCACAGAATCCGCCATTCAAGGCCGCCCGTGAGGACGCCCAAAGTGGGATCCAAAAGTGACAAGTGCCACCGAATGGCTCCAGCGGACCTGCAGCACGCAAGACCTCCACAGCTCTGTTGCCATAGAAACGCTGGGCTCCTGGGAATAGCATTATGATGCGGTCTCCATGTGGCAGAGGAGCAACATATAAACTGTAGTTTAGGATCGCTGTTATCGCATTCAAAATAATTACATTCAAAAAGGCTACATTTTCGGTGTTTCCCATCCCCCACTCCCAAGAAGTTGTGCCAAAGAAAATCCAACTAGTCCTGCAGACACCAAACCCCCCGGGCAGCTCACTGGGGATACAAGAACCTTACGGCTTGGAATGGGAGGAGGGGGGAAAAAACAGTCCAGTCAAGGAGGGGTTAAGCCATTCCCCGGACTGCCCGCCGGCGGTAAGTGTCCGCAGTGTCAGTCCCTGCTGCAGCAGAAGTTGTACAAGTGTGAGCTGAGCCTTGTACGAGGTCTGCTGCCCCCACGGAGGTGAGGACACACACGGCACTGCAGCCTCACTACCCCCCGGCATTTCTCTGCCGCCCCTCATAACCCTTCTTACATTCTGCATCAGGTTCCTTCTCAGGGCGGCCATCTTGGACCAGAAGTGACGAACCAGCTGACAGCGCTCATGTGACCAAGGCCTCTGTACGTGGTGCTAGTGCGACCTCTATGGGATGAAAGGGATAATGCAGCGTGCAGAGCTTGCCTGGTCTGTATGCTAATGCTGACGGCAGTGTCTGCAGAACTAGCTATAGGTCCACAGTCCCACAACATGCCGGGCACCCTCACATCAAACAGGGGGGCTCAGGAAACCGCCAGTACACAATGGCAGCCGCTGGGGTCGGTCTACACGTTACAGCAACGCTGCAGAATTTACACATAAAGAACCGCGCCAAAATCTACATCATCAGTGCGGAATTTGACAGGCAAAAACTGCGTATCCGCCGCTGATTGTAGCGATCTGATTGTTTTCAATGGGAAACCTTGCATCGCATTCGCGTGCACCTTACACGCCGTGCCATGCTTTGCAGGTCCCATTGAAAACAATGGGCGAGGTTCCGAGGGAGCGCCCAAAAATAGAACATACCGCATTTTTCCCCACACTGTGATGTGGAAAAAAAAATCGCTCATGTATATGACCCCATCAAAAGAATGGCGTTCACATGTGAAAGCGGCCTCAGGCCTTGTTCATCCAATGATTTTGCAGTTGATTTGTTGTGGAATTCACATAGATTTTTCATCAGATCTGTGAAAAAAATTCACTTTAATGGGAAACCGCGCCAAAGCCTCTACAGCACAGAACAAAATTCACGTGCGGGAAAAAAATAATTGACACGCCATTTCTTGAAGTGGATTTCACCTTGGAACATCTGCACATGGTGTAGCCCCCAATAAAAAGGGCTAATCAGGATGTAGATCTACAGCCATCGCACGCGCCAATCCTGCTGCAGAGCATGAGGCTGATGCACATCAGATTTCCACAGTGTGAACAAGGCCTTAGGCTACCTTCACACAGATGAGCTCAATATCACTGTCACTGACTGTGAAGTCCCGCCACCGTGCTCCGGCTGCAGCAAGAAACAGGCCATAGGGATGCATCTTCTGGAGGGGGGCTAATAGGATGAGGACATTGCAGTGATGAGGCGAGTCCAGGGGCCCCGCTGCGGTGCTGATAGTTGCGAGTGGCAAGGTGTCATATTGTCTTCCCACGTGCTGCACTCTCCTGGTGTGCTGTCGGTGGACCTACTGGTAGCACTTCAAGGCTACAGGGAGAGGTTGCTTCACTTCTTTGTACAGGGGCCCAATGGTGAATTCACCGGCTCCACGGTGGGCAAGTCTGAGCCTGCAAACAAGTGTCATCAGACTGTTATAGGGGCTGATTAATTCCCACGGGCAATTGGCAGAATTCTGAGCGCAGCACTGGGTGTGACCGGACTATAAAACATGATAGAACTCAAACTTGCTTCTTCTCCTGGATTATAGAGTAGTCTCCTAACATCTCTAAGACTCCAGAAAGAATGAGCAAGTCTACCGCAAATGTTCTTCACAGCCCCCTTTAGGGAACACTTGCTGCATATATAGTAATACTGCTACTAGTGAGCGCTGCAGAAATATACCGTATATGCAGTGAACCCTCCCTATGGTGGCTGTCGGCAGCAATGAATGTTTAGTTTGAAGGGGTGGACAAACCCTCTCTTTATTAGGACATATAGGTATCATAGACTACTGCTCTCCACTAGGGATAAATACTAGAGTTGAGCAAACGTACTCTGCCGAGCTTGATGCTCGTTCGAGTATTAGCATACTTGATGGTGCTCGCTACTCCATCGAGCATCACGCTGTGTATGACCCTGTCCCAGTTTTTTGCCCCTACCCGCTGTGACGTGTCAGTTTTGGCCCCTCCCCATCAACGGCAAATTTTTTGGAGAGAGAGAGAACACACACAAATCAAAAAAAAAAGCTTGGCACCCGGCGGGCCCCATACAAAAATGCTCGAGTCTCCCATTGTAGCCAATGGGGTTCGTTACTCGAGTAGATCTCTCGAATTTCACGAAAAGCTCGACTCGAATAACGAAGACCCGAGCATTTGGGTGCTTGCTCATCTCTAATAAATACAGATATTTAACGGCATGGCCACCATGTAACGCTACATTTCCTGAGCCAAGGACTCCTTCCCTATTTTTGATAGAGAAATGGCCACTATTTAAAAAATCTAGTTTCCTTACAAACTTCTAATTTGCAACCCTTTGAGTTCTGCGAATGCAGTTCGCAGTGTAAAGAATGGAGGTTGCCAGAATGATCATCAGACTAGCCTAAATCTAAATGGCCTTTAAGAGTTCTTAAAGCTTAGCTGCACTTCAACCTGACATGTTATGGATTACTGCATTGGGCCCTAATATAACACCCCCTACCCCTGTCACATTCAGTGGGGTCAGGAAAGCTGAGAGGGGTTTATGTGGAACAACTATTGTCCGAATAATTGCTCAATTGAGCAAATGTTACCAATGGCTAGTTGTGAAAAACACATCAACCAATGGGTGAGGAGCTGTAATTCACGGACTAGTTCCTAGTCGCTTTGCTTCCGTTTATGTAAAACTAGTAAATGGTTAATACATTATTGCCTGGTGTAAAAATGCAACCATTTATGGCCCAATGCACATGGCCAGATTTGCATTGCGGAATCCAGAGCGGTGTCCGCCTCCAGATTCCGCAGCAAATACCTGCCATAGCATGCAATGTAAAAGTGAATTTTTCATGCCCACGAGCAGAAATCAATTGCGATTTTCCGCTCGCAGGGGGAAAATTGCAGGATGCTCTATTTTGAGGTCAATGGAAGCCATCCATCCCGCGTCCCTTCAGCAATCATCATGGTCGAAAGGCCGTGGGATCCGCATCATTGACCTAACGAAGGCTAGGCACATCCGCAGTACAGAAGAAAAAGCATGCGGACAGGTACGCAGGGTTCACCAGCCGGGCACTGCGTCGGATTCCGCTGTGGGATCCCACATGCACAATCTGACCCGGTCGTGTGCATTCGGCCTATCTTTTAACAACTGGCCAATAAGCTTTGCAGGACAGTGACTGCAAACATCAAAAACATTCGCTCTGTGTAAAAGCACACAAACTACAGTCGTTCGTATGCTAACTACTTGCCATTGCAACTGTTTCCAATGACTATCCCAACGATAGTTGTCCCATGTAAACCTACCTTAGGCCCCCACACACTGGTGCATTTGGGGCCATGTGCCATCTGTGTTAATCCATGGCCCACGCAGCCTCATTTCAGGCCTATGAGACTATGCATATTGGTGGTTTTTCACACCAACCAACGGTCCATATGAAAAACTCATGGCATGTCATATTCCTGTCCATATCACGGACAGGAATTAGGACATGGCAATGAATGTCACTGTGCTGGTATCTTCAATGCCATAGTCAGCACAGGGTCAGCAAAAGGAACTTTATAGTGTGAGGGCTTATTTACACAAGCGTATATCGGACGGTATTTTTATAGCCGGCCGATATACTCTATCAGCTGTCTCCACCTTTCCTCTCCCTCACTGGCTCACCTCCTCTCTCCTCCCCTCCGGCTGTTTGCAATGGGGGGGGGGGGGGTAGCTAAGCTCCTGCCCCCTCCTCGCCCATTGTCCGCAACCAGCAATGGGAGGGGGCGGAGGGGAGAATGGGGAAGGAGTTTAGCAGTCACGCTGCTAAACTCCCTCCCACTTCCCTTCTTTGGCCGCTGTCATTGACTTCCATAGGAGTCTATGGCAGCGGCCATAATCAGGCAAGAAAAATAGTTCCAGGACTATCCTTCCTGCCAGGCGTAAAAGCGCCTCGCTGGGTGTTTTTAAGTCGCGGAAATACGCCTGTGTGATCTGGTACATTGGAATCCAATGTATCAGATGGTAGCGTATATCGGCCGGCCATGAAAACACTGGCTGATATACGCTCGTGTGAATAAGCCCTGAGGGTTCACCAGACAGTTCCAAATATATCAGCTTCCTTGAAATCTATGAGTTTGACATGGGGGATTGTGATGTACATCAAGTCTGAGCTGTCATTAAAAAGCCAACAGGACTTTGGAATGGAAAATGTTGCACTGGGAGATGGAGGACGGCATGGGAGCATGTGAGAGGGGGGCCAGCTTCAATTGGGACAGGGGACAGCAGGCGAGACGGAGGATGGCATGAGAGCATGGGAGAGGGGGGACCGGCTTCAGTGGTGATAGAGGACGGCATGGGAGATGGAGAATTACATGGGAGCATGGGAGAGGGGGGCTGGCTTCAGTGGGGATAGAGGGTGGCATGGGAGATGGAGGACAGCATGGGTGTATGTGAGAAGAGGACGGCATAGGAGACCTCTGGAAATGGGAAAGGGAGATGGTGAATGGAGATGGCACCCCGGCGGAAGGAGATTCACAGGGTCGGCAGGAGCTAACATGGCATGCCGCAGCCATGAAACAGGCGCTAGTATCGCAGATTGCAGTCTGGCCAAAAGCGTATATGCCAGAGGAGCATGTATAGCTGTCAGCCTGGCCCTTCCCTACTATTGTACCCAGCCAACCCATGTCTCCACTCTTACTTCTGGTGGAGACAAGATGGACCAGTACCCTATCTATTAATCTTACACCCATGCATTGCTTGCTTTTATTCCATACTTCTTTCAGAAAACTACCATAATGTGTGGAGAAAAACTGCCACATCAAACACTGTCCAGAATACAAAGTAAGTTACAGGGAATATTTCGGAGTGAAATTTGTTATGAAATTTACCATTTTTCACAGAAATTTGAGACATTTAGATTTGGAGGGGATGTGATCATGTGGGATAAAGACAGAACTAGAGGAACTTAATTCTAATATGTGACAAGCTTCCCATCATGCCAAAGTGGATACAGATTTCATGTGTTTTGTATAGTATCCTTTGGCATATTGGTCCACATTTGCTGTAACTGAGCCTCTAGATCATGCAAACTCGTATGCTGTGGAAGTTGGCATCTCAGATGGTCCCATACATGTTCTATTGATGATAAATCTGGTGACCGGGCAGCCACAGAAGTGTGGAACTGTTGTGGGGACATTCCTGTGACCCCCTTGTGTTTGCGGCCGGGCATTATCCTGCTGGAAAATGCCTCTTGGAAGCCGCCATGGGAGGCACACCTGTGGCTGCAGGATATCCTGAACATATCGCTGAGCTGTCATTGTCCCTCGTATCACTACTAGGGGTGACCGACTGTCGTATGCAGTGACCCCCAGACCATCACACCAGCAGTGAAGGCAGTGTGCCACTTCACAGAAAAGGTCGGATTGAGGCGCTCACCTCAAGGTCTCCAGACACGAACACGGCCGTTGTCAGTACCCAAACTAAACCTGGATTCCTCACTGAAGACAACCTGGTTCCACTCCGTAGCAGTCTAGTTTTGTCATTTACAACATCACTGCAAACAGAGGAGACAATGGGTGGGTGTCAAAGGCCGTACACGTAATGGGCACCAGGACTCCAAATGTCCCCCCTAACAGTTTGGACAGAACGGCCCGGTGGGGGACAATTTGTCAATATGACCATCCAGCTTCTCACATCCCAATAATGCGCCCCTCTCAGACTCTGGTAACGGGGTGTAATCTTTTCTCTGCGTCGTAGAGGCATCTAGTGGTCAACAAGCTCCACACAAGCGGAAGAAGAGGTCACTACACTAGAGATGAGCGAATCTACTCGGTTCGAGTGTTTTTGAAGTCGAGCACCGCGTTTTCCGAGTAACTCACTACTCGGACAAAAAGATTCGGGGGGCGCCGGGTGGCGTGGTGGAGCGGGGGTAGCAGTGGGGAACAGGGGGAAGCTCTCCCCACCTCCCCTCTGCAACTCCCCGCTCACCCTCAGCGCCCTCCGAATCTTTTCGTCTGCGTAGTGAGTTACTTGGAAAAAGCGGTGCTCGAGTTCAAAAACACCCGAACCGAGTAGATTCGCTCATCTCTACACTACACACAAGGAGCCACTGAGAGCCTTTTATAGGCCATGTAATAATGATACAACTCTAATCATTTACATATCTGACTTATGGGGGCATTCACATGGAAGAGTATCTCCTGCTACGAGATGCATAGAATTTGCACTGAAATAGACCCCATTGATGCTTCTAAATAGAAAAATCGCAGCATGTTCTATTTTTCTGCGAGTCCACAGAAATCTCGCCAATTGTTTCCCATGTTTCATGTGAGTGGGGTGCGACTTTTGACTTTTCCTATTAAAATACATGGGATTTTCATGAAAATTGTATGTTCAGTAATGTAATGCGATTTTCTCACAAAATGCAACACACTCAGAGTGAACATCGCATGTTTAGAAGCGCAATATCGGTCCAGGTTTCTTGGACCGTTATAGCAGTGACCTGTATGAATGCACCCTGAGATGTAACTGCATGCCAAGTTTTGCAGCAAACCAACAACACCTTCTCAGTGATTGATTTTTTTTTTGACAAACAGTGTAGATATTAATTGTATGTTACATTACAGAGTTTAGGAAACCCTGTACATGTAATTCTCATCACTGGACACTAGAAGGCAGAGTTGGCTTTTATATTCCCCGATCAGATATGTTCACTACCTTTTAAACTCCTATTTCCATCCTTGCATCAGGGTTTAGTGTTCTGCTTGCAAAAATGGCACAATTTTTAAGCAATAGAACAAGGATATGTAAAAAGCTTGTGCAAGGTCTATGAGGGAGATTAACTTGGAAATAAAAACAAGTGTTGCATTTATTAAAAGGGCTGACCTATTGATGGCCTATCATCAGGATAGGTCATCGATGGCTGAGTGGCAGAGGTCCACCATTTGGGAACCCTGCCAATCAACTGTGCAGCAGGCCAATGTACTGAGCCAGAAGGAGACGCTTTGTAGGAGGTGTTTCCATTGAATTTATACCAATCCCAGACACTGCAAAGTGTACAGAACTACCTGCTTCCAATTCTGTATACAGTGATCAACGGTCTAGCATACAGCAGCTTGGTGGCTGTCCCAAATGGCGTTCTTCCACTGATCAACTATTGATTACTAGTGTTGCGTGAACAGAAACAGTGGAAACCTGTTTTGGGTCAAACTGCTAAAAGTTCAGCTTGAACCCAAACCTTGGGTGGTTCATCTAGGCTGAACCCACTAAAACTGTGTCGGCCATTTGGCAGAAAGAAGGATCACATGACCTCACATGAGAGTGATGATGACAACGACGACCATGATAATGAACAACTATGGAAATATGAGGAGGAGTTGAAACCATCTGGGCTCTTAGAAACACTGGCGGGGAGAGCGAGCTGTATGCTTTGTTGCTTGCACGCTGAGAACCCTATTGTTAGCTTGAAGCAAAGAGATGACTACTGGACAGCCACACTTTTAGACCCTCAGTATGAAGGGAGGCAAAATATGTAGCTAGCTTACCACAGCTTTCAAGTCTGGGTGGAGGGGGGGGGGGGGGGGGACACTCCGCTTCCTGCTTAGTCAACGCTCCACCACCTCTGCCAGTTGTGGATCGCTGAGGATTTTAAAACCTGTGTGCCTGATGTCACTGGTTAGAACTACTATTGCTGCTGTACAGTTACTACTACTACTGGTAGCACCTCATCTGCAGCCATCCTTTACTACCAGACATACACAAGCACAGATCAACAATGCAGCTACTTCTACCACTACCCCTGCTACCACTTTACCAGACTTAGGGACCTTCACACTGGCGATCGCGATATCGCCGCAAGGAAATCGCAACTTGCTGCCACGTATTCTGAATGGGCCCCGTTGCTAGTGGGGTGCTACAGGGTTCAGTATTAGGCCCCATTCTGTTCAATATACTTATCAACGAACTGATAGAGGGACTGCACAGTAAAATATCAATATTTGCAGATGACACAAAATTATATAAGACAATTAATACAACGGAGGATAAGGTACGGCTACAAAAGGATCTAGATAAGCTGGGGGCTTGGGTAGAAAAACGTCAAATGAAATTTAATTTTGATAAATGGAAGGTTATGCACATGGGAAGGAGAAACGAATGTCACCAATATACACTAAATGGGGTACTGCTAGGGAAAAGTGATATGGAAAAAGACCTGGGGGGTACTAGTGGATTGTAGACTTAACTGGAGCAATCAATGCCAGTCAGCTGCTGCAAAAGCAAATAAAGTCTTGGGGTGCATTAAAAGAGGCATGGGGGCGAGGGACAAGAACATTATTCTTCCCCTATATAAGGCACTTGTCAGGCCTCACATGGAATACTGTGTACAGTTCTGGTGGTGCTACATTTTTCCGGTGCTCAGGAAAGATGTAGCAGTGCTTGAGGGTGTTCAAAGATGGGCAACTAAATTAATAAATGGAATGAGGGGACTGGAATACCCATCATCAACACAGAAGGGGGTTCTTTACTGTAAGAGAGGTGAGACTATGGAACTCTCTGCCTGAGGACATGGTGATGGCAAAATCCATAGAGGAGTTTAAGAGGGGACTAGATGTCTTCCTAGAGCACTATGATATTACAGGATATATACATTAGGTGACCAGCGGGGTTGTTGATCTCAAATGTTGATCCGGCGATTACTCTGGCTGCCATTATGGATTCAGGAAAGAATTACCTTCCTCTGGACCAACAAGGAGGGAGGTTGAAACAGGCTGAACTAGATGGACATTGCCTTCATTCAGTCTAACATACTATGTCACTAACTATTTTCTTGCGTGATTTTTTTTAGCACGAAAGTCAATAGAACCGTTGAAATCGTATCGCATGAAAATCGCAAGTTCGTGCTTTGCGATGCGATAAAAAGGGAAACGTGTGAGATTTTTTAAAAACTTAGAAATTCTTAAAAGTCAACTCGTCCCACAGAAAACAAGCCTTCAGATGTCTATGTCACCGGGAAAATAAAGAAGTTATGATTTTCTCGGAAGCGAGAAGGTAAAACTCTGAATGCATTGTGCTAATTTGTGCGCATGCATAGTAACAAATCCATTAATGTCTGCCTTAAAAGGAAAAATTGAAAGTCACTATCAGGTTAAGGGTATGACGACACAGTGATAGATTGTTATTATAGCATTGTAGTAACTGCAATAGGTTGTATGTTAAATCTATCAAACTTTACAGGAGAGATAAAAAACATTCCCAATTTGCCCTCATCATTTTGATTTGTCCTATAGAAAGGGAGGGAATTGGTTGGGTTCTCATTGGTCTGTTGACATTCGACATATTCACTAGATGCCACCATGGTGCAATAAACCAACGTTTGATTTTTCTTGACGACCTATTGCAGTTACCACAACAATATATTTATATCAGCCTGGAGTAAACAAACATCTGTAAACTTTATGTGTAACAAGATTAGGTTGGTTTCACATCCGCGTCAGAACGTTCGCTCAGAAGTTCTAAAAATACCAGACTTTCTAGTCCTGTATGCACTCAAAAGTAGAGTACTGCCGAATGCTTGGAACTGGGCTGGAGGTGGTGGCATCCGATTTCATTTAAGGAAACAGAGTTGCTGGGCATTATATAACGGCCTATATGTCTGCAAATTGATGCATGTTCATTTGGCTCTAATCTGTGTTGCTGTGGGGTACAAGTTTTTATGGCCTCACTCTGGATCATTATTTCTAAATAATGTTACAGATTGATTAAAGCTACAATATCTGTCAATTTCAGTAAGAAAACATTGCTGTTTATGGTGGTATGGGGTCCTAACCTCTAGAGCAATATTCAAAGGGATTGTCTGTGGTTAGATGTATCATATCTACAAGATTACTTGGTTTCTCTCACTGAGAACAATTACACTATTCTGTGGTTAGAAAAACCATAGCTGTTTTTTTTAGAAGCAGCAGTGCTCTTGTCCATGGGCTGTGTCTAGTACTGCAGCTCAGCTCAGTGTGAGTGAGGCTCAACTGAAGTATCACCTATGTCCACGCAACACCAGGGCACCAAGCCTCAGCACAGACGCAAGACAGTGTTCACACAAACAACATAAGCACACACAAAATGCATACTGCACACTCAGGTAGGACTGTGAACTGGTCTCATGGGCAGATATAACATATCCCTAGTCTAACAGGACATCCACCACATGAAAACCTGCCTGCAAGCAGGGTGATTGTCCTGATAAGGATGACCCTGCACTGGGACCTAGGGACCTACCTATCCCTGGATGGCAAACAATCCACAGCAGGACAGCTCACACCAGTTCACAGAACAGGACTGTTTACACCTGGCATCTGGAAACATACACAGACACTGAACATGTCACTGTTCACACAAACACCCCAGGGACTTGCACGCAGGATAGAACAGGACTGTTCATACACCTTGTCTAGTACCTTCACAGGCCCAATGAACATAACACTGTTCTCACACATGTCCAGAAACCTGCACAGACACGCACCACACATCATGCATAAATGCAAAAGCCTAGAGTGACAAAGAAACCCCACTCGGAGCTCACATGCATACAGATAACCCACAATTGTCCTCATACCAAGGGAAAAGAGTCAGACACTGTACTGACATACAGGGAACAGTGTCAGGCATCACACCAAACATACACATAAGACATCAGATGTCTGGAGGCTGCACCTGTCAAGGAGAAGAGTAGAGGAGGTCTGCATATGATGCAGACAAGGACTACAGGTGTCCAGACCATTCGCAGGGAAGGTGAGAGACACACTACAGACTAGACATGCATAAAACCAAGCACAGAGTGGGATTACCACAGAATGCATAAACATGATAAAATGACCAGCATTCTCTGACAAGACAAGCTGGTATTTATGTGCAGCAGACCAAGGGGATTGGCTGGCGAACACCACACCCAGCCAGCTCAATTATCCCACACCTGTGAAGCTGTGATCATAGAAACCTGTAGAACTACAGGTGCCAGCCACAAAACCTAACACAAACACAGCTTTGGGAGGACAAGGAAAATAATTATAAAGCACATGGGCAGAATGGAGTAAAAGTAAGCTTCTCATTTCCCAAACTCCATTACTGTTGAATGTGGACATGGTGAACAGGGGTCCCAGCTTTGTAATGTCGCCCATGGTTACATGCTATGGCACTGATAAAGTGGAGATAAGGTGGGGCATGTGCCCTGGGTGCAACTAGTAGGGGAGGCAGAGGACGTTTGGCTGCACACTGTCTCCATAGCAATACTAAAATCTAAAAAGAGCTGGCGCAATGCCAGACAGTTGCTGTGCCACCACTATCTTCGACTGAAGAGCAGATCTGATTGTCAAGACTCTGAAAGCTAAAGGCCCATTTAGGCACAACGATTATCGTTCAAAAACATCTTTTGAGCAATAATCGTTGCATGTAAATTTGCCCATTTTTCAGTTTTCTGCCAAACGATGGATTTCAGTTTGGCTTGAAATCTGTCGTTCAGCAGAACAGCTGATAAAACAGACCGCACGCTGTGCTCTGCCCATGGAGATCTGATTACATTGCCTCAGCTGTAATCAGCCTGGCAGAACAAAGAGAATTTATTCAGAAAATAGTGGGTGGTCCTCTGAATAAATTCAGCTCCAAGTGGCTCACATGCTCATTGGTACTAATAGGCATTAGTACTAATTAGTAGAGTATGCAAAACAATCACTCAAAAGCCATCTTTTGAGAGATCATCTTTGTGTCTAAATGCACCTTAACCCCCAGCAAGCAGCTGGTGGCAGCAGCCCCACACAAAGAGAGCAGCTCTTTGTCTCTGAACTTCCAGACCATATCAGACCAGCTGATTATCATGACTTAGCATTTCTGACAAAGCAGGAGCCATGCTAGTGGGACAGGGAGATGGGAGCGCCTCTCCTTTGTCATTGACTGAAGTCTGAAGTAATTAGGTGATTGCTGCTGACGACAAAGCTGCTTTGTGAAAAACAGACTCTTGTGTCTGGGTCCTGTGGCTACTTCCTTATCATGAACTGCTGAGCTGTGGCAATCCGGAGCTCTTTACTCACTACTATGAGTCTACTTGAGAACTGCGCTTTTAGTCGCAGGCCAACAATAGAGTGCTGCTGGTCTCCTATCTTATGAGCATTTGTAGCATGCTGCTTCCTTAAAGGGGTTTTACCAAAATTGCAAGGTATTCCCTATTCATTGGATAGAGGATAACTTGCTGTGGAGGTCTCACTGCCAAGATCCCCACTGACCCTGAGAATGTGTAACTCGCTCTCCTCACTGCAGGGTTGTTGGACCCCTGCAGTGAGGAGGAGACTGTATGGAGCGCTGGTACCCCAAGAGCACTAGTGCACCATTCACTTTCAATGGGACTGCGGAGTTACCCAAGTGTGTGCTGTTTGGCTATTTTCATCAGCCCCATTGAAATAAATAGAGTACTTACTGCACATTCATGGCCATCGCTCCATTCACAGTGATATCACCGCAGGGATCTCAGCAGTGAGACTCACACCGATCAGCAAGTTGTCACCGATTCTGTGGAAAGGGAATAAATTGTGGTAAAACCACTTTAAGTGATCTTTGCTGTACCATCTTAACAATTCCTTACCACCACCCCTTTCGCCTCGGCATTTAGCCCCCTTCCCTACTCGGAGCATTCAGGAGGGATGAGAAACCGCTCCTACACAGTACTGCCAGACCGAGGAGAAGTCCTGCCATGTGGCCTCTTGTGTAGTCATCTCCTCCTACTGGACTCCTCTAAAGCCTTTCTGCATTGTATCATCATTTGCGTCTGCACAACAGGGGAGTATATATGTGTGTCTGAGTAAAATTAGTGTATATATCTATGTTTACATACATTCACACAGGTATATTTCCCATCCGAGTGCTGTCCGTGTATTTCATGGTCAGCACATGGACGCATTACAGCCAGTTAGGCTATTCAAGTGGGCGTTTTTTTTCCACGGACCAATGTTTGTTTGAAAAAAAATTGCAGTGTGTTCTACTTTGGTTCATATCACGGACTAGAATCGGACATGCAGTGTCCACTGTCTGCAGATATCGGTCAGCATGAGGGCGTCCATGTGCTGTCAAATGTGAATTGTGCCTGAGAATCTCAGGCGCAACTTGCATACTCCAGTGTGAATGGCTCCTACGGCTTTGTTCACACCTCTTCTGTCAGGAGAGTCCACTAATTTTGCTGGGAAAAAAAAGTCCAACATGCTGCTCTGAATCTATATATATAAAATTGAATGTATGTCTGTGTGTCTGTTTGTCCTTTATGCGCTACTACACCATTCATCCGATCGTCATGAAACTTTGGGAAGTTGTTGAGTACACTCCTGGGAAGATTACTGGCATAGCACAACTATCCTATGATAAATGGCACGCGTGCGAGCGTCATCGACAGTTACGCCCCCCCCCACGTAGATCATTCGATTTCCATCATTGCCACTAATTCTCTCACTTCCCGATGTTGTAGAAACATGAAATTTGGCACGAGCATTGATTATGTCATAAATAGGAAAAGCTAATGGGTCCCAACTCGATTATTGTATTATAAGCGCAAAAGAATTAGCGTCCAAATTTTACGTACGGAATCTAATTCTCTCACTTCCGAATGTAATAGAAAATTGAAATTTTGCACGAGCATTGATTATGTCATAAATGGGAAAAGCCAATGGATCCCAACTCGATTATTTAATTCTAAGCGCAAAAAAATACAGTCCAAATTTTACGTACGGAATCTAATTCTCTCACTTCCCAATGTCATAGATACTTGAAATTTGGCACGAGCATTGATTATGTCATAAATAGGAAAAGTTAATGGATCCCAACTCGATTATTCAATTCTAAGCGCAAAAGAATTAGCGTCCAAATTTTACGTACGGAATCTAATTCTCTCACTTCCCAATGTCATAAAAACTTGAAATTTGGCACAAGCATTGATTATGTCATAAATAGGAAACGTTAATGGGTCCCAACTCGATTATTCAATTCTAAGCGCCAAAGAATTAGCATCCAAATTTTACGTACGGAATCTAATTCTCTCACTTCCCAATGTCATAGAAACTTGAAATTTGGCACAAGCATTGATTATGTCAAAAATAGGAAAAGCTAATGGGTCCCAACTCGATTATTCAATTCTAAGCGCAAAAGAATTAGCGTCCAAATTTTACGTACGGAATCTAATTCTCTCACTTCCCGATGTAATTTGGCACGAGCATTGATTATGTCATAAATAGGAAACGTTAATGGGTTCCAACTTGATTATTCAATTCTAAGCGCAAAAGAATTAGTGTGCAAATTCTACGTACGGAATCTAATTCTCTCACTTCCCAATGTCATAGAAACTTGAAATTTGGCACGAGTATTGATTATGTCATAAATAGGAAAAGTTAATGGGTCGCAACTCGATTATTCAATTCTAAGTGCAAAAGAATTAGCGTGCAAATTTTACGTACAGAATCTAATTCTCTTACTTCCCGATGTCATAAAAACTTGAAATTTGGCACCCAAACTTTACATACGGAATCTAATTCTCTCACTTCCTGATGTCCTCTATATATATAAAAATGAATGTATGTCTGTCTGTCAGTCCTTTATGCATTACTACACCTTTCATATAATCGCCATGAAACTTTGGGAAGTTGATAGGTACGTCCCTGGGAATATTACTGGCATAGTACAACTATCCTACGATAGGTGGCGCGCGTGCGAGCATCGTCGACAGTTATGCCCCCAGACAAAGATCATTTGATTTCCATCTCAAGCACAAAAGCAAAAGGCATTACGAGCAAGCGTGTTCAACTACAAAATGATGCATCCTCCGAATGTTTCGCAAGACAATTGCTGGATATTGAGAATGCTGAGGTAAAATGAAAGCAGTGCTGTGATTGGTTGCTATTTCTTATACTGCTGAGGTAACATGAAAGCTGCTCTGTGATTGGTTACTATATATTATACTGCTGAGGCAACATGAAAGCTGTGCTGTGATTGGTTGTTACTTCTTACACTACTGAGGCTACATGAAAGCTGTGCTGTGATTGGTTGCTATATATTATACCACTGAGGTAAAATGAATGCTGCGCTGTGATTGGTTGCTATTTTTTATATCGCTAAGGCAGAATAAAAGTTGCGCTGTGATTGGTTGTTATTTCACTTACTGCTGAGGTAACATGAAAGCTGCGCTGTGATTGGTTGTTATATATTATACTGCTGAGGTAACATGAAAGCTCCGCTGTGATTGGGTGTTATATATTATAAAGCTGAGGTAACATGTAAGCTGCGCTGCGATTGGTTGTTATATATTATACCACTGAGGTAACATGAAAGATGTGCTGTGATTGGTTGTTATATAGATATATAAAAACGAATGTATGTATGTCTGTCTATCTTCGCAGCAACGCGCGACGGGTAAGCTAGTCTTCCACTAAAATGTCAGACATCATGACAGAATCTCAAAGGAACCCATTATAAGTCAGTGGGGTTCGTTATTTGACGGATCCGGCACTCTGTTATTTTTATCTTTCTGCTCCTATGATGGAACAACAGAAAATTGAAAATCTTGTTTAGATTCGATGAACATGTGTAACATGAGTCTGACATGTGTAATAAGTGTGTTGTAACAGTGTAGTCAGCAGAATGACCAGCAGGGGGTAGTGGGGAGGGGCACTGTAGTTACATCAGACACCTCCGTCCAGTAAGTGTAGTTTCCATCTTTATTGTATATACAGCACAGAGCTGAGCGCAGGAGTTTTTTTTTAAATGTTATATTTATTTCTTTATTGTACCAAACCTTTTCTTTGGGTTTCGGACTCCCCCAGACATTCTCCCAGATTGTGGATACTTCAGGTCTCCCTCTCTTTGGCTTACGGGGACTAGAGGTCGCCCTAAGACAAGTGATGGAGAAGTTGGACTGTCAAATCTCAGACTACACCAAGCAGTAGCGGTTTTAACGCACATACGAGTGGGTGCTGATAAGTCTTTGGCTTTGTGTTCTTTTTTTGTTTCTATGGTAACGAATGTTACATCACATGAAAGCTTTATGTGTCTAATATATGTTTTCAAAATTTTGTGTTTGTAGCTTATGGCAACAGTGATCTAGGCACATAGGAAAACAAAATGGCGGAGTCTAAGGCGATATTCACAGCAAATGAGAGCAGAGGAGTGATAAAATTCTTGTTTCTGCAAGGAAAATCCGCGAAGGATATTCATGGTGATATGTCGCAGACATTGGGGGATCAATGCCCTTCATATACTACAGTTAAGAACTGGGTTGCCAAATTTAAATTGGGCCACTTCAGCACCAATGATGAGGAACGTCCTGGACGACCGAGAGAGGTTGTTGTTCCGGAGATCGTCGATGCTGTGCACAACTTCATACTTGGAGAATCGGCCAATTTCAGCTAAAGGAATAGCAGACATCATGGGGATTTCTCGTGAACGTGTTTGTGTCACTATCCATGAACATTTGAACATGAAGAAGCGATCTGCAAAGTGGGTCCCCAAATGTTTGACAACAGATCAGAAAAGCATGCAAGTGAAAACTTCCCGATCCCTTTGTCAGCGTTTACGGACTGATAAGAACTTCCTGGATCGACTGGTCACTATGAATGAGACCTGGATTTATTTGTATGACCCTGAAACCAAGGAGCATTCAAAAGAGTGGAGGCCCAGTGGTTCTCCTCCCCAAAAATGTTCAGGGTGCAAAAATGAGCCACTAAGGTGATGGCGTCTGTGTTCTGGAATAAGGAGGGCATGCTGCTAGTGGACTACCTTCAAAATGGTTCCACCATCAATGCAAGGTATTACATTGAACTTTTGGACCAATTGAAGGCAGCTCTGAAGGCCAAAAAGCGCAGCAAGCTGTCCAAAGGAATCTTGTTCCTGCAAGACAACGCCTCCGCTCACACTGCACAAGCGACCACGGCAAAACTGGTGGAGCTAGGTTTCCAGCTGGTTGGCCACCCACCTTATTCACCAGATCTAGCTCCCTCCAACTATCATCTGTTTCCAAACCTGAAGAAACACCTCAAGGGTACCAAATTTCACACCATTTCTGATGCCATGCCTGCTACAGATGACTGGTTTGAGGCACAACCGAAATCCTTCTTTTTGCAAGGCTTACAGAACTTGGAATACCGAGGTAAAGTGTGTTGACATCAGTGGAGAGTATGTGGAATAAATGTTTTATCTTCCGATCTCGTTTCTTTCTGGATAAAGCCAAAGACTTATCAGCAGCCCCTCGTATTAGATTAGCATTACCACTCTGCCCACAGACAATGGATTTATCTGTACATATAAACTATCTCTATAGCCTTTTCTGCACAGGGAAAAAAAAAGGTAACATTTTTACAAGATGCTACAAAAATCCTGTTCACCTTCCTGTATATTCCCATCCATGCCTGAGGTGTGTTGGCACTGTGGAACTGATAGGGGCACCATGATTAACGTTTGGTGGAGTTGCACATTGTTGAGACCTTTCTGGGACAAGGTATTTTCCCACATATAACCTAATCAGTCAGGAAAAATAGACAATCCCAATATCACCCTTCATAGTGCCAGGCTCGATTGGTTCACTTACTTCAATTTTGCCTAGTAGAAGTGAATGCTGTAATCCCACACCACTGGTGTGCCACACATGTCCCTTCCATGACTGAGTGGCAATAGATGTCTTAATTGTGCCGCATGGAGGAATTAAGCGCAGAACACTGGAGAATCTGACAAATTCCTATCAGTGTGGCAATTATGGATTGAATTTGAATCTTCTTCAGAGTCCAGAACCCTATTTTCCTAGTTACTCCCACATGGGCACAAAATGATGACCCTTCCATGCCACTATTGGCCATATTAGTCTACCCCTTCCTCTTCTCTCACACATCACCTTTACCTCCCCCCACCACCCCTCTACTCACTTTTTTTTCTTCCTCCTCCCCCTTTCTCTTTCGTAGCTGCTGGTGTATATAGCCTCGGTTAGCTGCCTCATTGTTGAGAACCACTAGTTATACTAGGCACTATTCTTTATATACTTTTAATAGTTTTATAAAATTTGAATTATCAAAATGAGACGCCTGTATATTTTAGTTCAAAATGTTCTACTAAAAGTTATGCTTTCCTATTCCAGCTGTTCTATAGGTCTTGTGAGACCTTCTTGATATTGTATTTTACCTTTTTTTAAACGGATTGAACATAAAACGCACTGTATACTTTTTTTTTTTTTTTTAGGGGGAAGAAATGCAAAATAAAAAAATAAAAAAACCAGTAATTCTTCCACAGTTCCTTTTTTAGAACCTTTGACATGCAGGATAAGGGCTTATTTACACGAGCGTATATCAGTCGGCTTTTCACGCCCGGCCGATATACGCTTCCATCTAAGCAGTTCCCTCCTTCCATCTCCAGCTCTCTGCCTCTCTCATGCAGTCCGGCATTTGCAATGGGAGGGGGCAGGAAGGGGGCGGAGCTAATTTCCGCTCTAGCCCACCCACTCCCATTGCTAGCTATTGACAAGGGGTGAAAGCTGAGCTCCGCCCCTGTCATGCCCACTGCCATTGTAAACTGCTAGGAGGGGAGGAGAGAGACAGAGAACCGGTGAGTGGGAGGGAAAGGGGGAACTACTTAGATTGAAGCATATATTGGCCGGACGTGAAAACACCGGTCAATATACGCTTGTGTAAATATGCCCTAACTAATATAACTTCCCAATCCCAGACTAGCCCTGATCCTAGTCTTGTCAGCACTGCATCTAGCTTCTGCTCACTGTCTGTACAGAGCAATGAGAGAGGAAGAAGTCTCCAAATTTCTCTTCTCTGCTCGCCCCACCACCTGCGCTAGCGACCCTCTCCCCTCACACCTCTTCCCAGTGGTCCTCTCCCATCTCACCACTATATTCAACCTCTCCCTGACCTCTGGCATCTTTCCCTCTTCTTTCAAACATGCCATCATATCCCAACTGCTAAAGAAGCCGACTCTTGACGCGACTGATGCTGCTAACTACCGACCCATCTCAAACCTCCCCTTCATCTCCAAACTACTAGAAGGTCTGGTTTACTCCCGCCTTGTAAGCTATCTATCAGAGAACTCTCTCCTCGATCCCCTACAGTCTGGCTTCCGACCCCAACACTCGACAGAAACTGCCCTTACAAGGGTATCCAACGACCTACTGACAGCCAAATCGAGGGGCGATTACTCCCTACTGATCCTCCTCGACCTCTCCGCAGCATTTGACACTGTCGACTACAAACTCCTCCTCAGTATGCTTCGCTCCATCGGCCTAAAGGCCATTGCTCTCTCCTGGTTCTCCTCCTAACTATCTGACCGCTCTTTCAGAGTTTCCTTTGCTGGCTCTACCTCTCCTTCTCTTCCCCTTGCTGTTGGGGTCCCCCAATGCTCGGTCCTCGGCTCCCCCCTTTTCTCTGTCTATCTACACAGCCCCTATTGGACAAACCATCAGGAGATTTGGCCTCCAATACCACCTGTATGCTGACGACACCCAGCTATACACCTTTTCCCGTGACATCTCTGCACCTTTCCTCCAAAACATCACCAACTGTCTGTCCGCTGTCTCTAACACTATGTCCTCTCTCTACCTAAAACCTCTCTAAAACTGACTTACTGGTATTTCCACCCTCCACTAACCGACCTCATCCTGACATCTTTATCTCAGTGTGTGGCGCCACCATAACTCCTAGACAACATGCCCGCTGCCTTGGGGTCATATTCGACTCTGATCTCTCATTTACCCCCTACATCCAATCTCTTGCCTGAACAGGTCAGCTGCACCTCAAGAACATCGCAAGAATCCGCTCTTTTCTCACTGTAGACACGCTAAAACGCTTATTGTTGCCCTCATCCACTCCCGGCTCGATTATTGCAACTCGTTGCTGATCAGCCTCCTCTGCACCAGACTCTACCCTCTCGAATCCATCCTGAATGCAGAAGCCAGGCTCATCTTCCTGTTCAACCCCTACTCGAATGCCTTTGCCCTGTGCCGGTCACTGCACTGGCTGCCCATTAAATACAGAATTCAATTTAAAAACTCACTACCTTCATCCACAAAGCCCTCCACAGCGCAGCGCCACCCTATATTGCCTCCCTCATCTCAATCCATCACCCAGGCTGGGCTCTCCGCTCTGCTAATGAAACTACACTGCGCACCCCTCTAATTTGAACTTTTCACTCCCGCCTCCAAGACTTCTCCAGAGCAGCACCAGTCCTCTGGAACGCACTACCAAAGGCTACCCGAGCAATCCAGGACTCGAAAAACTTCAGGCGCGCTCTAAAAACGCACCTCTTCAGGGAGGCATATCCTAAACAAACTCCTCTGAACCGCCGTCTAATAACATGTTTCCTGACCTATTGACTGCAATCCCTGCTAGCCGTTATAACGATTCTGCCGTCACAAGGCTAAATGTCTGACCATTGTCTGTGTATAGAATCCCTCATTCTCCATACTGTGCACATCTCCAGCCATTTTACCTTCTGTTTCACCCTATTACTTGTAGTATGTAAGTTTGTTGGAGCCTCACCCCTATTGTTTCCATCAACTGATTACTATTGTAACCGTGGTTCTGTAATTTTTGTACTTTTGTTTCTCTGTATTCCACCTGTGCATGTAAGCGCTACGGAATATGTTGGCGCTATACAAATAAAGATTATTATGATAGATATTCTGATTAGATATGACTATGGTGATAAGTGTATATATTTTATTTTTTTAAATTTTCTTTTACGGTTTACTATTTTTGAACAACAAAACCCACTTTTTTAAAATAGAAAATTTGTACAGTATTTGCATTACCACAGTCCATGACCCATAACTTTAGTTCATGCAGCTGTGAAATGTCACATTTTTTGCATGCCACGGTGTAGCTTTCATTGGTACCATTTTGAGTTACACAACTTTTCATTCAATTTGTGTTTTTTAGACAAACAAAATAACAAATCCAGCATTTTTATTTCTCCTCATCTTGTGAGATAAATACATTTTTATACTTCCCGGTGATAAACCAACAATACCTCTTACTATAGATGTAGTTTATTTTTTCTATTAAAAAAGGCTTTGTAGGAAAAATGTATTTATTTTTTACAGTTGTTTAGTCCCACAAGGGACGTGTACATGTGATCATGCAAATCCCTTACATGATACACTGCACTACTTATGAAGTGCAGTGTATCATGCCTGTGACACTTGGATTTCCTTGACTCCTGGCAACCCATCATTTCAATTTTATCCACCCATGAGCAATATGCAAGTGCATCAGCTGTACTACCCAGTTTCTGAAGAAGCAACAGCAGATAGAAACCCTTCTTAGTTGACCAAGAGACGTGCCATTATTGAATGCTCCTGTGCACACTTGCTCTCAGACAATATCACATCAGATTTTCAAAATGTTCATAAACTACATGTTCTCATTTCTGCTCTACCTCCCAGCATCCCCATCCTTTTTTAACTAGTATAATTCAAAACTTTTAAGGGACTGCACATCTCTCATTAGACAGTGCTGAATCTTTGCTATACATGGCTTCTTACCAACAAATGCCACCAAAGTAGTTTACTTTGCCCTAGAATCTCCTGTCTCAAAATTACTATATACAATACACTGTACAACCATTGCTTAATCCACAAGTACCTATAAAAACACAACCCCATGGTCCCCATCCCTGGAATCCACATTCAGGAACCTTCAAAACTTCTCCATCTCTGCTACTACAAAAGTAGGGTCTTTTTCTCAATATCCCTCACTCCCCTTCCTGCTTGTTGTGATTGATCACAATCTGTTAAAAATGTAAATGTGGAGGAAAATTCAAGTGTTACATTGCCTGAGAGACTAACATATAGAAAGGAAAACTAGACAAATTTGAGAGCCCTGGATTAAAGGACCCGTGTTGGGGTCAGAATTGGTGGTCTTCCAGGGCCTCTAGGAAGGGTTGAGAGAGGCAAATGTCTTATTTTCCATTTGTTTTAATCTGCGTTACCTACCACTTGTTATTCATTTGTGTAATCTTTTTATGATTAATAAAAAAAAAAATGTTAAAAATGTATTCTATTACATGCTTAAGAATTGCACGAACATTTGAAGGAAAATGACAAAATATTGGATTAGGCATAATAAATCAGAAATATTTCCATACGTTGGAACATTATCTTTATTGAGATTGCACACTGTTCGAGAAACCAATCTCACAAGGTACAAGTAAATAAAGGCATAATATAGTTATATATATTTTTATGCGTACATAAATAATATCATACATTGTATGCATTTAGAGGTGAATAGAAACTGATACTTAGGAGGCAGTTACATAGGGAGAGATTTCACCAAAACACTTTTATTATGCTTTTCTTTATTTCAGAGCATAACCTCGTAACAGAAAGTGCATCACAATTTAATAAAGTTTTTTTCCTTTAACAAACACTAAAAAATAAAAGATTTCACATATATTTGTTTTTTAATTCACAAAAGAAAAAAAAAACATTTTAGAGAAGACTTGTCACCAGAGTCTGTGCCAGGTGTAGGAACACAACGACGCAAGCACAAGACCAGCCTTCATCCTGCATATTGGCTATACCAGCAAGGTTCATCACAGGAAGGTCTTAGCGAAAAATGCTTGTTCACTTCGGCAAACCATTTCTTGTTACATGTAAAAGTACCCTAATGACTTGAAAAGGAGGCAGAAAGGGTCTGGCAATCCCCATGGATGTACATTAGTAGGATATCATGTTTGACTGTAGCCCTTAAAGGGAATGTAGATTGTAGTGATAAAGCAGGTGGAGCAACCCCGCGCTGCTGTATGTAGACTGAATATTATCACTGGAGTTACAAGTAGGATCTCGATGATGATCTATATCCAGAGATTCGTGTGGAGGTGCTGCCAACCAGAGCTGTGCCTGTATGGACGGGGCATGAAACTGATAGAGACATAGACAGAACTACTGGATTGTGGTAGAACCCTCCAAAAAGACTTATTGAAGAACCAGTTAGGCCGAAAAGTATTCTTTAATTGGACAAAATTAAAAGCCATAATTTAAGAAAAAACAAAAACGAACATTTCAGGGACAAAGCCTCTTCTTCAGTTTGGCTGGGTTATAGCAGAACCGTAGCTGTAAGAGGATGCTTGGTCATGCAGAGACACTCAACAGGGAAGACACCAGTGCGTGGGGTATGCATGGAGGGACAGAGTCAAGCTGCCAGTGAAGGTAGAACATGTGAGCTAAACTGAAGAGGCTTTGTCATTGAAACGTGCTTTTTGCTGGTGTTTAATTTCAGCCAGCTTACAGTATATACAGGAGGTGCAGGTTTTGCACTATTCATAAGTACATCTTTCACATTTCTATAAATTTATGAATGTAAAAAATCCCTTGAAAAGTACAGTTTGGGGAGCCATTTAGAGGCCACTAGTTCTACAATTTAATGACAATTTTATACTTCACATTTCTTGTTTTGGGGTCTCCATTCGATCTTGACAACCACAATAAATACAAAAGGGGGGGGGGGGGACACCCCAAAGTGCCAAGACCTGACCTCAGTATCTAAAAAGTACTATATTTTAAAGGGGTTTTCTGATTATTATATCCATTGGCCGCAGTGGGGCAAGACTAATTTATATAGATTGTATAAAATACCTCACCTCCCTGCTGCCATACTGCTGTTATGGCAGGTCTTAAAAGGATTTTGCACTTTGACTAATCTTCATTAGACAGTTTCCTGGGGTTAGGCGGGTTTCCCATTAGTTCTGGAAGGTCCGGCACAGATCTGGCACAGAATACCGGTATAAAGTTAAGCTAGACCGTCTAAAGCTACAGCAGATTTTTCATTCAGCAGAGTCCCTGTGATAAATCTGGCACATTTATAGACCGCTTAGTCTAAGTTTGCACTGTCTAAACTATTAGTAATTCTGCCCCATAAAGTTTTATGGTCCCCAATGAAGCGGTGATTTTATTTACTTTTCATTAAGCTTCTTATTTACATGAAATAAAGTAACAAACTAAAAGAATTTATCATGTTCTGCTACCCATTCATTGCCATAGAACTACCATAGCTACCAGACAAACAAGCATTTATGACTTTCAATGACTTGTATATTGTCATTGTGGTTTGTGTTGCATAGTCTGTGTTGTGCGTTGGACATCTTATTCAGGCCAAACAGATGTTGAGCTATCTTCATACAAATCAGGCTGTCCATGTGGCCTATGGCAACCAATCACAGTAGAGCGCTCAAGAGCTTAATAATGATAGCAAAACTGATTGGGTGCAATTTCAGCTGTGTAAATTCTCACTTAGATAGCTTTTATAACGCGTAATAAATATATACCTGCACCCTCCAACCCAGCAATCCTCTAGAGAAGCTTTTAGCAGCAACCTTTTAACCATTTTTACCCTTTTGACAGATATTAGGGTAAATTTAATCATATTACTATAGCACAGAAGCCAGTGAAGATCTACTTTGGACTTCTGCCCATTCGGTACAGCTTAAAAGGGGTTTTCCAGGGAGAATACCATTGATGATGTATCCTCAGGATAGTTGAATGTCTAGGGTCAGTCACTCGGGACCCCGACTGATTAGCTGATTGTGCGCCCGCTGACGATGCCGCAGTTACACAGAGGTTGGAGCTCTGCTCCGATCTCTGTGTAGTGGCCAGTGCTTGTAACTGCAGCTCTCATTGAAATCAATGCGGGCTGTGCCTACAGTTACAAGCACCAGCCACTACACAGAGGCCGGAGCAGAGACTTCCACTATTTCAACTCCCTTGTGTAATTGCGGCACTCAATCAGCTGATCAGTCGGGGGCCTGAGCGACGGACCCCAGCCGATAAACTATTGATGATCTATCCTGAGGCTACAATAGTATTATCCCTGGAAAACCTACTTAAATATGAAGGAAATATTTTAATCATCATATGTGTTAACCCTTTCCAATCCAATTTCTATCCTGGTTTTCCTAGGGGGCTTACTCTTTTTCTGCCACTATACAACAGCGCTATCTGCTGGCTAAAGCCAGTACTGCATGAGGTGACACGTTGGATAGGCTCCAACAGCAGAGAGGCTGGCAATATACAGTAAGGGAACCCCGACAGACGTCTTCCAACATCGGAGCTGTACAGCCTTAAATCATAATGTCTTCAGACGTCAGACAATGGATTGGAAAGGGTTAATGAACCAGTCTACCTTTGACAGCTGTTAGCCAAGACTGCATGTGTTTTCAATGGAGAGGGGGCATATGCCTCGGCTCGACCGTTCTTGGACCAAGTACTGACAGCAGAAAATTGCTGATAACCAGGTACATAAATCACAAGGAATACGGAGCCGCTCATTAGCACAGACTATCAGAAGCAACATGGAGAATGGGAATGTGCTCTCTATGGTACGGGACAAATTAATAGCATAAATGTAAATTTTCTATTGATATATAATGGGCTTCATTTATCAACTGTCCAAAAAGGAAAATAGTCTTGGTTGCCCATAGCAATCAATCACAGCGCAGTTTTCTGTGAAAACTATGCGATTGGTAGCTACAGGCAACAAAGACAGTTTTTCTATGAAACCTCATATGTTCTATTTGTGTCTTTGTTGTACAAATATGTTACTGGTTGAAGTATTCTGGGTGTTACAGCGGGCACCGTTACCTAGAAGAGGGACCCGTGGAAGGAAAATAGGCACCAGCCCATTTTAAAACTGTTAAAGGACATTCTCATAGAATCCATTCAAGGAATGCCGGACTGGATAAAAGCAAAAAGGGTGTGTGTCTGTCTTACTGTGCCCTCCTATGAGCTAGCGAGCGGTTCCATCGCTGATATGCAAATATTAATTACGTATGGGCTGCGGGACACTCGCATCCATTGGCTTCAGCAGACTCCGCACTAAAATAGAGCATGCTGCAATTTTTCTTCTGCTCACAAAATACGCAAACCGAAAATACAGTGATTCCTTGTCTATAGCGGGGGTTATGTTCCAGAGATCCCCGCGATATGTGAAAAAATAGCGAAGTAGCGGTGTTATATTTACATAAATGAATCTGCCGGGTGAACTGCCAAACAATCGCAAAAGTGAACAAACAGCATGCTACAATCAGCGAGCCAATCAGCGCCCAGGATACAGAACACATTCCATCACTCAAAGTGCAGTCTATAATCTCGCATATGCAAGCGCTAATGGCGTACTGCATTTCCGGTATATACCGCTAAATTCCACGATATAGCAAAAAAAAACTCTGTGAAAACAGATTTATGGTCTATCTAAAATCCGCGATGCACTGAAGCCGCAATCATTGAACTGTGATCTAGCGAGGGATCACTGTACATGCCTTTCAATACCCAGGTGAGCCCAGCCTTAGAATCCCATTTCGAGTGTTGAAGAACATGACCAGTTTGACGACCAGATTTTGGTTTATTTTGCCAGAGAAATAAAAGTTTTCTTATAAGGAACCACGAAGCCACCAAGACTCATGAACAGGGTCTTGTACTTGAGCTGTCAGAAAAGGAGCGGGCTGCAATTTCAATTGTAATCACAAAAGTTTAAATGGGAAATCGAGGGTCATAGATTACATATAAATAGGAACACAAGCAGGAGTGCAGGAGGGGAACCTCACCAACGTGAACTCATTTTTATATGAGGTCAATACCTCCTCTCTTCCCCCCCCCCCCCCCTCATTATCTTTGGTTTCTCCTGGGCTTTGGCTCCAGAGAACCAGTGATGATCTGGTAACGGGATTGTGTCAGTCGACTAGATACCATGAAGCCACAAGGCCAGAACACCACAGCTAAAAGTATTAGAAGTAATTAAATGGAGAGGAAAACAAAAGTTAAGGTGGATATTACATTGATTCTAATGTTAACAGTGATTAGGTAGCACTTCTTAAAAGACAACACTCACAATAGTTATATTTGTAGCCCTCCAATAGTGGATTTTTACAAAAGTAACATCTGGGGAAAAAATACCCCAAAACACAATCTAACAGTGGGGCCAAAGCTCTATTAATCCAGATGACTAATGATAGACGCTGTTCTAGGGTTGGGATCAGAACATGGCAATCAGTTACTTCAGTGATGGTAATCCATATTTCATGTTACGGTGGAGCCGCATCTAGTGGGACAAGATCCAGACCACTCACTACCTTCCATCAACAGAACATGTCAGAAGCCGTGAACGGCACCAATACAGGCAAAAAACTGGAGACCCTTTTCCATCAGAATAGAGACAACAGTAAGACGATAATGTAGTGACTTTAATGAGATGATCGTTTCCCTCTCATACCACGAATCAACGCAGCCTCACCAATAGGACGCTTTATTTTACACTAACAAGGATGTAGAGTCTTTGCTCGGCTGAAGCAAACACACATTTGGCAAATGACATATCCAAGATGGCTCTGCAAACGTAGACAGTTCATGTTCTAGCGGATCCGGTGACGGCTCTTCAATGCTTGCATGGCTGATTTGGCTCCAGGTTCCAGTTCTTCTAAAGACTTTTTTTTGCAATAAATGTCCTTTTTGCCAGTTCCAGGCCATACCAGGATAGTATCTATGAAGTATGAAACATACCACGTGGCAAGCAAAGATCAAGCAGAAAGTTTACTTCGGCCAGAAGGGTGTTTACATGTAACGATCCATTTACTCTTCCTAAGCTCGTACCAGCACTAGGATAGTAACACTTCCCTTTAGCCATAGCGAGGGGTCAGAAGTATTCCAGTAATGGCAAGTAACCGGGAAATATAGATTTTTATGTATACAGTTACATTCCTAAACCATAAACAATACTTGTATCATTGTATTGAAGTCATAGCAGGCTTACACAGCGTTACAAAAAACGTGCTGTTGCACTTTATGAGAGGAAGGTCTGTTCCCGTAACCAAAGACTGTATTCAAATTGGAAAGATTCTTTTTAATGAAGCCCAAAAAGGTGTAAACTTTAGGCTCCATTAGACTTGGGTTCTGCTCATTCCTGACATTTTTTGGAGGACACAATAGCATAGTTGACTACATTGTGTCTGCAAAAAAAAAAAAAAAGAACAGAGACCAGGTCAAATGGAGTCCAAAATGTACAAATTTGAATATCCAAAGAGGGTACATTTTGAACCCAAACAGACCCCTTATCGGAAAGCTCAACAGAGAGCTGTAGCGTAGTGTGAACCTTCTCTAACACGGGCCAGGAATTATCCCATATGCTTCTTCTCATTTGGAAAGGATTGCTAATCACGCAATGTAAATGGGCCTCCAAGGGGTTATACAGCATTAAGAAAACATGTCTGCTTCCTTCCAGGAACCGTGCAACACCTCTGCTTCTAGTAATATATCTCAGCTTCAGGAAGTGAAAGGGGCTGAGCTGCAATGTCCCAGAGTCTGTGATGAAGTGTAGAACTAGGTTTTTAAAACAGCCATATTTTTCTCATCCTGGATAAAAATTTTTAATGACTTCTCTCCCCGTTAGAAGTGAATACACATCACCTCCTGTTTAGTGTGGAGTCCAACAAGTGGAAACGCCACCAACCGAGGGAAGAGCTCAAGCAACGCTCTGGTCTGACTGCTATGCAAGAGCTGCAACACAATCCTATTCACTTCTTCGATGAAGCCATGATGTGGTTATCTGCACAATGGTTGTCAGCGCCAAGCTGAAAACACTCGGCTCGCTTTGTCCCCAGGTACCAGTGTGGTTCTGCAACTCATACTCTCACAGATCATGCAATTATGGCGTCGCCTACAATATACCATAATAATGTAATATGGGAAGACCCCCTTTAAATAAGAATTGCTCTCTGTCCAATCTGATATAGAATATTTGGTTTATTTTCCATGGACAAATGGTTGACTTGGAATTGGGGATACATAAAAAGGCTTTAAAACACTCCTTTAATGTATATTTTGTGTAAGTGATGCCTTTACTTTCTACTTATTCTAAACTCTAAGTGCAAGTATTCGGAAGAACAAATGGGACATATGAGATATTAAGCGGACAGCAGACAAAGCGTTTAAACAGCAATACTTCATCTAATAGGTTAAATCAATTCTAAGGACTGTTCAAGGCTTCACGGCGTCAGCAATTGGAGTCAGTCTCCAAATCCAATCATGAGGCCGACACCATCCCCAATTTTTAATGCTCATATACCAGTATAAAGCCGAATAAATCACCTCAGTGATAATTTTACATCATTTTGTAACTTAATAGATATGTATATATAATCTTTACTCAAGTTAAATTCGAGGGAGTACTAAGCGTGGACACGCCCCTCGCCAAAAGCGCCATTTTGGGGACTCATCCCCTTCCTCAGGAAGGCGCATTGTGCATCCGCCACTGATATTTATACCACATCACATCCAAATACAAAACATCTGTTAAAACCAAATATAAAATACATAAATGTGTCAGCGCCAAGGAATATGTTCTAATATTCTATTCAATTAATCAGATACTAATTTTCTTAGATAATATACTGATCTCACTATGCTACAAGCAATTCACAGGAAAGGCTTACAACCCTCATTTAATCCACTTGGAAAAGCAGTTTCTAAATTCTAAACACAAAAATTGTATTTTTGAAGGAGCCTATTCTTTCTTTCTTCCATATCTCTACCCAATCCTCTTCCAAAAGCAATTATTTTATATCACTCAATCTACGGCCCATTTCTGCAAAGGGTCTGACTATACCCATCTTACCGAAATGCTTCCTCTGTTCCTCCCGGTTCAAACCTCTCTATGTAAATAACCAATAGAGAATATACATTCATTCAGTCTGGCTTTCACTGCCAACATAAACCTTTCCACAAGGACAACATAACAGATTATACATCATTATGTTTTAACAGTTGATATTTTGTATCTGGCTATGATCTGATATAAATATTGGTGGCGGATACACAACGTGCCTGCCCGAGTAAGGGCGAGGAGTCCCCGAAACATTGCTGTTGGTGAGCGCTGTGTGCTCCTGCTTTGTGTGGCTTCAAATTTGTTCCTGGCTTGCAAACTACAAAAGGACTTTTATATTTGGGTGATTTTTTTTACATTGCTTCGTAAGAAAAGATAGTCATATATAAAAGCATTGAACATTGTGGGTGCGTCAACCTCGTGACTAGAGATGAGCGAGCATACTCGATAAGGCAAACTACTCGACCAAGTAGTGCCTTATTCGAGTACCTGCCCGCTCATCTCTAAAGATTCGGGTGCCGGCGGGGGGTGGGAAGGAACGGAAGGGAGATCTCTCTCTCTCCCCTGCTCACCGCCGCAACTCACCTGTCACCCGCGCCGGCAGCCGAATCTTTAGAGACGAGCGGGCAGGTACTCGAATAAGGCACTACTCGCTCGAGTAGTTTGCCTTATCAAGTATGCTCGCTCATCTCTACTCATGACCCATCATTACTGACCTGTTAAATCCCGGCTGCTCCAGCGTCAGTATGCAGGTGATCCCCACCAGCCTTCGCTTGCTTTGCTGCAGTGACGATTGCCTGCAGCTGTCATGAGGAAGGGGGGGTGTATGGTATATTATCGCTCAAGCCATGTAAACAAGAACCAGCAGGCACCGCCGGGACGTTGATACGGCAACAGCGAGGATTTAACAAGCGAGCATTTTTTTCTTCTTCGTTAGTTTTACTGCATTTCCTGCTGTCCAACTAACATGCATAAATCATGGACAACCCCTGTAATGGACTGAGATCTCATGTTGGTATGAAGAGTATTTGGACCTGACCACAAGAGTTAAAGAGTACATTACATAGATGAACCGTAAGAGTTCTAATCACAGTGAAACACAATGAGGAAATACTACGCTGTGCCTTTATGTGCAGAACACAAGTCTCATTTCAATACTTTCCCCCCAAAATGTGGAAATTGAAAAAGTTAGTAATAACTCATAAATTGCAAAAAGCTAGCAGTTTCTTAAAAAAAAAAAAAAATTCTATTGAATTAGAACATTTTGCAAATTTTTTATTCCAGCAGATAAACCATGTAAACTGCCACTTTATAGCAACTACCAGTATTGGGCATCTTCCTACATCGTTGAGATACTGGTACTGAATGTAGTTTTGTCAGACAGCGGTCCTACAACTTCATGTCCCGGGACGTCATTCTTTTTCCCCTTTACCTCTGTGCTTGTTTATCAATGGCCAGCAGACTAGGTCAATAGGCAAGTGCTATGAGTCTATGCAACACAACAACATCTATCTAACAATGCTGGACAGGGAAGTGGTGGGTCGAGGTGTAACAGATGCTCCGTTTGTAGGTTGTAGCCAGGTTAACTTCCCCGTGAACCTTAATCCTGAAGAATGCATGTAATATTCTCTATTCTAGAAAAGGGGGAATGTTTCTGTCTAACTATAGCTGGTGACGTCTCACATGCTCACCCCGGTAACCACAGAAGAGGAACATAGAATTCAGTAAGGTTCGGAGAGAATGGTTTTCCATTTCAGATATACAGACTCAACAGAACTCAAGGAATGATATGGAGTACACCTGGCAAAATCGCAGATTACTAAAGAGAAAAGAAAGAAAAAACCTAAACCTGTATTTATAAACCAACATAAAAATAAGAAGAGATCCTTCCTTGGATCAGGTCATAAAAAATAAGGACATACTTTTTACATCTTTCACTAACAGAGAGGCAGCAACAAAATTGCAAACTGAGGAGTTGCTGGCCTGTCAGACAATGAAAGTTCCTTGAAGGAGGTGCTTTAGTAATCCTGGGCCTGGTAGCCCTGTGTGCCCGCATCATAGGCATCTGTGGGTGGCTGCTGGTAGCCAGCAGAAGGATCTAAGTCGTCATTGCTGGCATAGGGGGGATAAGGAGGCCCCTGATCCTGGCTTGGGTCCATGTAGTCCTGAGAGAACAATGCGGAGTCGGAGCCCAGGCGATAGCGTTGGAAGGCCAGCACGGCTTGTCCCGCCTTAAATCAATGGTGAAGGGAGATTGATGGGTCAAGGAGCGGTAGGGAAGCATAAGGTATAGGGCCAAGAGAGTGGAGAGGATGGAAAGGACAAAGAAAAACAGACACCCATCACCATAGTTAGTAGTTGTTAAATTAGCATTACTTAACATAAAAGGATTCCTGCCTTATTCTACAGATGACTCGGTCCTCAGGCTCCTCATTAATTTACATTATCCTCACTAAATTATATGCCAAGGCTTTGTACAATGACAAGCTCTTGGGATTCTCCACAGTTAAAAACACTAATGCTAACAATGACAACAATATATGTCAGACATAAAAAGCAACACAAATGACATAAAAATACTGAAAATGGATATGTAACAACATTTTATGAACATGTATCAGTGCTTAGACTAGTTTATTAGTGCATTCGAAGTATCATTATTAACAAGGGAAACAATACTATTCCAGAGATACTGCAGGCTTCATTATCTTAAGATGAAGTAAATACACTCTGTCAAAAAAACAAACAAAAAAAAAACAGCGCACGCCTAAAAGAAGTTGTCATTGTGCTGCAGAACTCGGCAAGCAGTTACATCTCCTGAGGCACTAAAAGTGGTTTCCCCCTTGGTCTATATAAAGGCTCTCAGAGGCTCCTTGTATGTAGTGACCTTCTTCCGCTTGTGCCTCTACAACGCAAAGAAGAGATTTCACCCCATTACCAGAGTCTGAGAGGGGCGCATTATTGGGATGCGAGAAGCTGGATGGTCGTAGTGACTAATTGCTGCCCACCTGGGCCATTTGACCAGACTGTTAGGTGGTGTTGGGACTGGTGGATACATAAGGGCACAGAACGCCCTTGACAGACCACCGGTAGAGAGGAGAGTCTGATCGTTCGACAAGCACCAGCAGCTCCAACTGTTTCGTTGTATGTCATCCAGAGACAGGGGGCGCCATCGTTACACCCGTGTCTATCGCAACCAATTTCTTGGCTGAAGGACATTTGGTCTTACTGCATCAGTTACGTGTACGGCCTTTCACACCCACCATTGGCTCTGTTAGCAGTGGTGTCATGAACGACAAATCTGGACTGCTACAGAGTGGAATCAGGTAGCCTTTAGCGACGAATCCAGGTTTAGTTTGGGCACAGACTACGGCCATGTTTGGTTCTGGAGACTTCGCGGTGAGCGCCACAATCCTGCCTTTGTTGGGAAATTGGCACACTATCCCCTGCTGGTGTGATGGTCTGGGGGGGCCATCGTATACAACAGTCGGTCACGCCTAGCAGTGGTACAAGGGACAATGCCAGCTCAGTGATATGTTCAGGACATCCTACAGCCACGTGTTCCTCTCATAACGGCTTTCAAGAGGCAGCAAGATATTGCTCGGCAACACACACAAGAGGGTAACAGGAATGCCTCCATAACATTGTCACACTTCTGTGGTCTGCCCGGTTGCCAGATTTATGGCCAATAGAAGGTGTATGAGACCATCTGGGTTGTCAACTTTAACAGTCTATGAGTTTGCACGATCTAGAGGCTCAGTTAGAGCAATTGTGGACCGATATGCCGCAGGATATCATACAGAACCTGTATGCATTCATGCCCACCCGTATCACATCTTGTACACAAACTAGAGGCAGTATAACAGGGTACTAGAGCCTGTATGCCCACCCATATCACATCTTGTATCCAAACTAGGGGCAGCCCAACATGGAACTAGACCCTCCATGCCTGCCCATATCACGTTATATCCAAGCTAGAGGTGGCCCAACAGGGTACTAGAGCCACCATGGCCGCTCGTATCATATCTTGTATCCAAGCTAGAGGCAACCCAACGGGGTACTAGACTCTCCATGCCTGTCCGTATCACATCTTCTATCCAAGCTAAAGGCAGCCCAACGGGGTACTAGACTCTCCATACCTGCCCGTATCACATCTTGTATTAAAGCTAGAGGCAGCTCAACGGGATACTAGACTCTCCAATCCATGCCCGTATCACATACGGCATCTCATTTGATTCCGACAACTCCTTCTACGTGCTTGATTTTTTTTTTTTTGACAATGAGTGTACTTATAACGGAGCAGTAAACAAGGTTTGGTAATGCAATATGTAATTTGGCACTTCTTCAGTCTTACAAATGGCTAAAGCACATGTGTACCACAATGTATAGGTTTTTTTTTTACCAAGCAGCACTTTGTAAAATCAAATACAATGTGTTTTTCCCCCGTGTTCCATCTCCTCTATGGAGCCATTTTCAAGGAGTTTGAAACATGGTCAGAGAACACGCAGAAGAAAAAAAAAACAAGACCCATTTTATTTGATTTTATCGTGTGTGGCTTCTTCTTGGTAAATTGGAAGTACTGGAAGCCTCGATTCTGGCCTTGAAGCGTGTACCCTTAGTTTGTGAAGATTTTGGCCACTGCGCTGCTTCTATTTTGGACTGGTCAACGTACCGGCTGGAACAACTATTTGGCTGCTTTGTCAGAAACTTTAAGAAAAAATTATTGGCATTCAAAATGTTGGTGAATGCTATGTAATCTGATCAATTTAGGTAATCGCCATGTTGGCAGTTATATTGCGGTACAGCAATTCGTTCAATAAATAGGCTGATGGGATTTTGCCTAACGAAATGCACTGAACTCCACCCAAGTCTCTAAAGATGTATTTGAGGATACGAGGGCAGCAGGCACAATGCCATGTAATCAGCCCGGTACCACCAGTATACAGGACAAGAGCCAAGTGCTTGGAGCCATGCAGTCCCTCCTGAAAAATTCTGCTCAACACCACATAATGCCACTTCCTGTTCCAGCATTAATAAAGTTCAACACTTCATGAAGGAGGGCAGATTGTTTTAGAAGCTTGCTTAAAGGGGTCTTCCAGGCACAGACTAGCGTTTTAAAATCTAATGTAAATCAGCACAATAAGTCATTCTGTAACAGGTTCACTGGACTCGGTCTAGATGCTTCCTTCATTCTGTCACATGACCCTCCGCCTGGAAAATATCTCCACTTCCTCTGGCATCTTGTCTGCATTACCTACTTCCTCTGACATCTTGTCTGCATTACCTGCTTCCTCCCCTGTCCGCAGCCTCCAACTTCCTGTGAGCAGTGCATGATGGGAGGACAGGATTGGAAGTACTGCACTTTATTGCTCATGTGCAGCTCAGAGTGCCGGAAGCTCCTGTCTGTTGGCTTTAGCAGCTTTGTCCGGCACTGAGTCAGAGGAAGGTTGTTGCTGGTAATTTGTAGGACCTGTGTGCTATGGGCGGAGCTACTAGACAAGTGAGCTGTGGGAGGAGCTACAGTGCTGGCCACGGTAGACAAGCTCCATGTAGGCTGGAAGTTGTAGGCAACTATCTGCTGTGGAAGTGGTGCATGCAAATACAGTGGCAAATTAGTGGTTGCAGGGGACGAAGAAGATAGTCCACAGCGGCAGATATGAGATACAAGGTGACGCTACTTAGCTGTACTTCCTAGATTTCAACATTTTCAAAATTTTTTTATTTTGTGCCCGGGAAACCCCTTTAAACACCGGATTCAGAGGAAGATCTGTACTAGAAAGACATTGTGCTGGAGTACACAATTGTGCAATCCTTTGTTAACTTGTGAATCTTCATTCAACCCCTTTATCTCCTTTGCACAGGATAGGGGATACGTTGCTGATCGGTGGTCCCATGTCCCCCTCTGCCTGTAACTGCAGAGTCGCTTCTATCCCCGTAGTGAAGTCAGTATAAACGGAGCGCTGGCCAAGCATACGCAGTCGCCACTCCTTTCATTTTAATGGGGCTGACAGAAATCTCCGTAGTCCCACTGAAAGTGAATGGAGCACCAGCACACTTGCGTAACCAGCGCCCCATTCAGTTCCCTCCTCACTTTGGGGGGGTGCACAAGCCCACAGTGAGAAGGATGGGAACACAGGACCCTCATTCTTGAGATCGGCAGAGGTTTCAGCGGGGAGACTCCCACGATCAGCAAGTTATTCCCTATTCTGTGGATAGGGAATAACTTTTGATTCTGGGACAATCCTTTAAACTTATCCAAAAGCCCATCACCATAAAGATCAAGAGTTGCACCCAGAAAATAACCGAAAAAGATTTCTAAGGTGCATCATGTGCTTAGTATCTGTGTATGCATACCATATAGCTTTGTGTACATTGCTGGCGGCAGCTCCCAAAACAAGATAGCACGCTTGCTGTGCCATTTTGTCCTGGAAATTGCCAGGCGATATAATGGGAGCCCGAAAACACCACTATAGTTAATGGAGTTCAACGGGCACTGTTTGCTTTTTGTTAAGTGGTGAATCAGTCCCCGGCTGGCATTCCAGTTATCGGTTCCCAAGACGAAACAAGGAAACGGAACGCCATAATACCGATGTGTACAAAGCCTAATGAAGTAGAAAAATGTAATCCCAAAACGTAAACAATTCTTATAAAACGGTAACACGTAGGAGGGAGCGGTTAAGGCACGGCTGGTTGCTATCGCTTTGTTAATAGGTTAAGGGAAGGGTTGGGGGTTCGGGGGGAAAAGTCTGCTGTATTCCTCTTGGAAGGTAATCTCCTTCAGATGCTGCAGCCTCAGCACTGCCAGGATGGCCTGTGGAATGGATAAAGTTACAAGAAGGTGAGACCCCCCGGTAGGACAGCCAGCAGGATACCCCTCCACTTGTAACACAAGTCGCTTAGGGGAAAAAGAATCATAACAATATACTAAACATACAACATGGGTACATACTGGTGCGCTGGTTATAAAGTCTTACTCCGAAGATGGAGAATTTAACCATGAAGCCCTCTCTCTGCATCTAGTAGTTACATCTACATAGAGTTCACCATGATGTAAAACCTCACGTCCTACCTAAAGCGTGCTAGTAAATGAGAACTAGAGAAAGTCTGATGAGAAAATTAGGGGTGGTTTCACATCTGCGCTCAGGGTTCCCCTTCCCTGCTCCGTTTGGGAAGCAGGAAAGGGGAATCCCTATGGCCCAACGGTTCAGTTTCTGGATAGAACTGAACAACCCTGGGTGGACTTTATTGACTACATTGGGGTCAGTCCACTTTCTGTCCAGTTGGCTAGAAGAAGGAAGAAAAAAAAAAAATGGCATCCATCACTTTTCTTCACAGTATTGTCTGCCGCATCTGAGACATAACCGCCAACATAGATGTGAAACCGCCCTAACTGTAATAGTATATGCCCATATATAAACATGTGAAGTTCTTAGCGCACACTGCTGACCAGACAGATGTCGGACAGTACAACTCACCCAAGTAAAGATGGAGAAGAACGAGAACGCTATAGCGGCACGGGCGGCATCTGCTCCTTCATTCATTGGATTGTCGTTCGGGTTAGACACTTGCCATTGGTTGGCTAAAAAGCAAAACCCAACAAACCAAAAAAACGACCAGCAACCTATAGAAAGACGTGAAAGGATTAGCATGCTGTCAGTAGGCAGCTGTCAGCACACGGATATAAGACGTCTCCACTGGCAGAAGTTCAGATGGAAACATAACTGCTGTCTTATGACCGCTCACAGAAAGCAACACATTCCCCTCGTTCAAGTTCACAAATGTTATCTGTGGGCTTGATTAACCTCTTCGTGATAAACTCCTTTTTGCACCTTAAGGACCAACTAATTTCAGTTTTTTTTATTTTTCTTCCATTGTTGCATTCCAGGTGCTATAACTTTTTAATTTTTCCATTGACATAGCCGTATGATGGCTTGTTTTTACTGGACACGTTGTGTTTTTTAAGGATATCAATTTTGGGTACATATAATGTATTGTAGAACTTTAAATTTTTTTTAGGGGAAGTGGGTGGAAAAAACTATTCTGCTAGTGAGAGGTATATGACGTTGGGCGGGAAGGGCATTATCTCTCCTTAAGGCGAGCACCTAGGAGGTGAGTGAGGAGACTTATAAGGCCATTCATGCTCCTCTGGGAAATAAGGAAGATGGAATAATACCTCAGCAGCGCCACCTTTTTGTAAATCTTATGTCTCTATGCACAACGGGGCCCAAACCGAAAAAAAGCAGCCGGCGGCTTTCAGAACAGACATTTTACTTGAAGCGATTTAGGCCCCATTGTACATGTGTAGAGCTCTTAAGTGGCCAAAACGACAGAGAACCCCACAAATAAAATAAATAAATCTTGTTATTGTATCGTGCCAACTTATTCCGCAGCGCTTTCAGGTCATTTTATCATTAAATGATTATCTCTCAAAAGACGGATTTTGAGCGATAATCGTTGTGTCTAAATGGGCCTTTACACATAGTAGAAAAATACAAGAAAAGACCATCCTGTGTAGCTGCTAATCTAAATTCAGTGATAGGTCTATCTTGGGGGAGGGATTGTTAACAAAAGCCCAAACTACCACCGATTACCGGCTAAATATGCTTCTACACTGATTAGTTAAAAAAAAAAATTAGCTGGATTGTTCGAATCTGCATGCTGATCATTCAGTGTAAACACGGTCAACGACTGAACGACAAATGGGAAGGGATGGGGGCTTCTTGTTTGTATAGCGCCAAGTTACTCCGCAGCGCTTTCAGGTAATTTATTAAAATTATGTCATTTTAAAAACGTTTTTTTTGTACAGCACACATATGAATGAAGGTTTGCACCTCAAAATGGATCCCCCTGTTTGTCCTGTGTTCAGAGACATACCCATTGGAGCCCTAATATTATGTCTATATGCACAACGGGGTGCAAACCAAAAGGAGCATTACACTTCAACTGTTTAACTTTTAGGTGATCGCCATTATCCATTGGATAACGCTGATCACATGACCGGGGTCATTGCTCCAGGCTGTCGGCTACTTATGGTAGCCAGGAGCAAGGAGATTTTAAATTTCCCTGACCCTCCCCAGCTTCTGCTGTGCTTGCCATTCTGTTGATGGGCGCATGCGCCGAAGCTAAGGAAAGGTCCGTGGATAATGATCCAGTCGGTGGACATCGCTGGGGGCCTTAAGGTAAGTAATTTTACCTCCCCTTACGGATCCTATCCGTGAGGGGGAGCTGAAACTAACTTCATGTTACTTTCCGTTTACTTTCATGCGATCGTGGATAACGGCGATCGCGTGACCAGTGGTCGCATATCACAGCCCCCCATGACAGCTCCAGGCTGTTGGCTACCTCTGGCAGCAGTCACTTCCACAGCCCCTGCAGCTTTAATCCCTAGGGCGAGCGTGTTTTCACAGCCCTGAGGAATAAAGTCCACAAAGCCAGGATGTAAAAACACTATGGGCCAGTCACTAAAGGGTTAAAGTGATATGCCATATTTCGAAAATTTAGCCTGATCATTAAGGCGCAAACCGTCTTGGTCACAAAAGGGTTAAGGAGTGACATGAATGGATTTCTGCAGTGGTTGTGAGAGGTGGAATGCATGTGGAAAAACCTGCGTCGGATTCCAGCGCGTGAATGTGCCCTAAGAATCATTTCCATTGTACTTGTTGTTTGGAGAAGGCTTGTGTAATGGACCAATGGAACGCTTAGCTCTTCAGTACCGACTGCAGGAAACCCACATAATTAGAGGGGTATTACCATCCCAGACTTTTATGGCATATCCACAGAATAGGTCATAGAAGTCTAATAATCCCACAATTATTTGGAATTAGGTCCCGTGTGCTACAATGTTTCTATAACTCCCATAGAAGTCAATGATAGCTATACAACCATGATAGCAACTATTGACTTCTATGGGAGTTACGGAAACAGTGTAGCTCAGCCAAGTTTGGCCATTTCTCTCCCCCTATGACAGGGAAACAGCATTCCCGACAGGATCAAGTGTGCATTACACACACGGCCTATTGACTTTAATGGGTGTATTGTAATAATTAGACATGCTGGAGCTTCCAGAGAGGGGCGCTATATGTGCTTGTGAAACTTAATGTAGCTATTAAGCTAAAATAGTTAGTGACATCCGATTCAGACAACATGGGGGCGATTTGAAGAACAATTAAAAAAAATTGGGCAATGTTACAAATGTAGAAGCAGCTTACCAGAAACAGCAATGTCCGATATTACGGTTTTTTTGCGGTCTTTGACACTGCTAATTTGTGGAAAGTGGACATCTACCGTCAGGTACAGAATGCAGGTGAGGAAGGCCAGCACCCCGACTGTCACACCGTAGCTGCAGGCACTATGGTTTTGGTTAAAAATGCAGTGCTCCTCTTCTTCACTTGGCTTATTGATGTATCCCTCATTAATTATACTCCCAAATACCACAATGGAAAAGACCTGCGAAGACCAGAAAGAACAATATGTAACAAACATTACAGGAAAATACTACAAATGATCGAGGCTAACCCTTACTCTGTTCATTCCCCTTCTGAGGTCATTCATCCAATGACCATCCGCATTCAATGCATGTGAATGGGGTTTTGTAACCTCATCCATCAGCACTGGGAAAACAAAACGGCCTGAATGGATTCGATAAGGGGGGGGGGGGGGGGGGGGACACACTGGGGATTCTGGTTCATGCGGATCACATAAGATCACCGCCTCCAGCAAATCTGCTGCGACTCCCACATCTATTGGAGTTGCGCTCTGGCGACTCGGTCATGGACCTTGCTACAAGCACGATGAGGACCTAGATGCCCTCTTTGTTTGCACGCCATTAGAGGACGCAACAGTTGGTGATGTATTAGGTCAGGTACACAGAAGCGTGTTTTTTGTGTTGTTTTTTTTTTGGTGGATCCGGTTTTACAAAAAAAATAAAAAAAATTGAAAAAAATGTAGAAAACGGAAAGCATTATTTCTGTTTAGCGGATCTATCAACTGGACTCAAAACAAACAAAAAAAGTTGTGTGTTACCACCTCATTGGTTTCTCTTCCATTTCTCAGTATTAGAACAGATCCGTTTTGTCTCCTCCCCTCTGCACATGCTCAGAAATGAAGCCCAATACAAAGAAAGAAATGAAAAATGGATGAAAACTGATTGCTTTCCGTTATTTTCCTTCTCCCACTAAAATGGATGTTTAATTTAAAAAAAAAAAGAAAAAAAAAAAAAAAAAAGACCCTTTTTTTTTTAAACTGGAAACAAAAAGTAGAGCAGTCTGCACTTTTGTCCCAGTGTGAAGACAGAAAATTGAGGAAACCATAGAAGCTGAAGGTCTTCAGTTTAACTGCAATCTTACGGACAAAACTAAAATTTTCTTCCCGATTTGCTGCTCCCATGACGGAACAGCTAGACGTAAAGCAAACACACTAGTGCGACGGTGGCTTTACACAAGTGTCCGGGGGACAGCAGGGACTAACCTGGGTTACGTAGGTACTAGTGTCCTCTGCGAGATTCCTTTCCGTGCCAGCACTACTACATCACAATACGGATTAAACCAAAACTTGTGTACTGGTTCATCCTGGCTCACCAAAAAGATGGACTGAAGGACGCCGATCTTCTCCGACTACACATTCTGATCTGTTGAAGAGAACACTTCAATCCTGAAATGTGGGGCTCATACCCCAACACCTACAACCTGTGTGACTAGACGACGATCATTCAGTCCTTCTTGGCCCGCCAGTGCCGACCGGCACACACCACTTTGGTTTAATATGCATCCTGTTTCTAGAACAACATGTCAAGTGGCATTGCACAAGTCATCTGTGGGGAGGACACCATTTTTTCTGTAAACATAGCCGGAGGGCTTGTTTTTGTGGTCCATGCTCCATTTTTTCAGTGCCAACATTTGAACTTTTATTAACTTTCTACAGGGAAAAATGGAAAATTGACCCTGGCACCTACGCAGCTAATGTGATCCTGGCTGTATATTAGTTATCTCCCACTATGTAAGCACCTTACACCAGGCATGGCTCCTGAACCCACATCATCACCGTGACATACATCTACCACATTGTGCTTGAACGGCCCACTTACTATGTCGGAAATTTAAGTCAAGGAGCAAAAAGGGGTTAAAAGGTGGGTGCATTGTAATCAGGGATGCACATGGTCAAAAATACCATTCTGGTAGGCTTAATGTAAACTGAGCAGAAGTAAAGGTTTTTGCCCCAAAACAGCACCACTCCTGACCATAGACTATATTGTAGCTTAGCTCCTTCCATGGACCACCCAGCGTAGTACAAGTCCACTGACGAGAACACATCACCAAATGTAACGGAGGAGTGCCATATAGCTACTATATGATGAAAATAGGTACGGGCTGCTGCCTAGGGCTCACACCAACACATCGGATATCTTCGTAGCCTTCTAGCTGTTCTCCAAGATGCTATTTTCAGTGTAACACGAGCTGCCCGTGACAGTCAGTACTGCTGGACATCCTGCACATCTCACCGGCCTTCTTTTCCCTCTTCCATGCACAGTTTTACAGGTTGGGCAGGTCATCCATTTGCAAATAAATCTGCAAACTTATTGACAAGCTACATAGGGACCCCCAAATCTTGATCAGTGCCATTCGCTGCTCTGGTTCTTACGCATTCCCAGCCAGAACAGAGGAGAGCAGGAGGTGCAGGAGTCACGTATGGAGCAGGTGCCACAGGAAGTAAACTCCACAAAGCACCTGAAAGAGGCACGTGCATCAGCAGCCAAGCCAACGGGAAGGAAGATCAGGGGCTTTAAGCTCTGTAACAGAAAAAATAAAAGGTCTGGAGAGCACACACTGAATGGCCACTTTATTAGATTCACCCACCCTTTCACAAAAGGAATTTTCCTTAATGGAAATTAGACCCCGACCCGGAGGAGTGCGGCATGAACCCAACCCAAAGGATTTTCCATGGATCAGCTTGAGTTTGAATCTGAGGATTGGAGGGGGGGGGGGGGGGGGGGAGGGGGGGGGGTCGTTGGTGCTAGACAGGCCATGGCTAGTATTGTATATAGGTAGAGAGCTGCCAGTCTAAACCATGCGGGCAAGGAGAGGCTGGCACGGCCTGTCCGTTGACTCAAAGCTCTGTTCCAGCTCCCTTTCGTATTAAAACTTCAAAGTATGTTCAAAAACGTGTTTATTCAGAAAGGCTCCAGAATAAAACATACAGTGATGCGCTATACACACCCAGATGCACCATGCTGATGGGAGGGCAGACTTTGGCGCAAACAGTATAACTCAACGAACCCTTACTGAAAGTTGGTCAGAACATATCAGCACCTCCATCTAATTTGTGGTAACTGCAAGAAGCTTCCTGTCCGCAGGGGCCAATATTCTTGCAGAAAGATGTCATCACCTCGTTGAATCTACGCCATGACAGCTGCTGCAGTTCTGAAGGCTAAACGCTCTACTAGATGGGTGTCTCTAATAAAGTGGCCATTCAGTGTGTGTCATCAGGAGATGCCTTGTTACATTACAGACGGCCAACCAGCTAGTATCAGATGTTGTGCCCGGCATAGAATGTCTCCATACAAGACCGTAAAATATTCATTCACTGGTCTCTACTTTAAGTACGGAATAGAAGATGTGCGCTGCCGCTCAGTTTTCTGTCTGGGATATTATATGGCGTTATTGGCTAATATTTAATACGAAATAGAGAATACACCAAGTAATAAGACATCGCGTTCTATCAGTTACCATTCCTAATTATCAGTCATGAATTAAAGTGCCATTCATGTGTTTAACGCCAGCTTGAGAATGCAGTCTGGCGAGGCTCCAAGCATCAAAGACATTCGCACAAGAACTCCTGAGTGTCACAAGGCGGCGGTCACATTGGCCATTTTAATTGAATTAGAGCAAACTGCATTAGTCTGGCATGTGACCTGCAGGAAATGATGTGTCGGCAGGAATACAGTATGGCCCTTGTGTACAGCAAGCACAGAGCCGCCCATTGTATCCCAATGCAAGCGGGAAATCTCACAAGATAGCATTTAGCGCAGTCCATCACTGAGGCCATTACAATACCTAGGTTCGCTTAAATACCTTTTGTATCTGCGGATTGAACAAGGAACTTTTTGGCAGGACATGGTAAAATATCACGGTGAGCTACAGGAGAGTCTGCTCCCCCGTGGAAGGTGATCCCCAGTACACAAAGAACTAACCATGGGGCTGCTATCGGCTCCAAGTGACATACAAGGGGTGGACAAAAATATAGAAACACCGTACGAAATGCCTTAAATTACATGGGATTATAAATCATATTTCATTAAGACTTGTAGAGACTGATTTTAAGTGGAGGTAATATGACACAGATGCTGCCAGGTAGAAGTGAACATCTGCCCGAGCAACAAGGTTCCATTGGTCAGGGGTTTAAAATCACTCAGCTGCTGTTACCAGCTGGCTCCCAAAACCACCCAGAGCAGAGCAAGAGGTGAGGTAAACACAAATTTGGTGATAAATCTCTCAGCCAAGCAGGGGTCACAAAGGGTAGCTCAATGATTAAAATCCCATGCATTTCATACGGCGTTTCCATATTTTTGTCCACCCCCTGTAAATCAGCCTTTTTCTATTAGGAAATACAAAAAAAATAGAATGAATGGCATAGAGCAGGGTCAACTGCTGGGTACCCCCTACATAACCTGGAGCAGAGCCAATCTATAAAGCCCCATTTACATGCAACAATTACCGCTCAAAGTCTTTTGAGTGATGTAAACACTACCATCGTTTCTGTTTTGTCCAAACAATGATTTTTAATAGCGTTAAAAATCCATTGTTCGGACGCAGAGCTGATAGCAGGGACCACACGCAGTGATTCTTCAGGAGAGCGCTGATAACATTGTGCTGCAGTCCCACAGCAGAACAAAAGGGGCTGTATGCAGATAACAGACCACCTGCTGTTCTTTGCATACAGCTCAGGGAGGCTTATTTATATGCAACTGAAGGTAATAAGTTGCTAATGGGCATTAGTGCCTATTAGCAGCTTATGCAAAATGATCGCTCAACCTGTCATTCTCTCTATCTTTTGATAGAATTTTGAGCGATCATCTTTGCGTGTAAATGGGGCTTAAGAGGGGCTGTTATGTTGGAGGACAGCTATTGTTCTGAACGGCCACAGCTTCCCCTCACAACAATCACCGTTTGTCAGGGATGCCCAGAGCACACCGGGGGTGATCAGCTATTCGTTACCGATACTGCATTCTTAAAGGTCTTGATTGGTTGTGATTATTCAGCTTTTTGAGGCCCATTATGAGATCTCCTCTTAGAAGTCATCTTCTTCCTCAGAGACTTCACCCAACAGGTTTTAAAAGGCGTCACTTATAGCTTTCACCAAATATCAAACTGGCATCTTAAAAACATCAATCGTTTTTCCTTCCGGGAAGTTAGGAGGACCATTGCACTATGCACAACTATCATTGGGAAAGCCTAGGGCGTGCCCCTGTGAGCGGTTCATCTATGGCATCCGGGTATGTAGCGGCACATGTAAGACACTTCTCCAGGTAGGGGCCACATGATCTGGTGGCCAGGAGATCTCTCCCATTGACAAGAAGCCATGTCTCCCACTAAAATCTGCAAGCTAATGTAAGATAGCAATGAAGAGGTCTCAGTCGCCCCTTAAGGGTGTCATCACATGGACCTCATGTTGGCTGCAGCGCAAAATCTGCAGCTAAGCCACAAGTTCCACTGATCTCATCCTTTGCTCTGAAAAGGTGAAATATGCGCTCAAAACCGCAGCAATTGACATGTTGACACCCGCAGCTTTTCCGCACCACGATGAGCAGAATATGCATGTTGCAGGTTTTCCACGTGGAAACTTCCTAACATATGCCCCCCATGTGAACATACACAACAGCTTTCTCTCAGAAACAGCACCACCCCTGTCCACACAGGTTATGGGTGGTATTGCACCCAGCCCCATTCACTTCAATGGAGCCAAATTACACCACCCACAGTCGGATGTAATGTTTTTTCAAAGGCAGCCGCCCTATTTTTGCAATCCTGGACAATACGTTGGCACTTTTTTGCCATTAAACTGCGCCGAGACGGGAAGGTTGGGCGCTCCCGGCCTGGAGAAGAGAGCGATGCGGAGATAAAAGGACATCTCTGTGCTGAAGAGGAGTAGATGAAGAATCCCGTGATTTCTGCGTAAATATAAAGTACATGATATGAGAACTCTCACAATCATTCACTTCATGCCTGAATATAGTGAGAATGTGAGGAAAGCCAAAACCAGCTCGTGTCCATTGGGGGCCGCGGACCCGGTCCCGTATAATCATCCTGAGGCCCCGGGGCTGTGCTACAAGTGTGGTCAGGGGGAGACTGCTGTGTAAGCCCAAGGACGGCTGAGAAAGACACGGCGCTGCCAGCAGACTAGCGAGAGGGACAGATGGACGCGGCGATCCTCTGCTATGCTAATCCATCTTCTCATCACCCTTTTGTCTTAATCTCCATCCTGTTCTTCATCCGACGTCTCTTAGTTTCTCGCTGCCAGTTCTGGCAAGGTTTCTGCATTACAAGATCAGGAGTAAAACACGGACATCTGCAAGTACCTGGGAACAGGACAGCACCACTAGGACTGCAAACACTACTTCTGTTCTCCCAATGACCGTTGTGTGAGCAGATGGGTGATCATTTAGGCCTAAAATATCCAGTAAGTTATTAACACAACAGAGGGTCCACCACAGAACCTAGTATTAGGTTTTTAGAATATAGATTTATTCATTCTACTGCGGGCTGTTATCAAAGCAACTCTGCCCACAGCAGCCAATCACAGCGCAGCAGTAAGGGAAATAAAAGCTACGCTGTGATTGGTTGCTACGGGCAACAAAGATTTCGATAGACTTCATAGAAGAGAGTGCGGTGCCCGCTACTAATCCACCCTGTATTAAGAATAACTGTCCTGAGCACGGATATATACTTATTACATATCGCAGCCGCCATCCTAGGATGGGCCTCCCACTAGTAGTCCTGGAGAAAGGCAAGTGGTCACAAGCTCATTCAGTAGTAGGTCTGCTCTTCAGAAGTGGCCACAAGGCTGCAAAATCCTTTTACCACCAGCGATTCCGTTTTATGGCCATCAGCCCGTACGCAGGTCAGGATCGCGGAGGTCTGTATTCCGCTGATCAATCACCACTTCTCAAATTTCTTCTATAAATATAAAAATAGTTCCAAATGGGGCGACATAAACACAAATAATTTTTTTTTTGTCACCCTGACGTCCCCAGAACATGGACACTTGGATGTTACGTTCTTGTCAATGGGGAAAAGGTGTGGAGCTTATTTCATAGAGGCACAAAAAGATCGGACATGTCTGAGCCCAATCAGTTATGGCGTACGGTTGGGAGGGCTGCTAGCGGGACTGTAGGAGGATCACAAGTCACCCCCATGCGGCAGTCTGCCACCACACATTGGGGTACGTTCACAAGTGGCAGAAACGCCGCAGATTTCCTGCAGAGGTATAATGCGCACCATCTGTATCTGCAGCCCTCCTCCTCAGCTCACAATTCTTCGTGCCGTTAGTGCACACATTCACATGGCGGCCTCTCATGAGCGCAGCGCCGATGGGCAGGTGATGAGGATGTGGCTACAAAACGTCACCATTTACAACAGCCGTTTTTTTAATTGTTTAGCATGTTCTACCAACAAGGTCGCTTTCACACAAGTCTTTTTTGTGGCGTATTATGCGCACACAAAATACGCAGCGCTAACCTCCCTTTAATTCAATGGGGCTTCATTTTTTTGCGCAGTGTATTTAATATGCGAAAAATCGCACGCTGCATGTTCTATTTTTTAAGAGTTGTAGCGTATATTTCACGCACTACATTAAAATGAACGGGTTGTGTAAAAAACACACACACAGTTAATATGCAATCGTAACACTGGAGTTTTTACGCAGGCTACAATGCCACCGGGAGGGAAAAGAGAAGGTGACATCATCAGCTCGCCTGCGTTGCTTTTTCGTGCAAAATCCGCATTAAAGATGCAGGCAAATGTGCACAAAGACGCTGTAAAATGCCCCGCACGCAGGAAAACATGGCGTAAAAAACACTGCGTTTTTACAAATGCTTATTAGAGATGAGCGAGCGTACTCGGCTACGCCCCTTTTTCACCCAAACGCCGCGATTTTCGAGTACTTCTGTACTCGGGCGAAAAGAGTCGGGGGCGCCGTGGGTGAGTGGGGGGTGGAAGGGGAGAGGGAGAGAGAGGGCTCCCCCCTGTTCCCCGCTACTACCCCCCGCTCCGCCACGCCTCCCCCCGATCCCCAGCGCCCCCCGAATCTTTTCACCCGAGTACGGAAGTACTCGAAAATCGCGGTGCTCAATCGAGTAATTAGTCGAAACGAGTAGGTTCGCTCATCTCTAATGCTTATGCGAGAGTGGCCCAAGTATGAAGGAAGCCGTAGTGATTAGGGGTCTCAGGCGGCCTCGCAGGGCTTATTAGGTGGTTTTCTCAGTAAGCTATTCATAGGACATTAGATTACGGAAATGCTACTTTTTTTCTTTACGATTTTTCATTTTCCCTAAAGCCTCATGCCCACAGGCAGGCTGGATGCCGTGCAGGGAACCCCGCAGAGGAATACCACCCTGCCCGCGGCCGAGGACAATATTTTACCTGTTCAAGTCTGTGCAGGTCTTCTTTCTTCTGTATGGTGGATGTGTTCTGGCGCCGGCGCACATGCACAGTAGGCGTTTTTCATTTTCAACCTCCTGCGGATCCGCAGCACCTCTGCAGTGTCATCTGTAGGTGTGCTGCAAATCAGATGGCTTCCATTGACTTCAATGGAAGCTGTGAGTGCAGGATCCACAGAAATATGAAGCATGCTGCGATTTGTTTTCCGTACCTACGGGTGGCTTGCTGTGCCACTGTCCTGTACGGGTTCCGCAAATCAAACCCGCCCATGGACACGAGGTCTAAATCGGCTTGCAGCAACATTTGCAGCCGGATCGCTTTGTATCTGCTGCATTATGTAAATGGCCACTAGAATGGACATTGCAATCAGGAATGGAGCGAGCCTCATGCGGCGTCCATTTGTTAAAGAAGTGCAGCGAGTACTGCTAATGCGTTCCCCCAGAACGATGAAGAACCTTCTTATGAGGTTTATTAATTGCCAGTCCGTTATTTGCTATAAATGACTGAAGCACCTGACCAAGTAGTGAGAAGACGACACTGTCACGAGCCACACGTACGCAGCAAGATAGAAATGTGGGGACAATGCATTCATGACTGTCGGAAGAAGATGCGCTGCTTTTACGTGACTGCCGCGTACATGGCTGTAACCCAGGGCCGAGTCATTGGCATGACTGGGAGTAAATTGGTAAGGAAGCACGCCTGGCACTAATCTGACAATTATCACACCACAAGTGAAGTTCTGTACAGCCTTACCAAGTGCTGAAGGTCATTGCAGAATGTATATCTAAGGGATTATTCACACGGGCAATTTTGCACGCATTTTCACATGCGCAAAAATCACTAGCACAAACCGCTCACAATAGCACCCATTGGTTTCAATGGGTTCCCTCACATTCAGCATTAGTGTGGCCACATTTTCATTGGGCGAAAAAATACGTGACATCCTCTATGTTTGTGCGCATTTTTACAGCCAAGCCATCAAAGGAGTCTATGGGGGTGTGAAAATCCCATCCGCATGAAACTGTGCACACAACTGCAGGTCTCATTGATAACACCGGGGACGAATTAAACTGCTGAGCCGTTTCAAAATCAGCGCGGGCAAGTTGTGCGCTGATGTGAATGGGCCTTGCCGTGTAAAAGAAAATACAGTAAGCAGCGAAGACGTGCTTGCGAAAACACCAGATGGCGCTCCATTCTCAGCACAATCACGTCATCCTGAGAACGACATCATTCAAAAAAATTGTTCAAACGAGCAAAAGTGAATGATAATTGTTCAGTCTAGACATCGTTCGGTTTAACCAGCGCTCATTCAGTCCCTTTCAGTCACTTATACAGAGAATGTGAAAAACTAAACAATTTTTCATTTGAATGAGCGGCACGAGAGCGAACGAGCCAACGACGTGCCTGCCGCATGAGCCGGCGGCACGAGAGCGAACGAGCCAACGACGTGCCTGCCGCATGAGCCGGCGGCACGAGAGCGAACGAGCCAACGACGTGCCTGCCGCATGAGCCGGCGGCACGAGAGCGAACGAGCCAACGACGTGCCTGCCGCATGAGCCGGCGGCACGAGAGCGAACGAGCCAACGACGTGCCTGCCGCATGAGCCGGCGGCACGAGAGCGAACGAGCCAACGACGTGCCTGCCGCATGAGCCGGCGGCACCAGAGCGAACGAGCCACCGACGTGCCTGCCGCATGAGCCGGCGGCACCAGAGCGAACGAGCCACCGGCGTGCCTGCCGCATGAGCCGGCGGCACGAGAGCGAACGAGCCACCGACGTGCCTGCCGCATGAGCCGGCGGCACGAGAGCGAACGAGCCACCGACGTGCCTGCCGCATGAGCCGGCGGCACGAGAGCGAACGAGCCACCGACGTGCCTGCCGCATGAGCCGGCGGCACGAGAGCGAACGAGCCACCGACGTGCCTGCCGCATGAGCCGGCGGCACGAGAGCGAACGAGCCAACGACGTGCCTGCCACATGAGCCGGCGGCACGAGAGCGAACGAGCCAACGACGTGCCTGCCGCATGAGCCGGCGGCACGAGAGCGAACGAGCCAACGACGTGCCTGCCGCATGAGCCGGCGGCACGAGAGCGAACGAGCCAACGACGTGCCTGCCGCATGAGCCGGCGGCACCAGAGCGAACGAGCCACCGACGTGCCTGCCGCATGAGCCGGCGGCACCAGAGCGAACGAGCCACCGGCGTGCCTGCCGCATGAGCCGGCGGCACGAGAGCGAACGAGCCACCGACGTGCCTGCCGCATGAGCCGGCGGCACGAGAGCGAACGAGCCACCGACGTGCCTGCCGCATGAGCCGGCGGCACGAGAGCGAACGAGCCACCGACGTGCCTGCCGCATGAGCCGGCGGCACGAGAGCGAACGAGCCACCGACGTGCCTGCCGCATGAGCCGGCGGCACGAGAGCGAACGAGCCACCGACGTGCCTGCCGCATGAGCCGGCGGCACGAGAGCGAACGAGCCACCGACGTGCCTGCCGCATGAGCCGGCGGCACGAGAGCGAACGAGCCACCGACGTGCCTGCCGCATGAGCCGGCGGCACGAGAGCGAACGAGCCACCGACGTGCCTGCCGCATGAGCCGGCGGCACAAGAGCGAACGAGCCACCGACGTGCCTGCCGCATGAGCCGGCGGCACGAGAGCGAACGAGCCACCGACGTGCCTGCCGCATGAGCCGGCGGCACGAGAGCGAACGAGCCACCGACGTGCCTGCCGCATGAGCCGGCGGCACGAGAGCGAACGAGCCACCGACGTGCCTGCCGCATGAGCCGGCGGCACGAGAGCGAACGAGCCACCGACGTGCCTGCCGCATGAGCCGGCGGCACGAGAGCGAACGAGCCACCGACGTGCCTGCCGCAAGAATCGGGGGCACGAGAGCGAACGGGCCAACGACGTGCCTGCCGCATGAGCCGGCGGCACGAGAGCGAACGGGCCAACGACGTGCCTGCCGCATGAGCCGGCGGCACGAGAGCGAACGGGCCAACGACGTGCCTGCCGCATGAGCCGGCGGCACGAGAGCGAACGGGCCAACGACGTGCCTGCCGCAAGAATCGGGGGCACGAGAGCGAACGATTACATCATTTAATCATTCAAAAGAGAAGTTGGCTCGTCCAGAAGGGCCATTACTGTATAGTTCTTCATTCATCTCAATTAAGTTTCTAATGGTCACAACACTTGACCGCCAAGCGTTACTGCGGCCGGGTGGACGACTGTCTGCTGATTGCTGGACGGCTGCACTCACAAGGAAAGGTTTTTTCTCCAATTAATCCAATAAATACAAGATTTTCATGATGTGCCGGCCGGACTCCCTTTCTTTCTAAAGGGTATTTCAATCCAATTTTCTACTCCATTAGCAGTTTACTACTTTTTTTCCCTGCTGCGTTTCAATGCGGTGGAAATTCGTAGTAAAATATATTTTCTGATTGCAGTTTTTATTTCTATTTTCCATACACGATTACAGGGGCGGCCATCTTGCCCGAGCACAGTCTTTGGAGTTATGCTTAACAGCAGCTGCATGGACCACAGAAGCATGAAGGGAACTTACGGATTTCTACGAGAGACTGTTCTGGGGATGCCTTGTGAAATGTGCATGGAAGAGGAGGAGGTGAGCTGTGACCAACATCTATGATAAATGGTGGATACTTTTCAGTATAATCCTATCTGTGATCACTAAGGAACAGGAATTGCCAGCTTATTATTATGGTTCGATTCACACTTCTGTTATATTCAGTTTCACTGCTCCAAGAATGAGACAAACATGGAATTATACTATGGATTCACAAGAGGAAATCATCCATGTAAATACGGAGTTCAACTGCTTTTGGTCAACAGCTATGCCTTCCAACTGTCCCATGCAAATGAACACAGCCAAGAGTGTGTAATGAAATCCGTCAGGTTTGCAGGGGCCCTCGCTGGTGTGTACGGGGCTTCTACAAGCCTATTTCATATGTTACATATAGAGATTAACACCCAATGATGTACAGGGGCTTAATATACACCATACAAACATCCGTAACGCTCAAGAGAGGTTTTGTGTGCTCGAGCACGTCAGGCACTTAGTCTTTTTAAAAAGGGGTATTTGGGGATTTTTTATTTCACTCCTGTGACTGAAGGAAGCATTCCCAATAATAGTTTAGCAAGAAAAAGCTATTTTTTTCCATTTTCCACAGTTTGTTCCTCAAGGTGACCTTCACTTTTAAGGGATTGTCTCAAAGATTTCTTCTAGGTTTTACCGCAGCGCTGCCAATAAATATGGCCGTAACCTGGGAGCACGCTGTAACACAAAGGGCACAATACCTTAAGTCCACGCTGGACCATTTCTTGCATTCTATTCTACTTTCTTGGGGATTTTTTTTTTTTGGGGGGGGGGGGGGGGGGGGGAACCTGCCATCAAAAACTTGCATAAGTTATAACCTGTGTGACTGTAGCTGGTAGCACTGGAGAGGTTCCTTATGAGCCAATCAGATTCTAGGACTCATCTCTTCGAAGTCTCGGGGAGATCTTGTTTCAATGCACAACAGCTCATATACATGACAGTGGTCACCAAGGGGCAACAGGGGTAAATCACAGGTTCAAATCCCCATTAAGGTCAGATTCAAACCTAGAACTCCAGCGCCAGGCCAACACACTCGTTCTTACTGCTCAATGCAAATAGACAATATTTTGGCGATTTGTGCTTAAAGTTAGATTTGGATGATCCGATCTGATTTAGCCCGGCCAAACATGACAAGCAACACTACCCATGATATCACTTGGGCACAACTACTGTAGACCATTGATGGACTATGCACTGTCTGCTGAGGTGTCTATAGGGTACAGCTAGAGGATGGGGAGGCTTGTGGGCAATTCACCTGCTGCTCCGAGATTGGCACAAGGGATTGTATAGAGGTTGTGTAGTGAAATAGTTTATTTATTTGAAGGTGACAAAAGACGACAGAGGCCCAAGTTTATGCCATTTTTTTTTCGGGGGTGGGGGAAGGGGTTTAAGGATGAGACTACACGCACTGTTGGTGCCTTAAGGGCGCAATAAAGACTTAAAGGAGATGTCTCGAGGCAGGAGTGAATTTTTTTTTCTGCCCAGTCCCCCTAATTAAGCAAACATTACTAAGCCCCCCTGTAAATGACTTTTCTAGCTGGTTTGTACTTACCGTTCCAGCAACTTATAAAAATTTTCCCAAGATGGCCGCCGGCTCTTTTCCCTTCGCTTGCTGCAGCCCGACGTGCGCGCTCCCGAGACGCTACCAGCTGTGTCTCCCTGACAACCAGACGCCCCGCAGCCGCCGACCGGACCCATGGAGTGAACACGGCCAACCAGTCACCCACCGCCAGGCAGCAGGTAACCGGCGCAGCCCCCCCCCCCCCCCCCCGGGCACAGCGGCAGCCCCCCCATTGCAGCGAGCCCCCCCCATCGCAGCGACAGCCCCCCCCGGCACAGCGGCAGCCCCCCCATCGCAGCGACAGCCCCCCCCGGCACAGCGGCAGCCCCCCCCCCCCCCCCGGCGCATCACTTACCAGGACGGCGGGACAGCTGGACGGCGGGACAGCTGGGCGGCTTCTCCGGACAGCTCGGCAGCTCTGCACCTTCCTCTAACAGAGGATGGTACAGAATGGCCGCTCCAGCGCGCTCCCGAGCAGTGACAGCTCGTCTGCGCATGCGCAGAAGAGCTGTAGTGGGGAGCACACTGAAGCGGCTCGTGCTGAAAGGAGAAGACCGGACTGCGCAAGCTGCCAGCGAGTTTAGACGGAACCATGGAGACGAGGACGCTAGCAACGGAGCAGGTAAGTGAATAACTTCTGTATGGCTCATATTTAATGCACGATGTATATTACAAAGTGCATTAATATGGCCATACAGAAGTGTATAACCCCACTTGATTTCGCGAGACAACCCCTTTAATGCTGGGGCTAAACACTGACTTCTGGAACATTATCACTCTAATTTCCAATGTCACATCAGCTTCATAGTAAAATAGTATGTAAGGCCGTAAAAGAAAGAAAAAAAAAAAAAAAAAAAAAGAAAAAAAGACATATGTCCCTCCAGTTCAGCCTATTACCCCCCAATGTTGATCCAGAGGAAGGCAAAAACAAAACTAAAAAAAAACAAAAAAAACCCATGAGGTAGAAGCCAATTTTCCTCATTTAGGCCCCCTGTCCACAGGCGTTGCGGTATCCCGTGGTGAATCTCTGTCGCGGGAGCCGCCCCCAAATCTCCGCCGGTCAGCCCTATCTGATAGATAGGCTGACCACGGAAAAAAAGGGCAATTTGCAGCATGCTGCGAATTACCCGCCGCGAGCAGAGAATTACAATGATTCTCCGCTCATGGACAGTGTGCCGCAGCTTTCCATAGCAGGGCTATGGAAAGCTTCAGAGGGCGCAATTCGCCGGCAGTTCACGCCCGTGGACAGGCACCCTTAAGGTGGGAGAAAATACAAAACAAAACAAAAAATTCCTTCCTGATTCCAATCTGGCAATTGGAGTAATTCCTGAATCAGCAGCCATTCTGAGTATCAGTTCAGTGATATAATATGTAATATTGTATCGCTCAAGTAAGGCGTCCAGGCCCATCTTGTACTCTTATTCAATTTACCATCACCACTTCCTCTAGCAGAGAGTTCCACAGTCTCACTGCTCTTACAGTAAAGAATCCCTTTCTAGCTTCATTCCTAGCTGCTATGCAATTCAATTCTCTCCTACTGCTACAGTCACATGTAAATATCCTGAATACCCAACATGTTCTTCTATACTGAGACCGTCTCTGACAGGCATTCACGGAGCTTTTATGGAGGAACTTCGTCCTATAGTCACAGGCACTGGTGGGTCTACATGGCACCACATGCATTACATCTGGGGAGAGCAGTCCTATAATAGGACATGAGATGGAGCGGTATTCATTTGGAATCCATCAGAAATAGCCTCCGCAGTCTTTGTGCAGTGCGTAACAAGAGGCGTATGTAGGTACAGTAGAGCCACACATCTACAAAAGTGCTACTTTAATGTGCATGATCTCTTTATCGGATCAACCTCATCTCAGTTCACAGAACTGCCTGTTCCTTCATTAGTTCTAAATACTCACATGAAGGGGCAGATTTACTGTCTATGGTTACTGCAGACTAGACAGTCGTAAAATGCACCAATGACTGCTGAATGATAGATCTGGAACAGCCTTAGGGTGCCTACACACTACCGTTACGCTGCCAATTTCGCAGTGAAAACATTTTTTTCTCTAGGTGTCTATGGCACTTGTTAATGTTAAAATCGCAACGCTGCAAAAAAAAAAAATAAATAAAAAAATTAAAAAAAAAAAAAAAAATCACAATTTACAGCGAAATCCCGATTTTGCCGCATCGAAATTTTAACATTAACAAGTCGCATAGACACCTAGAGAAAAAAAAAACGCTGCGAATTTTGCTGTGAAAAAGAACTGTAGTGGGTAGTCACCCTTAGGGCTCCTTCCCACGGACGGATTTCCGCCGCGTTGCCCGCAGCTATTCGGTTCTATTGAACCTAATAACTCAATGATAACGGTGCAGAATTCCATCGCGGAATTCCGCACAGTGAAATCACCCGACCTCACCCGCGGGGCATGCTCTATTTGCCGCGCATACAGTCAATGGAAGCCATCCGTCACGCTATCTTCCACTGTAGCACAGCGGAAGATAGCGTGAAACCGCTTCCCCGCCACCGCCAGCCGCATCATATGACGCGGCCGGCACGTCGAGCGCTCTATTGTGCATACGCGCCGAAGCGTCATGCGGGACGGAAGACGCCAGATCCAGAGGTAAGTATTGGGGGTCTCTGGGGGGGGCGCCGTGACGGGCGTGGGAAGCCGGCCTTAGTCTGTCTAGTGCACGTTTATACCACCTATTACGGGGCATTCACATGATATTTAAGCATGTTTGTTTTTATACTGTAAAGAAAAAAAACGTATACCTCACAAAAGTGTAAAAACAAATGGAAACACACCTCATTTGCAGAATAGGTTCTCACTTAAATACGTATATGATTAAAAAAATACATTTTGCATTTTAAAAAAAGGGGGAGGGGCTATAGTGTAAGCCCCATTTACACGCAACGATTAGTGCTGCAAACTTGTTCAAACGATGGCTTTGAGTGATAATCGTTGTGTGTAAACACTTCAGTCTTCCACTCTTTATTTTTAGGTGAGCATAAAATCCATCACTCAGAGAGATAGCAGGGACTGATTACATTGTATTCAGCTGACAGCCCTTGTGAAGACAATTCAGCTAAGTGCCAAGTACAGACCACAGGCTGGGATTTGCAAACAGTTGCTGAAGGCTCATTTACATGCAAATGAAGGTGATCAAGTGCTAATATACATTAGTGCCCATAAGTACTTTATGCAAATTGATCACTAGAACTCTCAATCTTTCACTCTTCTCTCTTTGAAAGATTGTCTTTGCATGTAAATGAGCCTTTAGACCTATTTACTTCAGTGCAGCTGAGCTACAATACCAGACACATCCCAAGGACAAGTGGGGCACTCTTTCTAGAATTGAGCAGCAATGTTTTTTCTAATCCTGGACAATCCCTTAGTCTAAGTTCCCCTTTCTGGGATCCAGAACTGGTTTTTGCAAGTACCGCCATGTATCTGAGCCCTGTGTTTGGGCATATACCTTGTCCCCGTCTCAAGTCTTCACTAAACATGATGAATTTGAGGTCCCCATAGCAATCTATAACCTGACTATTCAGTCTCAGCATCAAAATAATACATTTAGGCTACATTTACACGAGTGGAAATCTTGTGTGAGTTTTGTACGTTGCGAGACGTGCGAATATAAACCCCATTCTTTTGAATGGAGTCATACATGAGTGATGCTTTTTCTCACAACGATGCTAAAATCGTTACTTGTCCTATTTTTCGGGTTCCTCGGAACACGTTTCTGATAGGACAAACGCTTTGCATGCTGTGTGATTGAAAACAATGGGAAACACTTGCTAATCCTCCAACAAGCGTGAAACAAGCGCCGGGGGGTGGGGGGCGTCGGAACCTCAGAGAAGTGATGGGAAGAGTTTCCGCATGAAGAGTATATGGGGGTCTGACTTATCACCCTCCCCAATGAGCTGTTGGAGAGGCCATGGTGCTCGGTCAGGGGCTGTAGCCTCCTCAGTCGGGGCGACCCGTTCGTATGGTCGTACTATTAGTAGTGAACCAGGAAGAAGGCCGTACACGATGACTGGACACCACACATTAGTAGCCGATACACCACACATCCTGTAGGCGTATACCGGCTGCCAACCGCTGGAGGTACCATGGGTGTACACGCTCCTGTCACCAAGTGTCATGGCGGCTGACAGCTTACAGCGGTTATTACAGGTTTACCACTCTTCAGGTATAGACGGCAGCGTACTTAGATGTCAGGTGTATATATATGGTGTATGTGCAGCCATGCTGTCAGCCACAGTTATATATCCCACCCACATTAGTCATTATGTCTTCAGCTTCTGGGCCGGCACCGCACCCTTATAAATGCTGTGTGGAAAAAAAATCTCTGTTGTCCATAGCAGCCAATCACAGCGCAGCTTTCATTTTACCTCCACAGCATGAGAAATGAAAGCTGCGCTGTGATTGGCTGCTATGGGCAGCAGGAGACATACAGCTTTGCTTAGAGCGTGTGGCGGTATTCTCGGGTTTCGGTTGCCCACTTCTAAACATAACCGCAAAGGAAACCGCGACAGATTCCCTACAGGGTACGACGGAGGCCAAAGGGCGAGCTCTAGCCATTACTTCTAGCACTACAACACATGGCTGCGTGCGTATGGCGGTGCGTTAATAACGCTGTTCCAAAATGCTTAAAAAAAGGGCAGTTTTTGTTTTGCGAACGCCTGTGTGAGAGCGGCCGTATACTTTACGTTTTTTTGAGGAAAGTGTCCATTAGGCCGCTCTCACACAGGCGTTCGTAAAAACATTTTTTTTACTGCAGCATGTTACAGTGTTTTGTGTAGTAACACGCACACCGATGACGTCACCAGCCCCCCTTCCGGTGGCGCAGCGATCAGCGTTTTGCATGACACTTTAACGCACGCCATTCATGTCAAAGAGCGATGCAGGGCGTCAAAAATGCACAGCGACACCTGAAAATAGAGCCTACAGCATTCGTTTTAGCGCGTGTTATAAACGCTCGTCTGAGAAGCCCCACTGAAATAAACGGAGGCGATACAATTGACATGCCGCGGTTTTGAATTCTGCGCCGCATGTCGGTTTCAGCACAGCTTGGCCGCAGCGGATCGGCCGCAGCGTGTGGATGAGGTTTTTGCAAGGGTCGTCCACTTTGCTGCTTTATCCCAGGATTAAAATTGCAGACGGAATTTCCGTGCAGAAAGTCTGCACGGAAATTCCGCCCCGTGTGAACTGATTCCGTGTGAACGCAGCCCGCGACCAACTGTAGAAGTCCCATTTTCGCTCATTTCACGCAGGGGGAAAAAAAAACAACTCAAACATCGCCGGCTCGTTCACTAATCGCTCGGTTTAAACAGCGCTCGTTTAGTCACAGCGAATGTGAACGACTTCTCGCGAATGCGACAATGATGTATAAACAGGCGCACAAGCGAAGGGTTAAACTTTAACATCATTCATTGAAATGATAACCCCCGCGCCGTACGGAACCTCTGCCGTCCCCGCGACCTTCCCACCTGCAGCACTACAGGCAGCGGCGCCCCCAGAAGTCTACGAACCCCACAGATGACTTACCCAGGACACCATCCGTAGCACCGTGTGCGGCTGTCTGATGAAGGTCTGCGGGTCGAAGGCTCCTCCAGCCTTCCCAGCTCCGTAGGCGCCTCCCTCCATGATGAGACGGTGTGTGCCGGGCAGCGGGGAGCTCTGTGTCCTTGCAGCGGCTGTCACTGATCAGATAATGGCTACACTGCTCAAGGGCATCGGCGGGCTGCCTGCAGCTGAGCGGCTCACCATCAGCGGAGGCTCCCCGGGAACACAGCGGCGGAGCTAGACGCAATCACGGCTGTTTGCGGGCAGAGAGGGACGGAGGATGGAGGCAGCTGATGAGATAACGCAGCCAAACCCTCCACCAGAGCCAGTGCGACAGCTACAGGCTACTGCTGGCTCTGTAGCAGCGTCTCGCGCATGCGCACTGCGCGCTCCATCACCGCTGCCTCCTCTCTACTGGAGACATGTGATCCCTCCAACTGCCATCTTGGATTCGGACGGCTACTTATCTCCATGGCAACGGCAAGAGGGGATAGTGTAGGGATGACGGCCTGGCAAATGGTGACCGTCCGCAGGAGGGAAGGAAATTGTTAGCTAATAGACATAATGTCGGCGTGTCAATTACCTTAAAGAGATGGAGCAAGGAAATGGCCAACTGTACCAATTCCTTCAGATCAAGATTGCCAACACCACAGTGTGACAAGGCCATTCACATTGTGTACTGTCTTTTATAGTATGTCCGTATTTTTTGCTGACATAATACGGATAGGAGACGACGCCATTGATGTGCATCGGGGTGTCCAGATGGGCTTTTAAAAAAAAACAAAAAAAAACCGCAGCATATGCTATTTTTCCCATATTTATGAACCAAAATCACCCACTGAAACCTATGGGATTGCGTAAAAACACAACAAATACGCAGCTGCCGGCATATTCATGTTTTTATGTATGTTGCCAGCAGACAATGGGGAAAATGTGACATTAATGTTTTTTTATACACAGGCAAATGCACCATAGGGCCATGACTCACTGCCCGACATCGCGCTCGCCAACATGCGATTTCCCCAAGGAGGCGAGGAGTTTTTGTATCAAAACGCCTGCGTCACTTTGGGGAAGTAGTGATCCTGCGGCGCAGCTGACGGCGGAGGATTGCAGAGTGTCTGCTATTGTTCTCAATGGGAAACCTCGCATCGCACCGCGTGCAGCTAGCAGAGCCGTGCGAGGAAATAAATCGCTCACGTGTATGACCCCACTCAACAGAATGGGGTTCATATTCATGCAAGATTTCACAATGCACAAATCTCTTTCGAGAATCTCGGCCGTGCGAAACCAGTATAATTTGGCATCTATGCGGTTTATTTTTGTAGATGTTAGGAAGCGCGATAAAGGCGGATAGAAACGCATGCCGCATGCATGTAGAGCCGCAGTCATAATGGCGAGTTCTCCCTGCACCGAAATAACGTACTCCCTAAAGGTAAAGGGAGAGAGGCAGATATAATGCGCTCGCAGGACTGTGGGGGCTTCTCCAGGACCCTAGTACTCCCATCGTCGGCTGGATTCACACACGTGATTTTCATGCGTTTTTGCAACTTTGATGTGCAATTTCCATGCGCTTGCCTATGCGGTAGAGACACATAAATGTACAGGCTCCGCACTGCCTGGTCCCCGGGACACAGTGGGACCGATCTATGGAAGATCAGCACAGTTAAGTGACCACTACAGCCAATCAGAGGCTTCCGAACACCTAGCATTACGGCGCCCAGGAAGGGAGTGCTTCAGTTGTTTGACTGCAACGGTCACCTGACTTCTGGTCGGTGCTGATCTTCAACACAGCAGTTTCTTGTGGGATGGGGGTGGCGGGAGAAGAGAGGTAAGTACTGCTTCTTTTGTTGTTTTATTATATGCCCTGCCATTTAAAAAAATATATATACTCAGACAACCCCTTTAAGGCCCAAGAGCTTTCTGGCAGCGACTTACTCCCCTCTTTCCATGGAAAAAAGATGAACACTCTATTGAATCATAGCTAGGAGAAATAGCGGTCCTGGATGACACTTATTGAGGCTGTATGGGTGCGTTTACACAACAGGGCACTCTTATTATATGCTAGAAACATGGTATGAGTGATGGTAACAATATTTAACCCTTTGCAATCCAATTTTGGATTCAGGGTTTCCTAGGGCTTTCTCTTTCTGCCATTATACAATGGTGCCATCTGCTGGCTAGAGCCAGTACTGCAGTATGGGACATGCTGGAGAGGCCCCTGACAACAGAGCAGCTAGTAATATACAGTAAGAATACCCTACTGGACGTCTTCCGACATCAGAGCTGCACAGGCTTCAATCAGAATGTCTTTAGACGTCAGACAGTAGATTGGAAAGGGTTAAGACAGATCAGTGTCAGGCCGCGGATGCGGATCCACTGTGCCACAGCGTGGGTTGGCTATGTGGCAGCTGATACTACAAATAGATCCGTCACAGAAGGGGAAATATAATTACTGACTAAGGAGGGCAGATAGCTGCATCCTCTCACCCTGCAGGCAGCAGACTACCAAATGAGGGAAAAAAATGAATAAGGGCTCACCTCACCAGCAGTGCCTCCGGTATAGGGGAAAGAACAATATCTGTTTCCCAGCGGGAGCTCCGTCCTCAGATGGCCGTTGACAATCGGCTAAACTTAATGAGAGAAACTGTAGATATGGAGGAGGGCTTCAACCATTAAAAATAATAACTTTATTGATTAAAACGCATACATCTTACAGGTAAACACTGAACTCGTTTCGGCCAGACAGTGGTCTTTGTCAACAGCTGAAAAAGGTAATTAACACATAACTTTTATAACAAGATACAAATCTATGCCCCTGATTAAAAGAAACAAAGTACCTGTGTTAGTCAGCCCAGGGGAGTGAATGAGTCGCTGAGTGGGTGTGTTCAGAGTATAAGGCCTCCTTCCCACGAACGGATTTCCGCCGCGTAATTCGCGGCGAAAATCCGCTGCGTTGCCCGCAGCTATTAGGTTTTATTAAACCTAATAGCTCAGGGCACACGGTGCGGAACTCTACCGCGGAATTCCGCACCGGCGGTGGAATTCCGCACCGTGAAATCTCCCGTTCTCACCCGCGGCATGCTCTATTTGCCGCGGGTGTACGCGCTGACGGCTTCCATTGCAGTCAATGGAAGCCGTCCGTTCACGCTATCTCCCGCTGTAACACAGCGGAAGATAGCGTAAAAACGCCTTCCCGCCTACCGCCGCCGCGTCATATGACGCGGTGGGCGTGTCATGTGACGCGGCGGCGGTGGGCGGGGAAGCGTCATGCGGGAGCGAAGACACCGGATCCGCTGGTAAGTATGGGGTCTCTGGGGGGCGCCGTGACGGGCTTCGCCACGGTGCAGTCGGCCTAATACTGACACCTGTTAAGCCATGAGAGCCGGGGGTAAATTTCAGGTGGTTAGTATGAAACGAAACAAAAGGTAGGGAAGAAAGACAGGCATAGGAAAAAATAAAAATAGTAGTAATCATGTATATAAGGATGTAAAAGAATCCTAGAGATAGTATACATGGGCATATATAATATATGCAATATACATGCCCTAAGTAGGAAACTCCGATGTCAGATAACAAACATAATTCCATACACAGAGTATCACTGGATCAGATCTATAACATATATATAAGTTTCAATATGGTGTTTGTAAATCTATATTGCAAATTGAAAAATTAAAAATTGAGGTGCAGGGCAACCCGCCAAACTATTATGGTGCCACTAATAGGTTGCTGGTCTGCATGGTGCACTACATGTATCTAAAGGTCTGCCACTCTGTATCCACTCTGCGTAGGATTATACACCAAGCAGCCACCCCCCTCTATATTAAGATGCAGTGTGAGTGGCTGTCTCATCGGTGTCCCTCACAGGTGCAATTAGCTCCCTCATTTAGAAGTCTGCTGCCTGCATGGTGAGAGGATGCATCTATATGCACTCCTTAGTCAGTAAGTTTATGGCCGTTTTCTGTACAAATAGATCTGGATGCAGTAACTGAGGATATGAACAGAGAGCACAATATAAATAGGCCAGGAGTTGGGGCAGACAGGAGAATGGTTTACAGGCAAGCAGAGGTCAGGAGAGGAAAATGCAGAACAGTCAGGATCAACCAGAATCAGCATCAGGAAGACAGAACAAACACCTATAACTGGATCCAGATACCTAAGTCTTAGCACTTTCCTTAGGGATGAAGATGCTAGATATAGGCAGAGGTGGTCATGTATTAGAGGGGGACAATTTTGCAAGACACGCATTGGCCTTTAAGGTGGAAGGCGTGGTCAGGCATGAGGTCTTCAGGCAGCAGTGAGAGAATAACTGTCAGCCCGAGCATGGCGTCAGCCACAGATAGGTATGGCAAGATGACACCCGTGGCTACAATTCATAACATTTAGTGTCATTTTTTTTATCTTTTGCAACATGCACAAAATTTTAAAAAGGTGTATCAAAAGGCACCTAGCCTAACAACCATCGGTGGTTGTACTAAATTTATACTAGATGTGCTTCATTTTGCTGGCATGCTGGCGTAACTCTATGCATGAAAGGAAATGGGAAATTTCAAGAATTGACTTGGAAATCCAAAGAGCTCAATGTTTAAAAATGAATTGTCCCAGATCCCCACTGATGACCTCTTCTGGCATGGTCAACTTGGCTTTTATAAGGAGAGAGAGCAAGGATACAGCTCTGAAGGCGGCTACGGAATACTACTTTCACTATAACATAAAGCGACTGCACAGAACCTCCTCTCTGCCACTAACATGGGCTGGACACCCTTGTTCTCAGAATCAGAGCTGGCCCTGACAGATCCGCCCAATGCACTTGGATAGCCAGGTGTTGTATGTACAGAGCTATTCTTCCCTATGCTTCTAGTGAAGAATATCATTGGGCACCCCATGGAGCGGGTCATAGTTTTTTTTTGTTGGATTCCCATAGAAAAAAAAACCTTGGTAAGGAGGTGCATGAAACCAGAGATATACAGAAGTAAAGGAAATATCCCATGCATTGTAATGGGAGCCTTATTAGGCTCCATACAGACTGGAGCAGTAAAGTACCTGTGGCCTATGTTAACACTTCTCAGATTTGCCATAGATATATCCGATGTGGATGTTTAAAAAAATCTGAAGCAGTAAACTAAGGCTGAAACTCGAATTTCTGCTACTAATGTGGAGCTCAGTGTATTCTCCCAGGGCAGAATCAAACAGGTGGGAACTTGAAGTGCCGTGAATAAAAACTCCTTTTATTGTAATCCGTGCATATAAACATCACAGATCCAGAGGACTAGTTTCAGCTCCTCATGAGCCTTGATCACCTTCTCCCAGGGACTTACATTCTGTCCTACTAAAGCGCTTGATAAAACAGAACTCTGCAGCGACATGGAGGAATATTTCAGTAGACTAAGACTGAAAGGGCTCTTCCATGACAAAGAGGAGATAGGACTTCCAAGCACTCAAACACAGGAGAAACTAGGGACCAAGAAGAAAACTGATTAGACACCCCTCCTGGTCGCAATACATTTTCGACAAATATATAGAATCCTTTAGACATGTGATGCAATCTACTATACTTGACAAGCAGAAAAAGGAAGCATTTAATATCAATATACGAGAAAGAAGGGCCATCCATGCACTCAAAAACAACAAGAAGATCACCATTAAGCCTGCAGATAAAGGTGGTGCTATAGTCCTCATGAATACATCAGACTACAAGAAAAAACAGACAGACAGCTGACAGACACCAGATACTACACCAAACTGGATCAAGACCCAACTTAAAAATATGTGAGGAGATTCAGAAAGGTTGTCAGAAGCCTGTCTGCGGGCTCCACATATCTTTGGAATATTCTACATACTTCCCAAACTACACAAAGCTGGCAATCCAGGGTGGCCAATTATCTCAGGTGTGGGAACTCTTACTGAAAAAAAAAAAATCACAGATGGGTAGAAGGAGTCCTCAAACCACTGGTGAGGAATACAACTAGCTGCTTGTAGGACACCACTGACCTACTAAACAAACTGTCAACCATAGGTCTTCTCCCTGATGGCTCCATCCTCGCCACCATGGACGTCGTGGGCAGTAAAATGGCACCGCAATATGCCAACTTTTTCATGGCAAAACTGGAGAGTGATTTTCTGGCATCCTGCTCCAGCAAAGCACTAGCCTACTTCTGCTACATTGATGACATCATGATCATCTGGACCAACACCGAACATGAACTAATAAAATTCCATGAGAGATTCAATGCATTTCACCCCACCATATACTTGAAATTAAGCTACTCGTATATAGTAATGATCTTTTTTGGCAGCACAATAAAAAATTTTAAACAACTCAATACGGACATCCCTATACAGGAAACTTATTGATCAGTCCACATACCTCAGATGGGACAGTTTCCATCCCGAACACATCAAAAAGTCCATTGCCTACAGCCAGGCCATCAGATACAACCAGATCTGCTCCAAACCAACAGAGAGGAACATCTTAAAAGGACATTTTTAAATCGGCTACCATCCCACCTCAATTGATGACCAAATCACCAGAGCGACCAGGATATCCAGAAATCAGGTTGTGTACATCTAGTAGTGACCCACAATCCGCAGCTAGAGGTATTAAGGAAAAACGCAAAGAAACTCCATCATACCCTACACAAGGATGACTGTCTGACAACCATATTCCCGGACCTTCCGCTTCTGTGTTACAGGCAACCTCCAACTTATAGGAACCTTATAATCAGGAGTGCATTGCTCTCTGACACACAAAAAAGAATGTATCTCTGCAATGTAAGGAGCTGCAAGACCTGCTCACATATACTGACCGTGGACAGGATACAAATCCCCAACACACAACAGGACTACAAGATCCAGGGGACATTCACATGTTCCACGTCCGATGCGGTGTATCTGATCATGTGCAGTAAATGTCCTGTTGGGGGCCTTTATGTTGGAGAAACAGGACAAAAACTTAAAGCGTGGATGAGATCTCATTGCCATACAATTAAAGAAAGAAAGACCAAATACCTGTGGCAGAGTATTTTTCAAGTCACAGACACAGCATAGATGATATGAAAGTTGCTGTCTTAAAAGGCAACTTCAAATCTCAATGTCACAGAAGAATTTGGGAGTAGAAGTTTATAACCATCTTTGATACTCTCAAGAAAGGAATGAACCTCGGAGGGGGGTTCATGCATCACTGGAGAATATGAGAAATCTATAGCAGAGATAACATACTGGCCTGGTGACCACCTAACACCATAGGTGGTCACCAGGCCATAAACTTTTACATTCCTAATCAGCGGACTAATTAAATATTTACTCCTCTACTCATCCTGTTCTGGCATTATTCTAAGTGCAAATTAATCACACCATATGTGTCTTCTCATATGTATGCCTGCTTCTGATCTATTCCATTAAAGGGGTTCTGACACGAATAAGGTTTTTATGCTTTAGCAGCCACTGTTCCCTGGTCTGCCTAATGGACACAGGGAACTCATGATTTTTGGCTGCTAAAGCATAAAAACCTAATACTTACCTTTTCTTCTGTTGTTGTTGTCCTCCGGAGGTCATCTCCCAGCATGCTCTTCCTCCGACGAGCTGCCCCCCCTCTGGGAATCCGCGCATGCGCGGAAGACAGGTGCCCTCTGACAGGAGTCAGGACGGGCCGCCTCTCAACTGCGTACGCGCAGAACAGGGAGTTCAGCCAGGACACACGGGCCGCCCACAGCAAGCACTCCTTGTGACGTGGGGCGTGTCCGGTGACCTGGGAAGTGGCTGACGGACGGAGCAGAGCCGGAAGCGGTCATTTTGACCGATCCAGCTCTGCTTCCAGAAGCTGCAAAGGAAAATGGAGGGGACATCACTGATGATCAGTCCTGGCCAGGCAAGGTAAGTAAATTTTAAGCCTGAAGAAGAACCCTAAGTAGGTTGGAAAGCTCACTATACCATCATGTATTTTGTAAGCCATTAAAAGGTATCAAATCTAGAAGATGACTTAGTTTCTCTTATTGAGAACAATCACATTTCAGTGGATCTCCACATGGTTGAGCCACATTGGCTCTTCCATATAGAAGCTGAGACAACATTGAACAAGCTAAGGATATTTTTAATGCTTAGCGTGTTTACTATTCCACACATTTTTTTCTCTCAATCAATTGTATTAACTGCATAATGTCGGAGGACTCTGTTAGGAGTTGGGTGCCGAATTCGCATTTGTGAACACATCCTAAGGTTTTCACTCGTCAGATATTTATGGCATGTCAAATTGATATTCCATAAAATGTCTGAAATGGGAAATGAAGGCCATAGAGACAGATAATTTGACCACTATGATCAATGCCAGACATTTCTGCCACTCATCAGATCCATCTGCTAGATTTCTTGAACATGCTGCAAAATATTCCAGGCAGATTATTAGCATTGTACTCATATACTCCACATATAATCAGCTGACAACATCTTACAGTTTCAAGAAGTAAAATAGCCCTTTGGAATTGCCAAGATTTCTGCACTGATTATAGTAAAATGTGGTCTGATTGTTAAGTCAAACAGGACGGAATATTCCGCAACAGCGTTATGGAATATGCCCTCCCACAGAATTTGCAGCCCCAAAATCCACACTGCTAACAAGCAGACTTTGGTGCGGAGTTGAAAATAGCAGAATCCTGTCGGCAATTCTGCATTTAAATCTGCAGTTAGCGGTGATCTTGGTGCGGAATTCAGGGACGGCATTTTGCGCAATGTTGTTGTAGAATATTCTGTCCCGTATGAAAGGTTCTTCACAGACAAACACAATCTAAACTAATAACATTCAGTTGTACTGTTCCTGTCTTTTATTGAGCACACTGAGTAAACATCCACAGTAAGTGAACCCTTGAATCTAATCACCTATAGATCCCCCTTTTAGCAGCAGTCACCTCTATGAAACATTTCCTCTAGCTGAAAATAAAATCTGTTGAAGATAAATTTTGTGACATTCCCCATTTAATCATTATTTCTGGGATGCCTTGCATGCTCAGGCCTCTTCAGGTCATGCCACAACATCTAGATAAGGTGAAGATCAGGACTCTGACTTGATCATTCCAAATCACAAAACTTATTTTTTTAATTATTCTTTATTTACTCGTGGGCTTTAAGTCATTGTCTTGTTACATCAACCAACGTCTCCTAAGCTTGAGGTTATGGACAGCTGCCCTTACATTCTTCTGTACACCTTAGAATTCATTGTTCCCTTGATCACAAGGTATCCAGGCCCTGAAGTCGCAAAGCAGCCCCAAACTATGATGCACCCTCTACTAGGTTTCACAGTTAGGCCGGGCTCACAAGACCGTGTGCATCAGCGTGCAGTGTACGAATCTCTTGCGCGCCTGCACGCATCAAGTGCGCAATGTCATGCGGAATTGCTGTGTGCCACCAATCCCCATGCACTATCTTGGCATGTATGGACACGTAATACGCACCAAGATAGAGCATGCTGTGAATTTTTTCACGTAATATGTATGCAAAAAAATGCTGGTGTCAGTGGCCCAAATCAATGGGCTATTGGCATTGCATTGTGTGTGTGACACGCAATGACAATACACTCGTGTCTTAGGCCGCCTGCAGATGAGCGGGTCGGATCCAGCGGCGAGAATTCTCGCCGCGGGACCCGGCCCGAGCGCCTGCAGAGACAAGCGCGTACTCACCCGCGCCCGGCGGCCCCGGCTCTTTCATGTGCCGGCTGCCGGGCAGCCGGCGCATGCACAGACCAGAGCTGGCGGCCCCGCACAAAAATAGGACATGCCGCGGTTTGTTTGCCGCGCCAGATTTCGCACGGCCAAACCGCGGCCGTCTGCATAGGAGTGCGTATTGTAATGCACTCCTATGCAGACTTTCAGTGGCGGAAATCCCGCGGGATTTCCGCCCGTGTGCAGGCGGCCTTAGGATGAGCTTTTGGTGTTGTTTCGTGTTTTTTTTAAAATCCAAACATAGCGTTCTGCATTTGCGCTAAAACGTTCCACTTTTGTCTCATCTGTCCACAGAACATTTTCGCAGAAGCATTGTGGACTATGCACATGGTCTCTGGCAAGCTTGAGGTGGGCTACAATGTTTTTTGGACAGCAGCAGCTTCCATCATGGCATGTTTCCATTCCTGTTCAGTGTTTTTCTAAGGCCCCATTTAGACAGCAGTTGATTGGTTTGTATTTTGCATCAGTCTTTGGAAACCAGGAATGGAACCATCACACAGAACAATCATCACAAATGAAAAGATTTGCATCCCGTCCGTCAGTTTCTGGACTCATCTATAGGTCTTTTGCCATTATCCTTAAGGTTTCTGACTTTTTTCACGTTTGCTCGCTGTGGAGCCATCCTAACAGGATGTCCACTTCTAGGGACTGTAGCAACAGTCCGGCATTTTCTTCATTTATAGATAACACTGGGGAACACAATTTTCGTTGACTTAGATATCACTAAAGATGAGCGAGCATCCTCGATAAGGCAAACTACTCGAGCGAGTAGTGCCTTATTCGAGTACCTGCCCGCTCATCTCTAAAGATTCGGCTGCCGGCGCGGGTGACAGGTGAGTTGCGGCGGTGAGCAGGGTGGAGCGGGGGAGAGAGAGGGAGAGAGAAATCTCCTCTCCGTTCCTCCCCGCCCCCTGCCAGCACCCGAATCTTTAGAGACGAGCGGGCAGGTACTCGAATAAGGCATTACTCACTCGAGTAGTTTGCCTTATCGAGTATGCTCGCTCATCTCTAGATATTGCGCATGATTTTTACTAGGGTTTTGCTTCTGAATCCAAAAATGACCCCAGTTTTTTCTATTACTCCAACCTTTTAAGATACAGGATACCCTCCATTTTTCTCAAAAAACATACAAAATGTACATACAATGGAAAATAAAAAAAATTACCTGAATATGTTTATTTAAAGTTATCTTGTCCATACAAAGAGTGTATTGTTTTTGTATGTCAAATTGAGTAGGTAAAAATCCCCACTTGAAGAAGGTTTGCTCTTGACCAATAGGAGAACACTAGTGCTCCACTAGATACAAAGTTAAGTAATCACATTAACCCTTTTCAATCCACTGTCTGATGTTTAAAGACATTCTGATTGAAGGCTGTGCAGCTCTGATGACGGAAAACGTCCGGCAGGGTATTCCTACTGTATATTACCGGGCGCTCTGTTGTTGGGGGCCTCTCCAGCATGTCACATACCGCAGTACTAGCTCTAGCCAGCAGATGGCGCTATTGAATAGTGGCAGAAAAAGAAAAGCCCCTAGGAAACTCTGAATCCAAAATTGGATTGCAAAGGTTAAGATCAACTGTAGAGAAAAAATCCTTTTCCTTTGCATTTTTTAAATCGGCATGCCTATTTTAGTCTAAACCACCTGAAAAAGTCAACAAAAGTTTTGTTCAAAATTGTTCCTCAGTGTAATTTTTCTAAGAGTGCTTTTACACCTAACGATGTCAGCGTTCATTCGCACAGCCTGTCTATACAAGCAGGTAAATCGTTTGCTCGTTCACTCGCTAAATCGTTTAGTCTCATTCACATTTACTGTACCAGTGAATGAAAAGAACTGAATGATCGATATTTAAACTGAACGATTAGCGAGCGAGCCAACAATGATTTTCTTGTTGTCATATAAATGAACGATGAATGATAACTGAACGAAGTGTCGATCATCGTTCGATTGTTGGCCGCGTTCACACTAAACGAATTATCATTCAAATTCGAACAATCCAGTGATTTTTTTTTTGGAGTGATAATCGTTCTGTCTAAACTCACCTTAGCCACTCTCACCTGATTAACTGAAACACCTTTTGATATTAGATCTTGGAGAAACCATTAGGGTGTTGGAACCACACTAAATTCCACACCGTGAAAAAAAACTATGGTTTTTGGTGCACTTAAAGGGGTTGTCCCGCGCCGAAACGGGTTTTTTTTTTTTCAATAGCCCCCCCGTTCGGCGCGAGACAAACCCGATTCAGGGGTTAAAAAAGAAAACCGGATAGTGCTTACCTGAATCCCCGCGCTCCGGTGACTTCTTACTTACCTGGTGAAGATGGCCGCCGGGATCTTCTCCCTCGGTGGACTGCAGGGCTTCTGTGCGGTCCATTGCCGATTCCAGCCTCCTGATTGGCTGGAATCGACACGTGACGGGGCGGAGCTACAAGGAGCCGCTCTCCGGCACGAGCGGCCCCATTCAGAAAAGAAGAAGACCGGACTGCGCAAGCGCGTCTAATCCGGCGATTAGACGCTGAAAATTAGACGGCACCATGGAGACGAGGACGCTAGCAACGGAGCAGGTAAGTGAATAACTTCTGATAACTTCTGTTTGGCTCATAATTAATGCACAATGTACATTACAAAGTGCATTAATATGGCCATACAGAAGTGCTGAACCCCACTTTGTTTCGCAGGACAACCCCTTTAAACTCCACCAAGTGAATACAGACTTAGGCCTCATTCACACAGGCGATGTGTTTTTACGCCAGCCGTATCGTGGCCAAAAATCATATCAGTGAAGACTAGCCGCAATCGAGTCCCAAGATTAATTTGTGTTTTCTCAACCATTTACACAGGTCAAAAATATGCTGCAGCGCGGAATTCCATCAGTCGGCAGAAATCCTCGGAATGATTTCTAATGCTTAAATAAAGCCAGCTGTCTTCTTTTTCAAGCGTTGGACACAGGTAAACTGCCTTCCCCTCCCTTTTTTTCAGCTCCCTTAGGAGTCTATGGGAGCCTCCTGCGTTTTTCATTAAAAGATAGATCACTCAAAAGGGCAAATGTGACAGTTGTTCCGTGTAAACTCAACCAACTAGCATGTGACAAGTGAGAATTCATTCATTAGTAACGAGTCACTTTATTTCAGCTCACCTAAAAATAGTTACTGCTTGATTAATTTTTTATTTGTTGTAAATAGACAATCGTTTGGTTTTCAATGATGATAACTTTGCAGGGATGTGTGCACTTCAATGACCGCAATATTGAACAACAAGCAGTGGCTTGAACGCTAACAACTCACTGTAGCAGGTATTTTGAGTGTCTATTTGGACAACATTTTGTCCTGTGTCAAGCCACCCTAAGGATAGAATATCAATGTCAGATTGTGAGGAGTCGACTCCCAGCACTCCTCAACTCTTTAATGGGGCTGCGGCACTCAAGTGAGCACTTTGGTCATTTCATTATGTATCAGGCACAGCACTATACATTGTATAGTGGCTGTACATGGTATTGCAATTTGAATTGAATTTCATTCACACCTATGGGAAGTAGACCCTTTGGGCAGGAATGTTCTTTCCCTTCTCTTAGGCCTCCCTCACACAGGCGTTTGCAGAAACGCAGCGTTTTTCAACACTGCATTTACTGTGGTTTCAGCAGCCTTGTCATGCATTTTTGACAACATTTTGGCTGCATAGATACTGGGGAAAAAAAGTCACTACTCACTTAGCTGGCGCTGTCAGGGTCCCTGTTCTCCGGAGCTCCTGGCACTTGTCATCGCCGACACAGAATCTTTTGCTAGTGACAGGTTTTGAAGACCCCGCGTCCAGCAAGAGATTGCTTTGATTGGCTGAGCCAGCTGAGTTTTAGCAGGCTCAGACAATCACAGCCAGTGCTGGATACACCAATCACAGCCATTCATTGAAAAGCTGTGATTGGTGCATAAAGCGCTGTCTCTCCAGAACCAATCAGAACAATCTCTCGCTTGGAGGCGGGGATTTCAATCCCTGTCACTAGCAACAGTTGCTTTGTTGGCGCTGACAAGTGGCCAGCAGCCTGCCTGGAGCTCCAAGTTGTGCCGCTACCCATTCACTTCATTGGGTGATGCGGGGCTGAAAACAGCCAGATAGAACATGCATTGCTGTCAATGTGCAGCGTTAAAGACGGTGCGTTTTGTCGCTTGTGTGAACAGCCCCATTGAAATGAATGGGAGCGCTGTACAGCATTTAGTGCAGGGCTGAAAAGGTAACGCTAATTGCTGTACAAAAATGTCTGTGTGAGGGAGGCCTTAGTAAGAATTATGACAAGACTATTTTGCTCCAGCTTACAATACCGAACGGTAGGAGAAATAGTTAAAGGGGTGTCCCACCAAAAATATCGTTGGTAATTAAATCCAGTCCATAATTATAAACATTTTTCTATTTGCACTTCTAAAAAGAAAATGTTTCTATCCCCAGATATTCCAGGACTGTTAGAATAGCGGCACCTGCTGTTACTATTGGCTTTCTGTGTTCCAGGGTGATCACACATACTCATAGCTTCTCTGTAGTAGCGCAGTCTTACTCTCTTATCACTTGTTCCTCATCTCTTCTGACATCAGAGAAGACGTAACTACTTCTCACCACACCAGGGATCCCTCCACATACATAGTGGAGCATGGCTGAGCAGGTGGAGCAATTACTAAGGTGGACACAGGTGGCGCTATTCTATTATTTCTAGAGTATCTAGGCATAGAAACATTTTGTAATAAACATAAAAACCAAAATGTTTACGTTGTATAATTATGGGTTGGATGTAACTATAAACAGTGTTTTACGTGAGACAACCCCTTTAACTGCTACGATATTTCACATTTAGTGTAATTGCTCTGGTGCTGTCTTCAGATATGTCCAAAAATGTTCTAAATCTTGTGTTGACTTTTTTTCCTTTTCTCCTCACCTTCTCCCACTGATGTTGGCACTCCGGGCTCTGTTTCCATAGCAGCTAATCAGAACTCCATTTGTGGGTCAGTGCAACCGTGCACGCTTAAAGGCATCACTATGCAGACAGCAAGCAGCACAGCAATGAGGGACTGAAAGGATAAATCATTCCTCATTATGTCTTCTAAATGCACCAGACTCTCATGGGTCGTCGAACAGATCCACATCCAAGGAGCACAGCCAATGTTTGCATTTCACTTCATTTATACAATTATAGAAAAGGCAAAATGTACAGCGAAAACTGAAAAAAAACATTCGCTTGAACCTCCCTTTGGTAAAATATAACTATAGCGAGTCAAAATAGACATAAGATAACTCCTATGTATATGTGACCGACTCTTACTGCCTTTATGCTGCTTGTTATGTGCTATCATACACAGAGTATAAAGGCAGAACTCTTGGATGGATAAACTGGTTAGCTGCCCCTTAAAAGGCAACCAAAGAAGACTAGACCACCAATAACCTGCAATAACTATCTCTTATACTTTCCTTAAAGGTAACCTGTCACCAAGACGTATGAAGAACAAGCCAGCAGGTGCTGTGCCTATTGTACAGCTGCAGGCAGCTCCCGTCACATATACCACTGACTGTTTGCTGTGGTGCAAAGTGTAAGTGCGTTGCTTTTGGTCTGATGGGCACAATACCAGTTTAGAGTGTGATGTGGCAGTATAGCATAAACCAAAAGTGTTCCTGGTCTGAGGGCCACATTGCCATACTGAACCACTTCCAAGAGCCACAAGGGTATTCACATCTGAGGCATTTACGGTATATCCTAAGTACATGCCATAATAAATTGAAGTTCCACTTCCAGGACTCCCACCTATTCGTACAATGGGAATACCCCCCGCAATCAGCACTCCAGAGGGGAGGAGACAATACAATACAGGATCTCTAATTCATTTCTCGAATGCCAAAAGGGTCAAGAGACTTTATTTCAATAATATATAGTGGACCTACACAGGGCATCTTTAGTACTTATCCTAATATATAGGGACGAGACATGGCTACACAGTGCGCCCTTAGTACTTGTCCTAATATACAGAGACCCCCCCCCCCCCCCCATGACTACACAGTGCACCCTTAGTACCTGTCCTAATATATAGAGGACCCAGACATGGCTACACAGTGCACCTTTAGTACTTGTCCTAATATATAGGGGACCCAGACATGGCTACACGGTGCAGCCTTAGTACTTGTCCTAATATATAGGAGACCCAGACATGGCTGCACAGTGCACCCTTAGTACTTGTCCTAATATATAGGAGACCAGACATGAATACACAGTGCACCCTTAGTACTTGTCCTAATATATAGGAGACCCAGACATGGCTACACAGTGTGCCCTTATTACTTGTCCTAATATATAGGGACAAGACATGGCTACACAGTGCACCCTTAGTACTTGTCCTAATATACAGAGACCCCCCCATGACTACACAGTGCACCCTTAGTACTTGTCCTAATATATAGGGGACCAGACATGGGTACACAGTGCACCCTTAGTACTTGTCCTAATATATAGGGGACCCAGACATGGCTACACAGTACACCCTTAGTACTTGTCCTAATATATAGGGGACCCAGACATGACTACACAGTGCACCCTTAGTACTTGTCCTAATATGTAGGAGACCCAGACATGGCTACACAGGGCACCCTTAGTACTTGTCCTAACATATAGGGGACCCAGACATGGATACACAGTGCAGCCTTAGTACTTGTCCTAATATATAGGAGACCCAGACATGGCTACACAGTACACCCTTAGCACTTGTCCTAATATATAGGAGACCCAGACATGGCTACACAGTGCACCCTTAGTACTTGTCCTAATATATAGGAGACCAAGACCTGGCTACACAGTGTGCCCTTAGTACTTGTCCTAATATATAAGGAACCCAGATATGGTTACACAGTGCACCCTTAGTACTTGTCCTAATATATAGGGAACCCAGGCATAGCTACACGGTGCATGCTTAGTACTTTTCCTAACATATAGGGAACCCAGGCATGGCTACACGGTGCACGCTTAGTTCTTTTCCTAATATATAGGGACCAGACATGGCTACACAGTGCACCCTTAGTACTTGTCCTAATATATAGGGGACCAGACATGGCTACCCAGTGCACCCTTAGTACTTGTCCTAATATATAGGGGACCAGATATGACTACACAGTGCACCCTTAGTACTTGTCCTAATATATAGGGACCAGACATGGCTACACAGGGCACCCTTAGTACTTGTCCTAATATATAAGGGGTCCCAGACATGGCTACACAGTGCACCCTTAGTACTTGTCCTAATATATATGGGGTCCCAGACATGACTATACAGTACACCCTTAGTACTTGTCCTAATATATAGGGACCAGACATGGCTACACAGTGCACCCTTAGTACTTGTCCTAATATATATGGGGTCCCAGACATGGCTACACAGTGCGCCCTTAGTACTTGTCCTAATATATAGGGACCAGACATGGCTACACAGTGTGTCCTTAGTACTTGTCCTAATATATAGGGGACCCAGACATGGCTACACAGTGCACCCTTACTACTTGTCCTAATATATAGGAGACCCAGACATGGCTACACAGTGCACCCTTAGTACTTGTCCTAATATATAGGGACCAGACATGGCTACACAGTGCACCCTTAGTACTTGTCCTAATATATATGGACCCAGACATGGCTACACAGTGCACCCATAGTACTTGTCTTAATATATAGGGACCAGACATGGCTACACAGTGCACCCTTAGTACTTGTCCTAATATATATGGGGTCCCAGACATGGCTACACAGTGCGCCCTTAGTACTTGTCCTAATATATAGGGACCAGACATGGCTACACAGTGCACCCTTAGTACTTGTCCTAATATATATGGGGTCCCAGACATGGCTACACAGTGCGCCCTTAGTACTTGTCCTAATATATATGGACCCAGACATGGCTACACAGTGCACCCTTAGTACTTGTCCTAATATATATGGACCCAGGCATGGCTACACAGTGCACCCTTAGTACTTGTCCTAATATATATGGGGTCCCAGACATGGCTACACAGTGCACCCTTAGTTCTTCTCCTAAACCCCCCCCCCCCCCCCCAAAAAAAAAACAAAACCCACGTGTTTCCCCCCAAAATAAGATACTGTCTTATATGCATTTTTGCCTCAAGAGAGGCAGTGTCTTATTTTCTGGCGGTGTCTGCTATGTAAGCGGCCCTGCAGACAGCCCTCACCACATCCGACTCTGCAGACCACCCTCACCACACTTGGCCCTATGGACAGCCCTCACCGGAACCTGGCCCTGCGGACAACGCTCACTGCGCCCGGCCCTGCGGACAGCCCTCACCGTGCCCGGCTCTTGTGAAAACTATTTTTTTTCTCTCTGAGACGGTGCATGATTTGAGATTCGGTGCAGCTTCCATGTCAGTGTTCAATTTATGAATGTATAGAGAGACAACCACTCGTGTGAATAGAGCGTAACAAAACACTGATAACTGGGCAATCGAGAGGAAATGTAATGCTGCCGTTTCTAACAGTCTGTCCCGTCCATAGAACAGTAGGTGAACCCTGCTATCGCCGGCTCCTTTGTACAGCCGGCAGTGACCCGAGGCCGGATACTACCAGCACTTCTACTCTGCAGCTATGGAATAGACGAGAAAGACGTCACCTGCATCCTTGCAGTTTGTCCTGTATGTTACTTAGTAATAAAGTTGAGTGTGTGAAAAACGATTGTGGGCGTGCCCACACAGTGCGTCCATAAATACCAGGGCGCAGCCGCCTCACGCTCTCTTTCAGACTGGCAAGGAGGCAGGATGGTAAGTCAGTGTGCGCGGGCTGCTGGCAATCCGGAGGTTATCCGGCCCATCCCGTCACTGCGCCGACTGTGACCTTATCCCCGGTGTCCCCCACTTGTTAGACGCTTGTGAGATTGAGGCGGCAGCGGGTGTAGCGGCCTGTGCTGGAGCCTCCTGTGTCCGCGGCCTGCACACGTGACGGCTCCGGCCTAGTGCTGTCTCATGCTGCGCACTAATAGCTTTCCTTCAAGAAGCTGAACTATTAACCCCTTAGTGCCGGGCTTGCTCTGTGTGGTAACGGCTAGGGCCGCTCACAGCTGCGGTGGCTTCCTGCCTCATGAGAATCCCCTGACCGAACCCACTTTCACTGTGAGCAGGCCAGGCCCTGTCTTCATGCAGCGCAACTTTAAACTTGTATTTTTAATCGCATTGCTTTGAGGTCCCTGTAAATTTATTTTTTTTGTGGGGGTTTCAAAGAGAAACCAAAAACTTGTTGGTGTTTGATGTGTGACGTAAAGTGTACTCTGGATCCCCATCATTATGACTAGGCCGCCGTCGGGAGACCTTCACAACTGCTTTAGGGCTAATGCCCATGGCTGGATTTCTGCTGCGTTTTACGTGGAAATCTGTGGTGTTGTCCCGCAGCTATTAGGTTCTATTGAGCCTACTAGCTCAGTGTTCACGCTGCAGAGTTCCGCAGCATGAAAGACACTGCAGCATGCTTTATTTGCAGCAGGAATACGTGCGGTTGGCTTCCATTGTGTCATCCCACACCGCTGACGCGTTGTACTGGTGTACAGCAGATCTGGAGTGATGAGTTTCGGGGGGCGCCGTGGCAGAAACCACTGCAATATTCCCCTGGCGTAGTCTGTGGCAGCCATGGGCATGAGGCTTTAGGGATTTCTGTCCTGTTTTTGAAGTCAGACTGGGCAGACCAAATGCCACATGAGGCCTACAGCAGATTCTGACTGAGGCCAGCCGGTGGCCCTGTGTACCTGCTGTTTCTGTATTTCCCATGCTGTTTAGCGATGACATGGGTTTCTGCAGCCTATGCACAGTGCTAATTGCGGATGGGCTGTGGGTTGCATGCTGTGGGGTTTTTTTCTTTTTTTGTTTACATAAGGCCTATCCATGTGCGTCAAAGCAAACGTTTGTGCTTTTCAAAGCCCCCGTTTTACCTCGGACGGCAATCAGTCTGCAATCCAAATCTGCCCGTGTGAGCCCGGCCTAACAAAATTAATACGGCACACTATGGGTTTCAGTGTGGTAACATTACACTTGGGCCTCCTCACACAGCTGCAAAGTGCCGCGACTTCAATCTCAACACTTTGCTACATTACTTCAGCTGTTAGCCGTGGCAGGCAGTGGAGTTTAGCATACTCCATGGATGAGGTGCGCTAAACAGACTCCGCTCAAAAGTTATAGTATTGGAAAGCGCCACGATCGAATGGCTGTCTGAGGCTCCACTGAAAACAATGGGAGCGGTATACTGTGATTAGCACAGCGCTGGAAACTCCATACTAATCGCAGTTAGAAGTGCCTTATTTGATTTCTAGCATAGTACACTACATTATGTCTGTAATTCAGTACACTGCATATACCAACAGTCTTCATCATACTCTTCCGTGATTGCAGCATGGATAGGGGTTAATGATTAGCAGCAGAGGCTTCGCCATTACATCAGGATCCCAGCTGGACTCTCTTCCTGGAATGGGAGGTACCTGCTGGCGTAAACCTGCACTGCCATTAAATGGTGGTTGTGCAGGTCTAAAGCATTTTAGCGTCTTCTGTTTAAAAAAAAAAAACTTACACCATTCTCTTTTCCTTTTAGTCTCACAGAAAGTTCTCTGCCCCCAGGCATGGCTCCCTGGGCTTCCTGCCACGCAAACGCTGCAAGAGACATCGTGGTAAGGTCAAGAGCTTCCCTAAGGATGACCCTAGCAAACCCATCCATCTGACTGCCTTCCTGGGGTACAAGGCTGGCATGACCCACATTGTTCGAGAGGTGGACAGACCCGGCTCCAGTAAGTATGAGCGAAAAACGCCAACACTACTCTGTATAGAGTCAAGCATTTATTTTAGGGGACTTTAATGACTGTCGGCCCTTATGGTGGGTTCACATTGTATATATTGCTGTGGTATACCTGGTGCAGCAGTGGAACTGACCTATCAGAGGTTGTCGTTGTTGAATGCATAATAGAAATAAGTTTTGCTCTCTACCTTAATCCTGCTAGGTGTTGTCCTGGCTCCAGCAAGGTTTCCTCCAAGAACTCAGTTCCACTGCCCAGACCCAAGCAGAAACTAACAAAGAGACATACTTTTCAAGGAAAGGCAGGATACTGACGTTCAATGTGTAGAAAAGGAACACGCCTCGCTTTATTCAATTTGTGCCATCTTCCTTTTCTACACATTGGACGTCAGTATCCTGTCTTTGGAAAGTGTGTCTCCTTTTGTAGTCATTGTTGGCCTTGCATCAGTTAAGTGGCTCTGGTGACTTCAGGAGCCATTTGTAGTTTACATTTTAATTTTGAGATCCACACTTGTGCTAATAATCCCTAAAGAGAATCTTGCCTACTGTTAGTCCTATAAGCTAAGTTTATGGATTGAAAGTAAGTGTGCAGAATCTGGGGATGTGTTATACTTATCTCCCCTGTCATTTCTCTGGTGTCAGCGCTGAAAGCCAACGCTGCATTGAGAGGTGCTTCTATGTAGTCCACCCACCATAAAATTACAATGGGCAGACTACTTGGCACACGGCTCACTGCACTGCAGCTTTGGCTGACAGCGCTTACCCTGGGGGGAGGTAAATGGAACACCTTCACCAGACTCTGTGCTTAGCTAATCAGGCTAAAAGTAGGTGTCAGATTCCCTTTAAAGCTTTTGGTGTTTGAAACACAATCTAAGGTGGTTCTAAGGCTGCATTACATCAGGGGTGCCTGTTCTGACAATTGCTGGGCTGAGCTTGCAGGTGCAGCTCAGCAATTAGCATAGTTAGTAATGGTAAACAGTGGTAATGTTTGTTTATATAGCGCCCATATATTCCACAGCCCTTACAAAACAAGGTAAACAAACCACTGTTAGGGTGCCTGTCCACGGGCGTGATTTCGCCGGCCGATGCTTTCCATAGCATTGCTATGGAAAGCGCCGGCACCTGTCCATGAGTGGAGAATGACTGCAATTCTCCGCTTGCCGTGGGCAATTTGCAGCATGCTGTGAATTGCTCCGATTCTCCACGGCCAGCCTGTTTATCAGATGGGGCCGACCAGCAGAGAATTGGCTGCAATCTGCCGCGGGACTTTGCATCGCCCATGGACAGGGGGCCTTGCATGTAGTAATCACTGGTGAGGCCCCTGCTCAAACAAGCTTACATACTACAGATAGGGTGATACAGAAAGTAAAGGGGCTGGAGATGGCAAACACACTTGTGTAATAGCGCTGTAATACTTGACATCTTGTGTTTTTAATACATAGTAATTCTGTACGGTCTTAGATGGTTCACAATATTCATGCATGATGCCACAATAGCATTAGTGTTTGACAGTCACTGAAATCACATATTGTAAAGGGCTACGTATGATGAAAAACTTTCGACGGGCGGACTGACAGACATCCCATGGTTGTCTCTGCTGAATGTCGATTGCTGACAGTAGCTCTCAACTTGCTCTAGTTTGAGTTCTAAAATTCTTTAGCACCTGACATTATTGGTGCCCCATCTGTAATGAGCCACCTACAGCATGTGTTCTGACTAGTTCGGACATGTCTGTTTTAGCATTTAGTCTTTCCATAATTTAATTCTGTAGCACCTTTTGTGCAGCAGCAACTGTGGTGTTCCTCCTAGAATAAACTGACAACTGGGTGTTGCAGTTGGCTATGTCGCTACAGTCTTATGCTGTCCAGTCAGCGCTGATGTCCCAATAGTTACTTTTTAGCAAGGGGAATTGGTAACGCCCAGTTAGCTATTTAACAGGCTATTCCCACCTCAGTAAGTTATCCTCTATCCACAGGATAGGGAATACACTGATCAGTCGGGGCCCAACAGCCGTATCCTAAAGTGTGTGCAGTGTAGGCATGCGAGTCCCCCATAGACCACCATTTGAGATGCACCAGGCTGCATTGGTGCCAGACTACTTAGATTGTTTCCAGTTTTGATTTAAGGTTTTATCAATTGACAAGACTAAGAGCCGCATAAAGAGGTGGTCCAGGATTAAACAAAAATAAATTGGTAACAGCAGGAAAGTTAAGATGAGAACTCTTCACCTGTTAGTCCCCAGATGCTGCACCAGTAGTCTGTTCTTGCAGCAATGACAATGCAGCTACTGATGTCACTGCAGCAGAGACCATGTGGGACTGACTAGATGAAGTGTTTTTAGCCTGGATGACCTCTTCTACTCCAGGAGCCAGTTGGAGTCTACAGTAGATCCAAAGTTGGATACACATGCCTGACTAAACCCATTTATTTTTCAGAGGTGAATAAGAAAGAAGTTGTTGAGGCTGTGACTGTTGTGGAGACTCCTCCTATGGTTATTGTTGGCATTGTGGGATATGTCCAGACTCCACGTGGGCTTCGTAGCTTCAAGACCATATTTGCTGAGCACATCAGTGATGAATGCAAAAGGCGCTTCTACAAGAACTGGTAAGTGGGGTGGTTTCAGCTATTCTTGTGGGATTATAGTGTTGGGTCTAGTAGTGACAAACACCATTAATAGTCCCTGAAGGGAAGAACATGAACTAATGTAGATACTTTCTAGTAAGCCTTGTTGATAAAAGCATCTTGGCTGTTATGCAACACTTTGCACTGAAGCCCCTAGTATATAGTCTGTGCAAATGGCAAATTCTTCCAAGGATTGCATTAGCATATACATTAGCTAACATTTTCTGGCATTTGTTTGATGGTACTAAATGTATCTGGAATGACATTGGTAGCTCCTCTCAGCTCTGGCCTTGCCCGTCTTTGTCTGATGAGCTCCAGGCTCCACTTGCTGGCTGAAAATCTCCTTCGAAGTCATGCAATGAGCCAAACACCTGAAATGGTTTGGTGCCTTCCGCTCTTGTCCATTCAGTTGGGCATGATGAAGGTCCTCTCCAACATTCATGCTCTATTAAAGGTATAAGTCCAAGAAGAAGGCATTCACCAAGTATTGCAAGAAATGGCAAGATGATGAAGGCAAGAAGCAGCTGGAGAAAGACTTCGCTAGCATGAAGAAATACTGCCAGGTCATCAGAGTCATCGCCCACACACAGGTATGTGGTAGCTATTACCTGCTGGTGTTGGGATCTTTTCCTGTTTGCATTCATGTGGGTGTTTATTTTCGTTATTACTCAAAATTTTATGGCTAGTGTTAACAGTGACTAGAAGAAACTTTGTGCTCTATCTTGGAGATTAAATAGGTTATCTCTACTTATAAGCCACTTCTACCAACGCCTACTTTGATCACTCGGGCCGGTCTCGCATGGCCGGATTTGAACTACATACTCTGTAATTGTATGATTTGTGTATTTGTAATATGCAGTTCAATCAAATACATTGTATTACACAATTCTCACATTAGTGGGCTGGAATTGCATAAACCACTCACAGGAAATAAGATGCAGCATGTTCTATTCTGCAGAATTTGTGACAATTCTGCTCTAGGGTCAGATATACCCGGGTCATCGCTAAGCGATGGTGTGAGAAAAAAAGCATCCTGTATATCTTACTAATTTTAATTTAGTGATAGGTCTATCTTGGAAGGGCACGAGTATTGACAAAAGCAAAATCTACCACTAATTACCAGGCTAAATATGCCTCTACACGGAATATTAAAAAAAATTAAACATAGCTGGATTGTTCAAATTTGCATGATTATTCCATGTAAACACTGTCAATGATTGAACAACAGATGAGAATTTGTTCACTTCTCAAAGGCCACTTTTATGTAGGCATAAGAATCATTCATTTGTTTACACTGTTGCGTGTAACTGGCAATCTTTTAGACATTCACACTTACTGGTACAGTAAATGCATGACTCCAGTTTGTGAGCAAACTATTTGTCTAAACACTCGTGTGAAAGTACCCTAAGGAGTGCAGTTCTTGCTGGAGAAGCTGTCCAAAAGGTGTGGAAAACTAGCATAAAGCTTCTGTTTAAAGGCAACTGACCCACCATAATTTATCCACCTGTATGCAGGAAATGTGATAAATGTCTAATTTTTAGGATCCCTACAAGGGTCTTGAGCCCTTCTATTCCTTCTAATTGTGGTTATGCAGTGAGGTGTTTGAGCATGCACAGCAGTACTTAAAAGTCTGTGGGTCTGACAGTATGGTGTTTGGTCGTTTCCATAAGCCACCATGGACTTGATTGGAGTTGATGGGAGCATGTTCTATCACAGCTCAGTTCAACCTTCACTCTAGTTGGGCTGTAGAATGTTTCCTATATGACTTACCTCCTTTACTAGCATACTTTTGACAAAGTTTGATAGCACCCAAATCTTTGCATTCATTCATTTTGCATTGGTTTTAAACCTTACCTTTTTTGTATTTTAAGATGCGCTTGCTGCCTCTGCGCCAGAAGAAGTCTCATCTCATGGAGATCCAAGTGAATGGAGGGACCATTGCAGAGAAAATAGACTGGGCCCGTGAGAAGCTGGAGCAGCAGGTGGCAGTGTCTGGAGTGTTTGGTCAGGATGAAATGATAGATGTCATTGGAGTCACAAAGGGAAAAGGCTACAAAGGTGAGCTTGAAGGCTTTTTTGAATAAACCTTTTTCTACTAGAACTCATATTTACCTTAGGGAAAACCCTTAGCAGTTTTTCAAATAACAAGCATTGGTGGCGGTAGTGGGACACATAGTATAAAGTATACTCCACTACCATGCTGCTCCCATTTTTCCTGTTTTTTTGCCTGTGTGACTGCTGCAGCCAATAGAAGGCCCAACAGGAATGTAATCTGACATCCCGTAAACCTGCTGGGTGGGGTTTCTATATTAGATGCCCAGGTTTACAGGATGTTGCCAGGATCTTTTGGCCCTCTGATTTTCCCTGTCAAATGCTGTGGTGCTGAAACGGCCTGGTATTAATATTTTTAGTTTTGGGCAGGAGGGCCCAAAACTACTTAATATTTGTAAGACCCTTTTAACCTCCCATGACTTGTATGCCATGCTGTTGTGACATTTTTGTTCTGTGATGAGACCATGGAATTAGCACTGGGCACAGTGCCTTGATAACACTGAAGAATAATTCCATGCTGCCTTCCTTCTGAGAACAAGCTTTTGTAGTAAGGTTACTAAATAAACCTGCATTCTTTTTTTAATTATGTATATTTTATACCATTCAGGTGTGACTAGCCGTTGGCATACAAAGAAGTTGCCACGCAAGACTCACAGAGGTCTGAGAAAGGTTGCTTGTATTGGAGCTTGGCATCCTGCCCGTGTGGCCTTCTCTGTGGCTCGTGCTGGCCAAAAAGGTTATCATCACAGAACAGAGATAAATAAGAAGGTAGGTGCAATCAAAGTCAGGCTTGCTGTGTACGTGACGTAACGCATTTGATCCTAAGATTATGCCTTCTTTCAGATTTACAAGATTGGACAAGGCTACCACTCAAAAGATGGAAAACTTGTAAAGAACAATGCTTCAACTGACTATGATCTGTCAGACAAGAGTATCAACCCATTGGTAAGTTCACTTTAATAGGGACCATCAAATCTTCTGTAAATCAATAGTGTAGGCAGAACTATCTAGAAGTATCTAAATTAGATCGAATGCAGAAATTATTTCCTATAAAAGTCAGAATGGCTAAATCATGCTACACGTTATGTACACAAGCTTATTTTGTTAAATCACCTGGAACTGTTAACTTGTACAGAGTATTCGAAAAAATCTGAAAAGTACAACTGAACGCTTTAACCAATGGTCTAGTGTCAACTCTCCTACCTGTCCGATGATGAAGCAATGGAATTCGCACTGGAAGTGCCTGAAAAGCATGATTAATATTTCCATGCTGCCTTCCTTCTGAGGACTGCTCAGGGCTTGTAGAGCTCCTCTAGTGTGCTCCTGCCCCCCTCCGCATTCCCCTAGCTGGGACTACATGTTGCACACTTCAAAGCTTCAATTTGGCCGTTAAACAGACAAGTCAGTCACATGCAACTTTAAACCAGAATCCAACAGTTAGATTGTGTCATGTTCGGTCACAACACGATTGACAATCATTAGATTTGAAGCTGATTTTTGTGTTGCACAGCTCTTTGCTGTATAGCCCCTACCCTTCTGTTCATATGAAGATGTAATATGGGTTAATAATGCAACCTATCAGTCCTGGTTTATACAGGTAAGCACGATATCTGTCCGAGAAACTCTGGACAGATATTGAGCCTGCAATGTACATGAAAATTGCATGCAGTACATTGTTTGGGGTTTTTTTTGGTTCCATAAATGATAGGTGACATTGCCCACAAAATAGAACAGGCTGTAATTAAAAACAAAAAAAATCTGCTTGTGCTGAAACTCACTGAAGCTGAACTGTTCTAATTTTTCTTAGGGTGGCTTTGTTCATTATGGAGAAGTGAAAAACGACTTTGTCATGCTGAAGGGCTGTGTTATTGGGACCAAGAAAAGAGTTCTCACCCTCCGCAAGTCCCTACTTGTGCAGACCAGTCGTCGTTCTTTGGAGAAGATCGACCTGAAGTTCATTGACACAACATCCAAATTTGGACATGGACGTTTCCAGACAGCAGAAGAAAAGAAGGCTTTCATGGTATGAAGTTATAAACTATGTAAACTTAGCATTGTATGAAAATTTTAAGATTTAATTTTATGGTGCTTCCAAGGTTTTGGGTTAGAATCGTAGGGGAATGAAAGTTTCCACAAGTGTTGACATTTCTGGCTGCATGTTAATCTAGATCACTCATGCTTTTCCACCTAATAAGACCAATCAAAGAGCAAGATTTAATTGTCAGTACAAATTTCTTTTTTCATTTTTGCTAACTTCAAGTCTTTATCTTACAGGGACCACTCAAGAAGGACCGCCTAGCAAAGGAGGAAGCATAAATGTTACCCTTTCTAGTCCCATCTACCACCTGGGCTACATTGCCATTTTGATGCATCTATGAATAAACTTCAATTTAAGAAAAAATCAGTACTTGTTTACTCATGTTTCAGCTGATCTTTTGGGCATGAGCATGTAAAAACTGTCTGCTCTCTGAACAATTTTTTTAAACTAGTATTTGATTTCTGATGTGAATTTTGGCATCTCTTCCATGCTCTGCAATGTGTTTCCCTGTAAAAAAAAAAAAAAAAAAAAAATTAGAAATATCTAACCAGTTACTGTAGTCCGGCACTGACCAGACAACAGAGGATTGCACTCCAGATGTTGGTACATAAGTTTCTAGGACAGAACAGGAGCACAATAGTTCTATGGAAGAAGCTCTTCAGAATTATTTAATGAATACATGTATCTACTAGAATATACATTTTAGTAGAACTGATGGATCTTTAAGGCTAAACTTTTAACATATCTTTTTGTGTTGCATGCCAAGTACATGTTAATCATTAAAAAAAATATATATTTCAGGCACTTGTGGCCAAATAACACTAAGGCCGCCTGCAGATGGCCAGGTCAGATCCTGCTGCGAGAATTCTTGCAGCAGGATGCGGACCCATGCCCCTGCGGCTCACCTGCTCCCGGCATCTCCTCTCCCCTTTGATGTTCCGGCTGCCGCCCAGCCGGCACAAGCACAGAGTGGAGCCAGCGGGTCTCTACTGAAGTTTCTGTGTGGGCCTCTGCGAGACCCGCACAGAAATAAAACATCACAGCTCTGTGCATAGAATTGCGTGCATGCAATCCTATGGCAGCGAGCACAGGTGAAAATCCCACCACAATTTCCACCCATGTGCAGGGGACCTAAAACAGCAGCTGGTGACACCATGGTATGAGGCAATCGCAGTTTCCCACTCCTGCCGGGTAAGGGAGGGTATGAGCTCTTTCCATCTATCACCACCTTCATTGGCATGTAGGAGATTTTCATGTGCAGCAGATGGGTAAATCACTTATCAGGCCTCTAGGGCCCTGGGTGCGCATCACACCTATCAATGGGTATAGGGAAAATGGTTGTCTGGGCTCTGGAAACTGTCATAAGGGCATTTTGGAGCTGCAGGTATCTATAGAATTTGGGACCTGGTAGAGTTGCTGTAATTGTTTAAAGGAGGCTAGTACTCCATTGATGTGTTCTAACATGGTGATTCCCAAGTTTACCCAGAACTGCTTATCTGCTAAGTTCACAAGGTGTGGGAGCGCTCTATTATCCCACAGAGGGGTTTCTAATGGGGTGTCTGAGTATTTAGTGCTTTATATGTCTGCCACATTCTTAACTGCCAACTTGTGGATAGGTAGCATCTGCCTGGCCAGTAACTCTGGTCTTTCCAAAACTACCCACAAATATTTCAGACTGAACATCTAATGGTGTTTCGGAGTATGGAAGGGAAGAACCTGAGACGGTGGTGAATCTTGTCCAGCTAAATAATGCAGCTTGAAATCTGGGAGTGCCATTCCTGCTGTCTTTTGGACACTAATGTTTCCATACAGAGTTTGGCCCTAGCTTCTTCCAAATAGAGGACACTACCGCTGAATTGGTCTTGTTGAAAAACTGCAGTACAATTGTGTCCACGTTCTAGACAGTATAAATATTTGGGAAGGCACTCCAGATTTTAAGTTTGTTGGAGTGATGCTAATAGGGGAGCAATGTTCAGATTAAAACCCCATTTACACAGAGCGATCGCTCAAATTGCTAGAGCGATCATCGTTGCGGCTAAACGTGCGGCCATCGCGCACTGCTAGCTGATCATCAAATTCAGGCCAACCTAAACATCGTTTAGTCTTATCAGGAGTTCTAGGGATATATAAATAGTTTAGTTCAGTAATCGAGTAATCAATCTGGGATTGGTATAGAGCGCTATAGAACCAGTCGTTTTACTTTTAAGCAGCTTAAAATCCAAACTACCATCATTCAGTGTAAACAGCAGCCGTTCAGTACTGAATGGCTGCTGTTTACAGTGAATGGAGAGGGGCGGAGGAGAGAACTCTCCTCCAGCCTTCCTGCTGGCCACACGATTAGCGATCCTGTGCAGAGCGAGCATCACACGGATGGGTCATAGAATCATAAAATTGGTAGAGTTGGAAAGGACCCCCAGGGTCATCGGGTCCAACCCCCCCCCCCCCCCCCCCCCCCCCCCCCTGCTCAGTGCAGGATTTACAAAATCATCCCAGACAGATTTGTCCAGCCTTTGTTTGAACACTTCCATTGAAGGAACTCAACCACCTCCTGGGTAACCTGTTCCACTCATTGATCACCCTCACTGTCAAAAGTTTTTTTAATATCTAATTTGTCTCCTTTTCAGTTTCATCCCATTGCTTTTAGTTTTATCCTTGTGCAAATGAGAATAGAGCTGATCCCTCTGCCCTGAGACCACAGGCTCGCCTCACCTCCTTTCCTCCTCAGCGCACTCCGGGGGAATGGCGGGCCATAGGTTCTGCCTCCCGGTTTCACCACCGCAGCGCCACGGAGAGCGGCGGCCCAGAGGCTCTTAAGACCCCTCTCCTATCGTGGTTCCGGGGATCAGCATGCAACAGGTCTGCCTCCCCCGCTTCACCACCGTAGCGCCGAGGAGAGCAGCGGGCCATAGGCTTCAAGACCCCTCTCCTCCTGACAAGCAGGCTCCAGTGTGTGACGTCGGAGGGGGCGGGGCTAGTGATGCGGCACTACGTGGTGACATAAGACACCACAAAACCCGGAAGTAGAGCCCAGGAAATTTGAAAAAGCCCCCTGACAAGCTTCCACTGCAGGATACCTTCAGAGAAGGCTTATCCAGGCACAGGTCTGTCTTATTGCTACTGTGGACAGCATGCCAAGCAGAGAGACCGACGTGGAAGCCCTGCAAACGGAGTGTTCCGGCTAAAACCAAGAAAAGGTGCCATATGTACAAAATTTTGGGTCTATGGGCAGACATACGTGGGGGTTTCCTTATGCCTATGCATGTATCGTTGCAGGACAGGGAATCCGCCAAAACAAGATCCTAAGAAAAGAGACAGGAAGTGTTTCATGTGTTAAGAAATTGGACGAGGCATACAAAAAATCGCTATGCCCAGAATGTACGACAAGAGTCCTCAAAGAGGAACAGTCGGTATTCATGGACATAAGGTCCCTGGTAAGGGACGAAATGAGACTCCTGGGCCTTATGACATCATGCATTCAGATCATTTAATGGGCCCAGGTGCACTCGAACACTTCAGAGGGCTGTCCTGGGCAACTGGGACGGAGCAGCGACCTCAGACGCCAGGATGCCCGTCACCATCGGTCACTCGGTCCTTTCACCGGTGGCAGTTAGCGCGTAATTTAAACGCAGAATCCCCGTGGGTGGTGGAACCCTTCATTAGTGTGGTCACCGACGTGAGCCAACTCAGCTGGGGAGCGCAAGTAGGACGCCTGTTACAGGGGGAATGGGGCCCAAGGACTAGAAACCAGACCTCAAATTTCAGGGAACTCATGGCCATTTGGGAAGCACTGCACGGAGCGCAGGACACCCTTAGGGACAAGCACATCAAAATCTTCTCTGATAACGTGACTGCGGTCTCCCTTATTCGTCACCAGTGAGGCACCAGGAATTACCATCTACTAAAGTTGACAGCCCGGATTTTCCAGTGGGCCGAAGCCACGATGCGGTCTCTGACAGCAGTCCACCTCAAGGGGTCCCAGAACACAACAGCCGATTACCTCAGCCGAAGACGCCTGGACCCAGGGGAATGGTCCCTGAACCAGGAAGAGTTCCAGCACATTATAGACACCTGGGGCAGGCCGCAAGTGGACCTCTTTGCGAGCGGTCTAAACGCAAAATGCCCCGTTTACTTTTCCCTTGATCCAAGGGACAAGGCCAAGGGGATGGACGCCTTCTCCCAGAGCTGGGACATCGGTCTGGCCTACGCCTTCCCTCCCATTCCCCTTATCCCAAGGGTCCTACAGAAGATTCAGTAAAGCCACACGACCGTCATATTAGTCGTCCTGTATTGGGAAAAGCGGGCATGGTTCCCCCTACTCCTAAAACTGGCCATCGCGGATCCGATCCGCCTCCCAGCCAGAGAGGATCTCCTATCGCAGGGCCCAGTACTGTCCCCAACGTACAGAGGCTGAACCTGACAGCATGGATGTTGAGGAACAGATACTGCTGAGACAAGGTCTGTCCGCCAGAGTAATATCAACTCTGCGCCAGTGCCGCAAACCCGTAACATCTTCTATCTACAACAAGATATGGAAGAGGTTCTCCTGGAGGGGGGGTCAGAAGTCTCCAACCGCGACAGCTCGGTGGCGGAGATCTTGGACTTCCTCCAGGTGGGCCTGGATAAAAACCTAAGACCAGGGACCCTTAAGGGGCAGGTTTCAATAAATCGCCTGACCAATCTCTGATCATCAGGAGACGGGTCAAACAATTTGACTGATACTTACTAAATGAGGGAGATGTAATTACTATCTAGTATGGAACAACAATCCTGAGATTCTTAATCTTCTATCTATAGAAGATCAGGGGATACTAGTAATTATTTTTGTTCACACAAAAATCAACTCTTTAGACAAATTTTTCTTGATACCATTTAGCATATGTCTGCCAAATTGATATATAGACAGACCTATGAATGTATCTCAGATCATTGACCATACGGTTCTTGAAAAGTCGAAGGTCCGACAGAAATGCATCGAACCTTGTACTCTGAATCTTGAACTGATCTAGCTGTTGATTAATTGACTAGTCCACCAAGTTGAACTAATAAATAAAAGTGCTCAATAAAATTGACAATTAGACTGGGATGAGACACTGTGGTGAGATGTGATCCCAAACAATTACACCTTAGTCATCCCAGCTACATATGAGATACGATTTAAAATACCGACCTCTTGGGAAGTCATTTACAATCTGAGATTCACGCAGCTACATCATATACGCATGAACTCAGTTGCAATCTGAAACTTCCCGTGTACGGTTATACTTTGGTTTACATGAGCACGTGTGTTTTGTATGTTGTCCTGTCTTTGTTTTTTCATCAGTTGATGATTGAGCCCAATGTGTGTATGTCTTTTAAGATATTAAAATAAAATATAAGTTTTAAAGGATCTTCTGTGTGTTACAGCTGATGTCCCGCTTGCTCAAAGCAGTGTTTTGTGTGTGAGAGGTTTATTCTCTCTACAGCGCCAGTTTTAAAACCCCCTACTGTTGGGATGTTAGTGAACTTGTCTTGGCCTGAAAGATTAGCAATAAGGGCTTAATGCACTTCAGCAGTGCCGTGGAAGGCTGTGAAGTAGAGGTGGAAACCCAGCAACCCGTGAGAGGTCCTCCTTGGCAAGCGTGATATATTATATGGGTAATACAACAGTATCTTGTCATGTACAGGGTGACAAGGAATCTCGAGAACTAAAGGGCCATTTACATGTGACAATTATTGCTCAAAATTGAGTGATCCTCCCATGTAAATGCAAAAAAGTCAACCCCACCCCCACTCCACCTTTCTCTTAATTTTTAATTTTTTTCTAAGAGGGTTGTATTAGATTTGTTTAACCATGGTAGTTGTTCCAGTACCCAAAGATGAGTGGAGGTTGGGCTATTACTCTCCATTATTTCTTGATTGTAAATCCAATTGGTCATTCAGACTATCAACCTGAAATCGCTCAAATAGATCACCTACTGTAGATTAACCCCTTAACGACTGCCCCATCGGGAAACTACGTCCTCAGAAAGTGGGCTTTAATACTAGAGGACGTAGTTTTATGCATCCTCTTTGGATTAATGCCCACTTGCCTGAGGACGTGACAGCTCCATGCTGTCAGTGGCCGCAGGTAGCCGACAGCATGGAGCTGTCATCCCAGGATGCGGGCAGTCCCTCCAGCATTGCGATCGCAAAAAAGTAAAGAAAACTGTGTAAAAAAGTAAAGATTCAGCTGCCCTGATGGATCTGATCCATCAGGGCAGCTGAAAGTACTCACCCGCCTTCTCCAAGCTGCCCCCGAAGATTCTGATCCTCCTGGACCCTCCGCCGCTGCTCTTCTGCGCATGCGCGACAGACGATGACGTCACGCGCAGAAGCCCGGGAGCCCCCGGCAAATTTAAAACCTCTTGGTTCCTGGCTCCTGAAGGTAGCCGGGAACCAGGAGGTGTTACTGGGGATAGCGACGATCGCGAAAAAGTTTAAAAAAAGTTTTTGAAAGTGTCAGTTTCACCTCCCCTCATGGATCCGATCCGAATACTCACCTAAGTCATCCCCGATGTCCCGGGTGCACGAATCCCCGTCTGCGCATGCGCGCCCGATGTCAATCATCGGGCGCGTGGACAGAGGGGCTCGAGCCCCGGGAAATTTAAAATCCCTCTGCTCCTGGCTGCCATGTGTAGCCAGGAGCAGAGGGATTATACTGGGCACATGATCACTGTTATCCAATGGATAGCAGTGATCATGTAAAGTAAAAAAAAAAGTGAAAAAGTTTTTTAAAAAAAGTGTAAAAAGTAAAAAAAAATTTATTCCGTTGTTCCCTGAAATCCAACGGGTGTTCCTTCCATTATAGGCCTAGCCATGTGTCCTTTAAGTAGATTAGGGCCACAATGGGTATCTTTCTGAACACGGGACAAATAGGGGTATCCATTTTGGGGTGGACGTCTTCATTCCTATGTGTGCTGTACAAAAAAACCCAGTTTTTAAATTGATACAACGGCCAAAAAAGTGAAAATTGTAATTTTTTCCTACTGCTTTGCTTAGATTTATTCAAAAATTGTAGTGTAAAAATACACAGTACACCCCTAGATAAATTCGTTAGGGGGTCTAGTTTTCAAAATGGGATCATTTGTTGGGGTTCTCTGTCGTTTTGGCCGCTCAAGGGCTCTACAAGTGGGCAATGGGGCCTAAATCACCTTCATGCTAAATTTCTGTTCTGAAAGCCACTGACTACTCCTTTCATTTTGGGCCCCGTTGTGCATCCAGACATAAGATTAGGGCCACAATGGGTATGTCTCTGAACACGGGAGAAACAGGGGTATCCATTTTGGGGTGCAAGGCTTCATTCATGTGTGTGCTGTACAAAAAAAGCTGTTTTTAAAATGACAGAATTGACAAAAAAACGAAAATCACAATTTTTTCCTTTTGCTTTGATAGAATTCATTCAAAAACTGTGGGGTCAAAATGGGCAGTACACCCCTAGATAAATTCGTTAAGGGGTCTAGTTTTGAAAATGGGGTCATTTGTGGGGGTTCTCTATGGTTTGGGCCGCTCAAGAGCTCTACAAAAGTGCTATGGGGCCTAAAACGCCTTCAAGCAAAATTTATGTTCTAAAAGCCACCGACTACTCCTTTCATTTTGGGCCCCGTTGTGCATCCAGACATAAGATTAGGGCCACAATGGGTATGTTTCTGAACACGGGAGAAACGAAGGTATCCATTTTGGGGTGTAAATCCTCATTTTCATGGGCACTATAGGAAAAAAATATGTCTTTCAAATGACATATTTGCAAAAATATGAAATTTTATTTTTTTCTCCTCTAAATTTAATTAATTCCTGAAAAAAAATGGTGCGGTCAAAATACTCATGACACCCCTCAGTGGATACATTAAGGGGTGTAGTTTTTAAAATGGGGTCATTTGTGGGGGTATCTATTATTCTGACACTCATGAGCCTTTGCAAACTTGGCTTGGTGCAGGAAAACAAAGTGTTCCTCAAAATGCTGAAAACGTAATGTTACATTTGTACGTCTCCTAAATGGTTAAAAAAACACGAAATTTTTACAAATGTGCATTCAGAATAAAGTAAACAGATGGAAATATATATCTTATCAAAAATTTGTACAGTATGTTTGGACATATTTGAGATATTACAGTTGAAAATGTGAAAAAAATGATAATTTTTTCAAAATTTTCCCAATTTTGGCGCTTTTAATAAATACACACAAATTATATCGGTCTCTTTTTACAACCAAAATGAAGTACAACATGTGGCGAAAAAACAGTGTCAGAATCACTTGGATATGTAAAGCCTTTTCGGAGTTATGCTACGTTGAATGACGCATGTCAGATTTCCAAAATTTGGCTCCGTCACTAAGGCGCAAACAGGCTTCGTCACTAAGGGGTTAAAGATAGAGATGATTAGAGCTAGAATTCCACTAATAAAAATTTTCTGTGCACCATTGATCTTTAAAGATGCATAACATCACATCTCTATAGACCAGACATCTCAGATCTGCAGTTAAAAGTGTTTTCCAGAGAGAAAACTATTGATGACCTATCCTCGGGGTAAGTCATTAATAATTGATCATCTGGGGACCGTCGCTTGGGACCCCGATCGATCAGCTGAGCAGGTGCATGCTGTCCGTGCCCAAATACACAGGTTGGAGTGGAAGTCTTCACACTGATCTCTGTGTAGTGGCCGGTGCTTGTAACTGCAGGCACAGATTGCGTTGATTTCAATGAGAGCCATGCCACTACATAGAGGTCGGCGTGGAGACTTCCACTCCGACCTCATGCGCCCGCTCAGCTGGTCGGTCGGGGACCCGAGCAGATCAACTATTGATGACCAATCCTGAGTATAGATCGTCAGTAGTATTTTCCATGAAAACCCCCTTTTAATAATCCTTTAAAATCTGCAACATGTGGCTGAAGTTCCTGTAAAACATTGGGCCTCATTTATCAAAACTGTCTAAAAGAAAAACTTTGTTGCTCATAGCGCCCAATCACGGTGCAGCTTTCCTTTTTACCAGAGCAGCTTCAAAAGTAAAAGCTGCACTGTGACTGGCTGCTATGGGCAACTAGGCCAGTTTTTTTTTTTTAAGAGTTTCATAGATCTCCCTTTTCTTTCCTGCTGCTGCTACGGATTTTCTTTTTGCAAATCGGCATGGGAAAATGCACAGCAATTATTTGCCAGGTGTGAATAAGTCTTTAGCCTCTTCACATATTGCATAAAGACTGCATTGGAACGAGACTAAAAATCCACATTAATAAGATCCACATGTAATAGGTATATCAATTTCATGTGGAATTTCTCAATATTTTTCATACACTAATGAATATTGTCCTACAATTGCGCAACAAAGGGGTTAAAATATCATTCCACGCTACTAGGACAGAAGGAACACAAACTAATTACATAAGTCCCTAAAAGCCCTCTGGAAACAATAAGTTTGTTCTGTTCTGCCCCTAGTAGGAAGAAGCGTGGATCTGGCTGGCATGCCTAGAGGGACTTGGTTCAGGCATATATTAAAGTGCTTTTGTGGTTCCAAATAAGGAAAGTCTCTGGTATTTTGTGAAAGATTTATGATCAAGAAAACATTCAGAAAGTAGACCGTCGAGTCAGTTGTATCCGCCTTGTAGAAAAACAATTACCTTGCCACTAGAGATGAGCAAGCACGCTTGTCTAAGGCTGATGCTCTAGCAAGCATCTGTCCTTTCGAGTAACTGATTACTAGACCGAGCGGCGGCGGGGAGAGGGGGGGAGAGAGAGATCTCTCACTCCCCCCCCACCCCCCTCGCCGGCCGCCCGCCCGCATGGTGCTCAGACGAGTAATCAGTTACTCGAAAAGACCGATGCTCGCTCGAGCATCAGCCTTAAACGAGCGTGCTCACTTATCTGTACTTGCCACCATCGATCTAAAAGATGCGTATGTTCATATTCCTATTCTTTGGGCTCACAGACGGGGTCATAGCCATACCTATCAACACTCTCTTACTTTCTTGAGCTCTTACTTAAAGGTTATAATATATGGAAGGTATGAGATATTCTAGCCAAGCACTTGCACATCTTAGTTAGTGCCTCTTGGTCACACAATAAGATTCCTGAGGCCTTATAGATTACTTACTGTAGGTCCATTACACTTTTGCAGTATGCTGACCCATAGTCGGTTGAGGAAGAAACAGACCAATTCTATTGATATGTTTCCCATTAATTTGGGTTCCTATGAATGTGGGAAATCATGTTGCCTCTATATTAGTATTTCTCATTAACCACCCAAGAGATTTATTCCATAAAAATCCCTCCTCAACTGTGGGTCTGATTATGTGATTGAATGCCCCAGCAATTTACAATATACAGTCTTCAAACCCTTTCACTTTTTTATATGTTGTGATGTTGTGCAAATCTCCCCATCATTCTGCCCTCAATGCCCCATAATGACAAAGTAAGAACAAAATGTTAGAAATTTTTGTAATTCTTTTTAAATGAGAAAACTAACATTTTGCATTGACATGGGGCCACCCATTTCTCGTGATCATCTTTGAGATATTTCTACTCCTTGATTGGAGTCAGTTCTTTAGACATACAGACTCCTGTCTTTATAAGGTCTCACAGCTCACAATGCATCTCCGAGTCAAAACCAAGCCATGAGGAGGAAAGAACTACCTATAGAGCTCAGAGACAGCATTGTGTGGAGACACAGATCTGGAGAAGGTTACAAAAAATTTCTGTTACACTGAAAGTTCCCAAGAAAACATGGCCCCCTAATTCTTAAAGGGGTTGTCCCGTGATAGCAAGTGGGGTTAAGCACTTCTGTATGGCCATATTAATGCACTTTGTAATATACATCGTGCATTAAATATTGGCCATACAGAAGTTATACACTTACTCCTCCAGTGCTGGCGTCCCCGTCTCCATGGCGCCGACTAAAGCTGCCTTCACACTGGATTAGACGCGCTTGCGCTGTCTTCCCTCTTCTCTCCAGCTCCGGCGTGCTCGCGCTGCAGAGGTCTTCTGCGCATGCGCTGTCTGCCTCCTTCTGTCCGGCTCCGGCGTGCTCGCGCTGCAGAGGTCTTCTGCGCATGCTCAGAAGACCTCTGCAGCGTGAGCACGCCGGAGCCGGACAGAAGAGGGCAGACAGCGCAAGCGCGTCTAATCTAGGGAGAAGGCAGCTTTAGACGGCGCCATGGAGACGGGGACGCCAGCACCGGAGGGGTAAGTGTATAACTTCTGTATGGCCAATATTTAATGCACGATGTATATTACAAAGTGCATTAATATGGCCATACAGAAGTGCTTAACCCCACTTGCTATCACGGGACAACCCCTTTAAATAGAAGAAGTTTGGAACAACCAAGAGCCGGGCAACCCACCAAACTAAGTAATCAGGGGAGAAGAGCCTTGGTAAGAGAGGTAACCAAGAACCCAATGGTCACTGGCTGAGCTCCAAAAATCCTGTGTGCCAATAGAGAAAAAACCTCCAGAAGGTCAATCATCACTGCAGCCCTCCACAAATCTGTGCTTTTTGGCAAAGTGGTCAGAAAGAAGACTCTCCTTAGTAAGACACATAAAATTCCGCATAGAGTTTGCTCAAAAGCTGATGAAACCAAGATTGAACTTTTTGGCCTCAACTATAAGCATTATTTCTGGAGGAAATCAGGCTCTGCTCTTCACCTGCCCAATACCATTCCTACAGTGAAGCCTGGTGGTGGTAACATCATTCTGTGGGAGTGTTTTTCATCACCTGAGAGAGGGAGACTCGTAAAGGTTGATGGAGAGCTGAATGATGCAAAGTACAGAGATATATTTGATGAAAACTTGATCCAGAGTGATCTGCAGAGAAGAATGGCAAAACAATCTCCCAATCGCCGCAATTCTTTAATTCTAATGTGCATGTTTATATGTGCATACTTGGGAGATATAGCATTGGCACTAAAGTCCGGTTTAGACACAACAATTATCGCTCAAAAAATCTTTTGAGCGATTTTTGAGTGATAATCGTTGTGTGCTTTATTACAAGGTGATCACCTTGCACCCAGCTGTTATACAGCTGAGCTCTCCCAACGCTTGTCTTCTGCATCCAGCTGTTCTCCGCTCGGAGCACCTGGCTGTTATACAGCCGAGCGCTCTGAGCGGGGGGATGCAGAAGACAAACGCGGCCGCTTGTCTTCTGCATCCAGCTGTTCCCTGCTCTGAGCGCCCGGCTGTTCTACAGCCGAGCGCTCCAAGCGGGGTATGGAGAACACAGATGGAAAGCTGTGTTCTTCACACCCCTCCTGTCTTCAGGGAGCGGGATACAGCTGAAACAATAGTATCAGCTGTATCCTGCTGTGAATTCCTGATAACTGATCGATGATCTTTCAGCATGCTGAAAGATCAGCAATCAGCGACGGCTTAACGAAAACTGCATGATGTCAGTGCAGTTAGACACAACCGTTATCGCTCAAAAGATGGCTTTCAGCGCTTTTTGAGTGAAAATCGTTGTGTCTAAAATGGCCTTTGATGTTATGGTCTTGGTTTTTACATATGCAAATCACTTTTGTCATTTTTAACGTTTATTATCCTTTTTTAATTTTTTGTTTGAAAGATTTATGTCTTGAAATGACAAGACTTTGTTTTTGTTTTAATGTACAAAGTCCCAAGTAGTTCATCGTGTGACCTTATATGCTGGTTGGGTCTCCCTCCACTTTTTAAATACTGCAGTTTCTAGACATTGTGGTTGAATTCCCTTTTGTGCCCATGGCCTGAAGAAGGAGTCATTCTGAAACTTGTAGCCTGAATCAACAAAGGTCTGTAACGATCTGGTGGTGTCCACCTGTTGTTCTTCAAGCAGCACCTGCTTCCACTGTTGTTCATCTGACAATTGTTAAAGGTGTATGGGACCTTAAAGGGGTCACTGTTGGTACAGAGCTGTCTTTGTGCCGGAAGCAGACAACTCTGTACATTACACAGTGGCTCCAGCTGGTATTGCATAATAAGTCTCATTTAACTGAATGGTCCAACGACATTCTGCATGTATGTATCATGGCAGGAGGCCACTTCGAGTACACTTTGCTTACTTCAGTCATAGCCGTGGTCCCTCAGGACTTGAAGAGACGCGGAAAGTGGATTTTTAACTTTCAATTATGCTACTTTTTAACTTTGCAATTGTTTTATGTTCTCTCTCTGCCTGTCCACGGACGTTGCGCTTTAACGCTGCGGATTTCCGCTGCAGGAGAACACTAAAGTCACCGCGATTAACCTATCGTAATGATAGGTTCATCGTGTAGAATAATGGCATGTGGAAAATCGCTATGGATTTCTCTCTCGTGTACATCATACTGCACTTTCCATAGTTATCCTATGGAAAGCGTTTCAAGCATGATCCGCGTGCGATTTATCGCCTTGGATCACACTATGAAATATCGCCCGTGGACAGCCAGCCTTACAGAGGCCACAACACAAAATTGAAATCCATGTCCCAGGGCCCCAATACCATCGGGTAGCTTATCCATGCCTTCCTACTCAAGTACGCTATTGTTATTTCAATATAGGTCACTAGTATTGAGATACAGTGCTGGATAGTCCTTTTGACTACACCCCCTATATGGTGGGCTTCCTTTTGACCCTCTATTATGGCCATCTGAAAAAGGTATTATGTAGTCGTGATCTTTCTGCCTTTGGAAAAGAAAGTTTCAAGTGAGTATCTTTATTTACTGCCCAGAACCTATAGACAGATAAGTTGGTAACACAGATCTTTAGCTTTGCTTTTCAGCTCCGCATTAAAAACACAACACTGCTGTAATAGTTTTAACCACCAGATGGCAGTCTCTGATTGGAGAATTGAGTCATTCCAGTGCTGCGTGTTGTATTACTGATTATATTAGTCTCTTAGTTGAGCGTTAAGGCGTGCATTGTAACATTACTTTTAACTTACCATGAATTTTTGTTTCCTGTTCTCATGGTACTTACTATTAATCGGTTCATATTACATACTCATTCATGTTATACACAGCAGGATTAAATGGTTTAGTAGTAGTCACACTGACATGATTAAGAATGATTTCATCTTTGAAGCAATTAGTATTTTAGATAGCATTACAGAGATGAAACTGCCTCCATGAGCGCAAACGGTTTTCATAACTATTTTTAAACTATATTAGGGCTTCCTTTCTTTTGTATCTGAGCTTATAAGTACAAGTTCTAACAGTAAGGCTTCTTATACACAGGCCAGTGCTATAGTGGCCTCGCATCGCATCTGTGATGTTCATATTCTCCCATTGCGAGTTTTACATGCCGCAGAGGATTGGAAGTGTTTCCCATTGATTTGAACGGGAAACCTTGCTTGCACATCACACGGCATGTGGGAGCCTTGCAATGTTTTTAAGGTCCCATTGAAATCAATGTGCGATGCGTTCCAAGAAACGCGATAGGATAAAACATGCCACAATTTTTGCATTGCGCGAAAACATTGCTCAGGTATATGACTCCATTCAAAAGAATGGGGTTCATATTCTCGCAATGCACAAATCTCATGCGATTTTCTCAATCGTGTGAAACCGGCCTAAAGGTGCATTCACGCTGGAAAGAAAATCATGTGAGTTTTGTTCATTGCCAAACATACAAAACTTGCATGAAAATACAACCATTATTTGTAATGAGTGTATTTACATGGGTGATTTTTCTCTCGCTGTGATGCTGAAACATGTAAAAATCACAGCATGTTCTATTTTCAAATGAGTCTCTCATGAAAATGGAGCATGCAGATGTGTGGTCTTCCGCATAGCTGTGGGATGCAAGTCGCGCCTGGGAATTTTGGGCGTAAATTGCTTTTGTTCGTGTGAATGTACCCTAATGAGTAGATGATTATGTCGTGTTTTGATCAACAAGATGTTGGCTGCAATAATCAAACTACTAATGACCACTTCAGTGCTTCTGATACTCCGCCCCTCGTGATGTCATCGAAGGCCCTACAGCATATATAAAACACAGAGCCTGACCAACAGAAGAACAACACAGTTAGCCTGGGTTCACACAGGGCGGATTAGCAGCGGTTTTGCCACGGTTTGCTGTTGCATATCCGCATTGCGGCCATTCCGTCGCGGTTGCAGTGCAATGCAGTGCCAATGTGTTTGGCAAAAATCTCGTTCTCACAGGGCGTAAAATTTACCGCAGAGCCGCAGTGCGGATAAGCAACTGCGTCGCGGTTTTGAAAGATGTAGCATGTCCATTCTTTCGACTTTTCCGCAGCGGTTTTTTTTCCATAGGGCCCCATGGACGCAGCAAAAACCGCAATGAAAACCGCTTTTGCTTATTTTGTCGCGGTTTTCAAAGCGGTTCCGCAGCTGCTTGTCCGCATGAGAAAGGAGGGGCAATAACAGGAAGTGGTTCCTCGGCCATTTTAGACGCTTGGCGCCATTTCAGCCTGGACTGCATGGAGAGAGGAAGCAGGGAGCAGGAGCTCCGCCGGCAGCACCCCACTGAGCGGCACCAGACCCTCCCCAGCGGCACCAGTACACCAATTGGCAGCAGCACTATCACCACCACCGGTAGGCACTTCACTGACGCCCAGGGGAAAATATTGCCCAACAGGCGGGAAACTCCCAACCCCGTCAGTGGCGGGAAAAGCACCGCCAGCAGCGGCGGCACCACCACTACCCCCAGCGGGCCCACCACTAGCCCCAGCGGGCCCACCACAGCCTCACTACAACCCCCATTGCGACCACGCCCAGTGGCGGGAAAAGCAGCGGCGGCACCACTAGCCCCAGCGGGCCCACCACTACCCCCAGCGGGTCCACCACTACCCCCAGCGGGTCCATCACAGCCTCACTACAACCCCCATTGCGACCACGCCCAGTGGCGGGAAAAGCAGCAGCGGCACCACTAGCCCCAGCGGGCCCACCACTACCCCCAGCGGGCCCACCACTACCCCCAGCGGGTCCACCACTACCCCCAGCGGGTCCACCACAGCCTCACTACAACCCCCATTGCGACCACGCCCAGTGGCGGGAAAAGCAGCGGCGGCACCACTAGCCCCAGCGGGCCCACCACTACCCCCAGCAGGCCCACCACTACCCCCAGCGGGTCCACCACTACCCCCAGCGGGTCCACCACAGCCTCACTACAACCCCCATTGCGACCACGCCCAGTGGCGGGAAAAGCAGCAGCGGCACCACTACCCCCAGCGGGCCCACCACTACCCCCAGCGGGTCCACCACTACCCCCAGCGGGTCCACCACAGCCTCACTACAACCCCCATTGCGACCACGCCCAGTGGCGGGAAAAGCAGCGGTGGCACCACTAGCCCCAGCGGGCCCACCACTAGCCCCAGGGGGCCCACCACTAGCCCCAGCGGGCCCACCACAGCCTCACTACAACCCCCAACGGGGCGAGCAGCCTGTCCACCACAGCAGCACTACAACCCCCAACGGGGCGAGCAGCCTGTCCACCACAGCAGCACTACAACCCCCAACGGGGCGAGTAGCCTGTCCACCACAGCAGCACTACAACCCCCAACGGGGCGAGCAGCCTGTCCACCACAGCAGCACTACAACCCCCAACGGGGCGAGCAGCCTGTCCACCACAGCTACCACCACCGGCAGCAGCACCGCCATCGCAATCACCTCTAGCAGCATCGGGAACCTCTGCTAAAAAAGGTAAGTAACTACTTCACCACATTATGCATTGAAGGCAACACGCGTCCAGCTCCACCCACTCCACCTTCTTGTGCTCTCTCTTCGCAGCTTTCCGCCCTTTTGCGCGCCTTTTTTGGCCATTGCCACCAGCGGTATTCGCTGGTTAGCTCACTTGCTTTACTCAACTGTTGCATGGTGTACCTTTCCTAGGGTCACGCTCGGTGTAACATCGGTCATTTCCACCATTGTATGGCCCCCACACCCGGTTGCATGGCATTTTTTGGCACGGCCGAGGACACGCGTTTAGTCCAATTTTTGCATAGGCGACCCACATTTTTTCTTACCATTTTTCCTTTTACATTGTTGTTCTCGCTTTGGCCTGTCACTTTTTTGCAGATGTGATTGTAAGCGATATTTTTGGCGACTTGCAATTGTGCGCTAGTGGGCCAACATGTGTATATGATGAATGTTAACTGTTTCTTATTGCTCACAGGACTACCTACATTTTCTGAAGTCGCCGAGTGCATTCCGTTTGCAACGTCAAGCCACTTTCCGGAAAATGGCCTGGTATCAACGAATGGGGATCAACGTCGTCAGGATGATAACCTTGGTGAGTGTAGTCTCCGCTGACACAACCATATCCACCCCCCTCGGAATAGGTCGGAGATTTGGGACCCAGCCGAGCCGGGCTACAGTGACCGCGACATAAAGGCGGACGCCTGGAATGCGGTCTGCACTGGGATGTATCCCGATTGGGACTCTGCTACAGCTGCCACCCAAAGTGAAATCCGTAAGTTAACAGTATTGGTTGTAACGCTTTGGTGTTTCTTTCTTCCATGTATTTTGAACTGTACTGCATCTAACCACACTGTTTATTGCAGCATGCGGTAGATTCCATAATTTGACATTCTGCTTTTAACCATGTTTTATTATATTGCAGTTAAAGACATCAAGAATCGCTGGAGGTCAGTTCAGGACCGCTACAAGAAACACGAGAAAGAGTGTGAAAAAAGCGGCATGTCCCCGTCTCAGAAAAAGTGTCCAAACCAGGAAATACTGCATTTCCTCAGAACAAGTCGAGCATTGCGTCCGTAAGTGCTGTATTTTAGGCGAGTTTTTATAGCTCAGCTTCACTGTTGTTGCATTTTGATGTTCTGTGTCTCTAACGATACTCTTGTTTCGTCCACAGATCCAGCGGGAACGTCACGGCCGCCGCTCCCTCGGTCGAAACCGCTGCAGCTGACACAGAAGGGCAGGAAGAGGAGTCACGGGATGATGATATCACAGAAGGTACCCCAACCTTGGAAGACAGCCAGCGGAGCACGCCCGATTTGTCAATCACTTCTGTAACACCGGAAGTGGTGGAACAAAACGTGTCGCGTAGCAGCAGTGCTGGCCCTAGCAGCAGAGCATGCAGTAGCCGGGAGGTGAGTTCCGAGCGGACGAGCCGCAGCGTTGCTGCTCGTCCGCGTCGGAAGAACAAGGCAGATGCCGCAAACGAGGCGCTGACGTTATTGCGGCGGGTTGACACGGAGGATCAGTGGGATACAATGGGTGCCACCATTGCGTCACGCATTCGTGAACTGAGGCCGGAGCGTCAGTGGGCTATTGCGCCCGTTATTTACTATACTTTAGAGCTTTTTGCTTCTGAAAGGCCCATTGCTGATAGCTGTACCCTTATTTCGGCAATGAAAAAAACAGGCTTTGCAGTACCAGAATCGCACCGCATGTTGCCTCCACCCCAATCTTTCGCTGACCAACCAGGCAGGGTTCCTAGGACAACGGGATACCCCATGCACCATGTTTCTCAAGACACTGGCTACGGCGACACGGTCTCTGGCGGGTCCCCTTCCCCTTCCCAGCAATCGTTTCTATCAATGATGAGCAGCCCTGTGCATCAGACCTCGCAACACACAACCACGGTACTGTACACGCCGCCAAGCGGATCTCAATCCAGTACAGGAGACGGCTCTTTTATCAATTATACGACACTGCAGTGATAACAGCTGTTGCATGGTGATAACTGCAATGTCTTATACGCAAGCATTGTAAAGTGCTGGATCCGTTGTGATGCTGCCTTTTGTAGCGGTGCATGCAGTTGCCTGCTGTCCCAGAAATCCTAACGGATGCTCAGGTGAAAGATTGGGGTGCAATTTCTTCCATCGCTCACTGCCGGCTACTATCTGCTCTGCTGCTAAATAGGCAAGGCACACACACTCATTCCCGTGAGTGGCATGACCGTGAAATTATTCGCAGGTTGTGCGACTGTATGTGAAGGATTGTGTATGTGCGTCTAGAGTGATTTTTGTCCGCTACCTCGCTGTCCTCGAAGGTTGGGGTATTTCACTTCTCGGGGTCATTGCCTTTGTTTGTTGTTTTCCTTTTTTTTATTTTCATGTGTATTTTCATGTTTGCTCCAGTGTAACGCATGTTACCGGAGTTCGAACATGAAATAAACTCCAAGAAATGCTGATGAGAACAGGGGCAGTCTGTCTGTCGGCCTGTTCCCATCCGCATTTCCCCTTGCGGTATATCCGTCAAGTGTGGCGAAAGCCAAATTGGTATTGGATCGCCCGGCGACAGAGAGAAACGTTACACCATTTACCAAAAAAAAAAAATCACCACGTGCAAAATGACTGCAACTGTGTGGGGAGCAATGAAACACCAAACCCTGAATTTCGCTATCCAACATTGATGTAAATTAATGACAGTATTTTAGTGGATAAAAAACGGTCACATACGTCGCTTCCATGTGCTCCTGGGGTGTGCCTAATGTAACGCTCGGTAGTGCTGTGGCGTGAAGCTTGTGAATGTGGTTCCATTGCTTGGGTGAAATGTATTGTGCTACTCATGTTGTTGTAATCGTTAACTGCTGAAATGCTTCAAAAAGGTTACGTTTAAAAACCAATACACCTGCCATGTTCATTAGGCTACTTATTAAAAACCAACATAGCCTAACATTTGTTTCAACTTAACATAAAGTTCTGGTATTTTGTTCAACGACAAAAAAAGAAGAGTGATATTTTTCATTAAATATAGTAAAATTTATTTGTCCAAACTTTTTTCTAACTATTTTGTAAACTTTAATGACCGATCACAAACTGCATGGACCGCCTTTGGTGGGTCTTGAATAAATGCACTTTATGCCAATAATGTCTTCTGCATCCTTCTGGGGCTGGGCGCCGGGGGAGGGTCACACTCCAGTTTAGGGCTGCACACCACCCACACAGGAGAACTGCCATGGCACGGTGCCTTCGTGACTAAGGAAATAGTCAGTGAAGAGTTCTCGAACCTGCACTGCGGTAGCAGCTGTGCGACCTGCACCCCAGTTGATGACCGTGTCAAAGGCAGGAGCGAGTTCTTCGACATCTACCTCGGGGCGATAGTCCCGGAGGTAGTTGTGAAGAACACAACATGCCTTGACAAGGTCATCAACTGTGGTAGGGTCTACCATTAGGGTAGTCCCTAGAACTCTCCACTGACTGACCATGATCCCGAAGGCACACTCAACCACGCGACGTGCCCGGCTCAGCCGATAATTAAAAATCCTTTTCCGGGCATTCAGTCCTCTTCGTGGGTATGGGCGCAACAGGTTTGGCAACAACGGGAAAGCCTCATCCGATACCATCACAAAGGGGACTGGATGTGTGGTTCCCGGGAAAGGTTGTGGGGCTGGGAGCGAAACGCCATCTTGAAGAATTTGCATCCCAATCTGTGAAGTTCGCAGCACCCGAGAATCTCCAGTGCTGCCATAGGCGCCGACGTCGATGCAAACAAATTTGCTATGTGCATCAGCCACGGCCATCAGGACAATAGAAAAAATTTTTTTGTAATTATAAAATTTGGAGCCTGAGTGGGCTGGCTGAAGCACACGCACATGTTTGCCGTCGACTGCGCCTATGCAGTTAGGAAATTTGGCAACATCTTGAAAGCCTGCTGCAACACGATGCCAAGTATCCTCGGTAGGTGAAGGCATCACGATGGGCTGCAACTTCTGCCAGATAGCGCTGCATGTGCACCTCACAATTTCGGTGATGGTAGATTTACCAACACAAAATTGGAGATGCAGGGATGCATAGCTCTCTCCTGTGGCCTAGAAGCTGAAAAGAAGCAGAGAAGAGAAACAAAAGTTAGTACACAATGAAGACTTGCATAATGACAACACTTCAAACAATTATTTAAGTATTCAGATATTAATCTCAACACAACATTTATATGAGAACACAGTATAATTCATGTGAAGGAAATAACATGAGCATTGCAGAGGTAGCCATGGGGGAGGTTACATTGTCACTTTACACGCCACACATGGTTCACAATTCCATTTTCCCCATCTACAACATAGGGGAGAGAGAAAGTTAAAGTGCAAAGATGTTCCTGCCACACTCAGGTACATAACTAGGGTACGTTGACTGCCGTTGCGCAACAGTGGTTGGCCAACTTGGCTGCTATGGTAAGTTCAACAATCTAACTTCTGCCAATTTGTTTCGGAAGTCAACCACCCACAAGATGATGATGCCTGTGTTATGTGGCAGAAGACAGAATACCAAAGACAACGAACTGTTCCACCGCCCTCTCCCAAAGCTAGCAGCGCTGTCTCACTCCACGCAGCAAGGGCGTAAGGTGGTTTGAACTACAACACATGGCCGCTGGGCCAATGGCGGCTATTAACCCTTTCCAATCCATTTCCAGGCCTGCACCGACATCATAATTTGCCTTCACAGCTGCGATGTGGTGGCAGGCCCAACAGTGCAGTGCAGCAGTGCATCTGCACCCGATCATCAGACACATCGGGTGCAGATGCATTCCTGCACTCATCCTCATCGAGGACCCCCGTAGAGAATGCAGAAAGGGTTTTCAACCATTTCAGCCTTCTCCTTTACACATTACATACCGCTCAATTAGCGCCATGTAATGCATAGAGATTCCGGCAGCCCAGCGATCATGTGTCCGCCGCGATTACCCGACCCACGGCGGTCACATCAAAGCCGAGCCGGGAGCCAGCACTGTGGGAGGACATGCTTACCTGACTTGCTTCTTGCACATTCTCCTTCTGTCTCCCGGCCATCATGTGATCGCCAGGTGCCACCTGACCACTGCGATCACATCATCGCCGAGCCAGGAGGCAGAAGGAGAATGCGGAAGACGCCGGACAGGTAAGCAGTTCCCTCCCTGCACCGTCCTGAACTCTGTCAGTTCAGGAGGGTGCAGGGACAAAGGAATTCTTTTTACCCATTCTCCCCAGCACCAATTTATTTTGAACTGGGGAGAATGGGTGAGAAAAAAAAAAATAAAATATTGGAAAGGGTTAACCATTGAAATGCCACTAGCAATTCTGACAGCGGCATTTACATTGCACAAATGGTGTCGAGGGGTCACGCACAGGCAACCAAACACCCACCCGACTGGTGAGTTCGGGGATGCCGTACACGTGTCATTATGGCGGTGTTGCTAATGAAAGGGGTGCTCGATAGCCAAGCTGTCCAAAAGCAGTGTGACGTAATGCGATTGCATTACGTCCTACTGCCGGAGCAATCACAGCATCGCATGAAAAATTAAAATGTATTGCACAAAACGTGTAAGAAAAAAAAAAATTATACAGTTGCAAATTACATTACGGATAAAACAACTGGGACAGGATAAGAAAGGTTACTTACCGAAGGGTGATGAGCAGCCTTTCTTCTGCAGTGATCGCCTTCCTCATGTGCGTATCCTGGTACGTAAGATCCCGGCGCAACAGCTCCAGAAGGCGGTCAAAGGCCTCCATAGGCAGCCTGCAGAAGGCTACGAACTTCTCCGGATGGCTGCAGAGAGAGAGAGAAAGGGAGAGCGGGCTAAACTAAATACAAATTCTTTGCACAATCTCAAACCTATTCACATCACATGATACACTTCACTTACTTTTTTAAATCTTGGTAAAGGCTTGCGAAATGCCCCTTCGTCCCCCTCTCGATGAGTAGGGGATGCACCCAGTAGCGCCTCCGGCGCCGGGAAGCACGATCAGTCTGTAAAAGAATATTAGCAGGAATTAAAGAACATGGCAGCAATCGCACTCTAGTCCACAATGCATCTAAAGAAACAACAAGGAAACAAAGCACACACTGTCGAAACACTGCTTACCTTTTCGGATTCTTCTCCTTGCATGTACAACATTAGGACGATGAGTGTGCGGCGCTTGGCGCGCCTCAGCCGAATTCTTGTGGTAGGCTCCATAGCTCAAGAGAAAATGGCCACAAATTTTAGCCTCTTCCTACCCTGTGCAGAAATGGGCGTGGACGATGACCTCACAGGAAAGGGTTTTCTTAGAATCTGCACCTACTAAAATACGCAGTCAAATCTGCAACTAAAACCGCGCCTCTCCCAAAAAAACCGCTGCGTTTTTTTCCGCAGCAAAGGACCTGCGGATTTAACTGTGGTGGAACCGCAGAATAATACGCGATGAAAACCACGACTACATTTGGGTATTGCATGCGGATTTGCCGCAGATGCGGCAGGGTTGCGGCAAAACCGCGACGGTAAAACCGCGGCGTTTACGCGGCAAATCCGCCCTGTGTGAACTCAGCCTTAGGGCTCTTAAAAGGGGAGGGCAAAAATAACAAAATGAGAATACAACTGAGCCGTTATTATCTCAGACACAACTCAGCGGTCCTGACAGAAGACACCGACCTACCACCACCACAGTGATCCGGTGGGCTAAAGTGTGGGTGGAGTCAGGGATCACATAACCAGGGGCTAATCACTGTATCCAGGAGTCTGGTGATGTGTAGAGATCAGGATGGATATGGATGTAGCAGAGCTGTGTGCATGATGTGTGTGAATCAGGATGTAGCAGAGCTGTTTGTGTCATGTGCTGTGTGTGTCATGTGTGTGAATAAGGATGGATGTAGTAGAGTTGTGTGTGAAACAGGATGGATATAGTAGAGCTGTGTGTGAATCAGGATGTAGCAGAGTTTAGCGTGTCATGTGCTGTGTGTGTAATGTGTGGGGTCAGGATGGATGTAGTAGAATTGTGTGTGTGATGTGTGGGGATCATAATGGATGTACCATGTAGCAAAGCTGTGTGTGAATGAGGATGTAGTGTGAGGGTATATAAGTCCCTGCGGATGTCCAGTCTGCGCTCCCTTCACAATGCAGCAGCTATGCTGGAAACAATCGGCATTAACCTCTTCCTCTACCCCTGGAAAAAAGAGTACAAGAGTATTAAGTTTTTTAGGGGGGTTTGTGAGGGTATATATATGATAAGGGCCAATAGGGGCTGTAAAGAAATTAATAAATGTCGCTAATCAAAAAGGAGTTAATATATTTTGCTTAGTAATCTATTTGAATCAATAAGGTTGAATACTGCAAATATTCTATTCTGCTCTGAAGGACTCATGACTATTGAGTAATAGGCCAAACGTCTGATCTAAGTGGAATCAGGAAGTTAAGAGCAGATGTTCATAAAATGTAGTGAGACATAGCCTAACCGCAAAGAAGTTGTCAGCTCTTTCTCTATATTTACTAATGTACTCGTCTAAAAGTCATGTGAAATCAGCTATTTCTTGAATGTCATATATCAAGCCTAAATGTCAAAGTTTATTGAATGATTATGTCATAAGTTTATTGTCAGATATAGAAGTCATGAGTTTAAGATGTATGGAAATCATGAGGTTATTCCTTGTATTACCAGAGGTCGCATCCCTGCGTGGGCGATCTTCTATATAAACTGAGACGATACAGACAATAAACAGAGTTCATTACTTCACCATATACCGTGTGTAATGGTCAGTACTTTGACTCTCAAAAGGAGCGCTCCTCCTGCTTAGGTCAATTTGGAACCGACAACATAACTGACCAGTCTGTTTGAACAAATTAACCCTCGACAGTTCTTGGCGCCCAACGTGGGGCGGGGCTTACCTTTACGGGACATCGCAACCAGTAGACTGAAACAAACTCCTGGCCCGTTGACGTGGATACTGGATTCGGAGACCCCAGACTAAAATACCGGTGTACAGGTAAGAGCTTATCTTACTATTATACAGTCTGGATTCTTTTGATCTGTGTCTCTAACGGACTAGAGGTATGTTGTTGCCTGTTTCCTATATTTTCTGCCCCGTCCATATTTTAGAGTGAATAAGTTCATTTAACTGTCCTAGACGGAAGAACTCACTCATTGGGACTTAAAGAGTCATGTTGTCTGTATTGGAGATTGAAATAATTGTTATTGTTATAGTCTCATTTCTGGCAGTCATATTCTTACTCTGGATCTGTTATAATATTACTAAAAGTTCCCTAAGAGGCGAAGTCTGGTCTCCCCTGAATCCTAGTGTTTGAAGTTGACCACGTTTTAGTTCTGTAAATCTATTCCGGGACAGGGAACTGTGTGTTCCCAGATAGTCTCAGTGATTATCTTAGTTTACTGTGTGAAATATACGTCCTGTATACTTAGTGAAGAATAGTCGGAAGTGGTCAAGATGGGGTCTGAACAATCTAAGATATATCAGACTCCTATTGAGATAATTAAAGATAGAGAAGGGGAGGACATTTGCAGACAAGCCTATAAAGTTTACAAACGTATAGGCCTTAAGAAGGCGGGAACATTCAATTATGAATTTTGGTCACAATATGAGGATAAGCATAGAAAGGAAATAAGAAATAAGGGTTTGGAAAAAGGCATGAAGGCTATTCTGGACTGCTCTAAAACAGCAGAAGACGAACACTGGGACTCCGAGTCCCGAGGCGAGGGCATTTTAGTTTATTGTCCTATGCCTCGGCCACCAATAGACGTTCCCATGGAAACCCCTACGGTTCCATTAGTCTCTCCTGTCGTCCCGGCCGCTCCACCAATGTCTCCTAATAATCCCTTTAATTCTCTGTATCCCAATTTGCCACCCTTGCCTCCTACGTATCCACAGGCTACTGCCCAGATGGATACACCTCCCTACAGCCCTCAATCAGGATCCCCGGGCCCTGAAGTAAATAGAGGTCCGGCTTGGGACTGTCCACGTTGTGGTCAACAGAATGCCTGTTTTAAAGAACTCTGTACAGTATGTGGGACTCCACGTCCCAGGGATCAGTGTAGACAACCGATTCCCTTATTCCCAGTTACAACCTCCACTACCCATTATAGAGAACCAAACAGACCAAGTCCACCATTGGGCACGGTCAGACAAGAGGACACCGACAGACCATCGTCTTCTAATGACAGACCTACGGACGCACATAGACCAACTCCCGGGTCTACAGTCACTACATGGCGACCCTGGAGCGCCACAGACCAGATGGCACTGTGTCAGCAACTGCCCGATCCCCAGACAGAGCCAGCAGCTTTCCATAGAAAGTTGGAAGTCATACAGAAAAACTACTCTGCCACTTGGACAGATATGGAATGTCTTATGAATGTAAAATGTCCTCTGGGCCTTTACAATAGTATTGCTCAATTTTGTGGTCTTGAAGATCGCCCAGATGACCCCCAGACATTACTTAGTGGTACTCAATATGTTGACAAGGTTAAAACCTGGTTTAAGGACAAAGCCCAAGAGAGACGTACAGCCCTAACCCAGTGTAGACAGAACAAGGGCGAGTCTATTGAATGTTACTTTGGCCGTTTAGAGGACGTTGGCAGAGATCTGGGTTTATATGATTGTCCAAAAGCAATACGTAATGCTGCTTTTTGTGAAGCCTTTATGCAAGGAATAGATAAGCGCCTGTCTGAACGCGTTAAAGCATGTACCCCCGATTGGCGACAGGCCAGACCGCGTGATCTATATAAGAAAGCTGTAGGATTTGTCATGGATACAGAAGACCACGCAAAGTGTGTTATGATTAAACATTACACCATGGAGGGGGACACAGTCCGACTTAACGACCCCAGGCGGGAGACCCGTAAGTGTTATAACTGCGGGAAGACTGGACACTTGGCCCGTAATTGTAGAGCCCCTAAACGCCCTAGACAGAACATGTCAGACGAAAGGGGGCAACAGGGAAGTACGGCCACTACCACATCATCCCGCCCACAGGGAAATAACGGGTATACCAATTACCAATGAAGGTCTGGCACTCCTTCCCCCGTGTCCCTTATAGTTACTGACGCACGTGGGCCACAAATTTTTCAGCCTCTAAAAATCCAGGGGAAGGAGGTGCCCTTTTTAATTGACACAGGGGCTACTAAATCATGTGTCAGTACCTCACAAGTCAATGACCTTAGTATTCCCCTCTCAGACTCCATAGCCATAGCCGTTGGAGTGTCCGGTGAACCAACACCCATGCGTGAGACCGAGCCCATAGAAGTCTCTTTTCAAGGGTCACGAGTCCTCACTCGCTTCCTGGTGTCACCCGCTGGGGATTGCATCATGGGAACCGATGTGATGGGACCCCTGGGGTGCTGTATTCAGCTCCATCCTTCCGGTGAGGCTCATGTCAGTACCTCTGCGGCCGACCACCAAGTATTCTGTCTCATGGCAGCAGACTTGGTCACTCCGCCTCCTTCTTGTACTGTATATGTGTTGACCCCAGAAGATACACAGGTTCTCTCAGCAGTGCCAGAGACCCTTTGGGCAAAAGGGAAGACAGACTTGGGCCATCTCCACGTACCCCCAGTCATGGTATATCTCAAAGATGGGGAAAAAGCCCCCATGATCCGCCAATATCCCCTAGCCATGGCACAGGAAGACGCAATAGCCTCCACTATTACAGAGTTATGTGCCTTGAATGCTTTAAAACCTTGCGTCTCACCCGCTAACACGCCACTCTTCCCGGTTAAAAAGAAAGGGAAGAAAGGCGAACCTGATACCTACCGGATGGTTCACGATCTAAGAGAAATCAATAAGGTGACCATCCTAGAAACACCTTTGGTCCCCAACCCTTACACTCTGTTGTCCACCATACCATCCGGAACCTGTTGGTACACTCTGATCGATTTAGCCAATGCATTTATGTCCGTCCCGATCCACCCCGATTGCCAGTACCTGTTCGCCTTCACGTTCCGAGGAAAACAGTACTGCTGGACTGTCCTACCACAAGGGGCACAAAACAGCCCAAATCAATTCACCCGATGTATGAGGCTTGTACTTGATGCATGGACGGTCCCACCAGGTGTGGCCCTGCTTCAGTATGTTGATGATCTCCTACTCTGTGCACCGGACAGACCCACCTGTGTTGCGGCTTCACTCAGCCTCCTTTGTTTTCTTGCAGACAGCGGGTGTAAAGCCAGTAAAGACAAATTACAGTTTTGCAAATCTCATGTTGTGTTTCTTGGTCACTGCCTAGGTCCTGGTACAAAACACCTCACGCCAGAACGTACCAAGGTGGTGGAGGACATGCCACTCCCTACCTCCCATGCTCAGTTGCGGACATTTCTGGGGTTAGTTTCATATTGTCGGCCGTGGATTCGCTCTGCCTCCATGACCATGCAGCCTCTGTACGACTGCCTGAGTTCCAAGCCATTTGCTTTGTCTCCGGAAGCCGAGTCAGCTTTCCATCAGCTGAAAATACAGATTACCAGTGCTCCAGCACTGGGTCTGCCAGACTATGATAAACCCTTCCAGATGTTCGTGACTGAGATGGCGGGACATGCTACTGCCGTCCTCACACAAGAGCATGGTGACAAAAAGCGCCCTGTAGCATACTACAGTGCACATCTTGATGCAGTAGCCAGGGGTTCACCCTCCTGTGTAAGAGCAGTTCTGGCTGTACAAGCACTACTTGAGAAAGCTTCTGAGGTGGTCCTAGACTACCCTCTTGTGGTCCTCACGCCCCATGACGTACATGGAATTCTGACACAGGTGAGCCGTAAACATCTGTCTCTTGCTAGACAGGTTAAAATGGAACTTGCAGTACACTCTTCATCCAATGTCTCATTTCAACGTTGCACAACTTTGAATCCGGCCACCTTACTGCCATTAGGTGACACTGATTCAAAAGGGGGAGTAAGCACAGGGGATCAACTTTTTGTCAATTCCCTAGGCGAAGAGGAAGCTTTTGACACCGAGCACCAGCATGACTGTGCTGCTCTGATGGAGCAGGAGACAGCTGGATTTGCTCATGTCACAGATAAGCCTCTCCTGAACCCCCACCTTGAAATGTTTGTGGATGGATCACGATACCAGAATGAGATGGGCAGATTTGTGACAGGGTTTGCTGTAGTATCAATGAATGAAGTACTGATAGGCCGCGCCATGCCCCCACATATGTCAGCACAGGAAGCGGAGCTGTGCGCTCTGACCGAGGCCTGCAAGTTAGCCCGGGGAGTCACTGCTAATATCTACACGGACTCCAGGTACGCGTTTGGCGTTGCGCATGACTATGGGCCGATTTGGCGCGCGCGGAGCTTCCTAACAGCTCAAGGCAGACCGATAAAGAATGGTGAGGCAGTAAGTAGTTTAATGTCAGCTATCATGCTCCCGAAGCAGGTAGCCATAATAAAGGTAAAGGCACACACCCAAGGGGACTCCTTGGAAAGCAGAGGCAACGAGAAGGCAGACGGAGCAGCTAAGGCTGCAGCCCTGCTGGACTGGAGGGCACCCGTGTGCAGAGTTCAGACCAGGTCCTGCCCAGCGGAGGAGGATCCTGATCCCCCTGCCAAGGACCAGACCCTCTCTGTCCCACCACAGAAGGAGGTGGACCTACTCCCCTCAGGGCAAGAGCAGGAGCGCTGGGCAAGTGCAGGGGCAGTAAAAGGAAATGAAGGTTGGATGATGGGTTCCCGTATGTGTTTACCTGCGGCTGCCTATCCTAGTATGGCCCTTTTGGCTCATGGAAAGGTGCACGCTTCTCGTAATGCCATGGTAGCCCTGGTGGAGAAAATGTGGTACGCTCCGGGATTTGACAGGATGGCAAAGGCATACGTCAAGGCTTGTGAAATCTGTGCACTACACAACCCCGGTCAAGTAGTAAAGACCCCTCAGAAGTGCACTCCGCGACCTTTGTACCCCTTCCAGAGACTACAGATAGATTACATCCAGCTGCCCAGGTCAGGAAGGTATGAGTATGTCCTGGTATGCATTGACCTCTTTTCTGGGTGGGCTGAGGCCTACCCGGTCACGAAGGCCACTGCCCAGGCCACTGCAAAGAAACTTGTGTCAGAGTTAGTGTGCAGATTTGGGGTACCAGAGACCATTGAGAGCGACCGTGGTACTCACTTCACTGGTGAGGTGATGAAGGAAGTCATGTCCGCCTTAGGAGTAGAGCAGGCCTTTCACACCCCCTATCATCCGCAGAGCTCCGGAAAAGTAGAAAGACTCAATGGCACCCTCAAACTTAAGATACAGAAAGCCATGGTTGAAACAGGAAAACCTTGGCCCGAGTGCCTACCTCTGGCCCTCTACTCAGTACGAACCACGCCAAATAGGAAAACAGGACTGTCTCCTTATGAGATTCTCTTTGGCTCCGTGCCCAGGTTAGGACTGTATCACCCCCAAGCTCTATCCCTGGGTCATGATAACGTTACTTCCTTTGTGCAGGACTTATGCCAAAAGCTAAAAATAACGCACGACCTAGTCTTCTCTTCTATTTCAGACCCTGATAGTTTGGAAGGATCCCACTCTCTGAATCCCGGAGATTGGGTGGTGGTAAAGAGACACGTCAGAAAGACTTTGGAACCTCGCTTTGACGGACCATACCAAGTGCTGTTAACCACTCCCACCTCGGTCAAGCTAGAAGGCAAACCCACTTGGATCCATGCCTCACACTGCAAGAAAGTTCCAACGCCTCAGCACCACGAGGGGGGTGGAGAATAAGCCCAACCCAGGGTGGGGGAGGAGGATGGCAACCTGGACACCAGCATTGATAGTCTGGATAGGTGTATTATTTACCCTTTGTTTTCTTGGACTACTCTCTTTTCGGGACAATTCTTCATCAACTGTCGATGTAAGAAGAAGATGGACTCAAACAACCCGCATAACTATCTGACTTCGAAAAGTCAAAACATGGACAAATATTTAAACGAAAGAAACGCGGGCACCTCAACGTGAGCAACACGTCAGCCAGATACAGACAAAACAACCACAGGAGGGAAACAAAAGAATAAACCCCTCAAAAACACCAAAGAAAAAGAGAGCAAGACCACACACCAACCCGTATCCCCCTTGAAGAGCACCCCACCGCGCACTACAGCCTCACCAAACTCCGACCAAGAGGCAATGGCCGCCTCCTCCACGCAAATGAACGAGCATTTGAGAAATAACGACGTGGACATGACACAGGCGACATTAGTGGCACAAGAGGTCTCAAAACTGCTCCTCCCCCTATTTGACAACAGATTGGAAACACTACACAAATCTATAAACTCAGCACTGTCTCAAATTACGGACAACACCCAAAGACTGACAGAACTAGAAACGAAAACCCAGAACACGGAACAAATCATAGCAACCTTAGAAGCCTCAATACAAAGAAGCCAGTCAGAAACCGAAATGCTGCGGGAAAAAATCGATGACTTAGAGAATAGACATCGCCGCAATAACCTCCGCTTTGTGGGAATACCCGAGACAGTAACCAACAACCAGCTCCTAACATACCTAACCACCGAGCTACCGCAAGCACTTCAACTGGACATGCCCAGAGACCCCCTAATAATAGAAAGAGCCCACAGAATCGGCCCACCAGGGGATGGACGTAATAACAGAAATAGACCCCGCCCAGTGATAGCAAAGTACATGCACTGGGCAACAAAAGAAACAGTCTTACAAGCCTATAGACGACAAGGAGGACTAACAATACAAGGATCGAAAATTCTGCTATTCCAAGACTTCTCGGTGGCAGTATCACAAAAACGCAAATTGTTTACCCCAATCTGCCAAGCTCTACACGAGCGAAACACACGCTTCCAACTGCTCTACCCAGCAAAACTAAAGATCCAAGATGGCAACAAATCCTTATTATTCAATACCCCGGAGGAAGCAAGAAGACACCTACAGATGGAAGAGAACGGAGAACAAGGTTGAAAAAGAATGGGAAAAGGAACTGTACTGTTGCTCTTTATTACAACCCTGTTCCAAATACAGTGGATGTGGCGCACGCCACGCAAAAAGAAAAGGCGAAATAGATGTTTAAAGTTTACATGTTCATTATTACTATGTTTCTTATATTTTTTATGTTTTTTTCTTTCTTTTTGACCCATCTGACCTTTAAAAAACGGACCACTAGGGGGATCAGGAGGCCCTGCAGGCACGGCACGATCAACATCCAGTTGCACCCACGGCTCGCTGGGACCGAGGGATGCGACAAAAAAAAAGAGGCAAAAGCTACGGTAATTATAACCAAATCACACCTACCAACATGCCTAGAGACTTAGAAACAACAGAATACCAAACACCCACCACAATACAAACACTATCTTGGAACGTAGACGGACTAAACACACCCATTAAACGGAAAAAAGTACTGACACACCTGAAACGATACAAACCAGACATAGTGTTCCTACAGGAAACACATTGGAAGAAAGAGGGGAGGGGAGAACTTAGAGCACCATGGATAGAAGCATGTTACACGGCCTCACACACATCTGCATCACGAGGGGTAGCTATCCTGACCAGAAAAAACATGCCACACACAATACTGCAAAGCATAGCGGACCCAGAGGGAAGATACTTAATAGTGAGAATCAAAATGGAAGAACAGACGTACGCTTTGGTGAACGTCTATGCCCCCAACACTGACCAACCAACATTCTATGTCACACTAATAGAAAAACTACAACCATATCTAAACGACAGAATAATCCTGGGAGGCGATTTTAATAGCATACAAGACGAAACACTAGACAGAACGGGACCATCTACCCAAGCAACCTCAACTACACATGCACTACTAACACTTAAAGAACAACTCAGCGTATGTGACCCGTGGCGACTCCTGAACCCCACTAGCAAAGAATACACATGCTGCTCCAATGCCTACCACTCATTCTCACGCATAGACTTCTTCCTAATATCAAACAGCATTTTTGAGTACCACCACCAATCGGAAATCCACCCAATATCCCTTAGCGACCACGCACCGATAGCAATGAGACTACAACTGAGGACCCCGCAAAGGCTAACTAAAATATGGCGCTTCCCCTCATTCCTATGGGAATCAGAGGATTTTAGAGCATACTTGAAAATTCACTGGAACAACTACGCAGACGACAATAGTGCGCATATTGACAACACAAACCTATTCTGGCAGGCATCAAAAGCAGTGATGAGGGGCCACATCATAAGCTACTTGTCCCATAGGAGGAAAAAATTCCAAACGGAATTTGAGGCACTACACCACTCCCTCCTAGAAGCACAAAAAGAACACACGAATTCCCATAATGACAACTCATACCAAACCCTTCTCACGGCGAAACATCTACTAAATACGTTTGTACACACCCACGCACATTGGCAAAACCAATTAACAAAAAACAAATTTTACAGGTGGGGTAATAAGACGGGACGCTTGCTAGCTAATTTGTCCAAACAAAGACAACCACACAAGCCAATATTGACCTTAAGACATATTAATGGGGATAGTCTTACAACAAAACAAGAAGAGGTGGCTCAAATACTACACGAATATTTCGAAAATCTATATAGGGCAGAACCAACAAATGTACAAGACATAAACAACTTCTTAGAATCCGTGAACCTACCAAAACTAACAGAAGAACAAAAATCCCTACTAGACGCAGATATACACGAGGAGGAGGTACGAGAGGTGATCACAACAGCACAAGGGGGGAAAACACCGGGCCCCGACGGATTTTCCGCAGAATATTATAAAATATTAATAACAGACATTGTGCCAGTCCTGACTCAACTTTACAACACAATATACACACACAATACACAGACAGAAGACTTTGGAACATCAAGAACAATATTGCTCCCCAAACCAAACAAGGACCTGACAGACCCAAGATCCTACAGACCAATAGCACTGCTAAACTGTGATTACAAGTTTCTGTCCAAGATACTAGCCAACAGACTCCAGCTAATCCTCCCATCCATACTAGACCCAGCACAGAAAGGCTTCACACAGGGGAGGAGTGCTTTAAAGAACATCAGAGCCGCCATAGCGGCGACGGTGGCAGCACAAAACCCCGAGGGCCAGACCACGATGCTACTGAGTCTGGACGCAGAAAAAGCCTTCGATAAGATGGCCTGGCCATTCTTAAACATAATACTGGAAAAAAGAGGTTTTGGACAGATCTTTGCGAATTACATAGACACGACGCAAATGAACGCCACTACCACCCTCACAGTCAACGGCCTTAACACCACCAACATAGATCTATTTAGAGGAGCCAGACAAGGCTGCCCTCTCTCACCACTGTTATTTAATCTATCAATAGACCCCTTACTTAGATACTTGACACAAACGGCACTCTTTACAGGGGCGACCTGCGGAGGTACTAAGATAAAAGTTGAAGCATTTGCAGACGACCTCCTATTGGTGATAAATAACCCCAGGGAAACACTAACTCCTATATTACAAGACGTCAAGAAAATCGGTAAACTCTCGGGCTACACCTTAAATCTAGACAAAACAGAGGCCTTGCTTCTCAGAGGACCGGCCAAACCCCCGTGGTCAACACAATACCCATTCAAGTGGGAAAAACACGCTATACAATATTTGGGAGTACAAATCACAAGAAGCCCACTCAAACTATATAACACAAATATAGAACCCCACATCAAAAAACTAGAAACTACCCTAAACACATGGAAAAACTTTACGATCTCCTTCTTGGGAAGGATAAGCCTAATAAAAATGATAGAATTTCCCCGTTTATTATATATTCTACACTCACTACCTATATTTTTAAAACTAAAAGATATAAAAAGAATAAACTACCTATATAGGAATTTCATATGGGGGGGAAGAAGACCGCGTATCGCGCTCAAACCGCTACAGAAACACAGAGAGAACGGAGGAACTAACTTACCTAATCTCAGAGACTACAATCTAGCAGCCCAGGCGCGAATCATCCACGACTGGATTCACGATAAGTCATATTTCACAAACAGACCACTTGAACAGGAGATGGTCGGCACAACACGACTCCAGAACATCCTCCATCATACATACGCAGAACTCCCAGAAAAAACTAAAAAGAATCCCTTGATACTGACGGCCTGGAAAACATGGAATAAACTGCGCAAAGATAACCAAACATCGCCACAAACATCACTGTATTTGTCACTAATGAACAACCCCAACTTCCAGGACGGTAATCCCCACAATATATTTGTGGAATGGGAGGCCCAAGGAATACACACTATAGACAAACTATTACACATAAAAGAACGACGAGTCTTAACGCACGACGAAATGAAACAAAAATACCCCGAACTCCGAATTCCACTATTTTCATACCTGCAAGTCAGACACTATATCACAGCACTCATACCACGATTACAAGAACCTGATTGGATACAAACAGGCGACACATGGATGATCAGGAAAACGGGCCCGCGGGGCATGATCTCAAAGAGGTACAGGGCAATAAGAAATAGGAGAGAGCAGGAGGATATTGATCCGGGGGTGGGCAAATGGGCCACGGACAACCCCGATTTCACACCGACACTGATAATGAAATCCCTAACCTCGGCACATAGATACTTACCATCGGCCAGGTTCCTGGAGATGAGATTGCAAATTGTTCATAGGTCATACCTAACCCCAAGCAGAGGATACCACACAGGAATTTACAATGCCTCAAACTGCTTCAAATGTCAAGCACCACACGCAAACCTACACCACAGTTTGTGGACATGCCCCTCAATACAGGATTTTTGGACACGAATAGGCGACTACACAAAAACACACCTGACGAATTTTTGCCCACAAGAACCAACATGGGCAATACTTGGCTATTTAGATCCCGAAATCTATCACTGCTCAAGGGGCGTCAGGAAATTACTGCACTTCATAGCAGCAGCAGGACTAAAGGCCATTTTACAGACATGGATACAACCAACAGGGCCTCCATTTGGACTGTTCCTGGACAAGCTAGCGTTTCTGTTTCAAATGGACTGGGCAGAAACATCGCTTTTTAAAGAAAAAAAAGTACAAGCCTTCTTTGAAACCTGGGGGAGTTTCATTCAATTATTACCACAAAGGGTAAAAGATAGACTGAGAAGCTCCTTCCACTATACTTGCTGGTTCCAGGAACAGGTGGCAATAGGAGACATACCTATCTAGGGTGAAACACAGACCGTGCCGTAGCCGTGCGGGGCCTCCACAAAGTTTTGCAGATCCTCAACAAACAGGTCAGTAGACCAAAATAACAAAAACCTGTGGTCAAAATGGGTCAAAGTTTTGATTTAATATGTATAATTTGTTTGATTTAATGTTTTATTTTATGTTTTATAAAAATACAAAAAATGCAGGTTGATACAAGACACAAAGAAAAATCCTGCAAAATTATGATAACATTGAATGTATGTTTTAACCTGTTTAATAAAGACAAATTTAAAAAAAAAAAGAAGAAGATGGACTGTTTGGGCGGAAGGACACCCCAACATGTGGGAATACTTTGCAAAAGACGTACTGAATATTTCCCACATGTGCATGCCCAACCTGCGGAGTGGGGAAGATATTTTACGGACTTGCTTACTGTCTATCCCCACTCCAATAAAGACACTTCGCGATATATATTCAATAGTGCATAACGATAGTGATGTGGAGGAGAGCAATGTTATTCAGGAAAATACCTTTCTTAATGTATATGAATATTGTCCCCACTGTGATGCGGTCGAACATACACTTTGGTCAAATATGACTCGTTTCCGGGTCAGGAATGTCGCTCCGGCTGAGGTATGCTATAACTTCACGTGTAATAAAGAATATATGGGAGGTTGTGCGCAGAGAACCAGGGTGACTAGTGATTCCCAGAGACTCTGTAATCGCACAGTCGAGCAATGTAGAAAGGTACATACTCCTATGCTTTGCAACCACACAGTCCGAAGCCCCAGCCATTTTAGGCACGTCAAATTACCATTAGGTTGGGTCCTGTCCTGCGGTAACCTGACTTACACATATATTCCAGCTAACCTGACCGGAGGTCCCTGCTCCCTAGCTAGATTAAGTATACTAATGTACCAAAAACCTAGCATCCCACAACTCACCAACAGACAAAAGAGGGAGGTAGAAGGACTGGATAGCAACTGTGAAGGACCACCCACTCTACTTAGCTACTCAGAACATACGGCACTGGCAGTCAGTATTGTGGGTGTTCCCGGGTTGGCACAATATAACACAAGAGTAATCAATGGATTAGCATGCGATATGGTAAAGGGCCTGAATGCTACATCACAGGCCTTGGACCTCCTCCTACTAGACATACAAGGAGTCAGGAAAGCAGCTTTACAAAATAGAGCCGCCATAGATTATCTGTTGCTCACAATAAACCACGGATGTGAGGAATTTGAGGGGATGTGTTGTTTCAACCTCTCTGATCACTCAGAATCCATTAACCAAAAGATCAATACCTTGGGAAAAATAGCCACTAGCATAAAACAGGATAAAGACCAGGGATGGTTTAATTTTCTTAACCCTGCAAATTGGTTTTCTGGTCTGGGAGGATGGTTCATGGGAATCCTACAAAGTATATTACAGATAATTGTCATGCTGTTGTGTATATATATAATAATCAAAGTCATAATCTCTTGTGTGAGCAAATGTACGGCAAAAGCCTTTACAGCCCCTGTGTAGGCCGACCCCTGCTGGATGAAGGCAGAACATACGGCGGTTCCTTCCAGTCTTGTCACTAGGTAGTGTAGGGTCAGGGTAACGCGACCTGGACGTGTTCACCACTAGAACTAACTCCAGGAGGGACATTGGTGTGGGTGAAGATTAGGGAATCCCCTGCCGTGCGTACCTATGCACGCTACTAGTATTGTAACATCATACTAGAGACGCCTTATATGGGCTAGTCGACCAATAGGACCTACCTCGACTATGACTTTTCAAAATAGAACTGGACCCTGCGTGTGTCTTCCTGATGTCCAAAATGGGGGAATGATAAGGGCCAATAGGGGCTGTAAAGAAATTAATAAATGTCGCTAATCAAAAAGGAGTTAATATATTTTGCTTAGTAATCTATTTGAATCAATAAGGTTGAATACTGCAAATATTCTATTCTGCTCTGAAGGACTCATGACTATTGAGTAATAGGCCAAACGTCTGATCTAAGTGGAATCAGGAAGTTAAGAGCAGATGTTCATAAAATGTAGTGAGACATAGCCTAACCGCAAAGAAGTTGTCAGCTCTTTCTCTATATTTACTAATGTACTCGTCTAAAAGTCATGTGAAATCAGCTATTTCTTGAATGTCATATATCAAGCCTAAATGTCAAAGTTTATTGAATGATTATGTCATAAGTTTATTGTCAGATATAGAAGTCATGAGTTTAAGATGTATGGAAATCATGAGGTTATTCCTTGTATTACCAGAGGTCGCATCCCTGCGTGGGCGATCTTCTATATAAACTGAGACGATACAGACAATAAACAGAGTTCATTACTTCACCATATACCGTGTGTAATGGTCAGTACTTTGACTCTCAAAAGGAGCGCTCCTCCTGCTTAGGTCAATTTGGAACCGACAACATAACTGACCAGTCTGTTTGAACAAATTAACCCTCGACATATATATATTGCCATATGTGTTTTTTATGCTTTTATACCTGTATGCAAGTTTTATTCAATTCCAAATGAGAGAAAAAACTTATATGTCGCCTTACATCAGATATCCCAAGGCTTTGCAAGAGATGTTCTAGAAACACAGCAAAAAAGAACCAGACATGAAGGACGCATGTACTTGGCCGTTTTCCCAGAAACAAGATATCAAGATGTTCAACCATGTACATAACTTTCACTGTCTTAGGCCGAAATCCGGACTTCTTAGAATTGAGTGGGTGATTCTTTGCACTGGAGTTAATTAAATACGTGATTTTCTGTACAAGCCAGAGGCGCCTCACTGTCTAAGGCGGAAATCCGGACTTCCCATATATGGTTATGAGCCCATCACCCCGTGCTGGGGATGGGACAAAGGGTATAAGATCTCATGTAATCTGTAATAAAGCATGACGGCGACGTGGGCACAGCTGAGAGCCATGTCCTGTGTGAGAAACTATACCAGACCTCTGTGTGGTGTCTCTTCTTACGGCCGGCAACGGGGCAAGTGGGGTGGGCCCGATTGGTGCTGTACTTAGAATTTTAACCCGGATAGTAGTAGAGCTGTGTGTGTGTCATGTGCTGTGTGTGTGATGTATGGGGTCAGCATGGATGTAGTAGAGCTGTGTGTGTGTGAGATGTGTGGGGATCATAATGGATGTACCATGTAGCAGAGCTGTGTGTGTAATGTGTGGGAATCAAGATGGATTTTGTAGAGCTGTGTGTGTAAAGAGTGGGGATCATAATTGATGTACCATGTAGCAGAGCTGTGTGTATGAATGGGGATGTAGTAGAGCTGTGTGTGTCATGTGATGTGTGGTGGGGTCAGGATGGATAAGGTAGAGCTGTGTGTGAATCAAAATGTAGCAGAGCTGTGTGCGTAATGTGCTGTGTGTATAATGTGTGTGAACCAAGATGGATGTAGTAGAACTGTGTGTAGCATGTAGTAGAGCTGTCTGTGTAATGTGTTGTGTGTTTAATGTGTGGGAATCAGGATGGATGTAGTAGAGCTGTGTGCGTGATGTGTGGGGATCATAATGGATGCACCATGTAGCACAGCTGTGTGGTGCAACACTGGTACTATAATTTCCTAATAATTCCTAGTCTTGATTATAAGGTGTATTGCCAAGACTGAATGCATCACACATTTGTCAAGATTGTGCCCCATACAGAGCTCCATCAGATGCCATATGCATAGAGCTAGCCTATGGCCCCCTGCACACGGGCGGGAATTCCGCCCGTGGCAGCTGCCATAGGATTGCAGTAGAAAATGCAATCCTATGTAGACAGCTGTGATTTGTCCACATGAAATTACGCGCGGAAAACAAATCACGGCATGCCCTCTTTCTGTGCGGGGCTCGCAGAGCCCCGCACAGAAATGTCACTCCCCGTCCGTCAGCTCCGCTCTGTGCATGCGCCGTATGGCTGGCAGCTGGCACATCTAAGAGCCAGAGCCGTGGGAGAGGTGAGTGCTGCGCTGGTCCCTGCAGGGGCTTGGTTCCGGTCCCACTGCGAGAATTCTCGCAGCGGGATCCGACCCGGCCGTCTGCAGGTGGCCTATATTGTCTCTCACATTACTTCTAGAGCAGAAAGGCTGTACATAATGGCATCCAATGGAGCACGGCACAATTTTGTATGGAATCCACCTAGAAAAACTTCTGTATGGCTTAAAGAAATTTGAGGCATGTAGAGCTACAGGTATAGTAGAGGCTTCATGTACCTCTCTGGGTACTGGATTACAGTTCCAAAGCTGTATACCTTATCGTCCTGATGACTGCTAGTGAGTACCGGAGTGCTTTGTTATATTTGAAAACAAGAATGTTCAACTTTGTAACAGTCTAGAGTTGCTGCATTTAAAGGAAGTCTGTTACTAACTTTTCCCCTCCATGAACAAATCCTAACCATAGGTGGGGGATTTACATCCCTATCTATACCTTTAGTTTTCCTCACACTGCTGCCAAGGCCCCTAAATCTTTGATTTTGTGTGGCACACACAGTTTGCTAATTAACTGTGAACATCTCAGGGGCGTTTCACCCGCTTGGACTCGTCTGGCTCTTCTCACTCAGTTAACCGAAACCCCATCCCTTGACTTGTGACTGACATTTTCAGCTCTGGAGATGCTATTAACTCTAGTCACTGCGTGTCTTGAATGCATAGCGTCCCCAGCTCCACTTAAAGGGGTTGTCCAGTTACTGGACAACATGTCTCCTTTAGAGCCTTCTGTGCTAAAATAAGAAGAGAAGCAGTACTTACCTGTTCCCTGTCGCCACAGTCTAGCGCTGCAGCCCTGCTGTGGTCCCAACATTTATGGTGACAGATGATGTCACCAGAAGTCAGGTGACCTCTGCAGCCAACCATTTTATCCTAGAGACAACCCTTCCAGGTGAGAAGATCTCTGTACATATAGCATTAGTCCGTATTCACACGGCCAATATTCTCACGCACGTTCTCTGTCCCAGGCGGAGAGAACTTCGGAACACGGGAAATGAACCCATTCACATGAGCGATTTTTTACTTAGACCGATGTTCTGAGTTTGAAAAATTGCTGCTCTGGGTTTCACACAAGAATAGGGCATGTAATGTGCAGTGTTCCCTACATCGTACAGCACATGGTTAGGGTGCCTGTGTGCTGCAAAAAGAATCTTGGGTGCAACTCAAAAGAATCTTGGGTGCAACTCGCTCTTGGCAATGTAAATGCAGTCTTACACGGCGTAAGCGTATATACACTTGCTATCGCGAGGTGTATATGCACTAAGTAGAGTGCACAATTGGGGTCTATTGCACCTGCAATTGTGCATTTTACTGTACTTTATTGTTCAACCGCAGGTAGGCAGGTAAAGGTTAAGTTCCCTGGTGCAGTCATGACATCACATCATGATGTTTTCTTGGCAGACTGCTTTTTGCAGGGGGGTTTGCCATTGCCTTCCCCAGTCATCTTTTTACGCTCCAGCAAGCTGAGTACTCAGATGGTTGAATCAACCTCAAGCCAGCTACCTGAACCATGCAGGAATTGAATTTAAAACCTTCAGGTTGTGAGCGAGAACTTAGAACTGCATTTCTGCTGCCTTATGACTCTGCACCACATGGGGCTCCTGCTGAGTAGGCAGGGCAGCTTACTTACTAGGTGGGTCAGCTGACTTGGTAAGCAGGTAAGCTGATTTATAGGTGGGTCAGCTGACATAGTAGGCCCAAGTGGCATTGTTTAATCCCACAAAATCACTCAGTTCTGTGCAGATGGGGCCTTCGGCGCGCAATTGCGCCTGGAAATAGAGCATGGTACTTTTTTTTTTCAACACAGAGGTTAAAAAAAAGATGTGAAGGATTCTATTTGCTGCACAACTGCGCTCTTGTGAGGCCGCCCATATAGGGAGCATGCTGCTTTTTTTCTGTTGAATTTGTATGAATAATTACAGATCTGTACAATTTGTATAGTTTAAAAACTGAAAGCTGTCAGCAGTCACTGAACATTTTCCTGTCCTCCTCTGAACCCCTCTGGGGACGTGTCAGGGAATGTTCACGCATCTTATATCTGCCCACGGCAAATCCTACCTGTATTTACAAGAGGATCTTGTAATGGATGCAGAAATCAGTTGTAATGCATATCTCCACTAACAGAGCAGACCAACAGCTTCATATGAGCGAACTTGTTGGCAGTTTCTGAACAATTCAATAATTCACACTCTTCTTGCATGTTTGGATCAAGTACATTTCTGGGCTATTATGATTTGATTATCATTGATGTACCACTACAGAGATAACAGTTGCACGAGTTTGGAGAGCACTAGTCCTGATTGGCGCAGGTAGTGCTATCATTTTTACCTCTGGATTTTATATATATATAATAAATACATACACACTGACATACCAAAAATTACAGGATAGCAGTATGTAAATGGATTGTGAAGTAGTGTTGCCTCAAGTGACGGCTTGGGAATGCCCACACCTGTATAATTTGCAAGTAGTTACCTTGTGAGTAAGGTTGAACACTGGCCAACGTGCTCATGGCAAGACAACGTCAATTATCGGAGTTCGAATGAGATATGATAGTGGGCGCCAGATGAATGGAACGTTGTACTTCCTTGATCCACAATGTAATTTGTACCAGGAAAACTTCATAGAAGGCATTACCACCTACAGTGGACAGTGCAGTGCTTAACATTTACGACCAACAGTGTCTTTCTAGAATAGTCCATCCAAGCAGAGAACCAACTATATTAGACATCACTCCACATTCAATGCAGGAGGCCTCACATGCATATCCTGAAGGTTAATGTAGTTCTTTAGCCTCTACAGGAGCAGACCCACCAGAGTGCCTCTGTTAACATCACAAGACTGGACACAACGCCTCACCTGGGATCGTGAAGTTGTTAACTGGATCCTGGAGGACTGGCAATATGTCACAGTACTAATTATTTAGGGCTGAAAGTAGGTTTTGTGTTTGACTCTGAACAGGCTGGTGGTGGTTCCATACTGGTGTGGGGGTGTGTTCTCATGGAATGGCTTAGGTCCAATGGTCTTTCTAGATTACACTTTATTGACCAGTGCCTGCTACCTTACACTGCTTGGTGATAATTTGCAGTTCTTCATGAACTTCATGTACCCTCACAATGATGGGATATTCCAGCCGGATAATGTACCATGCCTGTAGGCTTAAGTTGTCCAGAATTCGTTCTGGGAGCATTTTGGAGAGTTCCAATGAATGGCGTGGCCTGCCAGTTTGCCCAACATGAGTCCAATAAAGCATTTATGGGATGTGATGGAGAGATGCATTTGCACCCGAGATCCTGAACTAGAAATACAATGGAGCTGTAAGTGGCTATCCAAACAAGCATGGCTCAACATCTCTCCAGACGTCTTCCGTCCACTTGTGAAACAGATGCCACACTCAGTTGCTGCACTTTGCTGGGCTAAAAGGGGTTCTACACGATATTAGATCCTGGTCCACGACTTTTGGCATGTCAGTGTATATGTGTGTGTGTTTTAGTATCTGATTTAAATTAGTAAAACATTGGTCATACATTTTATTTAAGGCTGCGCTATTTCATCTGGAAGAACGCTGGGGTGCATTATAGTCAATGGGGTCTGTTGGGCACCATTTCTTTCCATCATAGAACAGGTGTGTCTTGGGCAGTTTTTCATTTTCATGATGGAACAAGGAAAATATAATACCAAACACAAGTGTGAACATAGCCTAAGAATGCATGCTTGGTAGTGCCAAGTGTGCACGGTTTTGTATGATGGGAAAAAGGGGAATAAGCCATGATCAGACACCCCTAAGGATGGCTTAGACAGCGATCAATACTCCCGAAATCAGCAGGCTTGGACAACAATTCTCTATTGTGTCTGGCCATCTTTAGAGAGTTTTGATACTTCAGGCCCATTGTATACAAGCAGGAAATGCAATTTTAGTTGTGAATTACATTATTTGCAATCACTATATTTTAGAATGTATTAAGCACCATTTCCCATAGAGAACAGAGAAGTATGGAGCTTTTGGAATGGTTATTATGAACAAAAATGTTTTGGAAAAAGCTCATATATTTTTAGTGTGACACTTCCTCTTTATAGAGAAATGGTCTACTAAACACTCAGCCACATTGATGCAGTAATAGAAGTGAGCGTATAATGCATCACATTATCACAGGAAGTGATAAGTAATCAGTATAACACCCTGCCTACATAATCAGATATAGAAGGCCAGGAAAGGCACATTCGCCTTATACAGGACATGTACAACCACAAAACACTGTAAATATAGCAAAGCATAACTGCAATGTCACTACAACACAAATGTTCCACTAACACAACCCACCCACGTAAAGCCACAAAACACTTATAGCTTCCAGCATGTTGCATACATTTTGAATCATCTTAATGTATAGAATGTTTATTACATTGCTGTCTGCTGAACATTTTTTTTTATCAGCACTTGAACCAGTGGAGCTTAAAATCTAATTTGCCTAGACCCATAAGGCCTCAGTCAGACGGGCGTTTTTATGTGCGCATGTTACTTGCATTTGCGATCCGCATCTATATAGAACCAATGCTTTTCAATGGCAGCGGTCACATGTCCGATTTTTACATGCGCATAAAATTTGCACCTACAAAAGAAAGAACATACGGGTGGCAATGGAGTCCTTATACTTGTAAACATAGTCCTACACATTAGTCTATCAAAATGTACTATTTCAACCAAAATGATCATTTGTTGGGAGAAATCTGAAAGCAAACGATTGTTTTAGCCAACCCGTGTGATAATCGTTAGTCCAAGAACATCTTTTACATGAAAAAGCATTAACAGACAGATTGTTCATACATCACCCACTATCATTGAACATGTATGTCCAGTTTGAACAACTGTAGTGGCCAATATAGACTAAAATATATATGGCTGCGTTGATGTAGACTTTTACAAGGTACGAGTGATGGGCACTTGTCATTCCAGCCACTATCGCTCCTATGCTTTTACACAGGCGCAATAGTCTGTCGGAGAATGGAGGAGGAGCAGTCTGGAGTTCTCAGCTTTTCTTCTGGAGTTCTCAGCTTTTCTTCTCTATCTGTGTCCAGACCACTATGATGACTTGTTCCAATCCTGACTCATCTCTGTACAATCACCCCATCCTACCACTACCCCAATGAACCTCAGTAACCCCCTATAGTACTAGTCCATCTCTGTAGCCCCACAATGTAATAATGTCCCCTTTGTGGTCCTACTTACTAATAGTATTCTCTCTGTGGCCTTACTTAGTTATAGTGCCCCCTATGTAAAGCCACTTAGGTATAGCGTCTTCCCCGCCCCACTTTATAGTACTTACTCTGAAACAGCAATATCCAAGACAGCTGGAGTCATGAAGCACTCTGCATATTAAAGGGAACCTATCACATCCCCACAGCACTATAAGCTAAGTTACTGTTGTCAGTAGCTGTTAGGGGACGTGACAGGGAGCCGGATGAAGTATTTTATATACTCACCCATTCCCGCAATCCAGCGCTGTCCCCTTCTGACGTCGGCACGCAATGAAAATCTTGACTCTTTTCAGAGTCCCGTGTGCATAGACTTGTATAGAAGAGGGCGCACAGGACTCTGAGAAGAGTCGGTTTTTCATATTGCACGCTTATTTCTGAGGGGCACAGCGCTGAATCACAGGATCGTGCAAGTATAAAAAAATACCTCACCCAGCTCCCTGTCACTTCCCCTAAACAGCACTATAACTTAATTTATGGTGCTGCGAGGACATGACAGGTTCCCTTTAATGTCAAATACATTTTTATACAAGGAAAACTATAAATGTATATTACAAATGAGGTGATGAACACTTTGATCAAGATGTGTGAGCTCACAGTTTAGTTGTTTGCTGCAGTGCAGACACATAGGTCTGCAAAGGAGGTGTAGAAACAGAATAATACCATAGCTTAATTCTAATCAAGGCACATTGCAAAGTTGTTTATTTTTTTTATAGAAATACATTAGGGCATTGAAGAATATTGCAAATGTGAGCATAACCTTATTTGTATAGTATGCACAGTTTATATCATGGATGGCTAGTGTAATGAGACAACATATACCTACATACTTTACAGCTCTTCTCACCCTGCTGTACTGTCTAAGGCCTCTTTCACACGGGCTACAAAATCTTGCTACAAAACGCATGTATGTGAAGCCCATGGATTCCAATGAGTTCTTTCACATGTTTTGTAGCCTGAAAGAACCCATTGGAAACCATGGGCTTCAAGACTCTTCTAAACGGGCGACTTTATCGCACAATTTTGTTGCTATGTGACCGTGCTACAAATTACATGTATGTAAAACCCATGCTTTTCTATGGGTTCTTCCACATGAGTGATGTTTTGTAGCCTGCGACATTGCTCTATACAGCTGCAATTTGCAATTTTTAGTAGCCCATATTTCCCTACGGACCCTTCCTCTCTGTTGCATCGCAACGCATGAAAACACGGTTTTCGTACAATGCTATGCAACTTTTACAGTAGGAAATCCTACTGTCAAAGCCCTAAACTAAGCCCTGGCTGCAGGAAAAAAAATAATACATCACCTCAGAAGTGCTGTCAGCTCTCCTGCAGCTTCTTCCCGTTCCCCGACACTGTTCTTCATCATCTCCTCTGGCCAGGGATTGAAAAATCTGAGCCAATCAGAGCCAGCGCTCAATGAATGGCTGTGATTGGTTCATCGAGCGCTGGCTCTGACTGGCTAAGCGTTACAGCACTCAGCCAATCAGAGGCAGCGCTTCTGGGAGGCAGGGATTTTTCAATCCCCGGCCAGAAGAGTTGATGAAGAACAGTGCCGGTGACTGGGGAGAAGATGCAGCGGAGCTGGACAGTGCTTCTAGGTAATGTATTCTTTTTTCTTTTTTTCCTGCAGCTAGAGCTTATTTTCAGGGTAGGGCTTATATTTCAAGCCCCATCCGAAAATCCTCGCAAGTGGTGTTACAAATTCACGCACCTTTGTAGCACTACTTGTGACTCTGTAGCACCACAAAATCTCAGTATCGCCACCAGTAAACGCAGGAATAGCACACGGACCACCAATGCGATATCGCTGCGTGTAGATGCAGCCTCACATACATGCGTTTTGTAGTGATGATTTTGTAGCGAGATGTTGTAGCCCCTGTGAAAGAGGCCTTAAGCTTACATGAGGTAATCTTATAATTTTCTCCCTAACCTTAGAATTGTGAAGGAATTTGTTGCTATATAACTAAAAGGGGTTGTCCCGCGCCGAAACGGGTTTTTTTTTTTCAACCCCCCCCCTGTTCGGCGCGAGACAACCCCGATGCAGGGACTTAAAAAAAAAACTGCACAGCGCTTACCTGAATCCCCGCGCTCCGGTGACTTCTTACTTACCTGATGAAGATGGCCGCGGGGATCTTCTCACTCGGTGGACCGCAGGGCTTCTGTGCGGTCCATTGCCGATTCCAGCCTCCTGATTGGCTGGAATCGGCACGTGACGGGGCGGAGCTACACGGAGCCGGCATCCAGCACGAGCAGCCCCATTGAAAAAAGAAGAAGACCGGGACTGCGCAAGCGCTGCTAATTTGGCCATTAGACGGCGAAAATTAGTCGGCTCCATGGAAACGAGGACGCTAGCAACGGAGCAGGTAAGTAAAAAACTTTTTATAACTTCTGTATGGCTCATAATTAATGCACAATGTACATTACAAAGTGCATTAATATGGCCATACAGAAGTGTATAGACCCACTTGCTGCCGCGGGACAACCCCTTTAAGGACTCGATCCCTTTTTTTCATTTTCGTTTTTTCCTCCCCACTTTCAAAAAATCCTAACTGTTTTATTTATCCATCAGTGTAGATGTTTGAGGGATTGTTTTTTTGTGAGAATTGTATTTTTCAGTGGTACTATTTAATGTACCATATAATGTACTGAAAAAGCTTTAAAAAATTTTAAGTGGAATGAAATGGAAAAAAATTGCAATTCCGCCATCTTTGAGTATGTCTTGTTTCTACAGTGTACATACTGTGGGAAAAATGACATGATAACTTTATTCTATGGGTATTCTTTGGTATCAGTACGATTACTACGATATCAAACTATTTTTTTTTTCTTGCTGTACTACCTTTAGGGCTTATGCACATGTCCTTATATAGGCCGGGTTTTCACACCCGGCCGATACACGCTGTCCTTTTCTACAGGGGGAGGAGGCGAGCTGAGCCGGAATCAGTGCAGTGAGCTCCCACCCCCTCTCCGCCCCTTGCCACTGTTTGCAATGGGAGGGCCGGTATGGGGGTGGAGCTAAGTTCCACCCATCCCGCCACTTCCATTGCAAATAGTGGCGAGGGGCGGAGAAGGGGCGGGATAATAATGCATTACTTTGATAGAATGGACCTTTATGGGTGCAGCGATATCAAATAAGTTTTTTTTATTATAAATATAGGAAAATCGTTTTTTTTAAACCTTTATTGCCTTTAATTTTTTTTAATAACTAATAAAACTTTTTAAAACTGATTAATACTTTTTTTAAAGTCTTAAGACAAAAAGAGAAAAACTCCTCAGCGCTCACACCAATATAATGCATATAGATGTAGATGAAAGAGGGTGGAACTTACTCGGTGGAGGCGCCTATAGCCCAGGCGCCTCCCAATCCAGGATTAGCTTATCGCACGGAGATGAAAGCCAGCGGCAGCGGAGGTATTATCACAACTTTTATTCTGTGCAATCAGGGTATACACAACGCGTTTCGGACTTTTTTTAAAGTCTTAATAGATGGTTTAATTTCTCCTGCAGCATGATGTAGTACCACAGTATTACATTATATCACAATCTATCCAGCTATGCCACAGACATGGCTTGTTAGATACTCTGCAGTGGCAGTCCTGGGGGCCTTCATAGGGCCCCTGGCTGCTATGGCAACCACACAGCACCTTGTATGGGGAAGAGGGGAGGCGTTCAGGACCCCTGAACTGTGATCGGGGCATTTAAATGCTGCTCTCAGAATTGATGGTACCATTTAAAAGGTTAACAGATGTGATCAGTGAGATTGCACCCGCATTGTATGGAGTGGGATTGGCCTCCGATCCACCTACATACAAACCCTGAATGTCCAGGATGTAACTATGTTCATTAATGTTCATTAAGGGGTTAATTATATCATACTTTAAGATCATTCTTAAAAATGTTACATTTCCAGCCACAGGGCTTTTAATTCAATGCAAAAGGAATCATGTTGCATTTGGTAGTTTAATATGTCATCTTCATTCGTGAAGTTGTTGGCTCGGTACATTTTATCATTATTACATGGCCCTGGGATTCTTCTTTTTTGTCTCTTTCCTTGTCTGGATATTGGGTAGCGTTCAATGAAGCTAAGGCAGAGAAGTATGTGTAGGAAGGTTGTGTTGATTCATGGTTTGTTTCTCAAGGGCATTTTGGCTGCATTACAACAAGAATGACAGGTTCCATCCCATGGATTAGCCTTTGATCAATGGAGATGATAATACACAGGTGTATTAAGTAATCCTTCCTGATTTCACCTTCTTTGGTGTGAACTGAAGCGTTTTCTTGATGCCATCTGGATACACTGAGTTTTTAATAGACAATATTCTTTATAGCGAAGGGTGGATTAAGGAGCAACAGAGGGCCAGCTCACTAAATGACACAGACCAACAAAGTAAAAAGATTGGATATACTCACTGGATGGCACAATACATCATGGCGGTACCCCTGCCACACCCACATTGGAGTGTTACCAGTATGTACTTTACTGTGAAAAGGTTTTAGGCAAGTGTGGGGGAAAATGCCGTGGTGTAGCAATGTTTTCAAAAATAGAAGTCTTAATAGTTTATTTTTGTCAATTAACAAAATGCAAAGTGACCGAACAAAAGAGAAATCTAATCAAATCAATATTTGGGGTGACCGCTCTTTACCTTCAGAACAGCATCAGTTCTTCTAGGTACACTTGCACAGAAGAAACTTGTCAGGAAGGTTATTTCAAACATCTTGGAGGACTAACCACAGATCTTCTGTGGATGTAGGCTTGCTCAACTCCTTCTGTTTCTTCTTGTGATCCCAGACAGACTGGATGATGTGAGTTCAGGCCTCTGTGGGGGGTTGTATCATCACCTCCAGAACTCCTTGGTATTCCTTAGTTCTTAAAGACATTGGCGGGATGTTTGTGGGTGTTGTCCTGCTGCATTTGGAACCAATTAGACACCTCCTTGATGGTTTTGCATGATGGGTAGGAATCTGCCTGTATTTCTCAGCATTGAGGGCACCATTAATCCTGACCTATCCCAAATTCATTTGATAAAATTAGGCCCCAAACTTGCATGGAACCTCCACCATGCTTCACAGTTTCCTGCAGACACTCATTATTGTACTATTCTCAGCCCTTCGGTGAACAAACTACTGTTTGTTACAGCCAAATATTTCAAATTTTGACTCATCAATCCAGAGTACCTGCTGCCATAATGTTTTTGTGCATAGTTGAGTCGCTTTGCCTTGTTTCTATGTGGAAGGTATGGCTTTTTGGCCACAATTCTTGAACGAAGACCACTTCTGCTCAGACCTCTCTAAACAGTAGATGGGTGTACCTGGGTCCCACTTGCTTCTGCCAGTTCTGAGCTAATGACACTGCTGGGTATCTTCCAGTTTCGAAGGGAAGTAAGCATGATGTGTCTTTAATCTGCTACACTGTTTCCTTGTCCTCAACATTGTCCATTTCTTTCTGTTTCTTTGAAAGAGCTTGAACAGCACATTTTGAGACACCAGTCTGATTTGAAATATTTGCCTTGGAGAGACATTGCTGATGCAGAATAACTACCTTGTTGCTCTGCTCAGTCGTGCCATGGTGTATGACCTGTGACGTGAAACTGTCTTCCATGTCACCTTTGTAGCTGAGTTTGGCTCTTCCTAATGCAGTTTTAAGCCTATAACAGAGCTGTCTGTATTTCAGTTATTGACTATATTTCAACCTACATATGAAAGTGATGATCATTATCACCTATTTGGTATAATTGTTTAATCATATACCTGACTATAGTCCTACAAAATCCATGACTTTGTGCAAATGTACCTGGAAGAATTGATGCTGCTTTTACGGCAAAGGGTGGTCACACTAAATATTGTCTTGATTTACATTTCTCTTTTGTTCATTCACTTTGCATTTTTTTAATTGACAAAAATAAACTCTTAATTTAATAAATTAACACTTCTGTTTTTGACAGCATTCTTCCTTTGCAGCATTTTTTCTACACCTGCCTAAAACCTTTGCACACTGCTGTATATATAGTTATAACGTTAATGCAGTTAATTTAAAGGATTACCATTTCCCAGGTAAAATATTGGATATACAGGTGGGAGAGGAGTCTGAACAGTGTAGTGTTAGGTTCTGACTAGAGATGAGCGAGCGTACTTGGAAAAAGCACTACTCGCTCGAGTAATTTGCTTTATCCGAGTATCGCTGTGCTCGGGTCTAAAGATTCGGGTGCCGACACGGAGCGGGGAGCTGCAGGGGAGAGCGGGGAGGAACGGAGGTAAGATCTTTCTCTCCCTCTCTCCCGCCCGCTCTCCCCTGCTCCCCGCTGCGACCCACCTGTCAGCCGCAGCGGCACCCGAATCTTCAGACCCGAGCACAGCGATACTCGGATAAAGCACATTACTCAAGCGAGTAGTGCTTTTCCGAGTATGCTCGCTCATCTCTAGTTCTGACCCTTCTTTGGCCGTACCTCTCGCCCAGATCTCTTTCCCCTCTTGTCCACACATGCATTCTTACATTCTAGGGTCTGATTCTATAGGCTGCAGGGACAGCAGCCATTTTATCGCATTCCTTGACAACCCCTTTGAGGGCTTAAACTATGCCACCTGGCTGTTTTTATATGTTGTGTATACATACTAATGGATGCATAGCCCCTCATACATCACATTAATTAGGTATTAATTTGCAGAGAAATGGGAACTAGCTTCCCAACAATTTATTATTACATAACATATAGCATACTTAAAAAGGCTGCCCTTGATTAAAAAGGTCTGCTTTTTGCAGAAACAGCAGCACTCTTGTCCATGGTTGTCACTGGTTTTGCACCTTTCTTCTATTGAAGTGAATGGAGGCGTTAGTGAAATGAATATTTCTATCCTATGCATAGCCATTATCTGTCAGGTAGCCATCTTGTATGCCTCATTTCATTATATTCATTTCCCTCTTCCTTGAGGATTTTATAGATATTAAATAGTTACTCAAAAAACCTTGAGTGAATAACCGAGGCCAGAGCTGCAGGAGATAGCTATGTAGCATTTAGACTCGCTGTCGGGTCAAGATGACATGTTTTTCGATGTTCACACATCTTACAAAATATTCTCTCTAAACAACTTATTGTTTAGAATTACTGTACTTTTGTGTTCTGAGACGTTAATCACATATGATTCTTCTGCACTTGCCTTTAATTTTAAATGTTAAATTCCTTATCTTGCATATTCACATTGTGTTTATGTTTTATGAACTGGTGGTAATAAATTAATTATAATAATAAATTTTAATTATTGTAATCGAAGCATGTGCCTCTATAAAAGCTGCTGCCTGTCAATCAATAAACAGGTACCTTTTGGTCGCGTTCCATGTGTTGTGCTGAAGGTTATTTCCTGAGCTCTGTCTATCCTCTAACTAAACATTTGGACCCCAGAAGCATATCATATAGCAAATAGTTTTGTTTGCACTAAGAGAGATAAGCTACAATGCCAGAGACAGCCAGTGGATAAGAGTGTGCTGTTTTTCTTCCTGTTTTGGTGAAAAAAAACTCAACTTTATTAATCAGAATAATATGTGTTTGCTGCCTTGCCATCCTTCTTGTAAATCTAACCTCTATCACCCTCAAATAGTAATCGAACATTGGCGAATCTGAGACTCAGCCGCTAACTTTTGCTTTGTCTGTCTGACATTGTAGAAAAAAAAAAAAAATTTCCAGGACGTGCAACCTCAGTAACATAAATCAAAGGCACAACTGTGTAAAGGAAACATAACACTATAGGAATACTCTCCCTATAGTCCCCTAACCCGGGTGGGGGCCCTGCCTACTCGGCGGACCGATCGCTCTGACAAGTGCGAGCCTGCACGTGTGCCTGGGCCACTAACAAGTCCCTATCAGGGAGCCCTGGCACAAAATAGAAGCGAAACAGAACCAAGCAAAACAGAAAAGAACTTAGCTTGCATGGAGAGCTTCCGCCAAGCTGTGTTGCTCCGTCGCTGTCCAAAATACAACTGAAGTGATTGACCAGCACAGGAGATAGTGCTAGCCCTGTTTAAATAGGAGCCAGGCTACTCAGCACCAGGTGCTGACTGACCTTCCTCCTGCAGCTACCACACCCCTCAGCTCCCGGAGAAGCAAGGGCACACCCAAAACCTGGTCTGGCCTGCCGGCAAGGTGCAGGCCTCAGCACGGCTGCAACACTGGGTCTAATGGTTAAAATAACCGGATTCTATTTAACCACTTATGCAACGCATTTCGGTGCCTTTCGGCCGAAGTGCACTACAACGCGTTGCAGAGGTGGTTTAATAAAATTCGGTTATTTTAACCATTAGACCTGGGGGTCTGAAAATTTTCTCATAGTCCCAGAGCGCTAAGATTTTTTGTTTTTTTTCTTTGCTTGGCTTAATGTAAGCTCCTGGCCACTCAGAGGGATTCTATTCTCTGAGACGCCTTTCCAGGAACCTGGAACCAAGGACCAGAGATATACTGATACGCAAGCTTGGATGCTAGGTACTGGTGGGATCCCTATCCAGGATTCCATGTACCAGGTGAGTGGAATCCACCATATTACTCTGATTGATACTATAGGGCGCTAATATATGTCAACCTGTTCATTTTCTGTCTGAAATTCTGAGACTTGCTTATTTCTTTGTACTTTAAGCGGTTTTCCTGGACTTGAATATTGATGACCTATCCTTATTGCCCTTTTACATGGAACAATTATTGTTCAGTTTATCGCAGGATTGTGTGAAACTGAACATAATTGTTCAGTGTAAACACTGCCGGTGCCTGAATGACCAATGATAACTCAATTGTGTATCATTCATTCTTCAGTTTCTGCAGACATAAAAATCAAATAACAATTGTCCCGTGTAAACAGGCAGTCATTTATCTATGAACAACTACCTGTTTACTGTGAATGGAAGTGGGCAGCCAGAAGCAATCTACGGCTGCTTCACCTCCATTCACTGAACGATATCACTCTTATGTGAAAGCAATTAGTAATTTGAATAAGACAAAAAATTGGTGATGAGTGGTTAGTCAGTAATAAATGCACATATAGGCAAAACTCTGCTCAAACATTGTACATTTTTATGGCTCACTCTTTCATTAGAAGGCTTTTCCAGGCAGTAATACCATTGATGACCTATCCTCAGCATAGGTCATCAATAGCTGATTAGCCAGAGTCCACGACTCAGGAATCCAACCGCTCAAAGGGAGCCTGTCAGCTGGAACATACTGCCAAACTGCAGACATCATGTTATAGGAGGAGGAGCTGAGCAGAATGATATAGATTTGTGAGGAAAGATTCAGTATAACTTGTATCTTATTCATTTATATCTCTGTACATTCTGAGTTGAACAGTCCAGTGCGCGGAGCTATCATTGATTGAGAGCTATTCCTGTATATAGAGTCACTGATGGCCCTGCCCATTGGACTGTTCAACTCAGAATGAGCAGAAATTTAGATGAATAAGATACTAGCTCTACTGAATGTTTCCCCATAAAACTACATATTAGAGATGAGCGAGCACCAAAATGCTCGGGTGCTCGTTACTCGGGACGAACTTTTCGCGATGCTCGAGGGTTCGTTTCGAGTAACGAACCCCATTGAAGTCAATGGGCGACCCGAGCATTTTTGTATTTCGCCGGTGCTCGCTAAGGTTTCCTTGTGTGAAAATCTGGGCAATTCAAGAAAGTGATGGGAACGACACAGCAACGGATAGGGCAGGCGAGGGGCTACATGTTGGGCTGCATCTCAAGTTCACAGGTCCCACTATTAAGCCACAATAGCGGCTAGAGTTGGGCCCCCCCCCCTCCCAACAACTTTTACTTCTGAAAAGCCCTCATTAGCATGGCATACCTTAGCTAAGCACCACACTACCTCCAACAAAGCACAATCACTGCCTGCATGACACTCCACTGCCACTTCTCCTGGGTTACATGCTGCCCAACCCCCCCCCTGCACGACCCTGCGTCCACAGCGCACACCAAACTGTCCCTGCGCAGCCTTCAGCTGCCCTAATGCCACACCACCCTCATGTCTATTTAGAAGTGCGTCTGCCATGAGGAGGAACCGCAGGCACACACTGCAGAGACTGGCACGGCTAGGTAGCGACCCTCTTTAAAAGGGGCGGGGCGATAGCCCACAATGCTGTACAGAAGCAATGAGAAATAGAATCCTGTGCCACCGCCATCAGGAGCTGCACACGTGGGCATAGCAATGGGGAACCTATGTGCCACACACTATTCATTCTGTCAAGGTGTCTCTGCATGCCCCAGTCAGACCGGGTTTTTAATTCATAGACACAGGCAGGTACAACTCCCTATTGTGAAGTCCCTGTCGACCGACAGCATGGGTGGCTCCCTGGAACCCACCGGCGATACACAAAAATATCCCATTGCATTGCCCAACACAGCTGAGGTAGTAATGTCGTGCTTAATGCAGGTGGGCTTCGGCCCACACTGCATGCCCCAGTCAGACTGGGGTTCTTTACAAGTGGAAACAGATGCATTTATAATTCCCTGTGGACCCACAGCATGGGTGGGTGCCAGGAAGCCACCGGCGGTACATAGAAATATCCCATTGCAGTGCCCAACACAGCTGAGGTAGTAATGTCGTGCTTAATGCAGGTGGGCTTCGGCCCACACTGCATGCCCCAGTCAGACTGGGGTTCTTTACAAGTGGAAACAGATGCATTTTTAATTCCCTGTGGACCCACAGCATGGGTGGGTGCCAGGAAGCCACCGGCGGTACATAAATATATCCCATTGCATTGCCCATCACAGCTGAGGTAATGTCATGTTTAATGCAAGTGGGCTTCGGCCCACACTGCATGCCCCAGTCAGACTGGGGCTCTTTAGAAGTGGACACATGTAGTTACAACTCCGTGTGGACCCACGGCATGGGTGGCTCCCTGGAACCCACCGGCGGTACATAAATATATCCCATTGCAGTGCCCAACACAGCTGATGTAACGTCAGCTGTAATGCAGGTGGGCAAAAAATTAATTGGATTACACTGTAGGCGAGGGCCCACAAAAATTGGTGTACCAACAGTACTAATGTACCTCAGAAAAATTGCCCATGCCCAACCAAGATAGCAGGTGAAACCTATTAATCGCTTTGGTTAATGTGGCTTAAGTGGTAACTAGGCCTGGAGGCAGCCCAGTTTAACGAAAAATTGGTTCAAGTTAAACTTTCAACGCTTTTAAGAGCATTGAAACGTATAAAAATTGTTTAGAAAAATTATATGAGTGAGCCTTGTGGCCCTAAGAAAAATTGCCCGTTCGGCGTGATTACGTGAGGTTTCAGGAGGAGGAGCAGGAGGAGGAGGAGGAGGAATATTATACACAGATTGATGAAGCAGAAATGTCCCCGTTTTGGATGGTGAGAGAGAACGATGCTTCCATCCGCAGGTGCAGCCTACGTATTGCTTAGGTATCGCTGCTGTCCGCTGGTGCAGAAGAGAAGTCTGGGGAAATCCAGGCTTTGTTCATCTTGATGAGTGTAAGCCTGTCGGCACTGTCGGTTGACAGGTGGGTACGCTTATCCGTGATGATTCCCCCAGCCACACTAAACACACTCTCTGACAAGACGCTAGCCGCAGGACAAGCAAGCACCTCCAGGGCATACAGCGCGAGTTCAGGCCACGTGTCCAGCTTCGACAGAGGCGTCACGGAGGACGGTCGTGCGATCCGCTACGTACTCCCTCACCATCCTTTTACAGTGCTCCCGCCGACTCAGCCGTGACTGGGGAGCGGTGACACAGTCTTGCTGGGGAGCCATAAAGCTGGCAAAGGCCTTGGAGAATGTTCCCCTGCCTGCGCTGTACATGCTGCCTGATCTCTGCGCCTCCCCTGCTACCTGGTCCTCCCTCGGAACTGCGCCTTCTGCCACTAGCGCTGTCGGATGGGAAGTTTACCATCAGTTTGTCCACCAGCGCCCTGTGGTAAAGCATCATTCTCGAACCCCTTTCCTCTTCGGGAATGAGAGTGCAAAGGCTCTCCTTATACCGTGGGTCGAGCAGTGTGTACACCCAGTAATCCGTAGTGGCCAGAATGCGTGTAACGCGAGGGTCACGAGAAAGGCATCCTAACATGAAGTCAGCCATGTGTGCCAGGGTACCTGTACGCAACACATGGCTGTCCTCACTAGGAAGATCACTTTCAGGATCCTCCTCCTCCTCAGGCCATACACGCTGAAATGATGACAGGCAAGCAGCATGGGTACCGTCAGCAGTGGGCCAAGCTGTCTCTTCCCCCTCCTCCTCCTCCTCCTCATGCTCCTCCTCCTCCTCCTGAACGCGCTGAGATATAGACAGGAGGGTGCTCTGACTATCCAGCGACATACTGTCTTCCCCCGGCTCTGTTTCCGAGCGCAAAGCGTCTGCCTTTATGCTTTGCAGGGAACTTCTCAAGATGCATAGCAGAGGAATGGTGACGCTAATGATTGCAGCATCGCCGCTCACCACCTGGGTAGACTCCTCAAATTTTCCAAGGACCTGGCAGATGACTGCCAACCAGGGCCACTCTTCTGTAAATAATTGAGGAGGCTGACTCACACTGCGCCGCGCAAGTTGGAGTTGGTATTCCACTATAGCTCTACGCTGCTCATAGAGTCTGGCCAACATGTGGAGCGTAGAGTTCCACTGTGTGGGCACGTCGCACAGCAGTGCGTGCACTGGCAGATTAAACCGATGTTGCAGTGTCCGCAGGGTGGCAGCGTGTGTGTGGGATTTGCGGAAATGTGCGCAGAGCTGGCGCACCTTTCCGAGCGGGTATGACAAGTGGGGGTAGCTTTTCAGAAAGCGCTGAACCACCAAATTAAACACATGGGCCAGGCATGGCACGTGCGTGAGGCTGCCGAGCTGCAGAGCCGCCACCAGCTTACGGCCGTTGTCACACACGACCATGCCCGGTTGGAGGCTCAGCGGCGCAAGCCAGCGGTCGGTCTGCTCTGTCAGACCCTGCAGCAGTTCGTGGGCCGTGTGCCTCTTCTCTCCTAAGCTGAGTAGTTTCAGCACGGCCTGCTGACGCTTGCCCACCGCTGTGCTGCCACGCCGCGTTACACCGACTGCTGGCGACGTGCTGCTGACACATCTTGATTGCGAGACAGAGGTTGTGTTGGAGGAGGAGGAGGAGGAAGGTGCTTTAGTGGAGGAAGCATACACTGCCGCAGATACCACCACCGAGCTGTGGCCCGCAATTCTGGGGGTGGGTAGGACGTGAGCGGTCCCAGGCTCTGACACTGTCCCAGCCTCCACTAAATTCACCCAATGTGCCGTCAGGGAGATATAGTGGCCCTGCCCGCCTGTGCTTGTCCATGTGTCTGTTGTTAAGTGGACCTTGGCATTAACCGCGTTGGTGAGGGCGCGTACAATGTTGTGGGAGACGTGGTCGTGCAGGCCTGGGACGGCACATCGGGAAAAGTAGTGGCGACTGGGAACCGAGTAGCGCGGGGCCGCCGCCATCATGGTTTTGAAAGCCTCCATTTCCACAAGCCTATACGGCAGCATCTCTAGGCTGATCAATTTTGCAATGTGCACGTTTAACGCTTGAGCGTGCGGGTGCGTGGCGTCGTACTTGCGCTTGCGCTCAAACTGTGGCGCTAGCGACGTCTGGACGCTACGCTGAGAGACATTGCTGGATGGGGCCGAGGACAGCGGAGGTGAGGGTGTGGGTGCAGGCCAGGAGACGGTAGTGCCTGTGTCCTCAGAGGGGGGTTGGATCTCAGTGGCAGGTTGGGGCACAGGGGGAGAGGCAGTGGTGCAAACCGGAGGCGGTGAACGGGCATCGTCCCACCTTGTGGGGTGCTTGGCCATCATATGCCTGCGCATGCTGTTGGTGGTGCCTCCCCAGCTGATCTTGGCGCGACAAAGGTTGCACACCACTGTTCGTCAGTCGTCAGGCGTCTCTGTGAAAAACTGCCACACAGTAGAGCACCTTGACCTGTGCAGGGTGGCATGGCGCGAGGGGGCGCTTTGGGAAACAGTTGGTGGATTATTCGGTCAGGCCCTGCCTCTACCCCTGGCCACCACACTGGCTCGGCCTGTGCCCACACCCTGACTTGGGCCTCCGCGTCCTCGCCCGCGTCCACATCCTATAGGCCTACCCCTACCCCTCAGCATGGTGTATTACCAGTGATTTGATTTCCCAGGCAGGAAAGAAAGTGGCGCAAGCCTGCAGCCAAAATACAATTTTTTCCCTTGTTTTTCAAAGGACAAGCCACACTGCGTGTATTCAATGAATACTACTAAGTTTAATAACTGTGTTGCGGCCCTGCAAAACTGTCACAGAACTTTACTGTTGCAGAGTTACTAACTGTGGCAGAGCAGGTATTTCCCAGGCAGGAAAGAAATTGGCGCAAGGCTGCACTCAACCGTAGCTGGTTGCGTCTGATTTTTTTACGTTCTCCACGCAGCACACACGTACCCAGAGCCCTGACGGCTGTCAGAGGCAGGGCAAATATACTTTTTTCCCTTTTGTTTAAAAGGGAACGTTCAGTGCACAGCACACACGTACACAGAGCCCTGAGTACTGTCAGAGGCAGGCCAAATAGAATTTTTTCCCTGCTTTTTACAAGGAACACCCACACTGCGTGTATTCAATGAATACTAAGTTTAATAACTGTGTTGTGGCCCTGCCAATTTGTCCCAGAACTGCAGTGATGCAAAGTAATTCGCTACCTACAGCAGATCAGGGATTTCCCATGCAGGAAAAAAATTGCCGCACGCCTGCAGTAAAACGTAGCTGACTGCGTCTGATTTTTTCTGAACGTTCAGCGCACAGCACACATGTACACAGAGCCCTGAGTACTGTCAGAGGCAGGCCAAATAGAATTTTTTCCCTGCTTTTTACAAGGAACACCCACACTGCGTGTATTCAATGAATACTAAGTTTAATAACTGTGTTGTGGTCCTGCCAATTTGTCCCAGAACTGCAGTGATGCAAAGTAATTCGCTACCTACAGCAGATCAGGGATTTCCCATGCAGGAAAAAAATTGCCGCACGCCTGCGGTAAAACGTAGCTGACTGCGTCTGATTTTTTCTGAACGTTCAGCGCACAGCACACACGTACACAGAGCCCTGAGTACTGTCAGAGGCAGGCCAAATATAATTTTTTCCCTGCTTTTTACAAGGAACACCCACACTGCGTGTATTCAATGAATAATGTATGTCTTCTGGCCCTGCCTACACAATTCTATCCCTGTAGTATTAATGCCGGGTGCAATGCTCTGCACAGCCGGTTTTGAGAAAGAAAAAAAAATGCAACACTGCTAACAGCAGCCTGGACAGTACTGCACACGAATAGATGTGGCCCTAGAAAGGACCGTTGGGGTTCTTGAAGCCTACACTAACTCCTAACACTCTCCCTGCCTAACCCCCACTTCTGTCCCTATTGCAGGACGCAATGCTCTGCAGATTCAATTTTGGAAAAAAAAAAAAAATACTGTGCTAATACAGTACTGCACACTAGTAGATGTGGCCCTAAGAAGGGCCGTTGGGGTTCTTGAAGCCTACACTAACTCCTAACGCTCTCCCTACAGCAGCTCCAGCACGATAGTAGTTTCCCTCAGCTAAGTCACAAGGCATGTGTGGCGAGCCGCGGGAGGGGCCGATTTTTATACTCGGGTGACATCTGATCTTTCCAGCCACTCACAGCAGGGGGGTGGTATAGGGCTTGAACGTCACAGGGGGAAGTTGTAATGCCTTCCCTGTCTTTCAATTGGCCAGAAAAGCGTGCTAACGTCTCAGAGAGGAAACTTAAAGTAACCGGAACACCGCGTGGTACTCGTTACGAGTAACGAGCATCCCGAACACCCTAATATTCGCACGAATATCAAGCTCGGACGAGTACGTTCGCTCATCTCTACTACATATCAATCTGCTCAGTTCCTCTTGCTCTATAGAGACCATGTTCAAGCTGACTGATTCCCTTTAAGAAGATCCCAGTCAGCATAATACCACAGATCAATCAGTGGGCACAACTTCAAAATGATATACTGGAACATGATTGCTCATCTGGTGGGCTGAAGTGGAAGAGGGTGGAGCCAGATCTTCTTAAGCTCGCAGTGCCGCTTAATTATCTATTTGCAATATGTTATTCCTGGTTGTCAGCTCTGCAGCCAGATGATTATCGGAACTCCAGGCCATATTTTGTAGTGACAGGTCCGTCCAGATGGAATCCAGTCGCATACAGTTCCCATCTTACTTCTAAAAGTGGCATTAAATAGGAATATTGTTCACTACCAATTATTTATTACTTTTTTAGTATATGAAAAAGAGAGAACAAGAGCTTCTACAATGTCAAAAGAATTGCAGTTATTTGTTCCTGAAAAACTGAAACCTGACGGAATGGAAGTGAACTGAAAGCTTTCCTTTTACTCTCCTTTTTGTTGAAAACCCAGTGAAATCAATGGGAAAAAAATGAAACGTTTATATCCATTTTAATTCTGTTTTTTCTGCATGAAAGACTAAACAGAAAAAACTGAATTGCGACAGAAGCCCTAAATCAGGTGTGAAGAGACCCTAAGATGGGAATGAACTTTAAATACTATGAAAAATAAGTTCAAACTGAAAATATATTATTCAATTATAGTTTTTTGGGGAGAGAGAAATCAATGAGCTGGTATGAAAGGACCATGTTATTCTATGATGGGAATGATCTCAGGCTCATCCTAGCAAAAAGAATCTTTTTATATGATAATGGATATGACTAGCATTCTTGCAGTCTTCAAACATGGTCAAGATGGTAAATATAGGCCCCTTATTTTTAGTATTTTTATTCTAATTTGTAAAAAAAAATCCATGTTGCTTGATATGGATTGTCCAATCATTCATAAATTATGTTTATTAGCTGAATCAAATTAACACAGATTCTAGTCAGACCCAGAAGATTGTAATGCATCTTTGCAATAAGGTTTCTTTGGCGTATCTTGTCATTCTAGCTTTCCGCCAATCGAATTAGTGAAAGGTCTGGTAGTCTTTTACTGGCTTTTATTTTGAAAACTGTTCTGCCTTGTATTGTATGTCTTTTTGTATCTTGTTGTAAGCACTCCATCTTTTGTATTAAAGCTTAAAACTTTTATAAGTTCAGTCCTTGTGTGTTCTATAGAAGTTATAGCCTTTGATAGATTGTAGCCCTTTAACTGCTGGATTGAGTGTCTGTATCTATCATACAGTACCATTGTACTGATAATTCAGCCTGTAGTGGCAGCATATATGTTGGGGCATAGAGGACTGTGTTGGGGAGTGATTTATGTTCCATCTTGCAAAAAGTGCAAGATTGAGGGAGCGAAAGTAGATTAACCCCCCTGCCGTTTCACACCCATTTCACAAGCTTGGGAAAACTTGTGAAACTATTCAGCAGACATTTGTAACAGCATCTGCACACATCTTCATTTTACACACAGAAAAAGGAACAACTGAATTTTGAAGTGAAAAAAATTCCCTTCGGCAAATCACATGAATGCAGTTTAGGTCACAAAAAGTCATTGCAACAGTTTTTGACAACTGCAACAATTTGTTTTGGAAAGCTGGAGTGATTCACACAAAAACGACTCATATTGCATATAATTGTTACTATATAGTTTGCATTTTCCGAAACTTCTGTTGCGAATGCCACAATGTATACAGTACCCAGTGCTACAGGGTGAATGTTCTTTATGACAACTGCAATAAATTGGGGTTAATGGTCAGGAAAAGTGTCAACAAACTAATATATTTGCCAGGAAGAGATGAGGTTCAATAATTCTAGAGTAAAAAGGAGATGCAAATAGAGCCTAATGTGTGTGGAGTGTTGCTATTGTTGCAGGTGTTGAGGTGTGTGGATAATACCCGCTTATGGTCAGTCTACAGCAGTGGTCCCCAACTTTTGCACCAGGGACTGGCTTCAGGCTCGACTATTTTTCCATGGCCTGCCAGGGTGGGTCTTTGGCCATATGGGGGTGGGGTTTCAGTGGCTTCAGTAGTAATGCTATTACTAATGGGGCCGATATAGGGGACACTATTACTAATAGTATCACCTACATCAGCCCCAGTAGTAATAGAGACATCCCACAGCTGCCCTGGTGTTAATAGTGACATCCCACAACATGCCCACAGTAGTAATAGTGACATTCCACAGCAGCCCCCTGTTGTAATAGTGACATCCCACAGCGGCTCCAGTAGTAAAAGTGACATCCCACAGCGGCCCCCAGTAGTAATAGTGACATACCACAGTGGCCCCCAGTATAATAGTGACATCCCACAGCGGCCCCAGTAGTAACAGTGACATCCCACAGTCACTATAATAGTGACACCCCACAGTGGCCCACAGTAAAATAGTAACATCCCACTTTGGCCCCCAGTATAATAGTGATACCCCACAGTGGCCCCAGTATAATAGTGACACCCCACAGTAGCCCCCAGTATAATAGTGACATCCCACAGTGGCCCCCAGCAGTGACAGTGCCCCCCATGAGACCTATAAACTTAGCACCTCCTCCAGCGATGATCCCAGTGCACACTGTGACGTCAGTGTGCTGCCTGACGCCTCCTCCCCTGCTCTTGGGGAACCAAGTAGTAGGAGACGTCAGGGGAGGAGGATCCCGGCTGTACACTGACGTCACAGTGTGGCTGGGATCAGTGCCAGTAGTAATGCTACTTAGTGAATACTGGCAGGAGAGCCGCGGCCCCTGACAGTATTTGCCACTAATGGGGTGAGCTGCCGACAGCGGAATCGCGGACCAGCAAGAAACCCCCGGCGGCCCGGTCCATGGACTGGTGGTTGGGGACCCCTGGTCTACAGCATCTGTATAAACAGTCTTAAACCAATCACAGCTCAGCTTTCATTATGTGTTCTGCTCTTGCAAAATGAAATCTGCGCTGTGATTGATTGTGATGGGCAACAAAGACAGTTTTCAGAAATCCCCCAGTTGTTTAATATGTTCATACACTGGCATATGGAGCTCTATCCAGAGGCAACTGCAGCAAGCTTGTTAAGCATAGATAACCAACTGCCTAGGATGTAAGTAGGAAAGCCAGACCCCATAGTAAGTTTTTTGAATGAACACCTCCCACTCCTGCAAGCATGAACATTAACCATTTACCTTGTGGTTTAAATAATGTTCTACCTTTATTTCAGTATATGGGTCATTACAATTGTGGCAATACAATATGGAGGGGATTTATCAAGACTATTTGGTAGTTTTCTGTCATCAAAAAGTCATAAAATTTTTGTGCAAGTAGAGTGTTGCTCAAATCTTGTGGCTTCTTACTGTTGTATCCTTTGTACCCCACTATTCCAAAATGTCTAAAAAAGAGGGCAGGGTTTGAGTGGAGTGAAATTTTTAGATAGATTTAAGAAATATGACTTTTTAAAAAGAGGCAAAATTTGTCATAATCTCACTACCGCAGCTGGATGGCGTAAAAAAGGACCCCAATTTACTAGATCTACTAGAATATCCAAATACTTTATCATCAGCGTGCGGCATTTGATACATTTGTCACAAATAACAACATGGCCTCCAGCAAAACTGACTTTAAAAAAGCGCACATGATAAATTCCCCCCTATATGTGTATTTGTATAACACACTTAACCGATATGCAGTAAATTTTTGTAAGTACCGTAAGTTCGTACTTATTGGTAGGTATTGGCCATCGGTCTTAGGAATAGTCATTTTTTGACCCCTTTTTGAATATCAGAACCAAATTGGCTATATGCCAATCCACTGGAACTTTGTTTAATTCCCTTAGAGCCTGGGGGTGTCTGCCATCGGAAATGGTGATTTATCTATTTTAATATTTTTAAAGCGGCTCTGCACATCCTCCTGAGTTAAACTGGTGACATTTAGTGGGGAATTTACATTATCACTCTGATTCTCATCTGACATTTCATTTTCCTCTAGAGAAAAAAACTATTTAATAGATTTGCTTTCTCCTCATCACCCTCTACGATTTCTCCTAGATTATGTATTACAGGGCCAACACTTTCAGTATTAATCCTTTTACTGTTTATCTAGTTGAAGAACAGTTTAGGGTAAGTTTTACTCTCTTTGGCAATAAGTGTTTCTGTCTCCATCTTTGCTGCCTTTATCTGCTTTATACATCATTTATTTTTTTCCTTATAGGGTTTTAGTGCTTCTTCGCAGCCTTTTTTTTTTTTACTAATTTAAATGCTTTCTTTTTGTTGTTTATTGCCCTCTTTACAACCTTATTGAGCCATATTGGTTTTCTCCTATTCCTAACCATTTTATTCCTGTGGTTGACATTTTGGGGGCTTGAGAACCATTTACTAATTATGGAATGGGCAGTTGTGTGTATGTAAGCAATGGAGGAGCCCCATTGGTTAATACTGTATAGTATGACTCAAGGGGTTTTCTGGGACTAAACTATTACCTATCCTTAGGATGGATCATCAATAGTTGATTGGCATGAGTTCTCTTCTCAGGCCAGTGACATTATCAGTTGCATAGCCTGAGCACAGCTCTGTCCGATTCAAGTAAATGGGACTGAGCTATAATACCAAGCACAGCCACTATTCAATATATAGCACTGTGCAGGGATGGGCTAAAATGACAGCACAGCTCACTTGAGCATGGCTGTCACTTCAATCAGTGGATCCTGAATGGTGGACCTCTGCCGATCAACTATTTACCTTTCCTGAGGATAGACCATCAGTAGTTTAGGGATGGAAAAACTTTTTTAAGCTTTATTACCATGTGTTTCTTACACATTTGTCTAGCAGAAGAAATTCAGAGGAAGATCTTTGTTGCTTACGCGGTCCTTTAATCAACCGGCTGCTGTGGTTGTTGACAAGAGAATGTCTGTTTGCCAGACAGCATAAAGCTGTGACAGAATAAACCCCAGGAGAGTTAGCTGGTGCTTACCTCCTTGCTACAAGAACTTTCCCCTGGAATGTCTGGTGCAGGAGACCGGGACAGAAAGAGACTGCGGCTGCGGGCAATGTGGCTGAGACAGTAGGGCCAGAAAAGGCGACCAATTGGGCACCGAGAAATTGAATGTAGTGGAAAGGATTGTAATTGAAATTGTCACCCTGAAGACCAGTGCACTGTGTAACCTGTGTAGCCTCTGCTGCTGGAAAAGAACAACAACATTTGCGTACTAGGAAGCTATACCTGGGTGGTATAGACTGTCCACCAAAGCTGAGACACAGCTTTGTATTAGCCTATCTACAGTAAATCTTGGTATTTGTATAGCACCAACTTATTTCACAGCGCTTTCAGGTAATTATTACTTATTACCCCCCACCAAGCTGGGTTCTTATTTTACCAACCTCAGAAGGATGGAAGGCTAAGTCAACCTACCTGAATCACACAGGGATTAAACTTGCAACCTTCAGGTCGTAGGCAAGAGCTTACACTCTGCGGCACAGGCTCAGTATATAACTCTTTGGTTCTGTCAGTAAAAGTTGAAAGAAAATTTCCCCTTTGTCTTTTGTGCTTCATTCATTGATTTATGACTGTCCTCAAGCACCTGTCATGTCAGCAGCTTACAGGTGGATAGATGGTGTTCCGGGGTAAAATATTTGTATGAGGGTGCAAACCTTCAGCTGACAGTCTATGCTACAAAGAAATTCTAGTTGCACACTTTGTATTTGAGGACCCCCAAAACAGAGTCCGGTGCACAGTTTAGTATTAAAGTTTTATTCCAATAGTATTCTAGTTTTATGAGTTGCCCATTTTTGGGCTTCATGGCATTTGACCTTTTATGTATGACGATTAATCAGAGCAATTCCTATATGCTTACATTTGTCACAGTGTTTCATCTGTTATCTGTATATCATCTTTCCATTTTCGACTCTACTTTTAAACATCTGAATGTCTCTCTCACCTGTTATGAACTCTCGTTTTTAACAATTTAACTTTGTAAGTATACTTTAACATGTACTGTATGTCTGTGCAATATGACTGCAGACATCTTTGTGCATCTGTCTCACTCCTCGTCTAGCTGTCTTTTTCAATAAGGCTATTGTTCTAGGATTGTATCCCAAGCTTGCTGCTGTGCTGGAATTACACCCGAGGACTTGAAATACGTCTGAGAATTTAGATTAAGTCAGACATTAGGTACCAGACAGTTTAAGAATGGGCAATGCTTTAACCAGTATACACGTGCTCTCTATAAACTCGCCAATGGTACTGACCTAGGTATGTAGTCATTACATGTATTATTACACTGTTTAAAAAGGCTGTACTAGAATTTGAAGCTATCCCCTACCTACAGAATAAGGGGATACCTTGCTGATCGGTGGGAGTCTCACCACTGAGACCCCCGCTGATCTCTAGAACGTTCTTGAGACCGGCAGGGTCTCAGCGATGAGACTACCACTGATCAGCAAGTTATCCTCTATCCTGTGGATAGGGAATAACTTCAAATTCTAGTAGAACTCCTTTAAACTTTTCAGAGAGGTCTTCAGGTCTCTCAGCTATCCAACCTTTATCTAGACAAGTAATATTCGAGTCACTGGCACCTCTTTTAATGCTAAATTCTTCAGTGATAGGCAAGGACCCAACATGGGAAATGTAGAAAGATACCTGAACAATATATTCTGTGAACATCTCATTTCATAAGCTTTGGCATAATTATAGAGTCACTTCCCCTCCCTCTGCTTTGCTGCTATAAGGGTTTATTCACATTATTGATTTTACATAAATTTTAATGCAGATTCTACTCCAAAATCTGCATCAAGTCCAATTACATTTCACATCTGATGCATGCGACTTGAGTGCTACGGAAAATAATTAATGTGTGCTGTCAGCGCCACAGAAAATAGAAGAATCTGCAAAAATAAGTAATATGCTTCTTATACTTACCGATTCCACACAGAAATACAATCAATTACCCCCCTAGCATATTAGTCACATTGAATGTGGCTAATTCTTCTGCAGATCTGTGGCACATCAAACTGCACAAAAATCTAAGTGTCAGCAACAGATCCTCAGTGTTTCTCAACCTTTTCAAGCCAAGTATCCCCCAGTGACGTTGGTCGGGAGGGGTATCATCTCTCCTTAAGGAGAGCCCCTTGGAGGTGAGTGAGGAGACTTATAAGGCCTTGCATGCTCCTCTGGGAAACGTGCAAATAAGGAAGATGGAACAATACCTCTGCAGCACCACCTATTGGATGGCAGCATTCCTGCAAATTAATGCCCAACCCTTTACACAGGTCCTTTAGAAAAATGATTTTCAATTCCCAATCATTGATATAAAGACCTGTATAAATAGCCAGACACTGATTTGCAAGAATGCTGCTATCCAATAGGTGGTGCTGTACAGGTATTGTTCGATCTTCCTAATATCCCTTAGTAACAAGACATTCCAACTAAGTGCCCCCAAGGAAGCGATTGGTTATAAGACTCACAATGCCACCTGAGGGTCCATTTGGAGCCTTCATCACAGATTCTGCAGGCTTGACAGTTTAGAGGTGATTAATCAGGGGCGTGGCTATAGGGGGTGTAAGGGTAGCAGTTACTACCTGGTCCAAAGGCTCCTCCATCACATTAGAAGACAACAGTATTATAAACAGCACATGGTAGATATCTGTTACAGATTTTGCATTGCTTCTAGTTACGTCTCTGGTGATTATGTAAAATTTTGAGGAAGCAGCCATCCCTTTTAATTTTCTTTAGGCAGAATGGGAAAAAAATTGTAAAACGGTTATCGGTTTTTGGTTTTAAGGCATACACTATGTCATATAAATAACATTGTAACTTTATTCTACAAGTTATTTTGATTGTCGTAATACCGAACATGTAAAGTTTATTGCATATTTTACTACTTTGCACTATAAAAACATGTTTTATGCAAAAAAATATATTTTTCAGTCACTACATTCCAAGACCATGATTTTTTAAATTTTACGTATGTGTGAGTACAATGCACTTATTTAACATTTTGTAAGCATAGTCCCCTATCTGTGGTACATCCAGATGCATGCATTCAATTACAAGTCATCTCAAACCCACTTGGGTGTGATAGTCTCCTATTACAAGATATTCTCTATTTCTTGCCAGATTTGACCTGTTTTTAGAACTGTAATAATTCAATAGAACTGAGCACCCTTTCCTCTACAAAACAATGGATGGTTCAGACTATATTGTCTAACAGTGCAGGAAAGCTAAATATAACTTCCCAAACTCTCTCCTTCCTGAACATACCCATCTGTCTATCTGAGAAGAAGGGAACAGAAAGCAAATGTCTATTTTAACTACAAATAAAAAGTTGCTAAGGGAGGTTTGATGCCAGGGAGAGTAAAGGCAATTTAGATAATCCAGATTAAGGGCTTCTTCAGATGGGCGTATTCGCATCTATGCTCACGGCTGCTAAGCGCAGTTATGCATGCACCGAGTTTTTTTCTTTTCTCAGACTATTCAAACTCCATGTTAGTGACTATAATGGATTCCATTGGGTTTTCACTTAGCTGCCTGGCATTTTACTGGAAGAAAAAGTGTTGCATGCAGTGCTATTTCTACCAGTATTTTGTGCCGGATCTGTGGCGGAACCCTCGTGCAGATGTAAAAATGTATATAGCTAGCAAATGAGAGGTTATTTTTTTAAGCTGGGCTTTCCATACCTCCATACCAGTGATATCAGAATCACTACTGTGCCTGTGTATCAGAGGTTCAAGTCCTGGTATAAGCCTCTACACTAACCTATCTCCATTGTCCCTGAAATTATGCCTAATCCTAACAATCTTCTCTATGCTCACCAGTAAAACTACAATTTTGTTACAGTTCTAATCCTTTATTTGCAAATAAATGGTCCCCCATTAGCAAGAACTGTGCCAACCTCCCTCAGATAGGTCCTTTGCATTGATCAAAATGTGAGCTAAGAACCTCAGATTTGTAAGTATAGGACATACAGCAGTAATGCAATAAAAAAAAAATGTTTGCATGTTGACTTTCTCACCTGTGAGCATGCTTTATGTAGTCACAAAGTAGTCAGTTTCTCAGTCAGTATAATTCTTGTGGTGATATCACATGGAATGTACCACACATGCTCATCAGAGGAGAGCACAGACAATCCTATCACAGCCTCTGTCACACAGTTATAATAGAGGAGATCACAATTCATCCTCCTGACTGTAGTCTTAAGGGCTATAGCTTATTTAGGTAAATGTAGATATTATAGCAGTATTTTCCCTGCAGCAGATATAGTATATTCTCTAGCTGCTCATATAATGGTACACCGATGTATCATGAAATTGATAGCACAGAATGGTGAAAGTAGAAATCTGAGTCAAGATGATGCCTGATAAGTATCAGACAGGAGGTTACACTGCATGGAAGTGGCTACAATACACATAGGAGATGTCCATAGTGTGACAGGTAATCAGGTGAGGGGTGCAATGATGGAAAATGGGATTTTGCTGAATTAGCCCCCAAAAACTGTACAGGAAAATGAAATGACAGGTAAATTAAAGACTGATAAAGTAAACTCTCCATTAAATGTCACTAGTTTAACCCAGGAAGAAGTGTAGAGCTGCCTTAAAAAGATTAAAATAGACAAATCGCTGGGTTGTAATGGCGTACACCTCCGGGTTCTAAGGGAATTAAATAATGTAATAAACAGAGCATTATTTCATATATTTTTGTGAAGTTTATAGTGACAGGTTCTGCTCTACTGGATTGGTGCACAGCAAATGTGGTGCCAATATTCAAAAGGGGGTCGAAAAGCGAACCTGGAAATTACAAGTCTTACTTCTATTGCGGTTAACATGTTTGAAGGGTTTCTAAGAGATGCTATCCTGGAGGACCTCAAGGAAAATAGATGTATATCTCCATATCAGCACGGGTTTATGAGAGATCGCTGATGTCAAACCAATCTGATCAGCTTCTATGAGGAGATACATTTTTGACTGGATCGGGGGAGTTACTGGATCTTGTGTATCTGGACTTTTCCAAAGCGTTTGATACTGTGCCGCATAAAAGGTTGGTATATAAAATGAGAATGCTTGGTCTGGGTGAGAATGTGTGTAAGTCAGTAAGTGGCTCAGTGCTAGAAAGCAGAGGGTGGTTATAAATGATACATACTCTGATTGGGTCACTGTTACTAGTAGGGTAGCACAACAGTCCATATTGGACCCTAGTCTTTTTAATATATTTATTAACGACATTATGGAGGGCTTGTATAGTAAAATATCAATATTTGCAGATGATACAAAACTATGTAATGTAAGTAACACAAAAGAGGATAGAATGCAATTGCAAATAAATCTGGATAACTTGGGGGAAGAAAAGTGGCAAATGAGGTTTAACACTGATAAATGTCAGGTTCTACACATGGGCAGAGGAAATACATGTCACCATTAAACACTAAATGGTTAACCACTGGGTAACCCTGACATGGAGAAGGACTTGGGGATTTTAGTTTAACTGTAAGCTTAACTGGAGCGACCAGTGTCAGGCAGCTGCTGCCAAGGTAAATAGGATTATGGGGTGCATCAAAAGAGGTCTAGGGGGGTGCGGTAGATGAGTAGGCTCGGATTTGCGCTTTCACCCCCTTCTCTTCTTCTCCCCCCCTGGTGTTTTTTCCCAAATGTGGTCCTTCCTGGTCCGTGTCTACGTCTTGTAGTGTTTGTTTGTTTGCCTACTAATTGTGATGCCCCTTAGGAAGTTTGTCTTGTCTAGTCATGCCACGGGATTACTGTAAAAACTATAATGATAAGTAATGCTCACAATTCCCTAGTCCCACCCCTTTTTATCCCAATTTCTTTTATGGATGTTATAATAATTTGTATGTTGAAAAATTTTATAAACATTTTTGAACCAAAAAAAGAGGTCTAGGGGCACAGTTTTGGGTACTGGTACTCAAGAAGGAAATATCAGAGCTTGAGCAGATATAGAGGCGGGCAACTAAAGTAAAAAATGGAATGGGCGGACTATAATATAGAGAGGTTATCAAAACGGGTTATTTAGCTTAGAAAAATATGGCTGAGGGGTGACATAGTAGCTATGTATAATATGATGATGATTTATCTGTTCGGTCGTTGCCGACTTTCGGTGACCTTGTGGATAAGCATACGCCATGCTTCCCTGTCTTTGGCCCCTTCCTTCAAATTTTCCACAGTCATGTCCGTGTCAAACTTGACTGTGTCTAGCCAGCGTGTTCTTTGGTATCGTTTGCTTGTGGACCCCCTGACTGTGCCAAGCATTAATGTTGTTTCTAGAGAATTGGCTCATATGACATGACCAACGTATGAAAGCCATTGTTTGATAATTTTGCTTTCTGGTGATACTTTTGGTTTGACGCGGTCTAGGATCGCCTTATTTGTGACCATCTCTGTCAATGGTATGCGCAGCATATGCCGCCAGAACCACAGTGCAAAGGCCTCGATCCTTCTTCGGTCTACTTTCTTGAGTGTCCAGCTTTTGCATGCATATGTAGTTATTGGGAAAATGATTGCATTGATTATTCGGATCTTTGTGGTAATGCTGTTGTCTTTGCTTTTCCATATCTTTGCCCTTCCTTGCATTACACTACGGCCAAGGCTGATTCTTTGTTTGATTTCAGGCCCCGATTCGCCACTGCAGTCGATCCTAGAGCCAAGGAAAGTGAAATCTTGGACTGATTCAGTTGCTTCATATAATATATCAGAGGACAATACAGAGATCTCTCCCATCATCTATTTATACTCCGGACTGTAATAAGCGGGCACTCTAATAACTATGTATATATATATCAGGGGTCAGTACAGAGATCTTTCCCATCATTTATTTATACCCAGGACTGTGACTGTAACAGGGGGGCGTTCTCTACGTGTAGAGGAAAAAAAGGTTTCTACACCAACATAGAAGGGGGTTCTTTACTGTAAGAGCAGTGAGGCTATGGAACTCTCTGCTTGAGGGTGTGGTGAAGGCAAACTCTCTAAAAGAGATTAAGAGGATTTTGGACTGAGCATTATATTACACATTATAGTCACTGATTACTTCAGAAGGCTCGGTGATTAAAGGATTATTCTGATTGCCAGACTACAGTTGGGAAGGACTTTTTTCCCCCTAAAATTAGGAAAATTGGCTTCTTCATCATTGTTTTTTAGCCTTCCTCTGGATTTTGGGGAAATTTGCTGGGCTAAATAGACTTATGCTTTTTTCAGCCTTACACACTATGTTACTTTGTTATAGGTGATGTGAATTATGGCATTATTCCAAGCAGAAGGGGATGAGATCATGCACATTTCCAGTGTATGAAGCACACATGTTATTGCAGAAGATTTCAATCAACACCACCCAAACAGACCTCGCATCACCTACAGTGCAGTTGCTAAACTTCTTGCCAAATTCTGCGAAACAGGTTCTGTTGCCACTAAACCAAAAAATGCTATAGCAATCACTGTTCTGGCCACATCCAGCAAGAGCCCACAATGTAGCACTCATAATGTTATCAGGAATGTAAAGTTAACTGTGCTTAAATTGTTCACATTTTGACTATCCATAAATGGCATTCTTACAAAATTCAGATGCTGCAACACCTGACCGAGGACCACTGGTAAAATCGGCAGATTAGCTGAAGCAGCACCCTTCGATAAAGGCTAGTTTTCCTGTCGAGTGTTCTTCAATGGTGAAGCAAATTTCTTTGTTAATGGTGAGATGAACAATCAGAATCACTGATACTGTTTGGACACAAATCCTCATTGGACTGATTCATCTAACACGATCGCCTCACCTAAAGTCATAGTATTGTGTGGTCTATGGGGCACCCAAATTGTGAGGTCTTTCTTCTTTGGTGAAACATTAAAAGCAGAAAGTTACGAAAAGTTGTTTTATGAAGAAATGATTCCGTTATTGTTGTCAGAGGATGGAACATTTATAGAGATGAGCGAACGTAGTCGTCCGAGCTTGATACTCGTTCGAGTACTAGCGTGTTCGAGATGCTCGTTACTCGTAACGAGCACCACGCGATGTTCGGGTTACTTTCACTTTCATCTCTGAGACGTTAGCGCGCTTTTCTGGCCAATTGAAAGACAGGGAAGGCATTACAACTTCCCCCTGCGACGTTCAAGCCCTATACCACCCCCCTGCAGTGAGTGGCTGGCGAGATCAGGTGTCACCCGAGTATAAAAATCGGCCCCTCCCGCGGCTCGCCTCAGATGCGTTGTGACATAGCTGAGGGACAGTGTTGTTGGTGCCGGAGCTGCTATAGGGAGAGTGTTAGGTGTTATTGTAGGCTTAAAGAACCCCAACGGTCCTTCTTAGGGCCACATCTAACCGTGTGCAGTACTGTGGAGGCTGCTTTTTTGCAGTGTTGCACAATTTTTTTTTTTTGGTATATCGGCCATGCAGAGCATTGCGCCCTGCAGTAATACTACAGGGACAGAAGTGGTGGTTAGGCAGGGAGAGTGTTAGGAGTGATTGTAGGCTTCAAGAACCCCAACGGTCCTTCTTAGGGCCACATCTAACCGTGTGCAGTACTGTGGAGGCTGCTTTTTGCAGTGTTGCACTTTTTTTTTTTTTTGGTATATCGGCCGTGCAGAGCATTGCGCCCTGCAGTAATACTCCAGGGACAGAATTGTGGAGGCAGGGACAGAAGACATATATTATTGATTGAATATACGCAGTGGTCCTTTTCAAAAAAATATTGGGCAAAAAATCTATTTGGCCTGCCTGTCACTGTGCTCAGTGTTCTGGGTCCATGTGTGCTGGGTGTAGTAGTTCTACAAATAAATACGCAGCCAGCTAAGTGTTACAGCAGGCTTGCGCCAAATTATTTCCTGGCTGTGAAATCACCGCTCTGTCGCAGTTAATAACAGTGCAACACTCTGCAGTTCTGTGACACACTCCAGGGACAGAATTGTGTAGGCAGGGCCAGAAGACATATGGGTCATTCCGTGTCAGTTCAACCAACGCTCCCGGTCGACCATCTCAGATTTCAATGAAACTTTGCACAAAGATAGACCCTGACCCTAAACTAAGATAGCCAGCATATTAGGCTTCAAAGTGCTTTGGTTCACAAGCTACAAGTCTTAATCTAGGGGGTTGTCATGTGATTACAGCGCGCAACCTGAAAAAAGTGGCGATTTCAATCCATTGCCAAGCCAGTTCCAATGACTCTAGAGCAATGAAACTTCACACACTAGGAGAACTTTTGGTGCTGAATCCAGCTAAGCTACTCAGACTGCCACTCTTATCATCATTCTGCCACCATTGCATGTCAAAGTAGCTGAAAAGTTCTATCGCGCAAAATAAAACTCATATTTTAAGCAGTAATAGCTCATAATCAATGCAATCCAACTCAGCTATGAATTTATCAATGTGTACTCCATAGAAATGTTTCTCATTATTCCCATTATGGACCCAAAAGGATGCATAGCTCTTAAGATACAATGAGTCAAAAATGGCAAAAAACACTTTTTTGCTAATTTTTCCCTTTTTCAAAGGCGAAAATCGGAATGTACTCCATTTTTATTTTTTTTCATTTTTGTTCTATTTGGAAGAGAATTTTTTGCTCTACAAGATTCGATGTTTTTCATTTTGTTCCCAGACCTTCTAGATGGGAAAATATCAATGCCTGTGAAGGTCCTATGCACTCGCGGAGGTTAAATAATAAAATAAGTGTAAGTTTTGCATGGATGTATAATTAGTTTAGAAATCATGAGAAGGTAAATTATTTTTGGAATGAGACAACTTTTTGTGCTCAAGAAACTTATGTGATCAAAAATTGCATGGTGAGTTCAGGTGAGCCACAAGCTTTGGCCTAAGAAGGTCAGAATATCATTGAGTGTTGCATAATGATTGTGGTATATTACAGTGATCACTGGGCTTATTTAGCACTCTATCCATATTGGATACTAAGATTATCTAAGGCTAGCATTTGTGTAATAAATAACTAGTTATGTGATCAAAAATTGCATGGCGAGTTCAGAACTAGTTATTTATTACACAAATGCTAGCCTTAGATAATCTTAGTATCCAATATGGATAGAGTGCTAAATAAGCCCAGTGATCACTGTAATATACCACAATCATTATGCAACACTCAATGATATTCTGACCATCTTAGGCCAAAGCTTGTGGCTCACCTGAACTCGCCATGCAATTTTTGATCACATAAGTTTCTTGAGCACAAAAAGTTGTCTCATTCCAAGAATAATTTACCTTCTTATGATTTCTAAACTAATTATACATCCATGCAAAACTTACACTTATTTTATTATTTGACCTCTGCGAGTGCATAGGACCTTCACAGGCATTGATATTTTTCCCATCTAGAAGGTCTGGGAACAAAATGAAAAACATCGAATCTTGTAGAGCAAAAAATTCTCTTCCAAATAGAACAAAAATGAAAAAAAATAAAAATGGAGTACATTCCGATTTTCGCCTTTGAAAAAGGGAAAAATTAGCAAAAAAGTGTTTTTTGCCATTTTTGACTCATTGTATCTTAAGAGCTATGCATCCTTTTGGGTCCATAATGGGAATAATGAGAAACATTTCTATGGAGTACACATTGATAAATTCATAGCTGAGTTGGATTGCATTGATTATGAGTTATTACTGCTTAAAATATGAGTTTTATTTTGCGCGATAGAATTTTTCAGCTACTTTCACATGCAATGGTGGCAGAATGATGATAAGAGTGGCAGTCTGAGTAGCTTAGCTGGATTCAGCACCAAAAGTTCTCCTAGTGTGTGAAGTTTCATTGCTCTAGAGTCATTGGAACTGGCTTGGCAATGGATTGAAATCGCCACTTTTTTCAGGTTGCGCGCTGTAATCACATGACAACCCCCTAGATTAAGACTTGTAGCTCGTGAACCAAAGCACTTTGAAGCCTAATATTCTGGCTATCTTAGTTTAGGGTCAGGGTCTATCTTTGTGCAAAGTTTCATTGAAATCTGAGATGGTCGACCGGGAGCGTTGGTTGAACTGACACGAAATGACCCATATATTATTGATTGAATATACGCTGTGGTCCTTTTCAAAAAAATATTGGGCAAAAAATCTATTTGGCCTGCCTGTCACTGTGCTCAGTGTTCTGGGTCAGTGTGTGCTGGGGGTAGTAGTTCTACAAATAAATACGCAGCCAGCTAAGTGTTACAGCAGGCTTGCGCCAAATTATTTCCTGGCTGTGAAATCACCGCTCTGTTGCAGTTAATAACAGTGCAACACTCTGCAGTTCTGTGACACACTCCAGGGACAGAAGACATATATTATTGATTGAATATACGCAGTGGGCCTTTTCAAAAAAATATTGGGCAAAAAATCTATTTGGCCTGCCTCTCACTGTGCTCAGTGTTCTGGGTCCGTGTGTGCTGGGTGTAGTACTTCAACAAAATCATACGCAGCCAGCTAAGTGTTACAGCAGGCTTGCGCCAAATTATTTCCTGACGTTCCGTAAGCGAAGTCAGCCTCCAACCACAGGCGAATAAGCGGCACATTTAATTACAGCGTTCTGTTTCTGCATTACTGGTAATACAGCATGCTGAGGGGTAGGGGTAGACCTAGAGGACGTGGGCGCGGCCGAGGACGCGGAGGCCCTAGTCCGGGTGTGGGCACAGACCGAGCTCCTGATCCAGGTGTATCGCAGCCGACTGCTGCGGGATTAGGAGAGAGGCACGTTTCTGGCGTCCCCACATTCATAGCACATTTAATGGGTCCACGCGGTAGACCTTTATTAGAAAATGAGCAGTGTGAGCAGGTCCTGTCGTGGATGGCAGAAAGTGCTTCCAGCAACCTATCGTCCACCCAGAGTTCTGCGCCGTCCACTGCTGCAACTCAGAATCCTCTGGCTGCTGCTCCTCCTTCCTCCCAGCCTCCTCACTCCATGAAAATGAGACATTCTGAGGAGCGGGCAGACTCCCAGGAACTGTTCTCGGGCCCCTGCTCAGATTGGGCAGCAATGGTTCCTCTCCCACCAGAGGAGTTTATCGTGACTGATGCCCAACCATTGCAAAGTTCCCGGGGTCCGGGGGATGAGGCTGGGGACTTCCGGCAACTGTCTCAAGACCTTTCAGTGGGTGAGGAGGCCGATGACGATGAGACACAGTTGTCTATCAGTGAGGTAGTAGTAAGGGTATTAAGTCCGAGGGAGGAGCGCACCGAGGATTCTGAGGAAGAGCAGCAGGACAATGAGGTGACTGACCCCACCTGGTTTGCTACGCCTACTGAGGACAGGTCTTCAGAGGGGGAGGCAAGGGCAGCAGCAGGGCAGGTTGCAAGAGGCAGTGCGGTGGCCAGGGGTAGAGGCAGGGCCAGACCGAATAATCCACCAACTGTTTCCCAAAGCGCCCCCTCGCGCCATGCCACCCTGCAGAGGCCGAGGTGCTCAAAGGTCTGGCAGTTTTTCACTGAGAGAGCAGACGACCGCCGAACAGTGGTGTGCAACCTTTGTCGCGCCAAGATCAGCCGGGGAGCCACCACCACCAGCCTCACCACCACCAGCATGCGCAGACATATGATGGCCAAGCACCCCACAAGGTGGGACGAAGGCCGTTCACCGCCTCCGGTTTGCAACGCTGCCTCTCTCCCTGTGCCCCAACCTGCCACTGAGATCCAACCCCGCTCTGAGGACACAGGCACTACCGTCTCCTGGCCTGCACCCACACCCTCACCTCCGCTGTCCTCGGCCCCATCCACCAATGTCTCTCAGCGCACCGTCCAGCCGTCGCTAGCGCAAATGTTTGAGCGCAAGCGCAAGTACGCCGCCACGCACCCGCACGCTCAAGCGTTAAACGTGCACGTAGCCAAATTTATCAGCCTGGAGATGCTGCCGTATAGGGTTGTGGAAACGGAGTCCTTCAAAAGTATGATGGCGGCGGCGGCCCCGCACTACTCAGTTCCCAGTCGCCACTATTTTTCCCGATGTGCCGTCCCAGCCCTGCACGACCACGTCTCCCGCAACATTGTACGCGCCCTCACCAACGCGGTTACTGCCAAGGTCCACTTAACAACGGACACGTGGACAAGCACAGGCGGGCAGGGCCACTATATCTCCCTGACGGCACATTGGGTGAATTTAGTGGAGGCTGGGACAGAGTCAGAGCCTGGGACCGCTCACGTCCTACCCACCCCCAGAATTGCGGGCCACAGCTCGGTGGTGGTATCTGCGGCGGTGTATGCTTCCTCCACTAAAGCACCCTCCTCCTCCTCCTCCTCCAACGCAACCTCTGTCTCGCAATCAAGATGTGTCAGCAGCAGCACGTCGCCAGCAGTCGGTGTCGCGCGGCGTGGCAGCACAGCGGTGGGCAAGCGTCAGCAGGCCGTGCTGAAACTACTCAGCTTAGGAGATAAGAGGCCCACGGCCCACGAACTGCTGCAGGGTCTGACAGAGCAGACCGACCGCTGGCTTGCGCCGCTGAGCCTCCAACCGGGCATGGTCGTGTGTGACAACGGCCGTAACCTGGTGGCAGCTCGGCAGCCTCACGCACGTGCCATGCCTGGCCCACATCTTTAATTTGGTGGTTCAGCGCTTTCTGAAAAGCTACCCACGCTTGTCAGACCTGCTCGGAAAGGTGCGCCGGCTCGGCGCACATTTCCGCAAGTCCCACACGGACGCTGCCACCCTGCGCACCCTGCAACATCGGTTTAATCTGCCAGTGCACCGACTGCTGTGCGACGTGCCCACACGGTGGAACTCTACGCTCCACATGTTGGCCAGGCTCTATGAGCAGCGTAGAGCTATAGTGGAATACCAACTCCAACATGGGCGGCGCAGTGGGAGTCAGCCTCCTCAATTATTTTCAGAAGAGTGGGCCTGGTTGGCAGACATCTGCCAGGTCCTTGGAAAGTTTGAGGAGTCTACCCAGGTGGTGAGCGGCGATGCTGCAATCATTAGCGTCACCATTCCTCTGCTATGCCTCTTGAGAAGTTCCCTGCAAAGCATAAAGGCTGACGCTTTGCGCTTGGAAACAGAGCCGGGGGAAGACAGTATGTCGCTGGATAGTCAGAGCACCCTCCTGTCTATATCTCAGCGCGGTGAGGAGGAGGAGGAGGAGGAGGAAGATGAGGAGGAGGAGGGGGAAGAGACAGCTTGGCCCACTGGTGAGGGTACACATGCTGCTGGCCTGTCATCCTTTCAGCGTGTATGGCCTGAGGAGGAGGAGGAGGAGGATCCTGAAAGTGATCTTCCTAGTGAGGACAGTCATGTGTTGCGTACAGGTACCCTGGCACACATGGCTGACTTAATGTTAGGATGCCTTTCTCGTGACCCTCGCGTTACACGCATTCTGGCCACTACGGATTACTGGGTGTACACACTGCTCGACCCACGGTATAAGGAGAACCTTTCCACTCTCATACCCGAAGAGGAAAGGGGTTCGAGAGTGTTGCTATACCACAGGACCCTGGCGGACAAACTAATGGCAAAATTCCCATCCGACAGCGCTAGTGGCCGAAGGCGCAGTTCCGAGGGCCAGGTAGCAGGGGAGGCGCGGAGATCAGGCAGCATGTACAGCACAGGCAGGGCAACACTCTTTAAGGCCCTTGACTGCTTTATGGCTCCCCAGCAAGACTGTGTCACCGCTCCCCAGTCAAGGCTGAGTCGGCGGGAGCACTGTAAAAGGATGGTGAGGGAGTACGTAGCCGATCGCCCCCTACAACTACTGGGTGTCGAAGCTGGACACGTGGCCTGAACTCGCGCTGTATGCCCTGGAGGTGCTTGCTTGTCCTGCGGCTAGCGTCTTGTCAGAGAGGGTGTTTAGTGCGGCTGGGGGAATCATCACAGATAAGCGTACCCGCCTGTCAACCGACAGTGCCGACAGGCTAACACTCATCAAGATGAACAAAGCCTGGATTTCCCCAGACTTCTCTTCTCCACCAGCGGACAGCAGCGATACCTAAGCAATACGTAGGCTGCACCCGCGGATGGAAGCATCGTTCTGTATCCCCATCAAAAACGGGGACCTTTTTGCTTCATCAATCTGTGTATAATATTCCTCCTCCTCCTCCTGCTCCTCCTCCTGAAACCTCACATAATGACGCCGAACAGGCAATTTTTCTTAGGCCCACAAGGCTCAGTCATATAATTTTTCTAAACAATTTTTATACGTTTCAATGCTCATTAAAGCGTTGAAACTTTCACCTCAACCAATTTTTATTTTAACTGGGCTGCCTCCTGGCCTAGTTACCAATTAAGCCACATTAACCAAAGCGATTAATGGGTTTCACCTGCCCTCTTGGTTGGGCATGGGCAATTTTTCTGCTGTACATTAGTACTGTTGATACACCAATTTTTGGGGGCCCTCGCCTACAGTGTAATCAAATTAATTTTTAGCCCACCTGCATTACAGCTGACGTTACATCAGCTGTGTTGGGCACTGCAATGGGATGTATTTATGTATCGCCGGTGGGTTCCAGGGAGTCACACATGCCGTGGGTCCACACGGAGTTGTAACTGCATGTGTCCACTTCTAAAGAACCCCAGTCTGACTGGGGCATGCAGTGTGAGCCGAAGCCCACCTGCATTAAACATGACATTATTACCTCAGCTGTGATGGGCAATGCAATGGGATGTATTTATGTACCGCCGGTGGGTTCCAGGGAGCCACCCATGCTGTGGGTCCACAGGGAGTTGTAAATGTATCTGTGTCCACTTCTAAAGAACCCCAGTCTGACTGGGGCATGCAGTGTGGGCCGAAGCCCACCTGCATTAAACATGACATTATTACCTCAGCTGTGATGGGCAATGCAATGGGATATTTTTATGTACCGCCGGTGGCTTCCTGGAACCCACCCATGCTGTGGGTCCACAGGGAGTTGTAACTGCATGTGTCCACTTCTAAAGAACCCCAGTCTGTCTGGGGCATGCAGTGTGGGCCGAAGCCCACCTGCATTAAACATGACATTATTACCTCAGCTGTGATGGGCAATGCAATGGGATGTATTTATGTACCGCCGGTGGGTTCCAGGGAGCCACCCATGCTGTGGGTCCACAGGGAGTTGTAAATGTATCTGTGTCCACTTCTAAAGAACCCCAGTCTGACTGGGGCATGCAGTGTGGGCCGAAGCCCACCTGCATTAAACATGACATTATTACCTCAGCTGTGATGGGCAATGCAATGGGATGTATTTATGTACCGCCGGTGGGTTCCAGGGAGCCACCCATGCTGTGGGTCCACAGGGAGTTGTAAATGCATCTGTGTCCACTTCTAAAGAACCCCAGTCTGACTGGGGCATGCAGTGTGGGCCGAAGCCCACCTGCATTAAACATGACATTATTACCTCAGCTGTGATGGGCAATGCAATGGGATATTTTTATGTACCGCCGGTGGCTTCCTGGCACCCACCCATGCTGTGGGTCCACAGGGAGTTGTAAATGCATCTGTGTCCACTTCTAAAGAACCCCAGTCTGACTGGGGCATGCAGTGTGGGCCGAAGCCCACCTGCATTAAACATGACATTATTACCTCAGCTGTGATGGGCAATGCAATGGGATGTATTTATGTACCGCCGGTGGGTTCCAGGGAGCCACCCATGCTGTGGGTCCATAGGGAGTTGTAAATGCATCTGTGTCCACTTCTAAAGAACCCCAGTCTGACTAGGGCATGCAGTGTGGGCCGAAGCCCACCTGCATTAAACATGACATTATTACCTCAGCTGTGATGGGCAATGCAATGGGATGTATTTATGTACCGCCGGTGGGTTCCAGGGAGCCACCCATGCTGTGGGTCCACAGGGAGTTGTAAATGCATCTGTGTCCACTTCTAAAGAACCCCAGTCTGACTGGGGCATGCAGTGTGGGCCGAAGCCCACCTGCATTAAACATGACATTATTACCTCAGCTGTGATGGGCAATGCAATGGGATATTTTTATGTACCGCTGGTGGCTTCCTGGCACCCACCCATGCTGTGGGTGCACACGTAATTCCCATTGCGGAGTTGTACCTGCCTGTGACTATTTATAAAAAACCGCTGTCTGACTGGGGCATGCAGATACCTTGACAGAATGAATAGTGTGTGGCACATAGGTTCCCCATTGCTATGCCCACGTGTGCAGCTCCTGATGGCGGTGGCACAAGATTGCATTTCTCATTGCTTCTGTACAGCATTATGGACTATCGCCCCGCCCCTTTTAAAGAGGGTCGCTGCCTAGCTGTGCCAACCTTCTGCAGTGTGTGCCTGCGGTTCCTCTGGCAGACGCACTTATAAATAGACATGAGTGTGGCGTGGCATGAGGGCAGCTGAAGGCTGCGCAGGGACAATTTGGTGTGCGCTGTGGACACTGCGTCGTGCGGGAGGGGGGGGGGGGGGTTGGGCAGCATGCAGCCCAGGAGAAGTGGCAGCGGAGTGTCATGCAGGCAGTGATTGTGCTTTGTTGGAGGTAGTGTGGTGCTTAGCTAAGGTATCCATTGCTAATGAGGGCTTTTCAGAAGTAAAAGTTGTTGGGGGGGGGCCCACTCTTGCCGCTATTGTGGCTTAATAGTGGGACCTGGGAACTTGAGATGCAGCCCAACATGTAGCCCCTCGCCTGCCCTATCCGTTGCTGTGTCGTTCCCATCACTTTCTTGAATTGCCCAGATTTTCACAAATGAAAACCTTAGCGAGCATCGGCGATATACAAAAATGCTTGGGTCGCCCATTGACTTCAATGGGGTTCGTTACTCGAAACGAACCCTCGAGCATCGCGAAAAGTTCGTCTCGAGTAACGAGCACCCGAGCATTTTGGTGCTCGCTCATCTCTAAACATTTACTGATTTCTTCCAACAACATAGCGCTCCCGCCTCTTTACGGATGCATTGTCAGAGACTATCTTCATGTGCAGTTTCCTAAAAAATGGATTGATTATATGGGTACAATCAAGTGGTTATCACACTCTTCTGATATAACCCTTTTGGATGTCTATCTGTGAGGTTACGTCAAGACTTTTCTTTCTTCTGTGAAGATACTGAATGTTGTTCATCGTAACTTCTTTATGACCAAGGCCTTTGATGACTAAATGTCCACATAGATTGGGCTTTTATATGGTACCAGGACAGGTCTTTTAGAATTATGTTTTTATCGAGAAATATTGTATAAAATTCTAATTTTTGTAAGTTCTATTTTTAATTTGATGTTAAAATTTTGAAAAACTACCTTAATACAAAAAAATAAACCTCTTGGACTTCTGTGTATAACATTACCAAATATGTGAACTTTAATTAAACTATATCATCATTATAATATCTGGGATCAAAGGTCCCCATTTTTATTTGTTGGTATCTCCTATCATTAAACTTTGGCTGCTTCGTTTATCACTTTCACGATGGCTTTTCATTCCAACTCCATATCATTTCATTAGGATCAAATGGACAAATTGCCCACCCAATATCATTACTGGCAGAGGAATATACAGTGAAGCTTACCACTGTACTGAAGGACTTATATCTAGATGTCCTAGCTGCACGGTGTATCAACAATTAGGACGTGTATTGTTGATGCCTGTGCTAACATTGATGTCTGTAGTGAAAGTTCAGGAACAGGATAAAAGGATCGCCTTAACACTCCAACATGGTGAACAGCGTAGCAGACGCATTCTTAAGATTTTACAGTCAGTTTTCTGATTTCAAATAAAATCATAAGAACAACTAAAGCTATATTATTATGAAGCACACAATTGTTTTTCTGGTACAACTCTCCACCAATTTAATGTGTGATGCCTTCCAACTTGAAAACTGAAGTTGGATCCAAGATGACAACAGTTATGTGGATAAGGAACCTTTCACACGGGACGGAATATTCTGCAACAGTGTTGCGGAATATGCCGTCCCTGAATTCCACACCAAAATCCATACTGCTAACTGCAGATTTTGATTTGGAATTGCTGGCAGGATTCTGCTATTTTCAATTCTGCACCAAAATCCACACATTAGTAGTACAGAGTTTGGTGCTGAATATTCCACAGGAAAAAATATTCCGCAGTGAAAGGTCCCTAACATGGTTTAACAAGTTTTCATTTTCCCCAACAGCTTGTGTCTAAAATTGAAAATCTTTAGGCTGATGGTGTGCTGGATTACGGTTTTCTCCAGCAGGCTTTGGGGTATTTTGTCGCTTTCCTAATTGTGTGGAAGCAGTATGCGCACACTGACCAAGTCAAACACAAGGTATGAATCTCATGTTAAAAATGGCTCTCCGTCCAGAAACAGCCAGACAGGGCCTTTTATTGTACAGACACACAATGGGCGTGCAACAGGTTACATCAGTAACATATAGGATTCTCATTTGTCGGATCATACAGAATCCCCCACCTCTCTGCCCACCTCTCTGCCCACCCTCTCTCACGTCCGCCATAGTATGGACTTTGTATTCTTTAGCATGCAGACAACCTTATCAACATGTGCTCAGGCTGAAGCAATTCCTTTGTTGTAGAAGTTTCAGGATGGGAGTGGAAGGGGGGCTAGATAAACACTCAGTATAGGACACAGATCTACACATAAACTGGTTGAGCAACTTCTTATGTACTTAGAGCAAATACATCCCCCATCCATTGGCTAGCAAATACCATGATTAGATTGTGTGTGTCCTTTAGACTCCACAGAGCTGAAAGTCATTACAACATCAATAGACATTTTATATTAAATAATTATCATGTCTATCACAATCCCCCCTTAAAATGTCTATCCTCTAATTTTCACAGTTCTCTGCGCATGAGCCTATAACTGGAGCGCGTTGAAGGTTCGTTTTAGGGTCTTCAAGGGGGTGTAGGACTTGTCCACTCCTTCTGGGGATGCATCCAGCAAACTCATGGTGGGAGCGGCTTTTCCAGCATCAGTTTCACAGGTCTCTCTGACACAGGGGATAACACAGCAGACTAGAACAGAAAAGGTAATCATCAGTTCACATACAACAGCGACGCCCGTCTGTGCCAGGATCCTTTACCACCCGCTCATCCATGGCGAGTGCTGGTCCCAAAAGTTAGCTCTTTTTAGTCAGTGTGGTCAGCTTCTTAATGACAACTGCGTCTTTACCCGCGGGTCACGTGTCGTCTAGGATGTAGGTACAACAAGTCTCCCCTATCATCTTTCAGACACTCCCCTTTTTAGCTAAAGTCGTCTCTAAGGCCATTCTATTTTTAAAAAAGTCATAGTCGAGGTAGGTCCTATTGGTCAACTAGTCCCTATAAGGCGTCTCTAGTATAATTTATAAACCGCTGCTAATTATAATAAACATAATTAATCCAGTCAACGTTTATTTACCATAATGATCAGGAAAATGGACTTGAATCTAGTTTTAACTTGGTCTCTAATTTTTAAAACTTGTCAGGTACCCCCCCTTGGCTATCCTATGACGTCAATGTACACGTGTAGATCAAAACTACCACCAGGGGTCTCTCTTCTCGCTCTAGCATAATGTTACAATACTAGTAGCGTGCACAGGTACGCACGGCGTGGGACTCCCTAATCTTCACCCACACCAATGTCCCTCCTGGAGATAGTCCTAATGGTGAACACGTCCAAGTCGCCTCACCCTTGCGTCAGGGCTTTCCCACTGCCCGTAAGTCCCTACTCCTAGGAGGGGGGGGATCCCTACCTTACCTCAGAGGGAGGCCATGGATTCCCTGGGCTCATTTCCGGGCATCCATACCCTCTATCTGTACAAGTTAACACCCCACAGGGTGTGCCCTCGCCGGAACCTAAGGTCTTCTGCACTATCCCTAGGCAAATGGGAATTCCACTGACAATCCATCTTAGGAGATCGGGGCAGGCACAGTACTAGTACATTTCTCCTTTTCTTTGGTAGCGTATGTGGTTGGCATTATCGGAACTGGCTCTTCATCTTTTTCAAACAAGGGAAACGTTGGTGTCTGACAGGATGTGGAGGAGCATAAGGGCTTTACTAAGGCACACTCCCCTGTCCAATTACCCTCCAGGCGGGTCCTCTACCTCATGTCTCCACAAAGCCAGTAAACGTCTCCTAAGGACTGGACCTGATTCTGCATCTATTCCCCTCCTATCATACTGTAGGAGGAGCAATACCCGTTGGTGAGTTCCCCAAAAATCTCCCTCCACCCTGCCTATTTGCCTGGCAGGTGTGGTTTCCAGGGTAGTCAGTAATACTCTCTCCGGTGCAAAACACTTAAGTAGTTATAGAGTATTCCTTCTTCCATTTCTCACGGACAGTGTAATTAGCGGAAATGTTCGTGAAGAGACTAATAAACCACTCTTCAGCATCTACAGGGAGATTTAGGGGGACCATCCCCGAGTGTAGTCGGGCACTACCGCACACGCAACAGTTAGACTTGTTGCTCCTGTTAGCATTGTACCTCATCAACTCCAACCAGAGATTCTGGTCAGAGTAGCCAGTCGCTACTGTCAAGGTGTCCTCAAAGGTAGGGTCGGCTATGATCATCATGTTCGTCAAGGTCTTTATCTTACGGCGGAGGGGGTTAATTATGGGCACGGGACTAAGTGAAGGCTTCCATTCGGCTGCATCTACCATACCCCTTATTTTAAACTTCCCTAAGGGATCTATCCTCCCGTACCGGTATGTCCCCAGACTATAAGTCTCCCCGTCCCCCGGGCTTGGATCTCCCATGGTTAATGTAAAAACCGCATTAAAACCAAGCAACATACTAAGTTCAGCCTTCCAATACCTGCTGTCCTTATTATTCTCAAGGAGGGTTATACGACTAATTAGGGATTTCCCGCTCCTATTTTTCTTATTTAAGGCACTTCGCGGTTTATAGGACTAGTCTGTTCCTGCGTCCCATCCCACTAATCCCCAATAACGGCAGTCTTCTCCCCAGACGTTATCAGTGGCGCAAACATATTGTATTCCCCGGGTATATAAGTCATATAACCAGCTGGACTGAGCTAAATCTGGCCTGCGGTGGGATCTTGCGCCTAGACACGGGACCACAGTACAATAGTCGAAGGAATATGCAGCTACTTGAGCATTGGACGAGTTATACCAGAAGGTAACCATACCCCCATATTCTTCCGACTAAGGATTCCAGTTGCCACCCTCCTCTCTCACTAGCCCTAACCAGAGTAACGTCTTTGGCACAACTAAGACTGGTCTCCCGGATCTGAAGCTTTCTTACAGTATGAAGCGTGGATCCATGTAAGTCTTTCGGCTAGTTTCACAGCTGTGGCAGTAGTCAGAAGCACCTGGTAGGGGCCATCAAATCGGGGCTCAGGAGGGTGCTTCCTGGGGAACTTCTTGACGCACACCCAATCCCCAGGCTGCAAGATATGTGTCCCAGTGTCTGCCTCTGAGTCTGGAAGAGAACACCTGTGCATAGGCTTTGGTTAGTTCTTTAACAACGGAAATCACATACTCAGTCAACACATCAGATTGTAATTGTAACCACTGAGGATAGTAACGACCTAGCCTTGGGGCTAGCCCAAACAATCTCGTAGGGAGATAATGTATCCCCCCCTGGGTTCATATCTAACACTGTATAAGGCTATTGGATGACAGTCTTTCCAAAGTGGCGTCATTTTTAAGTATCTTACTTTTTAGCGTGCCACTACGTCTCTCCACCTTTCCACTACTCTAAAGATGGTAGAGTATGTAAAAGGCCTGGGATACACCAGAGCAGACATGACATGTTACATTTACCTGCGAAGTTTATACCTCTGTCTGACTCTGAATCACCTCTGGTACCCCATATTCACAGTTTACCTCGTTCATGAGCTTCTTTGCGGTTACCTACTTGTTTACCTTGGTAACAGGGTCGGCCTCCAACCTGCAAAGACATCAACAACAACAAGCACGTAGTCATACTTCCCAACAAGTGGGGAGCTGAACGTAGTCAATTTGCAATCCCTGAAATGGGTAGAGTGGTCCCGGCAAGTGTGGTGTGGCAAATTTACTTCTGCCCTGACTTACCCATGGCATAGATCATGCTAAACCGGACAAATGATGCAGCAGCTACAGAGAACCCAGAAGTCGCCCAACCTCTTTCAAGCGTCGTCGTCATTACTGCTTTACTAGGTGGGTCTTTGCGTCCATCAGCTGGGCCATCATGGGATATAGGAACTGTGGTGGGCAAGTGCTGTTGACTGTTCACCACACGCTGTCCTGTTTCTGCTGCTCCCATATTAGTCCATTTATTCTTTCCTTCCTTGCTGGCTGGTAACTGTAAAAGTCTTTAGCATATCAAAGTCCAAATTTTTGTCAATGTCCAAAGTTTTTTTACCACTGACTCATGCTGTCAGTACCTTTCTTCTTTCTTCCACGGCTTGAGGGCCGCTGCCTTTGCTGCGCTGTCAGCGAGGGTGTCGTCTCTCGCCTCTCCAGTGTAGGAATCGGTGCGAACTCTCAACTTTGTCAGGTAGAAGTAGGGCCTCCATGCGACTCTGTACCGTTGCACCATTCTCAATTGGTTGTCCTGCTAAGGTAAAAAACTGTCTGGCCTTCCATATTGGGCCGTAATCATGAGCTATGCCAAATGCATACCAGGAGTCAGTGTAAAGGATTGCCGGTCTTACCTCTCGCCACTCTACACGCCTCAGTGAGGGCCTTCCATTCCGCTTATTGTACTGTGACATGCGGAGGCAGAGCTTCTGCTTCTAGGACATCTTGTTGTGTGACCACTGCATATCCGATGTGGAGTCATCAATCCTCACCCTGGTACCATCTGCAAAAAGCTCAACATATGCATTATCAACAGGGGTTCTGGTAACTGTTTGCATATCTGCAGTTTCTTACTGTATTAGTACTAAATAATCGTGCTGATGTTCTATTTCACATGGCTCGGAATCTTGTAGCACAAAATCATTTTTTTTTTTTTTTTTCAAACCCAATAGCTGATCTACAACACCTAGATCATCTATGACCCAGATCACCTATGCCTCCCCCCTTTTGAACCGCAATACTCAATGGAAAAAGAGTCATTGCGTTCAAACTAGTAAACCAAGAGGCACAAAAACAAGCACTTTGTAGGTCAAGGTGACATTGTATGCAGCGAAGTCTGAGCGAAAATCTCCTTACAAAAATTTTTTATTTTTTTTTTTTTTTTCCTTCAGGTCGCAGTTAGCATTTTTTTAACACAAGGGGGCGCCACACGATTCAAATTTTACGTCACCCAGTGTAATAGTATTTCAGGGTATGGCCAGCGTTTAGCTTTTACTCTCCTGTCGGAATATAATTATAGCTTCAGTGTAGACTGACACTAGAATATACAAAAGACTTAAAGAAAAAACTAAAGAATACGGATGAATTAACATCCTACTCTGGGCAATTCAGTCCCTCTTTCTTCACATAAAAAGTAAAATTACTTCACCAAATTGCATGAAAAAGTTTGCTGGGTGACTATAGTGAAATTATTCCATCTGTAGGAGCCTTCCATAACATCATCTGTCTGAGCATCCATTGGAGAAGCGGGCAGTGGAAAACAGAGCCCCTGGGAACATGAGAGAGCGTCCCCTGTCATGTATTCCTGGCCTCTGTCCCCCATGCATCAACTCCAATCTTCCATGCACTATAAACCAGCTTAGTCATCTACTATGTCCCAAGCTGCATCTCCACAAAGGTTTGTTTCCCTGAACTTATCACACATCCAAAGTGGCCACATCTTGGAGCGTAACAAAGTCTGGTCAAACGAAACCTTTGTTCAGACAATCATGATGTTAGCACTGGATACAGTGGCATTGGGAAATATAGGCTTCCCAAATGCAGCAAAATGGCCGCCAGAGGCAGAAAGGGGCGGGGCTACAAATCTCCCAAGTGAGGCAAAATGGCTGCCGGAGGAACGGGCGGGGCCAGGGGCAGCAGCACTCCCAGGTGAGGCAAAATGGCTGCTGAGTAGCAGCACGTCCAGGTGAGGCAAGATGGCCGCTGGAGGAGGAAGGGGCGGGGCCAGGTCCTGTCCCGGATGGGGAGGGACCGGAAGTAACATCACACACCCTGAAAGTGAGCACATGGGGGGAAATAACTTCAGGGTGGGGGCAGGCCTCACTACATTTACTGCAGAGTCACACTATGTTGGATTGTAAACATTGCAAGCACGGCCGCCATTACAGGGAGGGGCTGTAGTCAACACAAAGACATTACATTGTTCATTAGCAATACACATACCCCCCCTACATGCTTTCCCCTCTTCAATCTCTTAACTACATTATACCTCCTCCTAGCAATCTAAAAAACACCTTTCTTTCTGCTAGGCTTCCTGCTCGTCTTCTGAAAACTTTCTACAGTCTATCTTACCTGTCCATACTCATTTCTGCTTATCTGTCCATGACCTAACATTTCTTTCTGCAACTTTTCCTGGTCCTTTCCCATTGTTCAGTAAACTCTGCTCCCTTCAGCAACCAGATCACAAGCTCTATGACCTTTGTCCTTGCTCACTTTGCTCAACTCTATGCTACCTGCTTATTCTATTCTATTCAAAGTTTCTGCACACAGTACTGTTTCTCTTGTAAAATCTGCTTTCTTCAAATCCTTCCCATATAACCTCTTTCCCACTCAGATTACAATGCACATTAATTCTACAAAACACAGGGAACGACAAAGTAAACAGAAAGGGTTAATTGGAAAAAGCTTTCAGTTCACTCTTATCAGCAGCCCTCCCCCCAACAATAAACACTGCACATTCTTTCTATAATACCAGACAGACGGGATTACTGGAGAATACCCACAACGGCTCAAGGTATATATATATCTCATCCACCTTTATATCAACCCAAGGTATATATCTCATCTACCTTTATATCAACCCAAGGTCTACTAGCAATCCCGAAGAGCACTTCCTGTACACGTCCTAGACAGGACATTTTAGCTATACACAGAGACTGACGATTATTTTCAATGACCAAAACCTCAATAATATTCTGGAGAAATCAGCCGTCACAAAGCACGACTATACTTCATACGTATATACCTTTCCACATATGAGAACATAACACGCTCAATCATAAAGTTAAGTATACGTATCATAAATCTTCCTAACCTCACACTAGTTTTACCTAGGAGCACGTGTCACTGGCGTGTTCCCTCAGACTTAAACAGCCGAGTCCGCCCTCCCGACACATTAACCCTCACAGAATTTATCTCTTGGTCTTGTATACACAATTTTTAACCGTCTCAGACATAACAGCATACACAGCGTACAAAATACCCCTAGACAGGTAACGTGGTGATTTTCCCGAGTGGACAGAACTAGAGTTATTACCTGTCTTTCAGTGAAGGTCCAGTCTGGCTCAGGAACAGGCAGAAAAGCAGTCAGAACCCAGCTTTGACACAGGTAGATAAAGCAATCTTACCGTGTTCTGTAGATTTTCGGGCCCCTGAGTTCTGCGTGCCATCTGCCGATCTCTGTACGTTCCAGGCTGTGACCTCACAGATCCACTCGCCCACCCAGGGACGCCAATTGTGCTGGATTACGGTTTTCTCCAGCAGGCTTTGGGGTATTTTGTCGCTTTCCTAATTGTGTGGAAGCAGTATGCGCACACTGACCAAGTCAAACACAAGGTATGAATCTCATGTTAAAAATGGCTCTCCGTCCAGAAACAGCCAGACAGGGCCTTTTATTGTACAGACACACAATGGGCGTGCAACAGGTTACATCAGTAACATATAGGATTCTCATTTGTCGGATCATACAGAATCCCCCACCTCTCTGCCCACCTCTCTGCCCACCCTCTCTCACGTCCGCCATAGTATGGACTTTGTATTCTTTAGCATGCAGACAACCTTATCAACATGTGCTCAGGCTGAAGCAATTCCTTTGTTGTAGAAGTTTCAGGATGGGAGTGGAAGGGGGGCTAGATAAACACTCAGTATAGGACACAGATCTACACATAAACTGGTTGAGCAACTTCTTATGTACTTAGAGCAAATACATCCCCCATCCATTGGCTAGCAAATACCATGATTAGATTGTGTGTGTCCTTTAGACTCCACAGAGCTGAAAGTCATTACAACATCAATAGACATTTTATATTAAATAATTATCATGTCTATCACAATGGTGATCCAATTTATACGGGTATTTACTTACTTTTAGGACACCTTGTATAATGCTTACACTGACCTATAATATGGCCTCATCATTACTACCCTAATTGGATTGTTAGTAAAATTGCTTTAAGGTATTTCTACATGGGGCAATTATCACCCAAATAATCCCTTAAAAGGCAATACTTGTAAGGTCTACACACAACCACCGACAGGGCACTGACAAGAAAGTACTCATTAGTCACTATTCGCTTTGTTTCAACTCTGAAAAGAAGTCTTCTCGCTCAATGTAAACAGGAGTCGTTCAATCTCTGAACAACTGCCTGTTGAATGTGAACTTGAGTAGGGCAACTGCAAAAGATCTCTGGCACGCTCTGCGACTATCATTCTTGGGAAAACTGACGGATGCTTATGCACTCAACGGTAGTCCTGTGTAAAGGTACATGTTGCTACATAAATTAATAAAATAATTGCATACTTACGCAAGACTCAAATAATAATAAGTACCATAAGCTAATAAATTCTGAACTTTGTAGCAAATAATGCAGAAATTGTCAGAGTTTTCCTAAAACATACTATCTGTCATACTGTAGCTCTGGTGTATGGAATATGCAGATTTTTTTTCTTTGGCACTTTTAGGGGATGTGGTGTGTTCTATCATTGTCTTATGTACAGTTGATAGAAAAAGTTTACACACCCCTGGTAAAATGCCATATTTTTGTCAAGTTAAAAAATCCAACAAAGATGAATCCTTTCAGATTTATTTCCACCTTCTACGTGACCCATTATCTGTACAATTCCATTGAAAAACAAACTGAAAACTTATAGGCTGACATTTACTGAAAACGGCCATATACTTACTAACACAGGAGGGCAAACATGTGCACCACCTCAACATGACAGCAGCCAAAACTGCCAAATGAGGGAGCCAAGTCACACCTGCGAAGGACACCGATGAGACAGCCACTCACACAGCCTCTTAATAAAGAGAGGGGTGGCTGCTTGGTGTATACTCCTGCGCAGTATAAATGCAAAGTGCCAGACAATTCTGGTATATGTAGTGCACCATGCAGACTAGCAACCTATTAATGACGCCATAATAGTTCGGCAGGCTGCGCTGAACTTCAAAGTGAGCCACATTGGAAATCTTATAAGCTGGGTTCACACAGGGCGGAATTACTCCAGAATTTACGTGCGGGCTCTCTGCATGAAAATTCCGCCTGCAATTTTTAACCCAGGATAAAGCAGCAAGGTGGACAAGATTTGCAAAAATGTCCACACACTGCGGCCAAGTCGCATTGAAATTGACATGCCGAGCAGAATTCAAAGCCACGGCATGTCAATTTTATCGCCGTTTCCGCTGTGCCCATCTCTCCTCTCTATGGGGAAGAGCTTCCACAGCGAAATAAGTCACTTGAAAAGCTGCACGACTTCAAGCTTGTAAGCGTCTTACCGACTTTGGATTGCAGCCCAGCTGTAGTAGCCGAGCCGGTCACTGGAGAGTAGTCAGAATAGCCGGGAGTCGTTATCAGGAAGTCACGGAATGTGGTACAAATGGATGAGACAGAAGCGTTGTCAATGGAAGCCAAAGGTCAGCAGCAGGAGCTATCTATATGCAGTACAAATGGGATGAGACAGAAGTGTAGTCAATGGAAGCCAAAGGACAGTAGCAGGAGGTATTGATATGCAGTAGAGGAGCAAGATGAACAGGAGCTTGATCACAGTGGCGGAACACAATAATCACACATTGAGGCAGTGGCAAAGCCAGGCTTTTATAAGAAGTGCAGTTAGGAACAGGGGTGGGGTCAGGACCAGGAGGCAGGAACTAGGTAACTTGAGAAATACACAACAAGGCTAGGTTTCAGCAAGTTTAGCCTAGTGGAGCGAGCTGCCAACTTGGACAGAAGAGGTTGTGGGTTCAAGCCCTGACAAAGCTGCAGAAATCTTGTAGAATTTCTTCGCAGTCCTGCTGCGGACATTCCGCAAAATTTCTGCTCTATGGGAACCCAGCCTTAGGGTGGAAAAATAAATAATGTGGTTTCATAAATGTGCACACCCTAAAACTAATACTTCGTTGATGTACCCTTTGACTTTATAACAGCACTCAGTCTTTTTGGGTAGGTGTCTATCAGCATGGACATCTTGACTTGCCAAGCTTTACCCACTCTTCCTTGCGAAAACACTCCAATTCTGTTAGATTGTGAGGGCATCTTGTGTGTAGTGTCCTCTTCGGGTCAACTAACAGATTTTCAATAGGACTCAGGTCTGCACTCTGACTGGGCCATTTCAAAACTTTGATCTTCTTCTGGTGAAGCCATTCTTTTGTTGATTTGGAGTTCTGTTTTGCGTCATTGTCATGCTGAAAGATGAAATTCCTCTTCATCTTCAGCTTTTTAGCAGAGGCCTGAAGGTTTGGGGCCAAAATGGACTGATACTTGTAATTGTTCGAAATTCCTTCCACCTTGAATAAAGCCCCACTTCCAACAGCCGAAAAACAGACCCCAAACAAAATGTTGCCTCCACCATGTTGACTGTGGTTATGGGGTACTTTTGATGATACACAATGTTGACTTTGCATCAAACATTCTTTTTGGAATTATGGCCAAAAAGTTGGCTAAAATATATGGCCATAACATGTTCTCCCACATACTTTTGGCAGACTTGGTGTAGGTTTAGGCAAAGTTAGCCGGGCTTGGATGTTTTTCTTTGTTAGAAGAGGCTTCCATCTTGTCCCTCTACCCCACAGCCCAGACATATGAAGAATACGGGAGATGGTTGTCACATGCCCTACACAAACAGGACTTGCCAGAAACTCCTGCAACGTCTTTAATGTTGCTGTAGGCCTCTTGGCAGCCTGCAATATTTTTCTCGTCTTCTCATCAATTTTCGAGGAACGTTCAGTTCTTGGTAATGTCTCTGTTGTGCCAAATGTAATCCACTTCTTGCTGACATCTTCACTGTGTCCCATGGTATATGTAATGCCTGGGAAATGTTTTCATGCCCTTCTCCTGCCTGAAACCTTCCAACAATCAGATCCTTTTGATGTGCTATAAGCTCTTTACAGACCAACTAAGAAAAATGTCAGGAAAATCATCCTAGAAGACCTGAACTTTATATGGGGGAATCAGAATCACTGTAAATAATGGCAGCAGAGTACTATTTATCAGGAGATTAAATGATTGGCTAATTCTAAACACAACCACATCCCCAAAGATAAGAGGGTGTGCACACTTATGTAACTAATTTAAATTTTACTTTTCCAGCCTAAAGCTTCATTTACACACAAAGATGATCACTCAAAAGATGGCTTTTGAGCAATCATTTTTGCATAAACTACTAAAACTACTACTTGATACTAATGCGTATTAGTACCAATTAGTAGCGCGTGAGCCACTGGGAGCTGTATTCAGAGAACAGACCACCCGCTGTTCTCTGAATAAATTCCCTTTTTTCTGCCACAGGGCTGACAGCTGAGACAATGTAATCAGCTACCCCCCAGGGCAGAACACAGCATGCGGTCCTTTTTATCAGCTGTTCAACCAAACAATGGATTTTATCCCGAACTGAAATTCATAATTCAGCAGAAAAGTGAAAGATGAGCACATTTACACACAACGATTATCACTCAAAAGATGGTTTTTGAGCGAATTTTGAGCAACAATCATTCCGTCTAAATGGGCCTTAAAGGGGTTGTCCCGCAACAGCAAGTGAAGTTATACACTTCTGTATGGCCATATTAATGCACTTTGTAATATACATCGTGCATTAAATATTGGCCATACAGAAGTTACATACTTACCCTCTCCCGGTGTTGGCGTCCCCGTCTCCATGGCGACGAGCAAATGTCTTCTCTCGTCGCAGGAACAGTCGCGCTTGGTCACAGAGGATTCTTCTCCTAGATGGTCCAGGCTCACGAGCTGCGTCCTGGCTCCTCCCCCTTCTCAGCGTCATCGCGTAGCTCCGCCCCTGTCATATGGTGCCGATCAGCCAATGAGGTGGCTGGAATCGGCAGTGGAGTGCAGACAGCAGAAGAACATCCACGGTGCACCATGGGAGAAGACCCGCGGTGCACTGTGGGAGAAGACCAGCAGCAGCCATCTTGGACAGAAGATTTTTTAAAGTTGCTGAACGGGGATTCAGGTAAGGGAATTTTTTTTTTTTTAATAACACATGTCAGCGGTTTTCCTTTGCAGGTACTGGGGGACTGGTAAAAAAATTTTTTATCTTTCGGCGCGGGACAACCCCTTTAAGTGATTTTAGCTTGTTTGTCAATGGGATTGGACAGATAATGGGTCACATTGATGGTGGAAATAAATCTGAAATGATTGATCTTTGTAGCTTTTTTTACATGAGAAAAGCATGGGATGTGTTAACAGGGGTGTGTAGATTTCTTATATCCACTGAATGTGCCTACAGGCAGCTGAGATGTAAATCTGGTAGCAACCAAGGGGTTGTTTCGTAATACATTGCAGTATAACATTTATCATAAATCACAGCATAATCTTGTATATTGTCACCACGTGACTGATTTTTGGCTGTATGGGACACTGGCAGAAAAGTTTACATAGATAGCAGACTTCTGATGTTAGTCACTGTCTCTCTTGTACTAGGGCAGGATAATTATCATTCATTTAATTACATAGATACAAAATTGTTAAATAGACAAGTCAGTACAAAACACAATTTCAAAACCTTTACTTAGGGTGCTGATGAAAAAGCAAAGATATTCCTAATTCATTAAACCTGAAAAAAAAGAAGAAAAATTGTATGACTGAGATTTTTTTTTCGTCCAGTTTTGGAAATGTTTCCTTTTTCTTTCTGCATTGTATACTCATGACAGAGTCACGTGCATGGAACCTGTGTGTCTGCTCACATCGTATATATGATTTTAGCAGATCAGTAGTATAATAATTAGAGATGAGCGAGCGTACTCGGAAAAGCACTACTCGCTCAAGTAATTTGCTTTATCCGAGTATCGCTGTGCTCGTCCCTGAAGATTCGGGTGCCGGCAGGGAGCCGGGAGCTGCAGGGGAGAGCGGGGAGGAACGGAGGGGAAATCTTTCTCTCCCTCTCTCCCGCCCGCTCTCCCCTGCTCCCCGCTGCGACTCACCTGTCAGCCGCAGCGGCACCCGAATCTTCAGGGACGAGCACAGCGATACTCGGATAAAGCAAATTACTCGAGCGAGTAGTGCTTTTCCGAGTACGCTCGCTCATCTCTAATAATAATATCCTGATGTAAATAATAAAGTCAACAATTCCTGTCCTTAAGATTCAAATCAGTGCAATGAGGTATAATTATTTATTTAATATGAGCATGCATTAAAATGGTCAAAAAAGGCTAAGGATATGTCAGCATGAAATAAATACACACCAAAATGAATTTCAATGGTTTCCTTCCCATCAGTTTTCACTGGTGCGATAACTGAAAGTGAAAAAAATCGTGGCATGCTCTATCTTTCTGCGATGTGCGATTTTTTTTTTTTAATCTCCCATAGTTCCCTCTGGAGCCTCCTTTTTATCGTATAGCAACACAACAAAGTTGCAATGCGGCTTTTAACATTACTAAGTTCTATTGGTTTTGCGATAAAAAATTGTGCGTTTTTATTGTGTAATTTTATCACGGGAGGCAGCAATGCAATGCAAGATTGTCAGGATTTTGTCCCTAGATAAACAAATTCTAAAATTCACTTTAAGGGTGGCTACCCACTACAGTTCTTTTTCACTGCGAAATTCGCAGCGTTTTTTATTCTCTAGGTGTCTATGGGACTTGTTAATGTTAAAATCGGCCGCGCAAAATCGCGATTTCGAGGTAAATTGCGATTTTGCAGCGATGCGTTTTTAACATTAGAAAGTCCCATAGACACCTGGAAAAAAAAACGCAGCAAATTCGCAAACGCTAGTGGGTAGTCACCCTTAAATCCAACATGTTTTGTTCTAGAACAGTCAAGATGAGCCGTAATGGTTTTTTTTGGGACAAGGACTTCCTTCATGGCTTGCTTCCATGAACACCATTCTTGTTAAGTGTCTTTCTAAGGCTTCCTTCTCACATGATGGAAACGCTGCAGGCATTCCGCAACAGAACACTTGCAGCAATTCCGTAGCAATTTTGGAGTTGGTAAATCCAAACCTAAATGGTGCAGATTTGGCTATATTTTTAAATGCAGGACAGACAAATGTGGAATTCAAGCTTTATATTTCAAAGGTTGATTTACACTGCATAAATCAACAAGCTGCGATTTATGTGATTCAGAACCCGCAACGTTTTTTCAAAAACGTGGATTTGTTGCAGAAAATTTCAGCACCATGTTAAGGAGATTTCTCAAATCACCTCCACATAACTTGTATTGTAAATGCTTTGGAATTTCCGCAGCAATTTTGCTGATGTTCCACAGCAGATACTGCATGTATGAAGGTGGCCTAATAGTGATTAGATTATTAGTTTCGGAGAAGAGCTACCAGGTTGGTGAGAGGTCTGCAAATCATGTCCTATGAGGAACGGTTAAAGGATCTGGGAATGTTTAGCTTGCAAAAAAGAAGTCTGAGAGGAGACTTAATAGCTGTCTACAAATATCTGAAGGGCTGTCACAGTGCAAAGGGATCAGCCCTATACTCATCTGCACAAGGAAAGACTTGAGGCAGTAGGATGAAACTGAAAGGGAGAAGACACAGATTAGGTATTAGACAGCGAGGGTGATCAATGAGTGGAACAGGTTGCCACAGGAGGTGGTGAGTTCTTCTATGGAAGTGTTCAAACAACGCTGGACAGACATCTGTCTGGGATGATTTAGTGATCCTGCATTAAGCAAGGGGGTTGGAGCCGATGACCCTGGAGGTCCCTATTTTTGCAGTTTGTAGAGTCTGCTGTAATTCTTTTACTGTTACAGTTGAGTTCTTTCTCACCTTTTTGAGGATTGTCCATTATGCTTTTGGGGTGATTTTAACAGGACGCACACTTCTAAAAAGAGTAACAATAGTCTTGAATTTACTGCATTTGTAGGCAATTTGTCAAACCATTGATTCATGTACACCCAGGTCTCTAACAATGCTTTTATAGCCTTTTCCAGCTTTATAACATGTCTTCTGAGGTGTTCTAAGGTGTTCTGAAAGTTGTTTAGTTCACGGGATGAAAAGAACATATTTGCCTTTATTTGATGGGAAATGCACCTCTGAAACCCAAACTTCCAATCACATCTCCCTAATTGGAACACATTTGCCAACAAGTTTTTGAATATGTATATGAAGCCCATTCTTTTCAGTGGGTTTATTAACATGAGCAAGTATTTGCTTGCATCTATGTTTTGAGGAAACAATAATTGCAGCATGTTCTATTTTTGGGTGTTCCCACGAAAGGAAACGCCCATTGTTTTCTATGGGATCTTGAAAAAAAATATCATTGCATTCACATGCCATACGGTGTGCATGTAAGTGCAATGCAATTTTTCTCCCACTGCAGTCAATGGGAAGCACTTGCAATCTTTTCACGTGCATAAAAAAACATGAAAAACGCAATTTCACAGAAATTATGCGATTTTTAAACAAAAAAACATAATCTCACAGTGAAAATCTCAAGTTGCCAAGATGTCACACTCACCCTTGTGAATGTAGCCTAACACAGAGCTTCCCTTACTTTTTCTTGGATATTTACTCAATGTGTGAAATAAAACACATGAATGATGCAACTGTTTGTGTGCTATTCATTCAGATAGATGTTTTCATCTATAAGGGTAGCCTCACACTGGCGTAAGTGCGTATAAACTTGCTATCGCGAGGCGTACATGCGCTACACAGGGCTTATGATCGCGGGCTGTTGCACCCATATCGGCAGGTTTTACTGTACTTTATTGTGCTGCTGGGACCGCTCACATTGGCGCAGTCCAGCAGTGCCATATTTGAGTAGGGGGACAGCCTACTTAGGCAGGTCAGCTGACTCGGTAATCGGGTCAACTGATTCGGTAGGCAGGTCAGCTGACGCCCAGGTGGTATTGCTAGGTCCCAAGAAATTGCACTGCTCTGTGCGCGATTTTGTAAAAATGGGGGCCTTCAGTATGCAATTGCACCATAAAGTAGAGCATGTCACATTTTTTCTCTTTGCTTGAAAGGTGCACATAAAAAAATTGCTGCGCATTGCTATGACGAGAATAGCGATCAGACCACATTTTTTAGTAATTACTGCCGAAATCCAGGTAATTCCAAATGGTTTAATTACTTTTGATTGCAAATGTTAACAAAAGAGACAACAGCCTGCTGCAAAAGTTAAAGGGGTTGTCTGAGTTAATTTTTTTTAAATTTGTGCACCACGTGTATAAAATCAGTAAAATCAGCTCTCCTACATTCCCACAGCTTCAGCACCGCACCGCGATCCTCTGTGCCTCGTCTGCGTTGACAGGCTGCAGTCAGCCTCTGAACAGGATGTTACGGGCGGCTTCAGCCAATTACAGACCTCGGCATTCAAACACTGAAGTCTGTGATTGGCTGCAGCATCAGAGAGCAGACTGAAGCTGAAGCTGGATACAGCCGGGAGACCATAGTATAGAATCTTGTATTGTTTTTATACATGGGGAGCATAAATTAACAGAAATAACTTGACAACTTCTTTAACTATATGAATTATAAATTCCATTACTGTTATATTTACTACATGGTACAAAAATGTGAGATTCTTAGTGCGCATTTTGATCAAAGTACGTGAGCCCATCTATCAGCGACAAGCTGCCCTCTTGTAGCTGGCCCTACACTAAACAGACTCACCTTTCTTTGGTCCTGAATGAACTCAGTAAAAAAGTGCGATCCAGCTATTTTCTGCTGTAATAAAAAAACCTTTGATAGATGGAACTCATTATGTGTCCTAACTAGAGATGAGCGAGCGTACTCGCTAAGGGCAAATACTCGAGCGAGTACTGCCTTTTGTGAGTACCTGCCCGCTCGTCTGAAAAGATTTGGGTGCCGGTGGGGGTGAGAGGTGAGTTGCGGCGGTGAGCAGGGTGGAGTGCGGGGGAGAGAGAGATATCTCCCCCCCTGTTCCTCCCCGCTCTTCCCCGCCGCTCCCCGCCCCCCGCCAGCACCCGAATCTTTTGAGACGAGCGGGCAGGTACTCACAAAAGGCAGTACTCGCTCGAGTATTTGCCCTTAGCGAGTACGCTCGCTCATCTCTAGTCCTAACCACCAAGTCATATGATTGTTCATGAAGTGTTGTATGCACTGTATAGATTATATTATGGTAACTGCACTCCTGACACAAAACCAGAAACAGGAGGATCTACATTTGCTGCTTTTGCAACATATATTATTTTGCAACATTTTGCTCTTTACACAGAATAAACTTGAAAGGAAATAAAGTGCATCTTGGGTATGAATGCAAAATGTCTATTTCTGTTTTAAGAATTTCTGTGGCCGTCACTCTTTCCACCATACTATTAGTATAATCAGTTTGGATAACAACTGGAAAATAATGTTTTGCTCCATTTTCTTTGTTATTGGAAATTCTTCCAAACCTAATGAAATGAGTGAGCCTATGCAGCTGGAGCCACCTGGTGGTCGCTGCTTCTGTAACACACATATTTTATAATGCAAGAAAGTCTCTAGTATTATAATCCACCATATCAAGAGGTATGAGTCATAGGTAATTACCCAAAAACTGGATGTGATACCTAGATATGATGATACATTTCTGACATACTAATAACAGTTAGATATTAGCAGAAGAGCCAGTCAAGTTTTAACTAAAAGGGGTTTTCCAGAAAAAACTATTGATGACCTATCCTCAAACTTAACTCAATGGGTGCTGAGGTAGCTTTTACACTTCTGCATCCGACCCCAGTGTCGGATTCAGAAGAGCTGGAAATGTAATAGTTGCTTCAACTCCTATTGATTGCAGTATGGCAATTCCATCTCCTATGACAACGGCCAACCCCGCTGCACTGACAGTGGGCTGGCTGTTCAGTTTATCACCGGAGATCCCGAGTGGTGGATCCCCGCTGATTAACTATTGATGATCTATCTTGAGGATAGGTCATAAATAGCTTTTGCTTAAGAAAACTCTTTGAAGCAACATGAAAGGCTAGTCTCAGGAAGTTTGAGTTTGTTTATGTTAGCACAAAAACAAGAGACAGATCACAAGTAGCTTCGGTGCTTATTAATATAAATGTTAAATTTTAAAACAAAAAGTCTTTAAATATGAAGATATGCAGAAAAAAATTCTATTGATGTCCAAGTAAATCTGATGTCATGGAGAAGTATGTAAGGGGGTAGTTCTTATAGCCCTCAATTACATAAAATTGTGTGTGATTCACCTTATAGGTTGTGTTGGTATTACTTGCCCTGTTTTTATGCCCTACATTCTGTGTATCTGTTAGCCCTTGTAAACGGCTGGTACCCCGCTGTATGCAGCAATACCGCCAGTATTGCAGGAGGAGATGTCAAGCATCAGTGTGGACTAATACAGAACATGACTATAATATGTTTGTGAGCATTGTAGTGCTGTGTGTTGCACCAAAATGCTGCTTAGGAGGGGCCATATGAAGGAATAAAAAGACAGAGTTTGGTGCCAGCAGCAGAGTGTGTAGCAAGTCAATGTGAGAGCCTCAAGGAACCTGCTCTTGTGTTTGAACACAGTTAGCTTGAGTACAGTCACCATAGAGTGTGATGGTGCACTATAGGCAGAGAAGGAGTGATGGGGAGCCTGAATGGAGTGATTCAAGGAGGGTGGTCCCTGATGGGTGCAACACAAGTAGGGCCAAGTGTTTCCATCAGGAGAAGAAACTGGTTAGCTATGAGAAATAGACTGTTATAGTTTGGAAACTATTTCTGGGACAGTGTGGACTGTGGAAATGCCAGACCTAAGTTAGCAAGAGTCCAGCGGCCCTGAGGCCTAGTGAGAGCCCTGATCCTCCAAATTCAACAGAGTGAGCCCTGTAAAGCCAGAAGAATTTTATCTTTCTTAGTACCTATTTAGAGAAATGACCTAGGGCACTGATGTTTATTAGGGTAAATGCCAGAACTGCTGAGGTTTACTGTGCATTGATAATGTCTTTGACTAACTGCTCTGGTTACTGCAATAGTCCCTGCCATGGCCCTCTTGGACACTGCCTGAGTATTCTCGATTCCAGTGCAGTGGCCACTTTAGGGTCTGCCCACCAGTTACCTTGCTGGGTGGGACATGTGCATCATATAGATGAATGGTAGGGCATATCTTACCCCACAGGATGGTGGTGCCTGTTTTTGGTAGGAATAGTAGGTAGTGGCACACAAGTGGTTGATGTATAGGCTGTGGTGGTGAAATGTGCCAGCTAGTACCAGTTGACTCCGCACTTCTTCTTGGGGTATATTGGGGGCATTTATTGTAGAGTTTACTTTAACACTCTGTATTTCACCTGATATTTCATTCTTCTTTTCTGTTTGCATAAAAAAGAATGGTTCTGTGATGTGTTTGTGCAATGTATGTAACTGGATAACTTTTCTTCATGGATCTGTTTGCTGGATACATGAAACTGATGCAGAGGTTTTCTTGATGTAATACATTCATTTGTTTCAAACCCATATGATTTAATTTTCAGACCAAATGTGGTGTGAACCTGGCCTAAGTGACTTATATTTTCATAGTGCCAGAAAAAGTCTATTACTTGAAGAAATCTAGTCCTAACTAGTTGAAAACAATTAATGATCATATCTTCCTGCAGGATATTCATAACTACGACAGTTTCCTTACCAGGCAGTTCATTATTCATTAAGAGCACATTAATACCTTCTTCTACTTGTGGTGTACATTCACTGCATATGCTTGGAAATGCTCCTGGTTAGTGTTGAGGAAACTTTTGAAAAGAAAGAGGAAGAGTTAAAAAGAGGAAGAATGAGCATGGAGGCTCAGTGGTTAGCACTGTTGCCTTGCTGCACTAGGGCCCTGGGTTCAAAACTGACCAAGGACAATATCTGTATGGAGGTTGTATGTTCTCCCTGTGTTTTTGTGGGTTCCTTTGTGGCTTTTCATGCAATCCATAAGAAATAACTTTCATGTTCTTCTGTAGAAACTTGGAAGCATACAGAGATACATTATGTGATTATGTGCCCACAGTATTCTGTATATGCTGTATTACGCATATGCATCAGCCCTAAAGCCCACAGGACCACCACTTACTTTAAGTGGGTTTGATCTAGATGAACCGCCTGAGTCACGCTCCAGACTTTTAGTAAAGTTCAGTTCGCTCAACATTACTCTTGATGTATGCACCAAACATGTCTGTAACGGGCCCAATGAGTGTCCCTTTGGCATACATTTGGGTAATATCTGTTAGTGTACCTTTCATTTCACTGTACTAAAAAAGCACAATCACTGCGCTTTTCGAGACAAAGGCCATAAAACATATATAGAGCGCAGTACTGTATGTTTCTTTACAAAGTCACAGGGCTTCATACTGTATGTAACAGAATGGAATACAGTTGCATACATCAAAAGGAAAACATTCCTAGGATATATACAGCAAATGTATACTACTGTGGAAAAGGAGTGCAACGCTATGATTACTGCATGAAGAAGAGTACTGCTGTGACTACTGCATGAAGAAGGGTACTGCTGTGACTACTGCATGAAGAAGGGTACTGCTGTGACTACTGCATGAAGGAGGGTACTACTGTGACTACTGGAAGGAAGGGGACCAGGCACTGCTGTTACCACTAGGGGGACTGACTGATAAATTAAAGGATATGTTCAGGATTATGATAAAATGGGCCAAGGAAGTGGCATAAAGTAATACAAATGCATTACCTATATATAAATCAGCCACTGCAACGGTGTAAAAGCTACAGTAATCCCCATCAATCTTTCTTTGCTGTGCTACAGCAATGATATCACAGTGTCATACTTAAGCAATGCAGCACAGTAATGCTCTTTTCTGACTGCTGGGGTAAGGTGCAATAAAGAAAAGAAAGGCGCCTTTCTGTGTAGCTCTATCTATCTATCTATCTATCTATCTATCTATCTATCTATCTATCTATCTATCTATCTATCTATCTATCTATCTATCTATCTATCTACCTATCTATCTATCTATCTATCTATTCATCCAATTAAAACTTCAACGTGTGAAATTTTTCAAACTGATAAAAAAAAAACCCTTTCACACCCAACTCTTACACACAACACTTCCTACTTTTGATGTCCTTTCTTGCGTCCATGTACAGTAATTTGTCTATGGTCTGTGGGTGGCGGAAGGGACAGCCGGCTACTCATTCCTCCCTCTATGCAGATCAGTGTGTCATAAACAGAATCAGACAGGACAAACAGGGCTGTTTTTTCCTGCCAGGCTCAGGCGGAACATGACTCAGAGAAGAAATTAAAAGGCTTTTGTCTAATGTTTTTTTTTTCTTTACTAAGACTCTATGAGCTCATATCACCTGGAGATTTACAAATCCGAGAGATCAGAATGCATTCTTCACACACTACGACCTTGTGGAGGCAGCCTATAAGAAAGCATTGCATATAATTAGAAGTGGCCCCAGGACTGACCAAACTACATATTTATTACTATACTATATTATTAAGCAGTAGATTTTCCAGTTATTCAGTGAGGCATTATAGGGCTCCAAAGAGAAAGTGTGGCCCTGGGTAAAATTAGAAATGAGGCAAGAAATACTGCATTAAAAACACAGTCACATTCAAGAGGCGGCATGAAGTGCGCTACAGCGTTGAACTCTGGTACTGGTACGGAGGCTTTACAAAAAAATAAAATATTTATGTACATTTCAAGTTATCAAATACCAGGACTAAATACTAGCGCCATATCAAATATTACCTCCATACAGTTTTTGAACCAAACACACTATATAATAAGTGATATTACCACCACACCATGCCCACTACTAGTATCGTTATATAGTGAGTATTATCATCACAACATAGGGAAGAAAAGGGGGAGGAAAAAGCAGCTAGATGAACTGAAATGAAAACTTAAAGGATTTTTGATATCAGACAAAGTCCCTTTAAGAATGCATTGCCCAGCACAATCAGCACCCTTTACCCCTGGCAAACAGCTGATTTTGAATGAGGGCACCTATACTGATCCCACTGAGAAATTGTCAACATACAGCTGCTCAGGAGCCCTCTGCAGTGACAGGAAGAAGTTTGTCTTCATTTTTAATTTCATGTTAGTGGTGTGAGGGCCCTTGGGCCCTCCTAGCCTATGGACTCTTGCAATTGCAGCCCCTATTGTTATGCTGCTACTCAGGAGTGTCCCACAACGTGTTAGTAGACTTGCACATTGGCAAGTCCAGTCAGTACCTCAGATTGCCTGGAGGTCCCCTTGGGGAGGAGGTCCCGGGCAATTGGCCAGTTTACCCTGCAGAGAGTTACATTACCCCTATATTGGAGCTCTATAGGGTTCTTTCATGCAAGATGGAATTCTCAATAGGATTTTGCTAATTAGTGAGGACTCTGTTCCATTTTTAACTGCATAATGTGTTCTGCTGGAATGTCTAATGCGATTTCTTGTATTATTTTTACAGACTTTATTTGTGGAATTACTTCTTGTGCATATTAGAAAACAGCAACAATAATTCCGCAGCAGAATGTTTTTCCACTCTGGAATTTAATCATACAGTTTTGAAGTAAAGACGCAAGGAATTCAAGCCCCATAGTGATAACACTGTGACGCAGAAATGTCCATGTGGACTAATTCCGTTGCATGTGAAAGGTCCCATTTGCCTTCAATGCCATACAAGAAGTTTTTCTGACAGATACATATGACTATCGCGTAAAAAAACGTAGCATGCTCCATACACATCACAGGCTGCACGGTCTATACTAAAGGAGCCATAGAAGCTCAGCGCACCACTATGCAGATATTATGGTGCTGTGTATGAGCCCTAATGGTGCCCATATACATTGAGGGCTTAAACACATGGGCACATGTGCAAATACACTTGTCGCTACAGAGTGTACATGTGCATGAACCAGTGATTTCTTTTTGGCTATTCAAACTTCGCACTACTGCGAAGAAATAAAGCAGGAAGACAGGTCCTGCCCTATCTCTTCTCATGTGTAGTATTAACGCATGAGAATTCTGCTAGTCAAAACGAAACCATTGATTCTCATAGCCCCATATGTAAAAAAGATACGCTTCCTATTTCTTCGTTGGGCAGTGAGAGGATTACTTGTGGCAGAAATTTATATATATTGTTGGCAGTGAATTATAGTGTGAACAGAGTCCAATTTACCGCCCAGTGGAAGCCCAGAATGTATGGTAATTATAGTGTAGCATGTGCCATATTCACCAAAATAGCTTGTATTCATTGAGGATACGGTATAGCTACTCGGCTATGTGTTGCACCTGGTGTGTTTCAAAAACCGTTTGTCATCAAACATCATATGTGTTGAAAAAAATGGCAGTGATGCTTGGTAAAAAATAGTGTTCAGCATAAGCCTCATTGTTTTCAATACAATTATGGCGGAAAACTGGCATAAATGCAGTGATAAGTCTCTCACATTGTGTCCGCTCTATTTTGTGTGTTTTTGTTGCCTGACCATAGATAGTTTTTGAAGTAAAATGGCAGTAGAACAAACTGAAGTATATTCACTCTGATTTCATGCACACGTTCTTCCTGTCCAGCAAGGATAGACCTAGCTGATGGGCTATACTCTGAGGGGCTACATCCTGAGAGAGAGGATACATCCTGAGGGCCTGCATCCTGAGGGGAAACATTCTAAGGGGTTACACCCTGAGGGGATACACCATGAGGAGCTACATCCTTAGGGGATACACACTGAGGGGCTACACCCTGAGGGGATACACACAGAGGGGATACATCCTGAGGAGCTACGTCCTGTGGGGCTACATCCCTTTGTTCCTGCACTGTTGGCGCCATTGGATATTGCCATAATAGTGTACCAATCTCCCTGTTTGTGCCTTTTCCTTCTATGACACCATAGGACACTTATGTAATGCTGCAGTGTGTCATCGTGTCCCATCACTTCATGTCACCTCTTTGCAGACAGATGTGATGCAATACTATGACTATGTACGACAGGACATGATGTTGCTGTGTTACAACATTTTACCCAAGTCATCATGAAGCTCCGGCCTACTGTCAGAGGAGTTCTAAAGTTCATCATTATGATCCGAGCTCTGATGCACTCTGTGTGGCTCATTTAGGTCATAACTATTTAAGCCCTTAGGCAAACGGGTTTCACATGTTTTTGCAAACGTGATAAAGCAAACTCATTGATTTCAATGGGTTTGTTCTCATGAGCATGTTTCTCAGCGCAAATCCTGTGTGCAAGAAAAGATAGGACTTGCCCTATCTTTTTGAACATTACGCAAAAAACTGCCATAAAGGTCTATGGTGGTTTTAAAAAAAATCAAGGGTAAGGGTGTGACCCTGCAGACAACCCTTGCTCATGCACAAATACACTCGGTTATGGCAAGCGTATTTGCACATACGTTCGCCTGTTGAAGCACTTATAAACATGGATGCTTGGTTTGGCTACATGTAGGTGTTTATTTCAATGGAGAGATGAGAATAAGCTGCTGCCATAATCTTCAGGCAGCGGCTTATCATCCGCAGGATCAAAGTATTGGGCATGTTGAAATAAAATATGTCCCATCGTCTTTCATCCAACATCTAGGAATGGTTAGGCAACCATGATATTTAGCTGATCTTCACGAAAATGGTAGGTTTGGCTTTTGTCCAACATCCACCGTTAGCTTTAAATATTCACTTGAACTATCGCTAAGGCGTCAGAACTTTGATGGCTTCTGCTGTAGGAAGTGGAGGGAATTTCATGTGAAATTCACTGACTTTTTCAGGATAGCTTGTTTGTAAGAATGTCTCACCCTAGTCGGGTAGTGCTTTGTGTCCCTCCGCCCTGCAAATGCATTTTAATTCTTTATTAAAATTGATGGATGGGGATGTTATAGCTTAAACTAAAAAGCAAGAGATTCACATATAGTGGAATAGTTGCCGTATTTTGGCTGCGGAATGCACACCGAAGTTACGCAACAAAGTACCGTACAAGATAAAGGAATGGCATATTCTCAAACCTGATTCACTCGCAGCTCTAGCTGTCACAAAAGCACTGCGGATTATCACCATGTAATTAATTTAAATGTAATGTGTAAAATACGTGGTGAAAGTCTTCACTGAAACCCCCAGTAATAATAAAAATAATAATCTTTATTTGTATAGCGCCAACTTATTCCGCAGCGCTTGTCAGTAAAGTGCTATTTGTGCACCTACACTTAGGACTTCAACAGATGAACGTATGTGCAAATACACTCGATGCAATGGAGCGTAATTGCGGATGAACAAGGGTTGTCCGCAGAGTCACCCCTCTCCCCTTGATTTTTTTAACCTGCCATAGACTTCTATGGTAGTTTTCTGTACAACACGCAAAAAGATAGGGCAGATCCTATCTTTTCTGGCAAGAAACACACTCATGAGAACTAACCCATAGAAATCAACGGGTTCGCTTAGTGATGCTTTGCAAGCGTTAGTTTCACGAGCACAAAAACTTGCACAAACATGTTTGTCTGTGTAAGCCCTTGGTATTTAAGAAGATTGAAAGCTTCTGCAGATGACTGATTTGCGTGCATGTTCGTGCATGCAAAATCATTTGCGCAAATCACTGAGAGTAGGACCCATTGATTTCAATGGGTTCCCTCATATTCAACGTTTTTGCGCTATATTTTTTCGCGAGCGTGAAAACATACGTGACATGCTCTATTTTTGTGTGCCAAGGCACCATAGAACTGTGCAATTTTTCAGTGTTAATCGATGGCACTGAGGACTAATTAGGCTGCTCAGCCAGTTCAATCATGGCGCAGATGTGTCCTGTGCCAATGTGAATGGGCCCACCTGTGCAGAAAAGTGCAGTAGAATGCGTGGACATGCTCACAATTTCCGTCGATAGCACTCCCTTCATAGCGCAATTACATCACGCTATCGCTAGCATATCTACACATACGCTCCTCTGTAGGAGCCCTTAACATAAAAACAGAGACAAAAATCTGTGATGCACCAGTATCTCCTTTATAAGTTCTTTCTGTGCCCATTGCAAAATAAATCCTCTAAGTCGGTCTCTCACGGCCGAGAAAATCACGCGAGATTTGTGCGACGCAAGATGCACAAATCTCACACTAATATGAACCCTATTTTTTTGAATGGGCTCACACACATGATGTATGTTCTATTTTTGGGTGTGCGCTCCCATTGCATCGCCCATTGTTTTCAATGGAGCCAGCAAAGCATCGCACCTCGCTGCACGTGAGTGCGATGCAAGGTTTCGCATTGAAAATAATGGGAAACACTCCGCCACCGCTGTCAGCTGATCCAGAGGATTGCTACTTCCCTGATATGAAAACACCTTGCATCTGCGAGGTAATCGCATGTTGGCGAGCGCAATATCAGGGTGAGTTTCATGGCCTGATGTTGCACTTGTTCGTGTGAACTTAGCCTAAGAGTGTTCTGCATCCAGCCAGTTTCAGAGCGGAAATGTTGAAAAAAGAAGGGAAATGGCTTCATCTGTATATAGTTGTTCTTATCTCTAGCTTTTGTTCTTTTCGTCTTTTTCTTTGTTCCTCTCACTCTTGCTCTCCATCTCACCACTCCTTCTACTCTACAGCCTAATGTCTTACCCACATGCTTCTCGCACAATAGCCCGGGATTCCCCATTACGTACAGCACATAGTGATCTCCTCAGCATAATCATTTCTTCCTGTCCATTCAATAAGCAGGTGTCCAAAACAGGAACCCTCCACCTGAGTCAGCAGCCAAGAACAGCTTCAGCATCGTAAGGTGATAAACAGGAACCATTCTTATTTTGGACAAATGCCTAATAAGAGTCATGTATCCTACTTATTACTTCTTACCTATTCCCTGCCGCCTGAATACCAGAGTGATGACTAATCCTCAATCACTCTGTAACCTAAAAAGGCAAACTGCATATATTTAGGAAGTTGGAGCTGAATGTGCATGTCAATGTAGGGATCAGTGATCTTAATGATTGGCCAAAGAGCAATGAGCTATAAATTATCTTTACATATCTAATCATGAACACAAAGAATAACGACCCTGCACTACTGAAAGAAATGACATGCTTGTTTGCACCTCTTCTTGACTTAATCCTTAATTATTTGCTAAAGATATTATTGACTTATTTAGGCAAGTACTGTATACAGTCTAATATATCATAATGCGAGGAATATTAGCAGATTAATATATTTGACAGCTGTATAACTTGGGTAAAGTCAGGATCACACTTGTTGTTTGATGCCGTTTTAAGTTCCCTCCTTGATTCCTAACTAGGAGTGGATTTTACAGCGGATCTGCCACCTGCCCCGACACGTTTGATTTAGTTAATACCCGTACTCCCTATAATATAATAATTCTAGCGCATGTTTCTTACAACTCTGTGTGGTGCCGTTTCTCTGTTATTCCTGATAGAAATTAATGAGCAAATTGTCAACTGGGTGTAATCAATTATGGGTGTCCCTTTACCATCTGATACCATCAGTGATGAATGGACAGTGTCAAGCTGTGGTATCAGTGATGAAGTTGGGGACACCAGAAGTAGAAGATGGTACAATCAGTATTTTTGTCATCCATATCCCAGCAGTCCCAAAAGTAATGTTCCACCCAGCTTGACTTAAGAAGGGGCTCACCATGAAACGCATATCCTATGCTGGTTTTTAATATATGTAATAAAAGAGAAGTTGAATATTCCGTCCTACCGTCCCCTCTTTTCTGGAGAGTCACACCTATTCATCAGTTTTTCTTCCTTTGGTGGGCTCTTCTGGTTGGTAGTACCTCCACAATTCATCCAATTTTCACAACCCTTTCTAGGCATTCATCTGGAACCAAAGCCTCCAATACTATCAGGTTTGCTCCACGCCTCTTCCATCCTAAGTTGTGTAAGGACACATTCCTTTGTCAAGGGAAATGGTAACATCCAGTTGTGACAATCCAATGCACGGTTGAGCTTTTCTGGGTTCCACTTGCGCTAGGAGAGACAGAGGGTCTGGCTATGGAAATGAAGATTTTGGGCTTTAGTAGTGATTCTATTACTATAGAGTGCCGGCATCCGTTACTAGACAAGCTGAATTTTGCATGCCAGATCATTTCTGGGGGGTGAGTGTTTTGTCAGAGTTTGGCAGCGGCCAATGGGAGGTTCGGTATCCTCACCATTATATTTGCCTATTGGCTGATCCGTGAGTAGATTTCTTGGTGTGGGAGACATTTTTGGAAGAGTACAATGAGAACGGCACTCGAGTTGTTCATGGATGTGACTGGTGGTTCTGGATTTGGGGAGTTTTTTGGGGGAGAGTGGGGAGCGGTTTCATGGCCCTGGTATGTTAGAGAGGTGGGTTTGCTGGGTAGTTTAATTATTTTAGAGAGTTGTTTCCCAATGTGGTGGCTTGTGAGTACTGGAAGGACCGATTGCGTGATTGTAAGGTTTGTTTTCATTGTGACTACATGAGTGTGGTGATGGCTATCAGTCATCAGATTGCATCCTCTTCTGTGATGTGTTTTTTGAGGTATTTGGTGCTGGCATGTTTGTGCATGTATTGTTTGACAGCTGTACATGTTCCAGGTGTGGAGAATTGGATTTCTGACTCTTTGTCCTGTTTCCAGTGGGAGCAATTCCAGTCGTAGGTGCCAGGTGCGGAACAAGTCAGTCAGGAGTGCCCCAGCACATTGTGGAGGTTGACGCTAGAATGATAGGCGACTTCACTCGGGGTGTGCAGGTGGGTTCAGCGGATTTGTTGGGAGCTTTGGTGTTTTTTTTATTGCGAGAGCCTATGTGGACAGGGTGTTGGTTTCTGTGCTGTGCAAAAAGCTCTCTGTCGTGTCTTTCCTATTGAAGTTGAAGGCATGGCTGGATGTGACAAGGTCTATTTGGGTTTTTCAGGCTTGAAGGCTGTTTGTCGGGCTAGGAGTGTGATTGTTGGGAACGGATTTCTTTTGATCTCTTGTTGAGCTTGTGTGATTGTTTGTGCTTGTTTTCTGCACTTTCAGGAATGCTTGTTTCACTTGGCCTTTTTGAGGTGCTCTTTCGGGTGTTCAGGGTGGTCGAGTTGGTTGTGCCTAGTAAGCTCGGTTGAGAGGGTTTGCAGAGGGAGACTGTATGCATATGCGAGTGTGCAAAGGTCTTGAGATTATGTTGCATGGGTTGCCTGCGTGATAGTTCATCTGGTGAGGTGTTTGTTGAAGTAATGTGGGTGCAGCTGGATTTGCATGGCTTTGTCCTATTATCAATTTGTGGCTATGTTCCAGGTGGGTTTGTGTTGGTTGGGAATGTTCGCCAGGGATTATTGCACCCACAGCACAGTGTGGCTTGGGGGCAAAGGTTGTAATTCGTCAGTGGGAATCATTTTCATCTGTAGATTCATCCTCATTTGTTGTGATTTGCAGGAGTTGTGTTTTCTGTTTTTATCCTAAAGCAGGTCCTTGTCTTACTTGGATTGTGGTGCACTCTTATGTATTCTGGGGTGCCGTTTGTGTGAATGTCCACAATCTGGGTGCCAGCTGGGTATGCCTGTGGAGCATGCTACATTGTGCCCATTTGGAGTTCGGAGGATGCAGTGGCACAGTGTTGGCCGAAATTCACTTTCATGACTTGATGAATCAATTTATGGATATTTTTGTTTCGCACGATTGCGGGAATGTCTTGGAGGTGCGTTCCGTGAGGGACTTAATTAGGGATGTCAAATTGTATTTGCTGAGGTTGTGAACATCTTTTCCCAGTTTGAACATTTTTGGTCTGACATTGTGGCACTTAAAGTTTAGAGGCATGTCCACTCATTAGTTGGCAATAGCAAGACTAGAATCAATGTGAATAAGGCAGTGGCTAGGTTTGTGATTTGCAGTGGTGGTGCGGCATCGGGAGCTTGAGTCAGCCTCTGACATGTCCCATGGCATGCACTTGAATGTGGTGGATATTGACAGATAGGCTTTGGGGATACAAGGTGGTGTGGAGAAAGTATTGTCTAATTGGTGGGAACTACATGTGTAAGGGGTCATACAAATACAATTTGGTGGAGTATGTTGCTCCTTCATAGGCTTAGCTCAGTTGGTGAGCCTGTGGATTTTATGGATCCTGGATTCAAACAGTGCCGCGGCGGGTTTTCTGCCAAAGAAGGCCAACACTGGATGCAGCCCATGTCAAGGCAGCCTAAGGGTCTTATTACATAAAACGTAGAGGCCATACTAGTTCTACTGTAAAATTGCTGGACTGCACCTGGACTTGCCATTGTTTCAAGTTGAAAGTTCAGGTGCAGCTTGGCAATTAGTAGTAAATTGTGAGCATTACCTGTGGTCACCAACGCTTGTATAATAGCACCCTCAGCTACATCTATGGAGACTCTTTTGCTTTTATAGTACCGCGGTTCCTCGAAAATAAGCCCTACCCCGATTTTCAGTGTGTGTGTGTGTGTGTGGGGGGGGGGGGGCTTGAAATATAACCCCCCCCCCCAAAAAATATGCCCTAGCTAAACAACATTAAAAAAAATAGTGATACTCACCTAGTCGTCGGTGTCTGAGTCCCTTGCGCTGGTCTCCGGTGCTGCGGCAGGTTGCCATGTCTGCAGTGTTGACATGGCACTCTCTTTCTGGTGACAGTGTATTGTCCCAGAACAGCATCCTGGGCCACTCCATAATTGTCATACATGTCTGTCTTATGTGGATGCACTGTGCAAATCTGTCATATCTATTTTTGGTATGTGTGTTGCACAGCTGAAGGGTTAGCTCCGTTAAAATCATTGCCTGTCAGCTCTGCTGCATGCTGAATGTATCTATCTTATAGTGTCATGTAGTACAACTGAGGTGATAAAAGCGAGTGTCTGAGAGGGGGAGTGGTTGTTGATGATCTTCCATCTTCCCATGCTGTTGGAGGACCCACAGTTAATCAGGGAAGCACCTTCAGCTTCCCTGCATTGAAAATGGAGACAAAGAAGAGGCTCCCTATGAGGAGCTGAGGATCTTCCCTTTTCCCCCATCCAGTGGGGAAACCGCAGGGGCACAGAGAGACATCTCTGGTTTCCCCATGTCTAATATGGAGGAGACGGAGAGATAGCCTTACTGCATGTGAAATGCATGAGAGAATGAGTGAGTCACTAAAAATCCCCCAGAGAGAAAGCGATTCCCCCAAGTAATTCTGTATAAAGAGACCCATTGTACCAGGTACCCGTTCACATTGGGGCAGCTATTTTTCCTGTGTGTCCGTCCGCTAATGAGATCATTACACAGAAGTACGTGATTTTAACACCCACGCAGAGAATGTACGGGGTGCATTTAAATTAAGTTTTCTGCTAATTAATGTTGTCTTGCCAGAGAGGGTATGTGGAGAGGATCTTGTCTTTTTGCCTCCTCCGGAGTATATTTTGTGTTCAGGACCAGTGACATATAGATAACGTGGACTATAGGGCCATATTGTTCCTGTGTATTTTTGCCTCCCAACCTCTGAGCTTCTGCCTGTAACTACTGCTGTAACTACTGCCGTCAATGTACCCGTAATTACCTGTTTGGCAAAGTTAAACTAAGTAAAGTTTTACCGGGCCTCAACCGTTCCTGAGGACCCAAGGTACTATACACTTATCCAGTGTTTATTAATCCGCTGTGTATGAATGCCGGTGTGTGGAACGGTGGCATCACGAACTGACAACTGCTACCCACCTCATCTTGAGGACTACTGGCCCTATTTTTTGCTGCAGTAACTCCCTCCGGGACCAGGAGTTGGTGAGTGCCACCGTGACAGGTCCACGCACTATATCCTCCCAACTCCAGCTGTATGCTTGGGTAGCGAGTCATTTCCCTGCAGTATCCCACGTATGGGTGTTGCAGAAGTATGGCGTTTCTTTCAGGACGTTACAAAATAGCCTATCACAAAAAGTCTTCCACAACGGGGCTTTGAATACTCCGCCTCCAGCAAGCGAGTGCTGTGATAAGATCACGAGCGCCACTGGCTCAGCCAATCAGAGCCAACGCTCGATCATTCACAGCCATTCAGTGAATGACATAATGAATGATCGTGAATGACATCATGAATGATCGTGAATGACATCATGAACATCGTGAATGACAATCGAGCATCGGCTCTGATTGGCTGAGCAATGGCACTCATGATCCAATCACAGCACTCGCTTGCTGGAGGCGGTATATTCAAAGCCCCGTCACAAGAAAGAGAGTACTGTGTCAACACTGAGGATTACACTGCAGCCTACCGCAGCACTGGAGACCAGAGCGAGGGACCTAGACACCGTGGGCCAGGTGAGTATAGGACCCCCTCGAAAATAAGAAACTGCTTTTTTAGGGCAAAAATTAATATAAGATAGTGTCTTATTTTTGGGTAAACGCGGTATCTCATAAACCAGCGGTTCCCAAACTGTGCTCCGCGGAGCCCTTGGGGCTTCATGAGTGACAGTCAGGGGCTCTGACCAAGGTTCTCTGTGGTGAGCAGCCGACGGCTGCAGCTCCCCGGCCGATAATCAAACTGCGATGCTGATCACGGTGCACACTCTGACATCACCTAGGTGTGCACCCGGGATCCTCCTCCCGTGAGTCCTCTCCTCCTCAGTTCCACAGGAGAGGATTCAGGGAGGAAGCGTTTCGGGCTCACACACTGCTGTCAGTGATCAACATTGAGCAGAAGAAGAGCAGCACTGACTACAAGGAGAAGGTAAGTATATGGGTTGGGGGGCTATTAATACTGGAGCTACTGTGGGGTTAATGTTACTGAGAGGGTTATTATTACTGTGGGGTTAATATTACTGAGGGGGTTAATATTTATGTGGCTACTGTGGGGTTAATATTATTGTGGGGTTAATATTAATGTGGCTACTGTGGGGTTATTATTACTGGGGCCACTGTGGGGGGGGGGGTCACTATTACTACTGGGGCCACTGTGGGGGTCACTATTACTACTGTGGCCACTGTGGGGGTCACTATTCCTACTGGGGCCACTGTGGGGGACACTTTTACTACTGGGGCCACTGTGGGGGTCACTATTACTACTGGGGCTACTGTGGGGGGTCACTATTACTACTTGGGCCACTGTGGGGGTCACTATTACTACTGAGGCCGCAATAGGGGTCACTATCACTACTGAGGCCGCAATAGGGGTCACTATTACTACTGGGGCCACCAATATAGAGGGTCACTATTACTACATGGGGCAGATTTGCTGTGAAGTTTATAGTAGGTGTAGTAGCAAAGTAGATGGAATTTTGAAAATCTCATCCACACGTGGAAAAAATCTTCACCAAACTCGTGCAGATATAGACATGTGGTGCAGGATTTAATTTCGCAGTAGGCTAATTTAAATATAATGTATATCAATAGCCTATCCAGCGTTACTCCCTGTTTTTTTTTTTTTAAACGGCCCTGTCCTTTTTATAACGATGGAGGTAAAAATTATATGTTGTCATAAGTCACACCCCTAACCCCTCCCCTGATGACACATTGGGGCTCCACGAGAAACCTTTCCTTCAAAACGGGCTCCACGGCTGAAAAAGTTTGGGAACCAAAGTCATATACGTATACATTCATTGTATAACATTGTTCTATAGCACGGAATATTTAGACTACACTAAACTATTGATTTATTTCAGATTATCCTTAAATGGCAAAAATAGTTGACCTCAGATTCAAAGTTTCCAACATCAGATCAGACGACTGTCTCTTCCAATTCTCTTTGCTCGTGACCTTCTGTACACAATTGCAGGCATTCATCCTCTGAAAAATATCACAGTCTCCCATGAAGTCATGCAGTGAGAGAGGCATTTGTCAGAATACCCGAGGGCAGAGAGAAAAGGCAAATAGACTTTCTCAGACACCTCTCCACCTCTGTTATCAAACACATCATGGATTAACCTTTTCAGCTGGTCGGAGGTCAACAGACTAACTTTGTAGTCATTCTATATAGTGCACTTGCTTAAATAAAAAGAATTATGTGTAAATAGCACGAATGTGTTCATGTATATACCAATGTGCAACTGTGAGCAAAAAAAATGAAAATCACGAAAGTTTGATCTTCTCAAATTTGTCTGGTGACTATGAGGAGACCGCTAGTTCCCGCAGTGACAAAAGGTGCCCATACCTTTTTATTGGGACCCTGCTGGAAGAAGGAGATGCAGCCAAGGTTGTGTCTTGGGGGAACAAAACTCAACCACCAGCCAACTTGGTTAACAGTAGCAATCAAACATCATATAAAACAATACTGCTGCAAGGAACATGAAGTATTGGCATTTAATTTCCTGACCATAGATATCAGTGTGTATGGTGGTGGAACAAGCCCCTCCTGTGGGTTGCCGCTCTTTGCCCTAGCAGCAAAGACTGAGTTACGTTTTGTCTGCCATATGTCAACTGTGGACATTACATCTTAAACACTGTATTCGGGTATAGCAAAGTGACATCCCACCCCGTTGACCTTTCCACTTTGTGGTATCCAGTTTTGCCTATACTCCCATGGGTGGAAGAGAAACGTAAGGGACCATTCACATGGGACGGAATTAGTCTGCACAGACATTTCTGCGTCACAATGTTATCCCTATGGGGCTCGAATTCCACAGCTGTTAAAATTCTTGGAAAAGTTTTCTGCTGCGGAATTAAGAACGTCTTTCGGAATTGTTGTTGGGATTTCTAACATATAGAAGATGTGATACCGCAGTTAAAGGACATAACCACATCACCGTAGGCTCAACTATGCTGGGCGGCATGGAGCGTAGTTGCACCTGAATGAGCGAATTTTCTTCTCCCTCGCTGACTTTTCAAACTCTGCATGAGAGCATAGGAGTTTGAAAATAACCGCGGGAACATAGGTGCTGTCTGATCTTCCCCGCACAATGTGTTCACGACTATTGTTTAACTCCTACTGAAATCAGTGGTTTCGTTTTGTCCCATTATACGGCCTTATAACAGGACAAAATGAAAAGGGAGAAAAACACGATCATGTGTTTAAGCCAACAGTCCACTGAAAAAACGCAAGAAATTCCACAGGACATTGCAGAACGCATTCCACAGTTAAAAATGCAACAAAATCTGCACTAATTGATAAAATGTGCATCTCACTGCGTCCTGCGGACAATTCCGTCTCATGTGAAAGGTCTCTAAAAGCTTTGCTCATGTGGGCGGTAAACACTGCAACTGCATTGAACACCAAAATAAAATGTGGCAAACCCACATACAGTTTTTTGGATGAGGTTTGTTGCGGTTTTCACTGCACTGTCTGAATACATCCTCAATCTGATCAGTGAGTAAGGTTACCACTTGAAGAACCGTCATACGTACCTTAGTAACGATGAATGGTTTCTGACACCCTTGGGCTGTGTCAATGCTGTGTATTTGTGACTTATGCTCACCTGTCTTAGGGCTCATTAACACAATCGTATCTGAAAAATGCTGTGGGTGTCAGGCACCGTTTTACTGGCCTGTGTGATGCCGGCTCTGCGCATGCTACTGTACTGCGCATCCCCGCGTATCTCACACACATAGTCATGCGCAGTGTGACTCTGTTTTCTTACATTCCCCGCTCTGTTTCCTAGTGGGGTTGTGTATGAATCGCCGCCCATGTGCAATGTACCCCATTACATGGCTGTACGCAGGATCACAGCCGGGTTCACAGGAATCCACTGCAGGGCCTCCGCAAGCGGATTCTGCTAAGGGCTGTGTGAGCCTGGCCTTATTGTATTATGCTTTCATTCAAAGGCACCTTTCATGCGGGATGGAATAGCCCACACAACGCACCGCAAGCCACGGTAGATTCCACACCAAAATCTGCCAGCTATCTGTGGATTTTGATGCGGAATTGAAAATGGCTTAAAACCTGCCTGCAATTCTGCATCAAAATCCACAGTTAGACCTCTGGATTATCGTGTGGAATTGCGCAGCTGCAAATCTCGTGTGTCCTGCATTGTAATTCTGTCCCGTGTGAAAGGGCCTTGACCCACAAGACGCGCAGCGAGGTGTTAAAGAGAACGTCAACTCTTTGATGTGTGTCAGCCTCACCTCTCATGAAAGGTGGGAGCGAGAAATCCTTTAGAAGTGAGATTTACACAAGATCAAACTGCTCGTGCCGCTCACTCTACGTACAGAAACCTCTTACAAGTCTACAGGGGCAAATCCCTTCTTAGCAAGCTGCGGCCTAAACAGCCTGTAATTAGTGCGCAAATGTCCTCCCCTGTTTAGTTAATTCATCTCAGAAGAACTGACTCCCTAAAATGGTTTCTAGTTGATTCTGATATACGCAATTGTTTTCATAGCTACTACTTGTAGTGAACACGCAGAAGAGAGGTGCATTTTACATCATGCTGAGCATAAAGTTTGACAGTTTTTAAAAAAAAATGCAGCATATTACGCACACAAATTTAGCATTCGTAATACGCAGTGAATAGAGCCCATTGATTTCAATGGTCACATTCACATGAACTTATTTTTTCAGGCGATCGCATAAAAAAAAATGTCACATGACCTATCTTATGCAGATTTTCATATTGCAAGAGACCATTGAAATAAATGTTTTTGCTAAAATATGCACGATGTGCGCAGAAAGCCTGCATGTGTGCTGCACGCATATGCACAAATCAATGTGATTTTGCACGTATTTTTTGTGCATGCAAATACGCGGTGCATTTGCACACACAAGTACACGCGGGAGTGAGAGAAATATGGGGGTGAAAGTGCATTTTGGTCGTGCAAACACGTGACAGCTGAAATTCGTTTACGACCGTATGAGCCCAGGCTTGCACTAAATCACCACACCGGCAGATCAAGGAAATTATTAGAAACATGTACAACCAATTAGAACATAATTTAGTATAATTTAGTTGTTGAAGGGGCTTTCTTGGGCTATTCTCAGGTTAGGTTATCAATAGTTGATTTATTGGGGCTTGTTATTCAAGATTCTCACTGACCCTCTGGCCTGCTGTCAGTTCAGCGAGACCGGATGTCCATACCAAGGTCAGAGCCGTAAGTCTGATAGAAGGCTTAGCTTCCATTGAAATCAATAGAATTTTACCTTTTTTTACACTTCTGGCTACTCATTGCAGTAGGAGCCAGAATTGCACAAGAAGGCATCACTCCCATTGATTTCACTGGGAGGAAACCCTTCTATTATACTACCAGCTCCAACCCCAATGTGGACCAGAGCATCAGATGATCAACGGTGATCCTGAGTGGCAGACCCCCCTAATCAACTATTGATATCCTTCCTGAGGATGTCATCAATAGTAAATTCCTCTCAAAAACCCATTGAAAAACACTATAATGTACAATTATACATTTAACAAGCAAAAACATTTCCATAGGAAATAGTCCCTTTATGGAACTTTCACACCTACCAGAATCTTCAGCAGAATTGTGCAATGTATGCAGTCCTTGATCAGCTGGTTGAAGGTGCATACTGCTGTGCAAGATGTCAGTACGTTGCACATTTGGAAGCCCAGATCCTGGATCTAAATGAGCAACTTACAATACTGAGCCAGCACTCGCTGTGGTAGATGTTGGGGTGGATGGTAGTGCAAGAGAACAGGATGAGCAGGCACTCGCTGGGCGACAGGAGGAGGGGTAGAGGGAAGAGATCCAGGGAGGCTAGTTCTGAACTGGCACACCCCAACAAGTTTGCAAAATTGGCAGATAAGGGGGATGCCATTACAGGATTAGTACTGCTGCAGCACGACACGGCCTCTGACCACCAGGGGGAGGTCTCCTCCAGTAAGAAGGGAAATAGGAGTGGAGGGCAGGATAGACAGGTCCCAATAGTGGAAGACTCAGTTATTATGGGGACAGACAGGGCAATCTGCCACAAAGACTGGGATTATAGAATAGTGTGTTGCCTTCCTGGCGCTCGTGCTCGACATATTGCGGATTGGGTCTCGCAGATTACTGGGAGGGACTGGTGAGGATTTAGCGGTTATGTTGTATGAGTACATTGGTACCAATGGCAAATTCAGAAGTCAATGGAGGACCCTTAAAAATGATTTAATCTTAGCTTAGGGCGAGGACCTCCAAGGTAGTTTTCTCAGAAATTCTTCCTGCACCATGTGCCACACCAGAAAGGCAGTGGGAGATTGGGGAGGTAAACAAGTGGCTCCAGAATTGGTGTAGTAAGGAGAGGTTTGGGTTCCTGGTGAACTGGGATGACTTTGCTGTTGGCTACAGGCTCTACCGTAGGGGTGGGCTGCATCTCAATGGGGAGGGTGCAGCTGTGCTGGGGGAGAAGATGGCTAGAAGGTTGGAGGTTGAGGGACACTTGGAAAATAGTGACCACAATATAACTCATTTCCAGTTTTTGTTATTGATAGCCTTATCAGGGAGCGACAAAAAAACTGAACTTTAGTAAGGCTGCCTGTCCACGGGCATTGCGGTATCCTGCGGCGGATCTCCGCCACGGGAGGCGCGCCTGGGAGCAGGAGCCTACAAACGGATCTCCACGGTCAGCCTATCTGACAGATAGGCTAACCAGGGAGAATCACGGCAATTCACAGCATGCTGCGATTTGTCGCCCGCGAGCGGAGATTTGCTATGATTCTCTGCTTGTGGACAAGGGGGCTGCGCTTTCCATAGCAACGCTATGGAAAGCGTGCATTGCGTTCCCCGCGGCCGAATTATCGCAGCGGGGAATGCAATGCAAAAACGTCCGTGGACAGGCAGCCTAAAGCAAAATTTTGATCATCTCAGAATTATTCTCAACAACATTAAATGGGACAATGTCCTAAAAAATAACAGTACAGGTGACAAATGGGAGAAGTTTAAAAACATCCTAAATGACTCATGTGAGCAGTTCATATTCTTCAAAGATAAAAGAACTACGAATAGAAGGAAACCAATGTGGCTCAACAAGACTGTAAGGGGTCAATAATCAAAAAAAGAAAGAGTTTAAATTACTAAAACAAGAAGGCAGCGTAGAAACGCTAAAAGCATATAAAGAAAAAAAGATATTATGTAAGGAAAAGATAAAAACTGCCAAGGAGGAGGCAGAGAGACTGATTAAAAAACAGTTGAGGGTTATTTTTGCTCTCTTTGGCAATTACATAAACCGTAAAAGGATCTGCACTGAAAGCACTGTCCCTTAAAAAATAATGCAGGAGAAGTCATAAAAGATGATGTGGAAAGGCAAATCTATAAAATAGTTTTTTTTCAAGAATATTTAGGAGAGAAAAAGAAATGTAACACAAGATGCAGGGAGATACAATGAAGCACCCCACTGAATATCACCTGCCTAACGCAGAAGGAAGTGCAGAGTCCACTAAAAAAGATTAAAATCACCCGGCCCAGATGGAATACACTTAAGGGTTCTAAGTGATATGATAGACAGGCCACTATTTCTAATATTTAGGGCCTCTATTGAGACCGGGATTGACGCATTGCCAATGTGGTTCAAATATACAAAAAGGGGTCAACAAGAGAGTCTGGTAACTACAGGGCGGTAAGTCTCACATTTCAATACTTGAAAAAATATTCAAGGGGTTTCTGAGAGATGCCATCCTGGAATACGTCAAGGAAAACAATGGTATAACTCTTCATGTCAAACCAAGTTGATCATCTTCTACAACAAAGTAATCTCTATGGATGGGGGAGAGTCTATTGATCTCGTATATCTTGATTTTTCTAAAGCATTTGACATTGTGCTGCATAATAGGTTGATATATAAAATAAGGTAGCTTGGACTGGGCGAAAACGTGTGTAACTGGGTAAAGAACTGGCTCAGAAATAGAAAGCAGAGAGAGGTAATAAATGGTTTGTACTCTGATTGGGCCACCATTGCTAGTGGGGTGCCACAGGGTTCAGTATTGGTCCCCATTCTGTTCAATATATTTATCAATGACCTGATAGAGGGGCTGAACAGTAAAATATCAGAGAGGCTATCAAAATTGGGATTATTTACCCTGGAAAAAAGACAGTTAAGGGGCAACCAAATAACAGTTGACAAAGATCACAGATAATGTGGTCGTGCCGCTATATTTGGGCACATTAAAGATTATCTACACCGGAATACGTGAGTGAAGCTTTCATTTGGAAGTACCCCTAGATGCTGCTTCAATCACATTTGGACTGCTTACATCTAGAAATGTGGTAAGAGGTGTTGGAACTACACTATGACTGACTCAAATAAATGCATTTTGATTCCGGCACTGTGGTGAGTAAATGATTCTGCCAAACAAAAGAAGGTTAATAAATAGGACTGACTTTCACGCATAACAACATAGACGTATTAAAATGTGTGAATATGTAAGTGATAGCTAAACAATTTATTGAAAAAAAGCAGCTTATAAAAACAGCTTCCTGAACATACGGTGTAAGTAAACCGCTACCTACTGTAGTAGTGCAGTACACAGAAGGGCCTGTAGAGAGCTGCAGACAGGACTTCTGCTGCTTGGGTTAACACCAAGGGGTGGAGCAGGAACCAGATAAAAGCCAGTTCCTGCCAAAAGCAAGAGGGAGTGGACCAGCGCAGCAGAGCTGATGTGTTGCAGGCTGGTGGCCTAGCAAAGGCCAGAGTCCGACATGGACGACAACCCTGGACTCACACCCAAGTTGAGAGGGCCTGGCAAAGGCCAGAGTCCAACAGGGACGACAACCCTGGGCTCACACCCAAGTTGAGAGAGATGTTGGCTGAGAGAGAGACAGATTCGTGGAGCTGGAAGAGCCCAGGGTCTAGTGCAGACCAGAGGTTTGACAGGGAAGACGACCCTAAACTCCACAACCAGGTGGAGTGCTTATTTGGACTGTGTATTTTGCTGTTATATGATGTGCTGTGAAAATAAAGGCTGGCAGGGGCCAGATAAAGAAATCCACATCTCCTGAGCAGTTTCTACACGTGTGGTGCGCCATTTTCATGTGCGAGAGGTGAACGATCCAAAGCAAGTGTACCCCAACTTGCCAAACTACAGCGTGTCATATGCCTGAAAGCTAATAGATCGATGACCGGTCTGTGGGGACAAGGCGCATGCAAAGTTTGCCATTTTTAGACAGTTGTTTCATTATTTCAGCCAAAGTTATACCATATTGTTATACAGTGCATGAAATATATTATAGTTATAATATAATATATAAAATAATGAAATACATCCAAAATAATATCACCATTCCCTTTAAAGGGATTTTACGGGCACAAAATGAAAATTCTGAACATGCTGAAATCTAAAAGGTACAGCTAAGTAGCGACCTTTTATCAGCTACTCTGAATTCTGTTATCCCTTATGCAGCTGCTGATCTGCAGTTGTGTTTATATGCATCATTTCCAGTGTAAACACAGCAGCAGACTGTTGCCTACCACTTCCAGCATGCATAGCGCTTGTTTACTGGCCAACACTGTAGCTCCGCCCCCAGCTCACAGGTCCTACAACTTACAGGCACCACCCTCCCTCTGACTCAGTGCCGGACAAAGCTGAGCTGCACATGAGCAATACAGCACAGTGCTGTCGCTCCTGTCCTCCCATCATGCACTGCTCACAGGAAGTTGGAGGCTATAGACAGGGGAGGAAGTATCAAATGCAGCAAGATGTCAGAGGAATTTCAGGCAGAGGGTCATGTGACAGAACATGAAGGCAGTATCTGGACCGAGTCCAGTGAGCCTATTACAGAAGGACGATGTGATGATGATTATAAAATGTTAGCCTGTGCCCGTGTTGGTACTGCAGACTGAGTCTCAGTCACTTCAATAGGATTCAGCCTGCAGTACCAATCCGGGCCAATGTATGGAGCTGTCTGAAAACAGCTAGAAGTGGGAGTACTCCTTTAAGGATCAGTCTAGTTTTGGTCTAAAAATGTTTTTCTCACTAAGACTTTTGGAGCGCATGTGCAAATACACTCGCCACTGCAGAGCGTATTTTTTCATGAATTTGTCAAAAGTTTTTTTCCCCGTTTTAACTTCGCGCTATTGCACGCGTAAAGAAAAGAAAAGCCAAAAAATAGGTCCTGCCCTATCTTTTCTCGCAGATATAAAAAGAAAATATAAGAATCATGCTCGTGAAAACGTAACAATTCAAATCAATGTCTTCGTATCGTCACATTTTGCTGGTGTGATTTTAACGTCTGCAAAACGTTAAGAAAACATGGCCATCTGGAGAAGCCCTGAGGGCAGGGGAAGCACCTTGCTGGCCTCAATACAGCTCACATGTTGTCTGCGTGCCAAAACACATCAGTTCTTTCCCACAGACACATGGATCATGTGGAAAAAAAAATAGCATGCGCTCTTCTGATCCAACGTGTGGGGCCAACTTGACTATTCAAGTCAATGGGAATGTTAAAAAACGGAAAGCACTCATGCCCATATTTCAAGAGGTTGTTGCTTGCTAAGAAATGTAGAGAAAAGGAATTTCAGCTTTTTATCATAGACAGAGCATATTCATTTGTGACTACTTTAGAATTACATTTCGGTCAAAATGGAATCTTAAAGGGCCACTCCAGTGAAAACACATTTTTCCATCCCTGCCCCCATTACCTATTTGTCTGCCACAATCTGAAGGTCTGTGTATTGCAACCATGTCCATACAGTGTAGCCCCCTGTCTGATGCTTCTCAGGCACCATCTTGAAAATAACGCAGGGCTCACATGAATGGGTCGGATTCTGCATGCGGATTTCTGCACTGGAAGACCCGCGATCCTTCACCGAAAATAATTGCACATGATTGTGGAAGATCACGGATGCGTGCAGTTTTCCATGTGGATGTACGCGTATGCACAGCATGTCGTCCACGCAGAAGAAATATCTCTCTCTCCCCTCCAGCCTCTCCTATCAAGTTGCAAGCGTTTCCGTCGCTCATCCACAATGTTAATTGCATATGGGCTGCAGATCTCTCGCATTTATAGACATCTGCGCCTAAATGCAGCATTCCGTGATTTTTCTTCTGCTCGCAGAATATAAAATTAGTACTCTGAAGTGTGGAGGAAAATTCGGAAATATAGGCCTTCTAATGCCTACTTTTTCCCGTGAATCTTCCGCGTGGATGGAGATCGCGGAATCCGCAATTCAAATCTGTTCATTTGAGCCCGGCCTAAGTGATTTTAGCTTCACTTTTACATGTATCCCATGATGCATCAGTACAGCTATAGCAGAGGCTATACCATTCATCCTGTGGGGGAAGGGGCACTTTAATTTTTCATTCCCTTCTATTTTCATGAGCTACAGACCATAAGTATACAGTCAGGAACATGAGCTGTGATCTCCTCTGTTATGTCTGTGTGACAGGAATTGTGTGATCCTCATCAGTAGCTGCAACAAGAATGACTGTGCCCCCAGCAGGCAGGTTTCCTACCCTGTTTCCCTGGAAATAAGACGTAGCAGATTTTTCCAGAATTTTTGAGGATGCAAAATGATTTTTCAGGCTTTTTGAGGATGCTTGAAATATAAGCCCTACTCCAAAATTAAGCCCTGCTAACAGTTAATTAAAAAAGTCAATTTAAATAGTGTCCAGGCAGCTGTACATGTAAAAAAGTTAAACCTTTTTGAACAAAAATTAATATAAGACACTGTCTTATTTTTGGTAGTAGGTACATGTAACAGTATCACACAGACTGAAAACTGACTTAAGCCTTAGGCCTCTTTCACATATTGCTGCTATGTACAAGCGATTTTGTAGCGTCAGTGATGCTTTTTTTGGGGAAAAAAATGTAGCATCGTGTTGCTGCTACCTGCAATTTTCTCGCACGGTTTCTGTCTCGCAATGTAGCATGCTGCAAAACATAGCAAATGTGAAGGAACCATATAGGAAAGCACTGGCTTCACATACATGTGATTTATCGCAACATGAGAAAATCGCGTGATTTTGTAGCCCATGGGAAAGAGGCCTTATTCACAAAAACGTTTTTACACAGTTATTTAGCAAGGATAAAATGTTGGCGGAAAATTGCCACAATGTGAAGCATTAGATTCCAATGCATTCATATTAGCGATTTTCGAGCACGTGAAAAAATCGTGCCGTCAAAATGAGAACACGGTTGCTAATTTTTTCACGCTGCGCCAAAAGATAGGTCTTGATCTATCTTTTGACGAAAAACTCTGGAAGCTGCCATGGACTCCCATGGGAGCTAAAAAAAAGGGAGGAGGAGGTAGTTTACCTGTGTCCAGCGCTCGGAAAAGAAGACAACTGTCGCTATTTAAGCTAGAAGTCATTCCGAGGATTTCTGCTGACCGACAGAATTCTGTGCTGCAGCATATTTTTCACACAATGCACCCGTGTGAATGGATTAGAAAACACTAAGTAAGCTCTGGACTCGATCGTGGCTATTCTTCATTAATGCGATTTTACAGCGCATGCGGGCAACTGTAAAAACGCATATACTCGTGTGAATGAGGCCTTCATTTGAGAACAAATAAGGCCCAATGTCCACAGGCGGACCTGATTTGCGGAAGTCAAGCCGCCCATAGAGAAGCATAGGCGTCCGCATATGAATTAAACCATGCAGATTTGTTTTGCGTACCTTTTGGTCCGGAAAACAAATCACAGCATGCTCTATTTCACTGCAGTTCCCGCACGGACGGCTTCCATTGAAGTCAATTGAAGTTGTCCAATCTGCGGCCCATCCACAATTGAATTGCAGAAGGCCATGGATTCCGCAGGAAAGCAGGAGTTTTAAGAAAAACAAGCTCCACTGTGCATATGTGGTGGCACGCCGGCCGGTGTTTCTGCACACATCCACATTGAGGAAAATAGAAAATGAAGACCAGTAAGCAGTGTCCTCAGCCGCGGGTAGGATCGGATTCCGCTGCGGGCTCTTGCATGCGGAATCCAATCCGCCAGTGGACATGAGATTACATGACCATCTGAGGAATTTCAGATAGAGAGGAATAACTAACCAAGATAACACAAACTTACTTTTGTAAGGGGGGAGGGGGGGGGGGGGGGGTAGCTACATAATGAATTAATTTTTAAAAAAATCACTGCAGTGGCCCTTTAAGGGGATTATATGACGTACAAAACTACTCCATTAGAGAATTTTTGCGTTAGTAGAAATAAGGGGGTTCACATTTATTTGTATAGTAATTGATCATATTAATGTACTTATAAAGAAGATGTGGAAATCTTGGCTGAACTAACAAAATTCAAACAGTATAAAACAAATGTATCAGCTGTAGAATTCTTACTGTAATAGAAATTAATTCAATAAAAACAAATTCTCAGTGTGTGCAAGCATTCAGAAGTGGAACGAAACACCGAAGCCATCGTGACAAGCTTCCAAAATGAAGGAAAGTATGCTAAATAATGCAAACATAGCAATGAAGATAGCAACCAGTTTCTATACAAGAGCTGGACACTGATTCCATGCCTGATTCTAACAGAGGCTACAAACATTAGGCACAGTTGTAGAATTTTACAACATGTAAACTGGGCATGAAGACACAGAATGTTCTGACTAAATTGTCCATGAGAATGTTAGTGTGCAACGTGTAGTACAGACCAGCGTAGAAAGTAGTAATGTGACTGGTATTAAAGGCCACTTCCAGCTACATTTACAAACTGTTCATTTTTCTGAGATATGAATATGTGTGCAATATTAAAAGGCTGTATTTTATTATATTCTTCAGCTAATTACCCCAAACTGCTCTCTCCATTGTAATAAAACTTAAAGAGCAGATAATTACCTCCAATGGTTCGTTTGGGCTGCCATGCCTGTGTTTCTACTTTAGGCCTCATTCACATGAGCGTGTGCATTTTCACGCTGGCCGCATGTGGACGAAAATCACATTAGTGAAGGCTAGCCACGATCTAATTTGAACTTAATTAGCATTTTCTCATCCATTTACACAAGCGTATCACGTGAAAAAAAAACACTGCAGCGCTGAATTCCTTCTCTCGGAAGAATGGTTTCTATTGGCTAAAATAAAGCCAGCTGTCTTCTTTTCCGAGAGCTGGACGCAGGTAAACTCCCTCCACCTCCCTTTTTTTCATCTCCCATAAGAATCTATGGGAGCTCCCAGCGTTTTTCATGAAAGGATAAGTCATGATCTATCTTTTTGATGCTGTGAGAAAAATTGGTGAGCAAAAACGGTCGCCAAATTGAAGATTTTACAGCACGATTCTTTCATGCACTGGAAAATTGCCCATGTAAATGAATGAATTGGAATCCAATGCTTCCCATGGTAGTGATTTTCAGCCGATGTTTTATTGTGCTGAAATACTGAAATAGCTGCGATGAAAAGCTTGTGTGAATGTGTGGTGTCTTTCAACTGTGGGATATGACTACAGAATTAAAATCTACAAGGTTGTCAAAACTGGGGACATGAGTGGTGGAAGAGACAGGAGAGAAAACAGGCAATGGTCTTAGCATGTATACTTTTATGCAGGTGTGTGACTGGATGACTGAGAAACACTAAGGGACCTTTCACATGGGACAGAATATTTTGCAACAGTATTGCGGAATATGCTGTCCCTGGGTATTATTGTATCTTGTCACCACCGGAAGTGTGGGTGGTGACAAAGTACAGGCTGCTTGACAGCCTGAGGACGCCCCCAACAGTTTTTAATTGGCTGCAGGGCTGCCTCCCCCTGCTTGGGTTCTCAGGTCCTGCCACTTACTAAGAGTGGCTTCCCCGGCGGCACAGCGGCTTTCTCTTTTCCGGTGGCGACAGCAGCTTGAGAGAGAGGCAGCTGTGGACAGTGAGGGAGTGGAGGCGCGGCATCAGCTCTCAGGTCCTGCCACTCACTGAGATCGGCTTCCCCGGCGGCACAGCGGCTTTTTCTTATAGCGGCTGTGGACACTGAGGGAGCGGCAGCACGACTTCGGGGAGTGGACAGCATAGCGCTGGGTGAGAATGAGGAAGAGGGATGGGGAGGCTGCGGTGGAAGGCAGAAGGGGAGCAGGTACACTGCAGTAAGACTGCCCAATGCCATGCCGCTGCTCCCTCACTGTCCGCTGCTGCTCTCTGGTCCCACGTGTGCCGGCAGTGCGGGGAGGCCGGCAGGAAAGCCACTGTCACTGCCAAGGAAGCTAATGTTAGTCAGTGCCAGGACCTGAGAGCCGTAGCAGGGGAAGACAGCCCTGCAGCCAATTAAAAGTGGGAGTGTGCCCAGGCTTTCAAGCAGCCTGTATCTTGCCACCACCCACACTTCCAGTGATGACAAGATACAATAATACCCTGTCCCTGAATTCTGCAGCAAAATCCGCACTGCTAACTGCAGATTTTGATGTAGAATTGCTGACAGGATTATGCTATTTTTAATTGCACACAAAAATCTGCATGTTAGCAGTACGGATTTTGGGGCCAAATATTTAGCAGAAGGACATATTCCATAATACGCTGTTGCAAAATATTCCGCCTGTGTGAAAGGTCCCTATAGAAGCATGTTATTCCTGAGATACAGACAAAGTAATCTCCTAGGCAGGACCCTGTTTGTCTACGGTGTTCCCTCTTACCTATATACACTGATAAGGAAGAAGATAAAATACTATTATTATTAGGTCAACAGGTCCAATAACAGCTCTACCTGCCTGAGGAGTTTTGGAATTTTTAACTCAAGAGGTATTTTGTGATCCAATGTGAAATATAGGCGCTCCTACAAGAGGCAATGTGGTCTAAGTTCTCCCAGGTTTTAGCAACTTTTATGTTGCTCATACATATAGTCTGCTATGATATGTGAACCTACAGCCTTGTTTTTGAGGCTCACACACAGTACATACCTGTACACTGAACCTGCATGGCTAGAACCCCTCATATATTGCCGCAATGTTAATGGTGTATGGGCTACGAATCTCTCGCATCCATAGACATCCGCGCTAAAATAAAGCATGCTGCAATTTTTCTTCTGCTCGCAGAGTATGCAATTCGTACTCAGAAGTGTGAAGGAAAATACAGGTGTAGTGACTCACAGGCCGGTGGGATCGGGGAGGGGTTCTGGTGACAGCAAGGGCAGTGGCGGTGGCTCTGCTGCTGCCCCTGTCCCCAAACCGCACCTGCGAGGTAACGCCACAGTGTGAATGCTGCTATACTTTGGCATTGGGTGCTACCCGTAAAGTCAGGCAGTCTGCGGTAGCAAAGTTGTCAAGTTTGTGATGTCAGTCTATACCGTATGTAGGTTGAAACCAACTCCAGAGAAAATAATAATAAAAATGTGAGAACAAAATAAAAAAGGGAAATTGTCTTTTCTACCTGGAGTGTAGTGTGGAACCTCAAGGCAGATGTTGTTGGCGGTGGGAAGGACTCCAAGGAGGCAGTTTAACAGTAAAACAACGGAACGTTTTATTTGCAGAGAAAGAAATCTTCAGTTAGGATGATCCATACCATTTGCATTACGTTTCTTCAAGATGCATGATTACAGTTGCATGCAATGACCATTCCTTGACAGTTTCAAGGGATAAGTACAGAAGCACACATCTGTACACATTGCTTTATCTTCCTGCTTTTCTCCCTGGCTTTTGCTGTAAATATATTCTTCACTTTCTCTCTCGCTTTAACTCTTTTCTTGCCTATGAATTCTTCTCTTCTATATTCTACTTGTTACATAAAATAACTCTCCTGCTTTCTCTCTCTGCTCTCTATACAATCTTGATGGTAGTACTCACACTTTTCCTCCTTCCGACCGCACGGGCTGTCTCTTAATCTGACCGTTAGTACTGGTAGCGGCAGATGGCCAGGGGACCCCTACGCCAGCCCTCTCCCGTGTCCCTACCTACTTGCCCCCCTGGGCTAAGCCCCAGGGCGACAACTGGGCGATGGTCCCTGCACTGCACTAGTGACGAGGACCACACAGGAAGAAGGACAGGGAGACTGGCAGGTGAGCACCGCGTAGTTGACTGAACGCAAACAAGGAACAAACAAGAGAGTAGTTGTGAACAAACCGGGTCAAACCAAAAGACATGTGCGGAGTACAGAAGGGCAAAACATAAGCAGAGTCAAATACAAGGCTGAAGTCAAAACACATAAAAGTCAGGTCAGTAGATATGGGTGTAGGCAGATAGTCAAACCAAACACTGGCACCAGTGTCTGGGCCAGCTAGGTCTATATACAGAACTCCCTGCCCAGAGGGGCGGGGCGAAGTCACATGACACCTGGAGGGGATCATAAAGCCACCTCCTGACGATGGCGTGCAACAGCCTGAGCGCTGCACGTTCGTCCAGTGTACAGGTGCGCCCGACACGCCACCGTCCGCCGTGACCAGCCACCAGAGTGGGGGAACCCCGGACAGAGCTGCCAGGCCGGGCCCCGCAGCACCTGGACGAGCACCCCGCACCAATCGGACCCCCGCGCCCCCAGTGGTAACCCCATATCTAACACTGACTCTTTCTCCTCACCCTCCTTGACTCCATTCCACCTAACCTTTCATCTGCCTCCTCTCATCCAACCTGTGCGGAGGTCTAAGCCTCCAATCACAGGCCCCCTAGAAACTAGCTAGCTGGCTAGCTAATACCTAGGTTATGCTGGGGTGATTGAAAAACCTGACAGCAGGCTAGGGTGGATTACCAGTACAGTGCAGGGTTAGGTTGCACAAGCACATAAATTTAACACACAACTGAACATTTAAAGGCATATACACATTTAACACAAAGTGACCATACAAGTGCTGTAGTGACCCTAATCCAGGATCTCTGTGCTGCTGTATTTATAGAGGTATTCTCCTATAGAAGCAACGCTTCAGTGGAAGAATATCTCCATACATTTGGCATCTGAAGGAATATTCAGATGAGCATAGGTGCAACTAAGCTCACCGGCACAAAGCGGTGATTGGCTGGCGCTCGATCCAATCACAGCACTTACTTACACAGAGCTGACGGCGGGGGAATTCAAAACTGAGCCAGGGAGATGACAGCAGGGAGAAGTCTTAAGCAGCTTGCCACAACGCCGGGGAGAGCATCATCCCGGAGACAGCAACGCTCCGGGGACACAGGTGTCGGCTGAGAGGTGAGTATTGCATTTTTGGTTTTTTTTAACTTCACTCGAGTACATGGTGCATTTTTTTTGTGCTGAAAAACTCGGCTTATACCTGAGTATATTCGGTATATGTGGGCCAATAGAGAGGGTCTTGACACCTAATAATTTATGCTGTACAGGACACTGTGGCCCGCACTCACGGACCAAGAGGAGGGGTTGAGGGAGAATGATGCCATGCCACCCTCTCACCAGTGTAGTGAAGAGCGGTACCTGCTACACTCACAGCACACGCCATCTCATCCAAACTCACTCCACTCTGCTTTGCAATGTAGTGGAGAGCGGCTTACGCTACACTAACCTGCGTGTTTGGCTTAGCTGCTTCTGCTTCACAAACCTGTGGCCGGCCACTCCTGCTACATTTAGCGGCAACATCGAAGCGTTTTACAGGGATGTGCAGTGTGATGTGGGTGCTAGTAAATACAAGATGGTCCATGCTTAGCAGCTCCTGTGCCAAGCACTTTTTGCTGCATACAGCTCATGCATCAAAGCACTGGGGGAAAGGGTGGAGAAGAAGGCCATGTCATCCAATCGGACAGTACTCAGCACCCACATCAGTCATGTGAGCAGAAAATATTTGAACCCTTTCCAATCCAATTTATATCCTGGTTTTCCTAGGGGGCTTACTCTTTTTCTGTTATACAACGGCGCTACATGCTGGGTAAAGCCAGTACTGCATGAGGTGACACGTTGGATAGGCTCCAACAGCAGAGAGGCTGCCAATACACAGTAAGAGAACCCCGATGGATGTCTTCCAACATCGGAGCTGTACAGCCTTAAATCATAATGTATTCAGAGGTCAGACAGTTGATTGGAAAGGGTTAATTACATGTGCTAACAATTAAAGAAAAGCCTGCAGAAGCTTAGGGAAAATTCTGCCAGTGTTTACGAAGGTAGGCTAATGGGGAAACACACAAAGGGATCTCCATGTTGGTTTCCCCTGGGTATTTTGAGTATATGAAATAGCTGATGCCTTTGTATTGAAACTATTATCCTTAATTATACTAAGTAATTTTTTGAGCATGAATATATATATATATATATATATATATACACATATATATACATATATATTGCTAATTCTAGTTAGTGAGTACAAGTACAGTTATAAATGTTAATAGATGTGAAGGTAACAAACTGCGGATAAGCTTAGGCAAGCATAAGGCAAAGGTCAAGGAGGCACAAGCCAGTTATCCAATATATCAGTCGAGGAACAGGAAGGGTATATAGATCCAAGGATCCGAAGTTGGAACTTGATCGTGTCTCATGTAAGACTGAATTGCTGAAGTAACAGGAAGACAAATTCAGTCTTCCTGCTCACCAAGGCTGTTTATTTGGCAGTAAATTATTCATATTTGTGGCTTTAGATGATTAGCAAAGCATTACTTTTCTGCAGATACATTGTGTAGGGTTATCTGTCAGCCTGTAAGAGGGTCAGTTCTTATGTGTGGCCCTCAAACCCACCTGTGTGGCTCCACTGGATGATAGATGGTGCAAGAACTGAGGTGTGCATTCGTAATAAACTTAAGAATATTTACTCCACAAGAGGCACAAATCATAGCAGTCACAAATATGGCACACAGCTTGGCAGTTTAGAGTCTCTAATGGGCACAGTGAGCTGTATGGTTACTATGAATATCAACCTCACAACAATGGCACACAATTTAAAGGGGTTGTGCCGAGATTATAAACCCTGTTAGGGCATATCAACATCTTATAATGGGGTCCCTTGCTCAGGACCCCCTCTATGGGCCTTTTCTGGTGGACTTTGTGCTGTCCTGTAAAGATAACTAATTCAGCTGATGCAAGGAAATGTCTATCTGTCTACAACTTTCCCTGACAAAGTCAGTTGTTTGCTGGGGGTCCCGGGAGCAGGACCTGAAGTGATCAGTTGTTCTTCCCCTGCTCCGTATTCTGAAATAAATTGTCTCTGATGTTTTTTGGTTGGTGGTACATCTCCCCATGTGAACAAAGAGATGCACAGCCGGCCTATGGGGACAAACAATCGCATTAGCAATCATTTGTCCCCATAAACCAATTCTTGGCCTGTGTAAAAAAAATTGAATTGAGCACTGATTACATGTGCGTCAATTGCCGCTTGTTAAATTGGGCCGACTTATCAGCCAATGTAAAAGACCATTAGTTTGCTTGGTAGCTCCCCAGGGCTCGACTAGTTCACAGTGCAGACTTCCAGGTAGCGGTCTACATCTGTCCCAATGATTTAGGAATGCTTTTGGATGGGGATCCTCCTCAAGCTGCAGATTATCATGCTGCTCAACATAAAGCCACTGTCATACAGTTCAAGAAACTAGGGCAGTGGATCATTACCCATAGGAACAGAGAGTCTATGGCTCAGCGTTTTGGCTTCCTTGACCCAACTCTCACAGAGCAATGCTTTTCCAAACAGATGAGTTACTGCAACTAAGAGCTATTGAAGCAAATAAAAAAAAATCAAGTGTGAGAGCGTGCAAGAAGAGAGGTGGTGGTGTCGTTTTCAACCCTCATTGTTGCCCTCTCATTGGCAACTCACATCTTCCACCCTTGGTCATCAGGCCCTTACATTGTCCATTGTAGCCCTTGGTCACCAGGGCTCTTTCCTGCACCACTACCCAGCTCGGAGACATTGTTCATACCGCTCTTTCTGTATCCCGGCTGCCACCATGTCACAGGTGTCTCTGCTAAGCCTCCTCACACAGAAAGACTGCCGCACTGGCAGGGGAATGGGGTCTTTCTACATGCACTTGTATGTGCCTGACAGTAATGCTGGTCAGCGCACTCTTCTCGTCCCCCTCCTGGCAACATCTCAGACTATAGGGAATGGGGCTACACAAGTATATCAGAGCAGCCAGGCCTCTACCATGTATAAGAGGGAGGTACAAGGCACCACTCACCCCCTTATACAAGTGTTTGTTTTTATGTTTCAAACATATTTATTATACTTTAAATGAAGAAGTGGCAACACTCTGCTGCAGTGACCCCACGCAGGGGGATATACCCATGTTTCCCCGAAAATAAGACAGTGTCTTATATAAATTTTTGTTTAAAAAGGTTTAAGTTTTTTTTACATGTATAGCTGCCTGGACACTATTTAAATTCACTTTTTTAATTCACTGTTAGCAGGGCTTAATTTTGGAGTAGGGCTTATATTTCAAGCATCCTCAAAAAGCCTGAAAAATCATTTTGCATCCTCAAACATTGTGGAAAATCATGCTATGTCTTATTTTCAGGGAAACAGAGTAGGCACTTTAGATGAGTGCAGAGTTTCCCAATTGAGTATAACAAACAGAATACTAGTATAAACAAAGAATACCATAAATAACCTAATATATTGTACGAGGTAGAGGTTAGTAGTCTGTCTCTGTTCGATATACAATTAAAAGTGAAATGGGAAGTGTTTGTTTTTATCTGCAGTGTACTGTGACTTGAAGGGATTATATCACCAACATTTTAATTAAAATCAGAGAAACATTCAATTTTTCCAATCAGTTTTTATTTTTTGATTGTAGAATTATTATTCTGTTGTCTGTACATGATTATGGGGCGGAAAATTTAGAGAGATATGCTTTACAGCAGCTTTATGGGCCATTCATACAATGGACAGGCTGGACCCACTGACTTGTATGGAGTCTGGTCTAGACATGATCTGTGACCTGTAGGGGTCATTCTGTAGAGAGGAGCAGGTAGTCGCAGCTGATCACCTCTTGTGATTGGTGGATCCTGTGTAATCTACATATAGGTGTCACCTCTCAGTGTAATCCTGCCTGTGATGTCAGTGAGATGACTGCTGCAAAGTTTCCTTTACAGATCAGGAAGGACAGACTAGTATTAGTTTCTGCAGTCAGAGCCAAAAATGTAGAATTTTAGAATTGTTTTAAAATATAGATTGTGACCGGAAGTTTAAAAAATCAACAAAAAATCTAAGAACTATGTCTAAAACAAACATGTGATTTATATAGTAGGTCATTTTTTGATGAAACCTTTTCTTTAAATGTTTTATTTAGGATTAAGTCACTTTAGATTCAAGGGACTTAAGAAGGGAGTCACTTATAACAATATCTATTTACTGTTTATCTCTACTATTCTTCACTTGTATAAACTTCTTAGATTTTTCTCTGTACTATCTTCATCTAGAATGTGCTTCATGATTGACAATACCATCCAGTGTATATCTAGTGCCATGTATGCAGTCCTTGAACAGCTGGGTGCATACTGCTGTATGAGATGTGAGCGTGTTGCGCATTTAGAAACCCAGATCCTGGATCTAAATAAGCCTCTTGTAACACTGAGATCCATTGGTACCATGGAGGAGGCGGACTAGTGGGAAGAGATCCAGGGAGGCTGGTCCTGAACTGGCACACACCAAGTTTGAAAAGTTGGCAGATGAGGGGGATGCCATTACAGGATTAGCACTGCTGCAGCATGACACAGCCTCTGACCACCAGGGGGATGTCTGCTCCAGTAAGAAGGGGAAGGGGAGTGCAGGGCAGGCTAGACAGATCCTAGTAGTAGGAGACCCAATTATTAGAGGGACAGACAGGGCAATCTGCCACAAAGATCGGGATCGTCGAATTGCATATTGTCTTCCTGGCGCTCAAGTTCGACAGATTACTGGGAGGGGCTGGTGAGGATCCAGCGGTCATGGTATATATTGGCACCAATGACAAAGTTAGAGGCAGCTGGAAGGTCCTTAAAAATGATTTCATGGAACTAGGATGTAAGCTTAGAGCAAGGACCTCCAAAGTAGTATTTTCTGAATTACTACCTGTACCATGTGCCAGTTTCTGGTTTAAATTATCCATAAATGTACCAGTCTTGGGTGACCACTCCCGAAAAACTCCCACACATTTCAGAAAAGTGGCGAGGTCAGTGCAAAAAGCTAAAGAGACTTTTTTACATGGTACTCAAGAAGGACATATCAGAGCTTGAGCGAGTTCAAAGGTGGATAACTGAATTAGTAATTGGAATGGGCAGACTACAATACCCAGAAAGGTTATCAAAATCGGGATTATTCAGTTTGGAAAAAAGATGGCTGAGGGGAGACCTAATAACTATGTATAATTTTATCAGGGGACAATACAGAGATCTCTGCCATCATCTATTATACCCAGGACTGTAACAAGGGGGCATCTTTTACATTTAAAGGAATGAAGGTTTTTACACCAACATAGAAGGGGGTTCTTCACTGTAAGAGCAGTGAGACTATGGAACTCTCTGCCTGAGGACATAGTGATAGTGAACTCGCTAATAGATTTTAAGAGGGGCCTGGATGCCTTTCTTGAGTATAAAAATATTACATGTTATATCACTGATTACTTCAGAAGGGTCAGTGAACCAGGGATTATTCTAATTGCCAGATTGGAGGCAGGAAGAAATTTTCCCCCTAAAATGAAGAAAATTGGCTTCTACCTCATTGGATTTTTTTGCCGTCCTCTGGATCAACATTGGGGGGTAATAGGCTGAACTGGATGAATCTTTTTTTTCCAGCCAACATCCTAATGTGTATGCTTTTAGTACTCCAGTTTAGGCTCACTGACACTACTACATATTTCCTATCTCTAAGTCACAACAACAGACCATGAGGCACATGAAGTGGGCCTTATTTTAGTTTCAGACTCCATCTTTGATGAAATCCATGCAGCGCTTAACACAATTTACATGTATCACACAGTAATAGAATAAACAAGGTTAGTACATAACATGGCAAAATAATGCAGCAATAATATAGTGGTGCCAAACTTGAAAGTCCTAGTTATAGTCACTAGGACCTCGGTAGTCTGCAACATAACAATTGCAACACAGTTAAGTTCACACTTTAGGTAAGCAGCACATGGCAGCCTCAGCATCTACAATCTTTCCAATCACCCTAGCTGTCCCACTTTACTGCAGGAATAACCTCTGCTGGTGTCAGAAGGAGGCCTAGAGGAGAGAGAAAGAGCAGACCCTGAGGGTCTAGGTACATGGGGGGAGGGTTTGTCAGAGTTACTGTTCTGCTTACCCCCTCTCTAGCTGGTTCCGTTGGACTTCCACAGGTTTTGGGGCTCACAGTCCATAACGAACTGTTACACCTCTTCTGGGCAGACCACCAGAAACTGTTCCCACTTTATCAGGTCACTCAGGCCATCATAGGTGGTGATGGATAGTTTCCAGGTCCATTGCTGGAAGGCAGTACTCAGGCCACCTACCAGGTCAATGTAGCCATCCGGTGATCCGAGACGCAGGTTCCAGAACTTTTGGCGGTACAACTCTGGAGTGAGGTTGCACTTGCAGATCAGGGCTACCTTGATGGCCTCATAGTCACCATCCTGCTCCTTATGCCTCCAGGGCTTTGACTGTAAGTCCTGAGGTTAAGTACTCAGCCAATTGCTCAGAGGTAGACAGTATATGTGACCAGTCTATTAAAATCCCCTCAGGAAAGTGTCCAGGTTCCTGTCCTTTTTTAGGATAGGAAAGTGTTCTTGCCGAGGTCACAGGTCCTTATGTTGTTGGCCTCACTTGTCAATGGCGTTGGATTTCACGTCTGGAACTCTGCTACTTTCTCATGCTCTTCATGACGTTCTGCAGCTTTGGCTTCTCGCTCAGCCTGGTGTTCTGCAGCTTTTTTCTCAGTGCGGAGTTTTGCAGTTTCTCGCTCTACCTTGTGTTCTGCAGCTCTGTTCATATTAGTGAGGAGCTGTAGACATAGAGCAGGGTCCTCTGCGGCCAACTGCTGCAGGGCACTCTGTATAGACGAGTCAGAGTCCACCTGTGGGCCTGCACTGTTTGGATCTTCTCGAGCCTAACCCATAGTCTGCTCTCCTATGGGGTCATCCATCTTTGTCTCGGTGTCCACAATGGGCTGGTGTTGGGCATTGTCTTCCTCTAGTAATTTGGTCATCCGTCCCTCTAGCTTAGCGGCTGCCTGGCTCCTAGTTGCCATCTCCGCAGTTGCTTGCCAAATAAAATAGAGGATAGAAAAAAAAGAAGGGACTGTCTGAGGGTGCACACAGTATACCTTATTCCCCCCCAAAAATAATTATATATTAATACTGAGTCAAAGCCTTGTAAAGGTTTTGCGGCAATCTTCGCAAACAGTTCGCTTTCTTTGTACAAGAATTAATCACTTAACTCTGGCACGAACATTTTAAATATCCCACCGCTGCCACCAATTTGTCAGGAATCCACTAATTCGAGCGCACTCGCCGCTATCCAACTTGTCACGGCAGAGCAGATTGATCACTCTAGTGAAATTCGACTATCGAGTCACTAGACTACAGGTGGATTTGTAACCAGCTTTCACAGGGTCCTACCACATGCAGACCAAAAGCACAAATCACCCCCTGACCTGGGATAATGTTCTCCAGCACTTCACAATGCTGCTCGTACACATGATGTCACCACTAATTTTTAAAGGTAAGCTGAAACCCAGACTTCTGAATTATGCACAAAAACTTCAGAGTTATGGTTTGTTTTAAAATGAACAAGGCTTGACTAATAAATTGCTGATTTATTCTAAAAAAGACTAGCAGTGCAAATATATACATATACATACATATATAAATAAATAAAAGGATGTACAAAAAGGTTGTTACACAGGAGTATAAGGGTATACAGGCATACACAACAAGACAGTATTTTAAAATAATACAAGGAGAAAAATAAACAAAAGATACCAGATTTCGGATGTTCGGCCCAAGATTCTGAGTCACTGAAGCAATGGGAATAACCTTGCGCCAAGGCATATCTCTGAAGTCTGACAATCATTCTTTCTGATGCCCCAGTTTTTAAAGTTTCCCTCAAGACACACCTTCCCCCGCCCCCTCTGATGTCATTCAGGACAGTTGGGGTAGGGACATGCATCAATTGTATGTATGTCCCCATTTTTCCCATATCTACGCAAGCGATCCTCTGATTGGGAATTTGTGCCTGGCATATTTCTGGCCATGATTTTATCTACACAATGATACCAAGCATAACACGTAACTTATGCAGAGGTACGTGGATATGCCATTAAGGGGTGTTCTCGGCCACATATCCCAATGTGTTTAGGTGCATTTTGTTCAGCTGGCCTGCCCCATTCTAAAAAAATTATATCGGGCTAAGACCTTCACACAACTAATAACTCTTATTAAACAATTTTTCCCTAATCTGGATTTCGGCTCTGATGTGACTGCGATAAGCCATCTTCTAGGTCAGGGGTCCCCAACCACCGGGCCGCGGACCGGGGCCGGGCCAATGGGTGTTTAGCGCCGGTCCGTGGCACCGCCGGGAACTTTTGCTCTAAACACAAGGCCCGTGGGCCGAATCCGGCCCACTGCCTTGTGTTATGTGGCCCGCGGCGTGCCGACGCCGCTGACCACTGAAGCGATTACCAGCGGGGGCGCCGCAGCTCCCTGCTGGTAATCGCGCTGATCCCGGCGCGTGCAGCCAGGATTCTCCTCCCCGAGTCCCCTGCTCATTAGTTCCGCAGAAGAGGACTCGGGGAGGAAGCGTTCTGGGCTGCACACTGACGTCAGGGCAAGCAGACAGAGAGCGACGCTGTAGTAAATATATGGGTTGGGGGGCTGCTTACTACTGGGGGGGGTGCTTACTACTGGGGGGGGGGCTGCCTATTATGGGGGGAGGGCTGCTGCATATTATGGGGGGGCTACCTATTACTGGGGGGGCTACTTATTACAGGGGAAGGGGCTGCCTATTACTGGGGGGGGGCTGGTTATTACTGGGGGGGGGGCTACTTATTACAGGGGAGGGGCTGCCTATTACTGGGGGGGGGCTGCCTATTATGGGGGGGGCTGGTTATTACTGGGGGGGACCTGCTTATTACCGGGGGGTTTGCTTACTGGGGGGCTGCTTATTACTGGGGGGGGGGCTACTTATTACAGGGGAAAGGGCTGCTTATTACTGGGGAGGGGCTGGCTATTACTGGGGGGGGGCTGCCTATTACTGGGTGGGGGACCTGCTTATTACTGGGGGGGGCTGCTTATTACTGGAGGGGGGGCTGCTTATTACTGGAGGGGGGGCTGCTTATTACTGGGGGGGTGGGGGCTACTTATTACAGGGGAAGGGGCTGCTTATTACTGGGGGGGCTGCCTATTACTGGGGGGCTTCTTATTACTGGAGAGGGGCTGCTTATTACTGGGGAGGGGCTGCCTATTACTGGAGGGGACCTGATTATTACTGGGGGGATTGCTTACTGAGGGGGCTGCTTATTACTGGGGAAGGGGCTGCCTATTACTTGGGGGGCTGTCTATTACTGGGGGGGCTGCCTATTACTGTGGGGGGCGCTGTCTATTACTTGGGGGCGCTGTCTATTACTGGGGGGGGGACCTGCTTATTACTGGGGGGGGGGCTGCTTATTACTGGGGGGTGGGGGCTACTTATTACAGGGGGAGGGGCTACTAATTACTGAGGGGTGGGGGCTGTCTATTACTGGGGGGGAGATAAATTATATGCTGCCCTATGTGTGTGCTGGGGGGGGATAGATTATATACTGCCCTATGTGTGTACTGTCAGGACATTCTAAATGTCATAATTAAATAAGAATGCACTAAACTCCAACCCCCTTCATAACCCCGCCCCATATAACCAAAGCCCCGCCCATGTCCCGCCCAACCCTGCTGGGCCTTGTAAAAATGGTCTTGCTTGAAGCCGGTCCCTGGTGCCAAAAAGGTTGGGGACCACTGTTCTAGGTGAATGATTTTTCTAAGACTTTATTAACAAATACATGGACACACAATGTGGCTTAATCATGCTAATTCTACATGAACAGATACAGGTGGAAATAGAGAGAAAGGGGTTATTTACACACAAAACAGCCCTGTGTCAGACCATGGCCTTCTAAATGCAAATGTCCACAGGCAGGAGTGAGTAGATGGGTGGAGGGGTATCTGAAGATTTACACAAGCAATTTAACTACACACAAAATGGATGACACAATAACCAGGCCTGAATGGGCTAATATAAAATGACAGCTCAGATAGGCCTAAAGCCTGACAGACATAAAATGGCTGATGGCCTTACAGTCTCTATATCACACTAGCTAGCCTACACAGTGTTATGGGAATAAATCATATTCCAGAAGACTTCACTGATCTGCTCCAGATTGGTTATAATTAGAGATGAGTGAACGTACTCGGTAAGGGCGATTTCGCAATCGAGCACCGCGATTTTCGAGTACTTCACTACTCGGGTGAAAAGTACTCGGGTGCGCTGTGGGGCCGGGGGTTGCAGAGGGGAGTGGGGGTAGCAGCAGGGAACAGGGGGGAGCCCTCTCTCTCTTCCTCTCCCCCGCACTCCCCTCTGCAACCCCCCGCCCCACAGCGCACCCGAGTACTTTTCACCCGAGTAGTGAAGTACTCGAAAATCGCGGTGCTCGATTGCGAAATCGCCCTTACCGAGTACGTTCGCTCATCTCTACTTATAATAAGAAGCTTCATGCATGAATATATGTATTTGAACTGACGGATGTTATCCGTCAGTCCCCAATACTCTTCTGCTTTATTCAAAGGAAGTACAATACAAATATAATTGACCATGATGCACCAATTACATGCATGCCCCCCCCATCATAACAACTCATAATTGGCCTAGTATGTAATGACGCTAATGATTAACATATGTTTATGCCCCAGGTGTATGTCGCTATGTGACCATGTCATTCCTATATACCCAAGTAGCATAGGATTTATTAATATTCCAATGTGAGAGAAAGAATAAAGTGAGATAAGAAGTTCCTCCCCTTGTTAACCATTTAACTGCTAGCTATTTCCTATGAAGGTGGATATATGAATATATACATGTTTGCCTAGGTTGATTTAAGAAACACATTTATATTGTTACTACAACAATAGTAAATGTTAAAATGCTCGGAACACTTCATAATAATTTAACTACTTGCTCCATAACCCAAATTCCAACATATCATAATGCATAAAACATAAAATTAACCTTAGAGAGCAAAACTAAATACAAAATTCCTTCAAGTTTATTGATCTTGTTTTAAACTATGACGAATAAAATACATACAGGGAAACTGAGGAGAACTTCCTTTGTAAGAGGAAATTCATATAACAAATGTGCAGCATTACCGCACCTGCATGGAGGATGCCAAACACACAAAAAAAAAGGCTAACGAAGCCAAGGCAATTAACCACTTAGAAAATTAAGTAAACCCTATATGGTAGTTCTTTTACTTCTGAGGGTCTTAGTGCATGGATTAGAATCAAAATCCATATGGTGCAAGAAGTTGCATCCATAATTCTAGTGAGTCATCTGGACATATGAAGCAGATACTAGAAACATCATGACTGGAAATACTAAATGCATTAGGGATCCTCTATACCAGTGTTTCCCAATTCTGGTCCTCAAGACCCCTCAGCAGGGTCTGGTTGGCAAATTTGGGCTGTGAGGAAGAGCATGCAGCACTAGCCCATGAGTAGAGAGAGGTTCACCCTAAAGTTAGAACCACACGGTGCAGATGGCCTTATGCAGCCCAACCACACTCACTTGCTACAGCCAATGGTAGCACAAATTACTGCCATAATTGTGAGACCATTAACCACTCTGGATGGGTGCAGTTTGGTAGTCTAGCGCCAGCTGCTGTGTTTCTACCTGTAAGCTGTTTATCTATTTATCATACATATGGCACCAGAAGTGTGCTCAGTATATACATACACACAAAAAACAAGCTCAGAGCATAAATTCAACACCAGAACCAAGCTCAGTACATATATGTTCTGGCTGGTGGTGCAACACAGGTTCAGGATGGGCGGCAATTGACAGATGGAGATGGAGGACCGATTTTTTAAAAATAAAAATAATATTAATAAACTGTAATCAGAGTGCAGCATTCTCACTCCATAAGGAGGGCACTTATACTTGAATGTTGCTTCATGATAACTCCTATCATAAACTCTGAAAGAGACAGTAGTCAATTTTTTTGTAGCCATTATATGTGTACTCATTACCTGCTATTTCACACTGGCATATATATCTCCTGTCCATCTCTTCAGACTTGCTGTAGAAAATCACATGATGATTTTCCTTCATCATGCTCGACACTGGCTATTCCATGTTTTGACTAACCAATTCTGCTCTGTAGGAGTTGCATCCTTCACTTAATGGTTGCCAGACATAGTGGATATCACCAGAATCAGGGCCTCTTGGACGAACCATTACGTAAAGCGGCATCATACATACTACCATCTTCATCAGAATAATTTCAAGAGGTCCGCAGCATGCGCTACCATGGGGGACATCGAGGCAGAATCCTTTTCTTCCCACGCGCCGTGAGGCCCTTCACCCCAATGATCTGAGTGGTCCATGTCTGACATTGCTGTACAGTCCCCAGTCATCAGGCCCTTTCACTGGACACATTATTCTGCTGCTCCTCCAGCATGGGGACACCGCCCTGGACACCATTCTCACTAGCCGCAACGCATGCTCTATGGCTTCTTTAATAGTGTTGGTCCAGCTCTTATATGCTGCTGAGCTGCACACACTATAGCTGCTCTCCCTTATGTCTGTCTTTGTGTACCTGATCCTGTGCAGTAAATGTCCTATTGAGGGCCCTTTATGTTGGAGAAATAGAACAAAAATTGAAAGTGAGGATAAGCTCTCACCGCCACACAATTAAAGAGAGAAAGACCAAATTACCTGTAGTGGAGCATTTTTCTAGTCATGGACACAACATAGAACATATGGAAGTTACTATACTTAAAGGGATACTGCAAATCTCAACGTCATAGAAGAATTTGGGAGTACAAGTTTATAAACATCTTTGACACTCTCAAGAACGGAATCAATATTGCAAGTAGCTGCATGCAATATGGGAGAATATGAGAAAGCTATAGCAAAGATAACACACAGGCCTGGTGACCCCCTAACACCAATTTAGAGACCATAAAACGTTCTTCTCAGAAGACTAATTAATTATTTACTCCTTTACTCATCCTGTTCTGGTATTGTTTTAAGTGCAAATTAATCACATCATGTATGTGCCTTTTTATATGCATATATGCATATATGCATATATATATATATATATATATATATATATATATATATATATATATATTTATTTGGTTCTATTCCGTTAAGCCTGAGTAGGTTGGAAAGCTCGCTATAACATCACATATTTTTCTTATCCAATAAAAGGTATCATATCTACAAGATTACTTGGTTTCTCTTACTGAGAACAGGGGTCAGAAACGCTCTTTTCTCCTTAGGGAGAGCAACTATATACTATAAATAAGTGAGGAGACTCAAATGGCCACGCACGCTCCTCTGGGTAATATGCAAATAAGGGAGATGGAATAAATCCTCCACAGTGCCACCTACTGAAAGGCAGCATTCCTTCGAGTCAAAGTGGGACTTTTTATACAAGTCTTGCTACAATGACTGGGAATCAAAAGCAAAGCCAGACCCCATGTACATACAGCTGTTTCCGGGTTATTGCCCATCATCAGTGTACAGTAGGAGTCTGGCTTTTGCTAGTGAGAGGCCAGGGACAGGGGTCAGAAACGCTCTTTTCTCCTTAGGGAGAGCAACTATATACTATAAATAAGTGAGGAGACTCAAATGGCCACGCACGCTCCTCTGGGTAATATGCAAATAAGGGAGATGGAATAAATCCTCCACAGTGCCACCTACTGAAAGGCAGCATTCCTTCGAGTCAAAGTGGGACTTTTTATACAAGTCTTGCTACAATGACTGGGAATCAAAAGCAAAGCCAGACCCCATGTACATACAGCTGTTTCCGGGTTATTGCCCATCATCAGTGTACAGTAGGAGTCTGGCTTTTGCTAGTGAGAGGCCAGGGACAGGGGTCAGAAACGCTCTTTTCTCCTTAGGGAGAGCAACTATATACTATAAATAAGTGAGGAGACTCAAATGGCCACGCACGCTCCTCTGGGTAATATGCAAATAAGGGAGATGGAATAAATCCTCCACAGTGCCACCTACTGAAAGGCAGCATTCCTTCGAGTCAAAGTGGGACTTTTTATACAAGTCTTGCTACAATGACTGGGAATCAAAAGCAAAGCCAGACCCCATGTACATACAGCTGTTTCCGGGTTATTGCCCATCATCAGTGTACAGTAGGAGTCTGGCTTTTGCTAGTGCGAGGCCAGGGACAGGGGTCAGAAACGCTCTTTTCTCCTTAGGGAGAGCAACTATATACTATAAATAAGTGAGGAGACTCAAATGGCCACGCACGCTCCTCTGGGTAATATGCAAATAAGGGAGATGGAATAAATCCTCCACAGTGCCACCTACTGAAAGGCAGCATTCCTTCGAGTCAAAGTGGGACTTTTTATACAAGTCTTGCTACAATGACTGGGAATCAAAAGCAAAGCCAGACCCCATGTACATACAGCTGTTTCCGGGTTATTGCCCATCATCAGTGTACAGTAGGAGTCTGGCTTTTGCTAGTGAGAGGCCAGGGACAGGGGTCAGAAACGCTCTTTTCTCCTTAGGGAGAGCAACTATATACTATAAATAAGTGAGGAGACTCAAATGGCCACGCACGCTCCTCTGGGTAATATGCAAATAAGGGAGATGGAATAAATCCTCCACAGTGCCACCTACTGAAAGGCAGCATTCCTTCGAGTCAAAGTGGGACTTTTTATACAAGTCTTGCTACAATGACTGGGAATCAAAAGCAAAGCCAGACCCCATGTACATACAGCTGTTTCCGGGTTATTGCCCATCATCAGTGTACAGTAGGAGTCTGGCTTTTGCTAGTGAGAGGCCAGGGACAGGGGTCATTTGAGTCTCCTCACTTATTTATAGTATATAGTTGCTCTCCCTAAGGAGAAAAGAGCGTTTCTGACCCCTGTCCCTGGCCTCTCACTAGCATTTGCTATCATAGGCTTTGCTTTTGATTCCCAGTCATTGTAGCAAGACTTGTATAAAAAGTCCCACTTTGACTCGAAGGAATGCTGCCTTTCAGTAGGTGGCACTGTGGAGGATTTATTCCATCTCCCTTATTTGCATATTACCCAGAGGAGCGTGCGTGGCCATTTGAGTCTCCTCACTTATTTATAGTATATAGTTGCTCTCCCTAAGGAGAAAAGAGCGTTTCTGACCCCTGTCCCTGGCCTCTCACTAGCAAAAGCCAGACTCCTACTGTACACTGATGATGGGCAATAACCCGGAAACAGCTGTATGTACATGGGGTCTGGCTTTGCTTTTGATTCCCAGTCATTGTAGCAAGACTTGTATAAAAAGTCCCACTTTGACTCGAAGGAATGCTGCCTTTCAGTAGGTGGCACTGTGGAGGATTTATTCCATCTCCCTTATTTGCATATTACCCAGAGGAGCGTGCGTGGCCATTTGAGTCTCCTCACTTATTTATAGTATATAGTTGCTCTCCCTAAGGAGAAAAGAGCGTTTCTGACCCCTGTCCCTGGCCTCTCACTAGCAAAAGCCAGACTCCTACTGTACACTGATGATGGGCAATAACCCGGAAACAGCTGTATGTACATGGGGTCTGGCTTTGCTTTTGATTCCCAGTCATTGTAGCAAGACTTGTATAAAAAGTCCCACTTTGACTCGAAGGAATGCTGCCTTTCAGTAGGTGGCACTGTGGAGGATTTATTCCATCTCCCTTATTTACTGAGAACAATCACAGTCTATACACTATCTCAAAATAGCTCCTGGCCCCTATTAATAGAGCTCCCCCTTGTGACCAAAGCTGATACTGCAGTCTGAATTATTGTAGCTCAGTCCTAGATAGCACAGAATGGATGATAGAGACAATGGATGGGACCTTGCTCCAGGCTCAGTACATGATGGACCTAATATGCAAGAGGGGAGCAGAGCACTGCTCAGCCCTCTTACATAGATACAAGAACCAAGCTCATAACATAAATACAGGACCAGAACAAAGCTCATAACATCCATACATTACCAGAACAAAGCTCATAACATGAATGCAGAACCAATCTCAGTACAAACATACAGCATCAGAAACAAAATAATAAATATGGCACTAGAATCAAGCTTAGAACATAGATACAATACCAAAACCAAGTACATAACATAAATACTGCACCAGAAAAAAAGGTTTTTTGAACCTTTACATAATGATGTCCACTATTCTGCCGTTTACAAAGTAATAGTGCCCCTTTAAAAGAAATAGTGCCTTTATAATAGAAATAGTACCCCCTTAATAGTAACAGTGCCCCCAAGTGCCTCCTAAATACTAATAGTGTCCTCAAGGATCCCCTTAATAGCAATTATGGACCTTATGTGCTCCTTTAGTAATAATAGTAGCCCTAACTGCTCCCTGAATAGTAAAAGTGGCCCCTAAGTGCTACCCTAATAGCAATTATGCCCCTAAGTGCCCCATTGGTAGTATTTTGTTCCTCAGCTGTTAGTAGCTGTTTCAAATTAAAATAAAAAAACATGCTTACCTGTACATAACAGGTACAGAGTCCTCTTCTGGCAGGTCGCGTGATGGAGTGAGGTCATCGCTCTGCTTGCTTCGGGATGCTAAAGGTCCTGACTGTGTCCCTATATTCTTGTAGGACGAATGGACGCTCAATTTCCTGAGTTACGCTATGGCCATTTTCCTCTGCCACCATCTAGTGTTCTGCTGCCATTGCTTTTCTATTGGCATCCTGACTGAAAAGCAGCAAACAGCAAAAATGTGCCACTCAGCGAAAAGTGGTGGCTGTAGAACTCAGGACAATGAGAGGCCCCAAACATCTCCTGGGTGCCTGGGCATCTGCCTCCCTGCCCACCCCACAACAGGTCATGTTTATAGGATTTCTTTGGTATTGCACTGGTGATGTCATTATTGTCATTGCCTCAGACATTGCCACAGGTATTCTCTATAGGATATCCTGAAAACATGACCTGTTGCAGGGTCTTGAAAACTGGAGTTGGGAAGTACTGCACTATATTGTACATAAATAATATCATCACATGGAGCCCATATCAATGAGGTTGCAGACTTAATGATACCCAAGCTGGAACACAAGGGGTGAAGGATAGTGGGAAGAATACTGCAGGCGGAGGGGGTGGCAGTTTTGAGTATTTTCTATACTATCTCCTGGGTGACTCTTAACACTGCTTCTTATTTGCTATGGCCAGTAAAGGCGTCAGTTGAATTTTCTGAAGTCATCTACTGTGATGGTTTAGATTATTTAGTATAGATTTTAAGTTTAGGTGAAATTGTTTTTTCAATTATAGCAAGAGAACCCAATTTACTATGATGATGTTGTAAGACCTATTCCTGTTGCTAAACCCTTTAGTTCCAAATGTGATAGAATTCAGAGCAAATAGATATATAAACATAGCTAGTGCTGAGCGAAGGTTTGAAAATTTTGGTTTAGCCTGTTCACCAAACTTTGGTTTGGTCCAAATTAGTTCAAACAAAGCTGGAACTTCACCAATACCCCTAAAACTGGTGTATAACACTGTCTAAGACTACATTCCAAAGGGCGAGCATGATATTGGGCTGAAATATCAGTTTGCCAATATATGCGGATGTAAGGCAGTTTTAATTCAAAAACGCATTGCATCACTTCTGGAAATTGAAGTCCTCAGGCACGTGTTTCACATGCGCTAGAGGATCACAGGTGTTTTCCATTGATTTCAAAAGATAGAACATGCAGCGATTTTTAACCTCACAGCATCAATATGAGGGAAAAAAATCATTCATGTGAATAACTCCATTCAAAAGTTTTGTGTGTCTCGTAATGCACAAAACTCACACGAGATTCTCGCTCATGTCTATGTAGCCTAAGAGCCATAAAAGCACTCCTGCTCCAATGTAGGCAGAAATAAAGGTGATTATTACGAAGAAGAAACCCTAACAACCACAGAGAGAACATGCAGAAGTTGTCCTTAGTCAGATTTAAACCTGGGACCCCAGCAGTGCAAGGCAACAGTGCTAAAGCATGGTGGCTGAGTGGTTTGCTCTGTTGCCTTGCAGTGTTGGGGGTTCCAAATTCAAATCTGACCAAAGGTCACATCTGTATGGAGTTTGTATATTCTCCTTGTGTTTCTGTGGGTTCCTTCCCACACTCCCAAAACATCCTAACAGGTGACTATAGATTGTGAGCCCCAATAAGGATCAAAAATATCAAGTGATATAAAGCACTGTGTAATATGTATGTGTTATATAAATAAAGGTGATGATTATTATTATTATGAAGAAGAAACCCAAACAAACACAGGGAGGAGATACACACTCCATACAGATGTTGTGTTGGTCAGATTTGAACTTTGGACCCAATCACTGCAGTACTAACCACTGAGCCACCATGCTTCTTCTTCTGAGAGAAGAATGTGGAGAAAGAAGAGGAAGTATAGTGGTTAGCATTGTTGCCTTGCAGTGCTGGGGTCCCAAGTTCAATTCTGTCTGGGATGATTTAGTGAACTCTGCACTGAGCAGGGGGTTGGACCCGATGACCCTGGAGGTCCCTTCCAAACTCTACACTTCTATGATTCCAAATCTGACCAAGAGCAACATCAGAATGGAGTTTTTATGTTCTCCCTGTAGGTTATTTCTTCATAATAATAATCAACATTATTTATATAATGCATACATTTATGGGGAAGGAGAAAAATAAGAAAGAATTTTAGTGGGTTCATCTGAGATGAAATGACCAAGGTTCAACTGAAAACAGTGTTTGGCTGTTTTGGTTCACTTTGAATTGGGGATTGGGGAACATCAATAAATTCTATTTCTAAAGGGCAATGCGTTTGAGGGCTCTGAACAATTTTTTTGCCTTCCTCTGGATTAACAAGGAGGATGTGAAAACAGGCTGAACCCGATAGACATTTGTCTTTTTTCAGCCTAGCATACTATATTACTATGTTATTCTCCCCTTCAACAGACCAACTTGACATGAATACAGAAAGCAAACGAAGAGATCAAGTGAATTGAGTTGCGTTTGTCTGCTCACTGGGTTGAGGGGGAAACTGTAAAGGAGCTGCAGTTATTAACTAGCACCGTGACCCTTTCATTCTGAGAATTATGGGGGTTCCAGCAGTCAGACCTCATTCTAACAATATGGTATTCACTTCTACCAGTGAGAAAAGCTTTTTAAGTCCATTGTACTGCTCACTTATTTCATCTATTCACTGCTACGTTTGTGAAACTAACCTATATGACAGTATATACACCCACAAAGACTAAAAGAAAAAGTACTAATGGAAAAGACACGTGAAAATGGCATTCATTATCTCTGGATAATTTGCCTGCTGGTTTCATGAAGCAAAAGACTTTCAAGGCGGAATAATAGAAAATGAACCAGGCAGAGACATATATTAACCCCTCTATGTCTGCGATGCACAACAGAGCGTGATACTAGAGAGACAGCAACCAAGCAGGAAGCCGTGACACCATTGCGGTATTTATATCTATTACGACAATGTACATGGAATTCGTCTATTGTTTTGTAGAGGTGAAAAGATCATATGCTGTTTTCTAGAAGGGCGCTTGGCTGACGGATCACGGTGGCTTTCTTGGGAGATGGCGGCATGGCTACAGCTATCCAAGTCTCCCATTTTCTTCACAATTTGATATCATGTTCTCCTAAGTAATTTTATAAGAAAGGAAATACACTACCTGCTCAGTATCCACACTGTAAAAGTTTTATTGGCACATTAAAAGGGTTGTCCAGGGTTAAAAACATGGCTGCTTTATTACAAACACAGCACCACCCTTGTCCTTGGGTTGTGTCTGGTATTGCAGCTCAACTCCCATTCACTTCAATAGAGCTGGGCTGCAATACAGGACACAACACATGGTCAAGGGTTGAGCTGTGTTTGGAAGAAAGCAACTATATTTTTTAACCCTAGACAACCTTTTTAAGATATGGAGAAGAACGGTCAGACTGGACATTAGTCAAATGTTGTGAATTTAGTGCCATGTGAATATTCACTACCTTCAAATGAGAATGGACTAGTGAATGGGTTAAAATTCAGGGGTTATCCGGTGTCATGATCATGGCTACTGTAGAAACTATTGTATTAATACATGCACTTTAAAGGGGTATTCCAGGACTTTTATTACTGATTACCTCTTCTTAGGATAGGTCATTAATAGATTAGCAGGGTCCAGCTGCTTGGGATTGCCACCAATTAGCTGATAGTCCAGCCCAGTGTCAGTACAGCAGGCTGGACATAGTCATCAGTGGTCAGAGCCAGAAGTGTAATAGGCTGCTTCACTGCCATGGAAATCAATGGGAGCAAAGCCATCTATTACACTTACAGCCCTGACCATTGATGACGATGTCCAACCCGCTGAACTAAAAGTGGGCTGGATGATCAGCTAATCAGTGAAAATCCTGAGCAGTGTATTGACGCTGATCAACTATTGATGAACTAAGCTTGTAGATAGGTCATCAATAGTAAAAGTCTCAGAATACTCTTTTAATTCATTTATCATATATGCATACTTCATAAGTTATACAAATTATTTTTTTTACTCATGAATTGCTATTTGATCCATGGCTGGGAGCTATTTTACTGACTAGTACACATACCACCCACCTTGGCACTAATCCATTGGTTACTGTGTTTATGCACATACATATACTTGAGGAAAAGGTCTTACAGGCTCAAAACCAATATACGCATGAGTCACACAGCTGTAAAACCTCAGCTGCATGTTTATATTGGCATATCAGAAACAATGAGGCACATATATAACTGGTTTGGGGCAGAATTCTGGTGCAAGTTGCACCTTTCTTTTAGCACAAATGAATTCAGATTTACTATGATTTGCGGCAAAAATTCCCCCAGAAGCAATGCCTCTCCCTCTACTTTTCAAAGGTGCTTGCTGCTTGGACAGATTTTAGAAACATTTATGACCTGCAACTTTTTAAAAAGTCACAAAATTAGTTGCCCTCTTACTCCAGTAGTGGTGGCGTACAACGTGACTCCACACCTCTAGACATATGTGTTGCCAATGGGAAAAGGGGAATAAGTTGCTGCCAGACATAAGGCTTATCTTCTGTGAGAACAAAGCATCGAGAATGTTGAAATTCCAGAAGCCTATGGGTATGGAAATGGGGCATGCTTAAATCCAACATGCCCGTGGATATGGAAATAGGGCTCGTCGAAATGCCCCATTGTCACTGGAGTCGGGGGGCCCCGGGAATACATCTGTGCAACCTATTATTTAGCTTAAGGAAATAATGCATTTCTGGATGTCAGGGCCAGCAAATGTAGACTGATCCAACAGGGTAAGAATGGTTGTTAAGGTTAACTGTCATAGTTGTTGCATTTAGGAGACAGGTGGGTTGAAGTCTTTGAAATAAGAAACAGCAGCAAAAGACTTTAAGTCTGAGCAGCTGCGTGCCGAGCCAAAACTGCAATATTTTCACATTAATGTCTTCCATAAAAAGTTTTAAATAATCCAATGTATGAAATGTAGGAGACAACTGAGAAAAAAGACAATTATTGCTTTCTGTAAGGAATGGGAACTTTGACAAGTAAGCAATGAGTCACGCCCTAACTAGCCAATCCATGTCCTTGAAGACTACTTGAAAAGAAAACAGTCATCCTTATATTATGAAATCTGATCAGCCATGATTCCTATATTATGCATTATTTGAGATTGTCTGGACAAGTGATTATGCCGACCTTACACAATACAGTGAATCAGTCAGCCCTGAGAGAACCAGCATAATAGTATGAATCAGTAAATGCAACATAAAGCACATTTAGTCAGCACTTCCTATAAATAAATGAAATGCAGACAAGCACATACACCATGTCTGCAGCAATACAGTACAAGGAAAAATGTGGCTTCAGAACCCCACAACATTTAATAACCAAATTAAATTGTACAATTGTTATATTTACTAACAGCATATCAATACAAGGTTCTTAGTGCACATTTTGATCAAAATATGCAGGCTCATCTGCCACATTAGGTAGATGGTTCCCTACACTGCAGACTCACCTCTCTTTGGACTTATGCTGTCAGGGAAACACTGATCAAAATAGTAGCTAGATACCACTAATATCCCATATATAATGCATGTTGTGGAGTGCTGTAGCATGAATCAGCAGTCACTATGTGACATAACACATTTGAATGAGTCAGTGGTCCCTCTCTCACACAGACATTATTCACTACTACATGCCTCTCTGCGGGTACTAAACTACAGAGGTCAAAGTGTATGAAATAGCAAGTATCAAAATACAAAACCAAGGGCAAGCCGTATAGCATCTTGCTGTGAATAGAATTTTTAGATTGAGGATAAAGGGGATGTCTCAGGAAAGTCATTGGCAGAATATCATATGTCCAATTGTTGGGATGCTGGGTAGAGATGAGCGAGCATACTCGGAAAAGCACTACTCGCTCGAGTAATGTGCTTTATCCGAGTATCGCTGTGCTCGGGTCTGAAGATTCGGGTGCCGCTGCGGCTGACAGGTGAGTCAGGGGAGCAGGGGAGAGCGGGCGGGAGAGAGGGAGAGAAAGATCTTACCTCCGTTCCTCCCCGCTCTCCCCTGCAGCTCCCCGCTCCGTGCCGGCACCCGAATCTTCAGGGACGAGCACAGCGATACTTGGATAAAGCAAATTACTCAAGCGAGTAGTGCTTATCCGAGTACGCTCGCTCATCTCTAATGCTGGGCCACATTGTTCCATGGCAACTTGACTTGGTTGGCGACTAACTATAAATAGGTCAGCATGCTGCCTATAAAAAAAAGCCAGGCAGAGCAAACAGAATATCAGATGGCACGGTGCTCTACAGGCGTCAGTGCAGCTTCCTTCCAGCAGTCAGCTGGAGGCCACAATAGATAGGTTCTTGTTGATCAGGCATTGGAGGAATAGCCCAGCAATCTGCCACCAACATTTACTCTTAGACAACCTCTTCATCACTGTCCAGTCATTAAGGCTAAAAATACCACAATAGTTAAGGGCTCTGACAGATGAGCGTGAAACATAATATGCTCACTCCTGCGCAATTTTTTCGAAATCAATGGGTTCTATTCTCTGCATTATGCATCCGGAAATTTCCTGCATGCGTAATTGCGGCGTATCACACCCATCTGTATAAGCCCTTATGGTGCATTCAGACGATCGTATATCGGCTGGGTTTTCACGCCCAGCCCATATATGGCGTCTCTCTCTGCAGGGGGAGGAGGCTGGAAGAGCCGGGAGCAGTGCTCTGAGCTCCCGCCCCCTCTCTGCCTCCTCTCCACCCCCTGCACTATTTTCAATGAGGAGAGGCGGGACGGGGCGGAGCTAATTCCCTAACTTAGCCCCGCCCCCGTGCTGCCTCCTTTAATTGCAAATAGTGCAGAGGGGTGGAGAGGGGGTGAAGAGGAGGCAGAGAGGGGATGGGAGCTCAGAGCACCGCTATACGGTCATCTGAATGCACCCTAAGGCTTAGTTTTACATATTTCCCTTATTTTTATTATGTAATAATAAAACAAACAGAGGGTGGGGTCCAAAAACACCTAATTATAAAAAATGCCAATTTTCCCCGGCTGAGGGCTGCACTGGACTGGAAGCAACTATTGTCAGATAATACTACAATTGCTAACTGTACTGCAAAATGTATTCTTCTTAACAACTAACATTAAATGACACGTGGCATACACCTTCTGTGCAAATGACAATAAATGACAAAAATAAAAATTAAAAAAAAAATACCAATTTGATGGCTCAGCTCTAATCTTGGAAAATCTGTAATAAGTTAATGGGGTAAAACACTAAATGAAAGGCAGGTGGCTAAAGAAGGCTAAACAAATCCCCTAAAAATCTTCAAATATATAAATGCAACCCTCCCCCCCCTCCTCCCCCAAGATCAAATCATGTAGGACCTCTTAATAATAGTAATGGGGAGTTGGTCACTCAGGATCAAGACAAGACAGAGTTTCTAATTGGGCTATTTAGCTCTGAATATACACAGAGAATAGAGAGTAGCGGATGTAAGTGCTGGTAATATATCAATTAATATGCTTAACTGGCTGAATGTAAATATGGTCCAATCTGAATTAAAGTGTAACTGCGCTGTTTACAAACTTTTGATATGTCATAGGGACATGTCAAAAGTTTTGGTCACCAAGGGTCTGGCTTCTGAGCCCTTCACTGATCTTTAGAACAAGCCAGCTGAAGTGCTTGCCCAAGTGCCATCAACGCTTCCTAGCTGAACAGGGCCCTATAGACTTTTTATTGAGCCCATCTCCAGCTAGCAAACAGTGGCAGTGCTCAGATGAGCTGGCTTGTTTTAGAAATTAGTGGAGGGCTCAGAAGCCAGACCCTCTGTGATCAAAACTTTTGATATCCACCAAATTGTAAAGATACGTAGCAGCATTAAAGGTGTAAAATTAATGTACTGCTTTATTGCTCCATGTTAAAAGCAGAACAGGCAACGTTTCGACATCTAGCCAGGCTTGACAAAGACTAGATGTCCAAACGTTGCCTGTTCTGCTTTTAACATGGAGCAATAAAGAAGTAGATTTATTTTACACCTTTGATGCTGCTACGTATCTTTACAATTTGGTGGACATTGGATGGAACTGGAGGTCCATGGTCCCAGTGGAAGTGGCTTTGCATGAGCTTGAATATCTTCATCCCTACAAGATTGGCAGATATATTGAGTGCTGCTGGAATCTGTTTGTATACTGCAAAACTTTTGATATGTCCCTGTGACATATCAAAGTTTTCAGAAAGTGCAGTTACACATTAAATAAAATAAAATGGAACAATGCTCGGGGACTAGATTACACCAAAGAATTTTATTAGAAAGCCCAGTTCAGTTATTTCTGTAGCCTGTTCATAATATTTAGAGATTTACTAGTAATTAATGTCTTGAGGCTGATGTAGTTCCACTGGTTTGCTATAGATTTGGCTTTAAGTTAAACTGGGGGAGCGGAGTCTAAAGGATTGTGAGTTGTTGACCCTAGAACTCCTGTAAAGAGGTATGGCTCTTGTATAAGCAATGGCTGATGTCTGGATAGACTGGAGACACCAAGGTAGAAATCATAGTCAGACAGAATATGGTCAGGGCAGGTCAAGTACGCTCACTGTGGTAGATAGGTCGAGGTCTGGGCAGGTGGTGTTAATACCAAAGATGGCAGGAGGTCAGGAAAGGCAGAAAACCGGTAGAAGAGGTCAGAATTCAAGCCAGTTCAATGGCAAGGAGCCAAGGACTACAAGTCAGAAGAATATATTTGCAGCTAACAGATAATCAAAGGACCTTATTCCACCTCTGCCCACGTTATTGGCTTCAATTATACTTTTTTTTTTTCTACACTCCGTATGACTTTTCTCATCTCCATCTGAATGAACATTCCTGTTTTTTCATAGCTCTATTTTTTCCCTAGCCTCCCACAGATCTTGTCTCACCTCCTCCCTATGTTACATTATGACCTTCTGTGTACTGAATCTACCCTCCAGTGCTGGCTGTGCTGTTAATGTCTGACTTCTCTTCCCTATTAATCACCGTCTGGTACCTCTCCAGGTATCTGAAAAATGCAGCAATAACAAGGAATTCCCCTCAACCCTCTAGGCGTGGGGACAGCATACACACAGTGGGGGGTCTGCAATCCCAGAAGCTGTAATGTCTATGAACACTTTCACTGTGAAAGCCACAGGAGTCTTCAGATTACGGCTAACTTTACAATATATGGCTTCGTCCTGATATTGGGATCCTCACTTACAAACCTTTGATACTCTTGCCAACATTTTTGTGCCCTTCCCAGATTCACATTTCAGTTATTATTGCCAATTTTCAACTCAATTAATTTTAGCGTGTGAAAACAGTCGACTCCTTTCATCTGAGAAGATAACATATCTGCAGAGCTAAGAATCAGACTAAAGGCAAATACAATAATACAGCAATCAGACACAACTTCATACAAGGTGTTCCTGCATTTCAATGAATTGTTCATCTAGTGGCTTATTGAACCCTTACAGCACCTCTTAGGGAGTATGCCAGTGAACTCTTATATGAGATTGATAGAAAATCTTACCACGTGTAGAAAGAGCAGAATTTCATATAAAGTTCTGAAAATCATTAACTTCTCTAAAAAGTTTTTGCATCCAAAAAATGAAAAAAAAAAAAGGTCAAAAGGGTTCATTAATGCCATCCCCTATTCAGGGCTGGTTGTGATAAAATGGCCAATTGGTCATGGTTCGTATTAACTTAAGGCCCCCATGGCAGGAACCCCATTCGCCCCATGGTGGTATCATTTTGGAATTGAATTGCAGTATTAGGGCGCCTACCCACTTGCGTTGCCGATTTTCGCGCGTGAAAAACGCGGCGTTTTCACGCGTTTTTTACAGCCCTCCATTGACAATCATGGGTGCATTAAGAGAAAAGTAAGGAGACATATGCAACTGACAGTTCCTATGTGAAAAAACCCCACGAAACGGAAAAAAAACCCCAGATGGACAAGAACACATTCTATACTAATTGCTCTTGAGAAAAAACGCAAAACATCACAGGAAAAAAAATCGCAAGTGGGTAGGCACCCTTACAGTGGAACTACATCACCCTAATATTTTTATGGTCGTATTATCTTGATACTATATGGTCGTATTATATAGACTAAAACTACAAGAAAAATAATCTGAAATGGAAAAATAGGTAGGGAGGCCCCAGATCATAAAATAATCATTATTTATATAACACCAATATATTCTGTACAAACAAAATCAGACTAAAAACTAATCTACAATGCATAGGATGCTTCTTCTTCCGCCCAAAAGCCGACCAGTTTGGTGGAAAGCAGATGGACCCCATTATAGTCAATCGGTTTCATCCAGAGATGGAGCCATTTGGCTGTGCGGATTCCTCTTTCCTGCTCCCCGAATAGAGCAGGAAAGCATAAACCTGAGCGCAGATGTGAAATCACCCTTAGATTAGGGAATGTAATAGGCCTGTCTAGAAAGATGTGTTTTAAGGACAGGCTTATGCACCTCAAGAAAAGTTTTGGAGACAAGTGTATGAGTTTTGGATTATGGAATATGTAAGGGTGAATTCACACGAACGTATATCGGCTCGGTTTTCACGCCGAGCCGATATACGTCGTCCTCATGTGCAGGGGGGAAGGCTGGAAGAGCCAGGAGCAGGAACTGAGCTCCCGCCCCCTCTCTGCCTCCTCTCTGCCCCTCTGCACTATTTGCAATGGGGAGAGGTGGGGTGGGGCGGGGCTAATTCGGGAAACTTAGCCCCACCCCCGCCCCACCTCCTTTCATTGCAAATAGTGCAGAGGGGCGGAGAGGAGGCAGAGAGGGGGCGGGAGCTCAGTTCCTGCTTCTGGCTCTTCCATCCCCCCCCTGCACACGAGAACAACGTATATCGGCTCGGCGTGAAAACCGAGCCTATATACGTTCATATGAATGCAGCCTAAGTCTGAGATCATTAGCAGAACAGAGAGCATGCATATTGAGGTAGACAGTGCTTAGAGAAGATATAGGCAGGTGCAGCACTGTGGAGAGCTTCATGGATGAGAGTGATGAGTTTACATTGTATTCTACAATGGACGGGCAGCCAGCACAGGGACTTACACAGGGTAGAGGCAACAGTATAGCATTTGGAAAATAAAGATTAGCCTGGCTGCTGCATTCATGATGAATTGGAGAAAGAAAACTTTAGTGAGGGAAAGACTGTTCACTAGTGAGCTACAGAAGTCAAGACGAGAATGGATCTGGGCAACAATAAGAGTTTTTGCTGTTTCTATAGTAAGAAGTGGACATACTCTGAGATGTTTTAAGGTGAAGGTCACATGAGCAAGCAATGATTGAACATTGGGAATGATCTGCTGCATTACTATTTTAACATTGAAATATTGGATGTGTTACAGCTGGATGCAAGATGAGATTACTATATAAATTAATGAGAATAATAAACAGGGGGTAGCATATTAAGGTAAAAGTGATTTTTCAGTTGACATTTTGGTCATATTCTTACCGGCTAGCACACAGCAATGGGAATCCTAATATGTGGGTTACCCTTAGGGTGCTGTTACACAAGACAATCTGTCGGGCAACAAATGCCCAGCAGGTCATCCCAACAATAATCGTTCCAGTGCTTTTACACAGAAACAAGCATCACTGATTGAATGGACGCAGTAGTGAATAGAGGCGGAGTGGGACAAGGGACAAGGGATCATTCCGGGCCACCCAGTCTCATTCACAGTAAACAGGCAGTCAGTCATAAGTGACCGACTGCCTATTTGCGTGAAACAATATGTCATTCAGTTTTCTGCATGCAGAAGCTGAACAACAAATGAGAAGTGAAAGACTTCTCTTTCGTCATTCAGTTGGGGCATGCACTTACACTGAATGATAATCGTTTAGATTCTTGCTGAATTATAGGAATCTTAACGATAATCGTTCCGTTTAAAAGCACCCTGAGGCCTCTTTCACACGAGCGCCATTTATAATGTTGCTCAAAATCGCATGAACGAAGAATAGACGTGACCAAGTTGCGGCTAGGCTTCGCGATTTTTCACAGCTGGCTGCGACGTCTTGCAGTGAACTGACACAGCAGCCCCGAAATCCCTCGGCCAGCAGAACTACTGTAATCACGTTAAATGTCTCACTAGAGCCACCTGTCATTGTTTAACAGTGCTAGCCGCTGTTAAATTTCCTCCTTTTTTTTGGACGGCTCGCATAGACTCCCATAGGAGCGATAGATATTGACGTTAAAATAACGCACCTATGTTCTATCTTTTGCGGATGCAATTTTTTACGCACATCAAAACATCGTTCATCTGAAGGATTCCATAGGAAATAATTGTTTCTAATAGAGAGCATTTTTTGATGCGCCTACTTTGTGTCAAAATGACGCTCTTGTAAACTAGCCCTTACAATGGATTCCTGCAGCCAGGTGAAATATACAGTGCAGCTGTATACAGCTGTTCTCTGTTTGGAGCACCCGGCTGTGATACAGCCGAACGCTCCGAGCGGGGTATGAAGAACTCAGCTGGAGCGCTCTGTTCTTCATACTCCGCTTGTCTTCAGGGAGCGGGATAGAGTTGAAACAATAGTATCAGCTGTATCCTGCTGTGGATTCCCGATAAAGGCTTAATGAAAACTGCATGATGTCAGTGCAGTTAGACACAACTATTATCGCTCAAAAGACGGCTTTGAGCGATTTTTGAGTGAAAATCGTGGTGTCTAAATCAGCCTTTAGAAGGCCATTTCTGCTTTACTCGAGATTCAGCATCACATCTTATATTAGGTTGTGTACAGTATTACAGCTCCGCTCTCTGGAAATTAATAGGACTGAGCTGCAGTGCCACATGAAGGAACAGATGTGACACTAGCTTTGGAAGAAGTCCGTCATGTTTTTTTTAATCCTGAACAATTCCTTTAAGGGGGGTTAACACAGTATGGAATTGCTGCGGACCTTCCGCACAGAAATTCTGCAGCATTTACAGTAGCAACAAAGTCGATATGATTTTGAAAAGCTTGTCCACAAGTTGCGTAAATAACCTGCACAAAACCCATGCAGAAATTGACTTGCGGCGCGGAATTTAAATCCGCAATATGTCAATTTTATCGCCTTCCCCACTGTGAAATTGACCTACTCTCAATGAGGAAGTGAATTCTGCACATGAATTTGTGATAAAACCCACACCAAATGGTGTGGGTTTGGAGGCAGACATTCCGCTGGTGATCTGCAGCGGAATGTCAGCTCTGGACATTCCGCTGGAAATCGGCCCCATGTGGACCCAGCCTTAAGAAAAAGACTTAACCCAATGAAAGAAGAAACATAGTACATTGCCTGCCTCAGGAAACCTGGTTGCATTACTGTTATGATCAACAGGAAAACTCCTGTTGCATTCTTATCCCCTGCCTTCTAAGTTGCTGTTGGCCAGTCACCATGCAACTGTTCCCACAACTGAACCATTGGACTGGATCAGCTGACCACTTTATTCAGCCTACCCCACTAGGTGTGTCTATTGGCTAGCCTACCTTTACATAATGTTTGACTGCAGCAGTTTGTACAGTTCATAGCTATGGCAATTGTGTTCATCCAGCATTCCTTATTCTAATTTCCTGGTACCTAGTCCTATGCCCAGTTTTGTCTAGTCTATCTTGTTAGTTTTTATAGCCCATTGGTTTTCTAGTTTATGTCCTCTGTTTCCTAGTATTTATCTGCCTGCTTTGGTTTTTATTAATCTATAATTGCTTGTTTAGCCTCTTTCCTTGGCCCTAGTGGCTTCGGGATACCAGGGACAGTATTTCAGTCAGGATTGACAGGAGGGACAATAGAGGACTACATAAGAATTAGGGAGACTTTAGGGAAAGTCACAGGGGCAGCATTTTTCTGGTTGTTATCTCAGCTCCAGTCTCCACTACTACTTGCATTATATTAATCATCGTCCTCATCCTCACCATCATCCTGATTAGCATACCACTTCTGTCCATGTCCCATGTCATCTAATGGTGAGTCTTTACTATTATCTGTGTTACTGTGTTGATACATGTGTCATATGTCAAATTTTGTGCACGCACAAACGCTCAAGTGAAACCTTAATAAGAGCTGACTCACATGGCCATATGCATAAAAACATACACAGTACCGTGATGTTTTTGTGTTGTGGAGTCTTTTTCACATGTGTTTTAGTATATTTTACTGTACTATTTGCGCTGTTGGGGACCATTCACAGCAGCTTACTTAGTCCCTGGTGTGTTTGATTTACAGTGAAATTGCGCAATTACGCCGATTACGTGGGATTCGTATGGGGCCTTTGGTGCACAAACGCGCACAAAGGTAGAGCATGTTGTGTTTTTTTTGTGCGCACGAAAAAGCACAATGTAGGAGAACCCATTTAAATGAATGGATTTTGTTCTCTGTGTATTGTGTGCACAAACACGTCCGTGAGAAGCCGCCCTTACACGTGAAACCCTAAAACCATGCTCCTGTGAACGAGGCCTGAGATGAAGGGAAGCCCTGCAGAGAAGAGGGTTCCCTAGGGGCTTTCCTTTATCTCTCTCGCTTCCCGCTCGGAGCTGCAGCGCTCGTTTTCAGCTACACACAGCTCCAGATTGTATGAATAGGCAATTTCACTGCTAATTAAGCTTGTGGCTTGATAACGAGAAATCGTCCACTTAGCCGCATTTTTTTTGCACGGGTAAGTTTGGTGTGAATTTCACAAATAGTCTAAGAATAAGATCTCTTTCACACAGGCACTGTGACTTTTCTTCGGCCGGATCGCAGCCGAAAATTGCATGGATAAGAGGCAGCCGCGACTTGGTCGCATCTGCATCTCCTGTTTTCCCACCCATTCAGACAGCCTGGTGTGCTTGCATACTGTTGGCCGGGGAGAGAGATCAGCTCTGCTAAAATCCATCCCCCTTCCCCTCTCCGCCGATTGCTGGCTGCCAAAAAATAGGGATGGGGCGGGAGCTTAGCAGACCTAGTGTGCTAAACTCCCTCCCCTTTTCCATCATTTACCCACAAGGGGGGTAGGACAGGGAGGGAGTTAAGCGGAGCTAGTCGGGCTAAACTCCCTCCCCTTCCTCCACAACCTATGTAAGCTGTTGGCAAGGGGAGGGACTTTAGTAAAGTGAGCTGCTGCTAAACTCCCTCCCCCTTTCCTTCTCTAATGGTTCCCTTGGGTTCCAATAGGGGTCTATGGGAATGGCCGGAGTATTCAAGACCTATCTTTTCCGGAATGCGCTCCGTATGTATTAGAATCCAGTGCTTCATATGGTCGCGATTTTCGCACAGCGTTTTATTACGGCAAAATTGCCATGATAGAACGCTTGTGTGAAACTAGCCTTTCTGTGATAGCAGATAATGTGAAGTTGCAAAGCCTACAGACTTTCCAGTCGTCTATGGAAGCTGCTTGGAGCATCTGCTCAGTGTAGGAGAGGAATACCTATAATGAGGGCACGAATTTGTAGGGAATTTCCTGCCCCTATTAATAGCCACTAATGCAGCCCAACAGGAAAGCCTGAGTTCATCTAATTAAACAGACAGAAGTATTGTCTCTTTTAACTTCCCTATTTGTAGTCTCCCTTTAGTCATTTGGAATACTAAATTCCTGCGTAGTAGCATGTAGAATGAATGTGCTTCCTGTATTAACATACACTGTATATACACTATATATGGGAAGATTTGTTGTATAGGTAAATTATTGAAGAATGTTCCCTGCATAATAGGTATCAAAGTACACTGCCCATTTTGATGACCGTGAAAATAAAGGTTTTTCTGGAAGAAACACCTGTGTTTGAAATCGTTTGAAGAAACAAGTGAGCAAGTGATGTCATCGCCAGTTCGTTTGCTCTCGGGCAGCCTGATTAGACAGCCATATACACCCCTGGCTTCTTCAAACGAAAATCATTCCAAATCGTTCAGTCCCTGTATAAGCAAATGAGACTGAAAGAGCGCTGTTTAAACCGAACGGTAAGTGAACAAGCCAACAATTTTTATGTCTGTGTAAAATGAACGATGAACAAAAAGTGAACGATTTTCAATCACTTTTGCTGGTTTGAACGAATTTTAGAACAAATTTTTCTCCCAGGAAGCCATTAAGAGGAAGAAAACAGCTCAGCAATAGAATAACAAAATAAGAATTCCCTCGTGTACATTGGCGTGTGTCACGTCCAAACTTTTCTTATATCACATTACCTTGTAGAAAGGACAGACTTTCGGCTTACTGTAAGGCCTCGTTCACACAAGCGCTGTTTTAGCACAGCAAAGGTGCACAGGAAAAATTGCACCTATACTTCGCTAAAAATCGTGTGAACGGGCAGCTGCTCTAGGAGGAGAGAGAGAAGAAGCCCCGCAAGGCTCCAAGATTTCCCCAAAGCAGGGAGAGATACAGCGGGGTTACGGGCGATTAACCCATAACTTCACTCTGTCTGACCCTGCTATGGGGATCCCTGAAGCATACCACCATAGCGCAGAGAGAGTGGGTGGGGGTATATGGCTTCTGACAGAGATTCCCCATAGCAAATATAGAGGGGGCGGGGCTAGAGGGTTGATTCCTCTAGCTCTGCCCCCTCCTCCCACTCTCTCTGGGAAGCCGTCTGCTCTCTCCTGCTCTTCTGGGCAGCAAGTTTTAAATGTTCTGCTGTAAGCAGCAAAGAATCTTCTTTTCCTGCGCAGGAGTTTCCATAGACTCCTGCTTCCATAGAAGTCAATGAAAACTTCTGTGCAGCTCGCGCTAAAGATAGGACAGGTTCTATCTTTTCTCGCAGCATGGACCTTAGATGCGGGAATTGTAGCCACCCATGTCCTGTCTTTGATTGATGCGAGTATTTAGTAATTCCTTCATGTGAACACTTCTATAGGAAACCATTGGTTCTTATAGAAGCGCTCTATTCATGCATCTATACTGCGAGTAAATAGTGCTTGTGTGAACAAGGCCAAAGCAACAGTAGTTGTAATCCATTACCAGAGTGCAGCATCCCGTAGGATGACCCCAGACACAAAGCACACGTTGAGGAGCTGGGAGGGTAGAGTGGTCACTTGTCACGGTGGCACTTACCAGGCTTCCTCCCGGAGAGACACATGTAGCCTCGGCCAGAGCAGCGCTGGGCCTCTTTCGCACACCCCTAGGATAGGGATGCCCAGTAAACTGTAGAACAGGGATAGCGAATGTTACAGGTGAGGCCACCAATATGACCCTTGGCGGTAAATAAATGGAGCGACAGACAGACGTAACGTAGCTCAGGTCCCTGGGAATGGTCAGGGCCGGGCAAAATTTTACTGGAACAACTTCTTGCATACAAGACACAGGTGACAATGATTTGCAGTACAGGTAATAGACAGACTTGGAAGTACACCCATATGGCCCTTCAGGACAGCCGGATGTGAAAACACATGGGTGTACCTCTACGCAGTGATCCCATACTTCAGGATGGCCACGTAGGAAAGATTGAAGAAAGAGTACCTCTGCACTGGGCTTTGGAAGTGGCACCTGTTTCTTGCTCACGCTCTCTCTCTCTCTTCTTCAATTTGGGCTCACTCCCCTCTCATCTCTGGAACATACACTCTCAGGGAACCTCTCTTCTTCCTCCATTCTTCACCACATGAGGGTTGAAGATACCCCCATGTGGCTAGCACTCTCACAGGAACCCAGAAGAATAGAACTCCTTTCCCGCTCTCACACACTCCTATTTATATACTCACTCATACAACGATACATTTACAGGCAATCCAGGCTTTTGCAAATACTTAACCCAACACACACTGAAGCTGTGCAATATATATAACAGAATGACTAGATACTTTTACACAGCACACCTACACAAGACATGACATGTATGACATTCATGGAGGGGGCCAGAAATAGGTGTACTGGGCTACTACAAGAGCAAAAGCAAAAACAATCCTTGACTAGTACAGAGCAGCACCCATCTTCTGGAACGCTCTACCCCAAGGCATCTGGACAATTCCCGATGCACGAAACTTCAGACGCGCCTTAAAAATGCACCTCTTCAGGGAGGCATACCAAATCTCCTGACCTAGTCCCCCTGTCCCACCCTATGGCTCCCCACACCTTCCACCCTGTTTACCTTAATAACTGTTTCTACATGTAATTCCCGTACTGACTGTGTTCCTCCATGCCTTATCTCCCCCCCCCCCTTGTACCACCGGTATCACCCCCACCCCATTTGTTTCAAACTGATTGTATATCATATTTAATTGTTGTATTGTCTGGGTTTTCCCATGCTTGAAAGCACCGCAGCATAAGTTGGCAATATGCAAATAAAGATTAGTAGTAGTAGTACATGTTGAACAAGATGATGTGCACATCTCAGAAAACACATGCCTCTAAACCACAGTAGATTCTTAGGGCTTCTTCAGATGGGTGCATGCACAAATATGTGCGAGAAAAGTTAGTTCCTGCCATATCTTTCAACTTGTTTTCTTACTACATGGAACATCACAGGATCAGCATTTGTAACTGACATGAGAATTTAATGCAACAATAACACAGCATAACAATTCCCAATAACAATTCCAGCTAGTAAAAATATAAAAATACCGTATACATTGCACATAAGTACTCTTACAATTTTTGCAAGGTTTAATGGGACAATACACTAGTGCAAAAACAATGAAATTCTACAACCTATTGTCCCTGTAGTCTGTTTCCCTGAGAATAAGACAGTGTCTTATATTAATTTTTGCTCCAAAAGATTTTATTTTTTTACATGTACAGCTGCCTGGACATTATTTATATTATCTATATTAACTGTAAATAGGGTTCAATTTTGGAGTAGGGCTTATACTTCAAGCATCCTCAAAAATCCTGAAATATCATTCTGCATCCTCAAAAATCCAGAAAATTGATGGTAGGGTTTATTCTTGGGGTAGATCTTATTTTCAGGGAAACAGAGTATATAAGGTATGCAAATGAAGGGTATGATGCTTGCTGGTTAAGGAGGTGTTGCCAACTTGGGCGCCTGATATGTGCTTTGTGCCAGTAGATACTGTAATCTGTAGAATTTCATTCTGTTCGCACTGATTTACATTGTTCTATTAAACCTCACACAAGTTGTAACAGCACATATGTGGTGTGCCACAATTTTTCAGTTATCGCTGCAAAACCACATAATTTGACCATGACAAGGGAATGAACCCTTACACTTTTATGCACCCTAGGCAAAGATTTAGCTCGCTGTCTTTGCCCTGTTTATGCAGTATATATATTAAGACCCTGATGAGAGGCGTCTTGTCACCTCCCTCCCCATTTTAAAAGATATTTAGGCTATTTTCACACGGGCAATTGTGGGCAAAATTGCGGCAAAATCGCATCTTTGTCCCTGCGATTTTTCAGTGTTAGCGATGCTTTTTCTAATCTCGCATCACATCACTGCGAACCGGGTTAAAATCGCATGAGAAAATTGCACGTTTTTTTAAACGCAACAGTCAATGGGACTTTCTAGTGTTAAAATCGCATCACTGACGGGGAGGAAACCATTGTTTGTCATTATAAGCATAATCTGCTTTTTTACTGACTCTCGCATCAGGCGAAAATCATGGGAAAATCCAGCGATTTTTTTCGCCCGTGTGAAACCACCCTTAGGTCTGTCTCACACGAGCCTCTGTAAAAATGCAACATTTTTTACGCAGCGTTTTACTGCATGCAGAGCTGCATTTAAGGCCCCCTGTCCACGACCGAGACGGAATATTGCTAGCGATATTCTGCCGCAGCGGAGGAGCCGGGAGCGCTGACAGGTCTCCGAGGTGAGCCTATCTGACAGATAGGCTCGCTGCAGAGAATCGTGGCAATCGCAGCATGCCACGATTTAAATCCCGCAAGCGGGGAATCGCTATGATTCTCCGCTCGTGGACACCGGTGCTGTGCTTTCCACAGAAATGCTATGGAAAGCTTTGCAGAGCGTGATCTGCAGGCGATAAATCGCCCGCAGATAGGCTGCCTTGCTGCCTTTTTGTGTGCATTTGCCTGCGTTTTTCCTGTGCATATTTGCGCAGTAACAAGCAAGCTGATGATGTCACAACTTTCTTTTCCCCTCCTCGTGGCATAGTAACCTACTAAAAACACATAGAAAAACGCAGTATTATGTGTACGATTATGTATTTACTGCAGTTTTTTTACGTAATCCATTCATTTCAATGGGCGATGTAGTTAGTGAAATACGCACTGCAATGCCAAAAATAGAGATTGCAGTGTGTGATTTTGCATGCGTTCAAACGCTGTGCAAAAACGCTAGTGTGAGAGGCTTAATTGAAATGCATGGAGCCTTAGTGCCGCGTATTACGCGCACATGAAAAACGGGTGTAATATGTGGTATAAAAACGCCTGTGTGAGAGTAGCCTTAGTCCTCATTCACATGAGCGTTTTTACATAGCTATTTAGCCGCGATAAAACGTCGATGGAAAATCGTGACCATGTGAAGCGTTGGATTCCAATGCATTCATTAACATGAGCGATTATTGGTCTTGGTTTTGACGCCAATTTTTCACACTGCGTCAAACGATAGGACTCTTGACCTATGTTTTGATGAAAAATGCTGTAAGCTCCCATTGACTTCTATGGGAGCTGAAAAAAAGGGAGTTTACCTGCATCCGGCGCTCGAAAAAGAAGACAGTTGGCTCTGTTTAAGCTATTAGAAGTTATTCCAAAGATTTCTGAATTCCATGCTGCTGCGTATTTTTCTGGCGATACAACCGTATATGAGAAGGCGCTAATTAAGTTTGGGACTTGTTTGTGGCTATTCTTCATTTATACTATTTTTGGCAGCGATTCGCGCAGCGTGAAAGTGCATACGCTCGTGTTAATGAGGCCTTAATGTGTATTTTAATTGGTTGATAGAAATGGGGCGCAATAACTTTTTTCAATGTAATTGTCCTTAGCATTAGAAATATGGCATCTTTGCATTGCGCTGTGAGATCCTATAGTTAACCACCACTGATGGCAAATACTACTTTACTCTTCGTCTTTACTACTGCAGATATAACAATTATTGTTAAGATTGATAATTTCCTCTTTCTTTACAGTGATCTTTGGATCTATAACCCTAAACTGCTGTGGTGAACAAGCTTGGAAAAGAAAAATGCTCTTGAACATGCTGCAGCTCTGAGCCAGCAGGCAGGAGTGCGCTGCAGATCGCAAGCAGCAGATGAATTGATACATGACTTCCCTTCTCATAGAGACATCACTCCTCTTCTGCACACCTTTCCCTGCAGTCCTGCTAGCAGACTCCCTCCCTCGCTGGCCCTTCCCTCCGCACACGCCTCTCACTGGGACAGCTAAAGAAAACTGCACACTTAGAATGTGAGTCAGTGGCTTTGGGTCAGCATCTGCTTTGGAAGGAAACCCTAGACCTCAGACTCCATGACAGTCCGTGACACTCTGCTGGAATACTGATGCCACCTATCACCTTTCACATCTTGTTTCTTCCTTTCTATATACGACCTTAGAATTGTACTTTCAACAACAACATCCACCCTGCAGGCTTTGGAATAAGGAGACCTATTTTTGGGGAGGGGTATCCCCTACTGGAAGGGTGCCAGCCTCCCTGCTATTCACTATCTGAGAAGATCTGACAGCTGCTATATACATGTTCCACCTATTCTCCCTTGGACTACAGGATGAATCTTGGGGGTCTGCTAATGTCTATTTGGCTTCTGCATGTGGTTCATACTGAGGTAAGAATGACTGAAACGTTTTCTTAGAATCTTTAAGATTTTGAGTAAGTGCACATCGTCGTAGGTCATCAATAAGCAACCTATGAATAGTATGAATATTCAGTTATTTCTTCAATGCTTCTGTAGGAATCAGTTTAGCCCAGTTTGTTGTACCTGGCAAATCGATTCTTGAAACTATTGATTCTTATTGATTTGCAAATCAACTGGATTTTCGGCAAACCTTAATCCCCAAGATCTAATATACCACAAATTACCATAGCCATCCTCACTTTTGTATTTCAAGTTTATCATTCTGTACGTATTCCTAATTACTCCAGAGAAAAGATCAGATTCAAGATACGTTCATAAACTGAGGTTTGCCATATTGTAGCAGTTTTAATGCATAAGTAGTTATGAGCAGGATCTTGTCTGCACCTGAAGAATGGAGAGTACAGATTGTGCACCGCTCTCTTATTATAATGGTTGTTCATGTTCCACCTGGGCATTAACATGGAAAGTGTTGGATGCCACTTGTAGAGGTGACCTGCAGAGTCCCACAGCACCTGCCAGCAATGTCTGTGTGTGTATGCGGAAGTGGGTGTATGGCCAGCTGCCTAGAACACACTATATGTGCATCCTCAGGGAGAGTGAGGAGGGCAGGTTACATTACAACATGCACACATGCCTTGCAGGCAGGGAGAGAGCAACTTGGAAGGAGGAATACAAATACAAGAGAAGTTGCAAAATAGGACAGAGGGAAATATATCTGGAATTACATGCAAGACATAAGCTAGGTGTGCAGATGCCATCTGTTAAAAGTAGACTTATTCTGTATAGTCTGAGTTGCTCAATGCAGAAGTGCTGAGTTTGCTACGGATCATATCAAAATGTGCTGCTGTGGTTTTTTTTATGGAAATTAATGTAAATGTACAGAGTTATTTTAACTCGTTCAAAGGAATGTAACAATCAATCAAAATTTATATATGTCTGAAAACCTTTTTGTAATGCTCCCAAGGATTTCATTTGGTGCTATCAATGGTCAAATCAGTCATCTTTGTTTCTGACCAAGCTGTTTAACCACTTCTTTGAAGAGAAAAAAATAATAAGGGCTCTCTTACATGAGCGTATTTTACTGCACGCCGTGTGAATATCTCGCGCACAGGAGCACGCAGCAAGTATTTGCCAACAATACCCATGCACTATGCGCACCTAATATGGCTAAAATAGTGCATGCCGCAAGTTTTTTCTTGTGTGTGCATTTTTCACGCTGTCTGTGAGAGGCACAATTTACAGCCAATGTGAGACTGGTACTGTGTATTACTCACGTAAAAACTGAGCACATAATACGTAGTATCATACACTCCTGTAAGAGAGTCCTTATATCCCTATGCCCTAAAAAAAATAAAATAAAAAATTGTGTTTTCATTGAGGATGCAGCTTGATTTTAGGGGTGCACACTGTAAATCCCACCCTATACTAATGTGCTTCAGGGCCACTAAAGATATGTACAGCCTTGTACCAATAAATAGACAGGACCAGACTCCCATCTCATCAAGAATTAGCTCATCCCTAGGCACTAGCTGCCAGAAGCATGGGGCAGTAACCACACGTTCTTTGGATGACTTCCAGTACAGGTGCATTATGTCAGGCTGTCTGGACCTCCTGTCTACTCAAGCCTTCCTCTTTGTTTCTTTGTTCATTGAATGTTTATTTTACCTTTAGTAGGACATCTTTAGCTCAGATTATAAATTTTGCCATTTTTATCTAGGACATACACATGCATATATTATTCGTTTCAGGTTCTTCTTGTCATACTTAATATCTTAGTCGCGTAGTGCAGAGTGGTAGTTTTGTCTAGCCCTCTCGGCTCTTGCAATGTTTCAGACTTTTACTCTATTCCTAGTTGCAAGAGTTCCCAAAACTTTTCACTTTCCACGTTCAGCCCTCTCACCTCTCTCCACCAGGGCACTACGTTTCTTTGAAGAACAATAGCTGGCATATCTCCCTACAGTCCTAGTATTTCTTTCCTAGAAAGGTTGTCTGCCAAAATTTTCTTTGTCCTGGCTTGTTGAGCCTCTGGGTTGGGATTTTCTCTCTGTGAGAACTAAGTATTGAGTACTTTATTAGGTGGAGAATGGTCTTGAGAAATGTGGTACTTAAAGGGGTTGTCTTACAATTGACTTTTATCACCTATCCATAGGATGTGATACAAGTCTGATTGTGGGGAGTCTCACAGCTGAGACCTCTACTGATCCTCTGAACCATGGTCCTATTTCTCCCACTTCTCATCACTGCCGGACTGGTGAAATGACCCGCTTTGATGTCACATGAAATGGAGTGATAGCCATGCATGCGCTATAGTAACATAGTAACATAGTATGTAAGGCCAAATGAAGACAATATCCATCTAGTCCAGCCTGTTATCCTCCCGTGTTGTTGATCCAGAGGAAGGCACAAAACCCCAAGAGGCATGAGCCAATTAGCCCTTTTGGGGAAAAAATTCCTTCCCGACCCCCTAATGGCAATCAGACTAATCCCTGGATCAATCCCTAATAGTTCCTACCTGCCTGTATACCCGGATTAACAATTAACCTAAGATTTATAACCTATAATATCCTTCCTCTCCAGAGAGACAACCTATCCCCTTTTAAACTCCTCTGTGGATTTTGCCATCACCACATCCCCAGGCAGAGAGTTCCACAGTCTCACTGCTCTTACAGTAAAGAACCCTTTCCTGTGTTGGTGATGAAACCTGCTTTCCTCTAGACGTAGCAGATGCCCTCTTGTTACCGCTATGGCACTCCATTCATTGTAATGAATGGTATGGCAAAGCTCATGAGCGGCCATAGCTACATTTACTGCAATGTCACTGAGGGTCAGTTTAAAGATTCCACGGTGATGAAAAGTGGGGGCACAGAACCCCTGTTGTCAGGATTGGTGTATAAGTGATAAATGTCAGTTGTAAGACGAGCCCTTTTATAAATGTTGTCTTCGCCATGTATTGCAAACTAGAGTTTTGTTCCTTACATAAGGCTGTGACTCAAAAATGCTGATATTGGTGAAAAAAAGGTTTCAACTGACTTGGAATGTTTCGGTTTACACAAGTGTTTCCATGGAGTTAGAACTGTGTAATGCTTCACAAATCTTCAGATCCCGATGACATATGGTATATTTAGCTGAACAAAATCTGCTATGAAGCAATCATTCCTGAATTTGAAAGCAAAAATCTCACAGTGTATTACAATAGCAATGCTTAAATATCACTTATCCGCCATGAATACATATACTGCATATTCAATATTTCATGTGGTTGCTGGTGTTTGCTTTTCACTTGTAGACTGGATATGTTTATACTAGTTGCCTGTGATCAATAGTAGCATATGTACTGAGATTACTGCCAATTGTTACTTTGTCTTCAGTTCTACAATGCTCTATGCCTTTAGCGTACACCACATTCATATGCTTACACGCACCTGGCAAGCATCACTTGAAATGATGACAGCTGCAATGTTCATGTATTCATTTTGTAAATAAAATAGTTCAAAATGATGGAAGGCATGGCAGGAAGACAAGCAAAGAATGGATATCCAGCACAATAAAAGGAATAACAGGAACATATATTTACATAGGGTTTATAGCAAATTATTGTATGCCTTGTCTATTAGATACTGTATGGAACAAAATTAGTAGCAAACATCTGTTTCATGGACCAACTGAGAACCATTAGAGTGGTTAAATTAACAATATGTACTATACTATAGGAAAAATCAACTTGAAAATAATTATTAGTATGGTTGGTAGATGTTGGACCAAGTTAAGCCACTGAAGAATTCAAAGAACAGAAACACATAAAAATCATCAGATTGTGAATACGAAAGATGAGTCCATTAATATTTATGTTATGATTCTAGAATATGTGGTCATTATGTTCATCCAATGTCATTGCTGCCACACATAGGCTATTATACCTACAGTAGGTGACTACATAAGAATTCTGTTCTATTCCTTTAACAGGGGGACCCCATTCCAAGTGAGATGTACGAGAAGATCACTGGAGGATCCGTCAAATCCATAGCCGATATAAGAAGGTTGCTGCAGATAGAATCCGTAGGTAAATCTCTACAGAATTGTGTCTGCTGTGGTCCTTCTATTACAATCTGCTATGTGCTAAGAATTCAGTTATACATGTCAATCTCCAAAAAGGGTTGGAAGTTCTAAGTGTCTTTAGGATGACAATACAGAATTTCCTATAACTTGTCCAGTGATATTTTATGTGTAATGATAAATGCACGTTTGTTAACATAGTTAATGTCAGAAGATTATATCTACAGAAGCCTCTGAAGGTTGTGAATAAACCAATAGTCTAATAGAACTGATCTGTTGAATTATGTTAGTTACAATTCTAGTCAATGTTGATAAACAAGTATAAAATGCATTGATTAGTATGAGGAGCTCCATAACTGATTCAGTGTAGATATTGTTGACACCATTCCAGGAGAAACTTGGGTCTTTTTCTTTGACTTTCACATAACGGGCTGCTAATATTGACATTAGCCATAATTCAGTCATGTTCTGTACATACTGTGTGTTATTCACCTTTTATCAGCATGTCAGTGCATGAATATTTCTAGGAACCAGGTGTCTAAAATTATTTGCAAGTTACAATATGCAGTCTTAAACACACAGGAATGTAATGGCCTCAATTATAATCTAGATAGGTTTGGAGAACAGTTTTCACCTTAGTGGAGGGGTTAATGATCATAGCACATAGAGCTGGCCTGAGAGTGCATGAAGTCATGCCAGGAGAACAGTGTTTGCAATACATCAGAGTTTGCTATGCTGTACAGCGACCTCCCTCCTTGCTATTGTCTCCTTGCGCACGTCAGACCCCTGCACTCCGCTATCTGTGTCTGGACACAACTTCCCCTCTTTGTCTGATGTGCCAGTCTCAAACTCTGGCTTGTGCTTGAAAAGAATTCCTTGCACTCCCTCCCCCTTCGCACTACTCACCCTCTCATTTCTAGACTTCGGCCAGCTGCTGCAGCTGTATGGGCTATTAATACCCACCAGGCACATCAACCTTCAACCTGGCAGTGCCAGTGAGAATCTGGCATGAAATAATGAGAGCTGGCACGTAGTGGCATAGGAGGTCATATAAGTTAGGTGTGGATTCCTTTAGTTTTTCTATATTGTCTAAAGGCCCTTGTACAATGGGAGATTTACAGTGGGTGAATAACAATAATTGGGTAGCAAGGGAGGTGCTGGTGTGGCATATGCCTTGGGTGCTGAGTGACAGGTGGGAACCAGCAAGCCAATTTGCCTTTGTCAGGGTACTTAGTTGCAGAGCTTGAAAGTAGATCTTTGCCCTTGCTGAAGAAAAGCCAAGCTATATTTACTTTATTGTGGGTGCAATGTCAATTTATCATTCAGTCATGTTCCCTTAAACGGATTAAAAATCTTAACATTTCCTTCCTGGATAAATAATAACATTTGGGTGGATTGTAACAAGTGAATGACATTTTTTATTCTCTATCTCACCATGCCATTGCCCATGTTCTTTACCTCAAGACAGGCTCTTCTAGTGGATTCGCGTTCTGGCCCAACAACAGGGCCCATGAGAATCAGTTAAATCTGAAATACATTTTTTTCACTTCCCACTACGATCTATCACTTCTTTCAGTAAAAGCTGACCATACGCATTAGACAAATGTAGACTGAACTATTGATTTCAGTGGCATTGGATGACAATGTACTATGGATAAGGGCAGTACGACAGTCCCTAAATATATGCTCTCAGCAACAGCTATGTATGGCTGGCATATTCTGAGAATAACTTTACTAATGATATCATCAGTGTACAAAGTGGACACACATATGTTTTGTATAGCTGTAGAGTGAGTGTTCACTTCCTCTGGAGGGCCTGGAAGTAGCCATAATTTATTTTGAAGAATATTTTTGATTTGCTATATAATACAATAGTTAAACATTTGAGACAGTAGTTTTGCCAGATTAGTTTCTACAACCTTTGTCAAAAATATCAAGCACCTAGAAGGGTTGTTGTTTTGGTTCAAAACTCAGCATGCAGTTCCATCTCAGGCAGAAATGCAAATGAGGAGTTGTGGTGTGATTAGATGAACGGTCTTGTCACCTGAGGCCCTAAAAGTGGTTCCCCTCTTGGTCTATAAAAGGCTCTCAGAGGCTCCTTGTGTGTAGTGACCTCTTCTTCCGCTTGTGTAGAGCTTGTTGAGTACTAGACGCCTCTACGACACAATCAAAGAGATTTCACACAGTTATCAGAGTCTGAGAGGGGTGCATTATTGGAATGTGAGAAGCTGGATTGTCGAATTGTCCAGACTGTTAGGAAGTGTTGGGACCAGTGGATGTGTGAGGGCACACACAAGGCACCTGAGTTCAGGACGCCTTCGACAGACCACCAGTAGAGTGGATCGTCTGATCATCCGACAAGCATGAGCAGCTCCAACTGTTTCATTGTCCGCTATCCAGAGAGAGGTGGCACCATTATTACAGGCCCTTTGTTTGTCGGAACCATTTCCAGGCACTTGACTGAAGGATATTTGGTCTCAAGGCACCCATTACATGTATGGCCTTTGACACCCACTGTCATCCCCATTTGCAGTGGTGTCATGAACAATTAAACTGGACTGCTACGAAGTGGAACCAGGTTGTCTTCAGTGATAAATCCAGGTTTACTTTGGGCACTAACGATGACTGTGTTTGTGTCTGGAGATCTAAGGGTGAGTGCCTCAATCCTGGGGGTCATCTCATACGACTGTCAGTCACCCCTTGTGGTATGAGGGACAGTGACAGCTCAGCAATATATTCAGGACATCCTACAGCCACATGTGTTACTCTCATGGTGGCTTACAAAAGGCATTTTCTAGCAGGATAATACTTGGCCATACAGAGCAAGGGTGCCACAGGAATGTCTCCACAACATTGTCACACTTCCATGGCCTGCCGGTTGCCAGATTTGTTACCAAATAGAACAAGTATGGACAATATTGTCCACCAATTTCGACAGTCTATGCGTTTTCACAATCTGGAGGCTCAGTTAGAGTAAATGTGGACAAATATGCTGCAGAATACCATACGAAAGTTGTATGCCTTCATGCCCGTCCATATCACATCTTGTATCCAAGCCAGAGGTGGTACAATAGTGTACTAGAGCCTCCATGCCCCCGTATCACATCTTGTATCCAGGCTAGAGGTAGTCCAACAGGGTATTAGAGCCTCTATGGCTGCCCTATCACATCTTGTAACCAAGCTAGTGGCAATACAACAGGGTACTAGAGCCTTCATGCTGACCCATATCACAACTTGTATCCAAGCTAGAGACAAACAAACAGACCACTAGAGCCTCTATGCCCATCCGTATCACATCTTGTATCCAAGCTAGAGGTGGCCCAAAAGGGTACTAGAACCTCCATGCCTGCCAATATAACATCCTGTATCAAAGCTAGAGATGGCACAACAGGGTATTAGAGCCTCCATGCCCACCCGTATCACATCTTGTATCCAAGCTAGAAGCGGCCCAACAGGGTACTAGAGCTTCCCTTGTAGTGTTCAGTTTTCCACAAGTTATCCTTTTGCTCTGATATTGTAATCACTTACTTATATCAATGTTACAATTACACAGAGAAACTTTCATTCGATTCCAACAACTCCTTCTAGATACTTGATTTTTTTTTACAATGAGTGTACGTAGAAAGGGTCATTCCATGATATGTGTCATGCACTGTGTAAGCAGCGTGCTTGCGGACAGCCAGACCCCAGCGTCTCCTATTCAGTGTTTGTCCTTGGTGTGTTCTCATACAGTCAGGGTGTGGTAAGCAGCTGTTTTGGAAACAGCTTTCTAAGTACAGTATTACCTAAAATTTGAATAATAGCTATTGTTTCATATTATTCCTTTCCCAGAAAGGGAATTTTCATATTAAAACAGTTCAAACAAAATGCTAACAAAGTTAATCACTGGCTCTTTAGACAATGTAACTAATTATCTAGTTATCTTTTCTTATTGAATAGCTTTTTTGCCCCCTTATTTAAAAAAAACTCTAAGTCTACATGTGCTGCTATACCTCCAGGGATGTAATGTATATTTAAATGACATTTATTAGCAAACTGACTAGATATGTGCTGCAGGGTAGTCATATGTAGTGATGACAAATATACTATTGTTATTTCTTTTATGACATTGTTGCTTGTAATGTGTTCAATAAAAAGTACTAATGATAGCGATGATAACCCAAGTTGAAATAAATTATACAAACGTTGTGTAGCTCCATAAAAGTGTAATTAAAAGTCCAAATAGGAAATTACCTTGAAAAGTGGGTAATTCTGCATTGCGATGAGTGCTCTTTGTTGTATATTTTGCAAGGAACAGATCTGTTTTCGAACTCACTTGGGTTCTTTCTTAATAGTGTTGTGACCCCAAGTGTCAGAGTGCCATTATCCTTGATCATTTGGTGTAACTCAGTGTTTTTTATTCTGGGATTCCAATTGCCAGGTTGTCATTGTTCTGGGTTCATTAGTGTAGGTCAGTATGTCATTATTATGAGGCTCCAAGTGTCAGCATGCCTTTGTTTGTGGCCAGTACTCTCTCTCATTTCATCATTATACTAGGACTCCAAACGCCAGTGTATCATTGAACGTAGACCCTAAATGTCAGTGTGCCATTCTTGTTGGACCCTAAATGTCATTGTGTCACAGCATGTCATTGTCCTGGGACCTTAAATGCCAGTGTATTATTTTTTCATAAAACCAAAAGGTTAGGGGTAATGCATTTTTTAAGAAATAATGTTGTGATTCCGCCTACACACAAAAAAGAGCAAAACTACAATTAGCACCCAGATTGCATATCATAGACATAATAATCATATTCACAAAATCCGATAAGTTATGTCTACTAAATATATTTTCATATTTGAAACACAATTGGAGACATCATATTGAAATAATAGCAAGCTGGAAAAAATTGTGCCATACACTATTAGAAGCCCAGCTGCAATACATGACTAGTGGCTTCCATATGCCTGCTGGTTGTTCCACGGAATCTCTCAGCAGGTTGTGTTTTCACTAGAGCCGGATTCTTTAGGGAAAACAGTGATATCATTCCATTCAGAGTCCGTCCCCTTGGCATTGCTTTCCTTTGTAAATGTTTCAATCACTTTTACTTAGATTTTTGGAGAGTGCCAAAAATACCATTTAAGGGTTGACTTTAATTCTGCAGCTGTAGTTTACACAGATCAGTCCTAAGCTCTCACTCACGACCTGAAGGTTGCTGGTTCAATCCCTATGTGGTTCAGGTTGCCGGCTCAAGATTGACTCAGCCTTCCATCCTTCTGAGGTTGGTAAAATTAGTATCCAGCTTGCTGGGGGGTGAAAGATGACTGGGGAAGGCAATGGCAAACCACCCCGCAAAAACAGTCTGCTAAGAAAACGTTATGGTGTGACGTCACCCTAAGAGTCAGTCATGACACGGTGCTTGCACCAGGGGACTTTAACTTTTCATGACCCGAAGATTTCGAAGCTCATGGTAGATGGCCATCATGGAGATTTACATCCATATACAGTTGATCTCTAAAAAGTGTAAGGAACCTCATTAGTCATTTAGTAAGAAAACATCCAGCTCTGCTGTCAAACAAAATGTATGTACTGAGGAATATAACAGATTCACTTTACAAGCTGTTAAACTTTTAATATCAGGATCTGGAGTCATATCATCTGACTAATCCATACCACAACATTTGGTCCATGCCCCAAGATTAGTAGTGTCATGCGATTCTTTTATGAAGAGGGTCATTTGTTGTGCCACACAATGTAAATTTCATGTGATTTCTTGAGTCATACTTTAATAGAAGTCAACTTCAGTCTGCGATCCTTTCAGTATGAGAACTAAAGCAAATTGTGTCTTTGGTGTTAGAATCACCTTCTTTAGGTCTCAGGAATTGAAGAAATTGTGGCAGCATTCACGGGTGTAGAAAAAGCAGTAGCAAACTTTTATTCTCACATGGTAAAACAATAGCGACGTTTCGATCCCCAATCGGATCTTTGACAATCTTTGACAAAGATCCGATTGGGGATCAAAACGTCGCTATTGTTCTACCATGGAAAAATAAAAGTTTGTCACTGCTTTTTCTACACCCGTGAATGCTGCCGCAGTTTCTTCAATTCCTGATATGACAATACGGATTAGGTCTGGTCCGTGAGTGGTTGTTGCATCGCTTGGAAGGATCCAACCACAGGAGTGTTATTTCTTTATATGCTGCTGGTACCTTTGTTTATATATTTATTCTTCTTTAGGGCCCAGTCAGACGAGCGGATATACGCGCATTTTTCCGCACGGAAAAAAAATGCACCGCATGTGCAGGCGAAAATCCGCACCAACCAAAGATAGAACATATGGGTGGCAATGGTTGTGGTCATGCGGATTTTTTCCCGCACACGCATTGTTTTTTTCCGCGCTGAAAAACGTGCGAATCTCCGCTCGTCTGACTGAGGGCTCAATCTGATGTAATGTCTTTTGCAATCTGACCTTGAATCATTAATGTTATTTCCTACCAAATAATATTTCTGATACAATTTAATTTTAACTTGTGTCTTCCATAGTAGATGAGGAAGAGGATGTATATGAGCTAAACAGGAATGCTACAAGAAGCCTGCCTTGGGGCAATTCCAGCCACTCCCGGGTCATTCGTAGCGTAGGTAAGAAAGATTGTCTGGGCTAAGCTATTCCACAGTAACTACGAGGTGTAATTGAGGAGTGACATTGTGCATTCTGATTTTACTGATAACTACTAACTTCATAATTACACCAATGCTTATATATTAGTTCATAGCTCTGATGTTACAGGTTAAAACAATGCCATATTACACTTAAATTGCACAACTCTATACCAGACAATTCTGTTACCTCTTCTGTGGCTTAGAATATTGAAATTTTTTCTTGGGAGTTTGCGTAACTGACTGATGAGTTTATTCTTTTAGATGCAGAACAAGCTGAGCTTGCACAGTGCAAAACAAGAACAGACGTTTTTGAAATTACCCGGAATTTGGTTGATCCAACCAATGCTAACTTTATAGTTCAGCCATCATGTGTGGAGGTGCAAAGATGTTCAGGATGCTGCAACTCAAGGAACATGAAATGCGTGCCACTTCGCATACATATCCGTTATGTCAAGGTAACTTAGTGGCACCTGACTTAAGTCTATGTGCATGATTTAAATGCATATTTAAATATAACCACCCTTGGCCACAATTGTGCTGCTAGAATCACCTCTCTTCATGTTGTCAAACCGCTAGCGGCAATGTTTGCTTCAATTTCTAGAAGATGTTTGCTAGCAATATGCAAACTATATATTGCTGCTATTCTCAGTATCTTGGCATACCTGACCATTACTAAAGAACAACTTAAAAATCAATTAAAGCGTACCTAAGTTGTCAGCAAGTTTTCTAAAATATACCAGATTCTCCTTACCCTTTCATTTTCTGCTTTTTTCCACACTGTTTTATGTCTATAAGTTCTGATTTTCAGGTGGTCTGCCCCAGTTTTCTGTTGCTTTGCTGTCTGCATTGCACATGTAGCAGGTGTAGCATTCTGCAAGTAGTTCACTGTCCTGACTTCCTTGCCTTTACATCCCATGCTGCATCGCACTGTCTCTAGTCCATCCAGCTGTGAAGCAATATCTAAATATCCACCCCTCTGCCTTCCCAGGACGATCAGGCATTTAGAGACATTCTGGACAAATGATTAGTAAACCCACTATAATGTGTGTGTGTGTGTAACATGTGCACACACTGACACATGCCCCCATGGTATAACAGAAAGAGAGACAGCGACTGTGGAGATCGTTATTACAGTGTCTGCAGATCTGTCAGCCTGCAGTCTGTCAGTGCATGGGAGCTGCCTGTGAAGATAGACTCTCCCTCTGTTGCTATGGAAATATCCCTGTATCCTTGTTACTATGGAAGCTCCGAACCTAACAGACAGTGGATTGCAGAAAAGCTGAAAGGAAGACCCCTAGTGGCAGACACTTCAAACATGATTTAGACCCAATGTCCACGGGTGGATTTGATTTGTAGAATGCGCACAGGGGAACCTGTGTGGGAGATCCGCAAATCAAGCCGCCCATAAGGAAGCATGGGCATCTGCAACTTAATTAAAGCATGCGGATTGGTTTTGCCGAGTTTTTGGTTCGCAGAATGCTCTATTTTTGTGCAGCTCCGGTATGGACGGCTTCCATTGAAGTCAATGGAAGCTGTCCAATCTGTGGGAAAGCAGGAGATTAAAAAAAAAAAATCTGTACTGCGCATGTCCGACGGCGAGCTGTGTGGACCATCTGCAGTACAGAAACCCCAGAAGTACAGAGGCCTGCATGGATGCTGCCTGCCCACGCATGTATGCAGGGTCCACGGCTGCAGACAGTGTGAGAATCCGACAGGCCCGTGGATATGAGGCCTTACAGTGATAAAACAATAAAATATTTAATGCAAGTATGCTATATAAATGATGAGACTAATACAAGCTAGTAGATGAGCAGATGTTTTCTGAAAAGTTAGTGCCCCTTTAAGGCACTGATTGTACTTTTTGTAGATTAAAGTATTGCATATATCATAATTATGAAATGGATAGTCAGGCAATGCAGTGCTGCAATCAACAATTATAATGGAACAGGCATGATAAGAAAATATTGTATGATTTATTAGTGAACCGTTATGGTACCTGCAAACTACTCTGCAAATTGCTGAAAAACATTCACAATCACTAAAAAAAACTAAATAATGTATCTTCAAATTCGATATCCCTCCTCAATTCCATAAAATAAAAGCTATGTTATATTTGACATGCTGCCAAACTTCCTGCCAGTGTGAAGTGCTAACCGTGCTGCTAAGTTCATGGGCACTTTTGACATAATGTTTTTAAATGACTACAAATGTCCGGTCACAAAGACCATAATGAAATAAAGGTATTTACATTTGTAGATGGATATTTAAGAGAAAAGCACTGAGTTATCCCTATCAACACTCTACTGTGTTGTAACAGACTCTCTCTCCCATTGTGCTGCTAATGCACCCCCACTGTTGGGGGAACTTTCCAGGAAATCATTGTGCTTTGGAAAAGGTGAGTATTTTATGGAACATTCCTGGCTGGATATTTGTGTGATGGAATATGAAGTTGAGCAGTGGAAAGATCTACTACATACAGTGTGATCATTCAGTGTAATGGGAGCCCCCTATAGCATAGACTGCCTCAGCCAGTGTCATTTAATAAACTTGAAGTATCTACTAATAGCACAGAGTAATGACTTATGACATCTTGGAATAAGTAGTAAACAGCTTAATGGTTTATAGTGTGTTGCAATGTCTGAAGCTGTATTAGTAACTGTTCTCTTGATACAGGTAAAGAAGATTGTGATTCGAGGAAAAAAGAAGGAGGTCTTAGATGTACCAATTCCATTAGAAGACCATGTGGAGTGCAAGTGTGAGCCTGTCAATCCTGTATCTATAAGAATTCACCACACTGTTAATGAACACAGGATGACTGCAAGTAATTGTTATCCCTTTCTTTTATTGTTTTTTATTTTTCTGATAGCTACATCTTCAAAGGGGTTATTCAGCTGTAAGCTACTAATGGCCTATCCTTAGGATAGGCTAGTAGTAGTTTGCCGATCAGCTGTTTGCACTCATGCACTGAACTGATTTCTGCAGGAAGCAGACAGCTCCGTTCACACTGTAGTGGCCAGGCTTGGTATTGTAGGGCAAGTTCTAATTCATTTCAGTGGGAACTTGGCCTGTAATACCAAGCCTGACCGCTGCACTGGCAGAGGAGCTGTCTGCTTCCTGCAGAAATCATTTCAGTGCACAAGCCCACCAGCCCAGAGAACAGCTAAAAGATAGGAGACCTGAGTGACAGAACCCTGCTAGTCTACTACTCATGGCCTATCCTGAGGATAGGCCATTCATAGTGTACAACTGGTCAACCCCTTTAACACTAATGCTCTTTGAACTGTGATTTATTCTTCCTAATTGTTTATCATAGGGGTAACTGCAACTACTCCACCTCCAACCACTATAACTCATAAAGCGGAGTCTCAACTACGACCGTTGAAACGAAAAAATAGAAAATTCAAGCACCTACCCAGCAAGAAGGAGCAGAGATACCTCCTGTCCACGTAGTGACTTGGGAATGGTTCTTTGTATCAGTTACTGAGCAGGTGAGATGTGATACTTTACTCCTAATTAATACCACATTAAATTAATCCTAAAACCTTACAACAATTACTTGTAGGTTTATGTATATCAGAATGGCATATAAAATCCTTTAGTCTTTAATGACTTGAACAATTGCAGTAACAATCATTTAAATCTGCATCACAAATTAACATCGTTATGAGATTACCTCCAAATATCTAAGCATAATTTATGCAGCCTTCAGGCCTGTTTAATTGTATTATATCATTTTATGTCATGGCAGCTAGTGATATCATAGGATTCAGAAGCAGATAACAGACTACTTTAAATTTACTGGTTTCAACAGGTCATCCTACTGTTTCTGTACAGCACAGATATAAAATCTCCAACAGTGAATGTTAAAACCTGTATTTCAAAAAATGTTCGCCTGTCAGGCCAACAATCAACCATTAGCAAGAAATATATGTTTTATAATATAAAATACACTGATCAGATATAATACCTGTATTAAAACACACCTGCTTAATGTTAGGTATCAAAATAGCTCTGTTCCTTAGATGTACGGACTCCATAATTCCCTTATGAAGGTGTCTTGTGGTATCTGGCACCAAAATATTAAGAGTTTTTGCAGGCAAAAACTTGATGGCCCATGCTCAGGATAAGTCATCAGTAGTAGCAGAAAATGTGATTCATCGGACCAGCCCACCTTCTTTCATTGCTCCATCATCTGGTTCTTATGCACCCATGCCAATTGTAAGTGCTTTTGGTGGTAGATAAGGGTCGGCATGGATCTCTGACCAGATGTGGTTATGCAGGCCCATACTCTGAATTCCATAATTGCCTTGTGTTTTCGGACACCTTTCTGTCATTACCAACTTACTGTTGCTCTTCTATGGGACTGAAGCTGATAGGCAAGTCTTTGGCTTCCCATGTGCTTTAATGAAACCTTAGGACCCATGACCCTGTCACCGTTGCACCAGTTGTTCATCCTTGGACCACTTTTGGTAGTGCTAACCACCTCACTAGCTTTTGATTTGGAGCTGCTTTAAGTCATCATTTCTAGCTTTCTAGCCATCATAATTGCACCCTTGTCAAAGTCATTAAGATGCTTATGTATACCTATTTTTTATAGTTCCAAAATAGCAACTTCATGAACGTACTGTTCAGTTGCTACCTAGCACATCTCACCCCTGAGATGTGTACCATTGTCACAAGACAATCAATGATATTCACGTCAACTGTTAATAGTTTTCATGTTATGGGTGATCAGTGTAAGTTGTAATTGTAACATTCAATTGTTTTTCCCAGTGTTACAATAATGGACCTTGTTCTACCTTTGACACTTTGTTCAATGTAATATAGCCTAAATATACTTCTATATTTTTCTCAGGATGCACAGCAAGATGAAATTTGGCCCCCATGGGGTCCATCAACTTCAGACTGGATGTTTCAAATGCTGGACTTGGTGCCGCTGGTGCTTTACAGAAACAAAAAAGACTGTTTTCCATTTGTTCCCACTGCTCCGCTGCCCATTTCTGTTCCTTCGACAGCAGCAAAGAACTTACTGCCAAATTCTATGATAAAACCTCTGATTTTGAGGGGTTGTGGGAAAAGAATGGGGAACACAAAGCCACTCTTGAACTCACTGGATGTATTTTGTCACCTTATTTAATGTACTTTATGTTGTATTTTTTATATAAATATATACATATTTTTGTAAAAAGTGGTTTCCTTTGCTCAGATTGCACGAGGCAGGACAGAGACTGAAAAATGGGAATGGGACTGAATTCTTAGTGACCTTCATCACCAGAGCCCAGTATTTACGTATTTCTACTATATTTCAACCACTGAGAAGGGGCCACATGTTGGATATACCAGCTGTATTTCTGCTTTAAGCTAATGGACTAAACTATGCATAGGCAACCTGATATTAACCAGCTATAATAGAAAAAGAGATGTAGTTTGACATCCAATAGAGAACTGCAGGTTGTCTCATCATTGACAGTTTTTTCCATATACAATGGCAGAAAACTGTTAACAATTGGCTCCTTTAATTTATCCTTTGTACTGTTTTCCAGTATTTCTGAAATTACTTATCCATCTTTTCCCCATTACTCTGAATTCATTTCTCTTTGCACACAGCTCTGCCTGTCAATAAAAGTGAAAAATATTGATCTATTCTGTAAAGTAATTTATATTCAATATTTAAATTGTACAAAAAAGCCAACCAAATTTCAATTTGTATTAAAAGGGATTACATTTGTATTAAAAAAGACAAGAAAGTTTTTGAATTGATCGTTTTTTCTTTTTAAATGCGACCTTTCAGTTATAGGAAGTGTTCTGAGTTAGGGAGTCATGGGGTTATTCTACAGGTAATCAACCAGCCTGGTCACATGTCTTGGTACTTCAAGCAAGAAATAGGTTATGTCTCCTAAGACGTGAATTGAACTTAAATTGTTTTCTTGCATTCACTAACATGAATACAAATTTGCTTAAATTATATACTGTATATGTTCACATATATACAAATTTAGAGCCAATCATGAACATGAGATTATGATTGCAATTTGCACAGATGTATGTTAGAGGAATCAGGTGTGGCTGTATGCCTTGTCCACATGCCTACAATATAAGGGCTTATTCAGATGACCGTATATCGGCTGCGTTTTCATGCCGAGCCGATATACGGGGTCCTTGTCTGCAGGGGAAGGGGGAGGATGGAAGAGCCAGGAGCAGGAACTGAGCTCCCGCCCCTCGCCACTATTTGCAATAGGAGGGGCGGGATGGGGGCAGGGCTAAGCTTCGGGACTTAGCACCGCCCTGCGACGTCCTTCCCATTGCAAATAGTGGCAAGGGGTGGAGAGGGGGCATGAGCTCAGTTTCTACTCCTGGCTCTTCCATCCTCCCCCCCCCCCACAGACGAGGACACCGTATATCGTCTCAGCGTGAAAACCCAGCCGATATACGGTCCTATGAATGAGTACTAAGGTTGGATTTACTCAGCTGTATGTGTGTTGTGCTCAAGAAAATCAGGCGCAACTTGCATGGGACAGCGCACGAACACCCATCTATATGCTATCCTATTCTTGTAAGTGAAAACGGAGAAGAATGGGACATAGCGATTGTTTTCACACTAATCATTCGTGTGAAAAATTATCTGTCTGACTAAATTATAGGCTATTATGAATGTCGTGGTTAATCTTTGCTATAGGGCTACTTCTCTATGTACACCATAGTATTGTTGAATATTCCAACCATCAAAAATTCATTGTATAAACAATGCATTTTTTGGGTACATTTTTATTTCTATGCAGGCTGTAGCACACACAGCCAGCTAGCTTTAGTTCCACTTTGGTGAAGAGTAGAGTAGAGATGGAAGATATTCAATTCATCGCTTCTTTTCAGAATACCAATTCCTTGGGAGAGTTTAATGGGAACTAAGAGCATAAAGTCTGCTTCCATATCCTGAGAAAATTGCCTAGATTAGGCAATAATCATTTTATACTGTATTTATGGGACTACAGTAACTGTTTAAAGTGGTAGTCTGGGCGTTTTTCAACTGATATATATCATCTGGATAGGCCATCAGTAGTTGATAGATGGGGATCCGCCGCTCAGTCCATCAGCGTAGTGGGCCGGAAGCTGTCATCAACTAATAGAGGAGGACACAGGAGCGCCGGCTTCATTCCTATTGAAATCAGAGGGAGCGCTGCCTAGGACAAGATGTCAGTAACAGGTGCGGGAAGTGGAATAGCAGTATGGCTCTAGAAGTCTGTGACGTCAGCGCTCACACTTCCTCCATATCCACTAATGACAACATTTGGCCCACTGCACTGGACAGCGGGCTGGATGATCAGCTGATAAACGGGGGTCCCAAGTGGTGGGCCCCTGTCTCATCAACTTCTGACGGCCTATCCAGAGGATAGGTCATCATTTGAAAAGAGCCCAGACTACTGCTTTAAGAAAGGCATTATATGCAAAAAGAAACCAGATGAGATTACGCAGTATTTTTTTTAGTATTCCTTTTTCTTACTCATGCTTAATATGTTTTTCTATGATGCTTTGAAAAATCTGCTGTCAAGGTATTTTCAGTTTATGACAAGGCTTAAAAAGACACAAAATTTTCACACAACCTATGCTCATCTATTAGCCTGTGTGTATCCTTAATCTTGTAATATGCTTGCATTAAAAACGTTTTTTGCTTTTACAACTGAACATCAAGTTTGAAGTGCCTGGCACTAGGGTTCTACCTTCCAGCACCTTTGCAATCCACTGCTTGTCATTAGGCATGTGGTTTCTTTAGTAACAGGAAACTGCTGCTTTAGATTTTTTTTAAACTCAGGTACGCATTACGATATGATAGGATTTACCTACAATTCTGGAGGGTGATTTTACAGAAAAGCATTCCGTGACCTAGGTGTAACATAAGTGACCTTTAATCTTTTGGAATGTAACAGATCCTTTATGTTCCAGATTGGGGCATTTCATTGATTGTTATCTGAAAATGTATGTGCTAATTTGACAGTATTAGTGAATGGAGGTAATTGTGGGAGTTGCATATAATTTTCCTAAAACTTTACAGTAATAAAAATTGTTTTCTTGGGGTGAATTTGTGTGTTATAACAATAATTTTTAATAACCTAATATAAAATAATAGATTGTACAAGGTTTCCAGTGATGCCATACCAAGTACTTCTTCACCCTCAGGGAATTATCTGGCCACACATGTAGATAAAGGTGCTAAAATGATAACCAACAGACATTACTCAAATGGCTAATCAAGAGATGGATGGGGTTGTTTACAATATTGTAGCCTTTTTTATAATCACTTCTAGAACAATAGATATGGATTATGGTTGTCTAGTATTGACAAGGAGCTCAGCAGGCATGTAGCATTTTAAGAAAGCCATCGCCTTCATCAAGAACTACAGCTATACATGTTGGAATTAGAGTTTTTCTGCTCAAGAAATTTAACAAAACGATATTTTCACATATCCAATATGCTAGTAGCAGAGTTATTTTCTATAATGTTTCTTTTAGATACTCTTTTGAGTGCGGTAAACATAATATGAGATCCAGATGACATTACACATTTTTTTCTGGAGTAAGACATGAAATACTGGATATCCTAAGAAGGCGTTACACCCTCTGGTGACTACTGATAGAAGATAACAGCTGCAAAAGTAACCCCACTCCAGGAGGAAGGATCGGGTAGCTGCCGGAGGCGGCCATATCCCTAGGAAACTGAGAAGGGATTTTATAGATGGCAGAGAAGCTGGGCAGGCTGGGAGCAGCTGCTCCTCCAACACAGGAGCCTTGCCAAGAAATAGGGTGGGAGAACATCACCTACTCCTCCTCCTCAGACTGTGGGGTCAGAACTGAGGTGAGCAGACGGCAAGAAGCTAAGTTTAACCCATACACAGACTGGCAATACTTCTACATTTTTTAAGAGACCGAAATTTTTGACTTTGAAACAAAAGACTTTCAAATAATAAGTTATCTGCACTGTACAATGGTATCTGTAACTATGTTCTACTGTATTTTCTAATTGGTCATAGTTTTTGCCCATCACTATTACTGGTTTAATTCGGAATTTAGTACCATGTAATAGTGCTTTATATCCAAGGAAAATGCATAACATCTTGGGAATAATTGGCAATTTGCTCAAATTGTTTTGGAGGCAATGCAGTCATATTCTCTCCACAGGTTGGCAATACACATTAGGTAAAAGATAGATTTGGGTGGGATTGGCTGCATATCTAATATTCCAGAAATGGGCATGTGCTCCCGAGACTCTAATCTTATTAGGAGACACAAGCAGACACTAGGTCCCGAGCTAATAACGTCTTAAGTGGAATTTATCTTCTGGTAGACTAATGGCCCATTTAGATGGGATGAGTGGACGGGCAAATGATATAGTATAGACTGGAGATAATGTCCTAAACTAAGTCTAATACGATTAAATGTCTAGAATGTTAAGGCCCATTTAGACGGGACGAGTGTCGGGCAAACAATGCCCGACACTCGTCCCCGCACATACTAGCTCCCATGCACCTGGAGCTAGTATTGCTGGCTCACAGCGGGGTGACAGGAAAAGATTTCTCTCCTAGCGCTCCCCCGCCCCTCTCCATTGCCTTAACATAGCGACGGTTCAGTACCGAACAGCTACTATTTACACTGAGCGACCAGCAATCTGCTCATCATCCATCGTTTATGCAGCGTGGGTGGATGATGAGCTTTTCGCTGATCGATCTGTGTAAATAGCAACCGTTCAGTACTGAATGGCCGCTATGTTAAGTCAATGGAGAGGGGCAGGGGAGAGTGAGGAGAAAAATCTCCTCCTGCCACCCCTCTGTGAGCCAGAAATACCAGCTCCTGTGCAGGTGCATGGGAGCTAGTATGTGGGGGAACGAGTGTCGGACATTGTTTGCCCAACACTTGTCCCATCTAAATGGCCTTAACATTTAAGACATTAGACTTACTTTAGGACATTAGCTCCAGTCTATACTATAACATTCTCCTAACTCCACTTCTGTTTTTCTGCTTGTAATGTTACTAATAGAGATGAGCGAGCGTACTCAGAAAAGCACTACTCGCTCGAGTAATTTGCTTTATCCGAGTATCGCTGTGCTCGTCCCTGAAGATTCGGGTGCCGGCACGGAGCGGGGAGCTGCAGGGGAGAGCGGGGAGGAACGGAGGGGAGATCTCTCTCTCCCGCCCGCTCTCCCCTGCTCCCCGCTGCGACTCACCTGTCAGTCGCAGCGGCACCCGAATCTTCAGGGACGAGCACAGCGATACTCGGATAAAGCAAATTACTCGAGCGAGTAGTGCTTTTCCGAGTACGCTCGCTCATCTCTAGTTACTAAAATTTCTCTCATACACTTTCATTCAGAGTATCCATTACACGCTCACCATACTTCAGCATAAGGATTATAGCAAATATTATTATACAAATTAAACAGGTAGCACAAAGAAAAACGTATATGTACAGCTGCAAACATTTTACGTGGAGTTTAACTTTAAAGTCCCACATCACCACGCAGTAAAGAAAAATCAGGGTATGCAGTATGCTTTTCTTTATTATTTTCTCAAAAGTCAAAAGAAAAATCTGCATTTTACCTGATTGCTTAGAAGTCTAATAGTAGCAGATAACAAGAAAAAAGAAGAAAAAAAAAACAATGTCCAAGTCTCTCTTATTATTCCTCCATACCATGAGGTCTCCACGGGTGCGTGGGCTCCTCCGCTTCTGAGTCTGTAAAGAAACCTGTGGGAGTTTGGTTACTTTCTCACGACCATATTTCTGTTGAGGAGCACACAGACGGAGCAGGACTCCACCAACCACGAACTTCTTGGTCCTCCTCAGCAGTTTCTTCCTCTCTACCCCAACATTGCAGAACATGAAGGCAAAGTTCCAGTCCCCATACTCCTTCACAAAGGGTTGCAGATGAGCTGTAATGGCCTGATGGGCTTCCCTATTGTCTTTATGCAACAGGAACCAAGGTGGATAAGTTGACTGGATAGCTCTCTCAGGAGAAACAAAAGTGTGTAGTCTGGGAGTCCTAGTAGCAGGCGAGTCCACCACATGCACCCTCTGGAACAGGATCAGTCACCTCCAAAACATTCTCCTCTGCCCTGTCAATAGCAGCTGAGGCACCAGTCCTTTTAGGCAAGGTTGGGTCGCATCTAAGGGACTGCTTAAGAGCCAGCCGACGCAACCTCGGGTCCCGGCAGAGTATGGCGACCTGAAGTTGCACAGACTCCATGATAGTTCCCTCAGTCTCTCCAGATGATTCAGCAGGCAACAGACTAATGATGGGTAAGAGCTCCTGTACCTCTTGCTCTTCCCCAAAGTAAAATCGGGGCCTGGCAGGTGGATAGCGGACTGGCATGCCTTGTATGACTCTTGTCCTGGCCAGCTCCTTAAAGTCCTCATTGCTCATAGCTTGAGCCTCTTCCACCCCCTGCATGCACTGCCTGTGTCCTCCAAGCATGCTCCCTCTTCAAGCTCCGCAATGGGGGTTTCCCTCCCCCTTACTTTTCTCTCACCACTCGCGGACTTTTTGTGGTGGTAAGACTTGGCAGGCTTTTTGTTGTTGCTAGTGTAATCCAAAAAATTAGGACAAAGAAAGTCTTTTACTGCACCTTCCAACCCGTAAGGCACAAAGGTATCATCCTGTTCGTGATGCCAAGGCTTTTGCGGCATTCAGGGGGCCATTGTGGGTGAGACCACAGGGCTTTCAAGATGGTTGTCACAGGTAGCTCTATGATCTCTCCCAAACAATGGTGTAATATGGCCCAGCTTGGCCACACGCGATGCAAAATGCACAGACAGATGTAGCAATGGAGATTAATCTTAATGGTATTGTCACGTGATGCTAGTACCTCTGTTCAAGCAAACAGTTGCTCGTTGTTAAATAAAAGAGTCCACAAATGAAGAGATAATTTTCAAATCGGAGGTACATGGTTTTCTTTACTCACAAAGTCTAACTTTGATTTTCCAAATATAAAGCATGATGACAATCTCAGACACAACACTTCTAGCAGGCTTCCTTCTGATTCAATTCTGTTACACACACACGTGTTCTTCTAGGAGACACTTTTCTTCCCGTAATCTGGGTGTCCTCAGTCTAAGGCCTCATGTCCACGGGCAAAAGAAGAATTAAAATCCGCAGCGGATTTTAACTCTTCTCCCGCCCGCGGATCCGCATCCCATAGGGATGCATTGACCACCCACAGGTAGATAAATACCCGCGGATGGTCAATAAAAGTGATTTAAAAAAAAAATGGAACATGAAAAAATCTGGACCATGCTCCATTTTCGTGCGGGTCTCCCATTGAAGCCCATGGAAGCCGTCCGGATCCGCGGGAGACAAAATTCGGAATTTACTAACCCGCTCCGGTTCTTCCCTTTTCCGCGGCTCCATCTTCTCTCCGTCGCGGCCGGATCTTTTTTCTTCGGGCCGGCGCATGCGCGGGGCACGTCACCGACGTGCCCCGACGTGCCCCGCGCATAGAAGGAACCGTTAGTCTGAACTTCAGTCTCTGGAGGGGAAATATCTGACAGCAAATGAGATAGTCCCATGGCTCGGCGCAGGCAGACGATAAAGTGAGCTACAACCGCTCGCTGACATGCCATCCTCCACCGACTACATCTCTACACCTTCTCTCTCTCTCTCTCTCTTGGGCTCTGCTTCCCAACTTCTTCTAAACTCCCAAAATGCCATACACAACAAACAATAGGTTTGCCACAACAAAGCTTGTTAGATAAAATATAGATCAACACAATTACACACAAGACAGTTTACACAAAGCGGAAATACACCTACTCTAAAAGCACCCCAACTCTGGGCCACTACAAAAGCAGCCTATTCGCATTTTGGTGACTTAGATTATCCTCAAGAACAAATGCTGCAACTGTAAGAGGGTTGAAAACTGATGTAGACTGCCTTTACACCCAACTGCCCATCATTGTATCCTTGAACTGTGAATAGTTGACTGTCGGCATGTTTGTTCTGGACTAATATTACACTAAATGGTCCCTTTAGTAAAGACACCCATCTAGTAATGTGTTGGACCTTCTTTGGCCTTCAGAACTGCAGAAATTCATCATGGCATCCATCCACAAGTATGAGAGGATCCATGGTGTGCCCATACAACATTACTCCACTTCAACTAGGCTGAACTATTGGCACCTGACAGGAAGCAGTCATTGATTCATGCTGCTTCTGCCAAATTCTGCCCCTCCCTTCAGCATGGCGGTACAGAAATCTGGATTCATCTGACCGGGCAATATTATCGACTGCTTAGGGATCCAATTTTTGTGCACTTTTGCCCACTGGAGTCTTGCCTTTCTCTTACTCTTAGATTGCAATGGCACTCTATCACCTTCTATTATGGCCCATCTATGCTAAGGAACAAGGAGTTGATCATGTTGATTTGCAATTCATAAATATAAAGTAAATTATTTATGAAAATTTCTATCACAAAGCAAACATACCATTCTCCAGTGCCCGATAATCTTGTTGTAATCTGTTAGAACATATTCTTTGCACAGTAGAAACATAACTTTCAGCTTTTAGACTGGAATTATTGTGTAAAAGGTTAATGCTTCAAATTCCTGAAGGTAACTGTCATCTGATGAGGCAATTATATTCCTTATTTAATAGTTAATATGCCTCAAGACAAATGTTATTAAATAGTGTAATATAGAAGGATCACGCATTGGGGTTATTTACTTATTTAATTTTTGAACTAGTCTACTTGACGGTGTACAAAAATTGTTCTTTGGCTACACTTCCTGTCCCATCAAACAGAAGCACACACTACCTCCCTGTTGTCGGTTTGGTTGATGCAGCAGGGTGCATGTGCTTTATTACCTACTATAAAAATAAGTGAAAAGATTCCCTACAGCAGTACAATAGAGTTGTCATTAAATTCAGTGTCATCAGCTGACTCTGTTCCAGTATACACAGTAAAGCTGACTAGTGAGCAACAAAATACATGTGTAAATGAGTGGAGGTTCTCTCCTTTCCCACACTGTTCAATTGTGTGCTAATGTTCTTTTGATTACATTAACTCTTTAATTAAGATGTAGTTATGTGTAACTGTATAATGCAGCATGGCTTTTTAGTGTCCAATGTAGAGTTCCAACATTCTGGGATGATAATGGTGAATGATCAGCCTCAGTTACCGTGCTGATGGGAGGGAGTGGAGTTCCTCCAGTTATTTCCACTGAGTGATGCTTTAGTTATATATTTTGTAACACTTTTCGTAAAGCATGTGTGTATAATCCAAGTAGAGGGTCATTATACCCAGATATTACAGTCAGTGAAAGATGCTGGCATAGAAGTTTCCAGCATGATTGTAACATAGTAACATAGTATATTTGGCTGAAATAGACCTATGTCCATCCAGTTCAGCTTATTTACCCCCCCCCCCCCATGTTGATCCAGAGAAAGGCAACAAAAACCCCAATGAGGTAGAATCCAATGTTCTTCACTTAGGGCTCTTTTAGGGCTACGATGTGAGGTGTAAAAATTTGTGAACGGGCGCACAAATCTAACATATGTGCGCCCGTTCAGATGGAATGAGCCCTAGCGGACATACGCCGAGGCCGCCCTGTCATTGCCCCCTTCCCTCCCCCTTGCCGGCTCACCTCCTCTCTCCTCCCCTCCGGCTGATTGCAATGGGATGGGGTGGTATGGGGGCGAAGCTAAATGCCACCACATCCCGCCCCCTCAAATTGTTAGCTGCTGGCAAGGGGCGGGAGCTTAGCACCGCCCTCTCCCACACCCTCCCATTGCAATCAGCTGGAGGGGGGAGAGAAGAGGGAGGGAGTTTAGCAGTCACACTGCTAAACTCCCTACCACCTCCCTTCTTCGGCCGCTGTCATTGGCTGCCATAGGAGCCCATGCAGCGTGCAACGTATTTCACCGCAAAAGATAGCTCCAGGACTATCTTTTGTGCTCGACGTAAAAACGCCTGGCGCTATATTGTCCTGGCTGGGCGCTTTTATGTCGTGGGAATACCGCCATGTGATCTTATGCATTGGAGTCCAATGCATCAGATCACAGCATATATCGGCCAACCATGAAAACGGTGGGCTGATATATGCTCGTGGGAACAAAGACTTACTGGAAAAAAGTTCCTTCTTTACTCCAATCTGGCAATTGGAATAATCCCTGGACATCTGGCCCAAAAATATCTTTAAACCTGCTCAGGGTGGGGAAAAAACACAAAAACTATCCAGACCTCAACCAATCCCCTGCTGCTCCTGTTTCTCTGATGCCCATTTTGTCAACTGCTCTCCTCTTTGCGGCAGAGATTATGTTACCAACACCAGGGACATGTGATCATTGTAGCCAATCATCGGCTCACTTTGGCCAGGGATTAGATATAGCTGCACATGTCCCTGTGTCAGGGCGTCATCACTGCTGTAGCAGAAAATGAAGATCAGATGAGAACTAGGTACTATTGGAACAGGAGCAGATGGGGACTGAGTGGGGTGAACATGACGTTTTCATACTTTCTGAGCACCTGAGAAGATGGGGTAAAAGGTGGATAACTGGATTACTCCTTTAAATCTGTGTCAAGAAAGTCTGTACCTGTTTCCTTCTGTCTTTACATACGTAGTGTCAGTCTTTTTTGACTGCTCTTGTGGTCAGTGTGAAACGTGAAAAATGTATACATATTGTAGCACAGCGGGGGTTAAAGAGCACTCCAAACTGTCACTTTTCGTTTCTTTTGGTTTATTTACACAGTCTTTAACAGAAACATAAATCACTGGGTCTCTAGATAAATAGTAAATGATAGCAACACAAAAGTCTGTTCAGGTTTAACTCTCTTCAGTCCGGAGGTGACGCAGGTAAATCCTCAGCTGAGGGAACCATACAAGTCCTTAGAGGTGCACAGACCTGTGGATGTCCAGAGCGCCGCTGATCCTCCTTATGCCTTCACTTTCTCAGGCTCTAGTCCAAGGGCCGGCGTATCCCCCAGCGTATCCCCCAGCGCCTCTTTACTCTTACTGCAAGTCACAAAGTAACTCCAGCCTGTATCTCCTAGGCACACACACCTCCCTCTACCTTCCACCTGTCTCCTTAAATGGCCGGCTGGACAGGTGGTAAGATCTGGTCTGGAGTGAAAGAGGACCAGACTACCTCACAGAGGCTAATAACCTCTGTGACACATACCTTCCACTCCAGACCATTCCTCTTACCCTGTTACATACCTCCCCCCTCTGCCCCAAACCATCCGGCTGGGCACCAACTGCAACTGCACAGTAAATCCTAGACAGGGCATCTGCATTACCATGTAATTTTCCCGGCCTATGTTCCACCTCAAAGTCAAATTCTTGTAACGTTAAGAACCATCTTGTCACCCTAGCATTATTCCCTTTATTTTTATACATCCACTTCAAGGGAGCATGGTCTGAGATTAGTTTAAATTTCCTGCCCAGGAGGTAGTACCTTAGGGAGTTTAATGCCCATTTTACTGCTAACCCTTCTCAACTATGGCGTAATTTTTTTCATAAGGAGACATTTTTCTGCTTAAGAACAGCACGGGATGCTCTTCTCCGTTAATCTCTTGGGACTATACGGCCCCCAGCCCTACTTCCGACGTGTCCGTCTGGACTATGAACTCTTTTGAAAAGTCGGCAGCTATCAATATGGGCTGTCGACACAATACACGTTTTAGCTGTTCAAACGCATGTTTCGCTTCTGGTGTCCACTGCACCATTACCGACCTGTTCCACTTTGTAAGCTTTGTCAGCGGGGCTGCAATCGTGGCAAAATTTGGGACGAAGCATCGGTAATAGCCCACTATACCTAAAAACGCCCGCACCTGTTTTTTTGTTAGGGGTCGTAGCCATTCCTGAATGGCTTCCACTTTATTAATTTGGGGTTTAACTAACCCCCTACCCACTATGTAGTCCAGGTATTTGACCTCTTCCATTCCCACTGCACATTTTTTTGGATTTATCGTGAACCCCACCCTCCTGAGGGAGTCTAATATTGCCTGAACCTTGCTGAGGTGGCTTTCCCAGTCCCAGCTAAATATTATGATGTTGTCTAAATACGGTGCTGCGTACTTATGGGGAGATAGGATTTTGTCCATCACCCTCTGGAATGTTGCGGGGGCTCCTTTTAGTCCAAAAGGCATGGTCACATACTGAAAACACCCTTCTGGGGTAGAAAAAGCCGTCTTTTCTTTTGCGTCGGCCGACAGGGGAATCTGCCAGTACCCTTTTGTGAGGTCTAGTGTAGTCATATATCGGGCTGAGCCGAGTCTGTCAATCAGCTCGTCAACCCGGGGCATTGGGTACGCATCAGATTCGGAAACTTCATTAAGCTTCCGGTAATCATTGCAAAAGCGCCATTCCCCTGACTGTTTTGGCACTAAGACTATGGGGCTTGACCATCCACTTGTGGATTCCTCAATGACCCCCATTTCAAGCATCCTTTTTACTTCCTAGGACACTACTTCCCTGTGGGCTTCAGGGATTCTATAGGGTTTTATATTGACCCTTACGTTAGGGTCTGTCCGGATCTCATGTTCCAGGACCCTAGTGCGACAGGGTCGGTTGGTAAACAGATCCCTATTCCTCTGCAAGAATTCTTTGCTTTCTTGTCTCTGGGATTTCGACAGGCTTTCTGCTATAATCACGTCCTGGATATTACCCTCCGGCTCCGTGACCAAGCAGGGAGAACCCAGTGAATCCCGCTCCTTCCAGGGTTTTAACAAATTTACATGGTAAATTTGGATGGGCTTTCTCTTACCTGGTTGGAGGACTTTAAAATTGACCGTCCTTACTTTTTTCACCACCTCGTATGGTCCCTGCCACTTGGCAAGAAACTTACTTTCTACGGTGGGGACTAGCACCAGCACCCGATCCCCTGGGTTAAACTGTCTGGCTCTGGCTGCCTGATTATAGACATTAGCCTGCCTTTCCTGCGCTTGGAGGAGCTGTTCTTTTACTAATAGTATTATCTTGGCAAGTCTCTCCTGCATTTGGGCCATATGTTCAATGACACTCTTATGTGGGGTGGCTTCGCTCTCCCATGTCTCGTTTGCTATGTCCAGTAATCCACGGGGTTGTCATGCGTACAATAGCTCAAAAGGAGAGAACCCCATGGAGGCCTGTGGTACCTCTCGAATGGAAAATAATAAGTACGGAAGCAAACAGTCCCAATCTCGGCCATCCTTTTCTACCATCTTCTTTAGCATATTTTTAAACATTTTATCGAACATTTCCACCCATCTGTCTGGGGGTGGTAGACGGAGGTGCGCAATTGCTTAATCCGCAGCAACTTGCACAGTTCCCTCATCACCTTCAACATGAATGGGGTCCCCTGGTCTGTTAAGATCTCCTTGGGAAGCCCCACCCGAGTGAACATCTGGAACAATTCTTTACCGATACATTTAGAGGAAGTGTTCCTCAGAGGTATTGCTTCTGGATACCTGGTGGCGTAGTCCACGATTACAAGGATATACTGGTGACCTCTGGCTGACTTCACCAGGGGTCCCACCAAATCCATAGCGATTCGCTCAAATGGTATTTCTATTATTGGTAATGGTACCAACGGGCTTCTGAAGTGCGAGATAAGAGCAGATATCTGACACTTAGGGCAGGAACTACAGAAATCCTCTATTTCTTTATAGCACCCCGGCCAGAAAAACCTCTGTAGAATGCGTTCTTGTGTTTTTTCTGCCCCTAAATGACCTCCCAGTATGTGAGTATGGGCTAGGTCAAGGACCGTACGCCTATATCCACCAGGTATCAGAAGTTGTTTTATCACTTCATTATTTACTTTCGTTACCTGATATAACAATTCATTAATCAATTCAAAATGAGGAAATCGCACCTCACCCCCTGCCTCTTGGAGTACACCATTAATCACAGAGATATTTTCTCGTGCATTCCTTAAAGTCAGATCATTAAGCTGTGCAGTCCCAAAATTATCCCTGTTCACCTCAAGGTCAGGTACCTGGGGTTCTGGAGTGGGTTCCTCAGAATCAGTCAGTCCTGCAAAGGGAAATTCGTTATGCTGATGCTGAACACCTCCCGTGGTGCTCGACGCGCCGGGTCCGCAAGGCCGCGGCACCTCCGCCCACAGTTCCCAAAACAACGGGAAGTCCCTCCCAATTATCAGTGGGTAGAGTAATTTGTTAACCACTCCCACCTGGTGTACATAGGTTCCGCTTACTGTGCCTATGGTCACCTGGGCAGCCGGGTATTCTTTAGTGTCCCCGTGTATACAGACCACTCCCAATCTGCCCCGGGGGCCAGTCCAGTGGCGACAGCTGAGTCCAGCAACGAAATCATGCTCCCTGAATCCAGCAAGGCCGACACTTCCACACCATTCACTGCCACTTGACACATCTGTGGCTGGGTGTCTCTGTCCACCCCTGTAGCGCAGGTAGAATGTGCCACCAAAGAACAGTCCCGGCCATAGGAGCATTCCATGGGTTCAACCCGAGCTGAACAATGAGCGGCGATATGCCCTGGACGTTGGCACTCCCAGCACGTAACGGGGTTGACCGGGTTACTTTGCACGGGCTCCAAACCCCTCTGGTTCCTTGGTTTCCTTTCTGACATGGATTTGGCGGTCTCTCTCCGAGCGTCTGCAGGATGACTAGGAGGCCTCACAGCCGCGGTTTCTTCCGCTGCAACATACCGTTCGACCAAGCCCACCAGGTTGTCGATACTCTCGGGATTTCCCTGCGCCACCCATCGTTAGATAGGCCTGGGCAGAGTCTGTATAAACCGGTCCATCACAACCTTCTCTACTATTTGTGTAGGCGAGGAGGTTTCCGGCTGTAGCCATTTTTGGGCTAGGTGCAAGAGATCAAACATTTGTGACCTGGAAGGTTTGTCTTTGCTATACTTCCAGTGATGGACTCGCTGTGCCCGGACTGCCATGCTCACTCCCAGGCGGGCCAAAATCTCAGTTTTTAACTTATTATATTCCCCGGCATCCTGTTGGGGCAAGTCATAATATGCCTTTTGCGTCTCCCCAGTGAGATATGGGGCTATAACTTCTGCCCATTGTTCTGGTGGCAGTTTTTCCCTCACTGCCACCCTTTCAAAGATGGCCAGGTAAGCTTCTACATCATCCTCTGGGGTCATTTTTTGTAACGACCCCCTTACAGTTTTTAATATGTCTATGCTAGTGGATGACTTCTCCTCTTTTCTTTTAGTCTCCATTAGCCACGCCATCTGACGAGTCAGCAATTGATTTGTTTCTTGCTGCAGACACAATGCTTTCTGCTGCTGTGTGCTAGTTGCTGCTAGCTGTTTTATTAACTCCTCCATGGCTATGGCAACAGTTTTTTGTTTTTTTTTCTCGGGGAGTCTCCTAATGCCAGCACATCCTCCACCACTTGTAGCACAGCGGGGGTTAAAAAACACTCCAAACTGTCACTTTTTGTTTCTTTTGGTTTATTTACACAGTCTTTACCATAAACATAAATCACTGGGTCTCTAGATAAATAGTAAATGATAGCAACACAAAAGTCTGTTCAGGTTTAACTCTCTTCAGTCCGGAGGTGACGCAGGTAAATCCTCAGCTGAGGGAACCATACAAGTCCTTAGAGGTGCACAGACCTGTGGATGTCCAGAGCGCCGCTGATCCTCCTTATGCCTTCACTTTCTCAGGCTCTAGTCCAAGGGCCGGCGTATCCCCCAGGGGTCCTGCTGGAAGCTTTGCAGCACCTCGTCCACTCTTACTGCAAGTCACAGAGTAACTCCAGCCTGTATCTCCCAGGCACACACACCTCCCTCTACCTTCCACCTGTCTCCGTAAATGGCCAGCTGGACAGGTGGTAAGATCTGGTCTGGAGTGAAAGAGGACCGGACTACCTCACAGAGGCACAGAACCTCACTAGGCACTACCTCACAGAGGCACAGAACCTCTGTGACACATACCTTCCACTCCAGACCATTCCTCTTACCCTGTTACAATATATAAAAAGGCGAAAACCCTCACTGACTTGCTGACTGACGTGCCACTAATTCTCTAACTTCCTGCTGTCATACAAATATGAAATTTGGCACAACCATTGTTTAGGTCCTAAATAGGAAAAGTTAAGATGTCGCAACTTGAATATTCAATGCTAAGTGCAAAAGTAATTGAACCCCCTATGTAATGTACCTAATTTAATTCTCTTACTTCCTGGTGTCGTACAAACTTGAAATTAGGCACAAGCACTCTTTAGGACCTAAATAGGAAAAGTAAAATGGTTACAACTTGATTATTTAATGCTAATTGAAAAAGTAAGTGACCAATGTATGCTATGTAACTTCCCAGTGTTATACAAGTGTGAAATTTGGCACAACCATTCTTTAAGTCATAAATAGCAAAAGTAAAGAGGTCACAACTTGATTATCCAATTCCAAGTGCAAAAGAAAGTAACCCCCTATATTATATTACGTCACCGTGTTGTACAACAGTGAAATTTGGCACGACCATTGTTTAAGTCGTAAATAGCAAAAGTAAAGTGGCCGCAGTTTGATTATTCCATTCGAAGTGCAAAAGTTAGTGACCCCCATTTTATGTACCTAATCTAATTCTCTAACTTCCCGATGTCATGCAAATGTGAAATTTGGCGCAACCATTGTTTAGGTCCTAAACAGGAAAGGTAAAGGGATCACAACTTGATTATTCAATTCTAAGTGCAAAAGTAAGTGCACCCCTATGTAATGTAACTAATAACACACATCTGAACTGAACAAGCATGAAATTCGCCATGACCAATCTTTTCGTCCTAATAGGAAAAGTAAAGGGATTGTAACTTCAATATTCAATTCTAAGTGTGAAAAACTGTGTAAAAATCTGTAATATATGATATAGTTATTTTCTCAGAAACCATAAAGCCTAGGGAAATGATTTCTATACTGAGAAGAATCTAACCGACCTCTGTGTGCATATACTGAGGAGAATATTTCTGACCTCTGTACGCGTGTACTGAAAGGCTGTAAAGTACACAGGGAAGCGGCAATGGACTGCAGGGATGAAGCATGCCTTTAAGGTTAAGAAGGGGCTGCAACATCCAGTCTGGGGGTAAATTTCAATAAAAAGTGGAGTTACTTTTAAAGGTAAAAAGTGAGTAGAATGGCAGGGGTGGCACAGGCTGCATAAGGACATCGGTACATGCAGCCTGAGGAGAATCTAACCCTCCTCTATGTGTATACATAATTTATTCCTCGGTTCCTCTGAAGTAACTATGACTTCATAAAATTTTCCGTGCGAACAACAGGTAAACACCTGCAGCAAATTAACTTGGGTGAAGCTAGGTATACCAGCTAGTACATATATATAGCTATGGTAAAAGTAATAACAAAGAACAGTATTCATGATTAAAGACTAGCATTAATAGAGTGAACTAATCAAGTGATAGATTTTGCTGCATACAAGAGTGGCCAAAGTCCACTGACCTGTTTGTTCAAGCTTACTCCTAGACAGCAGAGAAAGTCTTCCAGGGAGGTGATGAAAGGTGGACTCAGTGTTGTTCTAGGCCAGATTACACGATACCAAAGTAGTGCATTTGAATTGATCAGGTGTGGGAAAGAGGGTCCTGCACTATCTTTAGTACTACATGCGAGAATGATAGGGCAGGACCTATCTTCCCGTTTTTTTCCCCTTAAACTCGCATGCACTAATGCAGAGTTAGAATACTCAAAAAGAAAACCTCAAGACAGTTTATGCGCAACCACTCTCCGTTGTAGCAAGTGTAATTGCGCATACGGCCATGTGAAGAAGCCCTAAAACTTCTTTTGGTGCAATATATACTTCACATTACATTAATTGGGGGGTCAGGGTCACCACACTGAATCTCTGCCTCGGGTGAAGAAACACCTAGATCAAGAACAAAGTAATATGCACGCTGAATCTGACATGTTAACCCTTCCCTCTTTGAGCATCTGCTGTAGGGTGGTTACAGACACAAGATTTTAGGTAAAAAATACTTATTTTTGCCACCAAAAATGCTACAGCCAGATTTTAGCTGTAGGTTGATAAAACTACAAACAATTTATTTTTAGTGGCTTTTTTCCTCACTTTAGGCGCGTTTTGAGTCAGTGGCATTTTTTCAGAACACAGCATGCTAAAGTTGGCAACTTTGTCCAACTTTTATCTACGGGTTTATTTAAACGGGTTTATACAGTTTCGGTGCATGAAATACACAGCATTTTAATGCACCAAAAGGACGGCTTTACAAGAGTGTTTGCACAAAAATGCTTGCTGCAGTGTATGTGCGCATGAGTGAGGTTTGAAGAGGTACATTACCTGGGTGTTGTGTAGTATCAGCGCATAGTACGGTAATTATTGCGCACACAAGGCCAGTTCAGATGGGAGCTTGACACTCCCTTTCCGTGGAATTTAATGGCTATTTAAGCCTAATAAGGCCCAGCAGGGAAACCTGCTTTTTGCGCAGTGATTCACCTCTCTCCTTGCGTATTTTCACACCTCCCATAGAGTTATATGTGACTTTTACTGCGCAAAACACAGAAAAATGGAGCAGATCCTACTTTTTTTCCTAAGGGCTCCTTCACGCAGGTGTATTTGTGCAAGTATTTGCGCATGCAAAATCTGCACGTGCTAAATACAGAGAATAGAACTCATTGATTTCAATTGCTTTGTTCTAATAAGTGCGTTTTGCACCCGTATTTCGTGCAAAAAATAGGTCCTGCTCTTTTCCTGGGTGTCCAGGGTGTGACACTGCGCAAAACACAGGAAAAAGAAGAGAGCCGCACCTCATCAGGCTTAAATAGCAATTAAATTCCACGGGAATGGTGTGTCGCACGTGTGAACTGGCCCTGCGCTCTTAAAAATTACAGTAATATACGCAGACATGTATGCCACATGCTGATTATTGTCCTCTTCAAACCTTGTTCATGCACAATTATACTGCAATGAGTGTATTTGTGCATACGGTCGTGTAAAGCCGCCTTAATAAGGACCATAATTTGACATGCAATTTTTTTCACACGTGTGAATGCACAATTTAAATCAATGGGGTTTATGCTTTCCATATATGAAACGCAAATACACCTGAGTGAATAAGCCTTGGGGCGGCATCACATGACTGTACTTGCGCGCCTTTTTGCTTGCATAAAGTATTTATGTCAATGGGTTCATTCTCATCAACGTTTTTTGCACAAAAAAAAGTGTCCTGCTCTGTCTTTCTGCGTATTGTGCAGCAAAGGCCCTCATAGAAGTCTATGGGAGGAGCACAAATACTTGCAGAAATGCACAACATGCTGTGCACTTCTGTGAAAAACAGAACACATCTGGACCTTATTACAGCCCTTTAAATCAGAGGCGAGGTAGGGATTTGTGCATATCAACTTGCCCTTGCGTGTGCAAAAAAGTACAGGAGTATATGCACTAATCAACCTCCTTCACTGCACCTGATGAAGCCCTAAGGGCTCCGTAACATGGTTGTAGGCATTTTTGCGCACTTCTTATAGACTTTTATGGGGACCCTTGGTGCGCAAATACACAGAAAGATAGAGCAGGCCTTATATTTATACGCACACAAAATGTGTTGAAAAAAATATAAGGCCTCATGTCCACGGGTGGGTCAGATTCTGTGTGCGTAATCCTGCACAGAATCCGGCCCGTGACCGCGGCAGAAAAAGCTGCTTACCTGTGTGTGCAGGTGGCGGTGTCCGCACGGACTCCTCTTCTTCCGGTTTATCTGTACTGCGGATGGTCCACACAGCTTTCCAGTAAACATGTGCAGTTCAGATTTATTTTTTTAAATTTCCTGCGGAACCCAAAGCCTGTCTGCGATGTAATTTGCAGATGGGCCATGGGTTGGACGGCTTCCATTGACTTCAATGGAAGCCGTCCGTGCAGCAACCGCACTGAAATGGAGCATGCTGCGATTTATTTTCCGGACCAAAAGGTCCACAAATCAAATCTACATGCTTTCATTCAGTTATGGACGCCCATCTTTCCCTATGAGCAGCTTGAACTGCAGATCATCCGCGTGGGTTCCCTACGCGTATTCCTAATAGATTAATGCAAACAGGGAAAATGTGTATGAATTCATTGACATCACTGGGTTCTATTCTCTGCATATTGCACACGTAAATTTTACAAGCGCAAAAATACACACACACAATTTGTTGTCCATTTCTGTTTTCTATATAAGCATCTCAGACTAAAAGGCTCCTTCAGATGAGCATATGCACAAATACACACACTTCAGTGTCTGTGTAGTTTACCGTACTTTTTTGCGCAAGCAGGGCATGTGAATATGTGTATGAAATGCATCCCTGCCCTGATTTAAATGGCTGCTTTTTTCACAGAATTGTGCAGCATATTGCGCTGGGGACCTTTGGTGCGCAAAATAGAGCATGTCGTATTATTTTGTGCGTGCAAGAAATGCTTGCAAAATTTGGAAAATGTGTACGAACCTATTGATATCAACTAGAGATGAGCGAACGTACTCGTCCGAGCTTGATGCTCGTTTGAGTATTAGGATGTTCGAGATGCTCGTTACTCGAGACGAGCACCACGCGGGGCTCGACTCCATTACATTTCCTTCCCTGAGAAATTTGCGCGCTTTTCTGGCCAATAGAAAGACAGGGAAGGCATTACAACTTCCTCCTGTGATATTCCAGCCCTATCCCACCCCCCTGCAGTGAGTGGCTCGGGAGATCAGGTGTCACCCGAGTATTTAAATCTGCCCCTCCCACGGCTCGCCACAGATGCATTCTGACAGAGATCAGGGAAAGTGCTGCTGTTGCTGCTGCTGCTATAGGGAGAGTGTTAGGTGTAATATTAGGCTTCAAGAACCCCAACGGTCCTTCTTAGGGCCACATCTGACCGTGTGCAGTACTGTTGAGGCTGCTTTTAGCAGTGTTGCACTTTTTTTTTTGTATATCGGGCGTGCAGAGCATTGCGTCCTCAGTCTGCAGTCATTGTACAGAGTATAGGGCCAGTAGTGGTGAGGCAGGGACAGTGGGAAAGGTGAAAGAGATATACTGTCTATATAGGCAGTGGGCTTTTTCAAACAAATTTGGGAAAAATACTACCGGTATATTTGGGCTGCCTGTGAACGTCTTCAGTGTACTGCGTGTCTGCTGGGGGTAGTAGTCCTAATTAATACGCAGCTAAGTGTTACAGCAGGCTTGCGCAAAATTGTTTCCTGGCTCTGCGTTGCCCGTTACATCACCGCCGTCATCCCGTCCAGAGGGAAACAGTCTGCAGTAATTTTACATAGTATAGGGCCAGTAGTGGTGAGGCAGGGACAGTGGGAAAGGTGAAAGAGATATACTGTCTATATAGGCAGTGGGCTTTTTCAAACAAAATTGGGAAAAATGCTATATTTGGGCTGCCTGTGACCGTCTTGAGTGTACTGCGTGTCTGCTGGGGGTAGTAGTCCTAATTAATACGCAGCTAAGTGTTACAATAGGCTTGCGCAAAATTGTTTCCTGGCTCTGCGTTGGCCGTTACATCACTGCCGTCATCCCATCCAGAGGGAAACAGTATACATATATACGCTGCCTACAGTATCTGTCTGCTGTCTCAGCTCAGCCTTTAAAAAAATAGAAGCAAAATACTTAAGGCCTACTAGTGGCCTTTGGACACTTGACTGCTTCTGCACTGTGAATTCCACTAGCTCAGTCATAGGCACCTACGTCTCACTACAGGCTTGCGCAAAATTCTTTCCTGGCTCTGCTGTGCGTTCCGTAAGCGAAGTCAGCCTCCAACCACAGGCCAATAAGCGGCACATTTAATTACAGCGTTCTGTTTCTGTTCTACTCGTAATACACCATGCTGAGGGGTAGGGGTAGGCCTAGAGGACGTGGACCCGGGCGAGGACGCGGAGGCCCAATTCAGGGTGTGGGCACAGGCCGAGCTCCTGGTCCAGGTGTATCGCAGCCGACTGCTGCGGGATTAGGAGAGAGGCAAGTTTCTGGGGTCCCCAGATTCATCTCACAATTAATGGGTCCACACGGTAGACCTTTATTAGAAACTGAGCAGTGTGAGCAGGTCCTGTCGTGGATGGCAGAAAGTGCATCCAGCAATCTATCGACCACCCAGTCTTCTACGCCGTCCACAGCTGCAACTCTGAATCCTCTGGCTGCTGCTCCTCCTTCCTCCCAGCCTCCTCACTCATGAAAATGACACATTCTGAGGAGCAGGCAGACTCCCAGGAACTGTTATCGGGCCCCTGCCCAGAATGGGCAGCAATGGTTCCTCTCCCACCGGAGGAGTTTGTCGTGACCGATGCCCAACCTTTGGAAAGTTCCCGGGGTCCGGGGGATGAGGCTGGGGACTTCCGGCAACTGTCTCAAGAGCTTTCAGTGGGTGAGGAGGACGATGACGATGAGACACAGTTGTCTATCAGTGAGGTAGTAGTAAGGGCAGTAAGTCCGAGGGAGGAGCGCACAGAGGATTCGGAGGAAGAGCAGCAGGACGATGAGGTGACTGACCCCACCTGGTTTGCTAAGCCTACTGAGGACAGGTCTTCAGAGGGGGAGGCAAGTGCAGCAGCAGGGAAGGTTGGAAGAGGCAGTGCGGTGGCCAGGGGTAGAGGCAGGGCGAGACCGAATAATCCACCAACTGTTTCCCAAAGCGCCCCCTCGCGCCATGCTACCCTGCAGAGGCCTAGGTGCTCAAAGGTCTGGCAGTTTTTCACTGAGAGTGCAGACGACCGACGAACTGTGGTATGCAAGGTTTGTCGCGCCAAGATCAGCCGTGGAGCCACCACCACCAGCCTCACCACCACCAGCATGCGCAGACATATGATGGCCAAGCACCCCACAAGGTGGGATGAAGGCCGTTCACCGCCTCCGGTTTGCACCACTGCCTCTCCCCCTGTGCCCCAACCTGCCACTGAGATCCAACCCCCCTCTCAGGACACAGGCACTACCGTCTCCCGGCCTGCACCCACACCCTCACCTCCGCTGTCCTCGGCCCCATCCAGCAATGTCTCTCACCGCACCGTCCAGCCGTCGCTAGCGCAACTGTTTGAGCGCAAGCGCAAGTACGCAGCCACGCAACCGCATGCTCACGCGTTAAACGTGCACATAGCCAAATTGATCAGCCTGGAGATGCTGCCGTATAGGCTTGTGGAAACGGAGGCTTTCAAAAACATGATGGCGGCGGTGGCCCCGCGCTACTCGATTCCCAGTCGCCACTACTTTTCCCGATGTGCCGTCCCAGCCCTGCACGACCACGTCTCCCGCAACATTGTACGCGCCCTCACCAACGCGGTTACTGCCAAGGTCCACTTAACAACGGACACGTGGACAAGCACAGGCGGGCAGGGCCACTATATCTCCCTGATGGCACATTGGGTGAATTTAGTGGAGGCTGGGACCGAGTCAGAGCCTGGGACCGCTCACGTCCTACCCACCCCCAGAATTACGGGCCCCAGCTTGGTGCTGGTATCTGCGGCGGTGTATGCTTCTTCCACTAAACCACCCTCCTCCTCCTCCTACGCAACCTCTGTCTCGCAATCAAGATGTGTCAGCAGTCGGTGTCGCGCGGAGTGGCAGCACAGCGGTGGCCAAGCGTCAGCAGGCTGTGCTAAAACTACTCAGCTTAGGAGAGAAGAGGCACACGGCCCACAAACTGCTGCAGGGTCTGACAGAGCAGACCAACCGCTGGCTTTCGCCGCTGAGACTCCAACCGGGCATGGTCGTGTGTGACAACGGCCGTAACCTGGTGGCAGCTTTGCAGCTCGGCAGCCTCACGCACGTGCCATGCCTGGCCCACGTCTTTAATTTGGTGGTTCAGCGCTTTCTGAAAAGCTACCCACGCTTGTCAGACCTGCTCGGAAAGGTGCGCCGGCTCAGCGCACATTTCCGCAAGTCCAACACGGACGCTGCCACCCTGCGCACCCTGCAACATCGGTTTAATCTGCAAGTGCAACGACTGCTGTGCGACGTGCCCACACGGTGGAACTCTACGCTCCACATGTTGGCCAGGCTCTATGAGCAGCGTAGAGCTATAGTGGAATACCAACTCCAACATGGGCGGCGTAGTGGGAGTCAGCCTCCTCAATTCTTTACAGAAGAGTGGGCCTGGTTGGCAGCCATCTGCCAGATCCTTGGAAATTTTGAGGAATCTACCCAGATGGTAAGCGGCGATGCTGCAATCATTAGCGTCACCATTCCTCTGCTATGCCTCTTGAGAAGTTCCCTGCAAAGCATAAAGGCAGACGGTTTGCGCTCGGAAACGGAGGCGGGGGAAGACAGTATGTCGCTGGATAGTCAGAGAACCCTCATGTCTATATCTCAGCACGTTGAGGAGGAGGAGGGGGAGGAGCATGAGGAGGAGGGGGAAGAGACAGTTGGCCCACTGCTGAGGGTACCCATGCTGCTTGCCTGTCATCCTTTCATCGTGTATGGCCTGAGGATGAGGAGGAGGAGGATCCTGAAAGTGATCTTCCAAGTGAGGACAGCCATGTGTTGCGTACAGGTACCCTGGCACACATGGCTGACTTCATGTTAGGATGCCTTTCTCGTGACCCTCACGTTACACGCGTTCTGGCCACTACGGATTACTGGGTGTACACACTGCTCGACCCACGGTATAAGGAGAACCTTTCCACTCTTATACCCGAAGAGGAAAGGGGTTCGAGAGTGATGCTATACCACAGGACCCTGGCGGACAAACTGATGGTAAAATTCCCCTCCGACAGCGCTAGTGGCAGAAGGCGCAGTTCCGAGGGCCAGGTAGCAGGGGGGGCGCGGAGATCAGGCAGCATGTACAGCACAGGCAGGGGAACACTATCCAAGGCCTTTGACAGCTTTATGGCTCCCCAGCAAGACTGTGTCACCGCTCCCCAGTCAAGGCTGAGTCGGCGGGAGCACTGTAAAAGGATGGTGAGGGAGTACGTAGCCGATCGCACGACCGTCCTGCGTGACGCCTTTGCCCCCTACAACTACTGGGTGTCGAAGCTGGACACGTGGCCTGAACTCGCGCTGTATGCCCTGGAGGTGCTTGCTTGTCCTGCGGCTAGCGTCTTGTCAGAGAGGGTGTTTAGTGCGGCTGGGGGATTAATCACGGATAAGAGTACCCGCCTGTCAACCGACAGTACCGACAGGCTTACAATCATAAAGATGAACAAAGCCTGGATTTCCCCAGACTTCTCTTCTCCACCAGCGGACAGCAGCGATACCTAAACAATACCTAGGCTGCACCCGCGGATGGAAGCATCGTTCTCTATCAGCATAAAAAACGGGGACCTTTTAGCTTCAGCAATCTGTGTATTATATTCATCCTCCTGCTCCTCCTCCTGAAACCTCACGTAATCACGCCGAACAGGCAATTTTTCTTAGGCCCACAAGGATCAGTCATATAACTTTTGTATACGTTTCAATTCTCAATTCAATAAAGCGTTGAAACTTGCACCTGAACCAATTTTTATTTTAACTGGGCTGTCTACAGGCCTAGTTACAAATTAAGCCACATTAACCAAAGCGATTAATGGGTTTCACCTGCCCTCTTGGTTCGGCATGGGCAATTTTTCTGAAGTACATTTGTACTGTTGGTACACCAATTTTTTGGGGCCCTCGCCTACATTGTAATCCTAGTAATTTTTAGCCAACCTGCATTAAAGCTGACATTACCTCAGCTGTGCTGGGCACTGCAATGGGATACATTTATGTACCGCCGGTGGGTTCCAGGGAGCTACCCATGCTGTGGGTCCACAGGAACTTCACATTAGGGATTTGTACCTGCCAGTGTCTATGTATTAAAAACCCCGGTCAGACTGGGGCATGCAGTGTGGGCCGAAGACCACCTGCATTTAATCAGACGTTACCTCAGCTGTGATGGGCAATGCAATGGGATATATTTATGTACCGCCGGTGGCTTCCTGGGACCCACCCATGCTGTCGGTCCACACGGAGTTGTAACTGCATGTGTCCACTTCTAAAGAACCCCAGTCTGACTGAGCCATGCAGTGTGGGCCGAAGCCCACCTGCATTAAAGCTGACGTTACCTCAGCTGTGATGGCCTCTGCAATGGGATATATTTATGTACCGCCGGTGGCTTCCTGGGACCCACCCATGCTGTCGGTCCACACGGAGTTGTAACTGCATGCGTCCACTTCTAAAGAACCCCAGTCTGACTGGGCCATGCAGTGTGGGCCGAAGCCCACCTGCATTTAATCTGACGTTACCTCAGCTGTGCTGGGCACTGCAATGGGATATATTTATGTACCGCCGGTGGGTTCCAGGGAGCCACCCATGCTGTGGGTCCACAGGGACTTCACATTAGGGATTTGTACCTGCCAGTGTCTATGTATTAAAAACCCCGGTCAGACTGGGGCATGCAGTGTGGGCCGAAGCCCACCTGCATTAAACCTGACGTTACCTCAGCTGTGCTGGGCACTGCAATGGGATATATTTATGTACCGCCGGTGGGTTCCAGGGAGCCACCCATGCTGTGGGTCCACAGGGACTTCACATTAGGGAGTTGTACCTGCCAGTGTCTATGTATTAAAAACCCCGGTCAGACTGGGGCATGCAGTGTGGGCCGAAGCCCACCTGCATTTAATCTGACATTACCTCAGCTGTGCTGGGCACTGCAATGGGATATATTTATGTACCGCCGGTGGGTTCCAGGGAGCCACCCATGCTGTGGGTCCACAGGGACTTCACATTAGGGATTTGTACCTGCCAGTGTCTATGTATTAAAAACCCCGGTCAGACTGGGGCATGCAGTGTGGGCCGAAGCCCACCTGCATTAAACCTGACGTTACCTCAGCTGTGCTGGGCACTGCAATGGGATATATTTATGTACCGCCGGTGGGTTCCAGGGAGCCACCCATGCTGTGGGTCCACAGGGACTTCACATTAGGGATTTGTACCTGCCAGTGTCTATGTATTAAAAACCCCGGTCAGACTGGGCCATGCAGTGTGGGCCGAAGCCCACCTGCATTAAACCTGACGTTACCTCAGCTGTGCTGGGCACTGCAATGGGATATATTTATGTACCGCCGGTGGCTTCCTGGGACCCACCCATGCTGTCGGTCCACATGGAGTTGTAACTGCATGTGTCCACTACTAAAGAACTCCAGTCTGACTGGGCCATGCAGTGTGGGCTGAAGCCCACCTGTATTAAACCTGAAGTTACCTCAGCTGTGATGGGCAATGCAATGGGATTTATTTATGTACCGCCGGTGGGTTCCAGGGAGCCACCCATGTTGTGGGTCCACAGGGACTTCACCTTAGGGATTTGTACCTGCCAGTGTCTATGTATTAAAAACCCCGGTCAGACTGGGGCATGCAGTGTGGGCCGAAGCCCACCTGCATTAAACCTGACGTTACCTCAGCTATGATGGGCAATGCAATGGGATTTATTTATGTACAGCCGGTGGGTTCCAGGGAGCCACCCATGCTGTGGGTGCACACGGAATTCCCATTGCGGAGTTGTACCTGCCTGTGACTATTTATAAAAAACCCCGGTCTGACTGGGGCATGCAGACACCCTGACAGAATGAATAGTGTGTGGCACATGGGTTCCCCATTGCTATTCCCACGTGTGCAGCTCCTGATGGAGGTGGCACAGAATTGGATTTCTCATTGCTTCTGTACAGAATTATGGGCTATCGCCCCGCCCCATTTAAAGAGGGTCGCTGCCTGGCCGTGCCAACCCTCTGCAGTGTGTGCCTGCGGTTCCTCCTCATGGCAGATGCACTTATAAATAGACATGAGGGTGGTGTGGCTATGAGGTCAGCGTGTGGCATGAGGGCAGCTGAAGGCTGCGCAGGGACACTTTGGTATGCGCTGTGGACACTGGGTCGTGCGGGGGGGGGGGGGGGGGGTTGGGCAGCATGTAACCCAGGAGAAGTGGCAGCGGAGTGTCATGCCGGCAGTGATCGTTCCCACCACTTTCTTGAATTGCCCAGATTTTCACAAATGAAAACCTTAGCGAGCATCGGTGATATACAAAAATGCTCGAGTCGCCCATTGACTTCAATGGGGTTCGTTACTTGAAACGAACCCTCGAGCATCGCGGAAATTTCGTCTCGAGTAACGAGCACCCGAGCATTTTGGTGCTCGCTCATCTCTAATATCAACGGTTCTACTCTCTGTGCATTGCTCATGCAAATACGCCCGTGTGAAGGAGCCCTGTTCAGCTGTTCAGGAATCAGAATACACAGGGCTCACACAGGAGGACCGGAATCTGCAAGCGGGAGGCCCACAGAATTTGGGGCCTCCCCAATGGGAATTGCGGCTCTGAGCCGGGCCAGCGACCCTGCGCACTTGAATTTTCTGTAATGCGGAAGACTATTTCTCTGTATTTTCTTCTCCTGGTTTTAGCTTCCAAATACTGATGCAAAATACTGACCAACAAAATAAGTTTACTATTAGAGATGAGCGAGCACCAAAATGCTCGGGAGCTCGTTACTCGAGTCGAACTTCCCGCGATGCTCGAGGGTTCGTTTTGAGTAACGAACCCCATTGAAGTCAATGGGCGACCTGAGCATTTTTGTATGGGACCTATGCTCCGCTAAGGTTTTCATTTGTGAAAATCTGGGAAATTCAAGAAAGTGATGGGAACGACACAGAAACGGATAGGGCAGGCGAGGGGCTACATGTTGGGCTGCATATCAAGCTCCCAGGTCCCACTATTAAGCCACAATAGCGGCAAGAGTGGCCCCTCCCCAACAATTTTTACTTCTGAAAAATCCTCATTAGCAAGGCATACCTTAGCTAAGCACCACACTACCTCCAACAAAGCACAATCACTGCCTGCATGACACTCCGCTGCCACTTCTCCTGGGTAACATGCTGCCCAACCGCCCATTTCAGTAATAGTAGCAGTCAAGACAGTCCCCAGTAACAATTCCAAAGCCGCAGTATAGGGGCAGCACAGTATTAGTTCCATTTCAGTAGTAGTAGCAGTCTAGAAAGGCCCCAGTAACATATCACTAGCAGCAGTATAGGGGGAGCACAGTATTAGTTCCATTTCAGTAGTAGTTGCAGTCTAGACAGGTCCCAGTAACATATCACTAGCAGCAGTATAGGGGGAGCACAGTATTAGTTCCATTTCAGTAGTAGTAGCAGTCTGGACAGGCCCCAGTAACATATCACTAGCAGCAGTATAGGGGGAGCAGAGTCTTAGTTCCATTTCAGTAATAGTAGCAGTCAAGACAGCCCCAGTAACAATTCCGAAGCAGCAGTATAGGGGGAGCACAGTCTTAGTTCCATTTCAGTAATAGTAGCAGTCAAGACAGGCCCCAGTAACAATTCCGAAGCAGCAGTATAGGGGGAGCACAGTATTAGTTCCATTTCAGTATTAGTAGCAGTCTAGACAGGCCCCAGTAACATATCACTAGCAGCAGTATAGGGGGAGCAGAGTCTTAGTTCCATTTCAGTAATAGTAGCAGTCAAGACAGGCCCCAGTAACAATTCCGAAGCAGCAGTATAGGGGGAGCACAGTATTAGTTCCATTTCAGTAGTAGTAGCAGTCAAGACAGGCCACAGTAACAATTCCGAAGCAGCAGTATAGGGGGAGCACAGTATTAGTTCCATTTCAGTAGTAGTAGCAGTCAAGACAGACCACTGTAACATTCCCGTTGCAGCAGTTTAGGGAGGTAACAGTCTCTTTCACATTTCAGTAGATGCAGTATAGACAAGGCCCCAGATACATTTATGTAGCAAAAATGTAGGCCAACCCCACACACCTTGCTGTACCATGAGTGCAGGCGAAGCCCATAAAAATTACTAGGATTACACTGTAAGCGAGGGCCGAAAAAAATTGGTGTACCAACAGTACTATTGTACCTCAGAAAAATTGCCCATGCCCAACCAAGAGGGCAGGTGAAACCCATTAATCGCTTAGCGTACTGTGGCTTAATTTGTAACTAGGCCTGGAGGCAGCCCAGTTAAAATAAAAATTGGTTCAGGTGCAAGTTTCAACGCTTTAATAAGAATTGAACCGTGTAAACATTGTTTACAAAAGTCATATGACTGAGCCTTGTGGGCCTAAGAAAAATTGCCCGTTCGGCGTGATTACGTGAGGTTTCAGGAGGAGGAGCAGGAGGAGGAGGATGAATATAATACACAGATTGATGAAGCTAAAAGGTCCCCGTTTTTTATGGTGATAGAGAACGATGCTTCCATCCGCGGGTGCAGCCTACGTATTGTTTAGGTACCGCTGCTGTCCGCTGGTGGAGAAGAGAAGTCTGGGGAAATCCAGGCTTTGTTCATCTTTATGAGTGTAAGCCTGTCGGCACTGGCAGTTGACAGGCGGGTACACTTATCCGTGATGATTCCCCCAGCCGTACTAAACACCCTCTCTGACAAGACGCTAGCCGCAGGGCAAGCAAGCACCTCCAGGGCATACAGCGCGAGTTCAGGCCACGTGTCCAGCTTCGACACCCAGTAGTTGTACGGAGCAGAGGCGTCACGCAGGACGGTCGTGCGATCGGCTACGTACTCCCTCACCATCCTTTTATAGTGCTCCCGCCGACTCAGCCTTGACTGGGGAGCGGTGACACAGTCTTGGTGGGGAGCCATAAAGCTGGCAAAGGCCTTGGAGAGTGTTCCCCTGCCTGCGCTGTACATGCTGCCTGATCTCCGTGCCTCCCCGGCTACCTGGCCCTCGGAACTGCGTCTTCTGCCACTAGCACTGTCGGATGGGAATTTTACCATCAGTTTGTCCACCAGGGTCCTGTGGTATAGCATCACTCTCGAACCCCTTTCCTCTTTGGGTATGAGAGTGGAAAGGTTCTCCTTATACCGTGGGTCGAGCAGTGTGTACACCCAGTAATCCGTAGTGGCCAGAATGCGTCTAACGCGAGGGTCACGAGAAAGGCATCCTAACAAGAAGTCAGCCATGTGTGCCACTGAGCCTGTACGCAACACATGGCTGTCCTCACTAGGAAGATCACTTTCAGGATCCTCCTCCTCCTCAGGCCATACACGCTGAAAGGATGACAGGCAAGCAGCATGGGTACCCTCAGCAGTGAACCACCAAATTAAAGACGTGGGCCAGGCATGGCACGTGCGTGAGGCTGCCCAGCTGCGGAGCTGCCACCAGGTTACTGCTGTTGTCACACACGACTATGCCCGGTTGGAGGCTCAGCGGCGAAAGCCAGTGGTCAGTCTGCTCTGTCAGACCCTGCAGCAGTTCGTGGGCTGTGTGCCTGTCCTCTCCTAAGCTGAGTAGTTTCAGCACGGTCTGCTGACGCTTTCCCACCGCAGTGCTGCCACGCCGCGTGACACCGACTGCTGGCGACGTGCTGCTGCTGACACATCTTGATTGCGAGACAGAGGTTGCGTAGGAGGAGGAGGGTGGTTTAGTGGAGGAAGCATACACCGCTGCAGATACCAGCACCGAGCTGGGGCCCGCAATTCTGGGGGTGGGTAGGACATGAGCGGTCCCAGGCTCTGACTCGGTCCCAGCCTCCACTAAATTTACCGTGTGCCATCAGGGAGATATAGTGGCCCTGCCCGCCTGTGCTTGTCCACGTGTCCATTGTTAAGTGGACCTTGGCAGTAACCGCGTTGGTGAGGGCGCGTACAATATTGTGGGAGATGTGGTCGTGCAGGGCTGGAACGGCACATCGGGAAAAGTAGTGGCGACTAGGAACCGAGTAGCGCGGGGCCGCCGCCGCCATCATGTTTTTGAAAGCCTCCTTTTCCACAAGCCTATACGGCAGCATCTCCAGGCTGATCAATTTGGCTATGTGCACGTTTAACGCTTGAGCGTGCAGGTGCATGGCGGCGTACTTGCGCTTGCGCTCAAACAGTTGCGCTAGGGACGGCTGGATGCTGCGCTGAGAGACATTGCTGGATGGGGCCGAGGACAGCGGAGGTGAGGGTGTGGGTGCAGGCCGGGAGACGGTCGTGCCTGTGTCCTGAGAGGGGGTTGGATCTCAGTGGCAGGTTGGGGCACAGGGGGAGAGGCAGTGGTGCAAACCGGAGGCGGTGAACGGCCTTCGTCCCACCTTGTGGGGTGCTTGGCCATCATATGCCTGCGCATGCTGGTGGTGGTGGCTCCCCGGCTAATCTTGGCACGACAAACCTTGCACACCACAGTTCGTCAGTCGTCTGCACTCTCAGTGAAAAACTGCCAGACCTTTGAGCACCTCGGCCTCTGCAGGGTGGCATGGTGCGAGAGGGCGCTTTGGGAAACAGTTGGTGGATTGTTCAGTCTGGCCCTGCCTCTACCCCTGGCCACCGCACTGCCTCTTCCAACCTGCCCTGCTGCTGCACTTGCCTCCCCCTCTGCAGACCTGTCCTCAGTAGGCTTAGCAAACCAGGTGGGGTCAGTCACCTCATCGTCCAGCTGCTCTTCCTCCGAATCCTCTGTGCGCTCCTCCCTCGGATTTACTGTCCTTACTACTACCTCACTGATAGACAACTGTGTCTCATCGTCATCGTCCTCCTCACCCACTGAAAGCTCTTGAGACAGTTTCCGGAAGTCCCCAGTCTCCTCACCCTGATCCCGGGAACTTTCCAAAGGTTGGGCATCGGTCATGAGAAACTCCTCAGGTGATAGAGGATCCATTTTTTTGCACTCAAGGCCGGGACCCGAAAACAGTTCCTGGGAGCCTGCCTGCTCTTCCGAATGTGTCATTTGCTGGGAGGGAGGAGGCTGGGAGAAGGGAGGAGCAGCAGCGAGAGGATTCAGGGATGCAGCAGTGGACGGCGTAGAAGACTGGGTGGTGACGGTGGATGGTTTGCTGGATGCACTTTCTGCCATCCACGACAGGACCTGCTCACACTGCTCAGTTTCTAATAAAGGTCTACCACGTGGACCCATTAATTGTGAGATGAATTTGGGGACCCCAGAAACTTCCTCTCTCCTAATCCCGCAGCAGTCGGCTGCGATACACCTGGACCAGGAGCTCGGCCTGGGCCCACACCCTGAATTGGGCCTCCGCGTCCTCGCCCGCGTCCACGTCCTCTAGGCCTACCCCTACCCCTCAGCATGGTGTATTACGAGTAGAACAGAAACAGAACGCTGTAATTAAATGTGCCACTTATTGGCCTGTGGTTGGAGGCTGACTTCGCTTACGGAACGCACAGCAGAGCCAGGAAACAATTATGCGCAAGCCTGTAATCAGACCTAGGTGCGTATGACTGAGCTGCTGGAATTCACAGGGCAGAACCAGTCAAGTGGCCAAAGGCCAGTAGTAGGCCTTAAGTATTTAGCTTCAATTTTTAAAATGGTGAGGTGAAAAACCAGACAGACACCGTATGCAGCGTATATATGTATACTCTTTCCCTCTGGCGGGATGACGGCGATCATGTAACGGATACAGCAGAGCCAGGAAACAATTATGCACAAGCCTGTAGTGAGACCTAGGTGCGTATGACTGAGCTACTGGAATTCACAGGGCAGAACCAGTCAAGTGACCAAAGGCCAGTGGTAGGCCTTAAGTATTTTGCTTCAATTTTTTCAAATGGTGAGGTGAAAAACCAGACAGACACCGTATGCAGCGTATATATGTATACTCTTTCCCTCTGGTGGGATGACGGCGATCATTTATCGGACACAGCAGAGCCAGGAAGCAATTATGCGCAAGCCTGCTGTAACGCTTAGCTGGGTATTAATGAGCGACTACTACCCCCAGCAGACACCCAGTAAACTGTAGACGGTCACAGGCAGCCCAAATATAGTATTTTTTTTCCAATTTTTGGGACATAGTCCACTGCCTATATAGCCTGTATATGGATTTCCCTGTTGGAGGATGACTGTGGTTATTGAAAGCACAGAGCAGCAAGGCTGCAGTAACACCTAGCTGGGTATTAATGAGTGACTACTACCCCCAGCAGACACGCAGTAAACTGAACACGGTCACAGGCAGCCTAAAGATTTTTTTTTCCAATTTTTTTGAAAAAGCCCACTGCCTATATAGCCAGTATATCTCTTTCCCTGTACCACTGTCCCTGCCTCACCAGTACTGCCCCTATACTTAGTAAAATGACTGCAGACTGAGGACGCTATGGTCTGCACGCCCGATATAAAAAAAAAAAATTGCAAAACTGCTAAAAGCAGCCTCAACAGTACTGCACACCGTCAGATGTGGCCCTAAGAAGGACCGTTGGGGTTCTTGAAGATGAAGATAACAGCCTAACACTCTCCCTATAGCAGCTACAGCAGGATGGCACTTTCCCTAATGTCTCTCAGCGTGCATCTGTGGCGAGCCGCGGCTAGCCCCAGTTTAGATACCCAGGTGTCACCTGATCTCCCCAGCCATTCACTGCAGGGGGGTGGGATAGGGCTGGAACTTCACAGGAGGAAGTTGTAATGCCTTCCATGTCTTTCTATTGGCCAGAAAATGGCGTAAAAGTTTCTGGGAAGAAAATGGAAGTGACTCGAACACCGCGTGGTGCTCGTCTCGAGTAACGAGCATCTCGAGTACCCTAATACTCGAACGAGCATCAAGCTCAGACGAGTACGCTTGCTCATCTCTATTTACTATACTTCATGACTAACATGCACATTTAACAAACTTATATCCAGACATTTGAATTTGAAATTCACTTACTGGACATTTAGTTACAAAGGAAAAATCCCTGTGATAACACTAGAACAAATTTCCACTAATTAAGAGCGAAAACAAAGGCTTTCCCTGAGGGGTCACATTTGGGCGTAGAAGCTGGGAAATGAGGAGGAGGTACAGGCTGCATTATGTCTATGGAAATACTGAGATTTATTGTGTCTCGGACAAATCCCTATATCTGTACAGGGGGCGGTGTATACCTTGCTTTATATCAGTACTCTGCTAACATGTTACATTTCTTACAATCTGTTTATTCCATTCCAGGCTCTAAATCCGAATATAAAATGAGACACAATATTTTTCGTATATTGAAGCATATTCAATTCAAGTTCAGTAAGGGGTGACTAAATAGAGTAGAAGTTTTCCTGTGCAGAAAAGACTTCAGATGTGATTGTGGAACCAAAATCATAGTTCACTACATTTTACATTTTGGGAATTATGCAAAATAGTTTTCCTCTAGAAGGAAGTACATTGTCTAATAGCACAATCCTTTCTCTATTGCCCCAAAGTCCCTCTACCAGCTGGATATTCGCACGAGGAGCAATATCTAAAAGGCAATTAGGAAGCAGGTCTGCAATCACAAATTTCTGAGCCCCATATTGCCAGATTGCTAAGGGCCCCATCTGACATATCTTTGTACAGCCTTTACCCCCTTAAAGGAGTTGTCTTCTTGGCTTGTCTTCTTCTTTTCATATGCCTTATTAGGGCATGTGATCATCATAGAGCAGGGTCCTCATCCGAGAGGCTGCCACGTGATACTACAATTCTCCTGCAGCAGTCACTGATGGAGAAATGCCTGGTAGATGTCATTGATGGGGATCCAGGTAATGTCACTGCATCTGTTCCAACCTACGTGATTCTCATGACAGTGCATACTCACTGTCATTTTGGCGCTAGACACCGATGAGGATACTTCTCTGCTGGTGTATCAACTGATCGGGAGCCAGTCAGTCTTATTTTGTGCATATTGATTCTGGCTCCTCACACAGGCTCCTTGTCATGACCTGCATCTCCACTAAGATAAGTCTGCAGGTTATTTACTTATTTATCTGGGGTATTTGACATCTTGTTCCCTGTACTCTGGCAGTTCATTATTCATTGAGTGTCATTTTTCCTTGCTCCTGTTCCTTGTCACCATCTAGGGAAATTTCAGTTTGCCCCTGGTACCTGACATGAGGTTGCCTTCATCAGCGCAGGGGCTCTGCTGGTAGGTAGGGTCTTCCTGTATCAGAGGGATTAGCATCAGTTTCCCCATATTCCCTGTTTTGTGCCTCCATCTACATTTGTGTGTTATACTAAGTGTATATGTACTTGTCCATGTAGGACGCAACTAATACATCTAGGTTGGAGGTAACAGTCGGCAACAGCTTCTCATGGAATAATAAGCTGTCTATTGTGATTGGCGAAAGTGGCATTCTCAAAGGGTAGTTTCTGATGAGACAACCCCTTCAAGGACTCAGCCTTTTTTTTTTCCTTTTCCAATCTTTGCTTTCTAAGAGACATCATTTTTTTTCAATCAACATATTAGTAGAAGTGGAACAAGTTGTATTTTTTAATATCACTGCTTTGGGTACATATAACGTATTCAAAAACTTTAGTACATTTTTTTAGGGGTGAATGGGAAAAAACTGCAATTCTGCCATTGTATTTGGGTTTAGTTTTTATATTGTTCAACAGACAGTATAAATGATATATTAGCTTTATTCTGCGAGTTGGTACAGTTATTACAATAACAAATTTAGGGTTCATTCACTACAGCGTTAGGCATCATTTAGGGCTTTCAATCCCTCTGCTCCATTTTTGAAGCAGAAGAATAGAATTAAAATGGAAAAAAACATTTTTGTGTTTCTCACATTAATTTAATTGGGTTTAAAAAAAAACAAACAATCCTTACAGTTTGCTACCATTTTGTTAGGGCTTATTCACATGAAACCATTTGTGTTTTGTGTATTATGCATGGAAAATTTGTGTGCGCAATATGTGGTGAATATAAGCCATTGATTTTAGTGGGCATGGTCACGTGAGTTTTTTGCACGTGTATTTTTTCATATATCTTTAAACATTTTTTTACATTTTCTTCAGTTCCACTAGGTGACTAGGCCATGCAATCTCTCAATTGCTTATATAATACACTGCAGTACTGCTGTTTTCCAGTGTATTATGCCTCTGGAAGCGCTATATAGGTGTACAAAGGTGGCACAACTGGGGCCTTCAAAGGACAACCAACCACTGTGATAATCCATTGGCACGCAAGATCATGTGACCCTACAGCAGCCATATTGATTGTCCTGACAACCTGATGCTACAAGGCATCCTGGCAAAACAAGAACGGTTTAAACAAAAAAAATGTACATTTTATTTTAAACAAGCATAATTTTATTCCCCTCAAGAGGAAGCAAAATTGTTTTCATCTTAACACATTAATAATTAATACTTGCAATTATATCACTTCATTTAGATCATAGATCCATAACTTAACTGAAGGAAATTACAAATTTTGCTGTATTCTATCCTGACCTTAGCAACAGATTTTTTACCTACAAAAAATAGGACAGGACAAGGAAAAGATGAATAATGTCAAATTAAAAACAACCCTTTTCACGAACCTTGTTGGCTGTTAACAGGAGCTTCCCCATAGGGGGAGCTTAAAACCCTGATAACCAGAAAGCCCTGTTATGGCTCCATAGAGAGCTTCTGCCATTTACTGCGGATTTCTCTTTTACTCAGTGATTCTGTTTGTAAAACCACTTATATATGGATTTCGAGGTCAACCAATCTCTTCCTCAGTATTTGCTGGGGACATGCTATACACAACACAATAGTCATTTAAAAGGAAATAGAAGGAGGATAACAATGTAGAGTTAAAGTAATACTAATTGTGTAGAGTTCAAAAATGTGAAAAAGGTAGTTAGTTACATAAGAAGAAAAAAATATACATATAAAAACAAATATTAATATTATAATTAGAGATGAGCGAGCGTACTCGTCCGAGCTTGATGCTCGTTCGAGTATTAGGGTGTTCGAGATGCTCGTTACTCGAGACGAGCACCACGCGGGGCTCGACTCCATTACATTTCCTTCCCTGAGAAATTTGCGCGCTTTTCTGGCCAATAGAAACACAGGGAAGGCATTACAACTTCCTCCTGTGACATTCCAGCCCTATCCCACCCCCCTACAGTGAGTGGCTGGGGAGATCAGATGACACCCAAGTATTTAAATCTGCCCCGCCCGCGACTCCCACAGACACAAGCTAAGAGAGATCAGGGAAAGTGCTGTCTTGCTGTAGCTGCTATGCGGAGAGTGTTAGGTGTTATTTTAGTCTTCAAGAACCCCAACGGTCCTCCTTAGGGCCACATCTGACCGTGTGCAGTACTGTTGAGGCTGCTTTTAGCAGTGTTGCACAATTTTTTTTTTTGTATATCGGGCGTGCAGACCATAGCATCCTCAGTCTGCAGTCATTTTACAGAGTATAGGGGCAGTACTGCTGAGGCAGGGACAGTGGTACAGGGAAATCCATATACAAGCTACATCACAGGCAGTGGGCTTTTTCCCAAAAAGTGGGAAAAAAAAACTATATTTGGCCTGCCTGTGACCGTCTTCAGTTTACTGCGTGTATGCTGGGGGTAGTAGTCGCTGATTAATACCCAGCCTTGCGCATAATTGTTTCCTGGCTCTGCTGTGTCCGTTACATGATCGCCGTCATCCCGCCAGAGGGAAAGAGTATACATATATACGCTGCATACGGTGTCTGTCTGGTTTTTCACCTCACCATTTGAAAAAATTGAAGCAAAATACTTAAGGCCTACCACTGGCCTTTGGCCACTTGACTGGTTCTGCCCTGTGAATTCCAGTAGCTCTGTCATACGCACCTAGGTCTGACTACAGGCTTGCGTATAATTGTTTCCTGGCTCTGCTGTGCGTTCCGTAAGCGAAGTCAGCCTCCCACCACAGGCCAATAAGCGGCACATTTAATTACAGCGTTCTGTTTCTGTTCTACTCGTAATACACCATGCTGAGGGGTAGGGGTAGGCCTAGAGGACGTGGACGCGGGTGAGGACGCAGAGGCCCAATTCAGGGTGTGGGCCCAGGCCGAGCTCCTGGTCCAGGTGTATCGCAGCCGACTGCTGCGGGATTAGGAGAGAGGCAAGTTTCTGGGGTCCCCAGATTCATCTCACAATTAATGGGTCCACACGGTAGACCTTTATTAGAAACTGAGCAGTGTGAGCAGGTCCTGTCGTGGATGGCAGAAAGTGCATCCAGCAATCTATCGACCACCCAGTCTTCTACGCCGTCCACAGCTGCAACTCTGAATCCTCTGGCTGCTGCTCCTCCTTCCTCCCAGCCTCCTCACTCCATGAAAATGACACATTCTGAGGAGCAGGCAGACTCCCAGGAACTGTTCTCGGGCCCCTGCCCAGATTGGGCAGCAATCGTTCCTCTCCCACCGGAGGAGTTTGTCGTGACCGATGCCCAACCTTTGGAAAGTTCCTGGGGTCCGGGGGATGAGGCTGGAGACTTCCGGCAACTGTCTCAAGAGCTTTCAGTGGGTGAGGAGGACGATGACGATGAGACACAGTTGTCTATCAGTGAGGTAGTAGTAAGGACAGTAAGTCCGAAGGAGGAGCGCACAGAGGATTCAGAGGAAGAGCAGCTGGACGATGAGCTGACTGGCCCCACCTGGTTTGCTAAGCCTACTGAGGACAGGTCTGCAGAGGGGGAGGCAAGTGCAGCAGCAGGGCAGGTTGGAAGAGGCAGTGCGGTGGCCATGGGTAGAGGCAGGGTCAGACCGAATAATCCACCAACTGTTTCCCAAAGCGCCCCCTCGCACCATGCCACCCTGCAGAGGCCGAGGTGCTCAAAGGTGTGGCAATTTTTCACTTAGTGTGCAGACGACCGACGAACTGCGGTGTGCAAGGTTTGTCGCGCCAAGATCAGCCGGGGAGCCACCACCACCAGCATGCGCAGGCATATGATGGTCAAGCACCCCACAAGGTGGGACGAAGGCCGTTCACCGCCTCCGGTTTGCACCACTGCCTCTCCCCCTGTGCCGCAACCTGCCACTGGGATCCAACCCCCTCTCAGGACACAGGCACGACCATCTCCCGGCCTGCACCCACACCCTCACCTCCGCTGTCCTCGGCCCCATCCAGCAATGTCTCTCACTGCAGCGTACAGCCGTTGCTAGCGCAACTGTTTGAGCGCAAGCGCAAGTACGCCGCCACGCACCTGCACGCTCAAGCGTTAAACGTGCACATAGCCAAATTGATCAGCCTGGAGATGCTGCCGTATAGGCTTGTGGAAACGGAGGCTTTCAAAAACATGATGGCGGCGGCGGCCCCGCGCTACTCGGTTCCCAGTCGCCACTACTTTTCCCGATGTGCCGTCCCAGCCCTGAACGACCACGTCTCCCGCAACATTGTACGCACCCTCACCGACGCGGTTACTGCCAAGGTCCACTTAACAACGGACACGTGAACAAGCACAGGCGGGCAGGGCCACTATATCTCCCTGATGGCACATTGGGTGAATTTAGTGGAGGCTGGGACCGAGTCAGAGCCTGGGACCGCTCACGTCCTACCCACCCCCAGAATTGCAGGCCCCAGCTCGGTGGTGGTATCTGCGGCGGTGTATGCTTCCTCCACTAAACTACACTCCTCCTCCTACGCAACCTCTGTCTCGCAATCAAGATGTGTCAGCAGCAGCACGTCGCCAGCAGTCGGTGTCGCACGGCGTGGCAGCACAGCGGTGGGCAAGCGTCAGCAGGCCGTGCTGAAACTACTCAGCTTAGGAGAGAAGAGGCACACGGCCCACGAACTGCTGCAGGGTCTGACAGAGCAGACCGACCGCTGGCTTTCGCCGCTGAGCCTCCAACCGGGCATGGTCGTGTGTGACAACGGCCGTAACCTGGTGGCGGCTCTGCAGCTCGGCAGTCTCACGCACGTGCCATGCCTCGCCCACGTCTTTAATTTGGTGGTTCAGCAGTTTCTGAAAAGCTACCCATGCTAGTCAGACCTGCTCGGAAAGGTGCGCCGGGTCAGCGCACATTTCCGCAAGTCCAACACGGACGCTGCCACCCTGCGGACCCTGGAACATCAGTTTAATCTGCCAGTGCACCGACTGCTGTGCAACGTGCCCACACAGTGGAACTCTACGCTCCACATGTTGGCCAGGCTCTATGAGCAGCGTAGAGCTATAGTGGAATACCAACTCCAACATGGGCGGCGTAGTGGGAGTCAGCCTCCTCAATTCTTTACAGAAGAGTGGGCCTGGTTGGCAGACATCTGCCAGGTCCTTGGAAACTTTGAGGAGTCTACCCAGATGGTGAGCGGCGATGCTGCAATCATTAGCGTCACCACTCCTCTGCTATGCCTCTTGAGAAGTTCCCTGCAAAGCATAAAGGCAGACGCTTTGCGCTCGGAAATGGAGGGGGAGGAAGACAGTATGTTGCTGGATAGTCAGAGCACCCTCATGTCTATATCTCAGTGCGTTTTGGAGGAGGAGGGGGAGGAGCATGAGGAGGAGGGGAAAGAGACAGCTTGGCCCACTGCTGAGGGTACCCATGCTGCGTGCCTGTCATCCTTTCAGCGTGTATGGCCTGAGGATGAGGAGGAGGAGGAGAAGGATCCTGAAAGTGATCTTCCTAGTGAGGACAGCCATGTGTTGCGTACAGGTACCCTGGCACACATTGTGGACTTCATGTTAGGATGCCTTTCTCGTGACCCTCGCGTTATACGCATTCTGGCCACTACGGATTTCTGGGTGTACACACTGCTCGACCCACGGTATAAGGAGAACCTTTCCACTCTCATACCCGAAGAGGAAAGGGTTCGAGAGTAATGCTATACCACAGGACCCTGGTGGACAAACTGATGGTAAAATTCCCATCCGACAGCGCTAGTGGCAGAAGGCGCAGTTCTGAGAGCCAGGTAGCAGGGGAGGCGCGGAGATCAGGCAGCATGTACAGCACAGGCAGGGGAACACTATCCAAGGCCTTTGCCAGCTTTATGGCTCCCCAGCAAGACTGTGTCACCGCTCCCCAGTCAAGGCTGAGTCGGCGGGAGCACTGTAAAAGGATGGTGAGGGAGTACGTAGCCGATCGCACGACCATCCTCCGTGACGCCTCTGCTCCGTACAACTACTGGGTGTCGAAGCTGGACACGTGGCCTGAACTCGCGCTGTATGCCCTGGAGGTGCTTGCTTGCCCTGCGGCTAGCGTCTTGTCAGAGAGGGTGTTTAGTGCGGCTGGGGGAATCATCACGGATAAGTGTACCCGCCTGTCAACTGACAGTGCCGACAGGCTTACACTCATAAAGATGAACAAAGCCTGGATTTCCTCAGACTTCTCTTCTCCACCAGCGGACAGCAGCGGTACCTAAACAATACGTAGGCTGCACCCGCAGATGGAAGCATCGTTCTCTATCACCATAAAAAATGGGGACCTTTTAGCTTCATCAATCTGTGTATTATATTCATCCTCCTCCTCCTGCTCCTCCTCCTGAAACCTCACGTAATCACGCCGAACGGGCAATTTTTCTTAGGCCCACAAGGCTCAGTCATATGACTTTTGTAAACAATGTTTACACGTTTCAATTCTTATTAAAGCGTTGAAACTTGCACCTGAACCAATTTTTATTTTAACTGGGCTGCCTCCAGGCCTAGTTACAAATTAAGCCACAGTAACCAAAGCGATTAATGGGTTTCACCTGCCCTCTTGGTTGGGCATGGGCAATTTTACATTAGTACTGTTGGTACACCAATTTTTGGGGGCCCTCGCCTACAGTGTAATCCTAGTAATTTTTATGGGCTTCGCCTGCACTCATGGTGCAACAAGGTGTGTGGCGTTGGCCTACACTTTTGCTACATAAATGTAACTGGGGCCTTGTCTATACTGCAACTACTGAAATGTGAAAGAGACTGTTATCTCCCTAAACTGCTGCAACGGGAATGTTACTGTGGCCTGTCTTGACTGCTACTACTACTGAAATGGAACTAATACTGTGCTCCCCCTATACTGCTGCTAGTGATATGTTACTGGGTCCTGTCTAGACTGCAACTACTACTGAAATGGAACTAATACTGTGCTCCCCCTATACTGCTGCTAGTGATATGTTACTGGGGCCTGTCCAGACTGCTACTACTACTGAAATCGAACTAATACTGTGCTCCCCCTATACTGCTGCTAGTGATATGTTACTGGGGACTGTCTTGACTGCTACCATTACTGAAATGGAACTAATACTGTGCTCCCCCTATACTGCTGCTAGTGATATGTTACTGGGGCCTGTCCAGACTACTACTACTACTGAAATGGAACTAATACTGTGCTCCCCCTATACTGCTGCTAGTGATATGTTACTGGGGCCTGTCTTGACTGCTACTATTACTGAAATGGAACTAATACTGTGCTCTCCCTATACTGCTGCTAGTGATATGTTACTGGGGCCTGTCCCTAATGCTACCGCTGAAATGTTACTAATTCTGGGCTCTGCCTGTACTGCTGCTAATGCTATGTCACTGGGGTGTGGAAACAGAGGCTTCCCAAAGACATGATGGCGGCGAGGCCATTTCCCACCAACGCTGTTACTGTTAAGGTGCATATAACCACGGACACGTGGAGAGGACACGTAGTGCCTCGAAAACATCCCCCTCCTCCTCCAACAATGAAAACATTCTTGACAAATACCTTTGCATTGGTCCGTCTGGTGGCAGTCCAAGAATTTCACCTTTAACGACACAACAAGAGAGGCGCCCACCATCCCCCTGCCATGGCCCACTTAATCCTGGCCACATTCCGAAAACCAACTAAATAAAACTGCGCTACTAGATCCGCAGTCGCGACCACATTCCCACCAACGCGGTTACTGTTAAGGTACATATTACCAGTCTGACTGGGGCATGCACTGTGGGCCGAAGCCCACCTGTATTGTATCTGACGTTAGCTCTGCTGAGCAGGGCACTTCAATGGGATACATTTATGTACCGCCGATGGGTTCCAGGGAGCCACCCATGCTGTGGGTCCACAGGGACTTCACATTACGGATTTGTACCTGCCAGTGTCTATGTATTAAAAACCCCGGTCAGACTGGGGCATGCAGTGTGGGCCGAAGCCCACCTGCATTTAATCTGACGTTAGCTCAGCTGTGCTGGCCACTGCAATGGGATTTGTTTATGTACTGCCGGTGGGTTCCAGGGAGCCACCCATGCTTTGGGTCCACACGGAGTTGTACCTGCCTGTGTCTACTTATAAAGAACCCCAGTCTGACTGGGCCATGCAGTGTGGGCCGAAGCCCACCTGTATTTAATCTGACGTTAGCTCTACTATCCGGGGCACTGCATTGGAACGAACTACAGGAGCAATACAGCGCTGATGAGACGTGCACAGCTACGCTAGCATTGGAGTGCGCTGTAGGCACACGATTGCTGAGGGTTTGTGCAGAGGCCTATGTCCTGGGTGCAGTGAAAGTCCGCTTCCAGCCTAGGATTGCTGAATCTGTGGGCCGAGGCCTATGCCGTGGGCATGGTGCAAGTCTGCCATGTTTGGCCGCTCAGATCAATTTTTTGTTCATGTCTTGGGTTTCCTAGAATCCACCTATGCTGTTGGTGCAAACTTAGTTCCCATTGCGGTGTTTGACCTGTCTGGCACAAAGGCACTGACTGACTTGGATAGGGGGCAGAGCGCTGACGGCTTTCCCCTTGCAGTGTGGATTGAGCTATGCGACTAGAGATGAGCGAACGTACTCGTAATGAGTACTTACGCACCCGAGTACCGCCATTTTCGAGTACTTCAGTACTCGGGCGTAAAGATTCGGGGGGCGCCGGGGGGCGGGGAGAGGCGTGGCGGTGCGGGGGTAGCAGCGGGGAACAGGGGGGAGCCCTCTCTCTCTCCCTCTCCCCCCCGCTCCCCACTGCTACCCCCCGTGCCGCCACGGCGCCCCCCGAATCTTTACGCGCGAGTACTGCTGTACTCGAAAATGGCGGTGCTCGGGTGCGTAAGTACTCGTAACGAGTACGTTCGCTCATCTCTATATGCGACACCTTGACAGAATGAATACTGTGTGGCACATGGATTCCCCATTGCTATGCCCACGTTTGCAGCTCCTGACGGAGGTGGCACAGGATTGGAGTTCTCATTGCTTCTGTACAGAATTGTGGGCTATCGCCCCGCCCCTTTTAAGGAGGGTCGCTGCCTGGCCCTGCCAATCCTCTGCAGTGTGTGCCTCCGGTTCCTCCTCATGGCAGACGCACTTATAAATAGACATGAGGGTGGTGTGGCTATGAGGCCAGCGTGTGGCATGAGGGCAGCTGAAGGCTGCGCAGGGACACTTTGGTGTGCGCTGTGGACACTGGGTCATGCGGGGGGGGGGGGGGGGGGGGTTGGGCAGCATGTAACCCAGGAGAAGTGGCAGCGGAGTGTCATGCCGGCAGTGATTGTGCTTGGTTGGAGGTAGTGTGGTGCTTAGCTAAGGTATGCCTTGCTAATGAGGGTTTTTCAGAAGTAAAAATTGTTGGGGGGGGGGGGCACTCTTGCCGCTATTGTGGCTTAATAATGGGACCTGGGAACTTGAGATGCAGCCCAACATGTAGCCCCTCGCCTGCCCTATCTGTTTCTGTGTCGTTCCCATCACTTTCTTGAATTTCCCAGATTATCACAAATGAAAACCTTAGCGAGCATCGGCGATATACAAAAATGCTCAACGTCAATGGGGTTCGTTACTCGAAACGAACCCTCGAGCATCGCGGGAAATTCGACTCGAGTAACGAACACCCGAGCATTTTGGTGCTCACTCATCTCTAATTATAATATGAAAACATGCTATTGCTGATGGTAAACCACATTAGAACAAGTTCTTTCTTCTTTTTGTGTGAATGTCAGGACTACGTGTGAAGAACTTACATGTACTATGTCATATTCAAACTATAAATCTGTAAATTACTTTCACTCTCCATTGTAACAACCCCCCATGCCTTTTAATTCCTTTTAAATAGCTATTGTGTTATGTATAGCATGTCTTCAGCAAATACTAAGGAAGAGATCAGAATACCTAGAAACACATTTTTAAGCTGGTTTTAGAAGTAAACAGAAAAGTTTTGCAAATCCTCTTTGTGCAATCATATATTTATCCCGATCGCGCCTTATGCCCAATTTTTTTACCTTACTGGTATCTATTATCCTTATGTCCACCCAGGAGGATGTGACGGATGGTACTTGCAGTTGGCTGCACCTATCACATACAAAAAAAAGAGCCCCCACCTTTTCCAAATGAAAGGCTTCAGTTGATATATCTTCACAAAGGACATAGTCTTTTTTTCTTGGGTTGCTTTACCTTCTTTTCCTATCTTATACACTTTAAATAGAACCATAATGGGTTTCTAGCTTTCAGGGTATCCATACGGCAGCACTTTTCAGGGTGATCGCCCCACATATTGCCGTATTGGGTTATTTCGTTACTAGGGATATTCAGAGAATGTTTGTCCATTACCTTTAAGCTAACATTTAAGAGGAAGCTCCTGTGGACAGCCAACAAAGTTCATGAAAAGTCACACTTCGATATATGGATGGGTCTATAGGAGCCATGAGCCCCATCTTTATTATCATCATTATTATCCCCTTATCGTCATTGAGTATGTTTTGCCATAGGTTACCTTCTTATGGCTGTGTTATACTGCAGATTCACTTTTTCACACTTTCTCTTGTTGTGATGTATTTTGCTGAATTTATAGTATACTACCTTGAAAGGATCCCTTGGAATTTCCTGCAAAAAATGAAGGGCAAAACAAAATAAGGGAAAAAAGTAGAAAAAATTAAGATCATGAAACAAAGTTAATAAACTATATTCCAAATTTACACCATTTCGTGAAACAGTTTTTCTTTATTTTTATCTGTAACATTTCTTTTCTTTTCAAAAGTTTTACACAATATTCACATTATAGGCGCACTATGTATAATTTGATACCATAAAGGGGTATGCCAGTATATTAAGTTATTCTCTATCCGCAGGATAGGGAATAACTAGCTGATTGATGGGGGTCTGGCCAATGGGACCACTACTGATTGCCAGTACAGGGTCCTGTAACCCACTGGGATGACTGACAAAATGAATGGAGCTGTAGCGCACATGCTCAGCCATCACTGCCTTCCTTCCAGTAGGAGCACTGATGATTGTCAAGCGCTTAAACTATTTACAGCACTTCCATTGAAATGAAAGGAGTGGTGACCGGGCATGTGCGCTGCAGTTCCATTTCTTTTACCTGTTTCTCAGGGGCATACTGGACCCCCATTCTGGCCATTGGTGGGTGTCCCAGCAGTTGGAACCCCACCGATCATGCTGTGGATAGGGGATAACTTAATATCACCGGAATGCCCCATTAGTTGATATAAACTATGTTCCGCCTCCATTTCTGCACTATAATCATCTCCTTATAAAATTAGAGGAACAATTTTAAAAGAATACTCCAGAGAAAACTAAAGACTATACCGTATAGAGTGCAGGGTCTGAGGAGGGGGGTGGGGGTGGGGGGGGGGGGTGCATGGCAGAGATTCGGAGAGAATCACAGTTCCTCTTTAAAGATGATCTCTCTCTGAATTTACAGTCTAACCTCTGTGTGGCACTACATTCAGGTTAACATACATGTTGGTACACACAACTGGCACGTGTCCAGAAACGTAAAACCATAAAAAAAGGCAAATTCAAACTGAGAGGCTTAGTAAATCCGTAGTTGTCACATGTGGTAACACACAAACTTCTGCAGATTGCCCTACACTGCACACACGTAGTGCACCACAAACTGCCACACAATAATCTCAGTAATGTAATATATCTTTAAAAATATATCCATCAGCTTGACAAATTGGGTTGCCGCTGTAACACAGGATCTGACATGCTTCTCACTGCTTTCTCATGTCTGAGGCATTTGCAACTCCAACTCAAGATAACAGGTCAGAATGTAGGAAAATGACTGCCTGCAATAAGTACTGGATAATTGGTGATTCTTTCATCTTTTATAATATATGCTCATTCAGAAGCTGAAGAACTTAAGGTGCTAATTAAAGAACAACATATTGTACAACCTCCTAAGATATGCAAGAAAACAAGCACATTATGCTAATGTACGGTTGTTGGAATTACTTAGTCGTCTTTTTATAACCTTAGAACCTACGCTCTATACGTGTTCACTGCATACATCTTTTATCACAGAATAGCTAACTAGATAGGGCTCATAATAGTTATTTTTGGTGAGAGGTTTCTAAAAGATTGTCCAAAAATGAAGATTTATTACTTATCAATGAGAAAAGAAGCTAGATTGATGCGAGCAGGTCCTGTGATTGGAGTTCCCGCTATCAATGCGCATTTCTCAGTCGTGACCTACTCACCAGTTTCAATGGAAAGGTACTGTCGCTCTCCTCTGAAATAAATGAGAGTTACACTAGTTTCACACAGCTGGGGGCAATATCAAGAAATCGCAATGCCCCCACAGATGCAAGTCGTTTATGTGTCAAAAATGCCTCCCATTACTTCAGTACAGTAGTGATTCTTTTCAATGGGAAACCTCGCATCGCACGCGTGTGCACCTCCCACGCCGTGCAACGTGTTTTCCAACCCCATTGAAAACTATGGGCGATACGAATGGGTTCAAATTCGTGTGAGATTTGTGCATCTCGCATTGCACATATCTCGTAAGATTTTCACGGCTGTGTGAAAGTGGCCTTAGGCTGGCTTCACACGAGCGTGACGGGCTCTGCTGCGGTATATTCCGCGGCGAAGCCCGTCACGGCGCCCCCCAGAGACCCCATACTTACCAGCGGAAGATAGCGTGAAGACGCTGCCCCGCCCACCGCAGCCGCGTCATGTGACACGCCCATGTGTTACAGCGGGAGATAGCGTGAATGGACGGCTTCCATTGACTGCAATGGAAGCCGTCAGCGTGTACACCCGCGGCAAATAGAGCATGCCGCGGATGAGGACGGGAGATTTCACGGTGCGGAATTCCGCGGTGGAATTTCGCATCGTGAGCATTGTGCTATTAGGTTCAATGGAACCTAATAGCAGCGGGCAACGCAGCGGATTTTCACCGCGAATTACGCAGCGTAAATCCGTTCGTGGGAAGGAGGACTTAGGCTAGTTTCTGTAATGTCCATGCAGCAACCTGCTCCTCGCTCAGCACGGATGCAGGGTGAGAACAACTACAGTAGCTGAAAAAGTATTGCACTGAAGAACAGTGCGCACCACAACTGAAGTACGTAACCTAGATGTAAGGCCCGTGCGACACCAGAGTACTACACTCAGCACAGTGACAGGGAATGTACACGTGGTACAAAATAGACGCCCACCAAGCTATGATGAATGGTAGCACCACTCCAGGGAGAAGGAAGTCTGGCCCAAACCTAGCAGGGGAGGTGAAAGGTCCCTGCCTAGATGCAGAGTATTCGTCTGGATAGAGACAGCCCCACGGTCTTCATCCTGGGTCTTGACTGTCCCTGAATTGACCCCTGGAGAGATGAACCAAACAGCTAAGCAAAACAGAAATGAAAAGCAAAAATACAACTAAAAAGACACCCGAAGCAATTTATCTGCAAGTAGAAAAACACCTAGCACAGCAGAGCTCCAAACTCCAGGGGCTCCACTATGAACAGAATAAGCGGCACTGATCACCAGGAGGGGTGAGAATATATAACCACTCTGCACCTGAAAACTGGCAGAGTGAATAGAAAACCATACCTCCAGCCTACTCCCTGGCATGGCTAATCCTGCATGCATCCATGGAGCAAAGGCAGACAGCACCAGCAGACTCTGCACATGGTGCATTATCCCTTACCTGCATAACAAGGCAACAGGTCTTTACCTGTTTTAAGGCCACCATGCTATGACATTGTCACGACAGAAAAGCCGCGTCAGTTTCACATGGCCAAGCAGCGATGTAAAACTCGGCTCGATAGCTTGCTCGGGAACATGCAAGGTACCCACGGATGCGAGGCATTTTTGTGTCAACAATGCCTCCCATCACTTCAGTACAGTTGCGAACGTCCGGCGTGACTTCCAGCTGCGTCAGAGGATCGACAAGTGCTTCCTATTGTTTTCAATGGGAAACTTTGCATTACACATTGCATGTGTTCTTCGGCCCTATTGAAAACCATTGGCAAGGGAATGCCCAAAGATGGAACATGTCGCAATTTTTTCCCACACCACAATACTATGTGGGAAAAAATTACTTATGTATATAATCCCGTTCAAAAGAATGGGGTTCATATTCGTGTGAGACTTGTGCATCTTGCAACGCATAAATCTTGCGTGATTTTCTCGGCCGTGTGAAAGTGGCCTTATAGAAAGGCTCGCCTTATGTTGGATGGTGCCCAGGCTGGTGCCTTTTACTAGCACCTCCATATAGTGTAGAATTAACAATAATATAGCAAGCAGTTCTTAATTTTATGTGTCACATAGATGGTGCCCAACAGCCACATGCATTGACTAAAGAGCACTTACATACAGCTATATAACAGTGCTATACAGTAATGCCATCACTATACACTGCAATAATTTACTGTACTATATACAGTAGGGTGTAGTAAAGAAGTATTTATGTCACACAATCTCTAAGTACTGCAAATACCACTGCACAGTGCTTAAATATTACCAACCTAGAACGACCAAATAACAGCTCCATACATAAAGTAATCTAATTAGGGTACAACAGCATAGGACGAGTTTGCAGCAAAAAATCCACAGCATATCTGTTGAAAATTGGCAGCACAAAAAAAAAACAAAACCCTAAATGGTGCGGTAAATGCTGTGAGATTGTGCAGGTTTCATCCTAAAGATGGCAAAGGATGAAATCCTCTATGAAAATCAGCAGCATAAATTGAAATGCTGCAAATTTAAAATCTGTTCCACAATCAATTTCGGCACATATCCTATTCAGAATTGTCCAACGAGATGGGGAGATTTGTTTAAGATTTGCTTCTACTGTAAATCCATTGAAATTTGGCACTCAAAATCTTCAGTGGACCCGTCTGTTTTGGACATACCCTAAAAGTGCATAGGTGGCTAACGCACATGTCGTGGTTACAAAACCCATCAGGTCACTTTTTTGTAACTCCGTCAATTATTATCTGACCTGTAACATGGCTTATAGAACATTTGGTGTTTAGCAGAACTAAAGATGCTCAGCAAATTTTTTAACAAAAAAGGAACTAATGGCCGTAACCTGACCCCATAATGAACTGGTCCTCAAACCCTTTTGCCCTATTCAGAAAGACCCTGATTTAAGAAGTGACCCCCTAAAAAGGACAAAAAAGTTTTCCAAATGTGGTCATAAATTTTTGATGTAGCCAACTTCCTACTACATGAAAGTGTAGATACCACTGCATCTGATAAGCCTTTTTCGTTTTCAAAATGATTCTGTCACCAGGTCCATGCTGCCTAAACCCAGGTTTCAGTATAGACACACTTTGAAGTTTAACTTGGAGCTGAGCTCCGAGTCACGGAGGTGGGCCTTGTTGGCCTCTTCCTGCCCGCATCATGCAGTCTGACAGCTTTCTCCTTATACGCAAAAGGAGAGAGAGCGGTTAGTCTACATGGTACCAGTGGGAAGAGGCCAGTAAAGACCACCTTCGTGATTCAGAGCTGAGCTCCGAGTCAAACTTCAAAGTGTGTCATCTCTAAGCATGGTACATCTGTGTAATGTGTGTGCAGTTATATGTAATGCATATTTGTGTTATGTGCATAATATATAGGTTAAAAGATGTGTAATATGAGTGTAAATATATGTGCATAATGTGCATGTAACATGCAAGCAATGTGTAAAGCTGGGGTCACATCTGCATTGGAGGTCCCATTTGGGGCCTCTTGCGCAGATCCATCCAAAAATCCTAATTGAAATAGCGCAGCATGCAGTGTTATTTTGTCCTGGAGAATGGCAGAAGGCTTGATGGTAGCTGGGTGCACCGCATTGTAGTCAGTTTTTTAAAAGATATTTTACATTACTGTAAAAAAAAAGTACAGAATACCAGAATTGATTGTTTTTTTTTGTTATCTCAGCTCCCCAAAAAATGGAATACATAGTGATCAACAAGTACCCCACATTAACACTAAAAGCTGCAGCTCGCTCTACAAAAACAGCCCAGTCAACAAAGAAAAAAAAAATCTGGGTTTCAGAATATGTCGATGGAAAGCAGTTTTTGTTTAAAACAATTTCTTTACCTTTTAAATATAGTAAAACAAAAAAACTACATATATTTATTCATACCAACCCACCAATCATGCGTCCGTTTTACTGCACCGTGAATGAGATAAAAGCTAAACCCTACATAAATGCATTTTTTTCTCTTTACCCTACTGAAAAAAATTATAGAGTTTTTCAGTACATTGTAAGGTACATCAAATGGTGCCATTAAAAATTGCAGAAACAAGACCTCATACAGCTCTGTTGATGGGAAAATAAAAAAAGTTATTGCTTGGTGAACCCAGGGACAAAAATAGGAACATATTAAAAATGAAAAATCTCTGGCCTTGAACTGGTTAACCATTATTTCAGTCACCGCTTTTCTTAAACTAGTGACGTGATGTTCGCTATGTGAACATAAAATGTGTTCGTTCACATTTGTGATGTTTTCCTGCATGGCCCCGCATTGTGATGCTATGCAGGAAAACAATCTCAGCATGTAATTTTTTTTGTGATATCGTTCATTGTCTTCAATGGGGCTGACGGCAGCAGCACCGGCCCCATTAAAAACAATGGGAGAACACTGCGATCTCCTGCCGTGGCTGTGACAGCAGCGCCGTGGGAATCCTTCGGTCCCACAGGGATGGGGGGCTGTTTTCACGTTAAAAAAAACACCTTGCATCCATTGGTTACCACATGGATTGCAAGGGCCGTGATTCACGGCCTGATTTCGTCTTCGCCAGTGTGAAGGAGCCCTGACTCTCCCTAGTGGCACTGTTGGCTGAAGTACAATAGCGCCGCTAGACTTAACATAGGAACTTTGACCTTGATTGACAGGTCAACCAATGTATCAAACTCACATTTTATGATTTTACGGCGGTGGTGAAGATGTCACAAATCTAATGACACCAAAATCATCCACTAAAGGCCACGGAAACGGGTCAAAGTGTGGTGCAAGAAAAAGCCTGTAAGCTTTTTTATATTAGATGTGTATGGAGTGAGCTTTTCCCAGCATATACACTAATTGTAAAAAAAACAGATATGAATGCCCGCTTAATTTCTGACTATTATTTATTTGTTAGAATCTTATAATATTGCTCTTTTACCTGTAGCAGATATTATTGCTCTTTGAAAGCAAACACGGTCCAAAATAGTGGTGCTCAATACAGTTACACTATTTGTTCCATGGTTAAAATTGTCCTGCATAATACTGGCACTTCATAACTATTTATTTATCATATCAAGTGTGCACCAAGATTACATAAGGAATATGCTGTATATTTATGAATTATATTTCTGTACTGCCTATGTGTATTTAATTGGAAGAAAGTAGGCCCTTAAAATTAATTTCTATGGTGGGCACTAAGTACCCCAGTCTGACACTGCGTGCAGATGTCTTGAGGTAGAGCGTTCCAGAAAATCGCTGCTGCTCTAGAGAAGTCCTGGAGGCGAGCATGTGAGGTTCGTATTAGAGGGGTGTTTAGTCTGAGTGTGTTAGCAGAGCGGAGTGCGTGGGTGGTTGATTTATGGACAGGAAGGAAGCGATAAACATTAGGGCAGCACTGTGTTGAGCATTGTGGGTGAGGGTGATGAGTTTGAATTGATTTTTGTAGTGTATGGGCAGCCAATGCAGCGACTGGCATAGTGCAGAGGCTTCTGACAAGCAGCTGGATAGGAAGATGAGTTTGGCTGCCGCATTTAGTATGGATTGGAGAGGATAGAGTCTAATGCGGGGAATGCCAATGAGCAGCGAGTTGCAGTAGTCGAGTCGGGAATGGATGAGGACGACAATGAGTGTCTTTAGCGTGTTCGTGGTGACGGGGCGGATTTTAGCAATATTTCAGAGGTGCAAGTGGCATTTTCAGGCCAGAGATTGGATATGGTGGATAAATGATAAGTCAGAATCCAGTGTGTCCCCATGGCAGCAGGGGTGCTGTCTGGGGGTTATGATGGTGCCAGATACTGATAGGAAGATGTTGGGGGGAGGTCGGCTGGTTGAGGGCAGAAAGACAAGGAGGTCAGTTTTTGAGAGATTAAGTTTGAAAAAAAGGGAGAACATGGTGTTATAGACAGCAGATAGACAGTCGCTGATGTTTTGGAGGAAGGGTACAAAGATCTCGTGGGAAGAGAGGTATAACTGGGTGTCATCAGCGTAGAGGTGGTATTGTAGGCCAAATCTGTGGATGGTTTGTCTGATTGGGGCTGTGTAGATAGAAAAGAGAAGGGGGCCAAGAACCGAGCCCTGGAGGATCGCAACCGCGAAGGAGAGAGAGAGCCAGCGAAGGAGACGCTGAAAGAGCAGTCAGAGAGGTAGAAGAACCAGGAGAGAGCAGTGTCCTTAAGGCCGATGGAGCGAAGCATAGTAAGGAGGAGATCATGGTCAACAGTGTGAAATGCAGCGGAGAGGTCAAGGAGGATTAGTAGGGAGTAATGGCCCCTCGATTTGGCTGTCATCAGGTTATGAGGTTCATCAGCAGTGGATGTGTGTATTATGAGGTTCTTCAGCAGCGGACGTGTGTATTTTAAGGGTTCTTCAATAGCAGACGTGTGTACTATAAGGTTCTTCAGCAGCGGACATGTGTATTTTAAGGGTTCTTCAGTAGCAGATATGTGTATTATGAGGGTCTTAAGCAACGAGCGTGTGTATTATGAGGTTCGTCAGCAGCGGACGTTTGTATTATGAGGTTTTACCGGTCAACACATCAGAATATTTTGTAGACTCCTTTTTTTGCCTCCATTGGGCCAGTGTGAGAAACAGAATGTCTCCGCATGTCGCAGTACAAGAAGCGGATCTAAAGGCCCTCGCTGAGGCGTGTAGAGTGGAGGAAGGTAAGACGGCAAACATTTACACTGACTCCCGGTATGCATTTGGCATAGCTCATGATTATGGCCCAACATGGAAGGCCAGACAGTTTTTTACCACAGCAGGACAGCCAATTGAGAATGATGCAGCGGGCAGAGCCTCACGGAGGCTCTACTTCTACCTGACAAGGTGGAAAGCTCACACCAATTCCTACACCGGAGAAGCAAGAGGCAATGCCATCACAGGCCACACAGCAAAGGCAGCGGCCCTCAAGCCGTGGAAGAAAGAAGAAAAGAAGAATTTGATAATAACTTTGGACTTTGATAAAAACTTGGACTTTGATAAAAACTTGGACTTTGATATGAACTTGGACTTTGATTATAACTTTGGACTTTGACTAAAACTACAAATGGACTAAAAAGGGACGGCGTATGGTGAACAGTCAACAGAACTTGCTTACCATAGTCCCTGTGCCCCATGATGGCCCAGCTGACGCACGGAAAGACGCATCTCTTAAAGCAGTAATGATGTCAACGCTTGAACAAGGACGGGTGGCTCCTTGGTTTTCTGTAGTTGCTGCATCATTTGTCCAGTTTTGCATGATCTTTGCCGTAAGCAACAGGGCAGAAGTAAATTTGCCACATCACACTTGCCGGGGCCAGATTGCAAATTGGCTACACTCAGCTCCCACTTGTTGGGAAGCATGAATATGTGCTTGTTGTTGCTAATGTTTTTCAGGTTGGAGACCTACTCTGTTACCAAAGTAAATAAGCAGGTAATCGCACAGAAGCTCATGAACGAGGTAATCTGCAAATATGGGGTACCGGAAGTGATTGACTCAAACAAAGGTACACACTTCACAGGTATAATAATGCAACACATCATGTCTGTTTTGGGTATATTCCAGGTTTTTCACACACCCTACCATCCGCGGAGTAGGGGGAAAGTAGATCCAAAAGGCAATGAAGAAAATGGTCAAATTTTGAATTGAGTGTCTCCCATTAGTTTTTCTTTTTTCCAGGAGGATACATACCACAGTAGCTGAATTTGGGGAATGATTTTCTTGTTAATTTTGTCATAGGCCTCTCCAAGGAATTGTCAATAATGCATTCTGTAGTCTCTGCTTTTCTCCCAGGTCCTACAGATGAGTGTCACAATCTGAAACCAGGTGACAGGGTCTATGTGAAAAAGTTTGAGCGAGAAACCCGGTTTAATGTCCCTACCAGATGTTGCGCACCATCTCAACTGCAGTCAAGCTTGAAGGAAAGCCCACTTGGATCCACACTTCGCACTGCAAAAACTAATGATCCTGCATATCCTTTACATGCTATAATGTGGTACAATTCCTCTAGCACACACCTTTGACTACTGTACACTAGCCCCCTGTTTCAGGTTTCAGAACAAATTAATACAATCAAATGTGCAATATGAAGACTACACTGAGGGTGAGAATCCAACAACACATGGTGCTAAGAGAGAAGTCGACGCTCCAGGTGGTAACTTTGATCCACATGTATACATAGATACAATAGGAGTGCCAAGGGGGGTGCCAGATGAATTTAATTCTAGAGATCAGGTTAAAGCAGGTTTTGAGTCCTTATTTGCTATTGTCACTGTTAATAATAATGTAGATTAGATGAATTATATCTTTTACAATCAGCAGAGGTTTGTAAACTACACCAGAGATGCTTTTGCAAGGGTTAGCTGACCAGTTAGGGCCCACTGCATCCATGGCGTTCCAAAATAGAGTGGCCCTGGATATGATTTTAACAGAAAGAGGTGGGGTATGTAATTTCCTTTATGTGTATTATCCCTTTGATCAAAAAGAGTATGAGTAAGGGACTGGATAATGTGACACCGACATTTCCCTTGTTTGAAAAAGATGAAGAGCCAGTTCCGATAATGCCAACCACGTACGTTACCAGAAGAATGGAGAGATAGACTAGTACTGCGCCGCCCCGGTCTCATAAGATGGACTGTCAGTGGACTTCCCATTTGCCTAGGGAAAGTGCAGAAGACCTTAGGTTCCGGCGAGGGCACACCCTGCGGGGTGTTAACTCGTACAGATAGAGGGTATGGATGCCCGGAAATAAGCCCAGGGAATCCATGGCCTCCTTCTGAGGTGAGGTAGGGATCCCTCCCTTTTAGGAGTAGGGACTTACGGGCAGTGGAGAAACCCTGACGCAAGGGAGAGACGACCGAGGAAGAGTGCAAGGTCTGATGCTTGATCTCCATATTAAGTTTTTTAGGGGGGTTTGTGAGGGTATATATATATATTGCCATATGTTCTTTATACTTTTATACCTATATGCAAGTTTTATTCAATTCCAAATAAGAAAAAAAACTTATATGTCACCTTACATCAGATATTCCAAGGCTTTAGAAGGCTGAGAGAGATGTTCTAGAAATTCAGAGAAGATACGGAACCAGACACAAGGACGCATGTACTTGGCTGTTTTCCCAGAAGCGCTGGAACAAGATATCAAGATGTTCAAATGTACATAACTTTCACTGTCTTAGGCCAGAAATCCGGACTTCCCATATATGGAGAATGCATGTTTGGCCGTTTTCTTAGAATTGAGTGGGTGATTCTTTGTACTGGAGTTAATTAAATACGTGATTTTCTGTACAAGCCAGAGGCGCCTCACTGTCTAAGGCGGAAATCCGGACTTCCCATATATGGTTATGAGCCCATCACCCCCTGGTGGGGATGGGAAAAAGGGTATAAGATCTCATGTAATCTGTAATAAAGCACGTTGGCACAGCCGAGGGCCATGTCCCGTGTGAGGAATTATACCAGACCTCTGTGTGTTGTCTCTTCTTACCGCCGGCAACGGGGCAAGTGGGGTGGGCCCGATTGGTGCTGTACTTAGAATTTTATTACCCTGATACCAGTATACATCTCAGGGGCTTTTTTGATGTTTGGCAACTCTACTTTATAGGAGTGAGAACAGTAAAAACATTGAGATCTTGTACATTATATGTTTGGTTTTCAGATGGCCCACTTTGATGGAACATTGCCTCGCTTACAGGGAACATTAAGTGTAGCAGTATGTCAATGACCCTGTTTGTGCCTATGTTAATCATTAATACATAATCAATGGGGTTTAACTCTAGAGATTGTGCAGGCCATTCCATTCTCTAAATGCTATCAGCTTCTTCTTCCTTCTCAAGTACTGCCATAACCCAGAAGCATGTGTTGGATCATTGTCTTGTTGTATTATGACCCCCTTACCAACTAGGTGGACATCAGAGGTTATTTGGCGTATCAAAATACTGCAGTAGCCCTTTTTGTCCAGTGTGCCAGTCATCTTGTACAAGTTGCTAACTCTAGATCCAGCCAAAAAGTTCCAGATCATCACATTTCCTTCTCCATGTCTGACAGTTGGTATCACACACTCAGGAACCATTTATTTCCTTACTCGATGTAGTACAAAAATCCTGTGTGGTGTACCAAAGATGTCAAATTTTGATTCAATAGTCCATAAGACTATTTGTCATCTGATTTTGTAGTGGCCTTTGGTCTGAAAGATATCTTCCTGTCAGAGTTTGCTCCTGTTTCCAAGTGCCTATTGATGGTATAGGAAACTGTACTGCTGGCCACCTTGGCTTTCTGGGTAATTTCTCTGTAGGGCCGACCTATAAGGGGTTATAATTGTCTGTCAGTCTTCTTTGGTTAATTACCTTTTTCTTGCTATTATGATAGCAATGTGCTCTTGCAGCATCCGAGGAGCGGACCCACAGCTGAGAAGATGGCGGGGTAAATGAGAATAACTATGACACTCAGGACCCATCCAAGTTACTGCTGGGGGAGGTCACCAGGAAAAGTAACCAGGAGTTACCCTGAAGTTTTTTGTCACTCGTGACGCCACCGTTCCATCCTCTGCAGTGAATCTCGGTGAAGCAAATAACTTAGTCCACACGAGGGGAAACTTTCTGGACAAACCGGGAACAGTCGGTAGTGTCGGTTTACTGTAACTTTGGCAATTCCTAATTTACAACAGTAGTTTGGCACAATTACATGCATAAAAGGTGGTGTGACAGGAAGGACTCTCAGAGTAATCCAGACAATCCACAGTCCTATTTATCTGTGTGATCCCGCTCCCAGTGGCTTTTTGTCTCTTTCCAACACCCTACCGGTGAACACTCAAGCTTCTGATGGCTTTTCTCTCTCAAGCAGCAGTTCTTCTTTCGCTCTCTCAGTGCTTAGTGGTAGCACCGACACATCCTGGGTAGAGTAGGCCCAGGCCAAGCAGAAAGGAATCACTCAGCTTCCTCCATTCTCCACACAAAGACCAATACATGTCTGTGGGGGTCACTCACTGACTGGAAAGCAGAACTTCTTGCACTCACACTCTGGGACTGCCTCTTTTTGACTACTCTCAGACTCTCTAGTCTCTCTCCCAGACACTCTTGCACAGACTAGCCTAACAAAGCATTCTTGCAAACACTTATATATGACATAATCACATGGCCTACAACAAGATACATTTCTCAGACATAACCCCAACATTAACTCATTCAGTGCTGCAGAGGTGTAATATACATGCCAAATGCACACTACACGTAAGACACTGACAAGACAATGGCACAAGACAGACATACAACATTATAGAGGGGCCCCACTAACTCTGGGCCACTAAACTCTGTCCTGAAAAGCAAAACTGTCCAAATCCTGCCTTAGAGAGTGTTGTAATGTAGTCTGTTCTAACACTGGTTATATAGAATCAGAGGGTTTGAAAGTAATCTACAAAAGTTGAGACACCTATAGGAATAGTTTGCATCCAATTTCCAACCATATTTTGCTTTCTATGCTGCAGAGCAGCCGTCCTTGATGTGTTCCCTGAAAAAAAACCTTTGTTTAAAATCATAAATTCACACTATTGTTATGTTTCAGGTTAAAATTTCATAATATTTTTGTGCTTTAACTTACATTTGAACCATTTTACATTATTTGCAATACTTGAACTGTGTTAATGTAAAAAATAAGTGGAAAATTGAGGTGTTCTAAAATTTTTGACCAGTAGTGTAAAGCAAATTTTTGTTGGGGCCTTTTTTGATGTGTGTTGCTTGCATGGGAAAAAAGTAGGGACTATATGTGTAAGTACCTTCCTCTATTGTATCCTAAAGGCAAGAAGTGAGGAAAAAGAAAAAAAAAATCTGGAAGGGTGAAATTGGCGCAACCTTTTAATGTGATGAAAAATAATAATTGAAGATAAATATGTTAGCTAAAAAAATCTCAGTTTATTATTAAAACCAGCAGGTATATGTGCTTCGAGGTGTTAGAACCTCTTCCTCAGTACTTGTCAGTATTTGAATTGCCGTTTTGATGGGATTAACCCAAAATGGCCATTCAAATACCAAAAAGAATGCTTCATACATCCTATGCCTAAAGGACTCTGTTTCATATACATTGTTAGCATCTTTGAATGTATAACCCGAGCAAGTACTATGGAAGAGGTTCTAATACCTTGAAACGTGTATATTGTTTCTTCATCACGTTAAAAGGTTGCGCCAATTTCACCCTTCCAGGAAATATACATATATTTTTATTTTTCCTTAGTCGTTGTTCCATATGTTTACCTATCATGTATAATGATAGTTAGGGTGGGCAGCACCTTTCAAATATGAGCTTCTCCATCTCACGACAGTAATTCAGCTTCATACCTACATTTAAAAAAAATAATATTTCCTCTTTACTGGAGTTGCTTCACCTTTTGCGCTTTCATTTTTCCACACTATCCTAGAGGCAGGAATGGCAAAGACGTATCTTACCGGGCTAGATGCAAGATTTGGTTCAGCTGGATCCATTTTGGAAGGTTCCCTGACTTCCATGATCTTGCTGGAGAGAGCAGGCAAGACAACACAGAGCTGCAAGGCAAGTTAGAAGCACTGCCTAGCCCTACAGTCTCACTCCCACAGTGTGCCACCATCTTGTCGTAGCCTCTTCTATATATAAATCAGAGGGCTCCAAGATGGCCACCACCCTGCTTCCTACAGAAGTGACACGACCACTGCCCATGTTAGATGCTGACCCATCTTGTGCTCTTAAGAGGAATGCCAGGAGATCGGCAACGTACTAAAGATGTAGTGTGCAGGCACTGGATTGGAGTTGTAGGTGTGGTAGCCACCAGTTTGGAGAGTAGTCAGGGAAAACTGGGAGTCAGTATCCATAGGTCTTTGTTCACAGTACAATGGAGAAGGCAGGTCGCGTTGTCAGGAAGGAAAGCCAGAGTTCGGTATCAGAAGATCTCAAGTCGTGGGACAAAGGAAGAGGCGGGTATCATTGCCAGGAGGAAAGCCAGAGGTCGGTATCTGAAGATCTCAGTTAGGTTTATAGAGAAGCAGGCAGGAGAGGAGCTTGAATAAGGTTGTGCACGCGGTGGAGGAGAGACCAGGCCAGGTTTAAATAATACTTCTAATTAAGAGCAGGACGGAGCCAAAATAGGAAACAGATCAGGAACCAAAGGAACATTGCTAGGTGTTTAGCAGAGGAACTGTCCAAGTCCTGGATGGCTCAGTGGAGAGGGCTGGTGACTGGAGTGCAAGTCCTGGGTTTAATCCCTGACAAAGGATGTCATGAAGTATGAAAAAAATTATTTTGCAAAATCCTAAACTACAATTTTTTTTTCTATGTAACTGGATGAACACTAATATAATTAAAGCACTAAATTGTATGTAGCTGTAGTGGCCCAGTACATGCTTTCCTGGCCCCCTCCATAATGTCATACATGTCATGTCTTATGTAGATGCACTGTGCAAATCTGTCTAGTCATTCTGTTATGTGTATTGCACAGCTGCAGCACGTGATGGGTTAAGTGTTTGCCAAAGCCTGCAGATTGCCTGTGAATGTATCAATTTATGTCCTGTTACGTGGTATGAGTGAGGCTATAAATGTGAGTGTGTGAGAGTTCCATTCTTCAGAGGTCCATTTTCTTCCTGATCAAGAGTGCCGGCAGCAGGAGGGTACCTTTAACCCTCATGCAGTGAAGAATGTAAGAGGAGGAGAGGTTCCTTGGATTGACTGTTCTAGCATGAGAGAAGAGTGAGCCCCAAAGCGACAGAGCGTTGGTGAAACATGATTGTTACTATTCAAGGCCCAGTGCAAAGGTACTATTTGACAATTGTTCACACCCAAGCATCCTGAAGTCTGGGACTACTGGGTGGAGGTACTCCTAATCAAGTCTGTCTAAATATCTGCACCTGTCTATTGTCTACTTTGCCTTATACTGTTAGAACTATCTTCAAGTAATTCTTATCTTCAAAATTCCCAGGAACCTAAGGTATGTTATTTCTGTCTGCGGCTCCTTTATTCTCTGCTGAAGGTTATTCCGGTTTGTAACAGAACAGTGGCGTCACCCGTGACAATACCTATCCCTGTTCTACTGTTTATTGGGCATCCCTCTCATAGGGGTGTCCGGAAGAGGCTCAGCGTTGCCCTGGCTGAGGCTACGGGTGTACCTTCGGGAGGGAGTGTGGTAAGTGCCAACGTGACAAGCCAGCATCTTACCCTCCCCGCTTCTCAACATATACCCTGTGTCTGGGATCACCCTACGGGATGCTGTATAGCCCCGAATGGTCAACATATTAAAAAAAACTTCCCCCTATTCCTCGCTATCTAGAAATAAAATGTTACAACCACCCAAATATTTTCTTCCTCTAGTCATAAAGGCTAAAAATAGTTTGGTCCTTACTCATTAACCCTGGAAAATAATGTATTGGTCATGCAATTCCATTATATATTTCGTATTGTCCTTCTATACGTGGAGGAGGCACCATTTCATTTAAGCTTTTGAAATTGCAATCTTCATGGAATGCCATGTGTTCCATCTTCCATGACTCAATATTACCATGCAAATGGTTTGTAGGCAGCTGTTAGTGTACTCAACAATGCTTTCCTTGTACTCTATGTTCAAATGTATTTGATTCATAGAAGGCTAATTTTCTAATACATAAATAAAATAATGCACTCATTCTTACTTTTTAATGGCAGATTTTTGAAAATGACAGTGTGATAGGGACGATCTCTTGCATCATAAACCAGAATTTTCTTAGATTCCAGCAAAAATCAAAAAGAAAACATACAAAAATAGGTATTTCCCCAAAAAATCATAAGAAGCACTGATACATCCCATTGTTCTTCCCAAGGGGTAAAATAGTCTAGCAGCAGTATTGCATTTACACCTTAAGAGTAGAGATGAGCAAGCGTACTCGGAAAAGCACTACTCGCTCGAGTAATTTGCTTTATCCGAGTATCGCTGTGCTCGTCCCTGAAGATTCGGGTGCCGGCACGGAGCGGGAAGCTGCGGGGGAGAGCGGGGAGGAACGGAGGGGAGATCTTTCTCTCCCTCTCTCCCGCCTGCTCTCCCCTGCTCCCCGCTGCGACTCACCTGTCAGCCGCAGCGGCACCCGAATCTTCAGGGACGAGCACAGCGATACTCGGATAAAGCAAATTACTCGAGCGAGTAGTGCTTTTCCGAGTACGCTCGCTCATCTCTACTTAAGAGCCTATAGGTACAAAATGTTTGGAACTTTATCGCTACCACAAAAAGTCATGTATGTTTGCATTCTCTCATAAATAAAAATTCTGTATAGCTTTAGTCTCATTGCCAAGTTGATTTCAGATGTCCTACATCGCTTCCACACTCCACAGTACTTCTAGTATGCAGTCGGAAAGCAGTACAGCTATTCACAAGAATAGGCTGCTGTCACAATCTGATGGAGCATGTTTATTGAAGAACACAATGTAGCTCAAAGTTCAACTTGCATTATCACGTGTACTTTTCATGTTGTAACGGATCATAATATTTATTATTAACATTTTACTGTAGATAACGTCAGCTTTGTAAGTTTTTAACTGCTATGTTTCCATCCACTCAAAAAGTGGTAAAAGTGGACATTTGCAACATTTGTAAAATATATGACTCTTGAAAGAACTGGAGTCAACCTCAGCATTCCTGGTAGGTAGTAAATTGTAGGAGTCATTAATATACGCCGGGCCTAAGCCCGAATAAATGGGGAGGGTAAGGAAAAGACCTAGTGTCTTACCCTGTAAAAACTTTGCCTTGGAAACTTTATGAAAGAGCTCTCAAATGATTCAGATATCTGATGGCAGACCCTCCAGGCCAAAGGATTCTCTAAATGCTACTGGGGAAGAGCAAGGTCCGAGTACAAGTAGTCAGCGTTTTCCTCATGACGCAACTGGGGGAAAGCCCTTGGGAAGCTCAGCTGCTGATGCACTTCATGATGAAAGGAAAGGACTGTGCTGTACCAAAGCTCACATACTAGCAACACGGAATGTGCATGGCATGAGTCTAGGGAAATTGGACAGTGTGAAATGCAAAATGACAAGACTTATCATTAATATTTTTGGAATTAGCGAATTGCACTGGACAGGTAATGGATATTTTCAGTCCGATGACTTCACATTGCACTATGCCGGACACGAGGAAATCATTTGGAATGGAGTAGCCTTTATTACAAACAAGCAAACCTCAAAGGCAGCAGAAAGTTTTTAGAACAATCAGCAACACGATTTGAGGTTGGTTAAAGAAATGAAGCCAGTGATCGCCTGGTACAGTTCTGCCAAAAAATCAGCTCAGGATAGCAAACACATGGTTCAGGGGCATAGCTAAAGGCTCATAGGCCCAGGTGCAAAAGTTTATCTTTGGACCCTCCAACTTCTCTTAACCCCTTAACGCAGAGGCATAACTTAAAGCTCCTGGGCCGCAATGCAAAACCTGTAACAGGGCTCCCAACTATAATGCTTTATTCATAGCACTGGGCTCCCTATATGGGGAATAGAGGCCTTATGGGCCCCCTAAGGCTTCTGGGCCCAGGTGCAACCGCATCCCCTGCTTCCCCTATAGTTATGCCAGTTTATGCAACTCAAATGCCGACTGTACACGTGGACATCTCCCAATAGACTCTATTAGAATCAGATTGATTACATCCTGTGTAATCATCATTGGCGAAGTTCAATCGTTGCAATAAAAACCTTTTGTGACGCCGACTGCGGCACTGATCATGATTTCCTTGCAGCTAAAATTCAGATCAAATTCCATATCATTGAGGGGGTGTGGCCTGATGCAGACCAGGACGGACGTGCTGAACTAGGCTCCATGCCTTCTAAGCCTTTAAAGCAACAAAAAGCAACTCCAACACAGCCTAAATACCAGGGGAGATACTTCATACCCCACTGGGCATCATGCCTAAAAGAAGAAACTCAAAAGCACTTCTTCAGAAGGTATCGGACTTCTTCTCCTCCCGCGGCTCGGGACAACACCAGCCTGCCGGCAAAGATGGCTCCCCGCCAGACACGAGCCCCGAAGCAGGAACAGCAGGGCAGCGATCCTCTGCATCTACCTCCAAAGAAGCTGCTGCCAGCACTGATGAACAGGAGCTGCTCTGCAGAGGAACACCGGAGGCTCTCTCACGGAATGGGGTGAGTGACAGCGTCGAAAGGCCCGACATCAGCGTGCCAGACACACCTAAAATGGCGCCAGAGAGCTCACACTCCCAATCCCCATATTCATCTCCCTCCATAAGTCCGGAGAAACAGAGACCTCGCCTCTCCCCCTCTGCTAGCCCACATCTATTGCTAGACACAACAGAGGAAGACTTTATTAAAAATGTTCCATCATCTAGCCTCCCAGCGTCAGAAGACTTTATTAAAAATATGATGCTGGCCCTGCATAGTTCCCTCCAAAAGGACATTAAAGCTCTGTCCTCCTCATTTAATAGCTCCGTACAGGAACTAGAAATGCGCACAGATCACGTTGAGACCAAGATTGGCGAAATTACAACCTCTCACAACAATTTGATAGACACCCACTATACTCTGGAGGAGGAGGTTGAATCTATAAGAAATAGGCTCACCGACTTGGAAGATAGGAGTAGAAGGAATAACGTCAAATTTAGAGGCATTCCAGAAAACGTAAACCAAGCAGACTTAAAAAGCTATCTCACTAAACTAATAAAAACCATTCTTCCCAATGCCATGGAACAAGACTGCATCATTGACAGAGCACACAGATTGGTAAAGCCGAGTTTCCTGCCAAGCTCGATTCCACGCGACATAATCGCAAGACTTCATTTTTACCATATAAAAGAAGAATTAATGCTGTCTGCCAGAAACTCCCGTCCTCTCCCACCCCCATATGCTAATGTTGGTCTCTTCACAGACTTGTCACAATCTACAATCCGAGCCAGAAAAACCTTCTCTCAGCTGACTGCTGCTTTAACCCCTTAACGACCAGCCCATAGTGTTTTTACGTCCTGCCCAAGTGGGTTTTATTCTCCTAGGACGTAAAAACATGCGTCCTACAGAGAATAAAGCCCTGTGGGCTCTGGACGTGACAGCTCCATGCTGTCGGTGCCTGCAGGTAGACGACAGCATGAAGCTGTCATCCCGGGCTGCGGGGACTTCCCCTGGCATTGAGATCGGCACTATCCAATGCATAGCGCCGATCGCAATAAAGTGAAAAAAAGTTAAAGATTTAGCTGCCCTGATGGATCGGATCCATCAGGGCAGCTGAAATTACTCACTTGCCTTCTCCGGGGTCTTCTGCGGTGACGGAGTCCTCCCGGACTCTTCTGCGCGCCTGACGATGACGTCACGCACATGCGCAGAAGCCCGGGAGCCCCCTGCAAATTTAAAATCTCCTGGCTCCCGGCTCCTGATAGCGGCGATCGCGAAAAAGTTTCAAAAGTTTTTTAAAAAGTGCTAGTTTCACCTCCCCTCATGGATACGATCCATGAGGGGAGGTGAAAATACTCACCTCAGGTCCCATGATGTCCCCGGTGTCCCGGGACCCGAAGTCCCCCTCTGCGCATGCGCGCCCGATGATTGATGCACAGAGGGGCTCGAGCCCCGTAAAATTCAAAATCCCTCTGCTCCTGGCTGCCATGTGTAGCCAGGAGCAGAGAGATTATACCGGGGACATGATCACTGTTACCCAATGGATAACAGTGATCATGTAAAGTTTAAAAAAAAGTGTAAAAAAGTTTTTAAAAAAAGTTAAAAAAATTTTTAAAAGTTTTTAAAAAAGTTTAAAAAGCGTAAGTTTTATCTCCCCTCATGGATCATATCCGTGAGGGAGGATGAAAGTACATACATAAGGCCCCCGGATTTATCCGCGGACCTTACCCCAGCTTCTGCGCACACGCCCGTCGCCAAAATGGTGGACGCATGCGCAAAAGCTGTGGATTGCCAGGATAATTTAAATTCTCCCTGCTCCTGGCTACAAAACTGAGCCAAGAGCTTGGAGATTTCATGGGGGCTGCGGTGAGCGGTTCCAGGTCACGTGTTCGCCATTATACAATGAATAATGGCGATCACGTAAAAGTTTTTTTAAAAATTGAAGTTTCATCTCCCTTCACCGATGCGATCGGTGAAAGGAGATGAAACTTTTTACCGGAGGCCTCCGTAATTATTCCACAATTCCGCTCACATTAGTGGCTTGGAATTGTGTAATCCACTCACAGAAAAGAGAACGCAGCAGGTTCTATTTTACCGCAGCTATCCGCAGCATAGAGCCCATTGTGCTCCATGGTCGCGGATATACCCGCTGCCCATACGCAACTACATTGTATACGGGCTGCGGGTACCCGTGTCATCGCTAAGCGACAGTGCGGGAAATACAAACAAAAAAAAAAAGTACTGCGCATGACTGCCTGTGTGAGTAGGCAGTTATGCACAGTACATTACGCGGCCGTACGCAGGGTCACAGCCAGACTCACAGCTGGGATCCGCTGCGAGCTCCCGCAAGCGGATTCCGCCTACGGCTGCGTGAGCCCGGCGTTATTCAGACCGCTACCTCTAATACGTATTTTACAAGAAGCCCCGGGAACGTTCGCCTTCCTGCAGTTCCAGGAGCAGCTTGTTGAGCGTCTTCTATGTAAGACCGCCGCACCTCCGCAAGCTTACGAAGACTCACGAAACGCTACTTTTTACACCCCATACCCGCCACTGAGGTCAAGAAATGACCCCCAAAAAGAGAGGAGGGGGGATACCGGTTTTATTGCCCCATGTGCCCATTCCAACCAGCCTCTGTAATTACCCCTGTCTTCGGAAATACCACACAGTTCACATTATTTCTTTTATCTAACATTTGGGGAACGCCGAAAAGGGAGTCAATTTTTATTCCGTACAAATGAGCAATGGGGCCTGGAATGTATTCAGTTGTGCCCTGCAATCCAACGGGTGTTCCCTGCATTACAGGCCTTGACATGTGTCCTTTAAGTAGATTAGGGCCACAAGGGGTATGTTTTTGAACACGGGACAAACAGGGGTATCTATTTTGGGGCGAATGTCTTCATTCCTATGTACACTGTACAAAAAAAACAGTTTTTAAATTGAAAAAATTGCAGAACAAATTGAAAATCGTAATTTTTTCTTTCTGCTTTGCTTAGAATCATTCAAATACTGTGGGGTCAAAATATGCAGTACACCCCTAGATAAATTTGTTAAGGGGTCTAGTTTTCAAAATGGGGTCATTTGAGGGGGTTCCTTATCGTTTTGGCTGCCCAATGGCTCTATAAGTGGGCGATGGGGCCTGGAATTTATTCAGTTGTACCCTGAAATCCAACGTGTTCCCTCCATTATAGGCCTTGCCATGTGTCCTGTAAGTAGGTTAGGGCCACATTGGTTATGTTTCTTAACTCGGGACAAACGGGGGTATCCATTTTGGGGTGAATGTCTTCATTCCTATGTACACTGTACAAAAAAACTGTTTTTAAATTGAAAAAATTCTCAAAAAAATTGAAAATCGTAATTTTTTCCTTCTGCTTTGATAAGATTCAGTCAAATACTGTGGTGTCAAAATACGCAGTACACCTCTAGATGAATTTGTTAAGGGGTCTAGTTTTCAAAATGGGGTCATTTGAGAATGTTCCTTATTGTTTTAGCCGCTCAATGGCTCTATAAGTGGGCGATGGGACCTGGAATTTATGCAGTTGTACCCTGAAATCCAACAGGTGTTCCTTTCATTATAGGCCTAGCCATGTGTCCTCTAAGTAGATTAGGGCCACAATGGGTATGTTTCTGAACACGGGACAAACAGGGGGATCCATTTTGGGGTGAAAGTCTTCATTTATATGTGTGCTGTACAAAAAAAACCTGTTTTTAAATTGACGCAATTGCCCAAAAAATGAAAATCGTAATTTTTTCCTACTAATTTGCTTAGATCTATTCAAAAATTGCACAGTTAAAATACACAGTACACCCCTAGATAAATTTGTTAAGTGGTCTAGTTTTTTAAAAGAGGTCATTTGTGGGGGTTCTCTATTGTTTTGGGCGCTCAAGAACTCTACAAGTGTGCTATGGGGCATAAAAGGTCTTCAAGCAAAATCTATGCTCTGAAAACCACTGATTACTCCTTACCTTTTGGGACCACTACTACCAATACTAATAGTGCACTCTCTTAGTGGCCTCAATAATAGTGCGTCCCCAATAGTAATAGTGCTCCCCCTTAGTGCCCTTGAGCAACAATCATGGCAAGTAGTTTTACTCACTGATCCTGATTCTGTTTGTTAAATGTGATTTGGCCCCATGCTTATCTAAACTGATTACCCATTACTGACTCCAGAGCTTGTTGCTTTCTTTGTTGCCTGCTTACTCCACCAGTCAGCGACTACTCTGGAGATGCAAGCTAGGGATTCGTAGCAGCGGAGTGCAGATCCCTGTACAGGGGTTAAAGGGTGAAAACCTGTGGTCCCTAGCCTCTGCTACCCAGAGTAGCCAGCGCCAAGTCTGGCTGTGGTAGTGCAATTGCTGAACAGGCAATTCCGAACACAAAAATGTTAGAGGAATTTAACATTATAGAAAATGTGTTTGGAAAAAAATTAAAACTTAGGTTTAAGATGCTATATGGGAGAGGGGTTGGGTTTGTGGGATAGGGAGGGAGGTGGTGGGGGTTCGTGGGATAGGGAGGGAGGTGGTGGGGTTTGTGGAATAGGGAGGGAGTTAGTGGGAGGTAGTGGGTTTTTGTGGGATAGGAAGGGAGGGTGTGTATGGGTTATTTATATGTTAAACTTGGCAATGTTTTAAAAGAGCATTCCGTTTCCAATAGGTTAGCCCCTAATGGCCCCAATTGCAATAGTGCGTCTCCTTAATGTCCCCAATAGTAATAGTGCTCCCCCTTAGTGCCCTTGAGCAACAATCATGGCAAGTAGTTTTACTCACTGATCCTGATTCTGTTTGTTAAATGTGATTTGGCCAGATGCTTATCTAAACTGATTACCCATTACTGACTCCAGGGCTTGTTGCTTTCTTTGTTGCCTGCTTACTCCACCAGTCAGCGACTACTCTGGAGATGCAAGCTAGGGATTCGTAGCAGCGGAGTCCAGATCCCTGTACAGGGGTTAAAGCGTGAAAACCTGTGGTCCCTAGCCTCTGCTACCCAGAGTAGCCAGCGCCAAGTCTGGCTGTGGGAGTGCAATTGCTGAACAGGCAATTCCGAGCACAAAAATGTTAGAGGAATTTAGCATTATAGAAAATGTGTTTGTAAAAAATTAAAAGTTAGGTTTGAGAGGTTATATGGAAGAGGCGTGGGGATTGTGGGATAGGGAGGGAGGTGGTGGGGGTTCGTGGGATAGGGAGGGAGGTGGTGGGGTTTGTGGAATAGGGAGGGAGTTAGTGGGAGGTAGTGGGTTTTTGTGGGATAGGAAGGGAGGGTGTGTATGGGTTATTTATATGTTAAACTTGGCAATGTTTTAAAAGAGCATTCCGTTTCCAATAGGTTAGCCCCTAATGGCCCCAATTGCAATAGTGCACCCACTTATTGGCCCCAATAGCAATAGTGCATCTCCTTAATTTCCCCAATAGCAATAGTGCACCTCCTTAATGGCCCCAATAGCAATAGTGCTCCAATGGTAATATTGCACTATTATTTTTGGAGACATTAACTATAGTGGCCTGAATACTAATAGTGCATTCTCTTAGTGGCCTCAATAATAGTGCGTCCCCAATAGTAATAGTGCTCCCCCTTAGTGCCCTTGAGCAACAATCATGGCAAGTAGTTTTACTCACTGATCCTGATTCTGTTTGTGCATGCGGACATAAGATTAGGGCCATAATGGGTATATTTCTGAAAACAGCACAAACAGGGGTATCCATTTTGGGGTGCAAGTCTTCATTTATATGTGTGCTGTACAAAAAAGCTGTTTTTAAAATGACAGAATTGCCAAAAAAAAGAAAATCACAATTTTTTCCTTTTGCTTTGCTTGAATTCATTCAAAAACCGTGGGGTCAAAATGGGCAGTACACCCATAGATAAATTTGTTAAGGGGTCTAGTTTTCAAAATGGGGTCATTTGTGGGTGTTTTCTATGGTTTTAGGCGCTCAAGAACCCTACATGTGTGCTATGGGGCCTAAAAGGACTTCAAGCAAAATCTATGTTCTGAAAGCCACCGATTACTCCTTTAATTTTGGGCCCCGTTGTGCATCCAGACAGAAGATTAGGGCCACAATGGGTATGTTTCTGAGCACAGGACAAATGGGGGTATCCATTTTGGGGTGCAAGTCTTCATTTATATGTGTGCTGTCCAAAAAAAGCTGTTTTTAAAATGACAGAATTGCCAAAAAAAAGAAAATCACAATTTTTTCCTTTTGCTTTGCTTGAATTCATTCAAAAACCGTGGGGTCAAAATGGGCAGTACACCCATAGATAAATTCGTTAAGGGGTCTAGTTTTCAAAATGGGGTCATTTGTGTGGGTTTTCTATGGTTTTGGGTGCTCAAGAACTCTACAAGTGGGCTATGGGGCATAAAAGGACTTCAAGCAAAATTTATGTTCTGAAAGACACTGACTACTCCTTTCATTTTGGGCCCCGTTGTGCACTCAGATATAAGATAAGGGCCACATTGGGTATATTTTTGAACACAGGACAAACAGGGGTATCCATTTTAGGGTGTAAATCCTCATTTTCATGTAAACTATAGCAAAAAATATGTCTTCAAAATGACATATTTGCAAAAATATGAAATTTTACTTTTTCTCCTCTAAATTGAATTAATTCCTGAAAAAAACTGTGGGGTCAAAATACTCAAGACACCCCTCAGTGAATACATTAAGGGGTGTAGTTTTTAAAATGGGGTCATTTGTGGTGGTAGCTATCATTCTGACACCTATGAGCCTTTGCTATCTTGGCTTGGTGCAGGAAAATAAAGTGTTCCTCAAAATGCTGAAAAGTAATGTTAAATTTGTACGATTCCTAAATGGGAAAAAAAACATAAAAGTTTTTCAAATGTGCACCCACAATAAAGTAAATAGATGGAAATATATATCTTAGCAAAAGTTTGTACAGTATGTTTGCACATATTTGTTATATTTCAATTGAAAATGTGAAAAAACAATATTTTTTTCAAAATTTTCCCAATATTGGCACTTTTAATAAATATGCACAAATTATATCAGACTATTTTCACCACCTAAATGAAGTACAACATGTGGCGAAAAAACAATGTCAGAATCACTTGGATATTGAAAACCTTTACGGAGCTATTCTATGTTAAAGTACACATGTCAGATTTCCAAAATTTGGCCTGGTCATTAAGGCGCAAACAGGCTTGGTCACTAAGGGGTTAAGATCTGCCAAAATCCCTTATAAGTGGGGTTTCCCAGCAAAAATATTAATCCATAAAAATAACACTATGCATATCATTTCATCTCCAGAAGCTGGAGGGAAAATGTTATCAAAATGGGATATCTTGCTCCCAGAAAATCCACAATCAGCTAAACCGCAAAGACCTCAAAAAGCCTTCAACCGCCGCCTGCTGCCATCTACTCCCCCACGAGGAGAACAACTCAACCCCGAATGACTCCCCAGGAACTGTTAAGCTGGTCTCACCAAATTATGTGAGTTACACAAAAGGCTTACACTGCAAGGCGAACTCTCTGTCCCCCAAAAGAACCAGGTTTCAATGCCTGATTTTTCACACTGGTTTATACGTTCCAAGTTTCAGGTCTTCAAGCGAATACTTGAAAGAATTTCTCTCATGCTTTTATTCGATAGAAGACTAATGTTTAGTTTTTCATGTTATGATATACATGTTCTGTTTGTTAAATATGCTGCCAAGATGACTCCAAACAACGAAAGATTCTTCATGACCCACCATGTCTTTTAAGATATACTCACAAAATGTGAAGGGCCTAAACACACCCTTCAAAAGGGCGATGATATGGAAAGACGCAAAAACTTCCAATGCAGATGTACTGTATCTTCAAGAGACGCATTTTACGCAACATACTTGTTCTAAATTCTCAAACAAAATTTTTCCCCAAATTTTCTCAGCCAACGCACAAAACAAAAAACATGCGGGAGTATTAATAGCCTTTAAGGAGAATCAACAGTTCTCCTTAGAGGAACAAATTTGCGATCAGAAAGGGAGATACATTATCTTGAAAGGATCGCTTAACCAAACCCAAATTACATTAGTAAACATATATGCACCTAACAAAGCGCAAATATCATTCTTAAACAAGCTAATTAAGAAAGTCAAAAAGATCCAAAGAGGCAAGTTAATCATCTGCGGCGACTTCAATATCATACCAGACAAAAATATAGACTCCACAGCGGGAAAAAGAACAGTGGCGGTCCTGCAACCTTGGCTCCACAAAGAGGGCCTATATGACACCTTTAGATGCCTTAATAATTCATCAAAGGAATTTACCTATTATTCGCCGAGACACAAAACCTTTTCCCATATCGACCTCTTTATAGTGGACAGATGGACCCTTACCTCGGTCACAACTTCCACTATAGGAACAACTATGTGGTCCGACCATTCTCCCATCTCCATAAACTTAAATATCAATGCCCCCTTCAACCCAACAAGAATATGGCGTAACGATGTATATCTGCTAAAAACTCCCACCATCCAGGAACAAATCAAAAAAGCTCTGACAGAGTACTTTACTATAAAAACAAGTCCAGATATAAACAATTTCACTCTTTGAAATGCCGATAAGGCCGTAATTAGAGGGGTTTTAATAAAATTAAAAATACAAGAACGAAAAAAGAAACAAGCAAAAATCGGCACCCTATTAGAAAAAAGAAAAAGAAAAAATAGATCAAAGAAACCCTCAAAGCAACTCTCAGCAGGATCTTATTCTTCTAAGGAGAGAACTCAGAAAAATGCTTCTAGACGACTATAATAAAAATCTAGTTTATTCCAAAGCCAACTTCTACTCCTACATAGATAAACCTACAAAATTAATGGCTAAAATGACAAAAAAGAGGCAAATAAAAGCAAAAATCCCATATATCAACAACATAACTGACCCTCTAGTCAAAATTTCCCACCCCCAACAGATAGCAGAACAATTTAAAGCCTTCTACGCTAATTCATACAATTAAAAAGACAACATAAATACTCCCCAACCCTCCCCAGACATCATAAACAGATTTTTAAATGGCGTATCACTCCCCTCCGTGGGCCCAAAAAAAGAAGCTCTCAACAAGCCTATCTCTATCATAGAGGTAAATAAAGCAATTAACATATCTAAAAACAACATATCCCCAGGCCGAGATGGCCTATCCAACGAATATTACAAAATTTTTGCCTCCATCCTATCCCCATATCTAACCACCACTTTCAATGACTCAATGCAAAAGGGGTAATGCCAGAGGAGATGTTACAAGCCACAATAATCGCGTTACCTAAACCAGGCAAACCCCCTACCACCCCAGCAAACTTCAGACCCATCTCGTTATTAAATACAGATACAAAACTATACTCCAAAATACTAGCAACAAGACTATTGGAGGTTCTGCCTAAGATCATACATAATGATCAAGTGGGGTTCACGAGGGGCAGAAATGCTACAGATGGTGCACGGAGAACCCAGAACCTGGTGGAGCTGATGGGCTCGAGTCGGACGCCTTCTCTTCTCCTTTCCCTGGACGCAGAGAAGGCGTTCGATAGGGTCCACTGGGGGTTCACCTTTGCTGTCCTCCAGAAGCTCGGAGTAGGCGACAACTTTCTTAATGCGGTACAGGCCTTATATGTGAGGCCCTTCGCCAGGGTTCTGGTGGATGGAGCTTTAACTTGCCCTTTTTATATATCCAATGGCACTCGCCAGGGGTGTCCTCTCTCTCTCCTTTGCTATTCGTTATGATTATTGAGCCCTTAGCAGAATCAATCAGAATGTCCGCCGAGATTAGAGTCCCGATCAGCTTAAGACAACATAAAATCGGACTTTTTGCCGATGACGTTCTTATGTACTTAACTGATCCTTTAAAGGGGTTGTCCTGCGCCGAAAGATAATTTTTTTTTTTGCCCAGTCCCCAAGTACCTGCAAAGGAAAACCGCTGACATGTGTTATTAAAAAAAAAAAAATTCCCTTAGCTGAATCCCCGTTCAGCAACTTTAAATAATCTTCTGTCCAAGATGGCTGCCGCTGGTCTTCTCCCACAGTGAACTGCGGGTCTTCTCCCATGGTGCACTGTGGATGTTCTTCTGCTGTCTGCGCTCCACTGCCGATTCCAGCCACCTCATTGGCTGATCGGCACCATGTGACGGGGCGGAGCTATGCGATGACGCTGAGAAGGGGGAGGAGCCAGGACGCAGCTCGTGAGCCCGGACCATCTAGGAGAAGAATCCTCTGTGAGCAAGCGTGACTGTTCCTACGACCAGAGAAGAAGTTTGTTCGTCGCCATGGAGAAGGGGACGCCAACACCGGAAGGGGGTAAGTATATAACTTCTGTATGGCCAATATTTAATGCACGATGTATATTACAAAGTGCATTAATATGGCCATACAGAAGTGTATAACTGCATTTGCTGTTGCGGGACAACCCCTTTAAGCTCCTTGAGAGGTGTTCGCGAATGTATCTCACAATTTAGTTGCGCTTCCTACTACAAATTGAACTCAGAAAAATCACTAACTCTGGGAATCAACGTAGACAAGAAACTAAAAATAGACATCCAAAAAGAGTTCCCTTTTCATTGGAAATCAGAAATACCCTACCTAGGAATAAAAATTTGCCAATCTATGTCAAAGGTCATATCATCTAACCTAGACCCATTAAGAATTACACTTGATAAAGAACTGGACGACCTAAAAAAGAAAGAATTCTCCTGGTTCGGCAGAATAGCGGTATATAAAATGCTGATCCTACCAAAGATCCTCTACTTTTTCCGTACATTATCCTACCCCATTCCTCCAAACATTATCCACAACTTCCAAAAACAATTACTAAACTTCATCTGGAATTGGAAAAAACCCAGACTAGCTGCCTCAATCTTATATCTTCATAGGAAGCGAGGGGGTCTTGGGGTACCAAACCTACTAGCTTATTATCAAGCAATTATTATAAACCAATCTGGAGCATGGCTGAGAGAGTCCCTACTTCCTCCTTGGGGCCATATAGAAAAATATAGAAATCAGAACAGAACCTTAAGCTCTTTGCTGTCAGCCTCAATCATGGGAATCCTAAACCCCAAGATACCCTCGTCCATACACGCACAAAGCCTTTCCCCTTTAATGACAACCACTTTACACTGCTGGAGCTTATTGGTGGAAAAACTTAAAACCTTCCCCAGGAGTACCCCAGCAAACATCCCCTTAGAAAGTCTCTTGTATTTTATACAAGACATAAATATTAAAGAATGGTACAAAAAGGGATCAAACATGTATCGGATTTAATAGAGAAGGGAAAGCCTCTAATGTTTAACTCAATTCAAAATAAATTTAACTTGCCTAATACAGAGGCTTATACACATATGAAGATCGTCTCCTTCTTACACAGCTCTCACATGGAAAATATCTCTCTTCCTAGAGAACTGGATTCTTTACTCCACAGATATTCTATCTCCCCAACCTCATTAACCAGAACAACTTATGACATTATCTCTGGCAACATGAACAACGCCAAAAAAATGCATTTATTAAATTGGGAGAATGATCTGACAAAAAAATTTCCTCCTCCACAATGGCAAAAATCCTTTGTCTGGGCAAATAAAGCCACCCTCTCAGCTAGTCTACTACAAACTCACCATAAAGTTTTATCTAGGTGGTATTACACACCTACGAGACTAGCTAAGTGTTTCCCAAACACTAGCAAGAGTTGCTGGAGAGACTGGGGACAAGAAGGCTCACTTTTCTACTTATTCTGGAAATGCCCCAAAATTCAAGCGTTTTGGAAAGAAACATTCAATGTTATACACATCATCACAGGGGTAAGATTAACTTACTCTCCACAATTGGCCCTCCTTCTCCTAGATTGTGAGTCGATTCCTAGCAAAAACAGAAAATGGATCTGCCCCTTTCTCCTAGCTGCAAAAAATACCATAGCAAGAAAGTGGAGAGAGACTTCCCCCCCTACTTTAAAAGAAGTGTTGGACATGTTGTCAGATCACCACAGTTATGAAAAGATATATGCAAGGAATAATAACTGTTTGCATAATTTCAACTATGGTTGGAAGTATTGGCAGCAATTTGAGTTAAAAAATTTGTTTTAATGTAAAATATCAACAGTTTAAGGTGGTTTAACCACTTATGTTTATAATTACATCTTACTACTCCAGTACCATTATTAGAAGCACGCAACTTCATAAAGAAATGCAAACTTTCGTTGCAATAAACGTTGAGGCGCCAGCAATGGCCAGCTTTATTACCTATACCCTTATATATCAGCGTAACTTGAGAATCTGTCATAATGTACCTAACAATATATGTTCTTTACTAACATCCAATCATTAATGTAAGAATGTAATTGTCTGTATGCTTTGAAAATGAACAATAAAAAATATTTGGAAAAAAAAAAAAAATTCCATAACATTAAGAAAGGTGCTCCATTGAGAAAATTCGACACCTCTAAAATCCCCCAATCATACACTATTGAGGTAGCAAACCGATTCGAACTGCTTGACACATTAGAAAAGCATCCAGAGGAACTATGGCAAGATATACAATCCACAGTTATGGAAACAGCCAGTAAGCATCTCACTTATAAGAAGTGGGAAAAACAATGCTATTGGTTGTCCGAGTAAACCTTCAGAATAGCTGATAAAAGAAGAGCAGCAAAGGTGGCCGACAAAAAAGATGAAGTTCGGCAACTAAATGATGATTTTCAGCTAGCGGCAAGGAAAGAAAAGGAAATGGACTGGAATGAGCATTGCAAACAATTCCAAGCAGAAGCCTTGAAAGGTTATGTGTGGCCTATTCTCACAGGTCAAGATGGCCTGAAAACCTTTCATGATTTGCAATGGTACAATCAAAGGCAAAAATGGGAAGGAACTGAATGACCAATAAAGTATCAAGGATAGGTGTAGGGAATCCTCAGAGGAGCTATATGCCTGTAACCACATACCTGGACTATTGCATGAGGTGGACTTGGAGCCCTCCATTAGGGAGTCAGAAATAATTAAGGCATTGAAATAATTAGCCAAAAATAAAGCACCAAGCATAGATAACATACAGAACTATTGCTGCCAGTACCAGTGAAAACCATCACAGCACTGTGCCAGGCAGTATGGGCATCCACACAATGGCCACAGGACTGGAAAAGATTTGTGTTCATCCCTCTACCAAAGAAAGGCAACTCCCAGAATTGCTCCAACTACCGAACAATAGCCAAGCAAGATCCTTCTTAAAATTATACAGGAAAGACTGAGATCTGTAGTTGAAGTGGCATTCCCTGATGCGCAGGCAGGATTACCTCGAGGACCATATTGCAAACCTGCGATGGACCATGGAAAAAGGTCGAGAATACCAAAAGAATATCTACATGTGCTTCATCGACTACATCAAGGCCTTTGACTGCATCAACCATGACAGGCTATGGCAGGCCCTACAAGAGCTGGGCGTATCGGCACATCTAGTCAGCTAATAAAATCACCTCATACCAATCAAGAAGCCACTGTGAGAACACAATATGGAGACAGATTGGTTTGGGATTGGCAAAGGCATCCGACAAAGCTGCATCCTCTCACCCTTCTTGTTTAACCTACATGCAGAAATGATCCTGCATAAAATGGACCAAAGCGAATTGGATATCGGGATGAAAATAAGTGGAAGAAACATCAACAATCCCCACTATGTGGATAACACAACTTTGCTTGCAGAAACAGCAGTGGGTCTGAAGCAGCTGATATGGAAGATTAAAACTGAAAGTGAAAAAATGGGCCTTTACCTGAATTTAAAGAAGACTAAAATTATGACAACTGCAAAAAATGGCCAAATTCAAATCAAAATCGACAATGAGGTCATTGTGTCAGAGAAAATTCTAAGTACAGCACCAATCAGGCCCACCCCACTTGCCCCGCTGCCGGCGGTAAAGAAGAGACACCACACAGAGGTCTGGTATAGCTCCTCACACGGGGACATGACTGCGCCCTTTATTACAGATTACATGGGATCTTATACCCTTTGGTCTCATCACTAGGAATGGGTGATGGGCTCATTGGCTCAAATTCACCGCATAACCATATATGGGAAGTCCGGATTTCCGGCTGAGACAGTGAAAGTTATGTACGTAGTTGAACAGTCGTTATCTTGATACGGCGCCTCTGGGAAAACAGCCAAGTACACGCGGCCTTGTCCGATTCTCCTTTGCTGTGTTTAAAATACATTTTGTCTTCGCCTTGCAAGGCCTTTGGAATATCTGATTAAAGGCGAAGTATTAAGTTTTTCATAGAGTTAGTACATATGAGAATAAAGTTAGTATACATATAAAAAGAAAGGCACATAACTATATCTATATAAATGTATATATTCCAGTGTTTTCTTTTCTACCTACAAGGATATATATATTTCCTTCTCAATTGAATGCTCAAAAATTGACCAGGCTAAAATGTAGGATAGCATTGGGGCGAAGGGCAATGCTAAACATGGACAAAATATGGACAAGTAGGGATATTGGCATAGAAGCTAAACGCAGGATAGTGCAAACCATCGGTTTCCCCATAGCCATGTATGGATGCGAAAGCTGGACTGCGAAAAAAGCTGATAGAAGGAGGATTGATGCATTTGAGCTGTGGTGCTGGCGAAAGCTGCTGTGTATACCCTGGAGGGTGAGAGTAACGACCAGAGAAGTCCTGAATCGTATAAGACCTGATATATATCACTGGAGGGGAAGATGACCAGACTCAGACTGATGTATTTTGGCCATGCAATGTGAGCAGAGTCGCTAGAAAAGTCTATAATGCTTGGACAGATCAGTGGCAAAAGAAGACCCTGCCGCCAAAGGACACAATGGCTGATACTGTCAAAGCTGATACTGTCATGGATACCAGACTACTGGAAGAAGCAGTGCAAAATTGAAAAACGTGGCGGAAATCCGTGGTGTTGCCCCTCAGCTATTAGGTTGTATTGAACCTAATAGCCTAATGTTCATGCTGTGGAATGCCACCGCAGAATTCTGCAGCGTGAAATTACCCGCGGCATGTCCTATTTGCTGCCGGGATGCGCACAGACGGCTTGCATCGCAGTCAATGGAAGCCGTCCGTTATGCTATACTTCCGCTGTAGCACAGCGGAAGATAGCGTGAAAACGCTTCCCCGCCCACCACCGGCATGTCATATGACACCGCCAGCGCGTGATGTGACACTGCCGGCGCATCTTATGACATTGCCGGAATGTCATGTGCTGTACTGCGCCAGCACGTCATGCGGGACTTTGTGCAGCGGATCTGGAGATAAGTATGGGGTCTTTGGGGGGGCGCTTGCGGAGCCCGTCACTGCCGTGTGCATTAGGCATTAGGGTTGCCAGGAGTTGTGAACGATTAAATGGCTAACAACAACAAGTTAATTGTTTTGTACATACAAAAGATACGGATATTTTGTATTGAGCATGTGCAAAGAAGATTACAGCATCACAGAAGGGGTCCATAATAGCATTGCTACTGTATTTAGAGTATCCAAGATACCTAAAGTGCAATGTTTTGGCAATATTGCCTTTCTCATTATTTTACTTTGATGTTGTGCAACATGTCATTGAATAATTTAAGATTGGATCAGTTCTAGAAAGTGGAAAGACAAGATACCGGATGTAGGTGGACAGCGGCTGTGTGTGTCAGAGGCACGCGGTACTTATAGTGATAAAAATAAATGTTCTTTTGGAAAATCTAAACAAAAACAAGAAGTGGTATGTGGAAATAAGACTAAAGAAATGGTTACTCGAGGGCATACCAAAATTAAGAAAAAAAAGAACTTTAACCCCTTAATGACACGGCCTATTTTGGCGTTGAGGACCAAGCGATTTTTTGGTATTTTTCCATCTCCATTTTTCAAAAGCCATAACTTTTTTATTTTTCCGTGGACGTGGCCATATAAGGGCTTGTTTTTTGCGTGGCGATCTGTAGTTTTTATCGGTGCCACTTTTGGGTACATAGACAATATCGTAAACATTTTTTTTTTTTTTTTAATGATAACAGGGAGAGAAAACGCATCAATTCTGCCATAGATTTCTTTTTCTTTTTTTTACAGCGTTATTCATGCAGCATAAATGACACACTAAATTTTTTCTGCGGGTCGGTACGGTAACACAATACCAAAATTGTTATATTTGTTTTAGGTTTTTACACTTTTTTGCAATAAAACCCCCCTTTTTTTGGAAATCTTTTTTTTTTTCTCTATAGCTGCATTCAAAGTCCTGTAACTTTTTTATTTTTCTATGTACGGAGCTCTTTAAGGGCTTATTTTTTGTGAGACGAGCTGTAGTTTTTATTGGTACTGTTTTGGGGATCGTACAGCTTTTTTGATCACTTTTATTACATTTTTTGTGAGGCAAAATGCTAAAAATTAGCATTTTGCCTCTGTTTTTTAGCGGTTTCTTTACGCTTTTTGTCGTACAAAATAAAAAGTGTGTTCAACTTTTTGTACACGTCGTTACGGATGCGTCAATACCCAATATGTGGGGTTTTCATTTTTTTTCCCTTTTTGTATGCTAATATTAGAAAAAGCATAAAAAAAGGGTTTTTTATATTTTTTTTTACATTTTTCTTTTTTTTACGTTTTTCTTTTTTTTTACACTATTCAAGTCCCTCTGAGGGACTTGCAGCACTATGCCTATGATCGCTGTCATAAGGCATGGCAGAGCTACTGCTCTGCCATGCCTTATCGCTTGTACAGCGATTATAGGCACAGGCAATACAGGACGCCAGTGTCTGGCGTCCTGTTGCCATGGTGACAGGCCGGGCTCTCGCGATGACATCGCGATAGCCGGCCGGAGACACAGAGGGAGCGCGATCCCTCTGTGAACTCTTTCCCTGCCGCGATCTACTTAGATCGCGGCAGGGAAGGGGTTAACAGCGGGGGGGGCATCTCCGATGTCCCCCCGCTGTTGCAGCGGGACGCCGGCTGTGACTGACAGCCGGCTCCTGCTGCAGGATATCGCGGGATCATATGTGATCCCGCGCTATCCCCAGGACGTACCGGTACGTCCTGTTGCGGGAAGTACCAGGCTCCCAGGATGTACCGTTACGTCCTGGAGCGGGAAGGGGTTAAAGGGGTTGTACAAGCATCACAAGTTAACCCCTGTTCAATGGATAGGGGATAACTTGCTGATTTGTGGGGGTCTCCAACGCTGAGACTCTCATTGATCTCGAGAATGGGATCCCCTGTCCTCCTTTGCCTGTCACTGTGGCGGTCACATTTTCCCCTGCAGTGACGTCAGAATAAATGGAGCGCTGGCTGAGCATGTTTAGTTGGGGCTGACGTAAATACCTGAGCACTTGTCTCATGGCAGTGTTAAAGGGGTTGTCCCGCGCCGAAACGGGGTTTTTTTTTTTTCAACCCCCCCCCCCCGTTCGGCGCGAGACAACCCCGATGCAGGGACGTACAGAAAGCTCACCGGAGCGCTTACCTTAATCCCCGCGCTCCGGTGACTTCTATACTTACCTGTGAAGATGGCCGCCGGGATCCTCTGCCTCCGTGGACCGCAGCTCTTCTGTGCGGTCCATTGCCGATTCCAGCCTCCTGATTGGCTGGAATCGGCATGTGACGGGGCGGAGCTACACGGAGCCCCATAGAGAACAGGAGAAGACCTGGACTGCGCAAGCGCGGCTAATTTGGCCATCGGAGGGCGAAAATTAGTCGGCACCATGGAGACGAGGACGCTAGCAACGGAGCAGGTAAGTAAAAAACTTTTTATAACTTCTGTATGGCTCATAATTAATGCACAATGTATATTACAAAGTGCATTAATATGGCCATACAGAAGTGTATAGACCCACTTGCTGCCGCGGGACAACCCCTTTAAGGACCGCTGCGCGGCCACATAACCTTTCAAGTCTTGAGGTCCAAATTAGTTCGTACCTGGATGCATCAAGGAGGCCAAAAACTATATAATTTATAGTTATTAGTTCCCACAGATACGTAGAGTTGAGCCACGGCAGATATACAGCTCACTCTGCTTAAGGCGTGCGTACTCTGAGCGTTTATTGACTTGGTATAGTTCTAATACAGGAAAGGAATACGTCATTAGTCACGGGGTTAATCTTATTGGGTTAGAAAAACATTAAGAATCATATATTGTTCAGCAATCAGCGTAGTGAGAATATATCTGTTATGTTGTCAAGTGTCTGTTTCTCCCAGCGTTATCTGGTCCTCCCTGGTCCTCCCTTGTATTCACTTTGTGATTTAGGTTGCTGTAGTACAGTCAGTTCCTTTGTCCAAGTCTCCGAATGGAGGCGTGGGAGGGTTTCTTCTGATAAGAACTGTGTGCAGACTTGTTTCTCATGAAAAAGAACAGAGGCACATCATTAGACATTGTACCGAATCTCATGCTCTAAAGCTATTTCTGCTTGAATTATTGTTTCACTACACACAAGCTTATTTACATCTTATAATGCTCCATTTTGTATTTAGTGGCCATTTTAAGACAGATTCTTCCATTTTATGAGCCTGTACTTTCTCAATCCCCCCTAGAAACTGTCTCAAAATAAACGATACTTTACAACTTCTACAGGGCGGGGTAAGGTTTGCTTTCCCTATCTCTAGCTTATGATCTATGCCCTACCTATCATTGTTGGTCAGCTGTGCAAGGGCTAATCCCTTCCCCGACGACTAATCCTAACTAACTAAACACGAAGACCTGATGGACACAGAAGGGATCTACAACACACATGCTACTCTATTCTAATGGCTGGGAGACTAGAGTGGTCACCCCTGCTTCTGCTGAGACAGCTCCATATGGGGGTAAATCGCTCTATTGTATTATAGGCATATAGCCATTGCCTGGGGTCTGGCCTTGAACTCATCTGGCACCCCCCCTTGGCACTCCTATTGCATCTATATATATACATGTGGATCAAACCTGCCACCTGGATCGTCAATTTCTCTCTTAGCACGATGCGGTGTTGGATTCTCACCCTCAGTGTAGTCTTATTGTACATTTGATTGTATTAATTTAAAACAGGGGGCTAGTGTACAGCAGTTAAAGGTGTGTGACGCTCGTCTGTAGGACCTGGGAGAAAAGCAGAGACTGCAGAATGCGTTATTGACAATTCCTTGGAGAGACCTATGACAAAATTAACAAGAGAATCATTTCCCAAACTCAGCCACTGTGGCATGTACCCTCCGGAGAAAAAGAAAAACTAATGCAAGACACTCAATTCAAGATTTGCCCGTTTCCTCCATTGCCTTTTGGATTTACTTTCCCACTACTCCGTGGATGGTAGAGTGTGTGAAAAGCCTGGGATATACCCAGAGCAGACATGATGTGTTGCATTATTTCACCTGTGAAGTGTGTACCTTTGTTTGACTCAATCACTTCCGGTGCCCCATATCTGCATATTACCTCATTCATGAGCTTCTGTGCGGTTACCTGCTTATTTACTTTGGTAACAGAGTAGGTCTCCAACCTGAAAAACATCAACAACAACAAGCACATATTCATACTTCCCAACAAGTGGGAGCTGAGTGTAGCCAATTTTCAATCCCTGAAATGGGTAGAGTGGTCTAGGCAAGTGTTATGTGGCAAATTTACTTCTGCCCTGCTGCTTACGGCAAAGATCATGCAAAATTGGACAAATGATGCAGCAGCTACAGAAAACCCAGGAGCCACCCGTCCTTGTTCAAGCGCCGAAATCATTGCTGCTTTGAGAGGTGCGTCTTTCTGTGCGTCAGCTGGGCCATCATGGGGCACAGGGACTGTGGTAGGCAAGTTCTGTTGACTGTCCGCCATACGCCGCCCTGTTCTGTTGCTCCCATATTTAGTCCATTTGTCTTTTTTCTTCATTGCTGGCTTGTAACTGTAAAGTCTTTAGCATATCAAAGTCCAAAGTTTTTATCAAAGTCCAAAGTTTTTATCAATGTCCAAGATTTTTGTCAAATTCTTCTTTTCTTCCACGGCTTGAGGGCCGCTGCCTTTGCTGTGTGGTCTGTGATGGCATTGCCTCTTGCTTCTCTGGTGTAGGAATCGGTGTGAGCTTTCCACTTTGTCAGGTAGTAGTAGGGCTTCCATGAGACTCTGCACCGCTGCACCATTCTTAATTGGCTGTCCTGCTGAGGTAAAAAACTGTCTGGCCTTCCATATTGGGCCGTAATCATGAGCAATGCCAAATGCATACCGGGAGTCAGTGTAAATGTTTGCCGTCTTACCTTCTGCCACTCTACACGCCTCAGTGAGGGCCTTCAGTTCCGCTTCTTGTACTGAGACATGCTGAGGCATTCTGCTTTGAGGACATCTTGTTGTGTGACCACTGCATATCCAGTGTGGAGTTATCCATCCTCACCCTGGGACCATCTATAAAAAAAACCTCAAAATATGCATTGTTAACAGGGGCTTCAGTAAACTCTTAAAACTTAAATTTTCTTGTTGCATCACTGCTAGACAATTATGCTGATATTCTATTTTAAATAGATCAGAATCTTGTTGGAAAAAAAAAATTAAAAATAGCTGATCTGCAATATCTAGATCACCTATTTCTCCTCCTCCCCCCTTTGAACCAGGATACTCAATTGGAAGAAGAGTAATCGGGTTCAAAGTAGTAGCAACATTGGAAAGAATGAAAAGAGCACTTTGTAGCCGGATCTGACAGGCCAGAGATAAGTGCTTGGGTTGCACTTGCGTGTGTATGCTCCGAATGACATGAGGGGTGAGGACCACTAGGGAGGGTGTAGTCCAATACCAACTCAGAAGATTTGTCAACCATTGCCTGTACTGTTGCCACCGCACAAACACATGAGGGAGCTCCTCGAGCCTCATGGAGTAGTATCCAAGTGGCCGTGGTCGTCCTCTGTGCTTTTGTGTCAACACTGTCGTCACATGGCCAGAAAGTTCAGTACAGAAAAGAGTAAAGGGTAAAGTGTAGTTGGGAATACCCAAGACTGGAGAGCTGTTTCAGGGGTAAGAGAGAAAAGAATGATTGAAAGACAGTCATAGAGTGGTTGCATGAGAGAGGAAACCGAGTGGATCCATGGGCGGCAGTATGAAACAAGGCCAAGAAAGGTGCGGACTTTGGCAACGGATGTAAGTACAGGTATGGCCGGGGCAGCAGCCTTTTGTTCCTATGTCAGATGTCCAGTTCCTTGCTCTAAGCAATGACCCAGGGAAACAACCTTTGTTTTGCAGAACTGGAGTTTGTCTTTAGAGGCTTTACAGACATTTTCTGCAAGAAAAATTAACAGTGAAATTGTGGCCTGTTGGCAGGCTTCCAGATCATCAGCACACAACACCTACATGCGGTAGGTGGCTGACTGACACCTCATCAGCACACAGCGCCTACATCACACAGCGCCGACAGCACACAGCGCCTACATGCGATAGGTGCCTGGCTGACCCTTTAGTGTCTTTTCTGGACTGGAAAAAAGAGGGGTGTTTGTTGGAGCAGTTAGTTTACAAAACTCTTCTGAACCGGCACCTGAGGTCTCAACCCGTACCGATCCATCCAGTGAGAATTTGATGGATGCAGATAAGGCCTGTAAGATATCAGTGCCAATAACAGAGACATGAATTACAACAGGGCAGAATAATCTACAAACACCTATTAAGATTTGGAATGTGACACTCTTCAAGCAAATTCATTATTAATCTGATCCTGCCTGCAATGTCTCATCAAATTTGAGGAAACAAAAAACTTTTACTAGCTGCTCAAGATTCTCAACCCCTCCCATTACGTACTTTTACATCATCTAGCTCCACCCCTTTGATACTGGCCGATTGCGTCTTTTTTCACACTTTCTTTCAAACTCCACAGTCTGCGCATCCACATCACAAACAAGTAAAGTCTCATGCAGAAGGAGAAAAAACACTTTTATCCCCAGTCAATATCTGCATCACACATCTTACATTCATCACAGTCCGAACACGGGGCATTAACTCTCATCCGTTCATGCGGTCAAATCTGTCTCTCTCATTCAAATGTTAGTAAGAGTTCACACAGGATGTAATGCGTATGATGCAACTGTCCTCATCTTGCAAACAAGTGCATTCAATCACTCCCACCTCTCCCTGGAATCAAGCAAACTTTGTATGTAATACTAGAGATGTACACCAGATTCCACAACAACCACTTCATCACTAATATTTTCCATAAAAGGAACACACATTTAGCAATTACACACACATCCAACCAATCACAGAACTGACATTCACACAAAGAACAGCAAAAATATGCCTTAGAATTCCTACCTTTCCTATTTATAAGACAGTAAGATTCACTGGATTCATTACGGGTTCTATTCTGTTCAAGCAAGCAAACAAATCTACTGTCCAGGGTTCTCCGCTCTAATCTTTGGCCTTGAGAAGCACACATTCCTTCTCTGCGAAGTCAAGGCTTTCACTTCAATCTCATTAAACTCTGAAGGGAAGGGGGGTGACAAGGGGGAACAGAGCTTTACACAAATCAAGTGTTAACCCTCTATCTATTCCTATATATATATATATATATATATATATTAGAGATGAGCGAGCACCAAAATGCTCGGGTGCTCGTTACTCGGGATGAAATTATTGCGATGCTCGAGGGTTCGTTTCGAGTAACGAACCCCATTGAAGTCAATGGGCGACCCGAGCATTTTTGTATATCGCCAATGCTCGCTAAGGTTTTCATTTGTGAAAATCTGGGCAATAAAAGAAAGTGATGGGAACGACACAGCAACGGATAGGGCAGGCGAGGGGCTACCTGTTGGGCTGCATCTCAAGTTCCCAGGTCCCACTATTAAGCCACAATAGCGGCAAGAGTGGACCCCCCCTCCCAACAACTTTTACTTCTGAAAAGCCCTCATTAGCAATGCATACCTTAGCTAAGCACCACACTACCTCCAACAAAGCACAATCACTGCCTGCATGACACTCCGCTGCCACTTCTCCTGGGTTACATGCTGCCCAACCCCCCCCCCCGCGCACGACGCAGTGTCCACAGCGCACACCAAAGTGTCCCTGCGCAGCCTTCAGCTGCACTCATGCCACACCACCCTCATGTCTATTTATAAGTGCATCTGCCATGAGGAGGAACCGCAGGCACACACTGCAGAGGGTTGGCACGGCTAGGCAGCGACCCTCTTTAAAAGGGGCGGGGCGATAGCCCACAATGCTGTACAGAAGCAATGAGAAATATAATCCTGTGCCACCGCCATCAGGAGCTGCACACGTGGGCATAGCAATGAGGAACCTATGTGCCACACACTATTCATTCTGTCAAGGTGTCTGCATGCCCCAGTCAGACCGCGGTTTTTTATAAATAGTCACAGGCAGGTACAACTCCGCAATGGGAATTCCGTGTGCACCCACAGCATGGGTCGCTCCCTGGAACCCACCGGCTGTACATAAATGTATCCCATTGCAGTGCCCTGGACAGCAGAGCTAACGTCAGATTAAATGCAGATGGGCTTCGGCCCACACTGCATGCCCCAACCTGACCCGGGGTTTTTAATTCATAGACACAGGCAGGTACAACTCCCTGTGGACCCACAGCATGGGTGGGTGCCAGGAAGCCACCGGTGGTACATAAATATATCCCATTGCATTGCCCATCACAGCTGAAGTAATGTCATGTTTAATGCAGGTGGGCTTCGGCCCACACTGCATGCCCCAGTCAGACTGGGGTTCTTTAGAAGTAGACACATGCAGTTACAACTCCCTGTGGACCCACAGCATGGGTGGCTCCCTGGAACCCACCAGCGGTACATAAATATATCCCATTGCAGTGCCCAGCACAGCTGATGTAACGTCAGCTTTAATACAGGTGGACAAAAAATTAATTGGATTACACTGTAGGCGAGGGCCCCCAAAAATTGGTGTACCAACAGTACTAATGTACGTCAGAAAAATTGCCCATGCCCAACCAAGAGGGCAGGTGAAACCCATTAATCGCTTTGGTTAATGTGGCTTAATTTGTAACTAGGCCTGGAGGCAGCCCAGTTAAAATAAAAATTGGTCCACGTTTTTGATGGTGATAGAGAACAATGCTTCCATCCGCGGGTGCAGCCTACGTATTGTTTAGGTATCGCTGCTGTCCGCTGGTGGAGAAGAGAAGTCTGGGGAAATCCAGGCTTTGTTCATCTTGATGAGTGTAAGCCTGTCGGCACTGTTGGTTGACAGGCGGGTACGCTTATCGGTGATGATTCCCCCAGCCGCACTAAACACCCTCTCTGACAAGACGCTAGCCGCAGGGCAAGCAAGCACCTCCAGGGCATACAGCGCGAGTTCAGGCCACATGTCCAGCTTCGACACCCAGTAGTTGTAGGGGGCAGAGGCGTCACGGAGGACGGTTGTGCGATCGGCTACGTACTCCCTCACCATCCTTTTACAGTGCTCCCGCCGACTCAGCCTTGACTGGGGACCGGTGACACAGTCTTGCTGGGGAGCCAGAAAGCTGTCAAAGGCCTTAGAGCGTGTTCCCCTGCCTGTGCTGTACATGCTGCCTGATCTCTGTGCCTCCCCTGCTACCTGGCCCTCGGAACTGCGCCTTCGGCCACTAGTGCTGTCGTATGGGAATTTTACCATCAGCTTGTCCGCCAGGGTCCTGTGGTATAGCATCACTCTCGAACCCCTTTCCTCTTCGGGTATGAGAGTGGAAAGGTTCTCCTTATACCGTGGGTCGAGCAGTGTGTACACCCAGTAATCCGTAGGGGCCAGAATGCGTGTAACGCGAGGGTCACGAGAAAGGCATCCTAACATGAAGTCAGCCATGTGTGCCAGGGTACCTGTATGCAACACATGGCTGTCCGCACTAGGAAGATCACTTTCAGGATCCTCCTCCTCCTCTTCAGGCCATACACGCTGAAAGGATGACAGGCAAGCAGCATGGGTACCCTCAGCATTGGGCCAAGCTATCTCTTCCCCCTCCTCCTCATCCTCCTCATGCTCCTCCTCCTCCTCCTCAACGCGCTGAGATATAGACAGGAGGGTGCTCTGACTATCCAGCGACATACTGTCTTCCCCCGCCTCTGTTTCTGAGTGCAAAGCGTCTGCCTTTATGCTTTGCAGGGAACTTCTCAAGAGGCATAGCAGAGGAATGGTAACGCTAATGATTGCAGCATCGCCGCTCACCATCTGGGAAGACTCCTCAAAGTTTCCAAGGACCTGGCAGATGTCTGCCAACCAGGCCCACTCTTCTGTAAAGAATTGAGGAGGCTGACTCCCACTGCGCCGCCCATGTTGGAGTTGGTATTCCACTATAGCTCTACGCTGCTCATAGAGCCTGGCCAACATGTGGAGCGTAGAGTTCCACCGTGTGGGCATGTCGCACAGCAGTCGGTGCACTGGCAGATGAAACTGATGTTGCAGGGTGCGCAGGGTGGCAGCGTCCGTGTGGGACTTTCGGAAATGTGCGCAGAGCCGGCGCACCTTTCCGAGCAGGTCTGACAAGCATGGGTAGCTTTTCAGAAAGTGCTGAACCACCAAATTAAAGACATGGGCCAGGCATGGCACGTGCGTGAGGCTGCCGAGCTGCAGAGCCGCCACCAGGTTACAGCCGTTGTCACACACGATCATGCCCGGTTGGAGGCTCAGCGGCGCAAGCCAGCGGTCGGTCTGCTCTGTCAGACCCTGCAGCAGTTCGTGGGCCATGTGCCTCTTCTCTCCTAACCTGAGTAGTTTCAGCACGGCCTGCTGACGCTTGCCCACCGCTGTGCTGCCACGCCGCGCGACACCGACTGCTGCCGACGTGCTGCTGCTGACACATCTTGACTGTGAGACAGAGGTTGCGGAGGAGGAGGAGGGTGGTTTAGTGGAGGAAGCATACACCGCCGCAGATACCACCACCGAGCTGGGGCCCGCAATTCTGGGGGTGGGTAGGACGTGAGCGGTCCCAGGCTCTGACTCTGTCCCAGCCTCCACTAAATTCACCCAATGTGCCGTCAGGGAGATATAGTGGCCCTGCCCGCCTGTGCTTGTCCACGTGTCCATTGTTAAGTGGACCTTGGCAGTAACCGCGTTGGTGAGGGTGCGTACAATGTTGCGGGAGATGTGGTCGTGCAGGGTTGGGACGGCACATCGGGAAAAGTAGTGGCGACTGGGAACTGAGTAGCGCGGGGCCGCCGCCGCCATCATACCTTTAAAAGCCTCCGTTTCCACAAGCCTATACGGCAGCATCTCCAGGCTGATAAACTTGGCTATGTGCACGTTTAGCGCTTGAGCGTGCGGGTGCGTGGTGGCGTACTTGCGCTTGCGCTCCACCACTTGCGCTAGCGACGGCTGGACGGTGCGCTGACAGACATTGATGGATGGGGCCGAGGACAGCGGAGGTGAGGGTGTGGGTGCAGGCCAGGAAACGGTAGTGCCTGTGTCCTGAGAGGGGGGTTGGATCTCAGTGGCAGGTTGGGGCACAGGGGGAGAGGCAGCGGTGCAAACCGGAGGTGGTGAACGGCCTTCGTCCCACCTTGTAGGGTGCTTGGCCATCATATGTCTGCGCATGCTGGTGGTGGTGAGGCTGGTGGTGGTGGCTCCCCGGCTGATCTTGGCGCGACAAAGGTTGCACACCACTGTTCGTCGGTCGTCTGCACTCTCAGTGAAAAACTGCCAGATCTTTGAGCACCTCGGCCTCTGCAGGGTGGCATGGCGCGAGGGGGCGCTTTGGCAAACAGTTGGTGGATTATTCGGTCTGGCCCTGCCTCTACCCCTGGCCACCGCACTGCCTCTTCCAACCTGCCCTGCTGCTGCACTTGCCCCCCCCTCTGAAGACCTGTCCTCAGTAGGCGTAGCAAACCAGGTGGGGTCAGTCACCTCATCGTCCTGCTGCTCTTCCTCCGAATCCTCTGTGCGCTCCTCCCTCGGACTTACTCCAATTACTACTACCTGAGTGATAGACAACTGTGTCTCATCGTCATCGTCCTCCTCACCCACTGAAAGCTCTTGAGACAGTTGCCGGAAGTCCCCAGCTTCATCCCCCGGACCCCGGGAACTTTCCAAAGGTTTGGCATCGGTCACGACAAACTCCTCCGGTGGGAGAGGAACCATTGCTGGCCATTCTGGGCAGGGGCCCGGGAACAGTTCCTGGGAGTCTGCCTGCTCCTCAGAATGTGTCATTGTAATGGAGTGAGGAGGCTGGGAGGAAGGAGGAGCAGCAGCCAGAGGATTCAGAGTTGCAGCAGTGGACGGCACAGAACTCTGAGTGGTCGATAGATTGCTGGATGCACTTTCTGCCATCCACGACAGGACCTGCTCACACTGCTCATTTTCTAATAAAGGTCTACCGCGTGGACCCATTAATTGTGAGATGAATGTGGGGACGCCAGAAACGTGCCTCTCTCCTAATCCCGCAGCAGTCGGCTGCGATACACCTGGATCAGGAGCTCGGCCTGTGCCCACACCCTGACTTGGGCCTCCGCGTCCTCGCCCGCGTCCACGTCCTCTAGGCCTACCCCTACCCCTCAGCATGGTGTATTACCAGTAGTGCAGAAACAGAATGCTGTAATTAAATGTGCCGCTTATTGGCCTGTGGTTGGAGGCTGACTTCGCTTATGGAACGCACAGCAGAGGCAGGAAAGAATTTTGCGCAAGCCTGCTGTAACACTTAGCTGGCTGCGTATGAATTAGGACAACTACCCCCAGCAGAGACCCAGTACACAGAGGACGGTCACAGGCAGCCCAAATAGATTTTTTTTCCCAAATGTTTTTGGAAAGGCCCACTGCCTATATACACTAAATATGTCTTCTGTCCCTGCCTCACCACTACTGGCCCTGGACAATGTAAAATTACTGCAGACTGTTTCACTGTGGACAGGAATACAGCGGTGATGTAAGAGGCAACACAGAGGCAGGAAAGAATTTTGCGCAAGCCTGCTGTAACACTTAGCTGGCTGCGTATGAATTAGGACAACTACCCCCAGCAGAGACCCAGTACACTTGTGGACAGGAATACAGCAGTGATGTAAGAGGCAACACAGAGGCAGGAAAGAATTTTGCGCAAGCCTGCTGTAACACTTAGCTGGCTGCGTATGAATTAGGACAACTACCCCCAGCAGAGACCCAGTACACTTGTGGACAGGAATACAGCGGTGATGTAAGAGGCAACACAGAGGCAGGAAAGAATTTTGCGCAAGCCTGCTGTAACACTTAGCTGGCTGCATATGAATTAGGACAACTACCCCCAGCAGAGACCCAGTACACTTGTGGACAGGAATACAGCGGTGATGTAAGAGGCAACACAGAGGCAGGAAAGAATTTTGCGCAAGCCTGCTGTAACACTTAGCTGGCTGCGTATGAATTAGGACAACTACCCCCAGCAGAGACCCAGTACACTTGTGGACAGGAATACAGCGGTGATGTAAGAGGCAACACAGAGGCAGGAAAGAATTTTGCGCAAGCCTGCTGTAACACTTAGCTGGCTGCGTATGAATTAGGACAACTACCGCCAGCAGAGACCCAGTACACTGAGGACGGTCACAGGCAGCCCAAATAGATTTTTTTTCCCAAATGTTTTTGGAAAGGCCCACTGCCTATATACACTAAATATGTCTTCTGTCCCTGCCTCACCACTACTGGCCCTGGACAATGTAAAATTATTGCAGCACGCAATGCTCTGCACGGCCGATATACAAAAAAAAAAAAAGTGCAACACTGCAAAAAGCAGCCTCCACACTACTGCACATGGTTAGATGTGGCCCTAAGAAGGACCGTTGTGGTTCTTGAAGCCTAAAATAACTCCTAACGCTCTCCCTATAGTGGCTCCGGCACCAGCAGCACTGTCCCTGATCTCTGTCAGAATGCATCTGTGGCGAGGCGCGGGAGGGGCCGATTTATATACTCGGGTGACACATGATCTCGCCAGCCACTCACTGCAGGGGGGTGGTATAGGGCTTGAACGTCGCAGGGGGAAGTTGTAATGCCTTCCCTGTCTTTCTATTGGCCAGAAAAGCGCGCTAACGTCTCAGAGATGAAAGTGAAAGTAACTCGAACATCGCGTGGTACTCGTCTCAAGTAACGAGCATCTCGAACACGCTAATACTCGAATGAGTATCAAGCTCGGACGAGTACGTTCGCTCATCTCTAATATATATATATATATATATATATTGTGAGGGATTAGCGTTTAGGATCGGTAGCAACCTGGGCATAAGCAGTCAGAGACAGTGACACATAGGATAAAGTCTTTAGTCCAGGCTTGGCCTGGGTTTATTTCCAAGCAAACTAAAGCAAAATACAGGCCTTAACATCAGGCAAACATAACGTAAATCCTGCTCGTCTGAGCACTTACTATACATGGAGCGTCCCTGTCTACACACTGGTAACACAAATGGCTCCTGCACACAGCCAGCCAGGACTCTCAGACCTGCAGAGGTCTCAGCTCTCTTCCTGGCCCTGTAGGCCCAGGCTTTATAAGGCCTGGTACCAGCCTCACCTGGTACGTGGGAGTGGCCATCCCACCCTTCGCTTTGACCACTCCAGGAAAAGCCGGCCCGGATTATGTGGCTTGGAGCCACTTACACACTACAACGTGTTAGTAGCTTAATGCTACTAACACTATACTGCCGGCTTCCTCCACCGAGCCCAGGCTGCTCGGTGGCACGTATCTGCCCAAGCGCTCCCCAAAGCAGCATAGGAGAGCATCCTAGGCGAAATATACCTGCCCTCCAGCACCTTGCCGGTCACCGTCTCGCATACCCTCCCCCTCTGTTCGAGCCTGTGGGGTCGGACACCTTTCACCGTCATGCAATGCGTCCTTGACAAGGCATCGGCATTGCCCTGTAGCTTTCCTGCCCTGTGTTTAACAGAGAAACTGAAGTTTTGCAGTGTCAGGAACCACCTAGTAACTCTGGCGTTTCTTTCTTTTGCCTGTGACATCCAGGTTAAGGGAGAGTGGTCTGTGATCAGCCTGAAGTGCCGACCTAGAAGGTAGTATTTTAGGGATTCAAGGGCCCATTTGATGGCTAGGCACTCCCGTTCAACAATGCTGTAATTTTTCTCTGGTTGCGTGAGCTTCCTGCTTAGATAAATCACGGGATGTTCCTCTCCCTCTACTTCTTGGGACAGGACTGCTCCCAGTCCCACGTCGGACGCGTCTGTTTGAACGACAAATTCTCTTTTAAAATTAGGTGTGACCAACACTGGACGTCTACAGAGGGCCCGTTTTAACTCTTGGAACTCCTTTTCTGCGTCCGGGTTCCACTTGACCATGACTGACTTACTGTTCTTGGTCAAGTCTGTTAGGGGTGCTGCTATGCTAGCAAAGTTCTGCACGAACCGCCTATAGTACCCTACAATGCCTAAAAAAGCTCTCACCTGCTTTTTAGTAGTGGGTTGTGGCCAGTCCTGAACGGCTTCAACTTTATTGATCTGGGGTTTTATAATACCCCTGCCTATTACATACCCCAGGTATCGTGCTTCTTCGAGGCCTATGGCGCACTTCTTTGGGTTTGCTGTGAGCCCTGCTTTTCTAAGGGAGTTCAGTACTGCCTGTACCTTGGGTAGATGGCTGTCCCAGTCTTCGCTAAAGATGATGATATCATCTAAATATGCTGACGCATATTGACGATGGGGTTTGAGTATGATATCCATCAATCTTTGGAAGGTTGCTGGGGCTCCATGCAAACCGAAGGGTAGGCAGATGTACTGAAACAACCCTTCTGGTGTGGCAAACGCAGTCTTTTCTTTCGCGCTCTCTGTAAGGGGAACCTGCCAGTAGCCTTTAGTAAGGTCGAGAGTGGAAAAGTACCTGGCATGACCCAGTCTCTCAATTAACTCGTCCACTCTCGGCATTGGGTATGCGTCAAATTTTGACACGTCATTTAGCTTCCGGAAGTCGTTACAGAAGTGCAGAGAGCCATCAGGTTTTGGTATCAGCACGATAGGGCTGGACCATTCGCTTTTCGACTCCTCAATTACTCTGAGGTCTAGCATTTTCTTGACCTCCTCTGAGAGGGCTCGTCTGCGGGCTTTTGGAACCCTGTACGGTTTCAACTGAACCTTTACCCCTGGTTCAGTTATAATGTCGTGTTTTATGACACCAGTACGCCCTGGTATATCAGAAAACACATCCACATTACGTCGTATAAATTCCCTAGACTCTTGCTGTTGGGACTTGGACAGGGACCCTGATACACACACCTCTGGGACCTCACCATGGGGGGTGCTCACTGCAGTCAGGGCTTCTCTGTCCTTCCATGGCTTAATTAGGTTTACATGGTACAACTGTTCTGGTTTCCGCCTACCTGGCTGGTATACCTTATAATTTACCTCTCCGACTTTCTCAATTATTTCATAGGGCCCTTGCCATTTTGCTAGGAATTTACTTTCTAGGGTGGGCACCAACACTAGTACCCGATCTCCAGGGTTGAAGGTTCTCACCTTGGCGGACCGGTTATATACCCGGCTTTGGGCTTCTTGAGCCTGCTGTAAATGTTCTCTAACAATGGGCATGACCGCCGCAATTCGATCTTGCATGAGGGAGATGTGTTCAATAACACTCCTGTAGGGGGTGGACTCGTGCTCCCAGGTCTCCTTAGCTACATCAAGGAGCCCTCGGGGATGTCTACCATAAACTAATTCAAAGGGAGAGAACCCAGTGGAGGATTGTGGGACTTCACGGATTGAGAACATTAAATATGGCAGCAGACAGTCCCAGTCCTTCCCATCCTTATTGACTACCTTTTTTAGCATGCTTTTTAGGGTCTTATTAAATCTCTCAACCAGACCATCCGTCTGTGGGTGGTACACAGACGTCCGTAAGTGCTTAATATTCAGCAGCTTACACAATTCCTTCATGACCTTTGACATAAAGGGGGTTCCTTGGTCCGTCAGGATCTCTTTTGGTATGCCCGTGCGGGAGAACATGTGAAGTAGTTCCTTTGCAATACCCTTGGATGACGTATTGCGTAAAGGAACGGCTTCGGGGTAATGGGTGGCATAGTCTACAACCACTAATATATGTTGGTGACCCCGGGCAGACTTTACCAAGGGCCCAACTAGGTCCATAGCGATCCGCTCAAACGGCACCTCTATGATGGGCAAGGGCACTAAGGGGCTCCGGTAATGGGGCATAGGAGCTGTTATTTGACACTCCGGGCACGACTCACAGTAACGTTTTACATCACCATGTACCCCCGGCCAGTAAAAACGCTGAAGGAGGCGTTCCCTAGTCTTTTCGCTCCCGAGATGACCTCCCAGCACATGCTTGTGCGCCAGGTCTAAGACCATCCTACGATAGGACTGAGGTACCACCAGCTGTTCCACAACCTCCCCTCGGACCTTGTCAACCTGATACAACAATTCTTGGTTGACTGCCAGGTGTGGAAACACAGTATCAGCCCCTGGAAATTGAGGCTCCCCATTTAGTACTTTAACATTTTCCCTAGCCTTTACTAAGGTGGGGTCTCGGAGCTGCTCAGTTCCGAAATTGGCACGTGAGACCTCTAAGTCAGGCATAGCAACCACTTCGTCCTGTACCTCCGTCTCACCTGCTAGTACTGTTAAGGGGAAGTTATCCCCATTCTCTTGGGTCACCCCTACTGCTGGAACCGTACCCTCAGGGTCAAACGGTTCTGGACACACATCATACACATTTGCATTATCTTGAACCTTATTTGCAGACGACCCTCGGTGTCGCCACAAGTCCCAAAATAGGGGAAAGTCTCTCCCGAGGATCACGGTGTGCATTAAGGATTTTACGACGCCCACCTCATGGGTGGCAAGTCCACACGGAGTCTCAAGTCTTACAAGGGCAATAGGATATTCCTTGGTGTCCCCATGCACACACACCACCCCTATGCGACGGCCGGTGAAGGTTGTGGGATCGACCAGGCTGGAGTGCACCAGCGTAACCAAGCTCCCTGAGTCCAGTAGAGCTGTCACCGCAAAGTCATTCACCTTTAGGTGACATAATGGTCGATCAGTCTCTGACACAGTCTCTGCAGAACATACTGGCCGTGCGAACATCGACCTCCGCCGGGCAGAGTCACAGTCCATGGGTTCCACAGTGAGGGGACAGTTGGCAGCAAGATGCCCGGGCTCATGACAGCGCCAACATCGTATGGAGGCCCGGTCTCCTTGGGGTTCTACCCGGGACCCGAATGTCTATTTGGGGCTCCTCCTCTGCCCCAAACGATCCCCCTCTGAGCCGCCTCCCCTGGGGACACTTTTGACACCCCTTACATATGGAACAGTCTTACCAGGTGTTCCGGCCGACTTGCTGTTCCCGGGGTTGGAACGTCGAGGAGGCACGGCTTGCAGTAAGTCCTCCGTGGCTTTATACCTCTCGACGAGGCTCACGAGTTGGCCCACATCCTGGGGACCCCCTTGTCCCACCCAGTGCTGGATTGCGGGGGGCAACGAGCGGATGAACTTGTCCAGAACCACTCTTTGTACGATCTCCGCCAGGGACGACTCCTCTGGCTGCAGCCACTTTCTCACCAGGTGGAACAGGTCGTACATCTGGGAGCGAGCTGGTAGGTCGTCCGTGAAAGTGCAGGCGTGTACGCGTCGGGCCCGCACATGGGTGTCCACGCCCAAGCGCGTCAGGTTCTCACCTTTGAGCTTATTATAGTCCTTGGCATCCTGCTCACCGAGGTCAAAATAGGCCTTTTGGGGTTCTCCTGTCAGGAAAGGCGCTACTACCTCCGCCCACTGAGGCGCTGGTAATTTCTCCCTCTCGGCCACTCTCTCAAAGACCGCGAGATAGGCCTCGATGTCATCGGTGGCCGTCATGTTTTGGAAGGCCGCCTGTACCGCGGTACGGGTGGTGGGGAGCGAACCAGATGACCTCTGCACACTTTGTGCCAGGAGAGCATTAGTCTCGGCCTGAGCTCTCATGGCTTCCTCATGGATCTTTTGCTGGGTTGCCGCCACTTGTTGCTGCTGGGCCAACGCTTGCTGTTGCTGCACGTTCATTTGTACCAGCTGCTTTATCAGTTCCTCCATCTTGGCAGTATCTGATGGCTGTGCCGTTGCAGCTTTCACCCAGGACATGGGGGTTACAGCACTCTCCCGTCAATCTTAGTTGGGCGGTTGCCCTTAGCAGCGGTTCTCCAGCTGCTGCAAAATGTCCATTGGTGTATGTCTCTTTAAGACCGCTGCCCGCATCCTCCACCATATGTGAGGGATTAGCGTTTAGGATCGGTAGCAACCTGGGCATAAGCAGTCAGAGACAGTGACACATAGGATAAAGTCTTTAGTCCAGGCTTGGCCTTGGTTTATTTCCAAGCAAACAAAGCAAAATACAGGCCTTAACATCAGGCAAACATAACGTAAATCCTGCTCGTCTGAGCACTTACTATACATGGAGCGTCCCTGTCTACACACTGGTAACACAAATGGCTCCTGCACACAGCCAGCCAGGACTCTCAGACCTGCAGAGGTCTCAGCTCTCTTCCTGGCCCTGTAGGCCCAGGCTTTATAAGGCCTGGTACCAGCCTCACCTGGTACATGGGAGTGGCCATCCCACCCTTCGCTTTGACCACTCCAGGAAAAGCCGGCCCGGATTATGTGGCTTGGAGCCACTTACACACTACAACGTGTTAGTAGCTTAATGCTACTAACACTATACTGCCGACTTCCTCCACCGAGCCCAGGCTGCTCGGTGGCACGTATCTGCCCAAGCGCTCCCCAAAGCAGCATAGGAGAGCATCCTAGGCGAAATATACCTGCCCTCCAGCACCTTGCCGGTCACCGTCTCACAATATATTATCACGTATTGACCCTCTCCTTCCTTCTGTAAGCTTTTCTACTGCCGTCTGCGATCCTAGCGACCTTTCTTCTCAGCAGTATCTGACTTATGAGATATGGACAACACGTACAGCAATGACACAATGTTAGGACATTAAAATATACAGAACAAACAGCACAGTGGTTAATTGCACATAATTGTCTGCAGATTCTGCATGAACTCGCTTCATGTCATAGGGGGACACAGACTAGAGGATACCCTTTCTCCTCCATTTTCCCCCTTGCAAAGTGGAAAAGATTTTTTTTTTTTTAGCAACAACTACATTTGTGGGCAGTTTTAAGCACAAACCTACTTGGGATGGGGGTGCTAAACACAGACTGCAGAACAGATAATCGGGAGAAGGCTGTTTGCAGGCGCGATGCAGGGGATTTGAATATCCCTATGCAAAATTCAGAAAAGGCACTCATCATTGCAGTGCAAAGAATTGGTATGCCGGGTAAAAACATACATAGATGGGAGATGAGAAGCCAGCTCATTTCTGCTGCGGAGCTAAGATGACGTCTGAGCGGTAACTGAAGGTATTATTGCAACAGATGCTAAAATAGCTGCTGGGCCATGGCTGGCACTGAAATGGCCACCGAAGGTGTGGCCTGACTGGGCGATGGTGACGGGAAGGTCCAGGAATACTACATACTAGACACGTATCAAGATATACCGACTGGTATTGGCCCCAATAACAACACGGCCATCTAGGGGCAGAGCAAAGGGGAGAAAAACATCATCCATGACACGCCTGGGGCGGTGCCCTCAGATGGTGAAGAAGGGCTGCCTTCCTTTGTCTTCAACTCAAAGCATATGAATAATCGCCATCTTGAAACTGCAATTATCTTACTTCAACTTTACATTACTTATTGACTCTACATACTACCAACTGGGTATGCCTAGCCCTATGCTCAATGACACATTGGGAAGTATATCTCTAAGTGCCTGAGCCTTTTGCTCAATGACTATACCAACAGTTTCACATAACTTCTTGACATTCTTCACATACTCCTTCCCTCCTCTACATGACACCAAGTGGACAGGATCAAACAGACCACTGTCAGGTACCTTAATTTAAACATGTTCCGAAACTAAACTCTGAGCCGTCTCTCAACCGGGAGTCCGAAGCCGTATGCTCAATCACGTAATCACAATTGTCACATCTGATGCCGTTTGCGCAATCACTCCCTGAGAAGTATGCTCAACCTCGAAGCCGTCTCTCAACCGGGATCTGAAGTCCCTGAGAAGTATGCTCGATAAACTAAACCCTCGAAGCCGTCTCTCAACCGGGATCTGAAGTCCCTGAGAAGTATGCTCGATAATACAATTTATAACGTCCTAAAAGATTCTGTCCCCTGGTGTCATAGACCACTCAAGACCTGAGGTAAACTTCTTTACCGATGACAACTATGATGTCAAACATCAAACATCCGACTGACCTAGGAGTCTGTCAATCAACTGAGCCAAAACAGACCAACGGCAGACATCATATAATAAATATGACACTTACCGGGCTGTGTGTGAGGTTGATCAGTCCTCTGGTTTGGCACAGTGGATATATGTCCTCCCAGTCCAATGTCGTCGTCCGATGAGTGACACAAGAGTCAATAAGTAAATCCTGCCGACTATGCCAACTGTTAAGGACCGCTGCGGGGCCACATAACCTTTCAAGTCTTGAGGTCCAAATTAGTTCGTACCTGGATGCATCAAGGAGGCCAAAAACTATATAATTTATAGTTATTAGTTCCCACAGATACGTAGAGTTGAGCCACGGCAGATATACAGCTCACTCTGCTTAAGGCGTGCGTACTCTGAGCGTTTATTGACTTGGTATAGTTCTAATACAGGAAAGGAATACGTCATTAGTCACGGGGTTAATCTTATTGGGTTAGAAAAACATTAAGAATCATATATTGTTCAGCAATCAGCGTAGTGAGAATATATCTGTTATGTTCTCAAGTGTCTGTTTCTCCCAGCGTTATCTGGTCCTCCCTGGTCCTCCCTTGTATTCACTTTGTGATTCAGGTGGCTGTAGTACAGTCAGTTCCTTTGTCCAAGTCTCCGAATGGAGGCGTGGGAGGGTTTCTTCTGATAAGAACTGTGTCCAGACTTGTTTCTCATGAAAAAGAACAGAGGCACATCATTAGACATTGTACCGAATCTCATGCTCTAAAGCTATTTCTGCTTGAATTGTTTCACTACACACAAGCTTATTTACATCTTATAATGCTCCATTTTGTATCTAGTGGCCATTTTGAGACAGATTCTTCCATTTTATGAGCCTGTACTTTCTCAGCAGTCCAATTGAAAGTTACTGGAACATCAGCATACTTCCACAACCAGTGCTCCATTCAGCCTCTTCCTTACTGCGGGAGGTACAGCGAGTCCACAGTTAAGAAGACATGGAACATGGGACCCCCGTTGTCTAGATTAGTGGGGGTCTCAGTAGTGAGACCCCCACTGATTAGCAAGTTATGCTCTATTCTGTAGATAAGTGATAACTTGTGATCTTACTACAACTACTTTAAGTGAAACTTTACATCTTCATTAACCCCATCCCGCTCCAGGGCGTAAGTTTACATCCTGGCAGCAGGGTACTTTCCGCAACAGGGCGTAAACTTACGTCCTGGGGATAGCATGAGATCATAAGTGATCTTGCGCTATCTGGCAGCGTGATCCGGCTGACAGTGATAGCCGGCCTCTCGCTGCAACAGCAGGGGTGCATTGTAGATGCCCCCTCACTATTAACTCTCTCTGTGACGTTGTCGGGCTCTCTTGATATAATCACAGAGAGCTCAGCTGGTTGCCATAGCCACAGGACGCCAGATACAGGCGTCCTGTATTGCCAGTGCCTGTTATCGCGGTAATAAGTGATAAGGCATTGCAGGTGAGAAGTCCTGCAATGCCTTATCACAGCAATCATCAGTGCTATGGTGAAAATCCCCCAGAGGGACACAAATGGTGTAAAAAAAGATCAAAATAATGTACAAAAAATAAAAATGTAAAAATACTGGTGCTTTTTCTTATATTAGCATAAAAAGGTAAAAAATTAAAATCCCACATATTTGGTATTGTCGTGTCCGTAACGATGTGTACAATAAGTTGCACATGCTTTTCTGCGCGGCAGAATAGCATTTTGCCTCCCAAAAAACACAATAAAAGTGATCAAAAAAGCCATATGTACCCCAAAATGGTACCAATAAAAACTACAGATCGTCTCGCAAAAAATAAGCCCTCACAGAGCTCCGTCCATAGAAAAATTAAAAAGTTACAGGACTTTGATTTAGAAAAAAAAAAAAAAGATTTCCAAAAAGGGTTTTTATTGCAGAAAAGTGGAAAAACCTTAAAAAAAATATGAGAATTTTGGTATCGTTGTAAATCGTACCGGCCCGCAGAAAAATATTGCGTCATTTATGCTGCATAATTAAGGCTTTAAAAAAAAGGAAAAATCTTTGGCAGAATTTATGTGTTTTCTCTCCCTGTTATCATAAAAAAATAATAAAAGTTTTACAATATAGTCTATGTACCCAAATATGGCACCATCAAAAACTACAGTTCACCACGCAAAAAACAAGCCCTTATACTGCCGTGTTGACAGAAAAGTAAAAAAGTTATGGCTTTAGAAAAATGGAGATGAAAATCTGCCAAAAAGCGTTGCGTCCTTAAGCCCAAAAAAGGCCATGTCCTTAAGGGGTTAAAGAAGTTGTGCTAAGTTTAAAAAATATTCCTTATGCATAAGGAATTGGTAGGGGTCTTACTGTTGGGGCTTTCAGTGATTATGAGAATGTGGGTCCTGTATCCCCCTATATGAATGGTGTTATGGTTGGGCATGTGCACTGCTGCTCTATTAACTTCTGTGGGACTGCCAGTGGTTGCGTAGCTCTGTACTGGAATACTGTCAGTCCCATAGAGATAAATAGGATGGAGGCACATATGCTTAACCACAGCTCAATCCACATGGGGAACACGAGACTCCAGTTCTCATGATTGTGGACATCCTAGTGGTCAGATAGGGGTTACGTCTTACAGTTGATACGACCCCTTTAAATTTAACATACCTTCAAAAGATTCAGAGACAACCTACAGTTCTCTCAGCTTTAGCTGTAGCCAAGTAGAGTATATTAGGGGATCTCAAGAATTCTGATTGTTAAACTTTTTGGGAAAGTTTGTGGTACATGGGTTAGACCAAAAGTTGTATTTTCATTTGGTGGTTGGTGTTTATAAAAGTCTGCTTCAACAATCTATTGTAACTCCAAAACATGGTTTAAATTCAGGAGAATTGCATGTATAGGAATTGTCTAATATTGCCTGGCACCATCAACAGAATACTGACAACATTCATCACACCTATAGTCTGTTAATAGTCTGCAAGGGGAAGGGGGGGGGGCCTTATACTCACCTGGTCCGTGGCGTCCCAATGGTCTCCGGCAGAGCTGCAACAAACTGCAGAGTCCTCCCCGTCTGCCATCACAGCTTTGCTGGTGATGGGGCTTTAAAGTACCCCGCCTCCAGCAAAGCGAGCGCTGTGATTGGCTAATCGAGCGCCAGCAGCCAATAACAGCCGGCGCTCGATGAGCGAATCACAGCCACTCAGTGAAGTCATTTTGCTGCAGCACCGCCAGAGACCATCAGGATGCCGCGGACCAGGCGATTATTGATTTTTTTGGGAAGGGGGCATGTTAGCTAGGTCCTATTTTTGGGGGAGGCCTTATAATTCAAGCCTCCCCCAAAAACCTAGTAGGTCTTACTATTAAGGTAGGACCTACTTTCGGGGAAGCAGTTGCGGATCCTGAGTATAACACCACATGGGCTCCATCAGGGGTCTGGTTTGAGACTATAATTTGGGCTGCCTCACACACCTTGTGTTTGTTGTGTACTATAATGGCAGATAGAGTGCAGCCATGTCAGTGAAGCCTAAGGCCTCCTTTACACGATCATATGCGTTTTTACGTTCACCCATACCCTCCGTATAGATGTGATTAAGTCCTGATCTTTATTTGCATATTTCATGCCATTCACACAGGCCACTGCTGCATATAGGCAAATAAATACACTGAAGCGTTGCAAACCAGCAATCGGCAGAAATCCTTGGAATTACCAATAATGGCTAATTAGAGCGAGCTGTCTTCTTTTCCCACCGTTGTTCTCCCCACTCCTCCTTTTTTTCCAGCATCCATAGAAGTCTAGACCTATCTTTTTACGCGATGTATAAAAACAGAAACCAAAAATGGTCGCGTATGAACTATTTTTTCCAGTGCGATTATTTCATGTCGCAAAACATCGTTCATCTGAATGAGCCCATAGAAATCCATTGCTTCACATGGTTGAGTTTTTTCAGCGATTTTTTTTTTTTTTTAAAGCGGCTAAATTCCTGCGTAAATACGGTCATCTGAATGAGCCCTAAGAGTGACTGTAGTATAAGAGCAATACACATCTTTCTGTTAGAAACAGAGTTGGGTCCAGCAAGCATAAAGCGAAGTAGTAGAACCTGGGATCCTGTGGGTGGTGATCCATTGCCCTGGCTTCAGGAGCCATGCCGATTGTAGCTTTGCGAGGAACTGTGATCTGAGGAGAAGTCATGGAGATCTGAGTTAAGTAAGCATGCCTGGATAAGTGCAACGAATCTGGACACTTCAGGGTAGTCAAATGGGAAAATTGGTAAGCCAAAGTTGCTGGGTGTAATCTGTTGCCAAAGTTTGTGTCTGTTTAAGTGAGTGTCCCATGAAGCTAAAGGCATGTTCACATCATGTTTCCTTTTATATCAAGGGGTTCTGAAATGGTTTACATAAAAAAATCTTCAAAATTGGATCATAATGGAACTCCTGGACGGAAACTGTATTGTCCATTCTAAAAATTTGCTAAAACGGAGCCCAGTAGGCTTCTGTTTTGGCACGTTTCTAATCGTTTCCAGCATTTTGTGCCAGAAAGAATAAGATGGTTTACCCACAAGGACAAAACGCCTTTAATAGAAAAATAATCTTATCCCACGTAAGGCTAACTAAGGACTGAGGTAAAAGGTCAGGTATGTCCTTGTCAGGCGAATTGCCTGTGTGTAGGCAGGATCCCGTCCCTGAGGTTGTTTAGATAGGGAAAGAGCTCCCATGTTTTAGTTTATTATTGTTTTGACACAGGTTGTGTGTTTATGTGAGAGATCTGCGGGTTACAGTTTTAAATTAAAGTGTTCACATTATACTGTCCCTTATCAGTGTTCTTTGCCATCAATGCCCCACCACTGAAAAAACATTGATGCCCAATGCAGAAGTATGCTGAGAAGTTCATGAACAGCCCCTCTGCTTCTCATTGAGAACTACCTTACTCAGTCACTCTGCACTACAGTCTATAAGATATACATAGAAACATAGTATGCAAGGCTGAAAAAAGACAAAGTTCAGTCTGTTTTCACCCCCCTTCCACCACGTTGTTGATCAAGAGGAAGGCAAAAAAAAACTGTGAGGCAGAAGCCAATTTACCCCATTCAGGGGAAAAAAATGCCTTCCTGACTCCATAAATGCATTGAGAATAATCCCTGGGTGCATTAAAAGAGGTCCCACTATATAAGGCGCTTATCAGGCCCCACATGGACAACTGTGTACAGTTCTGGACATCGGTGCTCAGGAAGGATGTTGCAGTGCTTGAGAGGGTTCAAATTACTGCAACTAAATTAATAAATGGAATGAGAGGACTGGAATACCCAGAGAGACTTTTTACCCTGGAAAAAAGACAGCTAAGGGGCAGTCAAATGACTATGTATAAATACATGAGGGGACAATACAAGGATCTCTCCCATGATCTGTTTATACCAAGGACTGCGTTGATAACAAGAGGGCATCCGCTACCTCTAGAAGAAAGCAGGTTTCATCACCAACACAGAAGGGTTTTTTTTACTATAAGAGCAGTGAGACTGTGGAACTCTCTGCCTGAGGATGTGGTGATGGCAAAATCCATTGAGGAGTTTAAGAGGGGACTAGACGTCTTTCTCGAGCAGAAGGATACAGACATTAGGTGACCAGCGGGTTTGTAGTTCTGGGTCTTATATTTAGGTAGGAACTATCAAAGGTTGATCCAGGGATTATTCTGATTGCCATTACGCAGTCTTGAAGGAATTTTACCCCAGATGGGCTAATTGGCTTCTCCCTCTTGGGGTTTTTTGCCTTACTCTGGATCAACTAAGGGTTGAAACAGGCTGAACTAGATAGACATTGTCTTCATTCAGCCTAACATACCATGTTACTATGTTAGTTCTTTACCAAGCTACACACGTTTTTGCCCAGACCGAGCTTTCTTATTTTACATATCAACCTATTATGCCGCATAGTGTCAAATGCTTTAGAGAAATCCGGATATAAGGATCAATAGACTCTCCCAGGTCCAGCCTAGAACTTACTTCATTGTAGAAGCTGATCAAATTGGTCTGACATGATTGACCCCTCAGGAATCCATGCTGATGAGGAGTTATACCATTGTTTTCCTTGAGGTATTCCAGAATGGCATACCCCTCGAATATTTTTCCAATTGTTGAAGTGAGATTTACTAGCCTGTAGTTACCAGTCTCTTTTCTTGACCCCTTTTTGTATATTGGAACTACATTGGCAATGTGCCAATCCAGTCGTACAACTTCGGTCTCAATTGAGTCCCTAAATATCAGAAATAGTGGCCTGTCTGTCACGTCACTTTGTTACCTTAGAAACCTTTGGTGTATTCCACCTGGGCCTGGCGATTTGTCGATTTCAATCTTCTTTGGCCGGCTCTGTACTTACGCCTGCGTTGCACAAGTGATATTTAGTGGGGGGTTCATTTTATCCCCCTGCATCTCATGTGACATTTCTTTTTCTCTCGTGAATATACTTGAGAAAAAACTATTTAATAGATTCGCCTCCCCCCCCCCCCCCCCCCATCATTTTCTATGATTTCTCCTGCATTATTTGTTAAAGGGACAGTACTTTCAATGCAGATTCTTTATGGAAGCAGCTGCACATGCTAATTTAGCTTTACAATCCATATCCTTTAAATGTCTGTTTTGGGAAAGCCCTATAGACGTATTTGGTACAATAGCATTTGCAATATAAAGATACAAGTACACACACATGTTATCCCTTCTTAGTAAATAGCATAATTTTCTCACAAAAATCCCCCTAATTATTTACATTCCGGATAAAATTATAATACAAGGACATTTTCTGCATTCCTTTAATAATAACTTTTCTTATCAACGTATTACACATCATGTGGTCATTTCCAAAGTTTAGATTTATGGGACAAAGTAATTAGTATATTTATGATGAAATACAGCAAAAAGCTTCACATGCTCTATATGCCCCACACAAGTTACTATTTCAGCAATTTCAAAGAGAACAACATATTTTTTTCAATGATTTCCTAATAATTCATTTCCTAAAACTGTATTCAAGACACTAAACAGAAAAATAACTGGTATGGTAACAGGAAAGAGTATACACCGCAGAATAATAAAAGGGAACTTCCAAAATAACCTCTGAAATCTACTTACTCTTTCAGAAAAACTTGTTAGAAGTCATCAAAATGATGACATTTTTTTTTAAAGGGAACCTGTCACGTCCACACGGCACCAGAAACGAAGTTATGGTGCTGTTAGGAGATGTGACAGGCTGCCGATTGAGAAATATTTTAAACTTGCCTGCTCCCCAGTTCCCGCAGTATCTGCAGCTGAAGATTGCACATGGCACTGAAAATATGACTTTTCACAGTGCCAAGCGCTCTTCCATAGACTTGTGGGAATTGTGTACGTGAAATATAAGATCCTATTCCCTTGACTTTTCTGATATGAGAAGTGTAAATGCCATGCAACTTCTTCCCTCGATGTTAGCACTGGGGTGGAAATACGAGGGGCTGCTGATAAGTCTTTGGTTTTACCCAGAAAGAAACAAGATAGGAAGATGAAACTTTACATTTATTCCACATACTCTCCACTGATGTCAACACACTTCTTACATCGGTATTCCAAGTTCTGTAAGCCTAGCAAAAATAAGGATTTCGGTTGTGCCTCAATCCAGTCTTCCGTAGCAGCCATGGCATCAGAAATGGCATGAAATTTGGTACCCTTGAGGTGTTTCTTCAGGTTTGGAAACAGATGATAATCGGAGGGAGCTAGATCTGGTGAATAAGGTGGGTGGTCAACCAGCTGCAAGCCTAGCCCCACCAGTTTCGCTGTGGTCGCTTGGGCAGTGTGAGCCAAGGCGTTGTCTTTCAGGAACAAGATTCCTTTGGACAGCTTACCGCGCCTTTTGGCCTTCAGAGCTGCCTTCAATTGGTCCAAAAGTTCAATGTAATACCTTGCATTGATGGTGGAACCATTTTGAAGGTTATCCACTAGCGGCACGCCCTCCTTATCCCAGAACACACACACAGACGCCATCACCTTAGTGGTTGATTTTTGTACCATGAATTTCTTTGGGTGAGGAGAACCACCATGCCTCCACTCTTTTGACTGCTCCTTGGTTTCAGGGTCATATAAATAAATCCAGGTCTCATCCATAGTGACCAGTTGATCCAGGAAGTTCTTATCAGTCCGGAAATGTTGACAAATGGACCGAGACGTTTTCACTCACATGCTTTTCTGATCTGCTGTCAAACATTTGGGGACCCACTTTGCAAATAGCTTCTACACGTTCAAATGTTCATGGATAATGACACAAACACGTTCACCAGAAATCCCCATGATGTCTGCTATTCCTTTAGCTGAAATTCGCTGATTCTCCAGTATGAGGTTGTGCTCAGCATCAATGATCTCCGGAACAACCACCTCTCTCGGTCGTCCAGGACGTTCCACATCATTGGTGCTGAAGTGGCCCGTTTTAAATTTGGCAACCCAGTTCTTAACTGTAGAATATGAAGTACATTGATCCTCCAATGTCTGTGACATATCACCATGAATATCCTTTGCAATTTCCTTGCAGAAACAAGAATTTTTTCACTCCTCTGCTCTCATTTGCTGTGAATATCGCCTTAGACTCCGCCATTTTTTCCCCGCGTGCCTAGATCACTGTTGCCATAAGCTACAAACACAACATTTTGAAAACATATATTAGACACATAAGGCTTTCATGTGATGTAACATTTGTTACCATAGAAACAAAAAAGAACACAAACACTTATCAGCACCCCTTCGTATACCAAGCCACTCTATGTGAATCTGGTCTAAGTCTTTCCAGATTGCAAGGTGAAGCAATTTGCAGGCACTGCATTCAAGACAACGAGGCCTACATCAGCCTCATTCTCTGTCCACTAACACAATCCCAGCTCTATAATAACATGGCTCTGCCTATCCCACCAGGGATTTGCCCACAACCTCTATTTATGACTTTAGTAGCATGGAAATGGGAGTTACGGAAACTATGTAACACAACCCCACTCAGATGTTTCCATACTCCCACCTCTTACAGAGTAGTATTCCTATGACTGGCCAAGGTGCGAATACCCGTTTTAATCAGTTATTTTTCAAGAGATTTCCAAACAAATCGAATATTGCTCTATGGAAGAAAAAAGTAGCTAGAACATTTCTGCTCAGAAATCCTTGCTCAATTGATGCAATTTCTAAAGAGAATTTTGAGCTACTTGCAATAGACAACAAGTTCACAGCGTTTGTTTTTTTTTTGTAGCGAGCGATAAAAAGTCTAGGTAAGGCTCCGGCCTTGGCACTGCATTTAAATTATGATGGCAGGAGTGATTATCCATTGAAAAATATTTACATCATTTATATGCTTGGTGCAGTTGAAATGAATCTGATCACATGGAAAATCATGGCATGTAAGTCCATCCTCAAGCACCAGTTATTAAAGAGGCTGTGTCAAGTTTTAAAGTTATCCCTATCCACAGAACGGGGTTCCGTGTACCACAAGCAAATTGAAAGGTGGTCGAGCATGCATGCCGTCATTCCATTTATCTCTATGGGACTGATGGAGATTGCACTACGCTTGGCTATCTTTGTCAAAATACTAACGGCCACCTGTCCGTGAGTGACTCTATGAGTGACTATATGAGTTTCATGCTCTGTCCCTGATCACATGGTGATATCATTAAAGGTCCTCAAACATAAAAAAGCAGAGTCTAACAGCAGCCATCTACTTACAGGATCTGTGATGTCACCGTCATGTGATCAGTCACCTGGGCTTGGTCTCCGTGAGTGGGTGAACATCATCACAGGTCCTTCCCTTTTTTAAAAAAACAGCAAAACCAGACAGCAGCCGAGTGCTTACAGCACCTGTGATGTCACCATCATGTGATCAGTCACCTGTGTGGGAGGATTCTAGGGTCACATGACTAGGGGGTGATCAGTGTGTGCAGGACTCGGCTGTGCTGGTTGTGATCCCTGTTGTATGGGATGAAAAATGTATGTAGTAGAGCTGTATGTGATATGCATGTAGCAGAGCTCTGTGTGTGACGTGCATGTAGCAGAGCTGTGTGTGTGTAATGTACATGTAACAGAGCTGTGTGTGACGTGCATGTAGCAGAGCTGTGTGTATGTGATGTACATGGAGCACAGCTGTGTGTGTGTGAAGTGCATGTAGCAGAGCTGCGTGTGTGAAGTACATGTAGCAGAGCTGTGTGGTGCATTGCGCCACCAGAAACACTGGTGCTAAAATTTCTTAATAAGTCCCATATAGATGAATGGTGTGGAAGTATGCATGCTCGTCCATTAATTCAGGCAAACACGGGACCCCTGTTCTCCTGTTTGATGGAGGTCTCAGTGATTGGACCCCACCAATCAGGAACTTATGCTATATTCTGTGGACAGGGGATAAGTTTTTTAAACTTGGCACGACCCCTTTTAATTTTTCCTCATTCTTCTGAATCTTAATTCTAATGGCCCATAGAGGAGAAAATTACAAACATCTGCAGATTTCCTCCACAACAAATTCATGCTCAGAACTTACCATTTCGCTCTTCAACATTTCATACAAGCTGACTTCACCTCTCATCTCCTCACTATCCAATAGTCAAAAAACACTCTGACACTTTTCACTCCCTCCTCACCATTAAAGCTGCCTATGATGGAGCTTAGTGCTGAAGATCTGACCGCTAGGTTTAACGGCCTCGTGTCCACGCGCGTATGTGTAAAACGCTGTACGTATGATCGTGTATGCATTTTTTTGGCGCACGTATGGCTGTGTATGTACGGTGTATGAACTACGTTTCAATGCTCATTAAATTCTCCCCCCTCCAATCTATCCTGAATGCCACAGCTTGGGTTATCTGTTTTTTCAGCTGCTATACTAATGTCTCCACCATGTATCGGTTACTACACTGGTTGTCTGTCAAATATAAAACACAATGTAAACTAATCCCTCTCATCCATGAGGCTCACTGCAGTACTGCATCTCCCTATATCTCATCCCTCATTTCTGTCTACCACCCTACCCATGCTCACCACTCTGTCAATGACTTTAGACTAAGGGCCCTTTTACATGCAATGATTATTGTTTGGTTAATCATTGGATCGTGCAAAACTGAATTATAATAGTTAGGGTTAGAGTTCAGCTCAGCTAAAAATCCATTGGGACTGATAAGATGGACAGCATGCTAAATTCTCAGCAGGCAGCGCTGATAACATTCTTTCAGCAGCTGTCTGGCTGGAGAACAATAGAGATGTATTTAGAGAACAGACCACCCGCTGTTCTCTAAATACATGCAGATGAAGCCAGTTAGCTACTAATGGGCTGATTAGCCCATTAGTAGTAAATGCAAAATGATTGCCCCAAACTGTCAGTTTCTGACGAATTTTGAGCGATCATCTGTGTGTAAATGGACCTTTGGTATACCCAAGTCTTTTTCACATGTGCAGCTTAGCCCAATTCCTCCCATTTTATATATGCTTTTTTTATTTTTCATCCCCAGATGTAGGACTTTGCATTTCTCCTTATTAAAAACCATTCTGTTAGTCACCGCCCACTGTTGAAGCTTTGTAAAATTGCAATTATTTCTCAAATTTACAGTAAGTTTTCCTAATGTTGTAAGTAGTCGTTGTATTAACACAAATAAGAACAATTAAAAGTGTCTCATTGTCTTTTGCTAACAGTGGTGCCGAGTAGGCCAGACTTGGAGACATTGTGACACTGGTAACACATTTAAGTGTATTAAATATACATATTTTAGATATGGATCATGATATGTCTCAATATCCCTTACCAGCTCAGGGATTAAAGGTCTTCCTCAAGACAATGACATGAAAACTTTTACTAAACATGTATTGTTCGATTTCCTCTTACTTACAGGACAGTTATCAGACTTTTCTTAATCCCCAAACGGGAACTTTTGTCACTCAGATCCCCTTCTGTTTCCTGTTTTGTGGCTGCAGCTCGTGGTGTCCACTCATCTCCATGGTAACCTGCATCCTTGACTGTCTGTGACCGAAACTATAAAAGGGGACAAAGGGCGAGAAGCTTAGAATTTTTCTGTGGTGACTCATAAGGCTTCTGTTTTGTTTTTCAGTTTCAGATAAAATTCTTCTGGACTTGGAAATTTCAGGAAGCTGCAGTTAGTAAACACGAAATCCTGTTTTGCTGACTAGAAAGTCCAAAAAAATGAAGAACTGAAGAGGAAATAGGAAGAAGGGGGGAAGCTTGGGGTTACTTCATTGTCTGATTACAATGACATAATAAACATGTAATAATAAAGCCTTTTTTTGCCTCCAAATATGTCCAGATCAATCAGTATAAATTCTTGTCCGAGTGTTAAGGGTTAGTTTTCAGCTAAACCTTTTTATCATTCACAATTATTAATATGCTATAGGTGTGAAGCAAGGCAAGATTAAAGAGTTTATCCCAAAATCTAAAATTATCTCCTTTCCACAGTATAGGGGATAACATAGTAACATAGTATGTTGGGCTGAAAAAAGACATATGTCCACCAAATTCAGCATACCCCCCCCCCCCTCCCCCCTCAATGTTGATCCAGAGAAAAGCAAAAAAAACCTCCAATGAGGTAGAAGCCAATTTTTCCCATTTAAGGGGGAAAAAAACGACCTCTGTAGTGGCTGGCTCTTGTAACTGCAGGCACGGCTCTCATTGAAATCAACACAAGCTATGCCTGCTTAGACAGGAACTTTAATTGACTATATACCAGGTGCTAAAGGAGATAATTGCCTTAGAAAAGGAGGAGCAAGTCAGGACAGTTCCGGTAGTCCAACAAGCTGCTATGGTGTCACAAAAATAAAGAAATATTGAATTGTAGAGTTGGAAGGTACCTCCAGGGTCATCTGATTTAACCCCCTGCACAATGTAGGACCACTAAATCATCCCAGACATATGTCTGTCCAGCCTCTGTTTGAAGACTTCCATTGATGGAGAACTCACCACCTCCCATGGCAACCAGTTCCACTCATTCATCACCATCACCGTCTAATATCTAATCTGTGTCTTCTCCCTTTCAGTTTCATCCCATTGCTTCTAGTCTTTCCTTGTGCAGATGAGAATAGGGCTGATCCCTCTGCACTGTGACAGTCATTCAGATATTTGTAGACAGCTATTAAGTCTCCTTTTTTTTAACCATTCCTCAAAGGCTCATAAGACATAGTTGGCAGACCGATCACCATTCTGGTAACTGTTTTCTGAACTTGTTCCAGTATGTTAATTTCTTTTTTAAATGACTAGACACAGAACTGGATACAGTATTCCAAATGAAGTCTGACTAAGAAAGAGTAGAGAGGGATAATGACCTCACGTGATCTAGACTCTATGCTTCTCTTAATACATCCCAGCATTGTTTTTGCCTTTTTCGCTGCTGCATCACATTGTTGACTCATGTTTAGTCTATGATCTATTAGAATACCCAAGTATTTTTCAAATGTGCTGCCTAGCCTACTTCCTCCCATTCTGTATGTACTTTTTTCATTTTTCTTGCCCAGATATAGGACTTTGCATTTCTCCTTCTTAATATACCATTCTATTAGTCACCACTAGAGATGAGCAAGTATACTCGCTAAGGCACATTACTCGAGCGAGTAGTGCCTTAGCTGAGTATCTCCCCACTCGTCTCTAAAGATTCGGGGGCCGCCGCGGGTGACAGGTGAGTTGCGGTGGGGAGCGGGCGGGAGAGAGGGAGAGAGAGATCTCCCCTCCATTCCTCCCCGCTCTCCCCCGCCGGCCCCCGAATCTTTAGAGACGAGCAGGGAGATGCTCAACTAAGGCACTACTTAATCGAGTAATTTGCCTTAGCGAGTATACTCGCTCATCTCTAGTTACCACTGTTCAAGCTTATCTAGATCCTTTTGAATACTCTCTCTTCTCTAGTGTTAGCTTTCACTTTTAGCTTTGTGACATCTGCAAATTTGATCAGTTTCCCCTCAATTCCCTCATCTAGATCATTTACAAAAATGTTGAACAACGCTGGGCCTAGGACAGAGCCTTGTGATACCCCACTTGACACATACTTCCACTCTAGAAGCTGCTGCAACTGTAATCTAGCCCAAACTGTAGAATAGCAGGCTCCAGTAGGTAATATTCAGTCTTCTATCCTTGCAGCTGATAGAAGGTGGTTACAAGTAATTGCTTGTCATTGTAGACCATTTCCTTAAATTTGCTCTAGCTTTCCCTACATAGAGTCAGCAGCGCAAGCTTTATGAAAGAATTTTATATGGACATATGGTTGTCCTTCTCAGTTATAATTGGACCAAGAGATTAAGAAAACATAAATTACCCACTATTAGCCACAGGGAAGGGGTGCTTGAAAGAGCCTGAATCGACCTCTGTTGCAGCTCCTAAGAATAATAAAAGGACAGAAAAATGTAAAGTGGCCAGTATACATTGCTGAGCTTATATGGGTTTATGCAGTACATTCTTCCCCCTTCTTGTTATGTGTGGGATGAATGGATGCTGCCCCTCAATATGATGATGCCAACCTGCAATGAAAATGAACAGTGAACTCCACAGACCTGGATGGAGGGATATTGAAGAAAGGTAATACAAATGTATGAGTTGTTGGATTAGTAACTAGGCCAACACACCCTTACAGCCAGCCACAAATTGAAAGTGTTACCCCTGCAGTCAGGGGACAGAGTCATGGTGTGATAAAGGGGTGCTAGATGAACTGGGAAGTTGTAGTGGAGATGGGAACCCTTATGAAGTTGTACGTTAGCCAAACCCTTGGATACCAGAGTTAGATGCTAACCTAGAAGGCGACTGGGGACCTGGACAATAAATAGAAATATATTGAAGCTGTGCACATTTGTGAATAGGCCATCATAACCTACTACAGCTGACCCTCCAGTAATAATAATAGCTATGCATGAAGACCATTGGGTGCCACTGCAAGAAGCCACTGGAGCTGCTGGAGAGAAGGGAAGAGTATCCTGTGCTATCTGAAGAAGACGGAAATCAGTCTTTTAGGATAATGTATGCTGCAATGTGGAATTAAATAAAGCATTGAATGAGTTGAAGAGAACTCATCAACTGTTAGGGCATTTGGACATCATAGATAGGGGCCTGCTGCTTAGGACTGTCCTCTACAAGTCAAGAATAAGTGCCATCAACAAGAGCCTATATAACATTTGAATGGTCCCTTTAGTTGGTTGTAACTTCCCCCTTGAGTTTTTCAAGTTGCTCCTGCTAATTTACAAAAGTGGTTGTCTTAATGAGATTTACAATACATTGAAAGAGCAAGTGTTTTCACAGGTTACGTAGCAGAAAAAAAACACATTTTGGCTGCAACTGAACTTCCTGCAGTGTTTCTTCCAGCCATCAGTTGCACAACATTGTGTTTTGCAAACCGTTCAGACTAGAACAGACTGCTCTTCATGGTACAAAATGTTAAATGTTAGCAGATTTCCTACATGCTTCCTATTTTTCATATGGAAGTTATCTTTTGATTTTACATAGTTATAAACATAGGCATCTTTTAGGCTGTACCTACACACTGCACAATAGCTACAGCAATGGGAACTGATACTACAAGTATTTTTATCAAGTTCATCAAATTAACCCAGCCTTAAAAGTATTGTCAAAGTTATTTTTTCTTTAATTCGAGATGTCTATGTATAAAATAATAAATGACCCTATACCCACCTGATCATTGGAGTGCTGAAGTCTGTGATTGGTTGTAGCAGCCTTGTATATGTAGAAAATCCAGCGGTAGCATAGGTTTTGATTAGAGATGAGCGAGCGTACTCGGCCACGCCCCTTTTTCGCCCGAGCACCGCGATTTTCGAGTACTTCCGTACTCGGGCGAAAAGATTCGGGGGGGGTGCCGTGGGTGAGTGGGGGGTTGCAGCGGGGAGTGGGGGGGGGGAGAGGGAGAGAGAGAGGGCTCCCCCCTGTTCCCCGCTGCTACCCCCCGCTCTGCCACGCCTCCCCCCGCCCCCCGGCGCCCCCCGAATCTTTTCACCCGAGTACGGAAGTACTCGAAAATCGCGGTGCTCGATCGAGTAATTACTAGAAACGAGTACGTCCACTCATCTCTAGTTTTGATGCATAAAAACGACAAAGTTCATTTCTCCATTTTCTAAAATGCAACATTTCATCCCATGGAAGGGTCTTTCTGAAGGATAAATGCAGAGCTGCTTGAGAAAGACCTTTGCATGGGTTGAAACGTTGCATTTTAGAAAATGAAGAAATGAACTTTGTTGTTTTTATGCATCAAAACCTATGCTGTCGCTGGATTTTCTACATTTACATTTCTGACTTACGAGATTTTGGTCCATAAACCCTACAGTAGCTCTGCATGATACCCGCCTCACCTGATAAGGTTAGTTTCTGAGTGCTGTTGGTAACCGTATAGTATCCTGGTTGTAGCAGCCTGTGACATCCAATAAAATACAGACCCGTCATGGAGAAAGGATCTGAAGCGCTGGAGCTGTGGGGAGCCAGAAAATGCGAGTGTCGGATCAATTATTATTTTTATCCGTGGGGAGCATTAATTAAAAAAAATATATAAATCTGACCACCCCTTTAAATAGACAGTAAACCAAAGTCTATTTTAGGATAGGTTTAATCCACGTTTGAGGTGAACGTTCTGCAGGGGCAGATTGGCCATTCAACCCACTGAGAAAATTCTGGGGTTCTGGGGCAGGGAAGGGAGGGAGATTTTGGATTAAAATGAAAAAAAAGAAAAATTATTGTATGCAACTATGCCAGCATGCAACTACATCCACTCCTGGCCTCTGCAGTCTATGCCCATGCTGCTCACCCGGTGAGTTCTGGGTAGAATGACCATGTGATACACACCCATGATCACATAATCTTTCTACCCGGAAGTCAGCGGGTGAGCTGAATGGCTGCATTCTGCAGAGGCCAGGAGTGGAAGGAGCAACACTCTGGAACAGGTGAGTACAACATTTTTTTTGTTTTTACTATATCTTGGTAGTGGTCTTTATTCGGTGACAGTATGTTGAGATTAATCACTATGTGGTGGTGATATGTGATCGCGATTGTGGTGGTATTATTTGACCCTTATATACTGTTATTATTAATAATGCTGATCTTGGTATGGTGGATTCTGTTCAGTGACAATATGGAGGTAATTATACAGGCCATGATGATTACAGTGATACTGTGTGTGAGGTTTATTTTTCTTCATTTCTATAAAACTATGTTAAACATTTTTTAACTGTATAAAATGTTTTTTTCATTAAACTTTATTTACATTTATTTATTTATTTAGACCCACAATGTGATCTTTGGTATACTCAGTATAGCAAATAACTAATTCATATGTATCTAAAATGGAAAAGCAATCTAATACGTGGTATCGGACGATCAGTCTAATAAACATACAGCTGTGGGGTGCCTGACGGTCTTTCCTAGGTCTCTGGTTGCTTTGGTTACCCATCTGTAGTGGTCCAGTACATGCTATCCTTGCCCCCTCCATAAATGTCATACATGTAGTGCCTTGTGTTGGTGCGCTGTGCAAAAGTGTCTTGTCATTCTGTTATGTGAATTGAACAGCTGCAGTAAATGAAGAGTTAAAGGGGTTCTGACACAAATAATTTTTTTATGCTTTAGCAGCCATTGTTCCCTGGTCTGCCTAATGGACCCAGGGAACCCATGGGTTAATGGCTGCTAAAGCATAAAAATCTTATACTTACCTGTTCTCCTGTTGTTGTTGACATCGGGGGTCATCTCCCGGCAGCATATTAGCACTTTCTGCTTAGGTTAAGCAGCCTGACTAGAGCCACCTGATTGGTGCACGCTGTGCAGTCACGTGGTGCCGAAGAGCTAATCAGGTGGCTCTAATCAGCAGCGCTGCTTAACCTAAGCAGAAAGTGCTAGTATGCCTCCCGGCAGGCAGTCTTCTTCCTCCAGCAGCCGCGCCGCTCCGGGATCGCGCGCATGCGCAGTGGAGAGGTACCCTCTGACAGGAGTCAGGACGGGCCGCGTCTCCACTGCGCATGCTCAGCACTCCGGAGTTCAGCCGGACGGACGGGCCGCCCACAGCAAGGACTGCTTGTGACGTGCTTGCTGTGGCGGTCCGTCCGTTGACCTCGGAAGTGCCTGACGGACGGACCAGAGCAGGAAGCGGTCTTTTTGACCGCTCCTGCTCTGCTTTAAAGGCACAGAAGAAGATGCCAGCTGGAGGGGACATGCCTGGCGATCAGGCCAGGCCAGGCAAGGTGAGTACAATTTTTTTTTTTTCATGTCAGAACCCCTTTAAGTGTTTGCAAAAGTGTGCGTGCAGCTTGTAATGTATCAATTTGTCAGTCAAGTGGTATGAGTGAGACTATAAATATGAGTGTTTTAGGTGTGTCTGAGAGAGAGGAGGAGAGAGTAGATTAAGTGAGTGTAGAGTCTTCAGAGTGCCAGCCACATGGGGGTACCTTCAACCCTCATGTGGTGAAGTATGGAAGAAGAGGAGTAGTTCCGGAGGATCCAGATACCAGGAACCGTGAAGGAGAGAGAGCAAGAGAGAGTGAGAGCGAAAGAGAAGGTGCATACGGCCAGGCCTAGTGCAGAGGTACTCAGTGATTATTTTTCCTATGCGGCCGTCCTGATCTAGGGCATTATCGCATAGAGGTACACCCATTTGTTTTCACATGCGGCCGTCCTAAAGTCTGGGATCACCGGGTGGAGGTGCTCTCAAGTCTGGTTCTTTACCTGCACTGCCAATTTTGTGTAAACTGTACCATCATCTGGAACTTGTGTTTAGTAAAGTTTTACCAGGCCCTGACCATTCCCAGGGACCTGAGGTATGTTACTTTTGTCTGCGGCTCCATTATTTACCACTGAAGGTCATACCGTTGGGTATCGGAACGGTGCTGTCACCCGTGAAATCTGCTATCCCTGTCCTCCAGTTTATTGGGCATCCCTATCCTAGGGGTGTCCGGAAAAGGCCCAGCGCTGCTCTGGCCAAGGCTTCATGTGTTTCTCTGGGAAGGAGCCTGGAAAGTGCCACTGTGACAAGTGTCCACTCTACCCTCCCAGCTCCTCAACATATGCCCTGTGTTCGGAGTCACCCTACGAGACGCTGCACATCGGCATCCTGTAATTGCATTTGCAAGGAGATAAAGGGGAATAGAGGGAGTTCACTCACTCTGTCTAATCATCTAGAAAACCATGGTTACTATTGGCGTTCAGGAAGTTAAACGGCAGGGATCAAAGTAATTCTGATCCGGACCATAACAGCGAGAGCTCGGCTGCCAATCAATACAGGGATCATGTGGACGCAGGACACATGACTCAAATGTCTGTCATAGAAGCTAAAACCAAGCCAGTCTATGATGTTCATTTAAATCATGAGCGCTAAGCAGGTTAGAAATAGGTGGTACCTTGATATATACCTCCAGTTCTTACAAATTCTGGGCTTCATAGGAAATTTGCTGTAGTGAGCTATGCATGCCGCAAAGGCTTCTTCCCTCCTACCACCTTTGTGACTGTGGCAGGTGATTTGCTGACCCTTGGCTATGTGTATTCGCCCACCTACAAAATGGTGCCACTTAGTAACATTTTTCCAGGATCAATTTAATTTCCCAATCTGCCCCTGATGTTCAGGGTGTATATCAGGAGAATCATGCATGTACTTACAGACTTTCATTAGTCAGTTATGCCAAATGAGTTGCTTTAGTTGTATTTTTGGGAAGTATTTGCTGTCTTTCATGCAACTTTATGCAAAAAATCATATTGACGGCCCTTTTTTATGGTAAGTCACTGGCAAACATATGCACTGTGTAGACGTAGAGTTGCTTACATTTGGTGCAACTGTTTGAAATGATCTGCTAAATTTATGTCCCAAATGTAACTGCCAAACCTGATGTAAACCCAGCCTTCTCTGTACTTGTTCTACATTGGGAATTCTGTTATATAATGTAAGCAGCCCTTTCAGGGTAGAGAAAAGCCCCCTGTCCACGGGTGTAGCGGTATCCCGCAGCATATCTTAGCCGTTGGAGCCGCCACCCGGGAGCAGGGGCCTGCAGACAGTTCTTCGCAGGTCAGCCTATCTGACAGATAGGCTGACCACGGAGAATCAGGGCAATTCACAGCATGCTGCGAATTGCAGGCCGCGAGCGGATTCTCTGCTCGTGGACATGGGGCTGGCGATTTCCATAGCAACACTATGGAAAGCTTCAGCCGGCGTGATTCGCTGGCGATTTACCTCAGGCGAAATCACTGCCATGGACAGGGGACCAAAGGCAAACTGCACTTACGGGTTTGTTAAAAGAAATTTTAGAGAAAAAAATCAGCCCCTAAAATCGCAACTTTGTCAAATGTACTTCCCAGTTGTGAGAACTTTCCCACTCCTGAATGTGAATGGGTGAAAGCAGAACAGATATAAGCTGAACATGAAATATAATTAAAACAAATTGAACCCCTTATCCCTTGCCATAAACCCAACTTCTTAGAGCCTTGAATCTGTATAAATCACTCTCAAGATTCCATGGTCTATGCCATAACAAATTAAGGGATCCATTATGGTTTGAATCCTATCTATCACTCCCGAATCCCTGCAAAAAATGAATCTCTAAGCTTCACAAGGGAGTGCTCTTAGGCCTCCCTCTCACAGACGTATTTTACAGCGTTTAGCGCTGCCTTTTTAGCGCAGCACTAAACGCTGTACAACTCTTCCATTCATTTCAATGGGGCTGCTCACACAAGTGTCAAAACGCAGCGTCTTCAACGCTGTGCTCTGAAAGCAATGCACGTTCTAGCTTTGGCCATTTTCAGCCCTGCATCACCCATTGAAATGAATGGGCAGCGTTAGCAGCGCTTCTGAATACGCAGCACAACTTAGTGACGTGTTTTGGTCAGCGCTAAACGCAGCGTTAGCTGCACTATCAAGTTTACTCACTGATGCTGCCATTGTCTGATCCCTGCCGCTGCTTTCCGGGGCTCCGGACACCTGTCAGAGGATCTTTTGCTAGTAATGGGGTTTGAAGACCCCGCCTCCAGCAAGGGATTGCTCTGATTGGCTAATCCAGCGCCAATCAAAGCCAGTGCTGGATGCACCAATCACAGCCATTCAATGAATGAATGGCTTGCGGCTCAGCCAATCAGAATAATCTCTTGCTGGAGGCGTCACCAGCAAGAGATGCTCTGCAGGCACAGACAAGTGCCTGCAGGGATGGCGGACGGCACTTACTAGGTGAGTATTTGATTTTTTTTTCAGCTTCCTCGTTGCATTATCACCTATGCTGAAAACGCAGCCAAAACGCTGGCATATTGCACACCAGCGCTGATGAAATTGCAGTAAACGCCTGTGTGAGGGAGGCCTTAGACTCAGTACCGTGCAAACCATGGTTCTTGAGAGAATGGGAAAAGGAATTAAACCTCACCCTGTCCAAAAAAAAACAAATACACAGACAAAATTCTGAGCAACTTTCCTGGTTTCTCAAGATGTACCCGGATTCAAGAAAGCTCATTCAATCTTCTAACAAGATGGTACAAAGCACCCCATCAACTATTTAAACTAAATTTAGCTCCATCTAATTGCTGCTGGAGATGCGGCCTCCAGGGTGGCACCATCTCCCATATTTGGTGGAACTACCCAAGAATTGTCCCTTATTGGAAGCAAATATTCTCCCAAATCAATAAAATTTGCTCAACCTCGCTAAATTTGGCGCCCGAAGTAGTATTATTGTGACTCTAATTCAAAAATGTTACCACAAGGAAAGACAATCTGGCACATAACTCTTGGGCCTTTTCGCATCATAATTGACACTGTTTACGCTATCTTTATACTGATCACTTATACTTCTTTCCTTATCAGATGTTGTTGATGTCCGTAGGATGACTAGCTTGTGCTGCCTCATATATAGTTCCGACCCTCCTGTTCTGTAGGAGCCACAGCCTAATCAGACAGGACACACCAATGTCGTCACAACCGATGATGTCACCCAATAATCGAGGTTCAATCCCACGTGTACATACATCTCTAAACATAAAAAGTCCCCTGGTGGAAGCACCGAGTCATGACTGACTCATAGGGTGATGTTACATTGAAGGTTTTCTAGGCAGACATGTTTGCCTTCCCCATTCATTTTTACTGATCTCGGAAGGATGGAAGGCTTAGTCAACCGTGAGCTGGCTACCTGACCCAAGCGAGGATTGAACCCACAACCTTCAGGTCATGAGCAAGAGCTTTGGACTGCATTTCTGCTGCCTTAGCACTCTGTGCCACACGGGGCCATTACACATCACATTATATTACGCATATAATATCCCCATCTTCATGTCACACTTTACATCAGAAACACATCGCACTGTAACTCTAAAATCTTTAAACCTTGCAATTTCTTGCTCACGTAATGGGGCCAAGCTCGAGTACAGTAGCATTACTGCAGTCCTCATGTGTCGTTGACCCTCACCCTGGCCAGAGATTCACATAATATAGTCCCATGGGCATTATTACACTCGCAAACAATTCTGGCATCATACTCCGACTTCCAGCTGCACAGAAACATTCTTCGACAATTGCTGCCGTGGTATCAGGCACTGCAGTAGAGAGACTCCCTGTCCTCCAATGCGTGGCGGGTTCTTTACCGCAGTGGCTCAACCGGCACATGTCTGGTATTACCTCTTTGGCCCCCAGATCCTGCTTTTCACCACTAGTCATCAGAGCCTTTCAGCAGCCTTGTACACTGCTCCTCAGCATGATGAAAGCACTACACCTGGGGACAGCACTACACCTGGGGACAGCTTACTTCACCTCCTTCACAAACATTCTTCGACAATTGCTGCCGTGGTATCAGGCACTGCAGTAGAGAGACTCCCTGTCCTCCAATGCGTGGCGGGTTCTTTACCGCAGTGGCTCAACCGGCACATGTCTGGTATTACCTCTTTGGCCCCCAGATCCTGCTTTTCACCACTAGTCATCAGAGCCTTTCAGCAGCCTTGTACACTGCTCCTCAGCATGATGAAAGCACTACACCTGGGGACAGCACTACACCTGGGGACAGCTTACTTCACCTCCTTCACTGGCCAGGCTGTTCATGTCCAGGGATGCTGACCTTTCCTCAAGCTGTCACCCACATAAAATGACACCAGGTACCCCTTTTATAGGGCTTTCTACTTGATGGATGCTGGCCTTCCTACAAACTGCCACATGGGTCTGCAAGCCAATAAGAAATATTTCCAGTAGCAATAGCCTCTACTTGTATTGAATTGCTATATTGTAGCTAACTTTAATAATGTAGCCAATTTCTTAAATTGGGAGCTCTGTCCTGGATGCTGCAGATTGGCTGACAGTGGCAGTGGATGGGACTTCGCTCTAGAGCCCATTACATAGCAGCAGAGCCACTGTGATTCATAAAGGGAGAGCTGCTCATCCCTCTTACAGTTTACACTGAGCACATGTGACAGATCTGAAAGAGTCTGGAGACACTGTGGTGAATATTATGCAGCCTGTAACATCACTAGCATGACCGATTTGGCGATGAGTCAGTAATAGTCTGGGGAGGCATATCCTTAGAAAGTCACACAAACCTTCATGTGAGAGAAAAATGGTACCCTAGCTGTTATTAGGTACTGGGATAAAATCCTAAGAGCCATTCTCAGTCATGATGCTGGTGCAGTGGGGATTGGTTCCTCCTGTTGCAGCATAATGCCCAGACTCATGCTGCCAGAGATTGTAGGCAGTTACTGGTTAATAAGGGCATTGATGCCACCGATTTCTTGCTAATAGGGTTGTCATCATTAGTGGTGTATATGGCCAGGAAGATTTGCTGGACTACAGAAGGAAAAGGTCCATTCACCAAGGAAGTGTTCTGGAAGGGAAGCTGCAATGAGCTGCCCTTTCGTCATTTAGGGCATATACCTGGCTGATGTGTCCTCCCCAAGCTGAGATCCTGAGACAAGCTCTGTTGAAGCCAAGGCCCAAAGAGGTGGGACAAGGGAGGCTAGTGGACAGCAGACAGGCAGTTTAGCTAGAGTCTGTATGAACCAGAGAGACCACAAGTGGACAGCAAGGACAGTCAGTGAAACTAAGCTGCCATTGAGTGATCATCATCACCAGCAACCTTCTTTTGTAATGCAAATGCAAGACTATGCCCTATGTGAAAAAGAGGCTTTTTGACTGCAAGTTCTTCACAAGTAAATAATTAATGGGAGTTTTGTTTGGCATCAAGTCATCTGCTATCCAGACCTGCACTTTATTTGAGTCTGCATGGAGAGTTTTGGAAGAGAAAAAGAAAGGAAAAGCATAGAATGTGTCAGTGTTCTCAAGCTCTCCCTGACAATTCTGTATCTGATGTTTATCAAGTTTGTGCTCCTCCTGCTAAGGACTCAGGTTTACACACAAAAGTGCAGGTGGTTTAAAACCCAACTGTCAGGGCCATTCCAGAAGCTAAATCAAGAGAGGTGATGTGTCTACTTCAGAAGAGCACCCAAAAAGTGTGTGGAGACACCTAGGGGAGAGTGGGGGGGGGGGGGGGGGGCATCATCTTTCTCAAAGGAGAGCACCCAGAAGGGGTGTGAGAAGACAACTGAAAGGTGAGTGAGGAGACTTATAAGGCCATGCATGCTCTTCTTGGTAATTTATGCAAATAACGAAGATGCCTAAATTACCCAGAGGAGCATGCATGGCCTTATAAGTCTCCTCACTCCTCTCTCAGGTGTCTTCTCACGCCCCTTCTGGGTACTCTCTTTGGAGAGGGATGATGCCATCTGCCAACCCACTAATTGTCTCCGCACACTTTTTGGGTGCTCTCCTTAAGGAGAGACGACACCCCTCTTGACCGACATCACAGCCCTCTCAGCAGCCAAGCCAGAAACCTACTGCACACTGATGAGGGGCAAACACCCTGAAATAGTTGTCTGTACATGGTTTTCTGTCTTCGTTTTCTTTTCCCAATCATTGTTTTACAGACTTGTTAAAGAGTCATACATTGATTTGAAGAATGCTGCCATCCAACAGGTGATGCTGCTGTTCCATCTTTCTTATTTGCAGAAGGTAAATCTTAACACAAGATCTCTAAGAAATGCAAAGTTTCCAGGTGATTTTCAAATCCTATTTGGAAGTGAGTTTGTCTCAGATTCAGATAACTCACATGTGCGGTTGTCTGACAACTACTATCTTTTGCACAAGGCGGACAGTGGAAAATCCCAAAAAGGCTCTTTGTAGTGGCCCAGAACATCATCCTGGTCCCCTACATAAATGTCATACATGTTCTGTCTCAAGTGGATACACTGTGCAATGTTGTCTTGTCATTTTCTGTATGTGTTGCACAGCTGCAGCATTAAAAGATAAAAAAGTTCTTTCCGCGCTCCTGCTGGAGCTCCTCTTTTGGAAAAAATAAACTGTCGTAGCGGACAGTGTTTGTATAAATTAATCATACATTTATTTCCAAAATAAAAGAATGCATGCAAGTAAAATTCTTGCAGCAATAATCTATCAATAATACAACACGTTTCAGCGTTCTACGAATGCCTTTCTCAAGTATAAGAAACAATTAAAATGCAACATTTAAATAGCATGTCTTACCTTCTCGGAGGTGGGAGTTCCAGGTGCTCGGCGCGCACCTCCGTACCGTGTCGCTCTGGCGCGGTATCTAGATGTCATAACTGTGTAACGGAGGGGGTGTTCCAGCGTAAAAGTGCGCTGATATTGAACGTATATTCCGTAATTCTAGAAGGGAAGGTACAGCTGCAGCATTTGAAGGGTTAACTTCAATAAAATCATTGCCTGAGATCTCTGTCTGCTGAATTTAGCTATTCTATTATGTCATGTGGTATAAGTGAAGGTATAAATGTGAGTGTCTGAGAGCGGGAAAGGTTGTTGATGATCATTCATCTGCCCATGATGGTGGAGGACCCACAGCAATGCAGGGAGGCACCTTCAGCTTCCTTGTGTCAAAATGGAGAAGAAGGAGAGGCTGCCTTCATAGGAGTTGAGGATCATCCATCTTCCCCCATCCATTGGAGAATCTGTAGGGGCACAGGGAGACACCTCTGGTTTCCTTGTGCTTTATATGGAGGAGAAAGAGAGACACCCATACCGCATATGAGTCGCATGGGATGAGTGAGTCCCTGCAACAGACAGAGAGAGCAACCCCAGTTCCTAAAACAGGTACCCGTTCACACCACAGGTTTTTCCTGTGCTGCCGTCCATCATTAGGATCACCGCACAGAGGTACTCTAGTGAGACACCCACGCATCTGATGTGCGGGGTGTATACTGACTAAGCCTTCCTTGAATAATTGTTCTTGCCAGAGCATATGCGGAGCAACCCCTTCCTCCTTTGGAATGCTCCCAATCCAGGACCGGTGACATACAGATAACGTGGATTGTAGAGCCGTATATATCCTGTGTATCCTCCCTACCTCTGAGCTATAGCCTGTAAATGTCTAAAAGTGAATTGTACCTGCATTACCTGTTAAACCAGTTAATATTCAAGTAAAAGTTATACCGGGCCCTAACCGCTCCTAGAGACCCAAAGTACTATACACAAGTCTCCGTGGTTTTTTTTTTTTGCTCCGCCACATAGAATATCGGTGTGTGGAAACGGTGGCGTCACGAATGCTACATACTACTACAACCCCCCTCATCCCCTTTACTGGCATTCACTGCCAAATGAATGTCGAAGCTGGCCTGTGATCCTGCTCTGGCCTTGGCTACGTGTCATCCCTCAGGGACCAGAGCCTGGTAAGTGCCACCGTGATGAGACAGCACTTATCCCACCCAGTTCTTTACAGTTTCAGAGATCTGATAGACAGGAGGGTGAATGCACATCTAAAAAGAACCTATTTGGCTGTAAAGCATCATTGGCTTCTGTTTTGGAGTCCTTAGAATCATCCTTTTGATGCCCTCAGGCCAAATTCTAAAATGCTGATGTTATCCGTGCTGATGTTAGGCTAGACAAGAATTGTGGAGAGGTCAAGGAGTGTGCCTTCCGAAAACCACTTTTGCACTCTACCCTTTTTAATTCAATATTTTTTTATTGAGTTTTGTCATTTTTTCCAAACTTTAGCTTACCTTTCCAACCCCCTTCCCACCTCTTACCCCCTCCCCCATACTCCTTCTCTCTCGCTTTCCCAACATTTAAATTAGCTTGTACAACCATATAAATCAACATACTAAACGATAATTATTTCAGTTGTTACATAAAGTCCTTAAATCTAAAGAGTCTTTTTCCTCAGAATCTTGTAGCGCTGTGCTGTCAAAAGATAGAACAAGTTCTATCTTTTGACAGAGAGAAATCTCATTGTCAAAAATTGTTTGTCTGAAAGAACTTATAGGAAACCATCGGTTCTTTTAGATGCGATATTGTGATGCACCTACTCTGCATCAAAATGACGCTCATGTGAAAGAAACCTTAAAAAGGCTATTTGTATAAATCATAAAATGATAGAAAAAAATTACACCAGCACCTTTAAAAAAAATTGCAAAAGGAGTTTAGTCACCAATTCCATGCAATAAAAAATGCTAATTACTTTCTGTATGTATTGTTTTGTGGTACTATAAGGGCTCTTTCACACGGGGAGCTAGGCACACAAAAATCACACAGCTATTAAAACCAATGGTTTCCTATGGAAACGTTCAGATAAAGGAATCTGAATGTTTCCATAGGAGACCATTTGTTCTAATAACCGCATGTTTTTTTTGCACATGATTTTTGCGCGTATAGCTCCCCGTGTGAAAGAGCCCTCAAGTGTTTGGCAAAATGAATAAAAGGCTGTTAAATGAAAACATTTCTTTGCTGCGTGCATGTATACAGCATATGTCACCTGCATCACTTGGCAAAGATCCAGTCTATGGGGGTTGCACTTTCATGAAGAATTTTCACAGCAAAGACTGAAGCACATGCTGCACCCTATAACATTCTTTAAATAATTTTACCAAAACGAAATTCAGTTCTCTGGGAAAAAAAAGTTTTCCATAATATATTGCATGCAGACCTCAATTGTTGTACGAACTGAGATTGTCACTTAGCAACAATTAGGGAGAGATATTAAATCTTCATGGGAGGCCGTGAACTGCAGACACAAAAACCTGAAGAAATAACAGATTGTGTAGCTGTTCCATCTTCCTTATTTGTAAACTAACTGATGTAAAAAAAAAAAATCACACTACTAAACAACTGAAACAGGTTTACTCATAAATGGATTGTTACACAAATATAAATGTAAAATGTTACAATAATGGGTGATAAGCATGAGATTTTCCATAAGGGCAGCAGAAAGGCAAATTCAAGTCATTGCTAGAATATATTTGTTGCTCAGCTATGGGTAAGGGCAGATTCAGATGAACGCCAATTCTCCCCTTATGCAGGGCGTGATAATCACGGCCACATAACGGAACAAAACCAAACCCCTGATTTCTATAGGATTTCAGTAGTTTTCTTTTAACTAGCTCTTTTCTCGGCCGTTAACCCCTTAATGATGCGGCCCCTTTTTCTTTTTCCATTTTCGCTTTTTCCTCCCCCATTCAAAAAAATCGTAATTCCTTTTTTTCCCCTTCGATGTCACTGTATGAGGGCTTGTTTTTAGCGAAACGAGTTGTATTCTTAAATGGTGCCATTTACTGTACCATACAATGTACTGAAAATCTTTAAAAAAAAATCTAAGTAGAGTAAAATGAAAATAAAAATGACATTCCGCCATCTATCAGTGCGTCTTGTTTCTAGGGCACACAAACTGCAACAAAAACAACATGATAACTTTATTCTATGGGTCAGTACAATTACTACGATACTAAACTTGTATAGTTTTTTTTACTGTACTATTTTTTTTTCAAAGATTTAATTTTTAAAAAATTATTTTCTGCTATCTTCTGCGCGCAATAACTTTTTTATTTTTCTGTCGACGTAGTTGTGCGAGGGCTTATTTTTTGCAGGATGTCCTGTAGTTCACGTTAGTACCGATTTGGAATACATATGACTTTTTGATCACTTTTTATTGCGTTTTTTCTGGGAGACAGGGTAACTGAAAGAGTGCATTTCTGGCATTCTTTTTTTTTCCCCGGATGATGTTCACTGTGCGGGGAAAATAATGCGCTACTTTAATAAATTAGACTTTTATGGACGTGGCCAAATATGTATTTTTATTTTGTGGTTTAGATTTTTTAATTATAGATATGGGAAAAGGGGGTGATTTAAACTTTTATTACTTTTTTTTTTACAATTCATAAAACTTTATTGATCTTTTTTTTACTTTTCTTTTAAGCCCCCCTGGGGTCTACAACATGTGATGCTTTGATCGCTCCTGCAGCATAACGTAATGCTATGGCATTATGTCATACTGCATTCTGACAGGCAGCCTATCAAGCCACCCCATGGGGATGGCTTGCTAGGCAGTCTGCTAAGACAGTCTTGGGGCCTTTCAGAAGGCCCCCGGCTGCCATGACACCTGCACGGCTCCCCCGATCTCACCGCGGGGGTGGGGGTGGATGGGACCCCGGGGGATTTAAATGCCGCTGTCAGAATTGACAGTGACATTTAAAGGGTTAATAGCCACAATCGCCCGCACGGCCGATTGCAGGTATTGCTCACGGGTGTCAGCTGTAATAAACAGCTGACGCCCGTGCTGTATGAAGAGAGGCCGCCCCGTGACCTCTCTTCATACATAACCCGACGCTCCAGGACGCTCCTTTACGTCCTTGGTCGGGAAGGGGTTAATAGTATGGACGAGAAAAGATAGGACCTGCCCTATCTTTTCCACAAGTAGTAAATACATTGTGCTGGGAAGATCAGGCAGCCCCTGTCTTTCTGCGTTTTTTTCGGCCTCCTGCGCTCTGGTGTTTAAGCCCTAAAAGAAATAATTTATGCGAATGCACCATGTTTAATTATTAAATGAAGACATACAAAATAGAGGTAGTAATGACAATGTACAGAGAGCCATATTGAAAAGATAGCAGATAATATTGAACTACATTTTATTGTATAAGGGCCTAAACAGATGAATGCATGTGCAAATATGCTCGACCCTATGGAGAGTATTTGCACATGAACAAGTCAAAAGTCTTCTTTTTTTTACAGTTCAATCTCCGCACTATTGTACGCGCAAAAAGAAAAAAAGCAGAACAGGGCAAGACTTATCTTTTCTCACACTGCTAAAAAATACCTGCGAGAAAGATAGAGCAAGACCTATCTTTTCTTGTGTGTAGGAATTAATCGATTGGTATTGCCCCAAAAATGATAGCGGAAGTTTATTCCACCTAACAAGTTTGTTTGTAATTTTGTGAATTATTAAGGGATAGTTTAACCAATATGGACTTTCGAGAACCCTGCCTATGTTTATTCCTAGCTATTTAAAGAAAGTCTTTACAACAGTGACAGGGATCTTTTTAATGTCCATATTGTGCACACTACCCCTGGGAGAAATATACAGTAATTCGCATTTTGTAGTGTTGACCTTGAATGCACTTGCTTGTTTTAAAAGTAATTTCAGCAAGTTTGCAAAAGACAAATTCTACCAGGTGAGCAGAACAGCCAAGCACGGGTCTTCTCCAAGGAAAAGCTGTAGAGCTATACCTGTTTCTTGTGAATTTTAGGGGAAGGAGGAATTATGGTGGAAGCAGAAGAGGAAGCGCAGCAGCAGTTCCTCCACCACCAACACCAATAGCACCCTGAGGACAGAATGTGTTTCTTATGGAAAAATGAGACGAGAATTGTAGCTCTGTAATTCCATACTGACATATTTTTGATTTGGGGAGAGAAGTGGGAGGAGGAAACATGGAAGAACCAGAAGGAGAACAGCACCACAACCATCAGCAACAGCATATTGAGGGCACAGTGTGATCTTTGATATAAATCTATGCCCAGTTATATGTGAGTAAAAATGTGTGAGAGTGGAGCTGGAGTGGGGCGGAGAGCGTTCTCCCCCCACCTGCCTCAATTCACAGTGGGCAGAAAGTCCTTCTAAAGCGAACGACTGCTGTTTACACTGAATGGCATATCATTCAGTTTTTGCATGCAGAAACTGAATGACTGAACAATTCTCATTCAGTCATTTAATCGCTGCTGCACGCGAGAAGATAATCATCTGAGTACATTAATGTGGGAGCTGACATACTCTTGGACCCAGATGCGTAACTTGAAGCTCCTGGGCCCATTGCAAAACCTGTAAAAGGGCCCCCAACTGTAATGCTTTATTCGTAGTTCTGGGCTCCCAGTATGGAGAAGGGGGCCCCTAAGGCTCCTGGGTCCGGGTGCAACCGCATCCCCTGCACCCCCTATAGTTACGCCAGTGTTGGGACCATCATGGATAACTGATTCCTGTGACTGTGAATCTTACCCTGTACTGTTGCTGCAGACTGCGACAGGCTAAAAAAACTATGCCACATCTCTATTAGACTTTCCCTGCCACTGGTGGTGGTGCTGTTGTGGCGGCGGCTTCCTGCTTGTCCTCCATGAGCTGCAGAGCTGCAATCCATTGCGGATTCATCCCCGCAGCCATGGGAAAATTCTCTGCTCAAGCTGCTTAACAGTCTATCCTGAAAGTGTAATGGCTCAGAGTTAACAGAGCCCCTCCAAAAGGATGAATGTGTTGTGCAATTGTATAGTCAGTGTCTTCTATGTGTGTGCATTTGATGTGTATTGTACCTCTGCAGTACCGAATGGGTTAATATCTGGGTTATGTCTGGAAAATGTATCTTGCTGTATGTCGCGTGACCATATAATATATATGGGATTGCAAGGTGTATGCAAGGGTTTTTAGTCTGGGGAATCGGAGAGACTTGGAGTGGTTGGGAGAAACTGCACCTTGTCCTACAAGGAACCCCAGGATGGAAGAGGCCGAGCGAATGTCTTGTGTGTGCCCTGGGCCCAATTCATGCAGGCCTTCCCGCTGGTGACCTGGAGGACTGAGAGAGTGAGAGGAACCGCCATGCAGTTTAGAGAGCTGAAGAGAGTGAAGGAGACTGGCCAGGAACAGAACCCCACAGGTAACGTAGACTGTCGATTCGTCTGTCATCCTGTGAATCCTCCCTGTCACACCTCTTTGTGTTCTGCATCATTTTCTTGCTGGCATGTGTATTCAACTGTCAGACTGTAAACATTTTTCTTCACGTAAATGAGCACTGCCGATCATTCTGGGCTTTGTTTTTGAAAAATTTCTCTGTGTGTGTGGACTACTTATTTCAACTTTATGGAATTCACTGCAGAGGGAGGAACGGTGGCGTCACAAGTGACAAAAGGACATTCAGGTAAACCACTACTTGGGTTTGCCCGTCAAACTCCCCCAGCAGTAACTTGGATGGGTCCCATGCTACCCCCAGGGGAGAAGATGGTAGAACCCTGTGACAAGGCCGCAATCTATCCCGCTATCTCCTCGGCTGTGGACCTGCTCCTCAGATGCTGCAATAGTGCATTTTAAAGTTACTCTCCACTGCCAGAAAGGGAGTTCTCTTTTTGCCATTGTAGGGAAAACAAGAAAAGTGGCCATACAGTAATTATCTGATGTTTTCATATAGGCTATGTGATGGTCCTTCTGCAAGCACTGCAGCACCAAAGTACTCATATGCCTTAAAGTGCCTAATGGTAATGGGCAACAGACCTAGGAGTGTCCTCCAGTTAGTTCCACCATCAACTTAGAATAACTGGGTTTCGTGATGGACGGAAAAAACATTATGTAGCTCCCTTCCCCTACATCTAGACTGGTTGGGTGTGGCCTGCTGTGATAGGTTAGGGTAAAACCCTGTGATCTCCTGGTTGGAGCTACGAATGCCCAGTCAGTGTGGACTGTCATAATCTTTGAGGCTCCAATCAGGACCTGTTGTATTGCTGAGCGATTCTGCCGCTCCTATGCAATGTTAATTGTGTATGAGCTGCGGATCACATGCATCCATTGACATCAGTGGAGGCCATCTGTGCGGAATCTGTGTTAAAATACAGCATGCTGCAATTTTTCTTTCGCTTGCAGAATATACAATTTGTACTCGTGGTTGTGAAGGAAAATTCCAAACTACATGCCCTTCAATGCCACATTTTGCCATGGATTGTTCGCACTGACAGTGATCGTGGAATACGTAATTTAAATCCAGTCATGTGAGACCCGCCTAATGCTGAGCACAATGAACAGAGCAAGCAAAAATAATCAGACACAGGAAGTCCAAGGCTGAGAGTTTACACAGCAACAACTGTGATTGCCACCAAGCAGGTAGAGTCCATAATTAATCCAAGACTACAAAGTATTGTTGCTTTTGTTATTTTATTGCTGTTTAAAATGTTGTTTTTTTTGTCAAATAACCCCTTTAAGTCTTGGCATGTTTAGTTCCTGACACCCATACCGAAGAGCTAGGGAAATGGACGCTTATGTAGTCTTGTGCCATGCTTCCTTGAACACTGGATGTATAGAATAGAAAAGGGAGTTGTAGATTATTAGACTACATTGTCATTTAACATTTTTCTGCTACAGAGGGCGTTATTAGAATTCTCTTAGGACAATGCAGCGAGTGAATTTTGGCATTTTTATCACTTGGAGAAACAACAATACAATGTATTTTAGGGGCTGATCCGCCAGACCCTAAAACAGCACCGCAGACTCCCCTCGAACTCCATTGCAACAAACTTCTATTTGAGGCCAGATGCCAGGGTAAGAGCTGCCATAGGTAGCCCCCTTCTTTATACCCCCCATTCGCCTCATTTCCCAACATGACTGCTCCATTTCTGCTCATCATCAACCATGGCCACCTAATCTAACCTGCAAAGACTGCTTCATCTCCGCATTGCATGTGCCTCACCATCTGCAAAGACGGCACCTACACTCCACTGCCTATGCCTATGCTTTTTCCTGCTCTGTCTTGCACGTGTCTCATCATCATCTGCAAAGACTCCACCTCTACTCCACTGTTTTACTCATGCTTATGCTTTGCTCTTTTCTCTGCATTGACCGTTCGCCTCCTCATTCGCTTTATGACCTGCAACAGCCAACTCCACACACATCCTGCTTTACCTACCCAACTGCTAAATTGAGCCAGCCATGCTCCTTGATATGGCTACTTGATGGGCAGGAGACAGGTAGACTCCACTCACACTCCCACCCTACACATTAACAACCTCATCTTTGCTTTAGGCTCCATCGCCATCCTCACTGCTAGCCTTAATGCTTTCTTCTTATGACCATACCCAACACACTCCATCCACATCAGCCCCTCTCTCCTCTCCTCGCCCATGCACAGCTCACACACACTCCTCACCTTCCTCAATTGCCTCAATCCCCCTCACACAGCCAAGAAACACCCTTACAAATCCCCCAATCACCTGCTGACCCTTGCTAACCTACTACTTTTTGCTGTTGGGGACATCTTCCGCAACCCCGGCCGACCCCATACTGCTTCCTACCAGGTGCGACGAATTAGGTATTCTCCTCTCCCCAAACTGCACCTTCAAGGTCATTCCCCCGGTTCCCTCCCTTACCTTCTTTGACAAAGACTCCAAGAGTCGAAACGTCATTTTATTGCTTGGGAAGAATAAATATTGTTTTTGAACTGCACCCTGGATGCTGCCACTTCTATATTAATATATACTAGTCCCTTACCTTCTTGTTGTTCAAAGTCCACACCCTACAACTCTTTCGTCCACTGTCCCTGTTTGTGCAGTTATCTACCAAGCCACGGGTGTTACCCACCTGTTCCTGGATCACTTCACCGCCTGGCTCCCCCTTTTCCTATCCTGCGAACTCCCAACCCTTATTATCACTGACTTCAACATCCCCAGTAACGATCCCATCTGCCCATCTGCTTCCCAGATTTTAATGCTCACCTCCTCGCTCAGCCTATCACAACTCTCCAACTCCCCCACTAACAGAGATGGCAACACTCTGGACCTAATTTTCCTCCACCTCTGCTCTGCCTCCCACTTCACAAACTCCCCCCTCCCACTCTTAGATCACAAAACTCCTCTCCTTCTCCATTAGGCACCTTAGCATCTCCCCAGACCATCCCATCGATTGTACCTTTAGGAACCTCCAAACCGTCCATGCCCATCAGTTCGCTGAGATCTTACAGTCTTCCCTGTCCCTCATCTCTCTCCTCTCCTGCTGCAACCTGGCTGCTGAACATTACTCCACCACCCTCAGATGTGCCCTGGATGAAGCTGCACCCCTCCTGACCTGAGCTGTCTACCGCAAACTACAGCAACCCTGGCTCATGCCCCAAACACTCTTCATCCGGCGATGGTCTAGGTGTGCTGAACGGCTGCAGAGGAAATCTAAACAGCCTGAAGACTTCCTCCACTTCAAATTTATGCTCAAAACCTATAATCTCGCCCTTCACCATGCCAAACAAGTTTATTTCACCTCCCTTATCTCCTCACTATCCCACAACCCCAAACGACTCTTCAACACCTTCCACTCCCTCCTGAGCCTCAAAGAATCGGCCCCTGTGATGGATCTCAGTGCTAGAGAGCTAGCTACCCATTTCAAATAAAAAAAATTAAAAACATCCGAAAGGAAATCACTGAACATTACACAGCTAGCCCTGTCTCTTCAGCACTGCATCATCACTCACTATCTACATTAGAACCAACAATAAAGGAAGAAGTCTTTGGATTGCTTTCCACTGCTCGCCCCACCACCTGCGCTAGCAATCCTCTACCCTTACACCTCTTCTGGTCCCTTTGTCCGGCTGTCATTACCCACCTCACCACCATCTTCAACCTCTCCCTGACCTCTAGCATTTTCCCCTCCTCATTCAAACACTCTATCATATTCCCTCTGCTAAAGAAACTGACCCTTGACCCAACCGACGCTGCCAACTAGCGACCCATATCTAACCTCCCCTTCATCTCCAAACTTCTAGAAAACCTGCTCAACCTCCTCTGGTCTGGCTTCCGCCCCCTACACTCGACTGAAACTGCCCTCATGGAAGTATGAAATGACCTAATGACGGCTAAGTTAAGGGGTGACGACAAACATGCCACCTGCACCCAGGAATATTGCTAAAATCTGGCTGTTCCTCACCATGGACATGCTAAAGACACTCGTTGTTGCCCTCATTCATTCCTGACTCGACTACTGCAACTCGCTGATCATGGGCCTTCCCCGCACCAGACTCTCCCCTTTCCCATCCATGTAAAATACGTCAGCTAGACTCATCTTCCTATCCAGATGCTTCTTGGACATCCCTGGACTATGCCAGTTGCTGCACTAGCTGCCCATCCATTACAGAACTCAATTAAAACTCATCACCCTTACTCACAAAGCTCTCCATGAGGTTGCGTCACCATATATCGCCTCCCTCCTGTCCATACATCACCCAGTCCGCACACTCTGCTCCACTAACACACTCAGACTAAACACCCCTCTAATACGAACCTCACATGCTCACTGCCAGGACCTCTCTAGAGCAGCGGACCTTCAGAAGTGCCTTTAAAACGCACCACTTTAAAGAAGCATACCAAATCTTCTTATCTAGTCTCCCACCCCACAATATGCCCCCTGCCCCTCCCTATGGCTTTTCATTTTTTGCATACCGTGTACTTCTTTTGCCCCTCTACCTCCTATATTACCCCCACCCTGCTTGCTTCCTAAAAGCTGAATGCTAAATATTATTGTCGCACTGTTGTGTTCCCCCCGCTCTATTCCTGCCCCTGTACCTCCTGTATACCCACCCCCTTTGTTTCCAAATAATTGAAAACCACATGTAATTAATAATAATTAGAGATGAGCGAACACCAAAATGTTCGGGTGTTCGTTATTCGTAACGAACTTCCCGTGATGCTCGAGGGTTCGTTTCGAACAACGAACCCCATTGAAGTCAATGGGCGACCAGAACATTTTTGTATTTCGCCGATGCTCGCTAAGGTTTTCATGTGTGAAAATCTGGGCAATTCAGGAAAGTGATGGGAATGACACAGTGACGGATAGGGCAGGCGAGGGGCTACATGTTGGGCTGCATCTCAAGTTCCCAGGTCCCACTATTAAGCCACAATACCGGCAAGAGTGGGCCCCCCCCCCTCCCAACAACTTTTACTTCTGAAAAGCCCTCATTAGCATGGCATACCTTTGCTAAGCACCACACTACCTCCAACAAAGCACAATCACTGCCTGCATGACACTCCACTGACACTTCTCCTGGGTTACATGCTGCCCAACCGCCCCCCCTCCCCCCCACAGCGCACACCAAAGTGTCCCTGCGCAGCCTTCAGCTGCCCTCATGCCACACCACGCTCATGTCTATTTAGAATTGCGTCTGCCATGACGAGGGACCGCAGGCACACACTGCAGAGGTTGGCACGGCTAGGCAGCGACCCTCTTTAAAAGTGGCGGAGCGATAGCCCACAATGCTGTACAGAAGCAATGAGAAATAGAATCCTGTGCCACCGCCATCAGGAGCTGCACACGTGGGCATAGCAATGGGGAACCTATGTGCCACACACTATTCATTCTGTCAAGGTGTCTGCATGCCCCAGTCAGACCGGGCTTTTTAATTCATAGACACAGGCAGGTACAACTCCCTATTGTGAAGTCCCTGTCGACCCACAGCATGGGTGGCTCCCTGGAACCCACCGGCGGTACACAGAAATATCCCATTGCATTGCCCAACACAGCTGAGGTAGTAATGTCGTGCTTAATGCAGGTGGGCTTCGGCCCACACTGCATGCCCCAGTCTGACTGGGGTTCTTTATAAGTGTACAGATGTAGTAAAAACTCCGTGTGCACCTACAGCATGGGTGGGTGCCAGGAAGCCACCGGCGGTACATAGAAATATCCCATTGCATTGCCCAACACAGCTGAGGTAGTAATGTTGTGCTTAACCCTTTCCAATCCAATTTGTATATGGTTTTCCTAGGGGGCTTACTCTTTTTCTGCTGTTATACAACGGCGCTATATGCTGGCTAAAGCCAGTACTGCATGAGCTGACACGTAGGATAGGCTCCGACAGCAGAGAGGCTGGCAATATACAGTAAGAGAACCCCGACGGACGTCTACCAACAACGGAGCTGTACAGCCTTAAACCCTAATGTCTTCACAGGTCACACAGTGGACTGGAAAGGGTTAATGCAGGTGGGTTTCGGCCCACACTGCATGCCCCAGTCAGACTGGGGTTCTTTACAAGTGGACACATGTAGGTTTAACTCCCTGTGGACCCACTGCCTGGGTGGGTGCCAGGAAGCCACCGACGGTACATAGAAATATCCCATTGCATTGCCCAACACAGCTGAGGTAGTAATGTCGTGCGTAATACAGGTGGGCTTCGGCCCACACTGCATGCCCCAGTCAGACGGGTTCTTTAGAAGTGTACAGATGTATTAAAAACTCAGTGTGCACCTACAGCATGGGTGGCTCCCTGGAACCCACCGGCGGTACACAAAAATATCCCATTGCATTGCCCAACACAGCTGAGGTAGTAATGTCGTGCGTAATACAGGTGGGCTTCGGCCCACACTGCATGCCCCAGTCAGACGGGTTCTTTAGAAGTGTACAGATGTATTAAAAACTCAGTGTGCACCTACAGCATGGGTGGCTCCCTGGAACCCACCGGCGGTACACAAAAATATCCCATTGCATTGCCCAACACAGCTGAGGTAGTAATGTCGTGCTTAATGCAGGTGGGCTTCGGCCCACACTGCATGCCCCAGTCAGACTGGGGTTCTTTACAAGTGGACACATGTAGGTTTAACTCCCTGTGGACCCACTGCCTGGGTGGGTGCCAGGAAGCCACCGGCGGTACATAGAAATATCCCATTGCATTGCCCAACACAGCTGAGGTAACGTCAGCTGTAATGCAGGTGGGCTAAAAATTAATTTGATTACACTGTAGGCGAGGGCCCACAAAAATTGCTGTATCAACAGTACTAATGTACATCCCAAAAATTGGCCATGGCCAGCCAAGAGGGCAGGTGAAACCCATTAATCGCTTTGGTTAATGTGGCTTAAGTGGTAACTAGGCCTGGAGGCAGCCCAGTGTAACGAAAAATTGGTTCAAGTTAAAGTTCCAATGCTTTTAAGCGCATTGAAACTTATAAAAATTGTTCTGAAAAATTATTTGAGTGAGCCTTGTGGCCCTAAGAAAAATTGCCCGTTCAGCGTGATTACGTGAGGTTTCAGGAGGAGGAGCAGGAGGAGGAGGAGGAGGAATATTAGACACAGATTGATGAAGCAGAAATGTCCCCGTTTTGGATGGTGAGAGAGAACGTAGCTTCCATCCGCGGGTGCAGCCTACGTATTGCTTACGTATCGCTGCTGTCCGCTGGTGGAGAACAGAAGTCTGGGGAAATCCAGCCTTTGTTCATCTTGATGAGTGTTAGCCTGTCGGCACTGTCGGTTGACAAGCGGCTACGCTTATCTGTGATGATTCCCCCAGCCGCACTAAACACCCTCTCCGACAACACGCTAGCCGCAGGACAAGCAAGCACCTCAAGGGCATACAGGGCTAGTTCAGGCCACGTGTCCAGCTTCGACACCCAGTAGTTGTAGGGGGCAGAGGCGTCACCAAGGATGGTCGTGCGATCCGCTACGTACTCCCTCACCATCCTTTTGCAGTGCTCCCGCCGACTCAGCCGTGACTGGGGAGCGGTGACACAGTCTTGGTGGGGAGCCATAAAGCTGGCCAGGCCCTTAAAGACTGTTGCACTGCCTGGGATGTACATGCTGCTCGATCTACGCACATCCCCTGCAACATGGCCCTCGGAACTGCGCCTTCTGCCACTAGCGCTGTCGGCTGGGAATTTTACCATCAGCTTGTCCGCAAGGGTCCTGTGGTATAGCAACACTCTCGAACCCCTTTCCTCTTCGGGAATCAGAGTGGGCAGGTTCTCCTTATACCGTGGATCGAGCAGTGTGTACACCCAGTAATCTGTAGTGGCCAGAATGCGTGCAACGCGAGGGTCACGAGAAAGGCATCCTAACATGAAGTCAGCCATGTGTGCCAGGGTACCTGTACGCAACACATGGCTGTCTTCACTAGGAAGATCACTTTCAGGATCCTCCTCCTCCTCCTCCTCCTCAGGCCATACACGCTGAAAGGATGACAGGCAATCAGCCGGTGTACCGTCAGCAGCGGGCCAAGCTGTCTCTTCCCCCTCCTCCTCATCCTCCTCATGCTCCTCCTCCTCCTCCTGTACGCGCTGAGAAATAGACAGGAGGGTGCCCTGACTATCCAGCGGCATACTGTCTTCCCCCGCCCCCGTTTCCGAGCGCAAAGCAGCTGCCTTTATGGTTTGCAGGGAATTTCTCAAGATGCATAGCAGAGGAATGGTGACGCTAATGATTGTAGCATCGCCGCTCACCACCTGGGTAGACTCCTCAAAATTACCAAGGACATGGCAGATGTCTGCCAACCAGGCCCACTCTTCTGAAAGGAATTGAGGAGGCTGACTCCCACTGCGCCGCCCATGTTGGAGTTGGTATTCGACTATAGCTCTACGCTGTTCATAGAGCCTGGCCAACATGTGGAGCGTAGAGTTCCACCGTGTGGGCACGTCGCACAGCAGTCGGTGCACTGGCAGCTTAAAGTGATGTTGCAGGGTGCGCAGGGTGGCAGCGTCCGTGTGGGACTTGCGGAAATGTGCGCAGAGCCGGCGCGCCTTTACGAGCAGGTCTGACAAGCGTGGGTAGCTTTTCAGAAACCGCTGAACCACCAAATTAAAGACGTGGGCCAGGCATGGCACGTGCGTGAGGCTGCCGAGCTGCAGAGCCGCCACCAGGTTACGGCCGTTGTCACACACGACCATGCCCGGTTGGAGGCTCAGCGGCGCAAGCCAGCGGTCGGTCTGCTGTGTCAGACCCTGCAGCAGTTCGTGCGCCGTGTGCCTCTTATCGCCTAAGCTGAGTAGTTTCAGCACGGCCTGCTGACGCTTGCCCACCGCTGTGCTGCCACACCGCGCGACACCGACTGCTGGCGACATGCTGCTGCTAACACATCTTGATTGTGAGACAGAGGAGGAGGAGGAGGAGGAGGGTGCTTTAGTGGAGGAAGCATACACCTCCGCAGATACCAGCACCGAGCTGGGGCCCGCAATTCTGGGGGTGGGTAGGACGTGAGCGGTCCCAGGCTCTGACTCTGTCCCAGCCTCCACTAAATTCACCCAATGTGCCGTCAGGGAGATGTAGTGGCCCTGCCCGCCTGTGCTTGTCCACGTGTCCGTAGTTAAGTGGACCGTGGCAGTAACCGCGTTGGTGAGGGCGCGCACAATGTTGCGGGAGACGTGGTCGTGCAGGGCTGGGACGGCACATCGGGAAAAGTAGTGGCGACTGGGAACTGAGTAGCGCGGGGCCGCCGCCTCCATGATACTTTTGAAGGACTCCGTTTCCACAACCCTATACGGCAGCATCTCAAGGCTGATGAATTTTGCGATGCGGACGGTTAACGTTTGAGCGTGCGGGTGCGTGGCGGCGTACTTGCGCTTGCGCTCGAACACTTGCGCAAGCGACGGCTGAACGGTGCGCTGAACTACACTGCTGGATGGGGCCGAGGACAGCGGAGATGAGGGTGTGGGTGCAGGCCATGAGGCGGTAGTGCCTGTGTCCTGAGAGGGGGGTTGCATCTCAGTGGCAGGTTGGGGCACAGGGGGAGAGGCAGGGGTGCAAACCGGAGGCGGTGAACGGCCTTTGTCCCACCTTGCGGGGTGCTTGGCCATCATATGTCTGCGCATGGTGGTGGTGGTGAGGCTGTTGGTGTTGGCTCCCCGGCTGAGCTTTGCGCGACAAAGGTTGCACACCACTGTTCGTCGGTCGTCAGGCGTCTCTGTGAAAAACTGCCAGACCTTAGAGCACCTCGGCCTCCGCAGGGTGGCATGGCGCGAGGGGGCGCTTTGGGAAACACTTGGTGGATTATTCGGTCTGGCCCTGCCTCTACCCCTGGCCACTGCACTGCCTCTTGCAACCTGCCCTGCTGATGCCCTTGACTCCCCCTCTGAAGACCTGTCCTCCTGAGTAAGCGTTGCACACCAGGTGGGGTCAGTCACCTCATCGTCCTGCTGCTCTTCCTCCGAATCCTCTGTGCGCTGCTCCCTGGGACTTACTGCCCTTACTACTACCTCACTGCAAGACAACTGTGTCTGATCGTCATCGTCCTCCTCACCCACAGAAAGTTGTTGAGACAGTTGGCGGAAGTCCCCAGCCTCTTCCCCCGGACCCCGGGAACTTTCGAATGGTTGGGCATCAGTGACGATAAACTCCTCTGGTGGGAGAGGAACCGCTGCTGCCCAATCTAAGCAGGGGCCCGAGAACAGTTCCTGGGAGTGTTCCCGCTCCTGAGCAGGTGTCATTGTAGTGGAGTGAGGAGGCTGGGAGGAAGGAGGAGCAGCAGACAGAGGATTCGGATTGGCAGCAGTGGACGGCGCAGAACTGCGGGTAGACGATAGGTTGCTCGAAGCACTTTCTGCCATCCAGGACAGGACCTGCTCACACTGCTCATTTTCTAATAACCGTCTCCCGCGTGGACCCATTAATTGGGCGATGAATGTGGGGACGCCAGAAACGTGCCTCTCTCCTAATCGCGCAGCAGTCGGCTGCGACACACCTGGATCAGGAGCTTGGCCTGTGCCCACACCCTGACTTGGCCCTCCGCGTCCTCGGCCGCGTCCACGTCCTCTAGGCCTACCCCTACCCCTCAGCATGCTGTATTACCAGTGATTTGATTTCACAGGCAGGAAATAAATTGGCGCAAGACTGCAGGCCAAATATAATTTTTGCCCTTTTTGGAAAACGAAAGGCCCCACTGCCTCTAGTGAATGAATTATCTAAGTTTAATAACTGTGCTGTGTCCCTGCTTATGTGTCACAGAACGTGAGGGTAGCAGAGTTATTAACTGTGGCAGAGCAGGTATTTTTTTTCCCAATTAAGGAAAGCAAATGGCGAAGCCAGCAGTAAAGCGTAGCTGGGTGCGTATGATTTAGCAATGTTTTTCACGCAGCTCACACGTCTCCACAGGCGTAAGGACGGACAGAGGCTGGACAAATAGATTTGTTTTCAGTTTTTTCCCACCAACAGGCAGCACTGCGTATATTCAATGAACCTGAGAAGTTTAATAACTGTGCTGTGTCCCTGCTTATGTGTCACAGAACGTGAGGGTAGCAGAGTTATTATAACTCTTGGAGAGCAGGTATTTTTTTTCCCAATTAAGGAAAGCAAATGGCGAACCCAGCAGTAAAGCGTAGCTGGCTGCGTATGATTTAGCAATGTTTTTCACGCAGCTCACACGTGTCCACCGCCCGTAAGGACGGACACAGGCTGGACAAATAGATTTGTTTTCAGTTTTTTCCCACCAACAGGCAGCACTGCGTATATTCTATGAATAATAACTGTGTTGTGGCCCTGCCTATACAATTCTTTCCCTGCAGTATCAATGGAGGGTGGAATGCTCTGCAGAGGCGATTTTGAGAAGCCCAAAAAAAATGCAGCACAGCTAACAGCAGCCTGGACAGTACTGCACACGGATAAATATGGCCCTAGAAAGGACCGTTGAGGTTCTTGAAGGCTACACTCACTCCTAACACTCTTCCTGCCTATGCAGCACTTCTGTCCCTAATGCCAGGTGCAACGCTCTGCAGAGCCGATTTTGAGAAGAAAAAAAAATCCCACTGCTAACAGCAGCCAACACACAGCTATCAGTGGCCCTAATAAGGACCTTTGGGGGTCTTGAAGCCTACACTAACTACCAATTCTTTCCCTACAGCAGCTCCGGTACAAACAGCACTGTCCCTCATCTAACTCACACCGCATCTGAGGCGAGCCGCGGGAGGGGCCGACTTTTATATTAGGCGAACACCTGATCTCGCCAGCCACTCACAGCAGGGGGGTGGTATAGGGCTTAAACGTTGCAGGGGGAAGTTGTAATGCCTTCCCTGTCTTTCAATTGGCCAGAAAAGCGCGCTAACGTCTCAGGGAAGGAAGTGAAAGTAACCAGAACACCGCATGGTGTTCGTCACGAATAACGAACATCCCGAACACCCTAATATTCGCACGAATATCAAGCTCGGACGAACGCGTTCGCTCATCTCTAATAATAATACTCTTTATTTATATAGCGCCAACAGATTCCCCAGCACTTACAAGACAGGGGTAATAAAAACAAAACCATTGTTACATGAAGTAATCAATGGATGGAAACAGTAGGGGTGAGGGGCCTGCTTCAGTGAGCTAACACACTACAAATGACAGGGTGATACAGAAGGTAAAGGGTTGGAGATGTGCAGGGTATGGTAAGGTGGAGAGTGAGGGATGCTATACACTTAGACAATGGTCAAATTGAGATGTATTAGTGGCTGAATCGGTATGACTGCAGGGTTTGAATTAGCAAGGATTACAGTCAGTAGGACAGGGAGCATGTTATTAGGTGGAGTACAGAGGAGTTTGGTTTAGGAGATATGGTATGCCTTCCTGAAGAGGTGTGGTTTTAGAGTACGCCTGAAGTTGTGTGTTAGGGATTGCCCGGATAGTTTTGGGCAATACATTCCTCTGCCCTATGCCAGTGCAGTGACTGGCATAGGGCAGAGGCGTCAGAGTAGCGGCTGGACAAGAAAATGAGCCTGGTTGCCATATTCAGGATGGATTGGAGAGTCTGGTGTGGGGGAGGCTGATCAACAGTAAATTGTAATAATCGAGCCAAGAGTAGATGAGGGTAACAGTGAGCATTTTTAGAGTGTCCACAGTAAAAAAAGGACAGGTGACATGTTCGGGCCAGATTTTGAATGTAGGGGATAAAGGAGAGATTGGAGTTGAATATAAGCCCAAGGCAGCGGGTGTGCTGTCTGGGAGTTATGGTGATGCCACACACTGAGATGGAGATGTTAGGATGAGGTTGGTTAGCAGAGGGCAGAAACACAAGTAGGTCAATTTTACAGAGGTTCAGTTTTGGTAGAGAGCGGACATAGTATTAGAGACAGCAGAAAGACAGTTGGTGGTGTTCTGGAGGAATGGTGCTTTGACGTCACAGGAAAAGGCGAATAATTGGGTGTCGTCAGGGTAGAGATGGTACTGAAAGCCAAATCTCCTAATGCTTTGTCCTACAGGGACTGTGTAGATGGAGAAGAGGTGGGGGCCAAGGACCGAGCCCTGGGGGACTCCAACTGCAAGGGGAAGAGGAGAGGAGTTCGAGTTGTCAGATAGGTATGAGGAGAACCAGGAGAGAGCAGTGTCCTTTAGTCCAATAGAGGGAAGCATACTAAGAAGGAGTTTGTGGTCAACAGTGTAAAATGCTGCAGAGAGGTCAAGGAGGATCAGTAGGGAGTAGTCACCCCTTGATTTAGCCGTCAGGAGGTCATTTGACGACTGTCGAGTGCAGAGGGTGGAAGCTGGACTAGTTTGGAGATGAAGGGGAGATTTGAGATGGATCGGTAGTTGGCAGCATCGGTTGAGTCAAGAGTCAATTTCTTTAGCAGTGGGGATATGATAGCGTGTTTGAATGAGGAAGGGAAGATGCCAGAGGTCAGAGAGAGGTTGAATATGGTGGTGAGGTGGGAGATAACCACCGGGGAGAGGAACTGGAGGAGGTGTAAAGGAAAAGGGCTGCTAGCGCAGGTGGTGGGGCAAGCAGAGGAGAGCCTTCTGGTGACTTCATCCTCTGTCATTGGTCTGAGTACAGAGAGTGAGAAGGAGCTAGATTAAGTACTGAAAAGACTGGGGCCTGGGGTAGTCTGTGAGGTTATTTCTTGCCAAATGTCATTGATTTTCTTTTTGAAGTAAGCAGCCAGCTCTTCAGCACTGGGATCCATCACTGGGGGGTGCAATTTAGGGCTGAGGAGGGAGTGAAAAGTGTCAAAGAGTTTTTTTAGGGTTGTGAGATAGTGAGGAGATGAGAGAGGTAAAATAGACTTGTTTGGCATGGTGGAGGGCTAGGTTGTAGGTTCTGAGCATGAATTTGAAATAGAGGAAGTCTGCAGACTTTTGGGACTTTCTCTACAGCCATTCAGCAAACCTAGAGCACCGCTAAATAAAGCGCATCTGAGACGTGACCCATGGTTGCCACAGTTTCTAGCAGATGACTCGGGTCATGGGGGATTGCCGCTTCATCCAGGGCATATTTGAGAGTGGTGTAATAATGTGCAGCAGCCAGGTTGGGTCAGGAGAGGAGAGAGATAGCGGACAGAGAGGACTGTAGGAACTCTGCAACGTTTTGGGTGTGAATGGCCTGACGGGTCCTGTATGTACGATAGGTAGGTGGGTCTGGGTAGCTTGACAGAGAAAGCGATAAGGTTATGGTCTGAGAGTGGGAGAGGGGAATTAGTGAAGTGAGAAACAGAGCAGAGACGTAGGAAGACCAGATCCAAAGTGTTGCCATCTCAGTGAGTGGGAGAGGCTGTGAGTTGTGAAAGACCAAGGAAGGAAGTGAGGGATTGGAGCTGAGAGGCAGAAGGGGAAATGGGGTCATTGTTTGGAATGTTAAAGTTGCCTATGATGAAGGTTGGGATTTTGCAGGAGAGAAACTGGGGGAACCAGGTGCAAAGTAATCCAGAAACAGGTGAGGAGGACCTGGGGGGTGGTAGATGACTGCTACTTGCATGGACAATGGACGTAAAAGTCGTACATAGGGCACGTACCTCAAACGATGGAAAGGTAATTATCATATTGCTTGTGTTCCCCTGTGTTTCGAAAGCGCTGCAGAATAAGTTGGCGCTACACAAATAAGGGCTCCCACCCACTGGCGATATTTTCTTTCTTGCGCTGCGAGAGCACGAGAAAAATCTCGCATCGCAGCGCAAGAAAGAGGCCAGTATAGAACAGGCATATCGCAAGTGGTTTCAATGGGGCTAGCGACAGCAGCGTTAGCCCTATTGAAAGCATAGGGAGAATGCCGCGGACTTCTGCCACAGCTGTCACAGCTGTGACGGCTGTGGCAGGAGTTGCCTTCATCCCCGCGGGGACCGTAGGCATGAAGGAATCCTCTGCCACAGCTGTCACAGCTGTGGCAGAAGTCCAAAGCATTCTATTCTATTGCTTTCAATGGGATCGGCACTGCTGCCGATCCCAATGAAATCAATGGTTTCAGCCAAGCCCCGCAGAATGATTATCGGGGAAGGGCTTGAAATATAAGCCCTTCCCCGATAATCATCAGCCAATCACACATAGCTCTTAGCTATTCATTCCCGCGGGGATGAAGGAAACTCCTGCCACAGCTATCACAGCTGTTACAGCTGTGGCAGAAGTCCCCGGCATTCTCCATCTCTTTTCAATGGGGCTAGCGCTGCTGCCGCTGGCCCCATTGAAAAGACTGGCGATATGTCGGCGTGATGCCGATATCCCGGCGTCATGCCGATTTTTTTCTCGCACTGCGATGCGAGACTTTAACTTTAGTCTCGTATCGCAGTGGAGAAAATATCGCCAGTGGGTGGGAGCCCTCAAGATTATTATTATTCTTTGGCTGTCCAGAGAATTTGACGTTTTCTTATTAGAAAAGAAAGTAAATGACTAGTCTTACTTTTTACTAGATATTCATTTCTTTCGCTATCATGCCCCTTAAGTTTCCATTGGAAATTTTAAGCAGTACAAGATTATTGCACAATGATCTAGTCATGTCAAATCTCCCATCAATAGAAAGCTGAGGAGGCTACCACTTTTTGGATATGGCTGTAGAGAAAGTTGCTTGCTGTAAATTGTGTGAAATTGCAATTTCTTAAGCTTCATAAATATGTGTGCTGCACACATTTATGGCAGTTGTATGTCTAAAGCTTTGACCCTCCAGGTCAAATGTAAATGCAAAGATAGCATGTTGCAAGGAGTTAAAGATCCGGAATTTACTATGCTGATGAAGATAACGGTATCCATTTGTTTAGACAGGTATTTATATATTGTATCTACTGTAGCTGAAAAACTAAATGTGGAGCTATAGGCTATTTATGAACTAAAAGTTCTAGTGCCTCAGGACAGACTTGAATTCCTTTTTTTTAACCCTTATTATTTATATTTCTAACCTGTATTATAGAGACAGAAATTGAGATAGGAGTCTTAGAGTAGGGTAAGGATGAGGTCGATTAGCAGAGCGTAGAGATGAGCGAACATACTCGTTAAGGGCGATTTCGCAATCGAGCATCGCTTTTTTCGAGTAACTGACGACTCGGGTGTAAAGATTCGGGGGACGCCGGGGATGAGCGGGGGCTTGCAGAGGGGAGTGGGGCGGGAGAGCGAGAGAGAGAGCTCCCCCCTGTTCCCCACTGCTACACCCCGCTCCACCACGCTGCCCCCCGGCGCCCCCCGAATCTTTTCACTCGAGTAGTCAGTTACTTGAAAAAAGCGATGTTTGATTGCGAGATCGCCCTTCATGAGTACGTTCGCTCATCTCTAGAAGAGGGCAGAAACACGAATGGGTCAGTTTTTGAGAGATTCAGTGTTGGTAGAGAGCGGACATGGTATTAGTGATAGCAGAAACACGAGTAATAAAGGTTTAAAGTTATGGTCACTTTATCTTTTCCAGTAGTAACAACTGTCAACATAATTGCTGCTCATTCTGGGCAAACTAATTCTCAAGCAGAAGATGTGCAATTTGAAATCTGAAATTTCCTTCATGCCCTGCCTTGGGTTTCACTGATAGAATTAACACAAAGTAACTGAAAAGACTGAGATTATCTGAGACCGCTGTAAAGAAATTTGAAACGCATTTCAGCCAAGTATTTTACTGTAGAGCCCTTTACTAATTTCAATTATTGCCTTGAAATGAGCCCAGAAGGCACTAACCTTTTACCCACCACATTGTGCTCTTCTGGATGATATTGTGCAGGCAGACAGAAAATTTATATCTGTGTAAAATACCAACATGGAAAGAACTATTTTTGCAAGGTTGGGATGAGGTAAGCCATCCCAACAATGAATGCAGGTTGTAGACAGTCCAGTGCATTCTGGGTAGGGAATGAAGGTACACTGGTACATATAATACCAGCTGTTGACTATAAAACATATTTTAATGCAAACATTTCTCAACAGCTAATAAATCATAGAAACACATTTTTTTTTAGAAAGGGAGAACCCCGGAGGAAACACTAAAGAGAAAACAGAACACACATTTTATTGAATGTATGCCCGAGGAAGGTTGATTTTTGTTAAGACTTGTTTGGTGAAAATGTGTGTACAAGTGCATTATAATAGTATGCACACAGTGTGCCAACACTCTAAGACAGGTAAAGCACCTGAAATGAGTGGGTACAATTCTTACTGAACTCAGGAAAGGAAACAACGTTTCTTTCTGTAATTTCCTCTCATCTAGTCATTGTCAACCCATCAGGACTGGAGGTCATTGTCCTCTCTCTCTGTTACTAGAGTAGAAGTGATGGTGATGTATATCAATGCATACTGGCAGATACTGTTGGGATGACACGGTACAATGATTGGCGAATCTCTATAATTTCTTGTCATTTAATAAGAAACACAGAATTGACACAAGCCACTGCTTTGTATTAGTTGATATACGGCTGCTGTGTTTATCTGTAACGTGCTACAATGGCAAAATGTGTTGGTCCTTGGCTTTTATTTTTGATTTTACAGCTTTAGGAATAGTGTGAAAATTGTATTTAGGTAAGGTTCCAGCTAGCGAGTGTCTTTTTAGAGTAGTCCCTCTGATTGTGCACATGGGGTCAAAGAACTATAGGGACATTTTGGCAAACTCACGGCATCTTTAGTCCTGTGCTTGTTTTCTCTGTACCCAAGCTCAGACGAGGCCAGAGTATTACCCCAGAACCACAGAAAATTTATTTCTGTCATATGACTTGTATTTGTAGGAAACAAATTTTAAACAAATTAAAGTTAAGTTTTAAGCACTACAATGATATTCAGTGTACTATCTAAAGCACATGTGTCCAACCCAAGGCCCACGGGCTGAATCCAGCCCACCAAGTAATTTCATGTGGCCCTCAATGAGTCATCTATACCTGAACTTATACCTACACCATACAGCCTGCAGTCATCTGTACCTGTACCCATACAGCCTGCAGTCATCTGCACCTCCATCCACACCTAAACTATGCAGCCTGCAGTCATCTGTACCCATACCTAAACCATACAGCCTGCAGTCATCTGTATCTGTACTTATATCTAAACCATAGACTGCAGTTATCTGCACCTGTACCCAGACCTAAACCGTGCTGGGTACAACTGCAAAACAAATTTACATACTTGATCTATCCCCCTGGCATAAGCTTACCAAACATGACTCATTTTCTGGATAACGTGAAAATGTATTTGTAGCCCCTTAGGCATTGCCCAAGGGGCTACATACAGGAAGATTTAGAATTTATACCTGCTGTACATATATTCAAACTACTAACGACCACATGTCTGCCCAAATTTGTGTGTGTGACGTGTGAGTTACATGCAGAGCCTGACAGCACCTGTGATGTCAGTTATTACTGGCTTAGCTGCGCCCCCTGATCATATGATGGTGATGTCATCATATCCTCCTTCTGCAGTGAATGAGGAATTATAGACAGACTACATCCCCCACAAACCCCTGTGGCCACAGTTGCTATGGATACAGCACTACTCAGTCTTCAAGTTTGCACCTGGTTGTCAGACTGAATCACACATCCAATAAATGACACCTCACAAAATTTCACATACCGACTCTTAGTTCCCCCCTTGATCACATGACTATGATGTTATCACAAGTCCTTTACACATACATAGCTGGCAGTGCATATTGACCAACAACATTGACGCATAGTCCTTCCCCACTATCTTCACATCTCCTGAATGTGATATCATGTCATCTCAAGTGTTAATGCCGCCAACACCAGTCCAGCTTTCACCTAATCATGAACAGCTGCCCTTGTTGAAACAAATCATCGGTGTCGTGTAGAGATGAGCGAGCACCAAAATGCTCGGGTGCTCGTTACTCGGGACGAACTTTTCGCGATGATCGAGGGTTCGTTTCGAGTAACGAACCCCATTGAAGTCAATGGGCGACCCGAGCATTTTTGTATTTCGCCGATGCTCGCTAAGGTTTCCTTGTGTGAAAATCTGGGCAATTCAAGAAAGTGATGGGAACGACACAGCAACGGATACGGCAGGCGAGGGGCTACATGTTGGGCTGCATCTCAAGTTCACAGGTCCCACTATTAAGCCACAATAGCGGCAAGAGTGGGGCCCCCCCCTCCCAAAAACTTTTACTTCTGAAAAGCCCTCATTAGCATGGCATACCTTTGCTAAGCACCACACTACCTCCAACAAAGCACAATCACTGCCTGCATGACACTCCACTGCCACTTCTCCTGGGTTACATGCTGCCCAACGGCCCCCCCTCCCCCCTCACAGCGCACACCAAAGTGTCCCTGCGCAGCCTTCAGCTGCCCTCATGCCACACCACCCTCATGTCTATTTAGAAGTGCGTCTGCCATGAGGAGGAACCGCAGGCACACACTGCAGAGGGTTGGCACGGCTAGGCAGCGACCCTCTTTAAAAGGGGCGGGGCGATAGCCCACAATGCTGTACAGAAGCAATGAGAAATAGAATCCTGTGCCACCGCCATCAGGAGCTGCACACGTGGGCATAGAAATGGGGAACCTATGTGCCACACACTATTCATTCTGTCAAGGTGTCTGCATGCCCCAGTCAGACCGGGCTTTTTAATTCATAGACACAGGCAGGTACAACTCCCTATTGTGAAGTCCCTGTCGACCGACAGCATGGGTGGCTTCCTGGAACCCACCGGCGGTACACAAAAATATCCCATTGCATTGCCCAACACAGCTGAGGTAGTAATGTCGTGCTTAATGCAGGTGGGCTTCGGCCTACACTGCATGCCCCAGTCTGACTGGGGTTCTTTACAAGTGGAAACAGATGCATTTATAATTCCCTGTGGACCCACAGCATGGGTGGTTGCCAGGAAGCCACCGGCGGTACATAGAAATATCCCATTGCATTGCCCAACACAGCTGAGGTAGTAATGTCGTGCTTAATGCAGGTGGGCTTCGGCCCACACTGCATGCCCCAGTCAGACTGCGGTTCTTTACAAGTCGACACATGTAGGTTAAACTCCGTGTGCACCTACAGCATGGGTGGCTCCCTGGAACCCACCGGCGATACACAAAAATATCCCATTGCATTGCCCAACACAGCTGAGGTAGTAATGTCGTGCTTAATGCAGGTGGGCTCCGGCCAACACTGCATGCCCCAGTCAGACTGGTAATATGTACCTTAACAGTAACCGCGTTGGTGGTAATGTGGTGGTGACTGCGGACCTAGTAGCGCGGTTTTATTTTGTTGGTTTTCGGAATGTGGCCAGGATTAAGTGGGCCGTGGCGGGGGATGTTTTGGAGGCACTACGTGTCCTCTCCACGTGTCCGTGGTTATATGCACCTTAACAGTAACAGCGTTGGTGGGAAATGGCCTCGCCGCCATCATGTCTTTGGGAAGCCTCTGTTTCCACACCCCAGAGACATACCATTAGCAGCGGTATAGGCAGAGCCCATAATTAGTAACATTTCAGCCGTAGCATTAGGACAGGCCCCACTAACATATCACTAGCAGCATTATAGGGGGAGCACAGTATGCGTTCCATTTCAGTAATAGTAGCACTAAAGACAGGCCCCAGTAACAATTCCGAAGCAGCAGTATAGTGGGAGCGCAGTCTTCGTTCCATTTCAGTAGCTGCAGTATAGACAAGGCACAAGTTACATTTATGTAGCTAAAGTGTAGGCCAACCCCACACACCTTTCTGTACCATGAGTGCAGGCGAAGAACATAGAAATTGCTATGACTACACTGTAGGCGAGGGGCCACAAAAATTGCTGTATCAACAGTACTAATGTACATCCAAAAAATTGGCCATGGCCAACCAAGAGGGCAGGTGAAACCTATTAATCGCTTTGGTTAATGTGGCTTAAGTGGTAACTAGGCCTGGAGGCAGCCCAGTTTAACGAAAAATTGGTTCAAGTTCAAGTTTCAACGCTTTTAAGAGCATTGAAACGTATAAAAATTGTTTAGAAAAATTATATGAGTGAGCCTTGTGGCCCTAAGAAAAATTGCCCGTTCGGCGTGATTACGTGAGGTTTCAGGAGGAGGAGCAGGAGGAGGAGGAGGAGGAATATTATACACAGATTGATGAAGCAGAAATGTCCCCGTTTTGGATGGTGAGAGAGAACGTAGCTTCCATCCGCGGGTGCATAATACGTATTGCTTAGGTATCGCTGCTGTCCGCTGGTGCAGAAGAGAAGTCTGGGGAAATCCAGGCTTTGTTCATCTTGATGAGTGTAAGCCTGTCGGCACTGTCGGTTGACAGGTGGGTACGCTTATCCGTGATGATTCCCCCAGCCACACTAAACACACTCTCTGACAAGACGCTAGCCGCAGGACAAGCAAGCACCTCCAGGGCATACAGCGCGAGTTCAGGCCACGTGTCCAGCTTCGACACCCAGTAGTTGTAGGGGGCAGAGGCATCACGGAGGACGGTCGTGCGATCGGCTACGTACTCCCTCACCATCCTTTTACAGTGCTCTCGCCGACTCAGCCGTGACTGGGGAGCGGTGACACAGTCTTGCTGGGGAGCCATAAAGCTGGCAAAGGCCTTGGAGAATGTTCCCCTGCCTGCGCTGTACATGCTGCATGATCTCTGCGCCTCCCCTGCTACCTGGCCCTCGGAACTGCGCCTTCTGCCACTAGCGCTGTCGGATGGGAAGTTTACCATCAGTTTGTCCACCAGCGCCCTGTGGTATTGCATCATTCTCGAACCCCTTTCCTCTTCGGGAATGAGAGTGCAAAGGCTCTCCTTATACCGTGGGTCGAGCAGTGTGTACACCCAGTAATCCGTAGTGGCCAGAATGCGTGTAACGCGAGGGTCACGAGAAAGGCATCCTAACATGAAGTCAGCCATGTGTGCCAGGGTACCTGTACGCAACACATGGCTGTCTTCACTAGGAAGATCACTTTAAGGATCCTCCTCTTCCTCCTCCTCAGGCCATACACGCTGAAAGGATGACAGGCAAGCAGCATGGGTACCGTCAGCAGTGGGCCAAGCTGTCTCTTCCCCCTCCTCCTCATCCTCCTCATGCTCCTCCTCCTCCTCCTGAACGCGCTGAGATATAGACAGGAGGGTGCTCTGACTATCCAGCGACATACTGTCTTCCCCTGGCTCTGTTTCCGAGCGCAAAGCGTCTGCCTTTATGCTTTGCAGGGAACTTCTCAAGATGCATAGCAGAGGAATGGTGACGCTAATGATTGCAGCATCGCCGCTCACCACCTGGGTAGACTCCTCAAATTTTCCAAGGACCTGGCAGATGGCTGCCAACCAGGGCCACTCTTCTGTAAATAATTGAGGAGGCTGACTCACACTGCGCCGCGCAAGTTGGAGTTGGTATTCCACTATAGCTCTACGCTGCTCATAGAGTCTGGCCAACATGTGGAGCGTAGAGTTCCACTGTGTGGGCACGTCGCACAGCAGTCGGTGCACTGGCAGATTAAACCGATGTTGCAGTGTCCGCAGGGTGGCAGCGTGCGTGTGGGATTTGCGGAAATGTGCGCAGAGCTGGCGCACCTTTCCGAGCAGGTATGACAAGTGGGGGTAGCTTTTCAGAAAGCGCTGAACCACCAAATTAAAGACATGGGCCAGGCATGGCACGTGCGTGAGGCTGCCGAGCTGCAGAGCCGCCACCAGCTTACGGCCGTTGTCACACACGACCATGCCCGGCTGGAGGCTCAGCGGCGCAAGCCAGCGGTCGGTCTGCTCTGTCAGACCCTGCAGCAGTTCGTGGGCCGTGGGCCTCTTCTCTCCTAAGCTGAGTAGTTTCAGCACGGCCTGCTGACGCTTGCCCACCGCTGTGCTGCCACGCCGCGTTACACCGACTGCTGGCGACGTGCTGCTGACACATCTTGATTGCGAGACAGAGGTTGCGTTGGAGGAGGAGGAGGAGGAAGGTGCTTTAGTGGAGGAAGCATACACTGCCGCAGATACCACCACCGAGCTGGGGCCCGCAATTCTGGGGGTGGGTAGGACGTGAGCGGTCCCAGGCTCTGACTCTGTCCCAGCCTCCACTAAATTCACCCAATGTGCCGTCAGGGAGATATAGTGGCCCTGCCCGCCTGTGCTTGTCCACGTGTCTGTTGTTAAGTGGACCTTGGCAGTAACCGCGTTGGTGAGGGCGCGTACAATGTTGCGGGAGACGTGGTCGTGCAGGCCTGGGACGGCACATCGGGAAAAGTAGTGGCGACTGGGAACTGAGTAGCGCGGGGCCGCCGCCGCCATAATGCTTTTGAAAGCCTCCGTTTCCACAAGCCTATACGGCAGCATCTCTAGGCTGATCAATTTTGCAATGTGCACGTTTAACGCTTGAGCGTGCGGGTGCGTGGCGTCGTACTTGCGCTTGCGCTCAAACTGTGGCGCTAGCGACGTCTGGACGCTACGCTGAGAGACATTGCTGGATGGGGCCGAGGACAGCGGAGGTGAGGGTGTGGGTGCAGGCCAGGAGACGGTAGTGCCTGTGTCCTCAGAGGGGGGTTGGATCTCAGTGGCAGGTTGGGGCACAGGGGGAGAGGCAGTGGTGCAAACCGGAGGCGGTGAACGGGCATCGTCCCACCTTGTGGGGTGCTTGGCCATCATATGCCTGCGCATGCTGTTGGTGGTGCCTCCCCAGCTGATCTTGGCGCGACAAAGGTTGCACACCACTGTTCGTCGGTCGTCAGGCGTCTCTGTGAAAAACTGCCACACCGTAGAGCACCTTGACCTGTGCAGGGTGGCATGGCGCGAGGGGGCGCTTTGGGAAACAGTTGGTGGATTATTCGGTCTGGCCCTGCCTCTACCCCTGGCCACCACACTGGCTCGGCCTGTGCCCACACCCTGACGTGGGCCTCCGCGTCCTCGCCCGCGTCCACGTCCTATAGGCCTACCCCTACCCCTCAGCATGGTGTATTACCAGTGGTTTGATTTCCCAGGCAGGAAAGAAATTGGCGCAAGCCTGCAGCCAAAATAGAATTTTTTCCCTTGTTTTTCAAAGGACAAGCCACACTGCGTGTATTCAATGAATACTACTAAGTTTAATAACTGTGTTGTGGCCCTGCAAATGTGTCACAGAACTGCAGTGATGCAAAGTTATTGGCTCCAGCAGATCAGGGATTTCCCATGCAGGAAAAAAATTGGCGCAAGCCTGCAGTAAAACGTAGCTGGCTGCGTCTGATTTTTTTTTACGTTCTGCACGCAGCACACACGTACCCAGAGCCCTGAGGACTGTCAGAGGCAGGCGAAATAGAATTTTTTCCCTTGTTTTTCAAAGGACAAGCCACACTGCGTGTATTCAATGAATACTACTAAGTTTAATAACTGTGTTGTGGCCCTGCAAATGTGTCAGAGAACTGCAGTGATGCAAAGTTATTGGCTCCAGCAGATCAGGGATTTCCCATGCAGGAAAAAAATTGGCGCAAGCCTGCAGTAAAACGTAGCTGGCTGCGTCTGATTTTTTTTAACGTTCTGCACGCAGCACACACGTACCCAGTGCCCTGAGGACTGTCAGAGGCAGGCGAAATAGAATTTTTTCCCTTGTTTTTCAAAGGAAAAGCCACACTGCGTCTATTCAATGAATAATGTATGTCTTCTGGCCCTGCCTACACAATTCTATCCCTGTAGTATTAATGCCGGGTGCAATGGTCTGCACAGCCGGTTTTGAGAGAAAAAAAAAATATGCAACACTGCTAACAGCAACCTTGACAGTACTGCACACGGATAGATGTGGCCCTAGAAAGGACCGTTGGGGTTCTTGAAGCCTACACTCACTGCTAACACTCTCCCTGCCTAACCACCACTTCTGTCCCTATTGCAGGGCGCAATGCTCTGCAGATCCAATTTTGAAAAAAAAATAAAAATACAGTGCTAACACAGTACTGCACACTATTAGATGTGGCCCTGAGAAGGACCGTTGGGGTTCTTGAAGCCTACACTCACTCCTAACGCTCTCCCTACAGCAGCTCCAGCACGATACCACTGTCCCTCAGCTAACTCACAAGGCATCTGAGTCGAGCCGCGGGAGGGGCCGATTTTTATACTCGGGTGACATCAGATCTCCCCAGCCACTCACTGCAGGGGGGTGGTATAGGGCTTGAACGTCACAGGGGGAAGTTGTAATGCCTTCCCTGTCTTTCAATTGGCCAGAAAAGCGCGCTAACGTCTCAGAGAGGAAACTGAAAGTAACCGGAACACCGCGTGGTACTCGTTACGAGTAACGAGCATCCCGAACACCCTAATATTCGCACGAATATCAAGCTCGGACGAGTACGTTCGCTCATCTCTAGTGTCGTGCAAACATGTCACCACAGAGGGTTCAACGCCGCAGTGAAGCTAATGCAGCTTACATGACACAGTGACAGGCCACGATTTCACCTCAGCCACCAGCTGAAGTTCTTAAAACATATGCAGCACATATGCAAAAGCGATGCAGCAGAGCTGTGTGTGACGTGCATGTAGCAGAGCTGTGTGGCGCATTGTGCCACCAGAAACACTGGCACTATAATTTCCTAATACTATTAATTCTATACAAGAGATACCCAGGGTATACCACTGTGAGGGAAACCATAGTGTTTGAATACCACCTTGTTTCCCACTCCATTTTGTAGCTTACTTGACACAAGTATTCAAATAGTTTGGCATATGAACAGCACAATCAGAAGTTTGCAAGGCCCGAAGAAGAAAGCTGCAATTGACCTTCGCTCACACGTGTGCACAGTGGAAGAATAAAGATAGACTTTATTTTAGAAATGTACTCTGCTTAGCAGATAGTAAAACAGATGATAAAAAGTTCTTTATTTGATCTTCTATACATATATTTAACTATGTAAGCCTTAACTAAGCTCAGGAATGCTTATTAGAGATGAGCGAACGTACTCGTCCGAGCTTGATGCTCGGGCGAATATTAGCGTGTTCGGGATGCTCGTTACTCGTAACGAGTACCACGCGATGTTCGGGTTACTTTCACTTTCCTGTCTGCGACGTTAGCGCGCTTTTCTGGCCAATTGAAAGACAGGGAAGGCATTACAACTTCCCCCTGTGATGTTCCAGCCCTATACCACCCCCCTGCTGTGAGTGGCTGGGGAGATCAGATGTCACCCAAGTATAAAAGTCGGCCCCTCCAGCGGCTCGCCTCAGATGCCTTGTGAGATAGCTGAGGGAAAGTGCTGTTGTGTTGGAGCTGCTGTAGGGAGAGTGTTAGGAGTGAGTGTAGGCTTCAAGAACCCCAACGGTCCTTCTTAGGGCCACATCTATCCGTGTGCAGTAGTGTGGAGGCTGCTGTTAGGAGTGTTGCACCTTTTTTTTTTTTTTTCAAAATCGGCTGTGCAGAGCATTGCGCCCTGCAGTAATACTACAGGGACAGAAGTGGTGGTTAGGCAGGGAGAGTGTTAGGAGTGAGTGTAGGCTTCAAGAACCCCAACGGTCCTTCTTAGGGCCACATCTATCCGTGTGCAGTACTGTGCAGGCTGCTGTTAGCAGTGTTGCATTTTTTTTTTTTTTTCAAAATCGGCTGTGCAGAGCATTGCGCCCTGCAGTAATACTACAGGGACAGAAGTGGTGGTTAGGCAGGGAGAGTGTTAGGAGTGAGTGTAGGCTTCAAGAACCCCAACGGTCCTTCTTAGGGCCACATTTAACCGTGTGCAGTACTGTGCAGGCTGCTGTTAGCAGTGTTGCTTTTTTTTTTTTTTTTCAAAATCGGCTGTGCAGAGCATTGCGCCCTGCAGTAATACTACAGGGACAGAATTGTGTAGGCAGGGCCATAAGACATATATTATTGATTGAATATAGTCAGTGGGCCTTTTCTTTAAAAAAAAAGGGAAACATTCTATTTCGCCTGCCTCTGACAGTCCTCAGCGTTCTGGGTACGTGTGTGGTGGGTGGAGAACGTAAATAAATCATACGCAGCCAGCTACGTTTAACAGCAGGCTTGCGCCAATTTATTTCCTGCCTGGGAAAAATCACCGCTCTGCTGCACTTCATATAACACTGCAGTTCTGTGGAACACATTTCTTATCTGATTGAATATAGTCAGTGGGCCTTCCCTTTAAAAAAAAAAGGGAAACATTCTATTTGGCCTGCCTCTGACAGTCCTCAGCGTTCTGGGTACGTGTGTGGTGGGTGCAGAACGTAAATAAATCATACGCAGCCAGCTAAGTTTAACAGCAGGCTTGCGCCAATTTATTTCCTGCCTGGGAAATCACCGCTCTGCTGTAGTTAATAACTCTGCAACACTGCAGTTCTGTGACACATTGCAGGGCCACAACACATTTATTATTGATTGAATATACGCAGTGGGCCTTTCCTTTAAAAAAAAGGGAAAACATTCTATTTGGCCTGCCTCTGACAGTCCTCAGCGTTCTGGGTACGTGTGTGGTGGGTGCAGAACATAAATAAATCATACGCAGCCAGCTACGTTTAACAGCAGGCTTGCGCCAATTTATTTCCTGCCTGGGAAATCACCGCTCTGCTGTAGTTAATAACTCTGCAACCCTGCAGTTCTGTGACACATTTGCAGGGCCAGAAGACATATTTATTATTGATTGAATATATGCAGTGGGCCTTTCCTTTAAAAAAAAGGGAAAACATTCTATTTGGCCTGCCTCTGACAGTCCTCAGCGTTCTGGGTACGTGTGTGGTGGGTGGAGAACGTAAAGAAAAATCATACGCAGCCAGCTAAGTTTAACAGCAGGCTTGCGCCAATTTATTTCCTGCCTGGGAAATCACCGCTCTGCTGTAGTTAATAACTTTGCAACACTGCAGTTCTGTGACACATTGCAGGGCCACAACACATTTATTATTGATTGAATATACGCAGTGGGCCTTTCCTTTAAAAAAAAAGGGAAAACATTCTATTTGGCCTGCCTCTGACAGTCCTCAGCGTTCTGGGTACGTGTGTGGTGGGTGGAGAACGTAAAGAAAAATCATACGCAGCCAGCTAAGTTTAACAGCAGGCTTGCGCCAATTTATTTCCTGGCTGGGAAATCAAATCACTGGTAATACACCATGCTGAGGGGTAGGCCTACAGGACGTGGACGCGGAGGCCCAAGTCAGGGTGTGGGCACAGGCCGAGCCAGTGCGGTGGCCAGGGGTAGAGGCAGGGCCAGACCGAATAATCCACCAACTGGTTCCCAAAGCGCCCCCTCGCGCCATGCCACCCTGCAGAGGTCAAGGTGCTCTACGGTGTGGCAGTTTTTCACAGAGACGCCTGACGACCGACGAACAGTGGTGTGCAACCTTTGTCGCGCCAAGATCAGCTGGGAAGGCACCATCACCAGCATGCGCAGGCATATGATGGCCAAGCACCCCACAAGGTGGGACGATGCCCATTCACCGCCTCCGGTTTGCACCACTGCCTCTCCCCCTGTGCCCCAACCTGCCACTGAGATCCAACACCCCTCTGAGGACACAGGCAGTACCGTCTCCTGGCCTGCACCCACACCTTCACCTCCGCTGTCCTCGGCCCCATCCAGCAATGTCTCTCAGCGTAGCGTCCAGACGTCGCTAGCGCCACAGTTTGAGCGCAAGCTCAAGTACGACGCCACGCACCCGCACGCTCAAGCGTTAAACGTGCACATTGCAAAATTGATCAGCCTAGAGATGCTGCCGTATAGGCTTGTGGAAACGGAGGCTTTCAAAAGCATGATGGCGGCGGCGGCGCCGCGCTACTCGGTTCCCAGTCGCCACTACTTTTCCCGATGTGCCGTCCCAAGTCTGCACGACCACGTCTCCCGCAACATTGTACGCGCCCTCACTAACGCGGTTACTGCCAAGGTCCACTTAACAACAGACACGTGGACAAGCACAGGCGGGCAGGGCCACTATATCTCCCTGACGGCACATTGGGTGAATTTAGTGGAGGCTGGGACAGAGTCAGAGCCTGGGACCGCTCACGTCCTACCCACCCCCCGAATTGCGTGCCCCAGCTCGGTGGTGGTATCTGCAGGGGTGTATGCTTCCTCCACTAAACCACCCTCCTCCTCCTCCTACGCAACCTCTGTCTCGCAATCAAGATGTGTCAGCAGCAGCAGCACGTCGCCAGCAGTCAGTGTCACGCGGCGTGGCAGCACAGCGGTGGGCAAGCGTCAGCAGGCCGTGCTGAAACTACTCAGCTTAGGAGAGAAGAGGCACATGGCCCACGAACTGCTGCAGGGTCTGACAGAGCAGACCGACCGCTGGCTTGCGCCGCTGAGCCTCCAACCGGGCATGGTCATGTGTGACAACGGCCGTAACCTGGTGGCGGCTCTGCAGCTCGGCAGCCTCACGCACGTGCCATGCCTGGCCCATGTGTTTAATTTGGTGGTTCAGCGCTTTCTGAAAAGCTACCCCCACTTGTCATACCTGCTCGGAAAGGTGCGCCAGCTCTGCGCACATTTCCGCAAATCCCACACGCACGCTGCCACCCTGCGGACACTGCAACATCGGTTTAATCTGCCAGTGCACCGACTGCTGTGCGACGTGCCCACACAGTGGAACTCTACGCTCCACATGTTGGCCAGACTCTATGAGCAGCGTAGAGCTATAGTGGAATACCAACTCCAACTTGCGCGGCGCAGTGTGAGTCAGCCTCCTCAATTATTTACAGAAGAGTGGCCCTGGTTGGCAGCCATCTGCCAGGTCCTTGGAAAATTTGAGGAGTCTACCCAGATGGTGAGCGGGGATGCTGCAATCACTAGCGTCACCATTCCTCTGCTATGCATCTTGAGAAGTTCCCTGCAAAGCATAAAGGCAGACGCTTTGGAATCAGAAATGGAGACGGGGGAAGACAGTATGTCGCTGGATAGTCAGAGCAACCTCATGTCTATATCTCAGCGCGTTGAGGAGGAGGGGGAGGAGCATGAGGAGGAGGGGGAAGAGACAGCTTGGCCCACTGCTGAGGGGACAGATGCTGCTTGCCTGTCATCCTTTCAGCGTGTATGGCCAGAGGAGGAGGAGGAGGAGGAGGAGGAGGAGGAGGATCCTTAAAGTGATCTTCCGAGTGAGGACAGCCATGTGTTGCGTACAGGTACCCCGGCACACATGGCTGACTTCATGTTAGGATGCCTTTCTCGTGACCCTCGCGTTACACGCATTCTGGCCACTATGGATTACTGGGTGTACACACTGCTCGATCCACGGTATAAGGAGAGCCTTTGCACTCTCATTCCCGAAGAGGAAAGGGGTTCGAGAATGATGCTATACCACAGGGCGCTGGTGGACAAACTGATGGTAAACTTCCCATCCGACAGCGCTAGTGGCAGAAGGCGCAGTTCCGAGGGCCAGGTAGCAGGGGAGGCGCAGAGATCAGGCAGCATGTACAGCGCAGGCAGGGGAACATTCTCCAAGGCCTTTGCCAGCTTTATGGCTCCCCAGCAAGACTGTGTCACCGCTCCCCAGTCAAGGCTGAGTTGGCGGGAGCACTGTAAAAGGATGGTGAGGGAGTACGTAGCCGATTGCAGCACCGTCCTCGGTGACGCCTCTGCCCCCTACAACTACTGGGTGTTGAAGCTGGACACGTGGCCTGAACTCGCGCTGTATGCCCTGGAGGTGCTTGCTTGTCCTGCGGCTAGCGTCTTGTCAGAGAGGGTGTTTAGTGCGGCTGGGGGAATCATCACAGATAAGCGTACCCGCCTGTCAACCGACAGTGCCGACAGGCTTACACTCATCAAGATGAACAAAGCCTGGATTTCCCCAGACTTCTCTTCTCCACCAGCGGACAGCAGCGGTACCTAAGCAATACGTAGGCTGCACCCGCGGATGGAAGCATCGTTCTCTCTGACCATGCAAAACGGGGACATTTCTGCTTCATCAATCTGTGTATAATATTCCTCCTCCTCCTCCTGCTCCTCCTCCTGAAACCTCACGTAATCACGCCGAACGGGCAATTTTTCTTAGGGCCACAAGGCTCACTCAAATAATTTTTCTAAACAATTTTTATACGTTTCAATGCTCTTAAAAGCGTTGAAACTTTAACTTGAACCAATTTTTCGTTAAACTGGGCTGCCTCCAGGCCTAGTTACCACTTAAGCCACATTAACCAAAGCGATTAATGGGTTTCACCTGCCATCTTGGTTGGGCATGGCCAATTTTTTCTGAGGTACATTACTACTGTTGGTACACCAATTTTTTGGGGCCCTCACCTACAGTGTAATCATAGTAATTTCTATGTTCTTCGCCTGCACTCATGGTACAGAAAGGTGTGTGGGGTTGGCCTACACTTTAGCTACATAAATGTAACTGGGGCCTTGTCTATACTGCAGATACTGAAATGTGAAAGAGACTGTTATCTCCCTAAACTGCTGCAATGGGAATTGTTACTGGGGCTTGTCTTGAGTGCTACTATTACTGAAATGGAACTAAGACTGCGCTCCTCCTATACTGCTGCTTCGGAATTGTTACTGGGGCCTGTCTTGAGTGCTACTATTACTGAAATGGAACTAAGACTGCGCTCCCCCTATACTGCTGCTAGTGATATGTTAGTGGGGCCTGTCCCTAATGCTACCGCTGAAATGTTAATAATTCTGGGCTCTGCCTATACCGCTGCTAATGGTATGTCACTGGGGTGTGGAAACAGAGGCTTCACAAAGACATGATGGCGGCGAGGCCATTTCCCACCAATGCTGTTACTGTTAAGGTGCATATAACCACGGACACGTGGAGAGGACACATAGTGCCTCCAAAACATCCCCCTCCTCCTCCAACAATGAAAACATTCTTGGCAAATACCTTTGCATTGGTCCGTCTGGTGGCAGTCCAAGAATTTCACCTTTAACGACACAACAAGAGAGCACCACCACCATCCCCCCACCACGGCCCACTTAATCCTGGCCACATTCCGAAAACCAACTACATAAAACCGCGCTACTAGGTCCGCAGTCACCACCACATTACCACCAACGAGGTTACTGTTAAGGTACATATTAGCTGTCTGACTGGGGCATGCAGTGTGGGCCGAAGCCCACCTGTATTGTATCTGACGTTAGCTCTGCTGAGTAGGGCACTGCAATGGGATATATTTATGTACCGCCGGTGGGTTCCAGGGAGCCACCCATGCTGTAGGTGCACACGGAGTTTAACCTACATCTGTCCACTTGTAAAGAACCCCAGTCTGACTGGGGCATGCAGTGTGGGCCGAAGCCCACCTGTATTAAGCACGACATTACTACCTCAGCTGTGTTGGGCAATGCAATGGGATATTTTTATGTACCGCCGGTGGCTTCCTGGCACCCACCCATGCTGTGGGTCCACAGGGAATTATAAATGCATCTGTTTCCACTTCTAAAGAACCCCAGTCTGACTGGGGCATGCAGTGTGGGCCGAAGCCCACCTGTATTAAGCACGACATTACTACCTCAGCTGTGTTGGGCAATGCAATGGGGTATATTTATGTACCGCCGGTGGGTTCCAGGGAGCCACCCATGCTGTGGGTCCACAGGGAATTATAAATGCATCTGTTTCCACTTCTAAAGAACCCCAGTCTGACTGGGGCATGCAGTGTGGGCCGAAGCCCACCTGTATTAAGCACGACATTACTACCTCAGCTGTGTTGGGCAATGCAATGGGATATATTTATGTACCGCCGGTGGGTTCCAGGGAGCCACCCATGCTGTGGGTCCACAGGGAATTATAAATGCATCTGTTTCCACTTCTAAAGAACCCCAGTCTGACTGGGGCATGCAGACACCTTGACAGAATGAATAGTGTGTGGCACATAGGTTGCCCATTGCTATGCCCATGTGTGCAGCTCCCGATGGCGGTGGCACAGGATTATATTTCTCATTGCTTCTGTACAGCATTGTGGGCTATCGCCCCGCCCCTTTTAAAGAGGGTCGCTGCCTAGCCGTGCCAACCCTCTGCAGTGTGTGCCTGCGGTTCCTCCTCATGGCAGACGCACTTATAAATAGACATGAGGGTGGTGTGGCATGAGTGCAGCTGAAGGCTGCGCAGGGACACTTTGGTGTGTGCTGTGGACACTGGGTCATGCGGGGGGGGGGGGGTTGGGCAGCATGTAACCCAGGAGAAGTGGCAGCGGAGTGTCATGCAGGCAGTGATTGTGCTTTGTTGGAGGTAGTGTGGTGCTTAGCTAAGGTATGCATTGCTAATGAGGGCTTTTCAGAAGTAAAAGTTGTTGGGAGGGGGGGGGGCCCACTCTTGCCGCTATTGTGGCTTAATAGTGGGACCTGTGAACTTGAGATGCAGCCCAACATGTAGCCCCTCGCCTGCCCTATCCGTTGCTGTGTTGTTCCCATCACTTTCTTGAATTGCCCAGATTTTCACACATGAAAACCTTAGCGAGCATCGGCGAAATACAAAAATGCTCGGGTCGCCCATTGACTTCAATGGGGTTCGTTACTCGAAACGAACCCTCGAGCATCGCGATAATTTCGTCCCGAGTAACGAGCACCCGAGCATTTTCGTGCTCGCTCATCTCTAATGCTTATAGATTAGCAATTAACAATCCCAGAAACAGTAAACAGTGCAAGACCTGAGAGGAATTCTACTCAGAGACTGACGTCATTACACATACTAAGTAACCAATAATAGAGAATTGTAACAAGATATATATAGATAGATAGATAGATAGATAGATAGATAGATAGATAGATAGATAGATAGATAGATAGATAGATAGATAGATAGATAGATAGATAGATATACACGTCAGGTGTTCTCTAGCTTAGTTTTCAATGTAGTGTAAATACTTTGGGTTGTTAACAAATAAACAGAATCATTTGCGATTTATGCAAATGTTGTGTGATGTCAGTGATTCTCTGAGCAACTTGTACTTAACCCTGATTCAGAACAAAAGCATATACCTATAGTGTTCTTTGCACTGACACCAGCATAGTCCACATTACTATATATATGAGATGTATAACATTACCAGCTGTACATATATAGTTATACACAGGAGATTCCCAGGTTATACCAGCATGCTCCATATCACTATATACAGAGAGATGTATAACTTATACCATCTGTAAATGTATAATTCTATACAGGAGACACCCAGGATGCATAGGCATGCTCCATATCACTATATACAAGGTGATGTATAATTTAAAACAGCTGTACATATATAATCATATACAATATATACCTAACTTATACCAGCACGGTTGATATTGTTCCCCACGCACCGCATGCCCAGGCTGTTATTTGCTCCATCTCATGCTATTGCTAAACACTGAACTCCTCCACACCAGCTTGTCCTGCACTGAGAACACACGGCTGGGGAAGGAGTCCGGCGGGGGGTGCTTTTTCTTGGGTGCTGCGCTACAGTGGCAAAGGAAGCCTCTGGCTCCTGGGCCAGGTTGCAGCTGGGCCAACTGGGCAAATGGGCCAGGTTGCAACTGCGATCCCTATAAATATGCCACAGGCCATATGACTTAGATCTACATCTACACTTTTCAATGTGACTTGATATGCAATATATTGCAGCAGATTTACTATTTGCCAACTTTCTGGCCCAAATTGCACTAGAAAACTGTCTTACAAGGTTTGTGTCACATTTATGATGTGTCTTTAGTCACTTTTCATGTGTAGTGACTTCCTGAAAACAGGGGATGGACTAAATGTGACATTTGCACCAAAAAGTATACCAGTTTTGCAGTAATTTTTGGTGTAAACTGAGCCAACTAATATGTGGAATAAAGTTAAACAGTTCAAAGATATGTTATGTCTGCAAATGACATGCTGGAGATTATAGCCCAAAGTGCAGCAACTGAAATAAACAAAACAAAATAAATGGGAAGTCTTTCCCTTAAATACGTGATGACGAGGGAGAGGGCCGTGTCTAGCACGGCAGACTCATCGCTTCGAAAGATGCGGGCCTGCACTCGTTCCTGTGACCTAAGTAACCCTCCTTGGCCAACAAAATAAAGGACAAAGCAAACCCCAAAAGGAAACACAAGTGAAACACCACACTTAGCTGGTGGTGAAACCGCAGCACACGGAGCCGTCCTCTGTTCACGTCACAGCAGAGACCACGCTGTCCATGGGAGGCACTTACTACCAGCTCAGACAGCAAGCAATTGGCAGTTCACAGCACTTTAGCTCAGTATCCTGCCCAGGTAAATACCCAGCTAATTATCCACAGATGTGACTACATTACGTCACACAAATCTAAAACCCGCACAGGGCTTCTTTAATCCGGCAGCGATGCTGCAACACTAAGTTTTCACTACCGCGTTTCCCCGAAAATAAGCCCTACCCCTATTTCTTGTGAGGAAAAAATAAGACATGGGTGGAAATCTCCTGCACTACCCCGGCTCCTGCTGGCCATTCCGCGAGCAAGACAGCTCGACTAGCGCCCGTGCAGGAGCACAGGAGCGAGGAGACACAGAGGCGAGTGTCGGGCATCATTTGCCCGACATTCGTCCTGTGTAAATGGACCTTAAGTGACTGCAGTTGACCAATCAGGATGGCAAGCAGTTAAAGGGATTGTCCGGGTAAGTGGCAAAATGCTCCCTTTAGCACCCACTCTGAGAAAATAAGAAAACGAAGTCTACTTACCAATGATTTACCTTTAGTTTACAGTTACTATACAGCACAATTTGAACCAATGCCTCAAACTATTACATAACTGGATATTTACAGTATTTGTCTTCCACTGATATTCTTTCCCACAGCAGGAGCAGCAAGAGACAAGATACTCGGAGCCGTCTTCCATCTTAGTAAAATCTCATTTCAATAATGTTTACTTTCTGTCATTGATATTCATTGAAGCAGGGAGGACACATTTTGTTTCCCAATGTACAAAGCACGTGTTATAAAGTTCACATGATAACTAGGTATTAAATGAATATTATCATAGAACTGTGCATAGAGCAATGCAAGGAAGACACAGGTTGTGTCTCTCATATCCCTCCTACATGCATCATAACCATGGGGGTCTAAACGCTGTGCTCAGCTATGAGCGACAAATGTGTTAAAAGGTGCAAGCTTCCATGCGCCAGATGAGTCAGAGTATAATCTATGCCAGTTTCTGGTGAAGATAAAAGCAAGTGTAATGAGCTATGTGCAGCCATCCGCCCTTAAGCGGACTTTTGAAAAAGTATTAGGGCATTGTGTAAAGGCCTAGAAAGTTGCAGTTGTGGCACATGTACCAAAATTGCAACTTTAGGATGCCAACATTCTGGCATCCAGAGCTTTATAAATAAGCCCCATTGAGCTTCCTTATGTCACCAGTCTCTACTGTCATCTAATTGACTATCCCCACTATTGCTCCTTTCTTCAGTATAAACCCTATTCCCTAATCTCTGCTGTTGCCACAAGACTTGTCGGTTCTCGTTGAAGTCTCACTTCTTTTTCTCTATATGTAGGTTCTTTAGATCCATCTTGTGCTGCTGCACCGTCAGGACATTGGGGTAAGTGGTAAGTACAAGCCTCTCCGCAGACTGGGATATCATACAATCAAACCTCTAGTTTCGTTGGTAATCCGTTGGAAAGCAATCGGCTACACTTGAAACCAATGAAACTCAACGCAATTATTTCCATAGGAATCAATGTAAATCCAATTAATTTGTTCTAGACATTCCAAAAAAAAACACCAAACCACATGCTTTTTCAGCGCAGCGCTAAATGCTGTACAACCCTCCAATTAATTTCAATGGGGTTGTTCACACAAGTGTTTTCAACCCTGCGTCGCCCATTGAAATGAATAGGCAGCGGTTTCAGTACTGCTGCAAACGTCGCACAGCTTGGTGCAGTATTTTTGGCAGCGTTAACCACACACTGATTTTCAGGGTAAGGGCTTAAAATATAAGTCTTACCCCCAAAATTAGCCTAAGCTACACTAGATGGGAAAAAAAAGCAATACTCACCCTGCAGGTGCCGCCAGGGTCCCAGCTACTGGTCTCTGCGCTGCTCCAGGCTCTCCCTGCACTGATAGATCATCTATTAGTGTAAGCAAGCTTTGAGAACCCTGCCTCCAGCAATAGATTGCTGTGATTGGTTCTTGGCGCTGACTCGATGCCCAATCACAGCCATTCATTGACTGGCTCAGCCAATCAGAACTCACCGGCTCTGATTGGTCGAGCCAGCCAATGAATGGCTGTAATTGGACAGCAAGGTCACATAGGCCGGCGGAACCAGCGAAACTAGAAGCAGGCAACAAAAGAATAGGCAGAATCCTGCATTGAAGAATCGGCGAAACTGGAAACCGGCGAAAGTTGAGGTATGACTGTACAGTTCAGGACTTGTATTTGCTCCGCACTAGATGGTCGGCATTGAGGGACTACAGCAACAAGTGATCAAGTTCTCTGCAGCTGCCACAGGAAGACATAGGCATCACACAGTCCTGCTTGAAGGCAATGAATGCTCTATGTAATATTGTACATGGGCTGCTAAGACTTTCCGAACAAGAGATGCTTCCGCTCTACCTGATAGATAAGGCATACTCCACACACAATTAATGCAGGAGTGTCCTAATAGGAGATGTAAGGATGGGTTCTCTATATGAAACAAGTTCGTTGAACCCAATTTTATTTGCGTTCAGATTTTTAACATGAACATAAGACGTTACATCACACCAGAGGAAAAGTGAGTATATGAGATCCTTCTAGACTTGGGCTTGAATTATATAGTTCCAGCCCTATTATCAAACTGCTGGGATAGCTGAGGTACAAGCGCTCGGCAATCTCTATCAGCCCATTGAAATGAATGGAACGGTGGCCATGAGTGCTCTTCCATTGCTCCATTCAATGTGATGTCACTGCGAGTGGAAGAAGTATCCCTGCAGTGATGAAAAGTAGGTGATACGGGACCCATGCTCTCAGGATTGGTGGGTGTCTTAGTCGTGGATAGCGGGTAACTGTAGTTAGGAGAAAACTTCACATTTTGGGAATAGCCAATTAAATTAGTGAATAGTTTAATAGATTTGGGATCGGTTTATACTACGAGTCTTCTTTATGATGATCTTGTTTTTCTTATGCTGCTTTTCATTTTCACTTATACCATTTTTTATGCAACACACCCCATTGCCAGGGTGAAGATTGACATCATTCAAGAATCTAACTAATTTTTGATGACATACAAACTACAAAATTAGACAAATGTGTGGGATTCAAGAAAATTGTGGAGAAAAAAAGGCCTCTTCCTTCTCCCTCCCCAAATTATAACCAATTTTGTCTATTTGCTATCCACAAATTCCGTTTTTCTTCAAATATGCTATTTTAATTATTACTTTTATGACCCCTTCTTTCCCTTCTAGCAAGTTCACCAATCTTCCCCAACCTGCCATATTTGGTGAATTCTGCATAATCCAAATAATTAAACTCACCGTGGACCAGGTTACCTGACATTTGTGCGTACTTTAAAATAAAAAATGTTTCCTCCGTGACCATGTGAGATCTGTTTTTGTCATCTGTCTGATCATGAGGGATGTCCCAATAAGCATGACATTTTGATGGACCCATTAAAATTAGTAGGGTCTTTTGACAAATATCTCTAATGGGACAGTCAATTAGATTGATTGCCAGAACTGAATAGCCATATGTATATTTGAAAGCACTTCTTGAGTACAGAACTTACCATGTATTATGTCCATGTAAGGTTCAGAAACTGTGCCCCTCACAGATGCCACATGTACGTCTGACTTAGATGTTTACTATTACAGGGTCCTGTAGGGTGACCCCAGACACAAGGCATGCGTTGAGGAGATGGGAGGGTTGAGTGGTCACTCGTCACGGTGGCACTTACCGGTATGACCCTCGACGGTAAATAATGGAGCCATAGACAAATGTATCATACCTCAGGTCCATGGGAATGGTCAGGGCCTGGCAAAACACTACTTTACAAAAGTTCCAGATGATGGTACAATTTACACAATATAGGCAGTGCAGGTAAAGAAGCAGACTTGAGAGTACCTCCACCCGGTGATCCCAGACTTCAGGATGGCTGGATGTGAAAAACAAATGGGTGTACCTTTTTACGTGGTGATCCCATAGATCAGGAAGGCCGCATAGAAAAAATAATCACTGAGTACCTCTGCACTAGGCCCGGACGTATGCACCTTCTCTTGCTCACTCTCTCTCTTCTCTCAAGGGATTCCCTTTGCCTGTCACACAGGTGTTGCTGACACACAGGTAGTCAGGAACCACTCTTCTTCCTCCATTCTTCACCACATGATGGTGGAAGGTACCCCCATGTGGGTGGCACTCTCAGGAACCCAGAAGAGATAGAATGGAGACATTTTTTCCCGCTCTCACACACTCCTCTTTATATCCTCACTCATGCCACATTGCAGGACATAAATTGATACATTGCAAGCATCTCTCAGTCTCACTCAAACACTAAGGCCACAGTCACACGGGGCGGATTCCCGACGAAAATGTCGCGGTTTGGCCGCAGCGAAAAACCATGACATTTCTGCCGGGAGAACCGCTGCTTCAAAACCCGCGGCAGTTTTGAAGCGGCCCGGCCGCTTGCTCTTCCGCAGCGGCCAGCGCTCCCATAGAGGAGAGCGTGGCCACAGCGGAAAAAAAAAAAGAACATGCTGCGGTCGGCAAATCCACACCGCAGCGGCAGGTTCTGCCAGATTAACTGCAGCGGATTTGCCGTCCCGTGTGGACGAGATTTCTGAGAATTTCCGCGGCAAATCGGCCCCGTGTGAACCCAGCCTTAACTTCTCACTTGCTGCAGCAGTGCAATACACATAACAGAATGACTAGACAATTTGCACAGCGCACCTACAAAAAACATGACATTTATGGAGGGGGCCAGTATAGCATGTACTGGGCCACTACACTATAGTCCGAGAGGAACTCATTTAGATGTATATCGTATATTTTTACAATAACACGGTGAACATAAAACAGGTTAATAATGATTACAAGAATACTGGAAAAGGAACACTTACACTAACCAAACTGAGGTGGCGGAGCCTGCCTAGAATCATCATCTTCTGTAACCGTTGCACCTCAAATCTCATCCACTTTGATGGTACTGAGTATCCACAGCATTTCCATCCCATGTAGACATACCCTAAGAAGGCTAAGTCTCCCTTTTAAAGACAATGTTTTAATAACCAAATGGAATGTTTCAACTTTCCTATTTTCAATATGGATTTGTGAAAGTAGGAAATATTCTCCATGAAGTTTCTCAACTTAAACAGGTCATGAAAAGCAGAAGTCGTACATCAGATGTTACGTGCCGGAGTGAAAGGCAGCAAAATGGATCTAATGGAGTTTTTTAATATAATCGTGCAGATATCTGGCCATACAGCCCGGGCACGGGGGGAATGTTTAATGACCACACAATGAAGATATCAGTTAACCACAGCAGAGAATCTAGGAGGCTAGTTAAATATGTCAAATAGATTAAACAAACCAATATATTATGCCATATATTAGTGGCATACATTTTTAGCATCATTGACACCAGTTTCTAGTGTAAATGATACATAAATGTGATTGTTCCCAGCAAGAGAAACCACATAATCTTGTACATAAAATACTTTTTGCATCTTTTTACGCCCAAAACTGGTGTAAACGTTTTTACAAATGTCCCCCTACGTTTATACCACTGGCCTCATGCCCACGGCCATGGTGGACTCCGCCAACGGAATATCGCAGCATATTCTGACACGGTGCCCAACAAAGACCCATCCTCACCTCTCCGGATCCACCGCGCGAGTTCCGTCCACAAACCGGCACGCATACGCAGTGCAGCGCATGACGTGCTGGGGGTGGGTGGTGACGTGTAATCTTGCGATACAGCAGAAGTATTGCATGACAGACGGCTTCCATTGACTACATGCTTTTTTCCATGGTTATTAGAACATGTGCGATTTCTTTCACGCTGCAGAATTCCGCGGTAGAATTCTGCAGCATGAACATTGAATGGCAGAAAGCTATTAGGTTCAATAGAACGCCGCAGATTTACGCCTCGTTAAACTCGGCAGAAATCTGTCCGTGGGCATTGGCTTTAGTTTATGAGAAATATCTCACCATAATTTTGGCACAGTTTTCACCAGAAGACTGTCATGTGTTGAATAGTAAGTCTGCCCCATTGTACCAGAAATATAACCTGGAGCCACTCTCACCTGGTGTCCAAAGGATCTGTTCATCCTGGAACAGGTAAAAAACAGTACAGGACATTTTGTGCCACACTATTCCGTAGAGAGCTACTATTAGACAGCCAATCAGTGCATGCATTTCAGGAATAGAGAGGTTTTACCAGTGAAATATCCATGCTCATTGGCTGCATCTTCCAGCAAAGCTCACATATCCCACATCTAGACTGTCCTGTGACACTGTATGTTATGGTGCAAGAAATACCAAAGTACCATTGTATGTTGAAAATATTGTATTCTAAGGCCATTATAACTTCAGGAATGATTGCACTTCATGTAAAAAGAGATGGACTTATCATAGATTGAGCCCTGTAATTTCTGTGGGGCTTCCTAAAGAAGGGGTATGGTATTGTGATCAGTGACAGGATGGTACTCACATTGTTTTTTACTCTCCTCTCTACAACTCTGCACAGTCCTGGGTATAAATAGCTGATCGTAGAGATCTCTGTACTGACCCCTGATATATCTATACATAGTTATTAGAGGGCCCTCTTGTTACAGTTTTTGGTATAAATAGATGACGGGAGATATCTCTGTATTGTCCCCTGTTATATCCATACATAGTTATTAGAGCGCCCCCTAGTCCTGGGTATAACAGATGATGAGAGCGATCTCTGCATTGTTCTCTGATGTATTTATACATAGTTATTAGGTCACTCCTCCGTTGTCTCTTTTCCTAACTACATAATCACAATTTTGATTACCTCTCTGAGTATTGTAGTCCATCCACTCCATTTATTACTTTTTCAAAGGAACCATTCCATTTATTACTTTAGTTGCCGTCTTTGAACCCGTTCGAGCTCTGATATGTCCTTTTTGAGTACTGGTGCCCAAATCTGTCCACAATATTCCATTTGCGGTCTAACCAGTAACTTGTAAAGAGAAAGAGCAATGTTCTCTTCATGTACCCCATGACCTCTTTTTATGCTCCCCATGATCGTATTTGCCTTGGCAGCAGCTGCCTGACACTGGTTGTTCAGGTAAAGTTTACAGTTAACTAAAATTCCCTAGTCTTTTCCCATCTCTCCTACAACAATGCTGAATCTGTGCCAGCGGACCTGGAAAAGAGTCATACTCTAGATATGCCCCTGTCTATGGCTAATCATTCAGAGAACTGTGCATAGTTGTACCTCCATCTAATCGACATTGGATTGTAAGATCAGTGCAAGATAGGGAAGAAGAATCACCACTGTACAGGTAAACAACCTGCCCACTCAGTATTTACATAAGCAACCAGTACCAGGAAAACGATTCACTGTTAAAGGTTTTTTTTTAATTTGTACTCTATTGAAAGCCTATCCTCAGGACAGGTCATCAGTAGAAGATCAGCGGGGAACCCCACCAATCAGCTGTTTACAATATGTTGTTGCACCTAGCTGATTTATACCAGAAGCAAACAGCTCCGCTCCCACTGCAATGGCCAGGCATGGTATTGCAGGCCAAGCTCTTATTTATTTCAGTGGGTTCTTGGCTAGCAATACCAAGCCTGACTATTGCAGTAAGAATGGAGCTAAACAAATATTGGATGAGTGGATGAGCTGACTGTATTCTGGCAAGACATATAGCAGGTTTCCGGAAGAGGGCACGAGAGGGGATGTCGCCATTCACAGCTGACGTCCGCACACTCCAGTACACATGTGTACAATTCTAAGTCCTGCCATCAGCACATAAACTCCCCTCCTGCACACTCTACCAGCAACCTGCCCTTTCTCTTTCCAGAGTGCGATCAGCTTATCCAATATCAGTTCTCTATCCAGCCATTTCTGAGAAACGGGCTGCATGCCGTAAACACGTCAAATGCGCTGGATGGTAATCAATAAAGAGAAATTGGGAAAATTCCCGTTTTAACTAGTCTTCTGTTCTAAGGGTTGTGCCTACAGCCCATTACTTTCAGTTCCCTGCAATTAACACTATCACACCCCGTTATACACGGTGGCGATACCCTTTACCATTTGGATCACATACCTAGTAGAAGACGTTTCACCCCCTTCCCTTTTTTTTTCCTCTTTTGGATTTTAACCACATGACAGTCTGGAGTACATTGGGGGTATTCTCCTTTACTGCTGTCCGAACAGAGCAAGAAAACGGAACCCACGAGTATAGATGTGAAAGCAGCCTTACAACGAGTCAGTTTCTATACTCTCTAGTTTGTTTAGAGATGAAGTAAACGTGACAATGCTGCCATCTGGTGGTCAAATGTAGTATTGCAACCCAGATTGTAAAACTCAAATTCTCTGAATTAAAAGATAATTTTAAAGGGGAATTCTCAATAAATATGTGATAAATCACTTATCAGTGGAGGTCTGAATTCTGTGACCACCATTGATTCTGAGAAGAAGGGTCCGGAGCATTCAGTAATGAATGCAGCGGTGGTCATGAATTTGCGTTGCAGCTCCATTCAATGGGAGCACTGGAGATAGCCAATTGTACTCAGCTATTTTCAGTGCTGCAATTAAAATGTATGCATGACCAATTGAAAGCCAATAATCATCCCTTTTTGCAACTCTGATAAATCAACTCTTTTACCCATGAGAACAACAAGTGATATGTGAGCAGACAGCCTATCGCACATCTTATATACCCACTAAGTCAACCTATGACAAGTCACTTCCTTCATGGACTGGCCGCTGCCTATGTTGAAAGAAGGGAGTGATCATAATAACGTGACTCGACTGTGTATATTATATATTATACTATATTCAGTTGTCTCAGTACTCCCTAGCACCTAATGAGGGGATCTACTACATGCTTACCTGCAGGGAATTCTAATATCCCTACTTTTCCAGGTTTTGTCCATGTTTAGCATTGCGCTTCACCCCAATGCTATCCTACGTTTTATCTCTGGCATAGATGCTCCAGTCTGGTCAATTTTTGAGCCAAGGAAGACGAAGTCTCGCACACATTCTATGACCTCATTGTCGATTTTGATTTGAATTTGGCCATTTTTTGCAGTTGTCATAATTTTAGTCTTCATTAAATTCAGGTAGAGGCCCATTTTTTCTCTTTCAGTTTTAATCTTACATATCAGCTGCTTCAGACCTCCTTCTTTTTCTGCAAGCAGAGTTGTGTCATAACGGATAACTGAATTGTCACTCTGATTTTCCAATTAGTCTAGGTCCCTTTTCCCCATGATCACGTCCACATATAGGTTAAACAAGAAGGGAGAGTGGATGCAGCCCTGTCGGATGCCTTCGCCGATCCGAAACCAATCTGTGTCCCAATACTGTGTTCTCACAGTGGCTTCTTAATTGGTATAAAGTGAATTTATCAGCTTAACTAGATGCACCGATACACCCAGCTGTTGTAGGGTCTGCCATAGCTTGTCATGGTCGACGGAGACAAAGGCCTTGATGTAGTCGATGAAGTACATGCAGATATTCTTTTGGTATTCTCAAATGTTTTCCATGGTCCATCGCAGGTTTGCATTATATTTGCGGGTGCCGCATAATCGCCCAAATCCTGCCTGGGCATCAGTGAGTGCCACTTCATCTACGGATCTCAGTCTTTCCTGTATAAGATCTTGCTTGGCTTTTGTTTGGTAGTTGGAGCAATTCTGTGAGTCGCCTCCCTTGGGTAGAGGGATGAAGACAGATCTTTTCCAGTTCTGTGGCCATTGTGTGGATGCCCATACTGCCTGGCACAGCGCTGTGATGGTTTTAACTGGTGCTGGCAGCAATATCTCTGCTGATATGTTATCTATGCCTGGTGCTTTATCTTTGGTTAGTTGTTTCATTGCCATAACCACTGGACAGGCAATGGATATTTTCAGTCCGGTGACTTCACTTTGCACTATGCCGGACACGAGGAAATCAAGAGGAATGGAGTAGCCTTTATTACAAACAAGCAAACCTCAAAGGCAGCAGAAAGTTTTAGAACAATCAGCGACCATATTATTGCTATCCGGATACGTGGTAAGCCAGTGACCATCTCAATCTTACAAGTCTATGCCCCAACGACTAATGCTGATGAAGAAACCATTGAAGATTTTCATGCTGACGTTCAGAAAACTTTAAACGCAGTGCCCAAGAAGGACATCACTTACATCAATTCTAAAGTCAGCAGCCAGCCAGAAGCAACCATCACAGGAAGATTTGGAATTGGTGAAAGATATGAAGCCGGGGATCACCTGGTACAGTTCTGCCAAGAAAATTGGCTCAGGATATCAAACACATGGTTTATGCAACCCAAACGCCGACTGTACACGTGGACATCTCCCAATGGCCTCCATCGAAATCAGATTGATTACATCCTGTGTAATCATCGTTGGCAAAGTTCAGTCATTGCAATTAAAGGTATCTTTAACAATAAACAAGAGTCGCTCAAACATTGAGCAGCTCTTGTTAACTCAGACCAATAGTTCTGCTAAAAACCAAGCGGCTCCGTCGAGTGAGCAATTTTTCCTTCAGTGCCCTGTCGGTGGCTGCATGTGCACAGGATGATTATCGCCCAAATTTGCTGTTTCCAGTGAGAATTTAGGTGATAATCGCAGAAGGTAAAGGTACCTTAAGGCCAACTGTCAGGCTTACAACAAAAACAACTGGAGACTGCTTTGCAGCATAGATGGGGGAGACAGAGTAAGCCTATCTTGCTCCATGAACTAGACAGCACAGGCAGGGAACCCAAGCTGCACCTGTCTGTAGCTGAGAACAAACAATACTTTGCCAAATAAACTTTTTATAATGAGGAAGGAAGGGCAGGCCATGCGTTAACCATTATAGCATCAGCACATGATAAAGCTTAATTTCTTGCCACTCTGAAGTCTACGCTACTGGCAGCAGATAAGAAATATTGAGTGTGTAAGCGCTGATCTCTAAGCCTAATTAGTTTTCCTTTTGTTCAAACAGCAGGACAATATTGGGGTATATCTGCTCCTATGTATTCATTGGACAAATGTAATTTTTAATGAATCAAATTAAACACTAAATAACTATAGCCCACTGATGCTATAAGAGGGGCATTTAGCCCTTTCCAGCTTGTGTTTATTACAAAGAAGAAACATAACAAGGGTGGGACACTTGCACTGCTGCTAAGTGAAAGCAGATTAAAGTTGGAAATCAACACTTCCTAACCAGCAGCACAACATTGGGGATTTAGCAAGAGATAACCCCATAGGAAGGATCCTCTTGTATGGTGGAACTCAGAATCAATCGCTGGAGGGCCCTCTTCTCATTTCAACATACACTCTTTTAAAAAATAAATCACCTAGAAGGAGTTGTGATTTTGCTACAAAACTTAGCATACAGTTATAGCTCAGGCAGATGTACAAATGACTAGAGTTGTGCCGAGTTTAGATGAACGGTCTTGCCACCTAAGGCCCTAAAAGTGGTTCCTCTCTATGCCTATAAAAAGGCTCTCAGAGGCTACTTTTGTGCAGTGACCTCTTTCTCCACTTGTATTGACCACTGGATGCTTCTACAACGCAATCAAAAAGATTTCACACAGTTAACAGAGTTTGTGAAGGGGGTGCATTTTTGGAATGCAAGAAGCTAGATGGTCATATCAGTAAACTGCCCGCTACTTAGACTATTCTGACCAGACTGTTAGGAGATATTGGGACCAATAGATGCTTGAGGGCAGACAAGGCGATCAGACTCAGGACTCCCTCGACAGACCACAGGTAGAGAGGATCCTTCAACAAGCACAAGCAGCTCTAACTGTTTTGTTGTCTGCTATCTAGAGACAAGTGGCCTCATCGTTATAGACCTCTGTGTCTGTCAAAACTATTTCCAGGCACTTAGCTGTAGGACGTGAGGTCTCATGGCGCCCATTACATGTACTGCCTTTGACACCCACCATCGCCTCCGTTTATAGTGTTGTCGTGAATGATGAAACTGGAGTGGATGCAAGCTTAGATTGAGCACTGGAGACATAAGGATGAGCGCCTCAATCCCGTCTTTGCTGTGGAGCAGCACATTACCCCCAATGCTGATATGATAGTATGAGGGGACTATTGCATACAATAGATAGTCAACCCTAGTAGTGGTACGAGGGAAAATGACAGACACATGCGTTGCCTCTCATGGCAGGGCTTTTAAGAGGCATTTTCCAGCAGGATGATGCTCGGCCGTACATAGAAGGGTGTCACAGGAATATCCCCACAACATTGTCACACTTTTGTGGCCTGCCTGGTCACCAGATTAATCCCCAATAAAACATGTATGGGATCATCTAAGATGCCAACTTCAACAGCCTATGAGTTTGCATGATCTAGTGGTTTAGTTACAGCAAATGTGGAGCAATATGCTGCAGGATACCATATGGAACCTTTATGCTTCCGTGCCCGCCTGTATCACATCTTCCATCCAAGCTAGAAGCGACCCAACAAGGTACTAGCGCTTTCAAGTGTTCAGTTTTACACAATAAATTATCCTTACAATCATGGCAAAGCTGATTTAGTGGGATCAGACTATTTTTCCAAGAGGTGGACACTGCTATAGTAGAGTGGGCCCTAACAAAATTTGGTAGATCAGTGTTCTGGAAAATGTAAGCCAGACTAATGGCCTCTTTAATCTATTTACCCAGGGTAGGTAAGGCAGCCCATGAGTCTTTATTTCTCCTAGAAAAATACTTTCCTGATCTCTTTACTTTAAATAGATTTAGGGAATGGAGATTATATTCCTCATTTGTAGAAGGCTCAGAACAAAACTCAGGAAGGATGATGACCTGATTACAGTTTACCAAATAAGGAACTCTGAGAGAGAAGTTTGGTAGTAGCCATAGCAAGGTGGAATATAATGTACAGATCCACTGATTACATAGTTTGGATCTTCCCTAAGCTCTTGACAGGTGTTGTGGCCAAGAGGAAGTAACTTGTTCAAATGGGCATATTTTCTGTCTGTGTTCTGTGTATTTCACTTACAAAACACTGTGCTATTATAGCCTGTAAGGCTATAGACACGAGTGCTTTTTCACATGTACCGAAGGTTGTCAGTATTCAAACAAGCAAAATAAACGTATTGCATGTAGTATAGTCGTGATTGTCATGTCTGACCAGGATGTACTGAAACTGGTTCCCCAAACAGCTCCCGAGCTATGGAGAGAGGAACTTTCCCTATATGACTGAGAATAAGAGACTGTACCTGTCTATAGTGGATGTCCCGTCCTGATAAGAACGCACCGACCCATGATCCTCGCCACTCGCTGTCCTTATCTGGGACTAAAGTAAACAACTAAGTAAGAATACAGCTACCACCAATAACCACAGTACTTCGCTTGAGATGAGCAGGAAAACACAGGAGGCCAAAATCCAGCTCTGTTTTCACTAACAATCAGATGAAGTCTGCGAATATCAGCACAGGTCCACATCCAAGACAAGAAAAAAAGCCCTCCCTAATTCTAAGCAGGTGCAACAGGTAGCAGAACACCCTCACAGACACTCCAACTAGTGCTAGAGAAAGCTGAGAGGAAAATCCAGAACAGCACTAGCATAAACCAGACCTCCATGAATGAAAACTAAACCAGCCACAACAGTGATCAGGCTGATGGGAAGATTTAAGGCCTATTAATACAATTAAGTAACACAGGCCAACAAAAAGATTTTTTGGGAATGTTTCCTTAATTTCATGAGTCACATCTTACTAATTTTGGGTTGAGAAAAACAAATATGACAAAGAATTTTTTTTATTAGCTCTAGTTTCTGTGATATACATTAGGTGGAAGCATTTTATTTTAACGGATTAAGAGAAAATGATACAATGTAATTACACATGCTAACAACATTGGAAGTGCATTTGAAATTTTTTTAATGACAGTTAAATTCTAAGAGTTTTAAATTGATGGAAGAATTCCTGTCAGGTGGTTCGGTGTGAAGAGAATCGTGTGGTGACTTCATGAGATCGTTTTCTTTTGGCTTGCCTCTTGTAAGTGAGTTCCGGAGAATCCCTACACAGACCAGCAGTAATCTGCAAGCATTGCTTCATTCCAACGGCCCTGATATCTTTGTTCCATTACAGAAATATCCTGGTGGAATCTTCTCCGTGTTCATCACTGACAGCTCCACAACTAGGAGGGGAAACGTCTAGGTGGGAGTGGAGAAAATGGATTTTAAGGGACATGTTGCATCTGAGTTGATGGTATTTTTCCAGAACTGTCACCAACTGAGTGTAGTTATCTCTTTTGTTGCCTAAGAATCCATGAATAACTTCCTTTAAGGCTTGCCAAGCTTCCTTTTCTTTTCTCTCCAAAACTTGGGTAAATGCAGGATCCTTTACAAGTTGTCGAATTTGTGGCCCAATAAAAATACCTTCCTTAACCTTTGCATCACTCAATCTAGGAAATTTGTCTCTTAAGTACTTAAATGCCTGTCCTTCCTGGTTCATACCTTTGACAACACTTTATATAAAGCTGGGTTTAATGAAAAGGGGTGATATAAGAACCTCTTTTGGATCCACGAGAGGCTCAGCAACGACATTTTTCTAGAGTCAAGATTTCTTGCAGGCCGCTTGAATGTAATGTAATTTCCTATGCCTACTGTCCCACATACATAAAAAGTAACGGTATTTAGTGTACCCCAGTTGCATTCCTAAGAGTACAGCGATGACTTTTAGATCACCACAGATGTTCCACTTGTGTTCAGCATATTTGATTGAGTTGAGGAGGGCTGTCATGTTTGCATAAGTCTCCTTCATGTGAACTGCATGACCAACAGGAACAGAAGGAAGACCGTGAAGTAATACAGCTTTCAAACTAAGCTTGGAGGAGTCTGTGAATAGCCTCCATTCAGTTGGATCATGGTTCAAATTCAAACATTTCATCAAGCCATTAACGCCGCAGCAAACAACCAGATTGTTTTTCTTCTCAAAAAAGGAAGCCGATCCCTCTGACGTTCTCTGTACTGTCAGACCCTGACATCACATTGGAGAAGATTCCATTGCTGTAGTCTTGACCCTAGAAGTTCCGCCTTCTCCTTTGACAAGTTAAGGTCTTGAATGAAATCACTCAATTAAGCTTGACTCAGTCTGTGTGATGTATCATCTTTTACCTCAAGGTCAGGGTCATGGGACGTGGAAGGATTGTTGGGCTCTTCTTTTTCCACTCTTTCTTCATTTTCTACTTCAAGCTCATAATGTTGGGATGGAGTAGGAAATGGTAAACTATCTGAATGTGGAATAGGTCGAATGACAGATGGAAGATTTGGGTATTGAACTGTTCCTGTTTTCTTCCTTGACAATCCTGCCTTTATAGGCAGAGTCAAGAAGAAATAGCAATCATCTGTGTGGTTTGTAGGCTCCCGCCAAACCATAGGCACGGCAAAAGCCATAGATCATTTTTTATTTTTCAGCCATTCTCGTAGTTTAACTGAACAAGAGTTGCAACATACTGTATATGTGGAACCCATGACTTATCTTGGTCCCCTACCTTCATACCAAAATAATGATGATAGGCAGTCTGCACAGGAGGCGTCAGATTGCGTTTCTGTGCCAAAAATGTTATTTCACCACAAATGTAACAAAAATAATTCACTAAATTTACACATTTTCGTGACATTTTGATATAGCGAATTTTACACTTCAAAAGCAATCCAAAACCAGAAATTCTGAAAAAAAAGAAAAACAATATCAGGAATTTGTCACTGTATCTCCAAAGCAAGAGCTAATCGGTCATTTTTATGGTTATTTTTTAATTCAGCAGATGGAAATACATAAGAATATGCTAAAACAAAATCATCGTTGGCAGTGTAATCAGGTTTGGATACAAAATCATCGAGTGTGCGCAGTAATCAAATAATGCATCTGAACAATCTGAAATATAACACGTCATGTGAACATAAAGATACCATTGATCATTATGATATTGTTGTATGTCAACATTAATTGTGTGTTCGACATGTGGCATGTTGATTTGTAACTGTCCATAGGCGACCAAGTAATTTATTTAGATGATAACGTTTATATATGCTTGTCTGTAATTGCTATTAGGTCGCTTAAAGTGATTCCATCGAAAACATGAAGATATAATAAATATCTGCCTGTGTAAATAAGTCTTTCTTCCCTGGAGTAATTAGAAATATTAAACTTGATTGTCTTGTGTTGCTATCTCATGTATGAAGTAAAAAGGAAATCAACAAAAATACACGTGGGCTAGATTTCATTGGAATACACAGATTATCTCAAGCATTATAATCAAAAAAATTATAATTATGGGACACAAAAAAGTTAACAAAAGGTTGTAACATTATAAACAAGATTAAATAAATAAAAGTAATAAAACCTGAAAGAATATCATGCTGTAATTTTCATAATTTTAACAATTCTCACAAGGATTCTTAAAAGGATTTGCCATAGGCCGGCAGCATTTGATTAGTGGAGATCCGACCTCTGGGTTCCTCGTCAATCATCAGAATGAATGGGCTGCAGTGTACGCCCGAGACCCCTAATTTTTTATCGAGGCAGAGCAGCTTGTTTGTGCATGAGGCTGTGTCTAGTGTCTTTCACATTCGTTCTGTTGATCAGTCAGGTTCTGAGGAGTCGGATCACCACCAATCAAATATTGACTGACTAGCCTCAAAAACTGAACAACTTCTTTAGGGCTCTTTCACACGCCCATGTGTTTTTATGTTTTATTGGGTGTGTTGTAAAAATTGCATGAACTGCCTTTTTTCCACAATCACAGCCAGCATTTTCTCTCCAATTTACACAACCGGGATCAATGTTTTTAGCTAAATAAAATGTTGCACCCCAGAAAACCCTCACTCTGCCTAAATCTTCAGGATGCCTTCCAATGCCTATATAGAGGCACCTGTAAGCTTTTCACATTGTTAGACATTGCTAAAATGCCTCCCCCTCCCTTTTTTCCCCAGCTCCCAAAGGAGTCTATGGGAGCCACTGCCGTAAATTGGACAAAAGATAGTTCCAGAACAATCTTTTTGCTCGCCGTATATGCGTTGGCACGTATTTTGGTCTTATATTCTCCATTTTTCACGGTCCAACGTATTTACGCAACATATATTCGCCCATGTGAACGGATGCATTGGAAACCAATGCCTCAGATGGTTGCGTATATTAGTTTGCCATAAAAACGCACCATTTATGCGCTTATGTGAATGAAGCCTTAAAGTGAAACTCTATGGCAAAAACAGAAAATCCAGCTTTTCCAATGAGTGAAGCTTCTCAGGTAAATTATATTTATTGTAACAATCCATATAAGTCTGGAGATCCATTAACGTCTTGACAAGAGTAGGGCCTGCTTCAGTTTTTTCATATCGCTAAATCAGTGCACGAGAAAAAATGAATCTGCTGGAAATAAAGGATTATTACAACGCACAAGTTCTATGCATCACAGAATCGCACAGAACTCGCCTGTATAGATAAGACCTAGTCCGGAGAATAATACTCAAAACCAAAATGTTCAGGAAAGTCATTTCTCACATAAATAAGGGAAATATATTTAGCCTCTTACTGATCCGCTGCGGCATAATATCCCCTTTTGTGTTTCTATGAGTCTATTCTATTTTTAAAGCACCTCATCACTATTGATTCCTGGCAGTAAATGACGTAAGTGTTCACAAAGACTCCTGCTGTTTGCTACTAGGTGTATTTTTGTCCTCTGTGTGTGTGAATTGTTCATGAGACCTGTTACTTACGTTGCTACTAAACTTGTGGAAAAAAGTAGCATGTGTAGCTAACACTGGAGATAAAGTTTCTAAAATCTCCTTTCTAGTCAGACAATAAACAAAATTCTGTGAGATTTATCTACCTTATCAATTTCTAATAACGTTAATCAGGTGATTCTCATATTCATTTGCTAAAGATGGCTGTGGGCCTGAAAGGAAAATATCAATATATTTCTATTAAATATAATAGCACTCACCACCAACCAACAATAGGGAAAAAGATTGGTCATATGTATAGATGAGCGAGTATACTCACTAAAGGCAATTGCTCGAGCCAGCATTGCCTTTAGCGAGTATCTCCCCCGCTCGAGACTGCAGGTTCGGGTGCCGGCAGCGGGCACGGAGCTGCGGGGAAGAGTGGGGAGGAACGGAGGGGAGATCTCTCTCTCCCTCTCTCCCCCCAGCTCCCTCCTGCTGACAGCCGCTACTCACCGCTCCACCGCGCAGGGGAGATACTGGCTAAAGGCAATGCTCGCTCGAGCAATTGCCTTTAGCGAGTATACTCGCTCATCTCTAGTCATATGTAAAGTAGCCCAAAAGTCAAGGGCACGTAACAGCACAATAATTGCTGAATAGAAACAGGAAACAGCAAGATCAACTTTAGTGTCACAACATTACACCCACTGGACACTAGGTATGAAAATCTTAAACTGATCCCTACCCTGGACCATCAGGGTTTCTAGGAAGACTTTCACCACTCAAAGTCAATCAGGGATATTTTCACTGATATACTAGTTCAACCGGGAATATTAAACCTTTCATTGACTCCCCAGTGATGTTACCAGGGGCGTAATTATAGAGGATGCACGGGATGCGGTTGCACCCGGGCCCAGGAGCCTTAGGGGGCCCATAAGGCCTCATTCCCCCATATAGGGAGCCCAGTACTATGAATAAAGCCTTATAGTTGGGGGCCCCGTTCCAGGTTTTGCATTGGGGCCCAGGAGCTTCAAGTTACGCCTCTGGAAGTTACCATTAGCCCCTTCACAATCCTGCACCACCAGGGATGTTACTAATAAACCTATTACCACCTAGAATGCATCCATTAACTACATCACTACCTTAGACCACAAGGGATGTTACCATTGCTAACATTCTAATGTCTTCATTACCCTGAACACTAAAAATAGAATATTAACCTCTAAACCACCACAGTCTCCTAGAAATATAGTATTTTCCCCTAAACCCTGCATATAACTAATAATACTCAACATTAGCCTTTAAGGTGCACAATCCATTAGAAACATTCAGTATTAGCTCTTAAGCAACCAGATTCAACCTTCTAATAGTTTTGATCCAAATTCAAAAGAATCTACTCCAACTTCCATCCCAACTCCAAATATGTCAAAGTAAATCCCAAGATCCATGACCCACCACTAGTGATCTAATAATATTACTTTCAATAGAGGCTTTCCAGACAAACTTTAGCAGGGAGCTCCACAGTTTCACTACTTTTACAATAAAGAACCCCTTCTATGTTGTTTTGGAAACTTTATTTCTTGTAGACGAAGTTGCTATAGTTCCAGGTTTAAACATACTATTAGACAGATCACTATAGAGAACTACGATATATTCATACATTGTCAAGTGGTCACCAATGTACTCAGATTTCTACAAACTAAATAATCCCAATCAGTAACAGGTCACACCCATCTGAATCTCTCCAGCTCTGCTACTGTATATATTTTTGCACGCTAGTGCCCAAAGCTGTATAAAATAATCTATATGATTTGTATATAGAGATGAATATTCTGCTAATGTGCAGCTATGCACCTTTTGATGCATCCCATGATCTCACTTGCCTTGGAAGCAGCTGTCTGACACTGGTTGCTACAATTTATTTTGGTGTCCAACAATATCACCAAGTCCTTTTCCTGTTTTACCCAGTGCTATTCCACCATAAGAAGCTGCAATTGCCCTTGTTTGCCTTTCCTAAATGCAGAACCGTACATTTATTGCAGGGGTGGGATTCAAATTTTTAACATGTTCCCTACTTAACTGATTGCTGCATAGTGAGCCAAAGAAAATGATCCCTAAACTAATGACCAAATAGAGCACTTACAATATAATTTCAAACATTCATACTACAGTAAATCATTACAGAAATACAGCACCAGAACTGAGCCTGTGACATTAACACAGAATCCACAACCAAGGTGATAACATAAATTCGGCAGCAGAAGTAAGCTCATAACATCAATAGAACTAACCTCAGTACACAAATATATCCTGAGAATCAAGCTGATGACATAGGTAAAGAACCAGAACTAAGCTTAAAGCATAAATGCATCACCAGAATCAAACTCATAAATAACCACAGCATCAGAATCAAACTCATGATATAAATAAGGCACCAGTACCAAGCTCCTAACAAGTCGTCTCAGACAGTGGATGTGGATCCGCTCTGCCTCTAAACTGCTTCGATTTAGGACTAGATATGAGGGCATGCTTTAGGGTCCCCAGTTTTCACAATTTAACTCCGCTAATCCAGATCTGGACTTCACTACAGGAAACCCCAGACTACTACCCCAGAAACATTCTTAGTTAAGAGGCTGCTGATACAACTTGGTCAGGCTTTGCATAATGCCAAAGATAGTAACAAAGATGTAGTTGAGGAGCAGAACCGAGGTCACAACTGGTAGAGTTGTTGCGTAATGGAAAAGTCAGGAAAAGCTGGAAGAAGCAGGCACAGGTCAAAAACAAGACAACTAGACAGAACAGCAAATACCTTTGTATGCTACAGAGACTGTTCAGGCACATAATAGGGGAAAGAGCATTATACAGCCAGAGGACTAGCTAAAGGGATCAGGAATTTGATTTTAGATGTGGTGCCTGCCACAAACCACATGGGGGAGTGGGGTCACAGCGCTGGCCATGATTGATGGCTAGAGGAGGTAAGGGACACTGCCCCGCTATGAACAGTAGCCAGTGCATAAATACAGTACCATATCTAATCTCATAACAAAAATAACCTCATTACATAAATACAGCCCCAGGACCAAGCAGATTAGATAAATACAGCCAAAGAACTAAGCTAAATCCATAGCAACAGCCCAAGGATACAAGGTAAGTACAGCACTAGAAGCAAAATCAATAGATGTATAAATTGCAAAGGCAGATTGCCCCTGCTATATGAGGTTATATCACATAAAATAGCAACTCCCAATATGACCTGAACAATGGTATACAAATGCTGGGAGTTGTAATTTCACAAGGAAGAATGTCACCACACTGTGCCACCTGAATAAATGATTAACCACACTGTGCCCGGACAAAAAATACTTAGTCACTGTGCCCCTGACTATATAATTGGCTGCACTGTGTGCCGACGATACAAAATGTTGCCATTGTACGCCCACAATGATCGTGAACATTTGTACATGTAAACCACATGTTTTTTTTGCTGTGTGGTTTTCAGTTCCAAAGAAAGTGCCATGGCACAACTGCAATGATTAAGGACCACCGTACCTTAAAGGGGTTGTTCCGCGGCAAAATTGTAAATTTTTTCTCTGCCCAGTCCCCCTCCTAAAGCAAACATGATAATCTACCCGTGGAAAGCGATTTTAAAGAGAGTTTCTACTCACCGTTAGATCGTTTCATGAAGTTATAAAAATTCTTCTTCCAAGATGGCCGCCGTCATTTCCCAAGGTGCACCGCTGGTCTTCTCCCATGGTGCACTGCGGGTCTTCTTCCATGGTGCACCGTGGATGTTCCTCTCCAGTCTGAGCTCCACTGCCGATTACAGCCACCTCATTGGCTGATCGGCACCATGTGATGGGGCGGAGCTACATGATGACGCTCAGAAGGGGGAGGAGCCAGGACGCAGCTCGTGAGCAAGGACCTTCCAGAAGGGGATTCCTGTCTGGACAAGCGCAACTGTTCCGGCGACCAGAGAGCAGTTTGCTCGTCGCCATGGAGACGGGGACGCCAGCACCAGGAGGGGGTAAGTGTCTAACTTCTGTATGGCCAATATTTAATGCACGATGTATATTACAAAGTGCATTAATATGGCCATACAGAAGTGCTTAACCCCACTTGCTGTCGCGGGACAACCCCTTTAAGGCCTCCTGCACACAGGCAGGTTGGACCCGGGATACAGGATTCCCGTAGCGGAGTTTGACCTGGTGGCCGGCCGGTGACCCCTGCGTACCTGTTCAGTGTCTTCTGTTCAGCTCTGCGGATGTGTCAGCCGGCACTTCGTCGCACATGCGCAGTAGCCACTGGCGCTCTGTGATGACACAGATCCCACGATACTTCCTCAGTGCTCATTGCGGATAGGCCGCTGGACGGCGGCTTCCATTGACTTCAATTGAAAGCCAGACATGCATAGCCCGCATAAAATCGCAGCATGCTGTGATTTTTCCCCCGGGAGTAGAAAATCGCAATCAATTTCCGTTCATGGGCAGGAAATCACTGTTTGACATTGCATGCTATGGGCTGGATTTGCTGTAGAATCAGAATGCAAATCCGTCCGTGTGCAGGAGGCCTTACTCCTAGCCAGGGGCGTAACTATAGAGGATGCAGGGGATGCGGTTGCACCTGGGCCCAGGAGCCTTAGGGGGCCCATAAGGCCACTCTTCTCCATATAGGGAGCCCAGTACTATGAATAAAGCATTATAGTTGGGGGCCCTGTTACAGATTTTGCATTGGGGCCCAGAAGCTTCAAGTTACGCCTCTGCTCCTAGCATTCTACGTGTCCTGTTAATACGTGGATCACTGTCAAGTGTTTTTTTTTTGCATCCTAAGGACACAAAAAACCTAAATTATTGTGCAAAAGTTTTAAGCAGGTGTGAAAAAAATGCCGCAAAGAAGGAATGCTGTCAAAAGTAGAAGTATTAATAGTTGTTTTTTTGTCAAATAACAAAATGCAAACTGAATGAGCGAAAGAGAAATGTAAATCACATCAATATTTGGTATGACAGCCTACTACCCTCAAATCAGCATAAATTCATCTAGGTACACTTGCACACAATTTTTGAAGGAACTCGACAGGGTGGATTTTTCAAACATCTTGGAGAACTAAGCACAGATCTTTTATAGTTATAGGCTTGTTCAAATCCTTCTGTTTCATGTGAACCCAGACAGACTAAATGATGATGAGATCAGGGCTCTGTGGGGCCATATCATCACTTCCAGGACTCTTAGTTCTTTCTACTCTGAAGATACATGTCAATGACATGGGTTTTATGTTTGCAGAAAACATTTTGGAGTCAATCAGACATCTTCTATTTTTTTTTCAATAGCTGTCTAATACATTTGAACAATGCTGTATTTCTCTTTTCTTCTAAAAAAGCAGTCTGTTCTGCAAGCAGGAAGAGCTGAACAAAAGTGTTGTGGGAAATATGTAATACTTCATATAAACCTCTGATTATTCACAGCTTAGAAGTCCAATAGACAGTCCTGATCAGTGACTGATAGCTATCTTTGTAGTCACATTTTATAGTGAACGGAGGGACACAGTGTTGGAATCGAATGAAAGTTTCTCTGTGTGATTGTAACATTGATATAAGTAAGTGATACAATATCACAACTAAGGCCTCCTTCCCACGAACGGATTTCCGCCGCGTAATTCGCGGCGAAAATCCGCTGCGTTGCACGCAGCTATTAGGTTCTATTGAACCTAATAGCACAATGCTCACGATGCGTAATTCCACCGCGGAATTACGCACCGCGATTTCTCCCGTCCTCACCCGCAGCATGCTCTATTTTCTGCGGGTGAGGACGGGCTGTACGCACTGACGGCTTCCATTGCAGTCAATGGAAGCCGTCCATTCACGCTATCTCCCGCTGTAACCAGCGGGAGATAGCGTGAAAAAACGCTTTCCCGCCCACCGCCGAGCGTCATATGACGCCAAATGACGCGGTCCGGCCGCGTCACGTGACACGGCTGGTGACGCGAGAGCGGTGGGCGGTGACGAGCGGTGACGAGCGGTGACGCGGCGGTGGTGGGCGGGGAAGCGATTTCACGCTATCTCCCGCAGGTAAGTATAGGGGCTCTGGGGGGCGCCGTGACGGGCTTCACAGCGGAATATTACGCTGCGGAGCCCGTCACGCTCGTGGGAAGGAGGCCTTAAGGATAATTTATTGTTGAGAACTGACCCCTTGTAGGGAGACTCTAGTACCCTGTTGGACCGCCTGTAGCTTGGATACAAGATATGATACAGGCAGGCATGGAAGCTATAGTACCGTGTTGTACAGCCTCCAGCTTGGATACATGAAGTAATACGGGTGGTCATGGAGGCTCTAGTACCCTGTTGTATCACCTCTAGCTTGGATACAAGATATAATATGGGGGGCATGGAGGCTCTAGTACCCTGTTGTACTGCTTCTAGCTTGTATATAAGATGTGATACAGGTATGCATGGAGGCTCCAGTGCCCTGTTGTACCGCCTCTAACTTGGATACAAGATGTCATATGGGCTGGCATGGAGGCTCTAGTACCCTGCTGTACCGCCTCTAGCTTGGATACAAGATGTGATAGGGGTCGGCAGGGAGGATTCCGCAGCACTATTCATCTAGAGAGGAGGCTGATTGTTGGACGTCTTTTTTACAACTTACAACGTGGAAAAGTAAGATTTGTGCGCTAACAACTTAAGCAACCTGACTGTTTTGCAGATTTGTGCACTACGTGTGGAGACGCGGCCACCCGAGATTTGTGCGCTACGTGTGGAGACGCCACCCGAGATTTGTGCGCTACATGTGGTGAGTACGTCACCTGAGATTTGCGCAATGCCACCTGACGCAACCTGACTTTTTTGCAGATTTCTGCGCTACATGTGGAGACGCCACCTGAGATTTGTGCGCTACGTGTGGAGACGCCACACGAGATTCGTGCGCTACATGTGGTAAGTACGTCACCTGAGATTTGCGCGACGCCACCTGACGCAACCTGACTTTTTTTTGCAGATTTGTGCACTACGTGTGGAGACGCCACCCGAGATTTGCGTAGTACGTGTGGAGACGCGGCCACCCGAGATTTGTGCGGTACGTGTGGAGACGCCACCCGAGATTTGTGCGCTACGTGTGGTGAGTACATCACCTAAGATTTGCGCGACGCCACCAGACGGAACCTGACTTTTTTGCAGATTTGTGCGCTACGTGTGGAGACGCGGCCACCCGAGATTTGTGCGCTACGTGTGGAGACGTCCCCCGAGATTTGTGCGCTATGTGTGGTGAGTACGTCACCTGAGATTTGCGCGACGCCACCTGACTTTTTTTGCAGATTTGTGCGCTACGTGTGGACACGCCACCCGAGATTTGTGCGCTACGTATGGAGAATATGCCACCCGAGATTTGTGCGCTACGTGTGGTGAGTACGTCACCTGAGATTTGCGCGACGCCACCTGAC